>NC_142787.1:2462940-3729781 GCF_988280905.1 Pimephales promelas
AAGTGAGATTAATATTTGTCTCATATTTAGTCACTAAAGTGAGATAAAATACATGTTATTTGAAATGTATTTATACAAGATTTGTGTAATATTCAGTGTTTGGGTTTCACTGTATTTGTTCATTTTGATGAATGCTGAATCTGTTTTTGTGCAAGTAAGATAAAAAATAATCTGTTCATATTTTGAGATTAAATGCACGAATTATTTAAGATTTAATTATTAAAGATTTACATATTGTATTTCATATTGTTTTGAATCTGAATCTGTTTTTGTGCACGTGAGATGAGTCAGTCAATACAGGCACTGTAAAAAATATTTTCAAGATTTGTTATCACAACATATTTTCTTTTGTCAAATCAACTTTATAATAATTTATTTAGTTGAGATAACTTATTATTTTGAGTTTCTGATGATTGAATTCATTGTATTAACTCACTTTTTCCAGTTCAATCAACTTAAAATTTTAAGGTAACCAGGTTACTTACTTTAAGTTAAACCAACAATATTTTTTTACAGTGTAGTAATCACAACATTTTTTCTTTTGTCAAATCAACTTAAATAATTTATTTAGTTCAGATAACATATAATTTTGAGTTTCTGATGGTTAAATCAATCTCCTTCATTGTATTAACTCACTTTTTCCAGTTCAATCAACTTAACATTTTAAGGCAACCAGGTTACTTACTTTTTTAAGTTAAACCATCAATATTTTTTTACAGTGAAAGTATCTTGCATAACTAATTTGAAAAGTTAACTCATAATAAATTAAAAAGTAATGTTACTTTGCTAGTTACTTGAAAAAGTAATCCGATTACTTGTGATGCGTTAGCCCAACACTGCATGTGAGTGATGTATGATTGCTAAGACTATGATCTGAGATTTGTGTGGGCTGTATTAAAGCTGCTGACCTGTCTCTCTGACAGACTGAGTGTTGTCGCCAGCTCTGCTTTTCTTCTTATCGTGATGTAGCGACTGTAATGAAACTCTTTCTCCAGCTCCAGACGCTGATGGTCCGTGTACACTACCCGGTATTTGTCTTTTGTTCTGGTCTTTCCTCCTAAAAGAAAAACACCACAGCAAATTTATCAGTCCATCTAAGAATTCACTCTACACACGATTAACCTTTTTTTTACATAATAGAAAATTAATTTTTGTAAATGCCATACTAGAAATCAATGGAAATCTGGTTCCTTTTTCAAGGCTAAACATCATATGGCGTTCATGATGATTTGAAACAAAAATCAAATTGACTATAATTAATGACAATGTGATCAAAAATAAAGGGTCTTTTCGAGTTAATGCAGTAATGTGTTTATCTTCTCTATTAAAAAGTAACTATGGGAACAGTGTTTGCTCCCTTAATCAAGCCAATCGTTAAGAGCACACATATATAAAACACCAAGATGTGCATGTTATAAAGGTCTTTGGAATCGCGTCTCTATATTTCAAACTTAGTTTACCCTGTCAGAGGCAAGAGTGGACTTAAGTGGCCGGCGGGTTAAATATTAAAACACACACACACACACACACACGGCGAGGGGAAGGACACCGCCTGTCTAGGGCAACACACACACAGATAATTACGCTTCTCAACCATATAGCATCTTCATCCAAAATCTAGTTATCATTAACCCGGCCGAGCAACTCTCCTCCATTTTAAAGCCAGATATTTCATTGTGATGTATAAAATTGAGAGTTAATGAGCTAATAATGCTTCGTTTGTGCTTAGCTGGCTCGGGACTTTCGACAGTTCGTCGTAGTGTTTAGTAATTAAAACTTCTGTCTTGAGGAATTGCCTCAAGATCCTAGTTTTGTGGCACACGTATAAGTGACAGTGTTCACACGGAGAGTTTTCCCCAGCTTTTCTATGATGTCATGGCATGGAATTAATTAATGAGTCATTAATGGTCCCTGAAGTTTCTTTAACAATATGCTGAAATATCAAAGATCTCAGTAAATCTCATTGTTTCCCATCTGATGGAAATATTAGGTCCAACTATTAAATATTCTCAATTTATGTTGCATTTCCCATTTTGTATAATCAGTGAGATCCATTTAATATAAATTGATTGATGTGTTGACATATTCCCACGCTATGCATTTATTTATTTGTATTTAATGCTTTTTTACGGTTTATTAAAAAAAATCCTTATACTGACAGTTTCATTGTTAAACTCTATAAATGCTGGGTTGTTTTAACCCAATTTTGGGTCAAATATGGACAAACTCAAACATTGGGTTAAAAATGTTATTAAAAAAAATATAACCAAGGCTGGGTTTGTCCATATTTGTCCCAAAATTGGGTTAAAACAACCCAGCATTTTTTAGAGTGTACACATTTTACAATTTGTTATAGTAATAATTACATGCAACTAACCCTAAACCAAACCAAACCAAACCCTAATCCTAAGTGCATGTAGCTAATTATTATCACTCTTAAATGTATAATTACACTGTTACAAGGTGTTTTTGTTGCACTTTAATTATGAGTAATACTACTACATGTACTTACTAGGCTATATGGTTAGGATTAGGAATTGGTTTAGGGTCAGTTGCATGTAATTATACATCATTTATAGATATTACACGAGTAACTGCATGTATTAGTTAATTCCACGTGCGCATCCGTGTATTCAACAGACTTCTCGGCATCCAGGCATAAAAAAGAACAAAGAGTGACATCAAAGCAAAGGGACTCCCACACACACACACATTTCTATTAGCATGACAAACGCGTGAATGCAGAGGAGTTTTGTCAGCTGTAAAGCTGTGGCCGTGGCGCCGAGCTCGCCAGTTTCGACGTTACATATGGCATAGGCCGGAACTGAACTTATTTAAAGGGCTTTTTGCGAACCGGATAGTTATGTCAACACGATCTCGTGAAAAATGCGTATATTTATCGTGCAATTTATAGGCTACGCAAAAAAAAAAAAAAAAAAAAAAAATTGAGTTTTAATCACGTGCATATGATACCCCTTGGGTAGGATTGGATTATGTATTACACGCCATAAATATACACGTAAAAACTCTTTTCTGCACGATAAATACAATTCGTGCTTTAGGTTATGTGTTTCTATGAATATTATAATAATCATTATACTTTTTGAAGTGCGATAATTGCATTCAGATTTGAAGTGCACCTGAGTTTGACGGGGGCGCGCTCCGACGCATCCAGTCGTACGGGTTCCGTCTCTGCGAGTTCGGCGACAGCTGACCGACTGACGAGTTAATGGACGATGGAAGAAGGCCTGACGCTTGGACAGACGAAAACTCCGGAGGACTGAAGCCCAGCTGACCCGTGCCCGAAGCCGAAGGTCCGGTTCCTGTGCCATAAGGTGTCCATTCCTCTCTCGGAGGAGGGTACGCGGGGTTCCAGCCTCCGGTTTGGCTGTGGTGAGGCTCGTTGGTAATCCCAGGGACGTGATGGTATCCAGTGAAGTCCGGATACTGTGGAGGTGCGGTGACAAAATTCGGAGGGTTCAGGTTTAGGCTTGGGTGTCTCACGGAATTTGGGTACATGCTGGTGTCCTTCTCTAAGAGGTAACTCACATACATTTTCCCGCCTGATGACTCCAGTGCATTATATGCACCCGCACGATTGATCTTGGCTCCTCAGACCCAGGTTTCCCTATAACCTGACGGTTCGTCTACCTGGACAGATTCTCTGAACGCTTCAGCCTCGGTGCCTGCTAAAGGTTGCGTGGCTGACGTCACGTTTATGATCTCGATCATCACCCTCCCACGGTATCGAAAGACAGCGGCCCACGAAAGAATGCAATGACTTATTATATAATTAATTATCCACTGCAAACATGTTAGTTGGCTAATTTTTAGGAAAATGTAATATTGTAAAAATGATAGGCTATTGCTTTTCAAGGCCTACATGAGGCCAACCTCAATTCGTTTTAAGAGTTAAATGTGATGGATATTATAGTATCGCTGTATTTGTAAGATAGATACGTTATTGTTAAAATTATACTTTTTAAGAAGTGAAAGGGTCAACTTATAGGCTATAGGGAAAGAAGCATTCACGAAATTCGCATCAATATATATTTGAATACATTTTGTTAAAAATATATGTTTGTTTTCATATTGTTTTTAGTTTTGTGCTCTTATTGGCAAGATTTCTGGAGAAAATAATTATCATAAACTTTAAGTCATAACGTGGCCTTCCAATATCATTTTACATAAAAAGGGTTATTTTATATAATTGATTAAAAATTAATTAAAATGATTAAAAAAAGATTAAAAAATTAAATTACATGCTGTAATAACACTTTGTCACTATTTTAATAATACGATTTTGCCAAACAAAACTAGTTTATACCATATTTCTTACACAAAAATATTACAGTGTAGTTCCTCACACACTATATCACGCACACATGCACACGACTTTTGATTATGATTGGATTTAAGACAAGGAACAGCTACAGTGTGAACAAGGCAAAGATCATGGCCATAATATAATCATTTACATTTATGTCATTTTAGATTTTATGGGATGTGCGTTAAAATGTGACACATTTGCAGACACATTTTATGTTCTTAATGCACTGGATGTAGAAAGATTATTTCAATGCTTGGTATGACTATAGCCTACACATGGAATGGGATTTCCTCAGTGTTCGATTCCGAACCTCGGCTGGTTCGAGTTCTGGTGAATGATTCCATGGAATGCGCAGGTGTTCCATTCCGAACCTTCGCGCTAGTGAACCTGCAAGACGAAATTAAACACTGGCTCGTTTTAAAATAGGCAACATATAATGGTGAATATATAGCAGAGCTAATGTTGTTAGTTATGGCAAATGTCTGTTTTTCAACAGATTTTACTAAAAGTGTGCCTCCTTTTTTTACTAGAAAATCATTATAGAAATGTGTTTTAAATTTATGTAGGCTAATCAGTGAACAGGCATTGATGTCTATTGTACAGTTATGCATTTTTAGCTATGTATAGCCTAATTAATATTTCTATTTTGATTGTGATGTTGAGCTCTCACTTTTAAAAGCGTGTTTAAGAAGGGAATCGTCGGTGTCGGTGGACAGAGATGAATAATTTACTTTACGAATATAGGCCTACTAAAAACTAACGTCGGAGATGAAACTAATAGCAGATTATATTTCAGGATATCTCAAAATCAAGTCTCCACATCATCCAAAACATAAAGGTGTATAGCCTATACTGTCATAAAATATGACCTGCTTAAAAAAAAGAAAAGATGGAGACGAATAAAACCATCATACAGATATAAAAATTTTAAGAAAGACATCAAAAGACTTATAAAGATACAAAATAATGCGAGAGCGTTGTAAAAATGAACAAATCGTTCACATTTGTTTAGCAACAAGAAAATAGACTATTTCTGTCTTTCTCCAAAATTGCACGTTTAATTCAGCCGTTTATTAAATGTATTATTTATTATTAAATTAGGCCATTTGTGAAATGTAAGGCCGATGTCGTTGTGAATTTTTTATTTTTATTTTATTTTTTTTAGTATACATATGGCACATATTTTATCTGCGATGGGTCTCGGGCTGATTCTTCAGACATTTACAGTTATAAGTGCTATCTCACGACCAATTCGTATATACGAACTAATCAATAATATTTATGATAAGATAATAACAAACATCGAGTGCGTTTGTGGGGAAATAATTATATAATCAGTGTATCTTTATTTAACTTCATTCGATTAGAAAAATTGTAGCTATTAATATAAGACAACAACACCATTGAAGATTGCTTTAGATTTTTTTTGGCTAGACATTTTTTGGATCCAACTGGGCCTATTTCGTAAACTAGCCTAATGACTATATAGCCTCCACAAATTATCAGGATTTCATCTTATCTAACACAGGCCTACATTTCTTCAGAATTTAGTCATTTCTCGTATACTTTGACATTGTCACTCAACTAGCAGGTCAACATCTGAAAACCTACAAACAGAAACCGTCATATTTGAATCCATTATAGGCATATTTCCCACATCCAAAAAAGACATTGAGGAAACAATAATGCAAACGATTTTTGCCAGTCCAGCAGGAGAAAGGGATTTGGAGTCGGTTTGAGAGGATTTAGATGTGTGGGACACGTTTCACAGCCGGGTGTGACTTCCTTGTGATTGAAATGGGAAGCGCTTTCGACAGAAAGGGTGAGAATAACTTGCTGACCCCGAGAAAGCAACAGACGGAACTGATTTTCAATGGTCGAATTACAAATAAAATAAATAGCATATATATTATCAAAATATTTCACTGTTGATTAAATCACATTTAGTCTGTTTGGAGTGAAAAACAATGTGCTGATGGTGGATAATATTGCGGGTATAATGTCTCTTAGCAGAGAGCTCGTTCCCTTGTTAACACCCAGCTGTGAAAAAGAAGATTTTAATTCGTACTTGCATTTACAAGGCATCACACTTTCTCTTCGATCATTCGACCACACACCAATTCGTGCTATTTTGGCAATATAACCACAATAAATAAAATAAAATACGATTGTTTAAGTGGGTATGAAAACCACGTTGTAGTTTTTACCTAAGATCGGGATAAATATCCTTACCAGGATAAATATCTTAAAAATAGCAATTTAATAAAAGCTTTCATTATACAATTGTCTATATTAGACTTGCTTTTATAACATGTAGTATAGCTTTAGCAGATAACAAATAGCCTACGGTAGATAACAATACTTGCTATATATATATATATATATATATATATATATATATATATATAGGCCTATATATTATATTGCCAAATATAGCCACATTTTTAGTGTAACGAAATGACTTAATTCCAATGTGACACACATTTGAAATGGCTACACTAAAAAAATGCTGGGTTATTTCAACTCAAATTTGGGTCAAATATTGACAAACCCAGTGATTGAGTTAACATTTTAAATGACATTTTTAACCCAACGTTTGGGTTTGTCCATATTTTACCCAAAATTGAGTTAAAACAACCCATCTTGTAGGCTACAGAGTGTACAATTCATGTCTTTTTTTATTTTCGGCTTAGTAGTCAACACACTTAACATCACTGTGCTTCCAAAAAGCATATTGTAGAAACGATCGTATACGGATCACAAAATGTTTCACAAAATCATCGTTATATAGCTGAAAAGTGCTCTGGATTATTGCCATGTGAATCCAGTGCTAAAGTAACAGTCTCATGCAGTCCCCTGCAGGGCAACCGCGAAATTACACATACACTTAAAATAGGCTTACTCACACTCAGTAACATAACATAACATGACATCAGTCAAACCCGTAATTGTACTTAACGTACCTACATTTAATTATTTACTTTTAGTAGTCGATAAATAATAAATAATAAATAATATTAAGTTTTTGCAACTCAATTCCATAACCTAGGTCCTAGACCAGCTTTCCTGGTTGAGTTCATTCTTGTCTATACCTTAAACCTTCGCCATAGAAAAAATCATACAGCATTGTTTATTAGTCCATGTATGGAGATGTCCATTTGGCCAATTGCACAGGTAAACAAAATTACTTGAAGTTATGAACCAATAAAGTCTGATGATACGTAAAGAATGGCTTTTCTAGTTTTCTCTCTTCTCGGGGTCAACCGCACATGCCTTTTATCTAGATTTTTATATCAACCACTATTCATTGTCCCTTGGAATTTCAAAATGCTTTGGAATATATATATATATATATATATATATATATATATATATATATATAGACAAAAATTTGGTCTTGATATCTGAAAAAAATTCAGGCCTCATAGCACAGAAACTATGCTCGTTAAAATTACAAACAGCTTATTTCTTGCGCCTGACCAAGGTTGCATCTCAATAGTAGTTTTGCTTGATCTTAGTGCTGCGTTTGACACTATAGATCATAAAACACTCTCAGATGTCACTCGACAACAAAATTACACTGGTATTCAGGGACAGGGATTAAGGCGGTTTATATCATACCAGATTGTTACCATTTTGTCTATTTAAAAGGGAAAATATATCTAAAATAACGTCAGTAAATTATGGAGTGCCACAAGGGTCTGTGTTAGGCCCTCTGCCATTTTCAATGTATACGCTGCCTCTTGGTAATATTATAAAGAAAACATGGAATTAGTGTCCACTCTTATGCTGATGATGCAGTTATATTTCACCATGGCCAGACCTCTAAATTATGTAAATTGATAATTGAGTGTGTTAAAGATATAAAATATTGGATGACCAGTTTTGTTTCGATATGACCAAAAACCTGCACAGAATCTCTTAAAATATAGTTAGCATTTTGAAGGATGTAATGTTACTTCCTCAGCTACAGTACAGTTAAAGACCTGCTGTTATATTAGTCTTTCAAAAATGTATTTCATATGTTCCACCTCATAAACATTTCTAAGCTATCTGTATCAGTTTCTGATGCAGAACAGTTAGTTCATGCATTTATGACCTTTAGATTACTGTAATGCATTACTAGCAGGTTGTCTTGAGTACTTACTAGGTCAAGATAATATGATCATAACACAAATTTTATCATCTGGTTACCTATTAAGTATTGCTACTGATCTATAAAGCCCTAAACGGGTTGTTTAGCTCCTGTTTAACTGATCTTCTATCATTTTACAATCCATCAAATGTTATGAACAGCAGGTATGCTAATTATTTTCCATTTGCTTTTCCATTTTATCTTAGTATGCCCATCCCGAGGTACTGTAACCAGAGACCATGTCAGCTCCAGTTTGGATCCAGCCAATTACGAAGACTTCAGATGTGAAGAGACGACTCCATCTGACTCAAACTCCTGCGAGGACTTCAGATGACGCCAACTCTGAATCAACATGCACCATGATCGCACCATGTACATTTACATTCATGCAGTTGGTAGATACTTTTATCCAAAGCGACTTGCATTGCATTTCAAGGTACACATTTACAGTCTTATAATTTCTTGCTTTACCTGGGAATCGAACCCATGACCTTGGTGTTGCAAGCGCCAACGTTAGCCAGCTTATGGCCTTGGACACAGTCATCTCAGATCACAGATCACTTTTATGTAGAAGCATGTATTTTCTGCAAAGCTGCTTTGAAACGATATGTATTGTGAAAAGCGTTACACAAATAAATGTGAATTTAATTAAATTGGTTGATTGGCGATTTCACTTTTTTCATTTTAAATAGTGTGTAATGTTGCTGTTGGTGCATGAACAGTATCTGCAAAGTTGCAGCGCTGAAAGTTCAGTGTAAGCAGAGATATCGTCTTTTAAAAATCAGGAAGTATATTGCCTACAAAAACGACTGGATTGGGACTACAGCTGGGTTTTAGACGTCACTAACTCACACATTTGCATCAACCCCTCCCTCCGGAAAATGCAAAAAAGGGCATGGCCATATTTCTGCGGCTTCTGTTTTGTAGTTTGCAGGTGTCATTATTACTGTCCTGTATTCCCCTTGTCTTGTGTGGACCTTTTCCCTGTTCTGTGCCATGTTTTGTAGTCCTTTGTAGTTTTTCTTGTTGATTAGTTCCCGATTGTTCTCAGGTGTGTCTTATTTTCCAATCTCCTCTTGTGTGTATATAAACCCCAGTGTTTCTCATGTTCTTTGTCTGGGATCTCAAAAATTAGTTAGGAGTCAAATATGCAGAGGATGATGGAAGAGCAAAGAATGTGCAGAAGCTGGGGGATTTTTCTGACGACTATTAAGTGTTCAAGCAAGGGACTCATGAACAACCATGAACAACCAAAAAAACAGTTGTGGATACTTCAGGTAATGACACACAATATTAAAAATCAAGCCTATGTAATTTGCCTTGTATTTTGGGTTTGTATTTTGTCTTGTGGACTAGGCTATTAAACATCTGTTGTGTGAAAATGCTTTTTCAGGGCAGTACTAAATGGAAACAATGTTTTTATGATCCTTTTTATTAAGAAATAAATAAGAATAGCATTTCGGAGATTCTGCAAGGTGTATGTAAATTTATGACTAATGTGTAAATGTGACAAAAATCATAGCATTATTAGAAGCCAAAATGTTGCTATGGTTATCACATTCTCATGTTGCTATGGTTACTAAGTCAATCATTGCAATTTCATGACTCACAGTCCTTAAAGTTTACCGGATTCACTCCCACATTTTAATGTAGTTATCACTCTTTATAATTTATAATGTGAACGTAACAAGAAGCATGAAAAACAAACCTATTATTTAGATCAATAGCACTCACTTAATGACCATTAATGGCCATAATGACTTACTTTAACACATTCTGCACTCTCACTAAAACTCTCGAGATGGTCCTTACTGCCGAACATGAATTCCAAGGGGAGGAGTTGGATCTAGATCCAACTCCTCCCACCTTACATTTACCTAAACTTACCCATCTCTGCCCCCTGATCCCTAACCCCACCCCTAAACCTACCCATCTCCTCCCCAGATCCCTAACCCCGCATCTAATCCAACCCATCTCTGCCCCCTGATCCCTAACCCCACCCCTAAACCTACCCATCTCCTCCCCAGATCCCTAACCCCACCTCTAATCCTACCTATCTCCGCCCCCTGATCCCTAACTCCACCCCTAATTCTACCCATCTCTGCCCCCTGATCCCTAACCCCACCCCCAATCCTACCCATCTCCGCCCCCTGATCCCTAACTCCACCCCTAATTCTACCCATCTCCGCCCCCTGATCCCTAACCCCACCCCCAATCCTACCCATCTCCGCCCCCTGATCCCTAACCCCACCCCCAATCCTACCCATCTTCATCCCCTGATCCCTAACCCCACCCCCAATCCTACCCATCTCCGCCCCCTGATCCCTAACCCCACCCCCAATCCTACCCATCTCCACTCCTTGATCCCTAACCCCACCCCTAATCCTACCCATCTCCACCCCCTGATCCCTAACCCCACCCCCAATCCTACCCATCTTCGCCCCCTGATCCCTAACCCCACCCCCAATCCTACCCATCTCCGCCCCCTGATCCCTAACCCCACCCCCAATCCTACCCATCTCCACCCCCTGATCCCTAACCCCACCCCCAATCCTACCCATCTCCACTCCTTGATCCCTAACCCCACCCCTAATCCTACCCATCTCCACCCCCTGATCCCTAACCCCACCCCCAATCCTACCCATCTTCGCCCCCTGATCCCTAACCCCACCCCCAATCCTACCCATCTCCGCCCCCTGATCCCTAACCCCACCCCCAATCCTACCCATCTCCGCCCCCTGATCCCTAACCCCACCCCCAATCCTACCCATCTCCACTCCTTGATCCCTAACCCCACCCCTAATCCTACCCATCTCCACCCCCTGATCCCTAACCCCACCCCCAATCCTACCCATCTTCACCCCCTGATCCCTAACCCCACCCCCAATCCTACCCATCTCCGCCCCCTGATCCCTAACCCCACCCCTAATCTTACCCATCTCCACCCCTTATATCTGGATCCAACTCCGCCCCCTGGATCTCGTGTACTGCAATGAGGTGCAACTGAAACTCTCGGCATAAAGTTGTCCACACTGCACAGTGTGAGGAATGTACTGATCACAAAAGATTGATGTGCAGATCACATTCAATATATTTTGGGTGTTAAACATGGTCAGTGATAAAGATAAATTCAAGGAGACATAATATGTCACCTTTCAGTTAAGTTATTGTAAGTAATGTTATATAACAGAAGAGTCTTATATCTGTTTTGACATGATCTTTAAATTAAACTTCTTGAAGAAAGATTGTAACTTGCAGAGCCTACATTTTCTTTTGCGATTCTTTCCTCTCTTGTAATAAATCCCATCCCAGTTTTCCTCCTCTTCACCTTCACCAACCCAAGGTCTCCAAGCACCTCCATTCAGACTAGGATCGGCTCGGGTATCGTCTGGCGGGTAGCGAACAGGTATTGCGGTGCGATTGTGTAATACTAGACGTGCCAGTAGCTCCTTGACAACATCAGGCCTGTGCACTGCAAGGTCACGGCGTTCACAAGGGTCGTCCGTAACATTGAAAAGCCAAATGGATTTCCTTTTCTCTCCAGTCTGTCGCTCCAGGTTCCACCAGTTGCTAGGAAAGTTTGTGAGAACCTGGGGTGGCACCCAATCCCCATGTCCAGGGTCGCCCGTCAAGAGTTTCCAGTCACCGACTCTAATGGCCGCTTGCACCGTTGTGTCCCACAGTCCATGTCCCTCCTTAAATGAGCCCCGACTGCGCCGGTGGAGAGGGTCGATGTTGTGAAGAATTTCCAGTCGTGGAGATTCCTTCCCTTCGCTAATGGTGGGCCAAACATCAAACCCATCTAATCCCTGATACTGAGACACATTCCCCCCAGCAAGTCCAACAAGAGTTGGATACCAGTCAGTAATGTGAATAAGGGCTCTGCTGACCCTTCTTCGATGGCGTATCAAGGGACTGTGCACGAAACCCACTCCTCTAATACCACCTTCCCAATATGTTCCCTTGCACCCTCGTAGGGGCCAGTTACTTCCCCCTGTGAGCGGCTGGGCTCCATTGTCAGTGGAGAAGATGACGACGCTGTTGCGGTAGAAGCCATATTTGCGCAGCGCGTAAGTTATGTTTCGGACCGCCTCGTCGACGATAGAAACCATGGCTGCGTATTTCCTGCGGGGAACGTTGCCCATGCGGCGAAACGGGTAGATGTATTCTTTGGGGGGGTTTAGAGGTGTATGCACTGCCTGAAGGGAAACGAAGATAAAAAGAGGCTGACTGCTTGAGTCGTGCGTTGCTAGGATTTTGCGCACTCTCTGGGTGTAGAGGTGAGTTGAGTACTTCCCCCCTCGCCCCCATGCCACGGACTCGCCTTCGTGGAGGTCAAAGCCACACAATGACTTGCCGTCACATGAGCCATATGAATAATAGTCCACACTGCCAGTCAATGAACCGAAGTAGGTGTGAAATCCACGGCGTGTGGGCAAACAGTCTTTCCGGTAGAAGCCCAAATGCCACTTGCCCACCATGTGAGTGGAGTAGCCCGCCTCCTGCAAGCGCTGAGGGAGTGTGACGGCATCCAGAGGGAGGCAGTTGGGTTGGCGTGGTCTGATGATGGAATGCTGGAGGCCGGTGTGAATTTGATATCTAAAAGAAACCATAAATACATTCTTAATGCTAAGAAATAGAGAAAAAACAAGAATTGAAACAATAAGCTTTTTACACCAAGTTGTAAAGTTGGCATGAACTTAAAGGGTTAGTTCCCCCAAAAATGAAAATTAAGTCATTAATTACTCACCCCCATGCTGTACCAACCCCGTAAGACCTTCGTTCATCTTCGGAACACAAATAAAGATATTTTTGATTGAATCTGAGGGCTGGATCACTCTTCCATAGACAGCCTGAGGGACTGCCTCTTGACGGCCCAGAAAGTCATTAAAAGAAAAGGTTTAAATATTCCATGTGCCTACAGTGGCTCAACTATAACTTTATCAAGCGACGAGACTACTTTTTGTGCGAAAAAAAACCGTAAATAACGACTTTATTCGACTTTCCATTACTTCCTTATGAGCGCATGCGCGAGAACTGAGACGAGACCGTTCTTCTTCAACTACTTTTTGTTACCGGCTGCTCACCGCTTAGGAGTTTTACCGCCCCCTACCGTATAAGATGACGTACTGCTTGTAAACAGAACGTTTTGCGCCTCCAGCTATATCAGTACATCATCTTATACGGTAGGGGACGGTAAAACTCCTAAGCGGTGAGCAGCCGGTAACAAAAAGCAGTCGAAGAAGAACGGTTTAGTCTCAGTTCTCGCGCATGCGCCCATAAGGAAGTAATGGAAAGTCGAATAAAGTCGTTATTTACGTTTTTTTTTCGCACAAAAAGTAGTCTCGTCGCTTGATAAAGTTATAGTTGAGCCACTGTAGGCACATGGAATATTTAAACCTTTTCTTTTAATGACTTTCTGGGCCGTCAAGAGGCAGTCCCTCAGGCTGTCTATGGAAGAGTGATCCAGCCCTCAGATTCAATCAAAAATATCTTTATTTGTGTTCCGAAGATGAACGAAGGTCTTACGGGGTTGGTACAGCATGGGGGTGAGTAATTAATGACTTAATTTTCATTTTTGGGTGAACTAACCCTTTAAATCTGACCCTGTTTTCTTTCTATGGGCCCTATCGTACACCTGAGGCAATGCGGCACCATTTTTGTTAGTTTCAGCCTGACGCAATTATTATTTTCACGTCCTACACCTTGTTGTTTAAATAGCAAATACGTTTGCGCCCATCTGTGCGGCCATTGGCTGGTGGTCTGAAAATGAAGTGTGTTCAGGCGCATTGTTGGTGCGTTGCTATTTTGAGGCACCTGAAATAAACTACGTCATTGACCAACTGAAACCTGCTCTAAAGTCCATGGCGCAGTATTTATTTATTTTTGTTATTTAAAGAAGGCTGCAATACTACTATGTGCCTTTAGGCGGGTCCACAACGCGCGCACACTCTGCTTATTACCAGGCTTCCGTTACATTTAGAAATTACTTCATAAAAAAAAGTATTGAGTAACTTAATCCAAGTACCACAATATGAAAGTAATGTAACTGATTACTTTTGGATTACTTAAAGGAGGATATTATTTTAAAAATCAACAACTTTTATTTATTAAGAATTTCAAAGCCCTGCATATATATATTTTATATCTTATATATATATATATTTTTTAATAAATATATATTATTTTTACTTTATAAATATATATATATATATATATATATATTTCTGTATATGGGGAATTATTTGAATGTTGGTTCATGATTTTATTTACATATAAAGTATATTTGCCCTGATTTACATAGGCTACCTTATACACATACAGTAGCATCTTTACATCTATGTCATCATGAAATCAAAATTCTTCTTTTTTATGGAATATTGCCGTTCTTATTATACATGACTAATTTGTACACCTTGTTTTTTGTTTTGTTTTTTACAACCTGTCACTCACATGGGATCACAGCAATAGCAAACCCTGATGTAATGGACTTCATAGAGAGTGAACATGCCAGGCTTAAGTCATGCAGGTCAGGCACAAATGAATTGTAGGCTACGTAATTGATAAGGCAGGCTACAGATCTTTGATTAAATAAAACCGATTAAATATGATTATGAATTTAAAACCTTCCTGTGAGACAAACGGATCCGACTTAAGTGTAAAGCGCAACTTTTACAACTTGTGATGTCAGAAGTAGCGTAGTGCATCATGGCGTAGTGTAAACATCAGCAGTATGTCACATTACTCACATCCCCAGATATACGTCTGCAAGATGTCTGTTAAAGATCGCTTCATCTGTAAAGCATCTGCTGTTTACTAACATCTGATAGACATCTTTAAGATGTGAGTTTAACGTTCTAAATCATTACATCTTAAAGACATCGTCTAAACGTCTATTTGACATCTGACAGGAAACGTCCTATAGACGTATTGCAGATGAGCAAACACTCTTCCAGATGTAAACACACACATCAAATAGACGTCTCTGTGATGTATGTGAGCTATCAGGGTATAAGTTGTGGTTTACACTTAAGTCGGATCCGTATGTTTGTTTGGCCGGAAACTAGTTATTTTACTTTATAATGTTTTAAATATGGATATTTTTCTTACACAAACACATAACTCTGCTTCAGAAGGCCAATATTAACCCCCCCAGAGCCGTGAGGAGTTGCACTTTGATGGACTTCAATGTGATGGTTGCAATTCCACTGTATAAAGCTCGAAAGCGTCCGTATAACTCAGATTGTATTCCTCTGGAAGAAGAAAGCCATAAACACCTAGATTGGCTTGAGTGTGAGTAAAACATAGGCTAATTTGTACTCCTTTAAGTAAGGGTATTGTAACCATGACCTTAATGGTCCATAAAGGCGATGAGTTGAATGACCTGACGTGCATCTTTCTTCTGCTGTTTTTCACAGTCAATAAAGGTATCTTTAGTGTCTTAAGTTATTGTGACCATGACCTTAGCCTGTAAACTGTGACTGGCCCACAGGTGCATGCGCAATAATTGTTTATGGTTCATTAAACAAACATGAAACACATTGAACAAACCTTTTCCAATACTTTTCACCAAATAATCAGTTTAACCTGATTTTAGATTCTGATTTCAGTTCATTCTGAAAAGAAAACGCGTAATTTCTGTGTGTTATTATGAAGTATTGAGTGAATGACCTGCCTGTGATGAGCTGGCTGCGGGACGGGGTGCACAGCGGTTGCACATAATAGTTCTCCAGTCGCACTCCCTCGGACGCCAGTTTATCCAGCGTCGGGCTTCGGACGTCCCGACTGTGATACCCGATGTCATTGAAACCCTGGTCATCTGTCAGGATGAAGATGATGTGTGGAGGTTGTTTGGGTTTGAAAGCTGTAGTGATGTCCTCTCGGCTCGATCTCAAGCCACTGGAAGACGACGCAGAAGTTTGGAGATCGAGGAAGAGTCCGAAGAGCAGACATGATGCCATCCACCTCGAAAAGAGTTGACACCCGAACAGCGCCCGCATCGGGTCGGAGAGAAGAGGGGAAGCTCCGGGCTTGGCTTTGAGTTCGGCGGATGTCAGTGCGACGTGGCGTTAGATATCGTGGATTCCTCCATAAAGCTTGAGCCAGCCACTGACCAACAACACACACCTCGACCACGGAACGCCAAATAGGTCATAATGTGCTATTTACCGACACAAAAATATCGCTAAACGCGACGTTTCTATAATCAATGTTTACTGCGTACCATAACACACTCCTCGGGGACGGGGAGATTTAAAGCGTCTTAGAGAAAACAGTTTTCTGTGACATTAATATCAACCCCACCTTTTTCTCTCTCAGTCCAACCCCAACATGACGAAAGCGTAAGAACTAAAGTTAATAGTCGTTGTGAAACAGTGTTCAAATTTCATTTTTGGGGGGTTAGCCTAGAAAAATAAAATGAACACTTAAAGGAGTAGTTCACTTTTTAAAAAACTTTTGCTGATAATTTACTCAACCCCATGTCATCCAAGATATCCATGTCTTCTTTCTTCAGTCGAAAAGACGCATTTTTCTCCATATAATGGACTTTAATGGGAACCAACGGTTCAAGGTCCAAAAGAAAAACTGTTCAAAGGGCTTTAAACGATTCCAGACGATGAATAAGGGTCTTATCAAGCGAAACGATCGCTCATTAAAAAAACAACAACAAAGTTTAAGTTTTATAAGCTCAAATGCTTGCCTTGCTCTGTTCTGTGATGCACGTCCGTGACTCTCCTGTTCAAACTCGTTCATCAAAATGATCAAATCTTTTTCCGAGTCAATTCGTTCGTTGAATGAAACAAATGACTCGAAAAAAGATTTGTTCATTTTGATGAACGAGTTCGAACAGGAGTCACGAACGCACACCACAGAACAGAGCAAGGCAAGCATTTGAGCTTATAAACTTTTTTTAAAAAATAAATGAGCGTTCGTTTCGCTTGATAAGACCCTTATTCATCATCTGGAATCGTTTAAAGCCCTTTGAACAGTTTGCAGTTAAACTGTCTTTTGGACCTTGAACCGTTTGGTTCCCATTAAAGTGAAAACATGAGAAAAATCCTGGAATATTTTCACTTTTTCAATGCAAAGGCACTTTATTTAACAAAAAAAAAATTGTGTTGATTTGTTATGCAAATCAATTATTTCTTGACCTTTGACATCGATGAAAATTCAGATTTGGACCTTTTAATGTAGACTTTGAGAATCCCTAGCCTATGCTTTCTTCCACACCTTATAGCCTTTATAAAGTCAATCCACATTACCTTTATTTATAGCACTTTTTAAAATAGATTGTTTCAAAGCAGCGTTACATTGATAAAGGCTGTAGTCACACAGTCATTTAAAGTAGACTTATTTTGTGTCCACAAAAATGACGGGGGTTTAAGACGAAGCCTTTAATCTTTCAAACTATCACGTTATTAGGATAATAACTGGTGTAATGCTTGTAACAATGTTCAATTCTTTCCATTGCATGCATTAATCTGTCAATTCACCTTTATTTATATAGCGCTTTTTACATTACAGATTGTTTCAAAGCAGCTTAACAGAGATAACAAAGTTTGTTTCTAGGAGAAACAATGGTTCATATTTTTGTTTATAATTCAGAATTAAAATGATAAAAACCTGCTTCACACAAATGTTGCAAGACCACAGCATTACAATATATTGTTAGTCATTCTCATGTAACTGTTCTTTTATGATTATGCCTAATATAAAACTAAAACTTTTAGATGTCCCACCAAAAAGAAATGTTTTTTTTTTACTGTAAATTGCATCATTTTAGCTTTTGCAGTGGCTAAAATGGCAAAATATGAAAATTAGGCAGACAAAAAATAAAACAAGTGTTGTATACAAGTTCAGTTCACCTACAATTCCTATTGAAGTATGTCAGAATGACGTTAATATCACAAATACTGTTCATAAATATACAGTTGACAGTTTCTACGAGGATGGAACGCTTTCAATTATTGAGTTTTTAAAATGCCCAATTAAAATGTTTTTATATTGTCCCACACAATCGACATTCATAGACTGTCAAAAAGTCTATGATAACTCATGTCAGGTGGCATATGAACTACTTTCTTACACTGTATTTGGGAATGTAGTCAAATTCAATCTTTCGGAGAACAGGCTATATATGAAGGTTTGCTAGTTTTAAAATTTTTAAAAATATCCTTATGCATATGATTTATTCAGGCTAGCATGAATCATGAATTCTCTTTACAATTACTGGAAATCTCTATTTTGGGTCAATGGGAAATGCACACACTTAGGCATCAGAAATAAATAATCCAAGGATTTTAGAACATACATTTAATTTCGATTTGTGACACGCATAACATTTACAACATTTTACATTGTGAGGCTTGCTTAGGACTTTGCATTTACTACGGTTTCAAGTGCTTTGGCCACTTGGTCGACGCTCATGTTGTCCAGTGAAACGCTGTGTTCTTTACCAAAACCTACGGCAGAGAGAGATGATGCATCATTATGCATATATGCTCATTTATATGAATATGCTTTATGTGTTCTTACCATATCGAGCCCACAGCCTGGGCTGGACTCCAGAGCACTCTCGGATCAGGATGGGAAACTCAGGGTTTGCCTTCTTTAACGTCACATAATGCTGCTCGATAAAATCCCTACAATAACAACATCAACAAATAAGAATTAGCAAAACAGAGTGAGGCCGTGTTGAATTTAAAAACCATCCGGGCTGGTTTATAGGCGCACACACGATCCATTCAACTCAATAGAGGGATCCACACTGCGACTAAATGCTCAATGAACACTGTTTTTAATCTGTTTGACTGCAGACCAATCCTCAACATGTGTGACGCACGCTCAGGGACATTTACTGTGGATAGGGGGACTTATCCTTTACTATTATAATTATTTTACTTGTCTGCTAGTGTGTAACAGTTTTTTGCGAATGTAATACCTGCCTCAAACACTCCTCTGTAGTCCTGCCATCATTTTCGTAATGTAGCAGCATTTGCGCAATTGGCCAGCTGGCTACTTTAAATACTTTTTGAGTAGTTTTCCAAAGTTACAGCCACTCAGAGTCAGTATTTTTCCTGGGCACAATTTTGACATCAATACCCTGGGGAAAACTGCCTTATAGATATTTTCTATATTATCTCATAATTTGGCAGCAGGTTTATAAGGCTACTGTCACTTTAAGAGCTGACGCACGGATTCGTTATATTGTCGCACATGCGTTTCCTTCTCAACTGTTTACGTTCACTTAAAACTGACTGTGTTTATGCGAATACTCAGCATTTTGACATTATTTTGTGTGTATTTGACTGTTTAAGCGCAATAAGCAGTGAAAAAGAACTAATTTAGTGCCGAGAGGCGGCTTTATGAGCGTGAACTTTGGGTTTGAGAACAAAATCTGTGGAATGAGTGAAATTATGCGCAATAGGTGCAATCCCACGCAGACATTCAAGCCCTTTAACAACAACAATATTCATCCAGAGCAAATGAAACGAGTGAGTGAATGGAGGCAGGTTTGTGCGTCACTCGCCGTCAGAGAGAGAGAGAAAGAGAAAAGCTGGTGTCATCTATCTATTCTGTGGATAATGAGGACTGGATGCATTTCAGATATTTCAGTATCGATATGTATCGAAAAATCAATGTTTTGACAACACTATTTAATATTTCACATGCCTTTTTAAAAGACTATAACTGAAAATCAGAGTAAAGTAATCTTGTTTAGGAAGGTGGTAAACTAAAACAGATCATTCAGACCGAGGGAGAAAAGAGGTGCTATAATGCCATTTTCACTGTGTTGTGTTTGTAAAATTAGTGTTCCATTGTCTTTATTTGAAGAAAAAAAAGATATTATTATTATTAATTTTTAGTATATTCATATATTTTTAAATAATTACTTTATCTATGAAAAAAAACTGTATGCTAATAGGATTGCATAATCAAAAGGTTGCCATCTAAAGTGCCGGTATAATGTTTATTTTAAAGTTGTATTTTTAAAATGCATTTTCATATTTATATATAATATATTAAATACCAATTAAAGTAAATACAAATTATATAGATTATATATCAGCCATCAAAAAAAATAAAATAAAATATCGGTCAACCACTAATTTTAACGTATGCTGATAATGCATAAAATGAATCTGATAATAAAAAGGCAAATAGCCATAGCTTCAAAATATCAGAGATAAAGAATCTGAGTTAGCAGAATATTTTTATTAACTTTTGATCATTAACAAAAAATGTATACATTTATAAATGCTCTCTCAATTCAATTCAATTAAAAAGTGCTTTATTGGCATGTCTGTAAATAATACAATATTGTCAAAGTTTGGAATACATAGGAAAATAATAAAAAACATTAAAATAATTGCAGAAAATATTATAACATAACTTAAATTTAAATAAACTGAGTAACAAATTAGAACATGAGATTACCACAGTGTTTTGGTTTTAACACACACAAACATTACTGAGGGTCACTGTGGTGGACAGTATAGGGAAACTGTGTATGTATGTAATAATGGATGAGTAAAAGTTAATCGGTTTGTCAATGTCATACAGTTCACTAGGATTTCAGACAGTATTTATAATGTAACGTTACATTAACACACGCTTTGTAAGGGTGATACGCAGAGAACAGTCAGTCTGTAACAGCATGACTAGTAAAGGCCTCAGTACTGCACCTGGTCCCCTGGCTGGCCGCTGATTTCTGGCACAAATGCAGGCGGATCTCCCGCAGATTCCTCGACAGATTCGAGCCGATCCCGCGAACCGCTGATACCGCCGCCATTACTGTCACCTTCACTGACCGGAAGTGGCACTCTTCTTCTATGGGTTAAAACACGTTTCATCTGCATACCGCCACCTACCGATTTGGATGGTTCGTTTTTCATTATTCTTTTAAAAACAGTATTATTGAATTAAAAAAAAAAAACTATAAAATTCTAATATTTTGATGTAGTACATACATATATTATATAAATATTTCTCTGTAATACATTTTACAGTGTCGGTTTCTGTGTTCGATTTTCTCATTCTTTTACAGTGTTTGTCTTTATTTGCTCCACAGATTCTCATAATCATAATCCAGTAATCCAATCATAATTACGTGAACATCATTAGGATGTCTTTTTGACTTTAGTTAGATTCCCATTTAGTCCTGTACATCAGTTCACATTCTTGTTGTAATTGTGAGAATGGAAACCCTCTTTTTTATACACTATAAAAATAAATATTCACTCTTCATTAACCCTAAAACACAACACAAAACACCTGTGACAAATTGAACAGGCTACGAAAGTTCAGTCATATAAACAAAATTAGGGCCTATTTTTTTTACTGTTTTTTTTATTTTTATTTATTCATTCATGTCTTTCATGTCATCAATTGGAATATAGGCAAAGATACTATTGATGTATGTCTATACCTTTCTTTACTGTAGAGTGAAATGTATCTTCTAGAGCTTTTAAATGTGCTCATTGAATGTCCATTTATTTTTATGGCATCATTAAAACACTATTCTACACGTTTACACGTTTATACACGTTTCTTGTGATGATAATAAATCACAATGCTTTCAATCCACGAGAAGATATTTTTCTATTTTTTTACCTTCGTGACTGTAACTGTAAATACTCTTGCCATTTAAAGGGATTGTTCACCCAAAAATGAACATTTCTGTCATCATTTATGGAAACAACAACAAAAACTGAAGTCAATGGGGTCCATCCACCATCTTACATGTCCTCTGTGTTTAACCGAACAAAGAAACACAAACAGGTTTGGAACAACTTGAGGCTGAGTAAATGTTGATAGAATTGTTATTTTTTGGGGTGAACTATTGATAAATCACATGACTAGTGTGATCGGCTGTCCTCCAGGTCAACAGGTGTCGCTGATGCGACGGGACACATACAACCGGAAGTGTGGCGTCATTAGACCTACTATCAACATTAAAGTGCGTCGAGTCGCGATTTAGAGCGACTCATTTAATTTCATCATGCCTGAACGCGAATGTAAGTATTACATACAGTTTATTAAGGTTCTGTTGTGTGCGGATGAATAATCACACCACATAGGTTCTTATTGTATGAAAATATATATTCTGTTACAGTCTATGAGCATATCTGTGCCGTTTGCTGAACGCGAAGTAACTGTAACTGTTAGTGAATCTGTTGATTTCAAAGATAAAGTGTACGTTTGATAAGTTAACGATTATGTAAGATATATCCTAAAATATTGTTTGTGTGCAAATAAAACACGCATTGACACAAATACAGCAAAGCTCCTGCAGCCAAACCCTCATTGTTTACAACACAGTCTAATCGAGTAATGTTAGTAGGAATGAATCGATTCACAAGCTCGCGGTTCGATTCACTTACGATTTCGATTCGATATCGATTCATTTGTAACTTTACGTATATCAGCATATCAGTTTATCTGAAAACCTCTCATCTAATGCTGTAAACTATACAAGAAACCCTGTCAGTTGGTACGTTACTTTGATATTAAAGGTTAAAACTAACAAACTAATGAATCTTTTGATGTGTGTGTCTTTCAGCGGAGGTGTACTCCAATCCTTTGGCTCCTGATGGCCATGAGGTGGAAGATCATCGGTCAGCGCTGCAGTGAGTGTTCTTCACCTTCACTTGTCAATAATGTGCTAATGTTCAGTGGGAAAATACAGTGACGTGGACTCGTTTTCTGCAGTGAACGTTCTTTAGCTTTCCCTTTATTTATTTCTATATACCTATATATGTGTTTTTTCCTCTCATGTGATTAAATGAGTGAAGCATCAGCTCAAGTGCAGGAGCAATCACGTTTAGACCCGACATTGCTTATCTAATCATAATTCTATTAGTATTGTGTTCTTGACGATTCAGTGACGTTACTATCATGATTCTCAAGCCTGATTTCAAAGTCAAATTTGTTTGTCTCTCTCAGATCCAAGCTGACCAATGATGACTTCAGGAAGCTTCTGATGACCCCGAGATCGACCCCGTCCTCCGCTCCGCCCTCCAAAACACGACAACATGAGTACTTTGCTTTTGAACACGCGTTTAAGATCTTTCTGTGGGCATATGTGCACTGCATGTCTCTATGATAACTTTTTGTTGCGACTATTTTCCCAGGATGCCACGGGAATATAACGAGGACGAGGATCCTGCGGCTCGCAGACGTAAGAAGAAAAGGTGAGTTGAGGACTACTGCTTTAATATCTAATCCTGCTGTTGCTTTTGTCTCTTCTGCACACGTTTCGCTCCGCATCAATGACCATTCGATCAAATAAAAGCGTGGTCCCTGTAGGAGTATGTCTTTTAGACTATAGGGATGGGCAATGATTAATCGCATCCAAAATGAAAGTTTGTGTTTACAATAATATATGTGTATGTAGTGTGTATAATTAATTTGTACCCACACATGCATTTATATAAAGAAATATGTGCATGTATATATATTTTCCATATATTTATTCACAATTAATATTATATATAAATATAAATATTTGATATATTAATAACACATTTTTCTTAAATATATACATGCATGTGTGGGTATTTATATATACAAAATAATTATACACAGTACACACACATATATTATGTAAACACAGACTTTTATTTTGGATGTGATTAATCGTTGCCCATCCCCGTAAGCAATCACTCAAAGAGTGCCGTTTTTTCAAATAGCAGCACAATTGCAAATGCGAAAGTGATTTTATACAACGATTTAGTGACTTACATTTTAGACACAATATTGCCTGTTTTTCTTTCACCAACACAAAACTGTTTTGTATCTCTAAGCAACACGCAACGGTGTTTCATTACTGAATAATTGATGAATTTTTCTCTGTTCTTTCGCTTCACGCTTGTGTTTAAAGTTACTACGCTAAACTGCGGCAGCAGGAGATGGAGCGAGAGCGCGAGCTGGCGGAGAAGTACCGTGACCGCGCTCGAGAACGACGTGATGGCGTTAATAAAGACTACGAGGAGACTGAGCTCATCAGCACCACCGCTAACTATCGAGCCGTGGGACCCACCGCAGAGGCGTGAGTTTCCTGACATCTCTTTACTGCATGTTATAATTATCAGAACTCATTTTCTCTAGTTGTGTTTTGTGATCATCTTCTGAAGATCACCTGCTGTTTCTGTTGATTTTTTTCTATTACGGGTTCGGGTTGTAGTGCATTTGTCAACACCGATAATTCTTTATATTTGAGAGCTGATTATTAATAAATCCTAATTTTTATTTTATATTAACCTTCAAATTGTCTTTGTTTCCTGTTTACACTTCTGGGCTTCGGGGTCTATACGACCACAACAATTGATTGAGTAATTGTACAGAAAATATACATTTTTAATCATACAAATAATATGAAGAGTTCAGATGCAAAAGCCTCTAAATGCCATTTGAAATTTTCTTCTTTAATGATGATTTTTATCAAACTTGTATATTTAAGTTCAGTAATTTTACTTAAATTGCAATGATAATTACCTATTAATTGTTATTTAAGTGAAATTACTGAACTTAAATATATAAGTTTGATAAAAATCATAATTAAAGAAGAAAATTTCAAATGGCATTTAGAGGCTTTTGCATCTGAACTCTTCATATATATATTTTTTTGTTTACTTCTCGTCTATTCATTAATGCTGTGTTTTTGGAGATATAAAGTACTTTTTTATCCATATACCACACAATTCCTCAGCTACACCATTAGCTTGCATATGAAATATTATTTTTTATGAGACATTGCATTTATGCCTTTATTTCTGTGTAAAAAAAATTTTTTTTGACACATGAAGAAAATATATTTAGTTTTTTTCACATTTCCCATTCATTTCAATGTGGGACCCCGAAGAACAGAAATGTAAAACATTTTTTTACTTACCTTCAGAACAACCGAATCAAGCCCAGTTTTTATGTGCGTGTATAGATGGATAATGTATGAAAAGTCACAAAATCTTAATCCACTGAGATGAAGAGAACATTTTTTTTTAATTAAGTAAAAGTCATCCCCATGACCTGATTGAGGGCTACTGCGAGAGCCTGATTATAAAAACAAGTCTCACCATTTAAATCCATGTCCCAAGCACACAATTACGATGATGTTCTCATTACATTTTTATGTAGCCGATATGTTGCACTGAACCGCATTTTCCTTGTTTTTTTGTTTCAAGCGATTCAAAACCATCATGTTGAACAGTGCGCATCTGAAGTGTCTCAGCTGGAGGAAATAACACAATATTCATTGGCTTTAAGATATCAGCCATATTTTCTTATCAGGCCGATAACGATAAGATTAAAACGGAACATATCCGCCTTATTCACGGCAGCGCCATCTTTGTTTTTTAGTGAGAATGAAAGCGAGGCTGTGAGGGATAGACTTGCATCTCTTCAATGGGCTGTACCGTTATTCAATGTGTTTTCGGATTGTTCTGCTCATGAAACACTGGAAAAAATATCTTTCCAAGAAATTTCAGTTGACAAAAAAGTCCCGACAATGTAAGCTGTGGAAAATTGTAAGTAATCTAGCCGCTTTATTCAGCTTTTTACAGCGGATGCCATTGGAAACACGGTAAGTCTATCCCTCACAGCCTCACTTTCATACCCGTCATGGCGCTGCTCTGAATAAGGTCTATATCGGCTGAAAACTGATATGGTGCATCCCTAATAATCATCATTTTGAAGTTTTTATGTCACATGGCTGCCAGAGACTGAAATATTCTGCCCGTTTCAGTAAAACGACTACAAGATCTTCAGAAATTTGGTCAATGTTTGTAAACCATCGCTTGAAATCCACTTGCTGTTTTTAGATTTCATCCAGCGGCCCATTTAACAGAAGTTCCTGTTCACCAGGATATTGCGGATTTATTCCCACATTTAATTTGCTGCAGGTTTCTTTAATTCATTTCAAATCATTACATCAGATTTGTGCCTTTGCAAATGAAGTCATTTATTCGTTCATTTTCGTTTGCGTTACTCCCCAAATCGCTGAACATGTTGACACGGTTGTGTCTAGCAGCCTTGAACAAAAATGCCAAGAGTTTAACCTCGTTGAGGCTAATATTAGCGATTGAATGCTGCTTATAGGACTGATTATTGCTTAGGAATTATCAGTTAAAAAGTGCTTTGTCATTAGTCTGGATTTGAATGTGCATTTCTTTCGTCTCGTTGAACAGGGACAAATCAGCCGCAGAGAAGAGGCGTCAGCTGATCCAGGAGTCCAAGTTCTTGGGTGGTGATATGGAGCACACTCACTTGGTGAAGGGTTTGGATTTCGCCCTGTTACAGAAGGTACATCCGCGTAACCAATGTTTGAAAATCTAACCACTGCCACGTATTTGCTTGTGTTTAATGTACTGTTTTAATTTCAGGTCCGAGCTGAGATCACTAGCAAGGAGCGGGAAGAGGAGGACATGATTGAGAAAGTGCAGAAGGAAGTCAAGTACGTTTCAGAAGTTCTTATTTGTTCACTTAAGGCGAGACACGGCAGGCAAAAACATCGTTTTTTTTTCCACTGGTCAATTTTGAGATTTTGGGATATTTGACTTCAGTTGTCATTTTTCATGTAAATTGTTATAAACAATAACTTGGCCAGTTATTTTGCTTGTTAGCAATGTTTTCATGTAGAAATGTGTGGAATTTTAGAATATAAATTTTTAAAGCCCGATTTCTCAAAATGACTTTTTTCTCATACTCAAAGTCTGAAATCTCCACTTCAGTAGCACCTATATACACCACACTTTCCAGTCTTTTACCTAGTTATATTATGAAGACAATTACAGAGGGATTTGTAAATATATTATTCCTAGCCTGATTTATGTAACATTTTTATCCCGAAAATCATTTTTTTAAGACTATTGATGGTATATTCTGATTTACAGGATAACAAAAGTAGATATCTATAAATCCTTCTGTAATTTTTTCCCCATCTATTATATGAACACAATGGAAAAAAAAAATTGAACCTGGCTTTATCCAATAGTCAGATTTCGTTGTTTTAAAGATTAAAGAGCAAATTAGTGCATATTTAATCAGATAATGCCTCATTTGCATATTTAAACATTAAATTACAGAAAACTTGTAATACATTTTTTTTCTCATCTTAATGTAGGTAATCAACTGGGAAAGTTTCATGGTGATATCTGCTAGTTTCAAATTTTACCCTATTCACCTGTAGTGTCTCGCCTTAAAGGGATAGAGACGAAAATTCTGTCAGTATTTACTCTCCCTCATGTTGTTCAACCCCGTAAGACTTTCGTTCATCTGTAGAACACAAATTAAGATATTTTTGGCTGGATCACTCCTCCATAGGCTTCTAATGGATTGAAACTTGCCGGCCCAGAAAGTTAGTGGCCTCGATAGTTCACGTGAGCCACGACGCATGCATGAGAACTGAGAAGGTTTGTAGTGTTTAAAATGTGAGTGCATTTCCTCGATGTCTGAATCGAGACCCAACGAGAAAACATAAAAGGCCTTAACAATGCCGCAAGATGAGTGGTCTTTCACACTTTCCCATCAGATGACCGTGAGCGTCATCATCTCAGTTCTCACGCATGCGTCGTGGCTCTCGTGAACTCACGTCAGAGCTTATGGAGGAGTGAGACGGCTCTCAGATTTCATCACAAATATCTCAATTTGTCTTCTGTAGATGAACGAAAGTCTTACGGGGTTGAACAACATTTTTTTTGGATGAACTCACCCTTTAACCGTGTTGCGAGTCTCTTTTGACATGTTTGTTTTTGACAGGAGAGATGAAGATCCAGAGCAGAAGATCGAGTTCAAGACCCGCCTCGGTGAGTTCAGTCTGTGTTTAATCTCACGAGGGGCTTTCGCACTGGAGGAACATTTTCATACTTCCTACTAGTGATGTAGTACTCGAGCCTGGGATAAGACTAAATGCCTGGTGTGGTTCTAATCCACAACAAAGCAAATATTTGATCACTTAAAACTTTATTTCAATATACGAGACATGTTCGTTTTGTATTAAATGTTATTTATTCCATATCTAGATTATATGAAATATTATTATAATGTAGCCTAAAGACAACCAACAACATACATGTGCATAAGTTCGTGTCTGGACGTGAGAGAGAAAAAAAATCACAGGACAGGTTAACCTGTTAACTGTCACCCCCCCCTTTTTTGAATAGACATGAAAATGCACATTTCCAACTTAAATGGTTGTAATTCAAGAATGCTTTGGAATATAGACATATGATTGGTCTTGTTTTAAAGAAGACATTTGGCAGATTTTTGTAGAAGTGAAATAAATTAAGAAAGTGAAACAGAAAAAAGTTATAGAAGTTTGAGTTTATGGAAATGTACAATGTAAAAATATTAATTATTCATATTTTACATAAAATATATATTTTCAAAACCTGGGCTACTCTAAAATGGCAGAAAGATCAAAGCCAAAAATCTGAACAAGTTGTGTTTTAAATTTTAGGTTGATATCTCAAAAAATGAGCTTTCAGTAAGATTTTGTTTGAGCGCAGTTCCAAACTTTTTCACTAGGGCACAATCAGACTCCATTACTGCCCATATAAGGGCGCCTGCATTTCCATTCCTGTTTTGAGTGACATGAACCATTATTTTCACAATTTTCATACAATTTCTGAAGTAGAGATCCTATTCAGAAGTAGCATGGGAAGTTTGGCAGATTTTGATATGAATTGAACCTCTAAGAAACACATACAAAGAACACGCATGTAAGTCATAGCTAGCTGCCGCGTCACAAATGGTGAATTTATTATTTTTTTCTTGATATTTCAAACTTTTCAGACCTTTTTTTTCCAAAATAATTGAATGGATTCTATCTTTTGAACTTTTGGCATGAAAACAAACTGAGGTATCTACCATTTTTTCATGATTTTTCATGTTTACTGCTATTTTAAAATAAAGGTCTGAACACGCCTTATGAGTATGAAAATATTCTTGTTTTATATTGATAAATTATGGCTCCTCTGTAATATATTTTGAAAATCAGTCACCAAATATGGAAACTAGAGATTGTAAGCTTTCAAATGATGTATAGTTTGTCAATATTATTTAAGGTATTTACTAAGATATTATTGTTTTAAAAATATAGTGGCAAACGTCCCACCTGTGGGACGGTGACAGTAACTTTTTTGAAAGCTGGCTCTATTTATCATCAAAACAAAAATAAATGACAGCTAGATCAGATGGATGAGGGCGAGGGTGATCCGATGCGGGACAACAGGTCATCAAACTGGGCGCGGGACAGGCGGAAGTACATCCAGCGCAGCTCCTGGAGCGAGCAAATGGTGAAACAAGCCAAACGGTTCGCCTCCGAAGGGTCCGGTGGACACAAATATACGGCGCCGATGATCCCCACGCCGCTGTTCTGCTCTCCAGAGCAAATACAGAGCGGTGACTCTCGATGAATGCTCGATCAACATTTCTGACGCGTATAAAAACAAACTTTTGTTTTTATACGCGTCAGTTTCGCTCTTGACGTGCGAATGGACTCAAATTGGTCAAGCGTGTTATAACTAGACGCGGTAGGCACGAATTTGACATGCTATTCGCGTCTGGTGTGAACGCACAGTTAGACAGATCGTAGACTAATGAATGCGAGAGCTGTTTGCTCCGGCTCTGAATTCTCTGCGCCGTCAAAATAAGTCCCAACAACAAGCGCGGCTTCCAGAGTTCATACTGGCGGTGCCAATGCAACCATCAAAACACCTTCTCGGGGAACCACCCTGGTGGCTCGTTCCTAAAACTACCGCTGCAAAAGCCCCTAATGTCTCTGGACGGCAATAAGACTGAACTACATGTGAGTTGTGTGTGTTGTTCTGCTCTTTAGGACGAAACGTCTATCGTATCCTGTTCAAGGGTCGTCAGTTGGAGCGTAACGAGCTGTTCCTGCCGGGCCGGATGGCGTATGTGGTGGACCTGGAAGACGAGTACGCAGACACGGACATCCCAACCACACTCATCCGCAGCAAAGCCGACTGCCCCACCATGGAGGTACAGACACATCACGACCCTTCACATCGCTCAAGGACGCAGATGCTGACATGTTTTACTCTCACTCAACATGCTTTCAAATGCTGGAAATAGTTCGAGAGAATTATTAGTGGCGGTTGCCCAATCAAACGTCAGTACTGCTCATGCTGAAGTATATATGGCGAACGGTTTATTGAGAAGAGCTGTGCTTTTCAACAGGATCAGACTTATAGTCAATAATTGCATCTCTTAAAACTCCTCTTTCGTCACCAAAATTGCATATTTAAACGTTTTTTTTCCTTTGAAAAAAAAAATCTTCATAGCTTCAGATATCTTGAATGTAACATTTAACATATTTAAAACTGGTAACGGTCGTACGCAGTGAATTGTGGCTGAAGAGTGACCTCTGACCCGACGCATGACGTATTGACGAACGCAGAATAGAGCAAAAAACTAAACACCGGTCACGAATTAGAAGTTTAAAACTAGAGTTTTTACGAGAACAGGAGAGGCGTCTACTCTCACCTAAGCTAATGCTAATGCTACTTCTACTTACATCATGCGTCAGGTCAGACGTCACTCTTGTGGTCCAGGTCAACTTGCTGGAAGCTAGTTATTATAGCTAATAGAGTTGTAAATATGGATTGTTTTCTTACCCAAACGCACACAAATGGGCCTTTATTAACCCTTGGAGTCGTATGGATTGTTTTTATGATGGATGGATGCATTTTTTTTGTAAAGCCATTATAAAGCTTGGAAGAGCCAGGATATTTTTAAACATGTCTCTGATTGTGTTCGGCTGAAAGAAGTAAGCCTGTATGATGGATTGAGGGTGAGTAAATAAGGGTTATTTTACCCAAGAATGAAAATGATCCACTGAAGGCCTATTGTTAAATTGTATTCAAGTTTAAATGTTGTTTGAGCAGTTCTGTTGCTAAATATGCTTGTCAGTTTCAAACAGAGTTGGAGATCGGCTCCTTTGAGCACCCTGAGCACTATAGCAATGGGCTCGTGGCATTGTGGCCGCCGTCGACTTCACTCCCGCTTTCTTCAGCTCATGTTTAATGTCTGGTCAAACTGCTGTTTTTGTCCCTCAGGCTCAGACGACACTCACCACCAATGACATCGTCATCAGCAAACTCACACAGATCCTGTCGTACCTGAGGCAAGGCACACGCAACAAGAAAATCAAGAAGAAGGACAAAGGTAGTGCTGAATATTCACTAGAGATCAGCTTTTCGAGTCAAGTACGCGAACACAGTGGTTCTCAGCGTTTATTAAGTCATGATCCCAGGGTAGATATCACTGATAAAAGTATGGAGAGACAGATTACGGTGGTCAGAAGAGAGACGGTTAGCCGCGTTCAATTGGCATTTACAAAAAAAGATAAGAAAAGAAAATACAGTACTGTGCAAAAGTCTTAGGCATGGTTGTTTTATTCACCTCCAAAAAATGGTTTTAAGTCAGTAATTTATGTCTTTTGTCATAGTGTGTCAGTAGGAAATATCGGTTAACATTTCCAAACATTCATTTTGCCATTAATTGTAATAATCCTGTGAGATTTCTGTATTCACAACGAACTGTGACATCACTATATAAATATCTGGCTTTGGCACATTAGTATTTTCACCCCCAAAAAATGGTTTAGCCAGTTATTGATATCTCTTGCTCTAGTTTGTCAGATTACAGTTTGTATATGCAAAAAACTCACTAGATTATTACAATTAATGGCAAAAATGAGTGTTTGGAAATGTAAACTGGTATTTCCTACTGACACACTATAACAGAAGATGTAAATAACTGGCTTAAACATTTTTGGGGGGCGAAAATACTAATGTGCCGAAGACTTTTGCACAGTACTGTATATAAATAAAACTCTGCAGGATCTATAATATTAATAACTGTGGAAATACGTCACCACAAGCTTTGAAAAAGGTCCATAAAGTAAGTCATTGACAAGTCAAAGAATCTCAAAGACTGAATATTTCAGATTTCATCAAGCTCAGAGCAAATGTTAACCAAATCCAAATGCATTTTGATGGAAAATGCGCTCTTATTTTGGAAATTTGTGCTTTATTTTGGAAATTTCTAAGCTTGTGTATGTGTGAAGGTTGAGTGTTTTCTGTTTTCAGGGCGTCTGGATGAGAAGAAAGCTCCAGAGGCTGACTTAAGGTGAGTTCACATGCAGTCAAAGTGTTTTACGCTTATGATCTGATCATTAGTTTCTTAACCACGTGTGTGTGTGTGTGTGTGTGTGTGTTCACCCAGCATCTTTGATGACATCGGTGACTACATCCCCTCCACTTCCAAGAGCATCAGAGACAAAGAGAAAGAGCGCTACCGCGAGAGAGAGAGGGAGAGGGAGAAAGACCGAGAGCGGGAGAGGGAGAGAGAGCGAGAGAGAGAGAGAGAGCGAGAGAGGGATCGGGACGAGGAGAAAAGACGACACAGTTACTTTGAGAAGCCTCGAGCTGATGAGGAGGTCAGCTGACCGTCGGTGTTTAACCCTCTGGTGCTCTTCGCGTGTCGTCAAAAATTACACTTTTTTTAAAAAAAAATTAATTTTTTGTCAATTAAATTAGTGTACTACTATATTTTAGTTTGATAATTTTCTTTTATTTAATATTTTGTGTTTTTAGGGGATTTTATTGTACTAAAAATTATATTTACGCTGTATTTATAATCCGTTTATTCACTTTTTGAGCCTAAAAAATACGTTTCCCAACTGAAACTTTCGTAAATGTTGAATGCTTTTTTTAGAGCACATCTCTTTGCAAAGATGACACGTGGCAGATTATTGCTGAAGGGAAAAGTTTAAAAAGTGAATTTAAAAAAAGTAACAGAATTTTACGTGTTATGAAAAATGCTCAAAAATACTATTTAGAATTTTATATGAAATGTATTTTTTTTAAATCATGTTTTACTCTGAAACTGCAAGAAAATCGAAGCCAAGTTTGACATCTCAAAAAACGAGTTTTTAGTGAGTGTGTTTGGCTGCAGTACCGAACGCGTCCACTAGAGGAAATTTTTGACCACGAGGAGCACAAGTGTGACGCTGTTTAACCTTTTCGAATCGTGTCCTGTTCTGTGTTAACACTGCAAGTGCGAAAAAACTTTTACCAAGTTTTGTACCATCCTGGATCCAATTAAGTAAAAAATAATAAAAAACAAACAACAAAAAAACGTAAAATATTTCAATTTTCAAAGATCGAAGAGTGCCAGAGGAAATGATTCTCATTGCTTTTGAATATTTGTGCAGAACTTATGGATATGACTTTCATAAGTAAGCAATCTCTGTAATAATTGTCTTCTATTTCTCTCCTTTCAGCCCATAGACATCGATAAAGGTAAGTATTCACGATCTTCATATTCCTCATAAAAATGGTTCATTGAAGCTGTAAAGTTAGCAAATTTAGACACACATTTGAATGCTAAGGTCCAGGCCTGAGTTCCTCAAAGCTGTAGTTGTGATGTTGTCTTGCAGGTCCAAGCTCTGTGAAGGACCAGCTCAAGTTAATCAATGAGAAGTTTGCTGGAGTCGGTCCGGAAGCATATCCTTCACGAGACTCGATGAACGAGTTCACTGTTGCTCTCTGTGTATAGACCGATGCCGTCAACTAAAGCCAAAACAATCTTGTTTCCTAAAGAATAGGACTCCTTATGGATATAACTCATTACGGTACCTTACGTTAACATGGTTTTATTTACAAATCCTCCTGTTGCTTCAAAAGCTTCAAAATCACGACGGCTGCGTCCCGAATAAGATCTAAATAGTATTCGAGAATAGAATTGGTGTGTCCCGAATCATAGCATGTTGAAAAGTGACTCACTTTTCCCGACAGTGCAGATCTGTGCCCAATCTAACGGCTAATATTACCCACAACCACTGAGTGTTGGACGAGGATTCCATTAGAACTACAAACTTGAATAAAATGTGTTAAAATACTACAGAAATGGCGGATGTGTGAGGGATTAATAATCAGTATCTAACCTCTTGAAAGATATTTGTTCAATGTTATCCGCATTATATTTCATCTACGTCTAGTCATTAACTTTTAAATGCATCATTATGAAAACACGACATTAACGTGCCACATTTCTCTCTGAAACGGTTGGAAATTAAATTAGATTTGAACTGTGACCAGATGATTGACAGGCCACAGTTTGCACATGATAATGATGATGATGATGATGAAGTATGTCTCAAAGCTTGCCTACTCTTCTGCGACATACTTTTAGGGCGGAGTTTAAGTAGGCCAATTGGGACTTAGCGTTGATCATTGTAGCCAATCACCGTCATTTCTGACCGAAAAAATTTCTGTTTTGAATTTCTAAAAATCACAGCTTCATCGGAATGTTAAGAAACTTGGTGACTTTTATGGCATTATGTATGTGAACACACAAAAAAAATGAGTTCATGATCTGAGCATGCTGAGTGGTCTTAAAAAAAATAGTCACACTTGTGGTCTTTGGTCAAAAATGACCCCCATAGGAAATGAATGGGAAATTGACAAAAACATAAAAATTCACAAATTTTTATTTATTTTTTTATTTTTTTACACTTTTTTTTAGTAAAAAAATCGTTTTTGACGATTTGACGAAAAATTCTACGCTTTTTCTCTATACTGTAATCAGATGTTGCTAATTTTCTTCAAAAAATATTTTTTTTCTGAAGGCCTAGACTCTATATTAAACTAAAATACTGCATTAATAATTTTTTGAAAAAAATGTATATATATATATAGAAAAATATATCAATTTTTCCATGGCAAAAATAGACAATAAATATTGCATAAATATTAATAAATTCAATCAAATTGTCTCAAAAATAATAAATATTATAGAACAAAAGTAAATTGCATTGGTTTTTCTGGGATGGAGGAAATTTAATTTTTAGGTGTCCGGTCACTTTTGACCGGGAAGATAACAAGTGTGACTCCGAAACTGAGTAATTGGCAATGAGATTCTGCACTGATGCATTGCTTTTCATTATAAGGAATAATGTGCAGAAATGTTTTAATATACTACATTTTATGTAAAGGCTAATTGGTCTTTATGACAATTGGCTGGATAATAAATAAGATATGCGTTTTCAGAAATTGATAATGTAATGTTTCGGAAAGTTTATAATGAAGATGCATTTTCACAGTTATGCTTAGACCTAAAAAAGTTTCAATATCCTTATTTATTAACACGGTTTGAGCTGCAGACATGAATATGGTGTATCATTTCTGCATTAGTGTGTGATTATAAAGTGTTTGAGTAGCGTTCTTCTTTAACCGTGAGCACTGGAAGCAGACGTGAGGAGAAGAAGCATCTGGGAGATTTCTTTGGGATGTCCAACAGTTACGCCGAATGCTACCCTGCCACGTGAGTCTCCTTCATCTCTTCTCTCGTGAACACTTACAGGAGGAGTTCAGATCTCCTGGGGCCAGTTGTTCAAAGGTAATCTGATCGGATTTTGGTTATCGGATTGGATCAAATCTTGAAAATGGGTTGTTCAAAAGGGAAAGAAGGAATCTGAAATCAGATTAGATCAGGGAATCCAATCCTGGTTTTAATCTGGATCAAACCTTCAGTTTGTGTTGTTCAAAACTTGTCATTGGGATTTGGATAACTTTGATCCAAAAAAGCAGGATTATCCTGATTGATTTCAAGGTGGTTTTCAGGAAGAAAATGTAGTAAAACTTTAAAATTGGTCAAATAATACATTTGTATCATTTAGTTTAAATACTTTTATTTATAATTTGCACTTGACTTGTGTAACCGTTGTAACAGTGATAAAGTAGACAATGGGTTTACAATTAAGCTATTCAGTATAGTAAAGTACTGTTAAAAAAAAAAAAAAAAAAACACTTACAGTGACCCCAATGTTGGCTCTTCTACCTTTTCTTAGGCCACATTGTGATATGTTGACCCATTTAGAGCACTGGTAATCCGGATTTGGTAATCTTGAAAACTGTGTATCTGGATCAGGGTGATCCAGTCCAATGTTGCTTTGAAAAACCGGCATAAAAGTAAGACGGATTACCTGATCCTGGATAGGAAAAGATGGGATTTCCAAATCCGGATCATTTTGATCCAGATTAAATGTTTTGAACAACTGGCCCCTGATGATTACTCTCCCGCACGTCATCCGAGATGTTTGTCATTCCAGGATGTTTGTTCATATAATAGACTTCAATGGGGTCCAACGGGTTGCAGGTCCAGATGTGAGTTTCGGTGCAGCTTCAAAGTCTCGACACGATCCAGCCGAGGAATAAGAGTCTGATCTAGACAAACTAGCGCACATTTAAAACAAAATACACATTCATATACTTAAAAACCACTAATGCTGGTCTACGCAATCAGGTTGAAAGGTCATGTGTGGAAGAACTGACCCAGTGTTAAAGTCAGACGCCATTTAAATAAAAGGTAAAACAACGATGTCGGACGATTTTGAAGTTGGAGGAGAAAATGCGATTTTTCAGACTCTTATTCCTCGGCTGGATCGTGTCGAGACTTTGAAGCTGCACTGAAACTCACATCTGGACCCCATTGAAGTCCATTATATGGAGAAACATCCTCAAAAACCTTCATTTCCACTGAAGAAAGAAAGACATGAACGTCTCGGATGATGTGCGGCGAGTAACTCCTTTAAAGATGAAGATGATGATGATGATGCTTTGTCTTGCAGGATGGATGATCTGGCTGTGGACAGCGATGAAGAAGTGGACTACAGCAAGATGGACCAGGCATGAATGAGTTTGACGAGTTGTAATGTCTCCGAGTGTGTGTGTGGTCAGGCGTGTTGACGAGTGTGTGTGTTTGCAGGGTAATAAGAAGGGTCCATTGGGCCGCTGGGACTTCGACACTCAAGAGGAGTACAGCGACTACATGAACAACAAGGAGGCGCTGCCAAAGTAACACAGGCTCTGCTTTCTCAGTTTGGCCGTGTGAGGTTGTGTGTTCGCTCTGATGATGATGATGGTGTGTTTGCAGGGCTGCCTTCCAGTACGGCATCAAAATGTCCGAGGGCCGTAAGACTCGTCGCTTTAAAGAAACCAACGAGAAGGCCGAGTTAGACCGACAGTGGAAGAAAATCAGCGCTGTGAGTTTACCGGCTCTCATCAACTACAGTCTGTGTCATGTGTACCAATTTAAGCGATGAACACCTGGGCCGGTTTTTCCAAATGGTTTAATTAATCCAGATAAAATTGATCCGCATTTAGTAATCCTTTTTTTTTGCGATCGGTGATCACGTAATCCAGTTTTTTAAAGCAACATCGGATTGGATCAATCTGATCTGGATAGGAACTTTTCAGGATCACTAAATCTAGGGGCCAGTTCTTCAAAACATTTAATCTGGATCATAATGATCCGGATTTGGAAATCCCATTTTTTCCTATCCAGGATCAGGTAATCCGTCTTACTTTTATGCCGGTTTTTCAAAGCAACATTGGACTTGATCACCCTGATCCAGATACACAATTTTCAAGATTACCAGTGCTCTAAATGGGACAACATATCACAATGTGGCCTAAGAACAGGTAGAAGAGCCAACATTGGGGTCACTGTAAGTGTTTCTAATTTTGAAACCAAACACAAATGGGGACAAGATAAATTTTATTTTATTTTTACTTTACTGCACTGAATAGCTTAATTGTTAGCCTATGTCTACTTTATCACTGTTACAACGGTTACACAAGTCAAGTGCAAAATATAAATAAAAGTATATACACTAAATGATACAAATGTATTATTTGACCAATTTTAAAGTTTTCCTACATTTTCTTCCTGAAATCCACCTTGAAATCCTACCCCCTGTTGGGATCAGGATAATCCTGTTTTTTTTTTTAATCAAAGTTATCCAAATCCCAATGACAAGTTTTGAACAACACAAACTGAAGGTTTGATCCAGATTAAAACCAGGATTGGATTCCCTGATCTAATCTGATTTCAGATTCCTTCTTTCCCTTTTGAACAACCCATTTTCAAGATTTGATCCAATCCGATAACCAAAATCCGATCAGATTACCTTTGAACAACTGGCCCTTGATAACCAGTGCTCAAACAGGATAGGAAATCACAATGTGGAACTATAGATATGTAAAGAGCAACAAGTAGACGAAACAAGTAACAAACACTGTACATTGAGGATAATTATAACAAGTTTCAAACATATATCACTAATAAATATTCTGAAAACAAAAATATTTTCGATTGTGATATCAATTAGTGACAGAATACAATTTGTTTTTGGTCAATTTTGGGTGGATTATTTTATGAGGCCAAACTCGTTCTACTTTGCTGTAGGCCTATACTGAAAGGCTGAATACGCTAAAGCCACTGTAGCCTGACGGATGAACAAATAAAATAAAAACCTTATGAATAAATAGGATATATTGTAAGATACTGCATGATCCGAATATAGCATTATTTGATGCATTTTAAAGTTTTTATTACATTTTAGAGCCCGACCGATAAAGCATTTTGAAGGCCGATACAAATATTTTTGGTGTTAAAATCCGATATATCGGCCGATATTTTATTTATTTATTTTAAACTGGACATGATAGTCACAAATTTTGTCGCTTATTTGAGTTAAGAGAACTGATGGGGATGATCTTTTAATTGTTATTCAAGCAATGTATGTATCGTGACCAACTCAACGAGTGTTGCCAACAGGGATCCTCTGGTGGACAAACTATACAACTCCAACACTCATGACATGGTTCAAGCGTGTTTTGTCCGTTTTTATGTTATTTTTGAAATATTCATTTATCGGCCATTATAACTGCAGATACCGATAGTTTGGAAAATGCCTAATATTGGCCGATAATTTCGGTCTGCTGATATATCGATCTGGCTCTATTACATTTTGAGCATGAAATCCACGCTGAATCCTCCCTTCTGATGGGATCAGTTTAATCCAGATTTTTTGGATCAAAGTGATCCAAATCCTACAAAAAAAGTTCTGAAAAAATCCAAACTAAAGGTTTGATCTGAATCAAAACCAAGATTGGATTATGTAATCCGTTTTTTCTTTTGAAAAACCCAAAATCCTACTTTTGGATAACGGATTACTTTTGAAAAACCGGGCCCTGATGATGTTCAGTGTCACTCAATCCTGCAGCATGCTCACACTGTCTGTGTTTATTGCAGATCATTGAGAAGAGAAAAAAGATGGAGGCCGATGGGTGAGTGCTGTTGCCTTTTCTCTTCATTTATTAGTCTAAAAAGACGTGAGGAGTCAAAATAGTGGAATTTAACATCTTGGCAACTCTTATGGAAATGAAAGCAGATATGCATTTTCATTCTCTTTTCACATTAGCCCAACAAAAAAAAAAAGAGCCTGATTGCAGAAATTTAGTGTTTTTGCAGATATTTTGCATCAAATTTCAAAATAATAATAATGATAATTTGGTTCTCTTGAACACATTATTCGTAAAAACCTTATTCATAAATGTTTTATGCCATATTCCAATTTTGCATTTGTTAAAGGGTTAGTTCACCCAAAAATGAAAATTCTGTCAGTATTTACTCACCCTCATGTTGTTCAACCCTGTAAGACCTTCGTTCATCTTCACAACACAAATTAAGATATTTTTGATAATCTGAGAGCTGGATCACTCCTCCATACTAGTCTATAGGCTTCTTGAGGAATTGAAACTTGCCCACCTCAAAGTTATTAAAGACATCGTTAAAATAGTCCAAGTGACTACAGGGGCTCAATCTTAACTTTAACAACAACAAAACAACAAAAATAACGACTTTATTACAACTATTTCCTTCTCTCCCTGCCTCGAGTCAGGTTACTAGTTTAATAACGTAAGCTTCTGTTGTTGTACGTCACACGCATCACACACATGACCAATAGTGAGCCTACATGTGACGTAGCTTTACGCAATCACACTACGCCAACTGACTAGAGGTCCATAGAGAAGGAAGTGAATAGTTGAAATAAAGTCGTTATTTTTGTTTGTTTTTGCGCACAAAAGTGTTCTCGTCGTTTGATAAAGTTAAGATTGAGCCCCTGTAGTCACTTGGACTATTTTAACGATGTCTTTAATAACTTTTCGAGACGGGCAAGTTTCAATTCCTCAAGAAGCCTATAGACTAGTATGGAGGAGTGATCCAGCTCTCAGATTTCATCTTAAATATCTTAATTCGTGTTCAGAAGATGAACGAAGGTCTTACGGGGTTTGAAACAACATGAGGGAGAGTAAATACTGACCGAATATTCATGTTTTGGGTGAAGTAACCCTTTAAATTCACAACTTTGGATGGAAAGTGCAGATATATCCATATTTGAAACAATGATTAGTGATTGGCTGGAGGCAAGACAATAAAATCTAATGACATCATATAATTAAAGGAAACAACTCAGGCTGGCAAAATGGCAAACATTTTAATAGATAAATCAAGCATGTACATTTTTGTTTCACAATTCCCCTTTCTTGTATTTGTACAGGCTTTACACAGTTTTTTTATGCGAGTGTCAAGATCAGCCTATGACTCGTGAAGCGGATAAAGCTTCTTAAGGGTCAATAGCAGAAATAATGTTTCTAATGGCACGTCAGGCTGCATTTTTTTTAATATCGCATCATTTCTTTTTAGCATTTTTAATGTTGCATCATTTTATCTGCATTAAAACTAATGCACGATTCATACAAAACTGCAAGGCTCCAATAATTCGGAGAGTAAAACTGGGTTTTAAACCACGTTTATTTATTTAAAAAAACAGAAGCGGGTGTTTCAGAAGTGGCGTTTCTGGTGGGTCAGATATGGGCGGCTTCACGTGAATGGGTTTTATTTCTACTAGTGTGACGTAGCCGTTATGATCAGATCTAAATGTGCTGTGTGTGTGTGTTCATGAGTGTTTCCTCTTCTATCGACAGGGTGGACGTAAAGCGGCCCAAATATTAAAGCGTCAGGAGTGAAGAGATGATGCACACGTGCAACAGGAAATGAATTATTGTCCGTTTGTGTTGTTTTTGCTTATTTTCACACAACCCAATACAGTGGTAGAGGAAGGATGTTGTCGTATTTCTAATTTTTCCTAGTAATCCTGTGTTGTTTTGTCAGTTTTAAGGAAGAGTGGAAGAGGTAGATGCAGTGTTGATTGTGTTGCTTCTAGAAACTAAATGCTTATCAATCTCACATCTTGAATGTTGACTGTTTTATTCGTGGACAAAGCTCCTTGTATGTAAGAGTTCAGCTCTGCCCTTCTGGACACACACACACACACATTGTGACTGTATAAATGCTTTTTTAGTGCATTTATTCACGTATACAAATGTATTGTCTAATTCTCCTCTACAATAAAGCAGAATCCACTCTGTGGCTCAGTGTCTCGTTCTGCTCTTCACAAAGCAGTGATGGTTTCTCCATCCGTCTCCACGTGACTCTGCACACAATGCCAGATCACATGATCAGTAATGCACACAATCAGATGTTTAAATTGAGTGTGTGTGTGCTCACCGTGAAGATCTGCATGTGGAGCATGATCAGGTCTCGGGTAAGTTGCACCATGCCTGTGTTCATGGCAAACTCCTGGAACAGCGTGACCACAAATATCACGGCCAGATTATGAGCCGTCATGCGGTTCGCCTGACTGTGCGTCTGCACCCTGAGAGACACGAGACAACGCATCAGTCACCGATACTTCATCTAATGCACAGCATATCCACCTATATCAGTTCCCTTAAGCGGACACAGGTGTGCTTAATCATTAAATATTGATTTAAAAGTTTGGGTTTTTGCTTTGTTGCTGGGAATTCTTGCAGTCGAAAAACCCAAACATAAGAGATCACTGCACAACATTACACATTTCTGCAATATCGTACAAAGAAATTATTTTTTAACCACATTTTCATGTTGCAGTTATTTGCTAAAATGCTTTCATTTAGTTCCATTTCCCCCTTAACAAACAAACTCAAACCGTATTCACTTTATAGCCCTTAATCCGGTAAATGTGGACAAATGTGGGCACAGAGGACTCAGGTGTGATCCTAATTTTTATTTATTATAAATGTTATATCACTGTCTACGATAAAGTTTAGTCTATCCATTTATAGTGTGTTTTTTTTTTCAATTTTGGGGGTATTTTTGAATTTATTTACTTCAAAAGTACCATATTTTCTATGTAAATTAATTACTATGTAGTTTTATTTATTCATTTATTTAACTACATTAAAATATCATTCCAATAAGTTCTTAGAGCTAAAACCTAAAGATGAAGTGACTTTGCGGTCACCTGGCGTCTTATTTTGGCTTATTTTAATTACAGTTTTTCCCATTCATTTGTATGGGTGCCCATTTTTGACCCAAATACAAGATTAAGGAATTTGTTTTTTTCACCCACTTAACATTGTAGAATTGAGTCAAAAAAAAAACTTAGAAAAAGTAGCCAAGTTGGGAAGTATTTTTTAAAAATAAATCAAAACTATTTTGCCCACATTTGTCCAGAATATGGTTATAGGGTTAAATGATACATTTGATGAAAAAGTTGAAAGCATTTTAGCATAACGCAGCATAAAAATGAATATATAGATGAAGCATGGCCACCGTTTTACATATTGCGTATTGATAGCTGGCATCATTTCATCACTAAACCCAAACATTGAGAGATGTCCTACGTGTGCAGGTGTCCACACAGAGCCGCCAGTGTCGCGTGGTTGTCGGGAGGAAGCTGTGTGAGCAGTTGGCGGTACGTCTGCAGTCTTAGCTTCTCATCTGACAGAGCTGTGGATCAACACAGAACAGTGTTTGAGTTTACCGTGGGCTCCACAAATATCAGTGTGATCAGTTTCTGCAATTTCTTTCATTCTAAATATTCACAAAAATCTAACCTTTTTAATAAGTCTTTTTTTCTGAACTATATGGATTCAATTAATACTTTGTGTAACCCCCCTTTGGCAAGATAACAGCTCTGAAACGTCTCTATAATGTATAATATTCACAAAGCTAAATGGTTCATGTGTCTGAAAATTAATGTGATGAATTGAAGAAGGTTACCAGTTTTGTTGAGTTGCTGATTCGTACATGTTTTTCCACTGTTCTCTGATAAACATTTATACATTTATAAAACTGTAAGATCCTTAATAAAAGTGCACATGCACCTGAAAGCCAAAAATATTCAGATTTATAAAACCTGTGCAAATATCCCTTTATCCATCCCAGTCAGCGAAGGATTGTGTGCATGCGTCTCCACCCCGAAATAACCATATATGGGCTTACAACGCCTTGTTTACTGTGTGTGCATAACATCATCTGCATATATTTGCATATGCATTCATCCATGCGATACAATATTTAACGGTTCAAGACATTAGGAAAATATGAGATACGGATGTGCATCACATTTACATTGCTAAGAATCATTTACAGTGGTGTGAATTGCACCCATGCTAAAGTTGCCTAAAAAGAGGAATAAAAAATAATCTTTTGGATATTGATCTTAATGCCTTAATTAGAAAAATGAGGAAAACTCCGACCTTTAAGGACACCAATTTTCTTTGTGAATGAATAATGTGTCATAAATAAATAAATGTTTTTCCTTCAAATACAGGGTGCATAAGTCAGGACACCCTTATGTTAAATTCCCATAGAGTCAGGCAGATTTTTATTTTTAAAAGCCAGTTATTTCATGGATCCAGGATAATATGCATCCTGATAAAGTTCCCTTGGCCTTTGGGATTAAAATATCCCCACATCATCATCACACACCTTCCACCACACCTAGAGATTGGCATGGTTTTACTTCAGTTAGCCTAATAGCTGGTTTGATTTGCATTGAAAGATGATCTTATGGAAAGTACCCCATGCCAATCTCTAGGTGTGGTGAATGGTGTGTGATGATGTGGGGATATTTTAATCCCAAAGACCAAGGGAACTTTATTATAAAATATTATATCACTATTCAATAATGCTCTGCTACTATCATGCGATAATCAATCCTCGCTGTATCAAAACATTAAAACTCAGCATGCCACCCATTCAAAAGCGTCGCATCCACTACAAATATTATTTATTACAATCTACATTTTTTTGTATCTTCTCTGTAATGATTTCATGTAATTTAAGTGCTGAACTCCATATATTTAATCCACATGTGTATATCAGATGTAAAACAAATTAATCATTACGTTATGCATTTAAACTGTTATTGTATACATGCACTGTATTTATGATAAGGACTCATAATGAAGATTTAAAGTGGTTTTCCTTCACCTGTCGTCAGTCCCTCACATCGGTGTCGCCAAAACGTTGAGTTTACATGCAGGTGCGCAAATTTTCCCGTCAATTTTGTCTTTATAAATAATATCATCTGTGTGGGAAGTGGCGTACGGCACTCACAGGGCCCGTTTTGACCGAACGCAATGGTTATAAATGAGGCCGTCTGAACTGCACATAATAATGAGCTCTGCTTTGATGCTAATGATGCCATCCAACATCCCATCAACATATTTTCTGCCTCAAATGTGTAATGCAGTACGTCAGAAGATGCTCCCTGTTGAGTCTGCTATAATCCAAAGGATCTTCCTCATCTCAAACATCTATTCTGCTTTGATAGGTGTTCAAAAGATCAGTACAGATAAAACACACTTGAATTAAGGAGACTAAAAGAACGCTAATGCACAAAATAAAAGTCACTTCGGTAACTCATGAACACCACATAACATTCAGCATTAAACTCATTTTAGACTGGTTTAGTGAAGTGATGATCTTGATGTCCACCAGACGTACCTGCAGCTTTCGGCCAGTGTGGCTTCTGTGTTTGCGGTATGAGCTCAATCTCCTGCCGTAGGATCTGCTTCAGTGCTCCTGAAACATCTATGATGGAGAATTCGTCTGTTCCCAGAACAGTTCCTCTCGGAGAAACACGCAGGGCGTCGACCAGCTTGCTGATCTGAGGAGCGATGCCACAGCGCCGATACAAGCCCTCCACCTTCAACCCTGAAACAAACAGCACAACTCGTCTCAAATCTGGCTTTAAAACATTCTCATTGGATGGTTTTCTAAAAAAATGAAACCTTTCTGGATATATTTCAAGCTTTAAAACGCTGATTGGTCAATTCAGCTATGACTTTCTATCCAGAAGAAAGATTTCATTACTTCATTTACCTCACAGAACAATGTTTTAATGAAATGAGCCCAGAATATTCACTTCTGATGTGTTCAGAGACTTAACTGCATGTTTTTTGCATTTAAAATGACAATGTGCTATAGTTTAAACTTATATTAAATTATGTATTAAAACTAAATATTAAATCAAGCAGGATTTTAGTGCGTCTTCATATGTAAATTCATAATTACCTCTAGTAAGTGTACTGGCGAATATACCGACACACATTTATTGTAAACTAAAATACATTTTAATATTGAAACTTGTATGTCATGTATTTAAAGTCCTCCTGTGATAAAAAATAAAGCTTTTAAATGTTGTTTATCTGTCTATGTGGAGTTTTTAATATGAATTTGAACATGGTTTGTCTTAAAATACTCAGCACTGGTGTTGACTCATGCGTTCTGCTTAAAACTGCAGTGAACCAAAGACACACAGTTTGATATCGCTGGTGTTTCTGACGTCACAAACAAACTTGTAACCAATGTGTGATTGTCAACCAGTGGATCTATGAGCTGAGTGAGTAAGTGAGTCATTTGCATATTCATAGAACCGCACATAATAAATGAGGCAAGGGTGTCGAGTTGCATTCAAGATTTTAACAAAAAAACTTTAAACTGTCATTTTGGTGATAATTTTACTTTAAGCACAATAAAAGATTATTTAAACAATGATTTAAAATTTAAAAAGTAATTATGACTTAAAAATGTAACATTAAGAGACACTTTTAAAAAGTATGCTTTGTCGTAGTCATTAAATGAGGCAAGGGTGTCGAGTTACATTCAAGATATTTTAAGGCATGAAGACAAAAAAAAAAAAACTTAAAATGTCATTTTGGTGATAATTTTATCCTTTTAAACTGTTTTTTTTTTCATTGACTACAGGGGGACTTTAAAGGAACACTCCGACTTTTTGGGACTTTAGCCTATTCACCATATCCCCCAGAATTAGATAAGTCCATACATACCTTTTTCATCTCCGTGCGTGCTATAAGTCTCTTTGACGCACCCACCGCTAGCCTAGATTAGCACTGAATAGTTGCAGCTTTCATACTAATCCATTCCAAATGAGTGGCAAAATAACGCAAAAGTTTTCCTATTTACATGTTGTGATTTGTATAGTTACAGAATGTACAAATAACAAAGTCAAATGAGACACAGACATCTTTTAACCGTATAAAACCTAGGAACTATTCTCTGAAGGCGAAGCACTGCTACTTTGGCGGAGTGATAACCGCATCACCGGAGACACGCCGTGGTGAGGAGCGCAGAGTTCGCTCGGTGTTTGTAGAGTTCGAGTCAGCAATTTATAAATAGTAAAAGCGTAGTTTACAGTCATGGGTTTTCGCTCTATTGTAAATAGCTGCGACTGTAAACAGGGGAGGTAATACCGTGTTTCACAGAATTCCAACTAAAAACGCTGACTGGATGAAGAAATGGCTAACTTACTCTGGATATTTATTCAAACACACCTAAATAGATTGTCAAGGGACATTATGTTTGCTCGGTACATTTCAATGGACGACTATTTTGAAAAAATGGAATTTGCCACACGGACCATAATGTGCTGAAGGATACGGCCATCCCATCGATAGCACAGACAGGACAAGTGGATCACCTGCGACCTGCGGCTGAGGTAAGTGTTCCGTTATGTTTTTAGATGACCTACTGTAACAGTGCCATTAGCCAGATCTAATGTAACGTTAGTGACAATATTATATGATTAGGGTATGTTATCTTGATGTGGCGCAGACGCGCTTGGAAAAAAAACGAGCGCGTTCACCGCGTTGAACTTGCACCCTGCGCGCGGCGCGCCTAGTAGCCTAAATTTGAAATAACCATGGAAATAACGAACTTGAGCGTGCAAAAGGGTACGATAGGCTGTGAGTTCATTGTGCAAAAACAATTTGTGCTATTACTTTCCCCTTATTCTATCCTATAGTAATGCAATTATACTGTATATACTGTTGAATACATTTGGCTCAGCTAATAAATTGCATTTAAAATATATTGATTCCTGTAATAATAATTATTTATTCATGTGATATTTATAAATCTGGGTGCGTTTTTGGTTGGAAATCAATGAAACATGGTACTGTATTACCTGGTCTCCCCTGTTTATTGTCACAGCTCATAAAGCAAACACCCATGATAAACTATGCTTTTCTATCTAACGTTAGTAATTGCTGACTCTTTACTCCAACACTGAGCGAACTCTCTGCTCCTCGTCACGGTGCGTCTCAGGTGATGGTTCTGCCCAAGTAGCAGTGCTTCGCCTTCAGAAAATATAGTATTTATACGGTTAAAAGATGTCTGTGTCTCATATGGCCTTGATATTTGTACACTCTGTGACTATACAAACCACAACATGTAAATAGGAAAACGTTTGCGTTATTTTGTCACTCATTTGGATTAGTATGAAAGCTGCAACTATTCACATCCAGTCTTTGTGCTAAGCTAGGCTAGCGGTGGGTGCGTCAAACAGACTTATAGCACGCACTGAGCTTTTAGTGAGCTTTTATTTAATTCATATTGTCAGCACGTACAGATTTAAAAAGAAAATTTTGAATTGAAGTACACTAAAAGTACATATCCATTGCAATGAAGCAGACTTATCTTCACCAGAGCCAACCTGAGGCACCTGAGCTTGAGTATAGACCTTATTCAGAGCAGCGCCATGACAGGTATGAAAGTGAGGCTGTGAGGGATAGACTTACCGTGTTTCCAATGGCATCCGCTGTAAAAAGCTGAATAAAGCGGCTAGTACTTACAATTTTCCACAGCTTACATTGTCAGGAGTTTTTTGTCAAGTGAAATTTCTTGGAAAGATATTTTTTCCAGTGTTTCATGAGCAGAACAATCCGAAAACACATTAATAATAACAGTACAGCCCATTGAAGAGATGCAAGTCTATCCCTCACAGCCTCGCTTTCATTCTCACTAAAAATCAAAGATGGCGCTGCCGTGAATAAGGCGGATATCATTAAACTAGCCAAACTGAAGCTCTCACAACTTCATTTACATCTGCAGTTTTTCATCTCGTCATACTCAACTGTTGCTTAAGTCCAGTCAGTCACTCACCGTACTGTGTGATGTGAGATATGCAGCGGTCGACAGAAGCCGGCACAGATCCTACTACAGGCTGCGGTCCGTCTGTCGTCGAGCTCACGGCCCTCTTCACGAGCTCATACCACCTCACACAGCTGAGCTCCAGCTCAAACTGCATGTGTAACGTCCTGCAGGAGAGAAACACCGCCTTCAGTGTTTACGAGGTGAACTTCCGTCCCGGCAAGCAATTATGCGTTTAAAAGACGTCTAATAGCCGTCCAAACACAGCCTAGACGTCTATGCTAAAACATTAAGGCAAACTTTGGGCTGTCAGTGAATATTTAATTGACGTCTAAACCATCGCCCAAGAATAGACTAGTCATCAATGAGATAAAGAAATTAAATGAGCGAACCTTGCAATCCTTGTAATCACCGTTTACTTTGCATACAAGATGGAATATCAGACATCTCAGTAAGTTATTCTGGCAAATACGACGTGTAACCAAACTCAAGGTTATTTTGGCTAGAAGGTTACTCATAGTATAGCCAGACTATATCGGGTTGCTACGCGTTACACGAAACTTGAGTTACGCAATCAGATTACTTTAGGGAACTAGTAACGTGATGCATTATTTTTTCATGGCTGGATGTTGAACAATAATCACGTTGTTTGAATTCGCCAAAACTGATTTTCCGAAATCAAAACCTGGCCGGACATTGAAAGGGATTTGCCGTTAGCGCGAGTCCGGATCAAACCAGCAGAGGATTCTGTTCGCAAATCAAACAATGATTTGTCCCAAAAGATAATTAATTCTCAATTTAGAGTCTGTTATTCGTATGGTCTGATGTGCGTGAGTGTGGGCTGTGATTGGATGATGAAGTGTCATGTTACTGTTGTATCAGTCGTGGTTAGATCAGAGTAGCTGTCGATTTAAAAGGGAGTTCTCGTACGGGACAAATAAATTAGGCCCAAAATCACAATAGTTGGCAAAAAGACAGTTGGCAACCCTAGACTTGAGACACAGTCCATAAGTGCATAAAGGCCCGTCACTGACCTCTCAGCAAACTCCAGCAGGATGCATTTCTCTGATTGCTGCAGATCTACAAAGAAGAAACAGTTTTAATAAAGACATTATTAAAGGAGTAGTTCACTTAAAAAAAAAAAAAACTTTTGCTAATTAAGGGTTTTGATAAAAACATTCCAGGATTTTTCTCCACATAATGGACTACAATGGGGTCCAAATGGTTCAAGGTCCAAATGAGGGTTTCAGTACAAACTGTTCAAAGGGCTTTAAACGATTCCAGACGATGAATAAGAATCTTTTTTCGACGCACAAAATGAACGAAATAACTCGAAGTTAACTGTTCAGTTTGATGAACGAGTTCGAACAGGAGAGGCGACCATTTGAGCTTATAAAACTTAAACTTTCTTATTTATTTTTAAAATGACCGATGGTTTCACTTGCAGTCTATCTAATGTTGGCCCACCAATAGATTTGAAATATTTTTGTAGTTTTGGCCAGATTACTAGTTTTGAATGAGTGATCTGAAAGGTTTTCAGACCGAAATGAACGGGTCCAGATCGGATCCGGATAGGGTCTCCCGCGGATCTAGTCTGGATCCGCAATCCGGATCTGTTCCGGATCCGTTGCGCTGTGCAAGTGGACTCCGTTCCGGACCTTGTTCTTACCTCCGCGGCAGATCCGTTCCGGATCTGTTTGCTATGTGGGGACCCTTATTCATCGTCTGGAATCGTTTAAAGCCCTTTGAAGCTGCACTGAAACACTCATTTGGACCTTGAACCGTTTGGTTCCCATTGAAGTCCATTATATGGAGAAAATCCTGGAATGTTTTCATCAAAAACCTTAATTTCTTTTCGACTGAAGAAAGAAAGACATGGACATCTTGGATGACATGGGGGTGAGTAAATTATCAGCTAAAGTTTTTTTAAAAGTGAACTACTCCCTTAAAGACAGTATTTAATAAACTGATGGGGGGGGGGGGGGTACTGACGACAGTGTGTTTGAGCGCCCAGGATCACGGTGTCTCTGGATCCGTGCTGCTTTGTGTGTATGGTCATCTCTCCGACCTGGAGTGTGCACCACACCTCAGCACACTGTAGAGCGGCACCCTCCCGTAGACACGCTCTCGACACGGCAAACACTCCCACCAGATCGTCATCCACCACTGCGCCCGCAAGCAAAATCTACACACACACGCAGGGCACTCTCTTCAGGCACTGCTGTACTGATACCGACACATTTACCAGCAAAAACTGCTCATGTATGTCCACTAGGAAAGAGATTACCTTCATGATGTGCAACATGTGACCAAGGAGGGCGTTTCGTTCGTCTGCCGAGCAAGTCAGTCTGTCTGTCAAAGTTAACACCTCAAACTCATGGGTTTGCCTATAAAAGACAAAAGGAAATTACTCTTCTCTACGGAATAAGAAAAATATAAATAAAAGAACCTCCAAAGAATAGTTCTGGATTATAAACAATTCATTATTAACGAAATATTATAAGTAAGTGGGCTGTTCTGAACACCAGCACAACTGTGACTTGGCCGTGAAGGCATCAGGCGTCTATCGGTGGATATATTAGTTCCAGTTTATTACCTCGTCTGTGTATTTAAGCCCTCTCAGCTCTTTGTTCAGTCTATTTAATCTTAATGTGTAGATTTCTTGTTGGTTTTCTCCCGAGTATTCTCCTTGTTCATTAAAATAACTGACTCGATTCAGATTCGTGCTTGTTCATCCACATGTTACATCCAAAACCTATTACACACAATGCTCTACAAATATCAGCATATGAATAGCCAACCCGATCTCACTGGAATTCGTACGAATTTTACGAGGTGGCTAATTCGTAACAATTCGTACGACCTCACTCGTACGAATTTGCTAAATCGTACATATTTTACGAATTAACCAATTCGTATGAATTCGTACGAATGACCAGTGTTGGGGAGTAGTTAACTACAAGTAGCGACGCTACTAACTTAACTACATTTTTCAGTAGCTTGGCTGTAGCTCAGTTGCTTTTTAAACAGTGTAGCTTTTCCAGTAGCTAACTACTTTTTGCAGCAAGTAGCGGTGTAGCGCGAGCAAAAGCTACATTGCGTTTGTCGTCGAGTCTGCGCGAATCGGCGCGATGCAAGGATATTCTTCTTCTTTTTAGATTACAAACTCATTTTTTGCCATTACCGCCACCTGTTTTTTAATCACGCATCTTGCGGCTAACGGTTCACTGACGTACAGAAGTGTGTTGTTGACACACACATGATGATGGAGCAAGATGTGACGGAAGATTTGGAGGATGGAGAAACAACTAAAGTTAATTATCCATGGCCTTATTTATCCAAGTTTAATCGGTATTTTTGAGAAAATGTTTAACATGCAATTTACGTTGGATGTATATTTTTTTCTTGCAATGTTGTAGGCTATTTGACAAACATTCTGAGATATTTGGGTGTTGTCTGTAATGAAACAATACTTTTCGAAATCATAATTTTATTGCATTGTTTTAAACACTAAATATTTTACAAGTAAAACATGTAACAAGTAAAACATGTATATTTTACAAGTAAAACATTTAGTGTTTAAAACAATGCAATAAAATTATGATTTCAAAAAGTATTGTTGTCCCCTTCTGTCCTCAGACACTTATTCAGTTATTAATAATATACGTTGTTCAAAAAAGCAAAAGTAGTTTCAATGTAGCTAACTACTTTTTGATAGTAACTTGTAGTGTAGCTAACTACTTTTCCAAAAGAGTAGCTTGACTGTAGTTTAACTACTTTAACTTACGAGTAGCTTGTAGCAGTGTTGTAGTACTCGAGACTCGGACTCGGTCTCGAGACCATATTTTAATGGTCTTGGTCTTGTCATGGACTCGTGTGCATTTGGACTCGGAATTGACTCGTACTCGAACATTTTTTTTTTTTAGGACTCGGACTTATTCCCGAGTCCACTCGAGTTCAATTAAAAATATTTTTCATGATTATTAATGTATGTTAATAAAATATTTCTTCAAATTGATTGACACGCCCAGTGATTGGTGATTTTCTAGTGCGCAACTGCGCATGACAAATTGTCATAAAATTACTTTTAACACCACCTACTATGTGGCCTTTTTACCCTAAACTGATCATATTTTTTAAACTCTAAGTAAATTCAGTAAAAAAAAAAAGATTTCTCTAAGTAAATAAAAGTAAATTAGGTAATCAACCCTCACTGGTCTCGGTCTCGACTCGGACTCGACCGTCTCTGGTCTCGGACTCGACTCGGACTCGACTCTCTATGGACTCGGTGTTGACTCGGACTCGACCGTCTCTGGTCTCGGACTCGACTCTCTATGGACTCGGTCTTGACTCGGACTCGACTCTCTCTGGTCTCGGTGTCGACTCGGACTCGACCGTCTCTGGTCTCGGACTCGACTCTCTCTGGTCTCGGTGTCGACTCGGACTCGAGTGAGGTGGTCTCGACTACAACACTGGCTTGTAGCTTGTCAAACTACAGTTTCAGAGTAGCTTCCCCAACACTGCAAATGACCCGACCCTGACCCCGCCCCTAAACATAACTGTCACGTGGGTTTAGACAAATGAGGTCGTACGAGTGAGGTCGTACGAATTAGCCACTTTTGAATCACTTGTACTAGGGATGGGGCCGATCCGATCCAGTATCGGTATCGGGACCGATACCAGCGTAATTCACGTATCGGATTTTTCCGATCCAACCTGCGGAGAAATCCGATATTTATGATCCATGTCTGCGCTTTAACGTTGGCTGCTGAAATGACTCCAAAAGGGATTCCCCGGGGCTGCTAGTCTGCTAGCTGGCTGCAAACTGTGGAATGGATATCCTGAACGGAGGTGCAGCTCATAGACTGTAAAAAAATAGGGCTCAATGAGACACACAGACGCCCGCTCAAGAAATCCATTCCGCAGTTTGCAGCCAGCTAGCAGGATAGCATTGATCTACCAATATGTTCGCTGTGTGGAAATCCTATGGTGGAAATACTTCACACTGGAAACACCGCAGCAGAGCAAGACAGCAAAATGCAATGTTTGCAAAGCCGTATAAATTAAACTATTTGTCTGTGATGCATGTTTGCAATTCGCAGTCCAGAAGAGAAAGAGAGAGATCTCTCACGCGGTGCCACAGCACGCACAACACGACAGCCCTGCTTAATCAGTGACGACAGAGAAAACATAGCCTGGTTACACTTTAGATCTGTGATATTAGTCTGATTTCCAAAGATTAAAGAATATATTGAGGTAAAAAAAAAAAAAACATTAAACAATAGCCGCATTCTGTGTAGCCAACTTCCTTCCCATCGCGGGGGTGTCATTTCTCCGTAAAACTCAAACTTTAAGACAGAATCAGCACGATTGGTAATTGTTGTAAAATGCCGTCTCTGCTGTTGCTAAATTGCGGGACGCTTTTAATAATAAAAAGAGCTATTAAAAGCACAAAATTTGCGCAAGAGGGCGGCGCGCGCTCCGAAACAGACAAGCAAATTATACTTTGGGCTTCATATGCGCGTCTAAACTATCAAATGTAGCCTGCACAAAAATCTCAAAACGACCGGCTTGGAGATTATCACTTAACTACGTTCATTTTAGACATAAACGGTTTATGGAAATAGTTGGGAGAAAATATGGTGCATCAGTAGACTATGAAATCCGCACTAGTTCTTAAAGGGGCAGCAGTATAAATGTGACGATTGCGACATTACTGAGAATAAAACTATGGAAGCTTGTTTCCGCCATTGAATAAAAAATATAATAAAGAATTGTGACTTTTTATCTTACAATTCTGACTTTTTTTCTCACAATTCTGACTTTTTTTCTCACAATTGCGAGTTTATATCTCACAATTCTGACTTTATTTCTCAGAATTGCGTGATATAAAGTCGCAATTGCGAGTTATAAAGTCAGAATTGTGTGTTATAAAGTCAGAATTGCGAGATATAAAGTCAGAATTGCGAGATATAAAGTCAGAATTGTGTGATATAAAGTCGCAATTCTGAGAAAAAAAGACAGAAGTGTGACTTTTTTTCTCACAATTGCGAGTTTACATCTCGCAATTCTGACTTTATAACACATAATTGCGAGTTTATATGTCGAAATTCTGACATCTTTTCTCAGAATTGTGAGATATAAACTCGCAATTGCGACTTATTAGGCCAATTTTTTTTCCCCCATCAGAATAGTTTAAATCTCACAATTCTGACTTTATATCATGCAATTCTGACTTTATAACTCGCAATTGCGACTTTATATCACGCAATTCTGACTTTATAACTCGCTTTGCGACTTTATATCACGCAATTCTGACTTTATGTCTCGCAATTCTGACTTTATAACTCGCAATTGCGACTTTATATCACGCAATTCTGACTTTTTATCTCGCAATTCTGACTTTATAACTCGCAATTGTGACTTTATATCTCGCAATTCTGACTTTTTATCTCGCAATTGCGACTTTATATCACGCAATTCTGACTTTATATCTCGCAATTCTGACTTTATATCTCGCAATTCTGACTTTATAACTCGCAATTGCGACTTTATATCACGCAATTCGGACTTTTTATCTCGCAATTGTGAGAAAAAAAGTCAGAATTGTGAGATAAAAAGTCGCAATTATTTATTTTATTTTTTTATTCAGTGGCGGAAACAAGCTTCCATATAAAACAACCAAAGGCAAAGAGAAAATCACTCACAGCTCTTGAATGAATAACTTCAGCTTTAATAAGCATAAATCTATCTATGATAAACTTTGCAGTGCTATTTTACTTTTGATTACTTTATTATAATTCTTTTTAGACGATATACCTGAATAATGTTAGTAGACCTTCCTGAAATTAAAGCACTGTGTAGGCCTGTATAATGCGTATATCTTTGTTTAATTGTCTATCTATTGTTTAATATAGCTATTATATATATATATATATATATATATATTGACATAGGCTACATGCGTATGTATCATCCTTGCTTGTAGAGAGGTGTTTATTTCAGCATCATATAAAATCAACAATAATGATAAATAATGTTAAAGCAAACACAGGTCTGGTATCGGAAAAGTATCGGTATCGGCCGATATCCAAAGTCAGGTATCGGGATCGGATCGGAAGTGAAAAAATGTGGATCGGTGCATCCCTAACTTGTACGAATTCGTATGAATTGGTCGTGAGATAGTGTAGGAATAGCCTGTTTAATACATGGCTATCAAGCACACCTGAATTAATGCGGTCCTAACGTGTAGACAGTGTGTCAAATTATATGACTTAATTTACTAATATATATATATATATATATTGTGGCATGAGCTTACCCTGCAGAGCAGTCAAACACTGAGATGACCTCTGTCAAGTCCAGCACATCACAGGCAGCGGACTCATTCTCCTGCGAGAACAAGAAACGTTCCTCATCCAGCTTTCCGTGGAGTTCTTCTACACATGTGGAAATCACAAAAATAACACAAATTGTGTAGCAGAGTCATTACTTAATTCATAAGACTGATTCTGCATTGGTAAAATCATGGGCGTTGGAAGCAAAAAAAAAGTGGGTAGGTCCTACCCCAGAAAAATGTTGTTGGAGTAATGCCATTTCATGTATTCTGGGGCCTTTTAATTTAACAAGTAAACTAAATTCCGCTTCATGTCGTGCATTAAATGCACAGTTAACTGTGGATTATCCCGTTAATTTGCCAGCACTGACAACTTAAAAGGTTAGTTCACCCAAAAATGAAAATTACGTCATTAGTGACTCACCCTCATGTCGTTCCAAGCCCGTCAAAGTAGTCATGTGACATCAATGGGTTAGTTGTTTTGAAGCATCGAAAATACATGTTGGTCCAAAAATAACACAAACTCCGACTTTATTCAGCATTGTGTCGTCTTCCGGTTCTGTTGTGGATCCGCGTTCGGTGACGTAAGATGTGTCTGGTGCGGCTGAGCTTCGGTTACAGTCTGAGGGAGACGCACGCTGTACAAAACAATCTTCACACACATGTCTAAGGATTTCCACACAGAGGAACACTTGCATTGTTTTGCCCAGCCATATTTATTTGAACCCCAATAAACGGACGCATCAGACACACGTCAGCCGCGGCACTGAACGCGGATCCACAACAGAAGCGGAAGACAACACAATGCTGAATAAAGTCAGAGTTTTTGGTATTTTTGGACCAAAATGTATTTTCGATGCTTCAAAACATTGTAAATATTGTGATGTCACATGACTACTTTGATGATGTCTTTATTTCATTTCTGGACGAGGACAGTGTACCGTACACACATTTCCAATGGAGGGACAGAAAGCTCTCGGACTAAATCTAAAATATCTTAAACTGTGTCCTGAAGGTGAACAGGCTTGGAACGAGTCAATGACTTAATTTTCATATTTGGGTGAACTACCCCTTTAAAGCTTTTGCTGTTTGCAGGGCAATTTTTGACTGGAAGGATACAACAGGCGGTTATTTTCGTCAGTTAAGAAATATAAATGTAGGGATTCAGCGGGAAGGGACTTTATTAATTAATTGGCGGCACTCAAATTCAGCACATTTGTCTCTTCGCTTTTCAGACATGGAAAAAGTGAGTAGGTCCAATATCATTGGTCTTAAAAAAGTGGGTGGGTCTTGTCCCACCCATAGACAATGGTTCCGACGCCCATGGGTAACATGTATTTCACTCTCAATACAATAATGTAAAAGTGTACTGCATTCTTACCCATCTGTTCCTCTGAAGGCTTTATTTGCTCAAAGTCAGGTGCCTCTTTAAAACAGAGCAACATGAATTAAAAACATCCTTTTCATTGAAAAAAAAAAAGAATATCATAAGAATAGCATTTTAGCATTAATTTTAAGTAACAGCACAATTATTAACACCCTTTGAGATTCTTATTAGGAACAATGTAAATATTAGGGCTGTGCAAAAATTAATTGTGATTAATCGCATCCAAAATAAAAGTCTGTGTTGACATAATATATTTGTGTGTGCTGTATATAATTATTTTGTATATATAAATACCTATGCATGCATGTATATATTTAAGCATTATTTGCGCTTAAATTCTGTGTATATATATATATATATATATATATATATATATAAATACATATTCATATATAAAATATTTATATTTATATAATATAGATTAACACATTTTCTTAAATATATACATGCATGTGTGTGTATTTATATATACAAAATAATTATATACAGCACACACTAATATATTTTGTAAACACAGACTTTTATTTTGGATGTGATTAATCGCAATTAATTTTTGCACAGCCCTAGTAAATATATTAATTTCCTACACATTTTAAAATGAAACGGGGAGTCATGATTCACCACTTGAATGTTTCTCTATATAAAAATACAAGTTGACATATTCAATAACATTTTTTTTTTAAATTATTTGGATGTTATGAAAGGTAAATTTTATGAATTTTTTTTGTTTTGCTTTTGTTTAGTAAGGGTGCATTTGTACTTGTAATGTCACAACGCTTCAAAAAAAGGGTTAAAATGAGCCATGGAAAACTGTTAGGTGTTTAACAAACACTCTCTGATACACTAGGAGTTTAATTCGCCCCGATCAGGACTCAACTAACCCACAAACTCGTTGTGTCGGAGTAGTTCTGTCTGCAGTGCCTGTCCAGAACTCTGTGCCACGCTGACGGCGGACTGAAGCTCAGGATCCGTGGCGCTGAACGAAACTCTGGCCCCGGAGCACAGCAGAGACAGCGTCTCTTCTACATCAGGACCACACACCACCTCACGCAACCTCTGAAGAGCACCAGGAAACAATGCAGAGGTCAATATGAGAGAGGTCTGAAACTTATAAGATTGCAGGGAGCCTTGATCAGATTTCTGACCTGGTCCAGCAGTTTCTGGCTTGCGGCGAGCGGGTGAGCTTTGCGGTAAAGTCCTTTACGGTACTTGGCTAGAATAAATTCCGCCTTCTGATCGGGTGAAACATCAGGTCCGATCTGCTCCGCTGGAGGGATGTTGTGACCCCACACACTATTGGCAGCTTTATTTCCGTACAGAATAAACAACTGAAAAATAAAACATCTACTGTTAAAAGACTGTTCAAATAAATCACATTTTTACCAGTTTAGAGGTTCAATCAATCAAATCAAATCACATTTATTGATTAGATTGTTTTGTTAAAAAAAAGTTTTTAATGTTGTTTATGTGTCTGTGTTGTTTTAATATGCTTCGAGACAAACCACGTATAAATTCATAAGTCAACACAAGTATTTTCTCCTTAAAACTGCAGTGAACCAAAGACAGAATTTAAAAACACGGTTTTAAAAAAGTTTTTTCTTCAGTGCCGCGTTTCAGAAAGCCAGCGCAATACTAGAAAAAGTAGTGCAATGGAATGAAAAAAGTATTGTGTGGCATTTAAAGGTGCATTGCGCAACATTTCATGTTAAAAATACCCGTTTTACATGTTTAACCTTCTGGGGTTGTTCATTTAAGAGTCACACTTGGGGTGTTCGGGTCCAAATGGACCCAAAGGGCGGTAATCATATTTTTTTTTAAAAAATAATGATTTTTCTTTTTACTTGTTTTTATAATATTTTTTCTTTTCTTTTTTGGTGTTTTGAGAAAATTTCAAAAATAAAAAAAATTATAATTACTATTAATGCAATAATATGACCAATTTGTCCCTCACTGAATATAATAGAAAAAAATATATATATATTTTTTTTTTAAAGCAGTATTTCATTTTAGAGTCAAGCCTAGGCCTCATAAAAGCAATTTTTGAAATGAGATGGATGCCATCTGGTGGACAAACTGAGCATTTTAAAAATGCAAAACTGAAATTTTTTTTTTGCAAAAAATGCAAAAAAAATTTATAATCTGAATTTTTTTGGTGTGTTAGTGTATAAAAGTGTGTTAGTGTGTGTGTGTGGATGTGTCTGTTTTGCACTCTTGATGTTTTATGGATTCACCCATTCACTGTTGTGTGCTTTTTTTCAAGATCGTTGCTGATTTGTAGATTGTACGCACAAAAAAAACTCATTTTTGCCAATTTCCCATTCATTTTCCATGCGGGTCCATTTGGACCCGAACACCCCAAGTGTGACTATTTTTTTACAACCACTTAGACTATTCTATTTTTTTGGGTGTTCATATACCAAATACCAACAAAGTAACCAAATTTCTGACCTTTTTTTTATTTGAATTCTTCGGGACCATTTGGGCCAAACAACCCCAGAGGGTTAAACGATTGCCTGATGGGCTGAATAAGCCCTTCTCTGATCACTGTGATTGCCTCTGTAATCCTGTACAGTGAAATAAATAAGAGGGATTCGGGACGGATTTGAGACTGGGCGAGACGTCATGCGCGTTCACGCTCACCTGGCGATGTCTGGCAGGTTTGTGTATTCACCGCCATTCTCCGTATCAGCGAAGACAACTCGAGCGACGCTACTTTAGTCAATTTTCCACAAAAGATGGATTCAAAGAGACCGGCTTGTAGTTCATTCCAAACCCCAACGCAAACTCCACGCAAGACAAAGAAAATAAGACTTTTGTCTAGTGCCAGGCGTCTGAATAAAACGAGAGTCAACATCGGGAAGCTTTCAACAAATAAAGAGATCTCCGGTCTGCTCTAGGGCTCAAACGGGATACAAAGTAATGACTTATGATTATTATGGAAACACGTTCATGAACAATATAAGTGGATACAGTAAACAGTTCAACATGGAGATAGATGGAAACTAAAACCAAAGTTTTCTACTACCCCCGTTCCCCCCTGAAATGCCTTTCCTTTCATATTTAAAATGACTTGCAGATTTATAATTTTATTACCTCTGAAGACATTATGACTGTAACACAAGATTTGTGTGATGCTCGTTTGGTTATGAACAGTTCGTGCGAGTGTGTGTGTGTGTGTGTGGTCCATGAGCGCGCACAACTCTGGTTGCAGTTTCGCTTGTCGCCAGAGGGGGCGTAGTTCTGCAAAAACTCAGAGACTTGCGCAATGCACCTTTAATTTCCCTTTCCACGCAATTAAAGTCGCATTCGTTGCTTTAGGCTTTCATTGCGTTTTCTTTTCAAATTATCACTGGACGGAAGAAAAGTGAAAATGTGAGCAAGATAAGTAGATAGTTGTTTTCTTTCACTTTTCAAAGCAAGACATCTGACGTGCGTAAATGGTTAAGTCAAAAATCCAGATCCAAATGCAACTGAAATCCTGTAGGGAAAACTGAAGTGGGCCGTTTATGCAAGAAACCCACCCAAAATCACAAAGTTGGAGGTATATGGGCAAAAACAACTTTTCAGAGCACTGTGAAATGAGGAGGAAATAAACCCGGTCATTTAACATCATAAAGACATGGACGATGCGTTTTGTTGTTGCAACAGGACAGAACTCACCTGAATTAAAGGCTCCGTCCAAACCTTGTTATCTAGTTTCAGACCTCGCACTTTGGAGCGGTTACAGCTCATGGATCGATGTGCCCCAGCGCACGCCTCACAGATGACCACCAGCAGGTTCACCGAAGCCCACTCTGGGTTGGCAGCGCCACAGTCAGCGCACACTTTATTACAGGGACTCGCCCACAGTCGATGAGCCACCTCGCTGTAGGTCAGAGCGCCGCGGATCACGTCGTTCAGAGTCTCCAGCCACATGGTCGCCTCCTTCCCAGAGTCTGCGGAGAAACTGGACAAACCGAACCGACAGTAAACAAAGTGTGTAGAGGCAATAGAAAAAAACGTTGTAATATAAGACTCACTTAAAGGTCCTGTATGGGGTGATGAGAGTGAAGCTGTGACGCCCTGTTGACTTCACAGACGCTATATTCATTGACACAAACATCATGCCAAGACCTATATTGAAGTCCTGTTAATTCAAACAAGTTCAATTTGCAAACTTCCCGTCTGGCTTTGTTTAAGTTTGACAAACAGTACATAACATTTAAATAATAACTTTAACAACTGTCTGGTTAAAAGTGTTGAAGTAAAGTCATGTTATTAAAGTCCCCCTGTGGTGAAAATCCAGTTTTTAATGTTGTTTGTGTGTCTATGTGGCGTTTTTAATGTGTAAGTTCATAAGTCGACAGCATTGCTGAGTATTTTCTGCTTAAAACTGAATCAAAGACAGTCTCAAAAACACGGTTTGAAATCGCTGGTGTTTCTGACGAAGAGTATAGAAGAACAAGAGGCGAAACTCTGATGCTTTTTTGGTAACAGCCACTAGATGGCGCTTCGGTAGCGCGGCCGCCATATCCGGGTGAAAATTCCAACAGTTACTGTTACTGGACAACAGCACAGATAACAGTTTTTTGAGGTAGTTTTTTTTCTTACATTAGTGAGTATTTCCATTGTATGTAACTTTACACTTTTACTACTATTATTAGTTACCAACTCCACAAGGCCTGAAATATATTTCGGACGTTTTAATCCCCTGGATCATGCTACAAACATGATGATCATTGATGCACTGTGTCCGTTATCCAGAACTAATTGCCACTTTGGACATTGGCTGTGTTTTTTTGTTTGTTTTACATAGTCTTGCTTTAACGGTCATTAGGCTAGTACTGCAAAAAAAAAAAAAAAAAAAACAGTTTACTGTAAAGCTATTCTACGGAGGCGTATTGCATTCACTTGAAGAAAAAAACATCTACTCTGTTTTTCTGAATTAACGAGTTAATTTTTCTTGAGAATTTTTTTTGCTCTGTTTTTCTGAATTAACGAGTTAATTTTTCATGAGAAAAAAAGTTTTTGCTCTGTTTTTCTGAATTAATGAGTTAATTTTTCATGAGAAAAAAAAGTTTTTGCTCTGTTTTTCTGAATTAATGAGTTAATTTTTCATGAGAAAAAAAAGTTTTTGCTCTGTTTTTCTGAATTAATGAGTTAATTGTTCATGAGAAAAAAAGTTTTTGCTCTGTTTTTCTGAATTAATGAGTTAATTTTTCATGAGAAAAAAAATTTGCTCTGTTTTTCTGAATTAATGAGTTAATTTTTCATGAGAAATTTTTTTTGCTCTGTTTTTCTGAATTAACGAGTTAATTTTTCATGAGAAAAACATTTTTTGCTCTGTTTTTCTGAATTAATGAGTTAATTTTTCATGAGAAAAAAAGTTTTTGCTCTGTTTTTCTGAATTAATTTTTCATGAGAAAATTTATTTTTGCTGTTTTTCTGAATTAACTCATTAATTCAGAAAAACAGAGCAAAAAAAAAAAATTCCATTAAAAATTAACTCATTAATTCAGAAAAACAGAGCAAAAAAAAAAAAAATTCCATTAAAAATTAACTCATTAATTCAGAAAAACAGAGCAAAAAAAAAAAAATTCCATTAAAAATTAACTCATTAATTCAGAAAAACAGAGCAAAATTTTTTTTTCTCATGAAAAATTAACTCGTTAATTCAGAAAAACAGAGCAATTTTTTTTTCTCATGAAAAATTAACTCATTAATTCAGGAAAACAGAGCAAAAAATTTTTTTCTCATGAAAAATTAACTCATTAATTCAGAAAAACAGAGCAAAAAAAAATTCTCATGAAAAACTAACTCGTTAATTCAGAAAAACAGAGCAAAATTTTTTTTCTCATGAAAAATTAACTCGTTAATTCAGAAAAACAGAGCAAATTTTTTTTTCTCATGAAAAATTAACTCGTTAATTCAGAAAAACAGAGTAGATTTTTTTTGCTTCAAGTGAATGCAATACGCCTCCGTACTATTCTATTGCTGTTATATATTTATTGTCAAACATTTACATTTTAGTACAACATTTGCTGAATTCATTTATTTCATTGATAACTTATTTTTGTAAGTAACGTTATGTGTAGGCCTACCTCCCGGGAAACGGTCTATGTTATTATAACTTTATGAACTGATATCACTTTATTCTTACCCATCACACTTAATGTAGAGAGGAATATAAGAATTAAATCCTCGAACTTCCCTGTCTCAAGTTATGTGGGGGTAAAAGCCCGGTTAAGTAGCAACTTCTTTTTAAATAAAGTTAACTGTTGTGAGTTAAATAATCACCTGGCCTAATTATTTCAACCTAAAAATGATCTCTGCACTGGACTAAATATATGTATATTATATGACTGCCGAGTCGCTTTCACCCCGAACTGGCGGAAGCGTAGGGCTGCTGCTGGGCGCTGGTGTTGCAATGGAACGTTCTATTGGCTTTCACTCCTTGTCAATATACGTTCTTTGAGTGAGTGGAGGCGGGGCTCATTTGCATATTCATAGAACTGAGTTACAAGCATGTTTTAAAGTTGTTAAGACTGTTTAAATATGTAATCTTGGTGATCAAAGATGAGTTTCAACGGATACAATTATTAACAGGGGGACTTTAAACTATTTAGTTTTGGGTTCAAGTTCACTCCATTTATTATGTAATGAAGTTATGCTACGAATAATCATGAACGACTGAGCCTAGATTTTGTACTCGGATAAAATATTGGATATTGTTGATTTAATCAGAGATTTTTTTTTTGTGCTTTAAAACTGTAATTTCTAGTGTTTTCTTTTAGTTTTGAGCTGCTTAGTAAAGAGAGGGACAATATAGGTTACAAGTGAAGAAAATAACAGAACGATCTGTGAATGCTTTTATAATTTGCAAAATGTCCGAAATTTATAGTTTATGCAAACTCTCATGTTATATGTAAGTGGTGATTTGTATTTTATAAGTGTGATCGGCTTCGGCTCTCTTTCCCACGGCAATAAAGTTGCGTTGGAATGAGGATATAAACGCTATCCACTTTCATATCTGGATTCCACTCTCCGGATACGGTGTACTCTTATCATCTCTTATCTCTTAAAGTCCCCCTGTGGTGAAAATCCAGCTTTTAATGTCGTTTATATGTCTATATGGTGTTTTTAATAAGCTTTAAGTGCAAATTCGACAGCATCGCCGAGTATTTTCTGCTTAATACTGAAGTGAACCAAAGACAGTCTCAAAAATCGCTGACGTCACATAAAAGTCATTTTGGTGCCGTAGGACACAGTATTTTCAATTTTTACATTTTTAAGTCAAACCGTTCGTGTCTATCAGTCATATAATGGAGGTCTATGGTCACCACCTCAAAGAGCATGCACAGAGAAGTCTAAATTAAACATGATTTAATGACTCGTAAATGCAAGTACACATTGATGGCCTAAGACACGAAACGAGCGGTTTGTGTGCGAAAACGAACAGTATTTATAGCGTTTTTACCTCTTGTAACCACAACCACAAAGCGCCCTCAGATCACTTGGACGTGGCTGAGGTTACAAGAGGTAAAAACGATATAAATACTGTTCGTTTTCGCACACAAACCGCTCGTTTCGTGTCTCAGGCCATCAATGTGTACTTGCATTTACGAGTCATTAAATCATGTTTAATTTAGACTTCTCTGTGCATGCTCTTTGAGGTGGTGACCATAGACCTCCATTATATGACTGATAGACAAGAACGGTTTGACCTAAAATTATCAAAATTGAAAATACTGCGGAAACAAAGACACCTACATCTTCGATGCCCTTGAGGTAAGATAAAACATACCAAAAATTAATTTCAAAGTGAACTATCCCTTTAAAGGATAAAAGATTGACTACAGGGGGACTTTAAATTCTTCTTGAACGTTTCAACTTAGTAAGCAAGTTCCCACACCTCTTTGCTGCTGTAAATCCAAAGGGTGTATCCACAGATAGCAGCGTACACCTTTTTCCTGGGGTCTTTCATGATCAGTGGTCCGTGTTGTTTGGGTGTAGTGACCGGTTCCCTCCCTCGAGTGGCGTGGAGAGACACCAACCAGCTGTCCTGCACAGCTATTCACAACATAGAACGCAATGACCTTGATGCTAATATTAACAATGTGAATCAAACCCAGATTAAGGAAATGGCATGTTTCACTTCACTGAGCTCAGAGTTTCCAGTTCTCCATAATGCAGCTTACCCTCACTATGAGCCATGAATTCAAACTGCTTTTTCTGTAAATAGATGGAGAAGTGTCCCTGATCCTGCTTCCGTATGTTGGTGATGCTTGTTACATGAAACACATATTCTGTGAACTTGTCCTGGAGCACATTGAACATTTGGTTACATTGACAAAAGGGTAGAGACAAAAACTGATTTATCCAGTATTCATTAGGAACCAACTCACCGTGCGTTTTTTCCACAATGACATGAGATGGCCATCTAGAGTCGTCCACAGTACATTGTGCCTGCAAAACAAATTTTGTTAATTAAAAAAAAGCCCTTTTCTTTCTTTTCGTTCTTATAATCAATGGGAATGCACCAAATGTGGTTTATGTGCCAGCACACAATGCTACATCTTTAATTACATATGATCTTCGTGCTTCGTACACTTCGGCAACCTCAATTTTTAAGAACAGTTTTAAGGGTTGTTCATTATCAGTAGAGCCAGACCGATATATCGGCAGGCCGATATTAGGCATTTTCCAAACTATCGGTATCGGCAGTTATAATGGCCGATAAATAAAAATTTCAAAAATAAAATGAAAACAGACGAAACACGCTTGAACCATGTCATGAGTGTTGGAGTTGTATAGTTTGTCCACCAGAGGGCACTCTACACCGTTCCTGTTGGCAACACTCGTTGAGTTGGTCACGAGACATACATTGCTTGAATAACAATTAAAAGATCATCCCCATCAGTTCTCTTTACTCAAATAAGCGACAAAATTTGTGACTATCATGTCCAGTTTTGCTGCTGTTAAATAAGCCGAGAGTGAAGCGGAATTAGCTAGTAATCGTTACGTTACGTTGTTACAGTGTAGTCGACTGACTGTCCTTTTAACTTTTGACAATGTGACTGAAGTATTTCTTTAATAGCCCGTGACAGTTCTAGCAATGAGACGCATCATCTCTCCTTGGCCTGTTATATAGAAAATGTATGTTTTACAATTTGCAGTATGACGTTATCCATTGCTAAATTATGGCTCATCATAGACTAGCTAACCATAATGCTAGCTAATGCCACTATCATCAGTCTGTTCTGTTGTGACAATAAAAGAAACAAGTTTCTTTTTAAAATGCATTATCATATTATTTTAGTCAAAACTCATAAATAACTACAAATAACTAATGTTAGGGAAATCTGTTAATGTTTTGGTGCGCCTTTCTAAAATAAAAATAAAAAATATCGGCCGATATATCGGATTTTAAAACCAAAAAGTATTTGTATCGGTCTTCAAAATCCTTTATCGGTTGGGCTCCAATTATCAGTGGACAATTTTAGCAGTTTTGAAGTTGAAGTACTGTAGATAATTACAGAGAATGCCTTTTTCTGTGCCTTGATTTATCAACCTCCCTATTATAATAAGATGTTTCTGCGGGAATTTTTATCTTCTCTATTACCTTAATGACAAACTATTAACTCTAGGTGATTTTATTACACATGCGTGTTGTCCCTCTCATCCTTCGGTTAATGAATTTCTTGTTTTGTTTTTTTTTATCTCGCTTTGTCACAGAGTCTACACATAAACAAGGCCATACTCTTGATTTGGTCATTTCAGCAGGTCTCACAGTCAGTAATATAGAGATTGATGAAATCTGTCCATCAGATCATAAGCCAGTATTGTTTAACACTGTACTCAACGCTTCAAAGGTTAATGTCAAGTCCTGTAGTCGTCCAATCCATTCTGTTACATCTAAACAGTTCGAAGATGCTTTTGTCAGGGATGTTTGCCCTACTGTGTCTTCATTGTCAGAGATGTCTGTTGATGATCTACTTTATGATTTTAACACTCTGTGTGGCAATGTTTTGGACTCAGTTGCTCCATTTAAAAGTAAGAAACCTAAATTAAGGACACAACCTGGGCTTAAAAAGGACTTTAATGGAGGAAAGCTGAAAGAAAGTCAAGCTCCAAGTATGAAATCATGAAACATTGTGAGCTACCAATACTACTCTACTCTACTTAATACCAGGTCACTCTTTTTTCCCTGATGCTACACCTAAAATCTGTGATAAATAAAGTTTTTTGTTGATAAAATGAATAGTATTCATTCTTGTATCCCCAAGTTTGATTTGAACTCAGTTAATGACTCAAGTTCGGCCTGCTTAACAGAGTTTGAGCCTATTTCTTCTTTTCTTGTGGAGCTTTTCCATAAATATACTTAGGGAAGTGTCAGGTGTAGTTGAACAGTTTTAACTTTTTGTTTTAACTATTATAAATAGCAGCCTATCTCAAGGCACTGTTGCATCAATCCTGAAACACGCAGTAGTAAATCCACTCCGCAAAAAAGCCCAGTTCAGATCCGTATATTTTACAAAACTATCGCCCAATTTCAAAATTACCATTTTTATCAAAAGCAATGGAAAAGGCTTCCATCAATAACTTATACGAATAACTTATCTAATAAGGTGGTGCAGCCTGGTTTGACAACTTCACAGTAGAGAGTCCGCTTTGCTGAAAGTGTTGAATGATCTTTTGTTGATCTGTGGATTCGGGTAACTGTGCAATTTTGTTCCTTTTGGACCTCAGTGCAGCGTTTGATGCCATTGACCATGCTATAGACCATTTCACAAGATGTAAACAACACTGGTCCAGAGGCACTTCCTGTTTCAGTTTAACACTACATAAAAGCTGGGATAAAATAAAACCAACAGAACATATAAAACTGAATCAAAAAGTTAAACAAACATCTTTAAGATGTTTTCTTTACATGTGAAATAAAGAAAACCGTTACAAACTGAAACAGGAAGTGCTTCTGGACCATTGTTGTTTACATCTTGTGAAATGGTCTATATTGGTTGAGTAACTGTGTAGGAATTCAAGGTAGGATTTAATTGGTTTAAATCCCATCTTTCTGTGGAGATTGGGAATTTTTCCTGTACCGTTAACTTGTGGTGTACCACAGGGGTCTATTTTGGGCCCGCTGTTGTTTTCACTGTATTTGCTCTGAAAAAAAAAAATCAAGCCTAAAGGGATGACACCCAAATGTACCTCCCTTTGAAAAATGGGGATAATTATGACATATACTGTGTTGAACTGTCTTGAGGTGGTAAGATGTTGCTAATTTTCCAACATTGAATGACTCTAAAACTGAAATTGCAGTTTTTGGACCACCAGTTTCTATTATACAGATAAATAACCATCTGGGTCCTTTATCTAGGAATTCTCATGCCAAAAATTTGTGATTGATTTTTTATAATATAACAAACAAAACAATTCAGTGGTGAAGAGTAGCTTTTATCATCTCGAAATTGAAAGTGTTTGGTGTGAAAGGGCCCATTTGTGTTAAGTTTTTTTTTTGTAAAGATGTTTGATTATTTCATATTAGTATTTAGTATTGATATTGTTATTTTGAAATGCATTGTTTAAATTAGCTGTTGATTTTGAAATGTTTCAAATGGATAAAGGCCTAAATTACAGGAAGTTGACTTTTCTTTGAAGGCGTCATGTGATTTCTGAGATTGTGTAAAGTTAGTTACTTGCGTCCCTTCCATACGTCGAGCCAGCTGGATTGTGTCACCGCACACCCACTGGTTCTCTGGCGCGGGCCTGATAGCGTCTTCTTCTTCCTGCTCACACGAATGGTTGCAGCCCTGCAGACCAAGAATTTAACATATTTTACATATTATAAAAATATGTAATGTCAAGTTTGTTTTTATATTAGCTGCACATGTGCTTAAAGTCCCCCTGTAGTCAATCATTTTTCATCCCTTAAAACTCATCTTTGATCACCAAAATTACATATTTAGACGTTTTTTTCTTGAAAAAGATTCTTCATGTCTAAAAGGGATACTCCACTTTTTTTGGAAATAGGCTCATTTTACCACTCCCCCAGAGTTAAACAGTTGGGTTTTACCGTTTTCGAATGTATTCAGATGATTTTTTGATATTTAGAAGAATATCAGTAACCAGACAGTTTCTGGTCTCATTGACTTCCATAGTAGGAAAAAAAATATACTATGGAAGTCAATGAGACCAGAAACTGTCTGGTTACTGATACTCTTCTAAATATCAGAAAATCGGCTAAATGGATTTGAAAATGGTAAAACTCGACTGTTTTTACTCTGGGGGAGTGGTAAAATTAGCCTATTTCCAAAAAAAGTGGAGTATCCCTTTAAACCAGCTTGAATGTAACTCGACACCCCTGCCTAATTTAGTATACGCGATTCTATGAATATGCAAATGGACCCCGCCTCCAATCACAGCAACTCAGATCCACTGGTTGATGATCACACGTTGATCTGATTGGTTACAAGTTCGTTTGTGACGTCAGAAACACACCAGCGATTTCAAACCGTGTTTTTGAGACTGTCTTTGATTCAGTATTAAGCAGGAAATACTCAGCAATGCTGTCGACTTATGAACTTACACATGGTTTGTCTTAAAGTGTATTATAGACATATAAACAACGTTAAAAGCTTGATTTTCACCACAGGGGGACTTTAACGTCACAATGCTGAACATTTTTTTTATAGAAAAATTCACAAAACGTAATTTCTTATTTGATTAGGCATTAAATATATTACATTGGCATTTGGCACACGAGATTGTCACGTGAGACATGATAGGGAAGCTTGTTTTCTGAGGAGTAATCATAATGTACCGTGGTTTCTTGAATTTGTCAGTTTTGATCTGAAGGATCTGTGATTTAGGAACTTGATGGATCCCTTCAGTGGTGCCAAGTTCTGTTTGAGCGTCCATTAACTGATCTGTGAAACTACAAGGAAAAATATAAACAGAAGTTACCAAAGACAAGTTTCGTCATCAAGAAACATGCCATCCCAGATAGCAAACTGACATTGAATCAACGTGGAAATATGACATAGAAACAACGTTGATCTGACATTGTTTTGCTCATCGAATTAACGTTGAACCAACGTCAGACACGTCATTCTTTCAAAACTAACGGAAAATCAACTTGAAATCAACGCGTTGTTTCAATGTTATGAAAGCAAACCAATTTTCGATTTTCATTTAGCTTTGAAGAATGCCGCGTCTGACGTTGGTTCAACGTTAATTCGATGAGCAAAATCAACGTTGTTTCAATGTCATGAGAGACGTCGTTTCCACGTTGATTCAATGTCAGTTTGCTGTCTGGGATTTCACCAACGGAAACAGTAGCGATACATCACCTTGCATTATCAGAATTGACATCATCCTTATTGAGGTCATCCTGTGATTTTGAGGAGTTGAGCGTCACAGTGGAATCGTCAGAAGACATGGAGTCAGCAGTTTTCGCTGGATCCGGATCTGAACTGGGACTGATGGCGAGTGACGCTGGCCAAGGCAATGTTTCACTGCAGTTGGTTTTAACAGCTTGAAGATCAGGGGGTTCAGACGTGGGATGCAACGGATTAGATGAATCATCCACACCAACATCGTTTTTAATACACGTTTCTACTGAGAAAAAAACAAAACAAACAAACAAACAAAAAAATCACCTTTTTATGGAAGCTTGTTTCTGCTTAATAAAACATTTAAAAAGATAATTGAGGCTTTTTATCTCACATTTGCGAGATATAAAGTCAGAAATGCGTCACAATTGCATGTTATATAGTCAAAATTATGAGTTGTGACTTCATAAGATGAAATTTTGAGGAAAAATTTTTTTTACGTTTTTTATTCTGTGGCGGAAACAAGCTTCCATACCTTTTGCACACTTTGATAAGGGTTTGCCTTGTTTGTGTCTGTGAGCAGTAGAAGTCGTTTTAAAGCAGTTGTCTCAAACTCAACTCCTGGAGGGTCACAGCTCTAACCCTAATCAAACACACCTGATCCATCTAATCAACTTCTTCATTATAGAAACTTCCAAGCAGGAGTGAGTTGGATCTGAACTGTGCAGAGCTGTGCCTCTCCAGGAATTGAGTTTGAGATCACTGTTTTAAAGGGATAGTTCCCATAGATATCCATAATAAAGGTCATCACCGTCAGCCATCTTGTCACAGGCAAGCTTTCTGGCGGGCTCTGTGGTTCCTGATGTAAGATAAGTGATCAGCACGAACACAAATACTCTTATCTCGTTGAAATCTTGACGGATTTACAAACGGTTTGGTTTCTTACAAACGGTATTAACGTGGCTGATGATTATTTATTTATACACTTATTATTCATAAATACGCAGTGTCATAACTACATCTCTGACGTTTATAACAAACCAAACCGTTTGAAAATCGGGGAGAAAATTGAGCAAGTTATGGTTATTTAAAAAGTACATGCTCCATTAAAACAAAATGTTATGAGTGAGCGAGCTGACTGTGGCAAGATGGCCGCCAGATGCGGACGTCGACCTCCATTGGCCAGCAGCGCGGACGAGACACCTAGCCTTTATTATGGATATCTATGATAGTTCCCCCCAAAAATAAATGTCATCATTTACCTGTAGGATTTTTTTCTTCTGTTGAACACAAGATATTTTGAAGAGTGTTGGTAATCAAACAATTGACATTAGCCATTGACTTCCATAAAAGGAAAAACAAATACTCAATAGCTAATGTCAACTGTCTGGTTACCAACACTCTTAAAAGTCCCCTTGTAGTCAATCATTTTATCCCTTAAAACTCAAATTTGATTACTAAAAATGACATATTTAAGCATTTTTTTCCTTGAAAAAAAATCTTCATGCCTTAAAATAACTTGAATATAACTCAACACCCACTTTATTTAATATACGTGGTTCTATGAATATGCAAATTATCCCCGCCTCCATTCACTCACTCACTCATTTGCCTTACCAAACCTTGATTTTCACCACAGGGGGAAAATCTTTCTTTGTGTTCAACAGATAAAAGAAACTAATACAGGTTTGGTGACCAAACTCTTTCAGCCACGGTGACGGAGACCCAGACTATTATAAATGTGACATTTCTGTCATCTCACACAGTTATGTCATTCCAAAGCCAAAAGAAGGAATGCTCAACAATTTCCATTCAGCTCTGAAACAATGAAAGTAAAACTAGAAAAATCAAATCACCATGAATCATGTGAACCATGCTCAACATATCCTGTCCACACAACAGATTTGTGTGATGTCATTACTCACTGATACTGATGCTTTGAAATCTCATCATCACTACGTAATCAAACTTGCCATGTCGGCTAACAAGCCATGCAAGAACCGGCAAGATGCTGTGAGCTTGGATCTGTGTTTGTGCTTTGCTTGAGTTGGACTGTGTGTTTGGTTTTGCACTGTTCCCAGTTCAGTTTCATTGGTCCCAGTTCCACTGTTGCCATGGTGTCTGATTCGCCCTCATGTGTTGCACCTGTGTCTACTTAATTGTCTCATTTAGTGCCTGGCGTCTGCATGTGTATTTATAGCCCTCAGTTTCAGCTGCTCCACGTTGGTTACTGTCTTTTGATTATTGTTTCATTTTGGATTTATGAAAGACTACTGCATGGTGTTGTGACGATCGCTGACAATAATGTATTTACACATTTAAAGTTGCATAAAATAATAAATGATGAATAATAAAAAATGTACAGAAATGTATTTTTTCGTTTTCGCGTTTCCACATGACAAATGAAGCCACACAATGGTGACGAATGAGTTAAAGGAGAACTCTGGTGCAAAATGAACCTTTGCTCTAATAAAACATCGATACCTAGTTGACCGTTCTCTGAGATTTGTTTTCATGATAATCGAATGTAAAGAGTTTTATCTCTAACTGTTTAGCGTATAACGCTAGTATATGGGGCATAGAATATTGGTAAAAAGAAATCGCTAGTTTATACAACTAACAATTTTCGCTAGTTTTCTAGCTAATTTTCTAGCTAAGTTTTCTAGCTAATTTTAACAACTAGCTAATTTTCATTTTGAGTGAACTATCCCTTTAACATTTCGAGTCGGTGTTGGATTACACAGAAAGTGTGGCACGTACGGTGGGAGTCGCAGAAAAACCTGGAATCGAACACCTCTACTTATGATAAACTGCTTGAGATGTGCGTTACTTCTGCTAAACAAGATCATTTAAATGTAAATATTTTATTTTATGGCTTTATATTTATATTTCAGATTTTTCTCCCACTTTTAATATTGTATGTTACTGTGACTGTGTTTTCAATTTCAATTTTCAATTGTAAAAATTTTTATATTTTGAAAGTTTTGACTTTCTATACCCACTTTACATAATATATTATTGTTTCCTTTTTCAATTTAAGGAAGAATTGATTTTTTAAGTATCAATTTTTTTTAAGTGTATAATGTTTTGTGGGTCCACACCGAGGACGACTGATACTATAGGATGAACATGTTACTGATATCTTGTTGCAAAAAAAACACATAATAAAAAATACCTTCAGAGTTCATCGGTGCATCAACCTGAACATCTGGACAAGGCATCTGACCAACCCCATCTCTGTAAGATATTCAAGTATAGTAAGTGTATTGACTTTCCAAAAAAGATGACTTGATATTTGATATCCTGGATTAGGATTAGACTCCCGATTCAAATCAAATCCTTTGTTGCCATTCTTTGTAGTATTAAGGCATACTTGTTTTCTGATTAAGACTTTACAGACAATGGTTGACCTTCCTTTTTTTCTGTCTGCTCACCTCTCAGTAAACAGTTGTTCAACAGATGCTCTGAGTAAATATCTTGATCGTGGCTTTGGCACGGGTATGTGAACAGGTGGATCAGACACAGACATCTGCAGCAAAAAAGTATAATGCATAACATACATTATTAGACCTTGCATGACGGTGTTAGAAATGCCAAGAATTTAAACATCAAGATATAAATACAGGGTTAACAAGTATTCACTGCCTTACAGTTGCTTAGAAACATGACGTATTTAGCAGAGAAATATTTCCAAATCCACCGTTGGTCAGAGGGGAAAACCATCCAGACATATTCATTAAAAGTTCATAATCCTTTGAAAACCCATCGTTAGACGAGGGCCCATTTGTATTGCAGTTTTCCCCCATGATGCTTCTGGCTTAATCTCCAGGATATTAATTATTTAGCTTTATTTATGAATAGCCTATTGTAAGTGTATTAGAACTTATATTGTACATATTTTCATAAGTGGCAAATATTATTGAATTTCGGGCTGGGCGATAAAACGATAACGATAATTATCGCGATATAATTTTCCTCGATAAAACGATATCAAGAGGTCGATAAATGTTCGATAATATTTATGCGTCAAAAAAGCGGAACGAAACTCATTTAAACCGCGCGCGCCACACGGAGCATTTATCCGCTCGGGTCAAAGTCCAAACGGCAGTGCATTGAGCGGAGCGCGAGCTCACGCAGACGCGCCTCTGATCGTTTTGCTCACGAGATCCAGTGAGAAGCACTTGAGTTCAGCGAAGAACACAAATGTCAAGTTTAAACCAGTTTAAAGGCAGATGAAACACCGCTGACAAAAAGGAGAAACACTGCGTGCAACGATACAGTCAGAATCTGAATTGATACTGAATCCATTTAGCCTACCATGGATTTACTGTAAGGTTAGCCTGGTAATATTAACTGCACCATGAAATGTGGGATGGATATACATATTGAATTGTATAATATTATTAATGTTGACAATGTATTATGACTAATGGAATATAAGTACAGTATTTATTTAATAATGTATTTAGCTGTCAGGCTATTGTTTTTCATTCAAAAAATACAGAAAACAAAGTTATGCCATGATAGTGAGGAGCTAAGTTATAGGCTATACCTGGTTTTATCTGTGGTTATCATGATCTAAATGCATGATACTGAATGACCAATTGTTAATTTGAATGCAACTCAAACAGTCAGAATTACTTTTTACCAAATAAAAATGTGGTTGTTACATAAGAAAAAAAAAAGGAAAAAAAAAAACAGATGTTACTGTTTTTGTTAGTGAACATAAATTTAAAGAGTAGTTTAAAAACACAATTAACACTGGTTTATACAACTTTGTTGCAAAAAAATCTGCCTTTAAACTTGAAAAAAATAAATATTTGACATATATCGTGATAATTTTTTTTGGCCATATCGCCCAGCCCTGAATTTCTGAGTTACATGTTTTAATATTTCACATAACAATGTAAAAAAAACTCAGTGTTTGATGCTGATATAATTAAATGTAAAACCAGTATTTCTCAACAATGTTGGATAACTACCTTAATGGACAATACAAATAAAAATTTTGCTGCAAGCAACACTTATCAGGGTTTAGTTTTTAAGTTCATAAGTTTATCATTTATGAAACAATTATAGGCTACTGTTCTCAGTTTTTACCAGTATTTCTTGTTCCTTCCATGGACAAAGTTTACAGGCATAGGGTCATGTTTGTCACTGTTATTATAGCGCCCCCTTTTGTTAAAACGGCAATATTTCTCATACAAATAGCCTGTAAATTTCTAAGCGGAAATAACGTGGCGATATGAGCAGTGCACAAAAGCATATAAAACTCTTGTATATAATTATAAACAACACCTAAAACTAGTTTATAGAATAAGCTACAACCCAAACAACTTTATTAGCGCCACCAAGTCTAATTCAACTGGAGACTTTCAGGTCGAAATATTTCATTCTATATTTCTGTACGCTTCGTGTTTGTTCTAATATTACGACGACGAATAAAATCTAATAATATCCCCAATTATCCTTACAAACAGACTACTATAGTACTCTAAGCTACATTTGATATGAAACTTAACAGCTAGTTTTACTGTTGTCAGTCTATGAAAAACAGTCCTAATGAAATAAAACCTCGACTAACATAAATAGCATATCTATATGAGAGACAATGTAACTTACCTTCGTAATGTTGTTGTTCATGAAGAATGAATACGTAATGTAAGACAGCGTGTTTGTGACATGACGTTTTGAGTCTTACCGGTTTCTCCACTAACTCACTCAGTCTCGCGCATGTGGGTTGGGTTAATGTAATCAGGTGAACTTAAACCTACAGTACTAGACAAGAACTGAAAGACAAATGACGCGATAGCCAGCAGTAAAATGAAAGATGACACTCAGCTCGTATGGACAAAATTATCATTTTCATCTCATTCAAATGGCTGCCTTAAAAAAATGTGTTTTAGAATTTCAGTTCATATACTATAATCTCCTAATTAAATGTTGAAAGAGCTTCTTACAACTAATATTTTTTTCGCACTATATATTGAAATCTACAATTTATCCAAAATCTAATGTGCAAATAGCGAATGGTATGGTAGCCTATATCAAACCATGGACATCAGTTTAATGTTTTGCCAACCCTCATAAACCTCTCTCTCAATCTCTCACAGAGGATTTTTGCAACTCTATTTACAAAGAAACAATCAACACTATCATTCATAATGATCACTTTAACAATTGTACCTTATAAACACACTATGCATTATGTGCACGTTTTCTTGGCTTCAAAATAGGCTAAATAGTGTTAAAAAATAAGGTAGGCCTGGTGTTAATTTAAATTTCTAGTTGATTACAATTTAATTAACTGTAAAATTTTGATTCTTAAAATAACTACCTGGTTTTAGTCCTTTAGTCTAAATCATTGTCATGTAATCCATTTGGAAGTCAAACCTTATTTAAAGTCCCCCTGCAGTCAATAATTTTATCCCTTAAAACTCAGATCACCTCAATTACATATTATTGTTTTTTTCATTTCTTCATGCCTTAAAATAGCCCCGCCTCCACTCACTCACTCAGCTCAGAGATCCACTGGTTGACGATCACACGTTGATCTGTTTGGTTACAAGCCAAGGTCGTTTGTGACGTCAGAAACACCAGCGATTTCACACCGTGTTTTTGAGAATGTCTTTGGTTCACTGCTGTTTTAAGCAGAAATTACTATGAATTTACACATATAGCATATTGAAAACACCACATTAGATAAAAAATTAAACCTTCGTTTTCAACATCACCCATATGCTTTACACACGCACTGATAATAGTGTTTAAGATCGTAAAGTTAGAAAAAGTCTGGCTATCACTTTCTCTCTTTCACCCATCACAGTTGCACTGATTCAAAGTGAAGACTGAAGATTCAAGAAATATTAATATTTCTTGTAAAAAGCCTCGACGGGACGAGACTCTGGAAGGGTGGCGGTCTCCTCGACGGGGCGAGACTCTGGAAGGGCGGCGGTCTCCTTGACGGGACGAGACTCTGGAAGGGCGGCAATCTCGATGGGGCAAGACTCTGGAAGGGTGGCGGTCTCTTCGACGGGACGAGACTCTGGAAGGGCGGCGCTCTCCTCAACGGGACAAGACTCTGGAAGGGCGGCAGTCTCCTCGACGGGACGAGACTCTGGAAGGGCGCCGCTCTCCTCAACGGGACGAGACTCTGGAAGGGCGGCGCTCTCCTCAACGGGACAAGACACTGGAAGGGCGGCAGTCTCCTCGACGGGACGAGACTCTGGAAGGGCGGCGCTCTCCTCAACGGGACAAGACACTGGAAGGGCGGCAGTCTCCTCTACGGGACGAGACTCTGGAAGAGCAGCGGTTTACTTGACAGGGCAAGACTCTGGAGAGGTGACGGTCTCCTCGACGGGATGAGACTCTGGAAGGGCGGCAGTCTCCTCGACGGGACGAGACTCTGGAAGGGTGGCGGTCTCGACGGGGCGAGACTCTGGAAGTGCGGCGGTCTCCTCAAGGGAACGAGACTCTGGAAGGGTGGCGGTCTCGACGGGGCGAGACTCTGGAAGGGCGGCGGTCTCCTCGACGGGACGAGACTCTGGAAGGGCGGCGGTCTCCTCGACGGGACGAGACTCTGGAAGGGCGGCGGTCTCCTCGACGGGACGAGACTCTGGAAGGGTGGCGATCTCGACGGGGTGCGACTCTGGAAGGGCGGCGGTCTCAATGGGGCGAGACTCTGGAAGGGCGGCGGTCTCCTCGACGGGCTGAGACTCTGGAAGGGTGGCGCTCTCCTCGACGGGATGAGACTCTGGAAGGGCGGCGGTCTCCTCGACGGGACGAGACTCTGGAAGGGCGGCGGTCTCCTCGACGGGACGAGACTCTGGAAGGGTGGCGATCTCGACGGGGTGCGACTCTGGAAGGGCGGCGGTCTCGATGGGGCGAGACTCTGGAAGGGCGGCGGTCTCCTCGACGGGCTGAGACTCTGGAAGGGTGAGGCTCTCCTCGACGGGCTGAGACTCTGGAAGGGCGGCCGTCTCCTCGACAGGATGAGACTCTGGAAGGGCGGCCGTCTCCTCGATGGGACGAGACTCTGGAAGGACGGCAGTCTCCTCGACGGGCTGAGACTCTGGAAGGGTGGCGCTCTCCTCGACGGGATGAGACTCTGGAAGGGCGGCCGTCTCCTCGACAGGATGAGACTCTGGAAGGGCGGCCGTCTCCTCCATGGGACGAGACTCTGGAAGGACGGCAGTCTCCTCGACGGGACGAGACTCTGGAAGGGCGGCCGTCTCCTCGACAGGATGAGACTCTGGAAGGGCGGCCGTCTCCTCGATGGGACGAGACTCTGGAAGGACGGCAGTCTCCTCGACAGGATGAGACTCTGGAAGGGCGGCCGTCTCCTCGATGGGATGAGACTCTGGAAGGGCGGCCGTCTCCTCGACGGGATGAGACTCTGGAAGGGCGGCCGTCTCCTCGACGGGATGAGACTCTGGAAGGGCGGCCGTCTCCTCGATGGGACGAGACTCTGGAAGGACGGCAGTCTCCTCGACAGGATGAGACTCTGGAAGGGCGGCCGTCTCCTCGACGGGGTGAGAATCTGGAAGGGCGGCCGTCTCCTCGACAGAATGAGACTCTGGAAGGGCGGCCGTCTCCTCGATGGGACGAGACTCTGGAAGGGCGGCCGTCTCCTCGACAGGATGAGACTCTGGAAGGGCGGCCGTCTCCTCGATGGGACGAGACTCTGGAAGGGCGGCCGTCTCCTCGACGGGATGAGACTCTGGAAGGACGGCAGTCTCCTCGACGGGATGAGACTCTGGAAGGGCGGCCGTCTCCTCGATGGGACGAGACTCTGGAAGGGCGGCCGTCTCCACGACAGGATGAGACTCTGGAAGGGCGGCCGTCTCCTCGACGGGATGAGACTCTGGAAGGGCGGCCGTCTCCTCGACAGGATGAGACTCTGGAAGGGCGGCCGTCTCCTCGATGGGACGAGACTCTGGAAGGACGGCAGTCTCCTCGACGGGGTGAGACTCTGGAAGGGCGGCCGTCTCCTCGATGGGACGAGACTCTGGAAGGGCAGCCGTCTCCTCGACGGGATGAGACTCTGGAAGGACGGCAGTCTCCTCGACGGGATGAGACTCTGGAAGGGCGGCCGTCTCCTCGATGGGACGAGACTCTGGAAGGGCGGCCGTCTCCACGACAGGATGAGACTCTGGAAGGGCGGCCGTCTCCTCGACGGGATGAGACTCTGGAAGGGCGGCCGTCTCCTCGACAGGATGAGACTCTGGAAGGGCGGCCGTCTCCTCGATGGGACGAGACTCTGGAAGGACGGCAGTCTCCTCGACGGGGTGAGACTCTGGAAGGGTGGCGCTCTCCTCGACGGGATGAGACTCTGGAAGGGCGGCCGTCTCCTCGACAGGATGAGACTCTGGAACGGCGGCCGTCTCCTCGATGGGACGAGACTCTGGAAGGACGGCAGTCTCCTCGACGGGGTGAGACTCTGGAAGGACGGCAGTCTCCTCGACGGGGTGAGACTCTGGAAGGGCGGCCGTCTTCTCGACAGGATGAGACTCTGGAAGGGCGGCCGTCTCCTCGATGGGACGAGACTCTGGAAGGACGGCAGTCTCCTCGACGGGGTGAGACTCTGGAAGGGTGGCGCTCTCCTCGACGGGATGAGACTCTGGAAGGGTGGCCGTCTCCTCGACGGGATGAGACTCTGGAAGGGCGGCCGTCTCCTCGACAGGATGAGACTCTGGAAGGGCGGCCGTCTCCTCGATGGGACGAGACTCTGGAAGGACGGCAGTCTCCTCGACGGGGTGAGACTCTGGAAGGGTGGCGCTCTCCTCGACAGGATGAGACTCTGGAAGGGCAGCGGTCTCCTCAACGGGACGATACTCTGGAAGGGCGGCAGTCTCCTCGACGGGGCGAGACTCTGGAAGGGCGGCGGTCTCCTCGACGGGACGAGACTCTGGAAGGGCGGCGGTCTACTTGACAGGGCAAGACTCTGGAAAGGTGGCGGTCTCCTCGACGGGATGAGACTCTAGAAGGGCGGCGGTCTCGACGGGCCAGAATCTGGAAGGGCGGCAGTCTCAGGCGTGATAGCGGCCATGTTATCCGAAGACACAAGCACGGCTGACATGGTGTGAACAGTCTCTGTTTTGGCAGGTATGATGTGAAGAATCTCAGGCTTGACCGGCATGACGTCACGTGACGAAGCTCAGGCTTGATGACTTCACGTGACGAAGCTCAGGCTTGATGACGTCACGTGATGAAGCTCAGGCTTGAGGCATGACATGATGGCTGGTGATGGTGGTTGAGTGGTGATGTCATCAACCGCTCAACAGCATATGATCCAGGTATTGTGCGAATGAATCTGGTTGAAGCTGGCTGGTGCACAGGATTGTCCAGTCCAAGCACAAGCTCGTTCTTTAGGATGTAATCAGTCCAGTTGACCTGGTGTGAAATTTCTAGGAACTCTTTCACATTCTTCGATCGGGCAGCCATCCTGGAAACAGTTTATCTGACGATCTGTTGGGTTTTGATGGATGTGTGAAATGCCCATACTTTATGTTTAGGGTCTGATCTTCTGTCATGAAAAAGAAGGATTCACACAGGTAAAGTAATCAACAGGTTTATTTGCAGAAGTAAGTGATCGCAACGATGGAAGCAGGTGAGCAGTAACTGATGAAGGGCAAGGAGTCGGGCAAGGATTCGGGCAAGTGTTCTTTGTGGATCGACAAAACCAGACAAGGGAGTGCAGGAGACGTGTCTCTTTATAGGGAGTGCTGATGATAAGGTGCAGGTGCTGATGTAATTAGGTGATTGCTGATGTGATGGTGTGCAGGTGGGAAACATGAGGGATGCTAGGAGGTTTAGTGTGTTATGACTGGTTCAGATTACACGATTTTTTTTGTCTGTTACAATAGTCACTGTGTGAGATTACGCGATTTTGACTCCTAAAATCTTGTCGTGTCGTGGACAAGACACATGTCAGACTACACGTTGCTTCCTGACCAGTCATCGCATGCCGTCTTTAACGGTGTGCGTGATGTCATCGAGAAGCGAAACTAGTAGCGAGCGACTTCCGAAAACGAACGTAAACAAACAATGGATGAAGCGGTGAGAGTTGAACTGGCTGTCCTGTGTTCAGAAAAAAATAAAAAAAGAAAGAAAACCCAACAATGGACACCTTCCTGGATTGCTCGGCATTGCCTTTTCAGCGTGGGAAATACACAGTGTGGCGTGTGAGCGAGTGAACTGGTTGATTTGGGTGTGTAAAAAAAAATTTAAACATGCTAGTATTTTGTAGTGATGTCGTGAAGCAACGCAGACGCAACGTAGGTTGTCGCCCACTATGACACACTATACGAGATGATACGATCGAATCTTGCGTCCCGACGCCCGTTGTCGTTTACGAATCCCCAAGACACCCTACGTCAAATGGATGGTACCAAAATCGTGTAATCTGAACCAGGCATTAGAGGTAATAGAGCTGGTGTGGTGACTAGATACGTGATAAGTATGTGCTTTCCATACATAATAAAAAAGTATTTTTGGGGTAGATAATTTGTTTTATTATCCTATTGTTTACTATTTATTTGCTTGGTCGGTGTTGTTGGGGTGTGGTTTGTTATTTTGCTGCTGTCAGTTGTAAGGACCTTTGAAATTACTGAAATCATTTGGCGAAGTGATATATGGAACTGTATTGTGGTTGAGACCTGCCTGGAACTACTTTAAATATTTGCACATCTTAGAATCAGATTCAAGCATTTAACAGCCTCATAGTATAATACTAGTTAATGTATTATGAATTAACATAAATTAATAATATATATATATATATATATATATATATATAAATTAGCACCAACCTACAAGTGTGGCTCAATTTTAGTTCATGATAATACATGGGCTAATGAACTGAGCTTTATTGTAAACCAACATTTAGTTACAATACAATAAAAGCAGAATCATTCTGCATCATAAGTTTCACATAATTAAATGACTGCAGATCCTTCATTACTCACATTTTAAATAATCATCCAGAAGGTATTACTGAGCATAATTGCTTTACTGTATAATAACATAAGACTTCTCACTTAGCCGTGCTTTTAAAAATCTGAACAAAATCAATCTCTGCAATTACGCATTAACTTCAACTGATTTTTCAACAATGTCATGAAAGGGAAAAAACGAAGACAGTTGAAGATTATCAGGTGAAAAATGACTCAAATTTCAGTCTGTTTATCACACAATACATTGCTATTGTCACATAAATGACCTATTATATGCACTTTTGGAGAATAACAATGAGTGCATTATGTAATGTATACATCACTTCACTTTTAAAGGAATCAGCTGCTTTCAATCAGAAATTCATTCCCAATTTCCATTTATTGGTCTAGATTGAGACAGCCGACATCAACAGTCTCTGAATGTTTGTCTCAGTGTGTAATAACTATTCCTTTATTTGAACTGGATTCTCTGACAGTGGATGGAGGTGAGTAGACTTGTTCTCTTCATATTCTCCTCCATCTTGTTTGATGTCCTGTAAGGCCAGCGATTCACTCTGTGTCTGTTCTTTAAGATTTTGCTTTTCCCTGTATGAGTGAAATGTGCTGTACAATGTTATACGAAGTTGTGAAGCTGATTTATTAATGAGACTGATCATTTGAATACCAGGCATTACCTTTTCTCCTCTACATCCTCCACGGTATCAGGCAGAGGAATGTTGAGGGTTTCTGGAAGCAAAAAGGCTATTAAACCAGCAATTACAGCGGATCCCCCGTATATAATGCTAGGCAGAGCCGGCATGATCTCATCCAAGATCAGGACTGCAGGGGCGGCCATGGATCCTATTCTGGACATAGTGGAGACAAAGCCCATGCCAGTCTGCCTGTGGAACAAACATGAAAACTAGAGTAACAATGAAGAGGCTGCCTGAGGCATGCTTTGGTGGTTTGTCGCTCAACAAACACAATGAAATTCAATTTCGGAGTGTTTATTTACACCAAGTGCAAATAGTCCTCCTTGTTGGTAGAAGCTATTTACACTAACTCCACCCACCAATGTCTGGTTGGGCTAGATAAAAATACAAAAAAGCCTGTAATTTATCAGAGGGAGTGGTGTAGGGAGTTAGCCTTCGTACTTCTGCCCAATTTCAGTTCGCTTCTGTACTCAGTCTGAGATGGCGATCTATCTCTCAGTTTTCCTCCGGCCTGAAAACAAGCAGGCCAATTAACGAACAGAGGGCGGGCTGAGAGCCGAGTTTAAGATTGTATTTTAGGTTAGGGGAATCGAAAACGACCGTGGATATGGAGATACGGGATGCAATTCGCTCTGTTGTGGAGAAAGTTACCGGCTTTTGCAACTGAAGCCAGAACAAGAAGAGTGTTTGTTAAACATTTTCAATAGAGGTGATGTTGTAGCCTAGCCTGACTTCGTCATACTCATATTCAAGAAAGAATCTGAAAGAGTCTGGCTTTGATTATGAGGCGTGTCGTAACCGAACCAGGACAAAAAAAACCTCTGCACTCAATTGGATAGTCGGTAGACCTACCAACCAATCAGAGCAACGCATAAGTCAACTCCTTTGCATATCGCAGTTTTCAAATACAGAACGTAGCCTACTTTATTTATTTTAGAAGTTAAATAACGAGTGTTACTTCTTTTACGTACTTCTCCATGAGTGCGACAAAAGGAGAAACCACAACGACCACAGGCTTTTCATTACGTCCCATCTTCTTAGCGAAAGTCAGAGCCAGCTGATAAGTTACACTTTTCCCGAATCATGTAGGAAGGACGCCAAAAATATCTTTCCGATCGACAAATGCCTGGATTGCAGTTCTCTGTTTGTCTATTAAAATTAATGCGCTGTCGATTTATTTTACAACAGAATCTATACATCTCAATTCTCCAGCTGCAGTCATCTCTGACAAGCGCTCTTTGATAACGTGATGATTACGTCCCTGCAGATCACCTGTCCATCATCGTATAAAGCCCGCCCTGGCAATTTGATTGGCCCGTTCATTTCTTGCCTGATCATAATTACTCCTCAATGGATCGAGTCCAGACCGGGACTCAACTTCCTGACCAAAAAATATTGTGGGCGGAGTTCGGGCTGGCATCCAGGCTAGTTGTAGCCCTACTCCCGACAGGTTTTGGGAAAAGTTTAATTTATCAACTGTTACCAATCGTCAGCGAGAAACGGGGCAGGCCAAAGGCCGGCAAGGCGATAGTTGTGATTGTGTCCTCTCCTTGGTTGCACTCATGGAGGATCAGGTTAAGGACAAAATGACATCATGAGTTTTGCGTAAACAAACACGCCTCTTTCAAGTCAAGTGGCGTGTGTTATCTATACGCATTTTGAGCTATCCGCGTGTATATGTCTACGCCGTTAAATGTCCGAGTGATTCTGCGTGTATGAACACGCCGTTAAACGTCCAAGCGAAACGAAGCAAAATGTAGATTTGGCGGCAATGAGGGCATCTTTGTAGGCAATGAGGTGGAGTTTATAGGCTTCATGATGGACTGTGAGCGATGATTTTTTTGTCAGGCGTTCAAGTTAGCGGCCAGTTTGTTTCATTTTCCGGAGTGCAGGTGTGTACCAGGGTGACGAGTTGTTAAAAGTGACAGTTTTTGTTTTGAGGGGGTCAGAGTGTTAAGGGAGGTACACAAAGCGGAGTTGAGGTGGTTTGTGAGATCATCAGGTGAGATGAGGGCTGAGTCCAGGTGGAGAACAGATCTGTGAGATGATGATCAATAGATTTAAGGTTGCGGAAGGTGATTTCTCTGAGGAGGCGGGGGCGGAGGGTTGGACACGGAATGGTGAACTGCATTTTTATGTGGCATTTAGTTTTTTTTATTATTAAAACAAATTAACCATTGACATCTAAAACTGAAAATCAAATTATGGTCTTCAAAGTATGGGTTTCACATTTTTATTTATGACAAATATTTCAAAAAAAAAATCACAACCAATTTGTATGATTTACAACATGTAAAACTGACACACCAACCTCCTGCACGAGTACACAAAGGGGCTCAAAATCATCACAAGAATCAGTAAATTTACAGTTGGGAATATGAGCGACTGACAAGACTCCTGAGCGGATCTTCAACCATAGTTTAGCAGCCAGGACTGGACTACTGCAACTCACTACTCCTTGGCATCAGCTCAAACTACATGAAAAGACTCCAACTGGTTCAGAATGCACCTGCCCAACTCATCACCCTCTCCAAATCCTGGCACCACATCACTCCAGTCCTAAAACAACTACACTGGCGTCCCGTTCCCACCAGATCACATACAAAATCCTGGTCCTTACCTACAAAGCCATCCACCACTTGGCTCCCTCATACCTCACTGACCTCCTCTCCCCCTACCAACCCTAACAGTCCCTCAGATCCACCTCAGCCGATCTCTTCTGCATCCACAAGTCCAAGCTCCACAGTTTTGGTGCTTCCAGGCTCTGGATCCGTAGCCCCACGCCCCTCCCATCTCTCTATGTGTTGTTTTTTGCTTATTCACCTGCCCCGTAAAGAGACTCTGAGTTCGAGAAAAGCGCAATATAAATTCAGTTTATTCAATTGAACCATTTGGCACCGAATGAAGTCTATTATATGGAGAAAAATCCTGAAATGTTTTCATCAAAAACCTTAATTTCTTTTCGACTGAAGAAAGAAAGACGTGGACATCTTGGATGACATGGGGGTGAGTAAATTATCAGTAAATTAAATTAAATTATAGTAAATTATAAAAACTAAACAAACAAACGAACGTGGCAGAAAACCTCTTTGATAAAAAATTATTTGAAGTGTAATTTGATTGTTTAGTTTCCATCGCATCCCATTAGACTTCATGAGGAGGGCAGGTTCATGACATGTACTGGGACCAACCACCAGGGGGCGATCGAGACACTTTGGTTTTACTTTTCAGGACTTGTGCTTGTTTGTAAACCAAGACGATTTTACTATACTGTGTCACTTATATTTAGGACTATAACATCCATACTGTACAACACTAACATGACACTGAATGAATAGCCTAATATATTCATATGCAATGCTATAATGTTGTGCAAGATTCCATGTTACTTTATTTGTACGTAGTTGCAATTAGCTTAATGGTTTAAACAAAACTATAACATTTGGATGCTTCAGACCTGATGACAGTAGGGTAAAGCTCTCCAGTAAATAGGTAGACACAAGTAAAGGACGATGACATGAAGCCCTTCCCAAGAACGGCAAGCACTGTCCTTGTGAACTGCATATCTGCAATGACAAACAGCTTCATTAGCCGTCAGTACAAGATTAGACACACCTGTGTGTGATATTCTAGCTTGTGTTATCACATGACATAAGACATTTAACAAAACTTTTTGCCAAATCTTGTTTCTTGAGAACTAATAAAAATGGACTTGATTTTTTCTGGATTTGCACTTTCTGAATTTTTGCACAATATGTAGGGGTTTTTTTGGCCACAAGAGGGCGTAGTTTCCAACAATAACAAAGGCGCAGGACTTGCTGTCAAGCTGATGGATCTAATAATGTTTATGGATGAGTGCAAACATTCATGTTTTTAACATTACAGTGGTATGAAGCAGGTTGTGATTGCTAAAGAGAGTCCTGTGGATATAAAGGAATAAGGACATTTAATTCTACCGAACTCCCCGCAACTGTTGGATTACTCACACAGGTCAGTTTATTAGACGAATTAAACTTATGAGGTAACGCAGCTCTGCTTCACTTGCTCTAACGTTACACTATGACAATAAACAGCATTTACTGTGTGTTGAAAGTTATAATGTTATACTAAGTGTTAGTTTGTTTGCTATACAAAACTAGCATCCTCATTTTAGTTCTCCTTGTTTGTCCCAAAGTATGGTCTGTTTGAAAGAAACAAGAACTTTGTGCCGCTACATTACGCAGTACACAGTTGTCCACGTCTGTCGCCATGGTTACGTCATGGCTATGGCAGTTTGAAAGGAAACCGAGGATAGTGCGGAAATTGCGTCATTGACAGGCGACATTTTTTCCAGGACGGCCACTTAATTAAAATTGGATTATCTCTGAAACAGACTTTTGGAAAACTGTAAGTACACAACTGCAGGAAATATATCACACTGTGCAATAGATTTTTGGATATTTTATTACACAATTCTTGCTCAGGATTACTTGAATCCAACTATGTCTGAGCAGGATTGGAACTGAAGCCAGTAGCAAGGTATCCCTCCAGGAGCAGGGTTTATATTAAATTGTATTATTATCATTTATAAAATCTGTCTTCACTTTACGGGATTAGCCGTTTAATTAGGTAAATGATTGTAGCGTATCATAATAGAATAAAGCTATTGTCTTACCTTTAGGAACAAAAATGTTGGCAAATATTACAGATGCTGACACAAGGAGACACAAGCCTTGGGTCAAACGTCGGCCCAGAAAGCTCAACATAAGAAGAGCAACCAGTTTAGTGGGAAAATCTACCGCCCCAAAGATGATCTGCATTAGATATATGTTCACCCCAAACTTCTGCAGGTCCATGGCCAGTCCATAATATGCAAAGCTAGTTGAAAACCTGTTAGGAATTACAGTAGTCATGTTTATTATTGATTTTTATACACTTATATCTATGTGTTTAAATGTATACATAAAAGAAGAGGCGTAACCACCATCCAGATTTCTTGCATACAGACATTGAAACATTGACATGATAAAATTGATTCTTACCAGACGATCATAAGGCACATGGATATCTTCCTCATGTTTGGTGTTCTCAGGAGATCAAGTGCAGTATACACTTTCTTACTAGACTGAACTTCTTTTTGCATGTGTGTCTCCAGCACCTAAACATCAGCATACATGAAACACATACACTGCTGTTCAAAAGTTTGGGTTCATAAGGATGTATTAAATTGAACAAAAGTGACAGTAAATACGCACATTGTTATGACTATTATAATAAATAAATATTAACTTTATATTCATCAAAGAATCCTGAAAAAAAAAAAAAGAATTCTAAACAGGACAACCTTTTTCAACTGAAATAATAATAGAAAACAGTAAAAGCACCAAATCAGCATATTAGAATGATTTATAGATTATTTTTGACCCTCAAGACTGGAGTAATGATGACTCGTGAAAATTTAGCACATGAATACCGGTAAATATAATTTAAAAAACAACCCTACACTTTCGATAAGTATAGTGTTTAACTATGACAGATATGAAAAGCTGATGTGAAACCTCTAACGTGATCTTTTCTGCCTTCTCGGGCTTGCCGTTGATTTTAGCTACGTGGTGGAGATTCTTCAGTGCCTCCTCAGAACGGCCATTCAGCACCAGCCAGCGAGCAGATTCAGAGAACCACCTTTGACATGGAGACATTTCTTTCAGTTAGTTAATGCATGCTACATTATTTTTTCTGTGTGCAGAATATCTATAGTTCTAATAAGTCTACACACATTTTAAACACACTGGTGACCTTTTCAGAATCACATTCAGAATCAACACAATCACACTGTCATTTTCTGTACAGGTTGAAAAATGACAAATTTAAAGATGACCTCTATACTTAGCATTGTAATTAGGCCAGTGGTTTTCAAACCTCATCGACTGTATTTTTTGAGAGAAAGTGCCAGACTATAATTTTAAATGTAAGCATTGGGTTTCAATTTACCTTGAATATCTAACGTTTCAAATATATAACAACAACAACAACTTTAAAGGGACACTCCACCCATTTGCATTAAGATTTCCATTGTTAGAAATCCAGTCATACTATTGAACAGTCATGCCACACTCTCTCATTTTCCCCTGAGACGAGAGAAATCCGCTATTTACCTTTTTCACTTCCTCCTATCATCATTTGGTAACACTTTATTTCGATAGTCCACTTTAGACATTCTACTAACTATAAGTAACTTTTCAACTACATGTCAACTAACTGTCATTAGAGTATTAGTAGACTGTCAGCTTAATATCTGCTAACACTTTAATTTTGTTGGTCCCCCAACAGACATTCAACTGACTATAAGTAACTTGGCGACTACAAGTAAACTTACTCTCCTAACCCAAAGCCTAACACCTAACCATAACCTAACAGTCTACTATAATATCCTAATACTCTAATGAGAGTTAGTTGACATGTAGTTGAAAAGTTACTTATAATTAGTAGAACATCAAAAGTGACTATCGAAATAAAGTGTAACCCATCATTTTACCTCATTGTAGGAGGAAGAGTTCAAGGGGGGATTTCTGTAAAGACTACAAGCACTAGTTCCCACCCTTTAAAACCCGCCCGTAGGGGGTTGGGCCTATTGTGCTGACAGACCAATCACAGATCACTGGCAGTGCGATTGATATCACCGGCAGAAACTTTTTGAAAATAAGGACGAAGGTACTGAATACGCAGACGGATGCATTTGGCGCTTTTCCACTGCATAGTACGGTACGGTTCGGCTCAGTACGCTTCGACTCGGCGCGGAACAGTTCGGATCGCTTTTCGTTTCCACTGCAGTAGTACCCCTTCAAAGTGTGTGGGACTGATCGTTATTTGCGCGCGCCTCTACTGCCATGACATCATCTTAAAAGCGCCACATTTTCAAACCCACAACACAGGAACAATGGAGACTATCGAGGGGATGGTGTTCCTGATTCTCGGTATGTGGTTGTTTTTAACTGCTAGACGGAAAAATGTGTTTAAAATGAGGCTGATGGCAGCAAAACAAAAATACTGCTAAAAAAGTGTCTCGTGTCACAAATCCAATGACGCTAGTAGTGACGCTGGTAGTGACGATTCTGTCTGACCAATCAGTGATCTGCAGTGTTTCACGTCACATTTTAGTACCGGTACGGTACGCTTGGAACCACAACAGACCAGGTACCATTTAAAGTGACCTGAAGCGAACTGTACTGTACCGTACCATGCAGTGGAAAGCACCACAAGTGAGCCGTACCGAACCAAACCGTCCTGTACTATGCAGTGGAAAAGCGCCTATTGTGGATCGAGTTGGGTACCGAAAAGCGATGGCAATAGGGAACCGGTTCCAACGTAAACGGTAATAACCAGACCGAATAAGAACGAAAATTTCGGTGCCTGAGTCTCTGTGTCATGAGGCGCACACACGGAAATACTCTCGCTCTCTCCCTCTTCCTCGTGTGCGCACTATACGGTTTGGACTCTTGCTCACTCACTCGAGATTTGAACTAATTTGCAGGCCGTTATCAATATACGGGAGACTCCTGGATCGTCTGATAGGGGATTAATGAAGACGCCGAAGACAAAACGCTCCAAGTTTCGGCTGCATTTTACATGTAAAATTACACGTCAGAGTAAGTGTGCCGATTGTCTGAAGCCCATATAGAATCACGCCAATCCATTGTTCGGATGGCACGGACGCCACCTCGACGCTTTTACGTCGTCATATTATATTAGCACGCATTATTGGATTTCTTTGTGCGAAATGATTTCCAGGCGGTAGCGTAGAGTGGAGCTCAACTCTAGTCTCCATTGATGGGCGGAGTAGTGGGAGTGGCCTGCGGAGCTGAGCATTGCAATGCATTATGGGGATTCGTTTCATGTTGTCTACACCCTCTATCCAGACTAGGACATCAGAGTGACCCTCCTGTGGTCACAGAGGAAACTGTTGTCTCTCAGAGCAATGCATGTCCCCGGTGGACCAGAATCAGGGGGCAGATCACTCTGCCCAAGTAGCAGTGCTTCGCCTTCTGAGAATATAGTTCCCAGTATGAATATGGTTAAAAGATACCTGTGTCTTATATGACCTTGTTATTTGTACACAATGTGACTATACAAATCACAACATATAAATAGCAAAATGTTGGCATTATTTTGTCACTTATTGGGAATAGTATGCTAGGAGCCATTTACTTCTAGTCTTTGCTAAGCTAGGCTAGACGTGGGTGCGTCAGACAGAGTTATGGAGATGAAAAGGGTACAGTATGTATGGACTTACAGTACATACCCTTATGTAACTCCGGGGGATACGGTGAATAAGCTAGAGTCCCAAAAAGTCGGCGTGTTCCTTCAGCCCATTCTCACTCCCAAGGCGTCACGTAACTGACGCCTTGGGAAGCATTTGACCATGCTTCAATATCTGACGCCTTAGGCGCCCTTTAGCGTCAGTTAGATGACGCCCTAGGATCGCGTGTACCCTACCCCCACCCCATACCTAAACCTAACCGCGTCCTCTAACTGACGCTTTCCTTTAGCGTCAATTACATGACGCCGTAGAATCGCGTCATATAAGTGACGCTAAAGGGCGCCTAAAACGTCAAATATTGAAGCATGGTCAAAGGTGACGCCTTGGGGTGAGAATGTGTTGGTTCCTTTAAGAGAATAGGACATCTCCAGACACTCTCCACATCTCTACAGTGCCTGGAGTTTGCCCCCGGAAAAATTAAGGCCATCTTGCACCTCAGACCGGGCCTAGGGTGCCTTCCAATGTGGTGAGGTCTATGGTTTTGCAGGTTTTTCAGACTCCACCTCATGTGATGGCGGAAGATGTGAGATGAGGGAGGAAGTGGAGGAAGTCGGAACAGTAACTGGTGTGTTTCGGGTCACATAACAAGGGGTTCCCCGCTTCTAAACAGACCATCAGCAACTGAATAGTTCAGGCTATTTCCCTGGCCTATCAGGTGTACAGTTTTCCTTCACCTTTGGTCGTGAGGGCTCACTCAACTGGAGGCATGGAGTCCTCTAGAGCCCACCTTTCAGAGGGCACCTATCCATCTATCCTGTGCCCCTCTGCACATTCATGAGATTTTATAGTCTGGACCTACCCTTAACACCCAGTTGTAGTGCCTGAGACAGCTTCGCTATGACAGACAGGCTTCATTGTGGCATAGAGGGCATTTCGCTCCCCATAGTATTGTCATTGACACAGTGAGAGTTCCCTCGAAAGGAAACGTCTTGAGTTAGGGCTGTAATCTCAATCTCAAATCTCTCTCAAAAAACCTTTTCAGTTTGTACAAACACTGCTTGTCAGCAGTTGTACATGTGACCATTCAGTGCCCTGAGACACCTGTACACATGGTTGAGGCGAACTATGGGTCAGGAAAGACTTCACAACCTCGAGGTTATTTCAATTGAAAAGGAATCTGTTAACTCAATTAGCCTTTCTGCTGATTCATGGTGTCAAATGATGTTGAAAAGATCAAATGAGTTGAATGCACATGAATGGCACCACAATGTCATAAATTACGAGTAAGAAACACAGATTTATACCCTACATTTTCAGAATTGGTGTGTGCCTGCGACAGTAAATTTGTTGAAATTTGTTTATTGATTTTTAACATAAAACATGCAAAAAAAAGTAATATCATTTTGCAGAAATGTCAGAAAATGCAGACATTTTTTTTCAGTGAGCATAGGTTGTTCTAATAATTCCAGTTAGTCACAAAGTTATTCAGAACCAAAAAGTTATTTGAATAATCTCTCACCAGCTGTACAAAAAGAAGATGAAGAAAGGGAGACAGACAGCCACTTGTATTTTACGCCAGTCTTTCAAACTGTATGCAATTCCAGCTAGAAGCATCTGACCAAATGTGGAGAAGAAAGATGATAAGGTGCCCACCAGAGTTCGAGTCTTAGTGGGAATCCACTCCACCTCTGAGAACACAAAAATTTAAAGTCAAGTCGAGTAACATTTACTTATTTACTTATCCTTGAATCTGATTGGTCAATAGCTGTGCTTTATTCATGATAAAACACGGCCATGACCGCTTCACCCAACAGTTCTGTGTATCATTGTGCAACACTGCTATTTTTTTTTACTTTAACAGTTTTATTGTGGGGTAACCTTTTTATAAAAGCAAAAAGGTACTCAAGGCAAGTGCTGTATCGTGAATAAGTAACGGACGTGCCTAACAACGCCCTTCAGCCGTTACTTATTCATGATAGTACAGCACAGCCTCTCGTACCTTATTGCTTACTTTTACAATATATACAAACATTTTGAGTCAAGTCACATTTATTTATATACAGCTTTATACAATATGTAATTTTTAAAAGTAGCTTCACTGCTCAATTCAGTTTTATTTTCATCCAATAGTGGCAGTGCAGTCAGCTCAATGTTGATATTAAGGAACGCTCGCGGGTGAAAGCGTAAAAATATTTTATCGGATGTGCCTTTCGTTTACACGGCGACGGCATTTTTGGGGCTTAAAAACGCAAAAAAGTGAAACCACCCTCCAGAGTGGAAATCTTAAAAACGCTCCACCGCCGCGTTCCTGTGTAAACGGTAAAAATGCAAATACTGCTTGACAGTGAAGGTTGTACGCAGGCGCGTGGACTTGGTGTTGTTGTAGTATGCACTCCTAGCCACCTGAAGTGCATACTACATTGAATTTCACATACTTTTGCGTCACCATTTGCACGCGGATTTCCCACACAAAACGCTCGTCTAAACGCAGAATAAAAAGTGATGACGCAACGCCACTTTTGCGTTTTCTCTTCAGAATCGTTTCCGTGTAAACATAGCCTAAATGTCTATTAACCCAGCAGTTTTCAATCCTGATCTTGGGGACACACACTTCTACCCGTTTTCTATCTGACACACTCAGTTCAGTCCATGGAGCTCCCGACTAATCAGCTGATGATCTGATTCAGGTGTGTTAAATAGGGGATATATGTAAAGTGTGCAAAGCGGTAGGTCAACAGGACCAGGACTGAAAACATCTCAGGTTACGCATTTAACACCCTTCCCTGAGAAGGAAAGGAGATGCTACATCACAGTGTTGATGCTATGGGAACACCTCCACCTCATGGCCGATGTCTAAGGCATGCGTGGAAACGCCAGTTCTATTGGTTAAAAGAGATCCGATGATGTAGACATGTAGACACAGCATCTAGTTCCATTCTTAGGGAACCGAGTTACATATGTAGCCTGAGATAAGGGAATTCAATGCTGTGTCCTGGTGTTGACGTTATGGGAAAAATGAATACCAACACCATTAAACTAATTTAATTCCGTATCTGAACCACATCTGCATTAAATCTACTACATCAGGTAGACAAAAATTATGTATTTTCTCATATAACACAAGCAATTAAAGCAAGCAATCAGCATTAGGCATTCTGAGTTGATGCATTTGAGGAAAAAGACACGCAGCCCAACATGGTAAAAATTTAAAAAGAATGAGAACGTGCATCTGTGGCTTACTGTGTGCAGGTGGGAACCATGAGGGATGCTGGGAAATGTAGTTCTGTGGTGACTGGACTAGTGATTAAGGATTGTGACTGTACTCTCCCCTCCCGGAACTGGGGAGGAAGAAGCCAGGACAGAATGAGCAAGAGTATTATCCAGAGACGAAGATCCATGATGCTGGGTGGAAGTTAAAGACTCCCAAGATGGAGCTGGCAGAACAGTAAAACCCAAGAGTGGAGCTGAAGACCTCCAAGGTGGAGGAGTAACTAAGGAGCACGTACAGATAATTAACTCGAGTGGACAGCACTCAGGAATCAATGATAAGAGGGAAGAGAAGATGATAACATTGGCAGTTTGCAGCATCCGCCCTCCATGTAAGTGTGAACTCGTGAAGCTGTGAATTATCATTGTACGGTGCGGACTGGTGAAAACTAGAGGACTTGAGACTGAAGATGATCAAAGCGTTTGGAAGCAGCTGCTTATCAGTGGTTACCGAACTGAGACGAAATAGTCTTGACTATTGGACCCACAGTGGGCCATTGCCTTTTGTTTCCACACCCACATCACAAATGACAACATAAGTATTTTTCCACCTGTTACATCAAATATTATTCACCCGTTGGGTACCCTCGGCCAAGATTGACAGAAGAATCAACATAAGCATGCTTTAGTTGTGAAGCAGCCCGGGGAACTTCCAATTTTCAGGCAGAGAAATATGGACCCTTTTGTCTTGATCAATTGTGACACACCAATCCGTAAATTGGGACACAATATTCAGCTAGAATTGGACACATCTCTCAATACCCAAACAACATTTACATCCAAGAACCCCCAGAAAGGAAGTATATCTCTTTCAGGAGATCAGTATGATACACTTGCAGAACTGTAACGTTTGCAATGCAGCGTAGCTACACACCCAATATTACAGCAATTATGAATAAATGAAATGAATAAAAAGAAGTGTGCGGAAACAATGAACATATCACATATCTAACTCCTCTGAGTCAGATGCCTATTCAACATTTAATGTTGGAGGCTTTCCCATAGCATCAACACCATGACGCTGCACCAAGTTCCATTGATTTACCTTTATATATTTTTTTGTAAAATAGCATATGCATTTAAACATTTAAGTAATTGCCTTATTTCATTGAGAGATTCTTTTTTATTGTATTTGTAAATCATTTTTGGGTAACACTTTACAATACAGTAATGCACTAATGTGCATTAATTCATCCTTAACTAATGCACAGATAATCATGAGTTAATGTATAACTAATGAAGAACTAAACCATTAATTAATGATTACTGCATCAGGAACTAATAAAGAGTCTATATGATTAATAGATTAAGTAATACATGAATTGCTATTAATTCAATGTGTCATTGTGTATTAATTCCTTAATAACATATTTTCTTAACTAATAGTGTAAATTAATGTGTTAATTATCACAATTAGTCAAAGCTATGCACTTCAACTTCCAGTTGTCTGCTTTAATTAATCATTAGCTAATGATTTGCAAAGGTATCATTATGTTATGACTTTACTTGATGGGGCACATCATTATTAACTAGTCATTTAGTAATTGTAGTAATTTGCACATGAATTTGCACTAACAATGAAGTAATTAATCATCTATTAATGCATATTAGTGTACCTGGCAAATTATCTGGAAGTTGAAATACAAGGCTTTGGCTCATTCTGGTAATTAACACTATTAGTTAAAAAATGAGTTATTATGGAATTAATCCACAATTACATACATGTATGAACTAATACATTAACCTTACAGACTCTTAATTAGTTCCTAATGTGGTAATCATTAATGAATAGCTTAAATAATCATTAGTTACACATTAATTCAGTATTATCTGTGCATTAGTTAGCTTATTAGTTCACCCGTATTGTAAAGTGTCACCCATTTTTGTATAATGTATGCTGGATGACAGTGAAGAGAGACACTCACTGAGCGAGACACCGTTGAGAATGACTCCGGACACAGACATTCCTGTCAGGAACCTGAGGATGCAGTACACCACGTACGACGGAGAGAGAGCTGTGAATGTGCCTAAGACAGCGAGCTGAAAATATGACCAAATCAGAATAGCCTTTCGCCCAAACCTACACGAGAATATAAACACACAATAAAGAGTTGAATCTGAAATCTCCTTCATCAGTTTAAAATGGTTCTGTGGAGTTTTTTGTAATCCATAAAGACTTGCAGACTTGTCTCATGGGATCTGTACATTTTAAAATAAATTTCTAGTCAATAAGTTAATTGTTAAAAATATTTAATTTAGTTCTATATCAAAATTTCTGTGATAGTGGGAAATTGTTGTATACCGATCTGTTTTCTATCAGCTGTTTAATCAGAACTATCGATTTGCATCAGTTTTTTTATCAGTTCTTTTCTATCTAACTGGTCAAATGAGTTTGAAAAAAGAACATTTGAAGAAAATCTGACCGTGTACACAGAAAGATATAGATGCTTTACCTGTCTGATAACCCTCCGAATATAATGGCACCTGCCAGTACTCCTCCCATGTAAATGGTCTGGCTCATCTGTTTGAGTGGACGAAGTGTACAAACTAAATCCCACTGTGACAAATGAGAGAAAAGAGTTACTGCAAAACATTGCACATGCATTACTCTTCGTGCTTGACAAAAATGGTGGTCCTGACTCCGTCACTTGATTCCTATGGAGCATCGAGTGTGTAACTAATTTTGTTGACTAAATGATGATCTAGATATTCCCTTCACAATTGCTGGGAACGCAAATAACTTGCGAGGGAATGCAAAAGATTAAACAAAAAAAATTCTCCCATCCTATTTTTTTTTCCACCACCATGTCTCTTTAGGGGCTCCGTACTTTTTGACTAAGAGAGAGCCCTAACAGACACTGTTAAGTGAAGCTATGTGAACACTGCATGAACGGAGCCACACGGTGTGGTTATTGAATCTTATAACACAACATTTGGCGAACGAGGATGTCTGAACTCGTCTTACCACCACCGCCACCTTTCCTACCTGTTCCCGGCGATCCAGCTGTTCCTTGGGATCGATGAGTGACATTGTTTGAGGATCATTTGCTAGCTTTGGGACACTTTGGGACCTAGCAGAGGCGAGGAAGTGTGTGCTCCTGTGCCATTGTCTCGGGCAGGAGGGACAGTGAATTTTCACCACGCTCACCTTATCGGATGATAAGTACGTCACAGCCACGGTCACTCATACTGGCTGGTATCCAGGGGGTCTCCATCTACCTGGATGACGTGGTGGTGCATGTGCCCTCCACCGCACTGCATGACGATCACCTGGAGCAAGTATTTCAGTGTTTTGAGCAGCATGGGGTCACACTGAAATCTGAGAAATACTTGTTCGGGGTTGAGGAGGTCGAGTTCCTGCTCTTCAGGATCTTGATGGAGGGTATCGCCCCAATAATGTACCACACTGAGGCCATTCTGTCCCTGCCAGACCTGCGTTCACCATCCCAGCTGTCTTCCTTCCTGGGGATGGCCGCTTACTACCTCAGACTCATGCCACACTACTCTGACTCTACGCCCCTCACAGATTCAAGAGGGGGTGGAACGCCCGGTGGTTTTCGCCTCAAGGGCAAGTACTCCAGCAGAGCAGAAGTATTCAGTGGGGGAGAGGGAAACCCTGGCCTGACGAACGCTGGCATGTTTACCTATATGGGAGGCTTTTAACCATCCGCACAGACCACCAAGCACTGACGGCACTGTTGGTGACTAAAGGCTTGGGGCACAGGCCCATGAGACTGCTGGGGTGGGCTGACAGGCAGAACCAGTATAACTTCAGTCTGGAGCTTATGCCTGGGCGGGCCAACATGGTAGATGACCTCCTGTCTAAAGCTGTGTCTGTGACGAAGGAGACGAGGTAACACCAGACACAGAGAGCGACGAAGACTGGGTCCACATCCTGCACGGGCCCCTCAGTTCAGTAGTCACTCTGGCGGAGCTGCAGCAGGCCTCAGCTACAGACGAGGCCCTCACAACTCTCCGTAACTTTCGTCCAGGATGGCTGGCCGGACAAAGTGGATGACCAGCTGCTCCCCTATTACCGCTTCCGCAATGAGCACTCCTGCTGGGGGGCAGTGTGTCTGGCCCGTGGCCACCGTGCGGTCATTCCGAAGATTCTCAGGTCCAGAGTGCTACACATGGCACATGAGGGGCACCTGGGGGTGGTCAAGGTGAAGCAGTGCTGCCGTGACACAGTGTGGTGGCCCCACATAGACTCTGATGTTAAGGAGCTGGTACGTAACTGCGCCTGCTGCCTCCTGAGTGGGAAAACTGGTCAGCCTGCCACAGCCCCTCTCACCCCGACCCCTTGGCCGTCTTCACCCTGGGAACATATTCAGGTTGACCTCTGTGGAGAACTTCACGGGGCACTTGCTCACGCTCGCTACCTGCTGGTTGTGCACGATCTTCATTCAAAATGGCCTGAGGTTTTTCAGCTGAGCTCCATCACTGCACACTCCATCATCGACCGCCCGGACAACCTGTTTGGGCGCTGGGGCCTCCCCATAGTTGTCATAACGGATAACATGCCCCAATTTGCATCAGCAGAGTTCACTGAGTTTCTAACGATGCGGTCCATCTAATGTGGGGGGGGGGGTGGAAAGACTGAATAAAACACTTAAAAATGGAATCCGTGCTTGTTTGGAGTAAGGGGGAAAACCTTCAGCAACGCACTCGACCAAACTCTCCTGACCATCCGGGCATTCCACTACTGGAGTGTCACTTGCATTGCTCATGATTGGGCGTGAACTAAAGCAACCACTGGACTGTTTGAGAGCTGACCTAGCTCCTACACGTGGAAGCTCAGGGCTCCAGAAAGCCAGAGCTCAGGTGAAAGGTTCGCAGGCTTGGATGAAAGCGAGGTTTGATACCATGCACAGAGTGCAAAACCACTCACTTTCTGCAGGGGTTGGTTCAGGGTCAAACACCCCCACCGCCAAAATAAGCTGCAGTCATACTGGTCAGAGAGAAAATGTTATGTCTGAAAACGTGCAGCATGGCCGTGGGAACTAGGGGTGCTGAGGGTGCTGCAGCACCCCCTGGCGACAGCTGTTTCACTACATTGAAATATAATATGACGTGACTTTAAATAACTTTTTGATTTTCAGCATGTTTTTTAAGAACACTTTCTACCTTTATAAAACGACTCTAACGATTATTTCATTTCCATATGTTGTCGAATATAGTTGTATAGAAATTAATAGGCTGGCTGCCTATCATAAGGCAAAAGTCGATCTCGCATAGAGTGAGTGACATGACACTGGTTGAGGTCCAGCATCTCAAAATTGATTTGACACTCATTTTTTGCATGTGAAAAAACAAAATATAGATGTCTTGATTAAAGCATTCTTTGGCATTAAGGGCTGTTCACAAAGAACGAGTTTTTCCATTACCCTCTGCTACTGTTCCAATGATTTTCCCTGTGAACGCGCACGCAACTGTTGCGCTCGCGTCTCGCGAACGAAACCTCATTCTCAAAACGCGGCACTCAAGTTAAGTTCAACAAAAATGCACCTCGAGACCTTGCATTCCCCCAAATTCACCTGTATGTGCTGTAATGGTAGTAATGTAATGGTCTAGTCAGACTCTAGTGGTAGAACATTAGACTAACGTGCAAGAGTTTCTGAGTTCTATTCCACACTCGCATAGTTATTGTTTTCCCCTCATTAAAACCGATTATGTTTATCAGTTGTTGTCAAGCAGGGACATGACAAAATGTTTGAATGCATTTTACTTTGTGTTTCACCGGTACGAATAGAGATTTCTCCGCAACTGATCAAGCTCGTGTCCGTGTGAAGATGTTCCTTGTGGCAGCGCGAGCCACCCTGCTGAAAAATCCAGCTAAAACCAGCCAAGGCTGGTTGGCTGGTTTTGGCTGGTCTCCCAGCCTGGTTAGTTGGTTTATCAGGCTGGTTTTAGAGGGGTTTTGAACACTTTTTCAGCTGGTCAGGCTGGTCCTAGCTGGTCAAGTTGGTAGCCAGGCTGGGTGACCAACTAAAACCAGCTACTTCCAGCTTAAACCAGCTAAGACCAGCCAACCAGCCTAGGCAGGTTTTAGCTGGATTTTTCAGCAGGCAATCAGCACTCAACGAGTCAACGAGTACTTTGATCACTTGATTTAAAAAAACAACACATTTAAGCGTGCTATTTCTCCTCTTATTTAACAAATGAATGCTCTGCTAGACTAGTTAACCGGATGTTTTATTTATTTGTATTGGTACATCCCATAGACTGTAGTACATCCGTGCCGCGAGATGTTTAAAAGTGCTGGGGACAATATCGACCCTTGCAAAAAAAAAAAAGTGGTGGGGAAATTCCCAAATAATAATTATTAATAATTATAATAATAATAAAAGGTGTTTCTGTTTCTGTTTTTTTTTTTTTTTTTTTTTGCGTAAAAATATTTCTCAAACGGCAGTGCTCAGTAGATCTGCTCTGGCGCCGACTCTGTCAAGCCACGCCCATTAAGCCCCGCCCCCAGCACGCCCATGATAAAATATGTTCCCACGGCCATGACGTGCAGTGTTGTTTCCTGTTGGACTCTGTTATGTTATGCACTGTGAGTGACAGGTTACGGTGCCTTTGGGTTAGAAAGGCACCGCAACCAGGTTACGGCAGTGATTTACAGCAAGGGTGAACAAATGTAAGGTTTGCGTCAGTTCAGTAAACGCAGCATGAACGGGGCTACACGGTGTGGTTATTGAGTCCTACACAACAACCCTAGTAATACTTTTCTAAATTTTCTAATTTTATTAACATGTAGATATAATAAGTTGAATTCATGTTCATTTAAGAATGTCTCAGTATTTGGTTTGTTTTTATTTTGCTTTCAGCCGTTTGTTGGCTAGCATGGACTAAACCTAGTGATCCATATTATCCAGCGTGATTTGAAAAAAGCATCCAAAGGAGCATCTTGTGCTGCAATATATATACAAAAATTAAATCTGACCAGGCTCCATGTCTGCAGTTTGTACACATTTCTCATTGCCACTAATTTGCATAAAACTAAAACTTGATTTGCAATATTTTGCCTATTTAGAACTTTGCTACTTAAATTGCCATGTAAAGGGACAAATAAAGATTTTACTACTACTACAACTTTCAAAACTTTTCTTTGCTGTCTTTCATCCTAAAACATTTGTACTCCACTACATACATTTTGACCAATAATGTTGAGAAATAGGCCTACATATTTTATGTCAGAGCTAATGAAACAACTTACTTCTGATACTATAGATGAGCTGAATTCAGTCTTGTCATATGTCCAGCCATTAGCACAACTCTCTGTCAGCAGTTCAGTCACATTTCTGTGACTCAGTTTGTCAGTGATTAAATGCCACTGAGTTTCAGTGTACCGAGTGCATTTGGACAGTGTCAGTGATGAATCCAGTGGGATAAACGCGCGCAGGACCGATGAGGTGCTCTCATTCAGGGCAGCCGTTATATTGGGTATGCGACAGTGATGCTCCGGTACACCAGCAGTAAAGTTATTTAGTAAATTCTGGCAAGCCATCAGAAGACCCGGGATGGACAGAAGCATCACATGAATCAGCTGAAAGCGTCCAAACCCGCCAACTTCATCTAGAAGATCCGCAAAGCCCATATTGATCCAAGACTCCTGTGATATTTCTAGATCTCAAGAGTTTTCCTCAGCAGATTGACACAACTCACCACGACTGTACTCTTTACTTTAAATGAAAAATACTCACACAAAAAAAATGCTATTTAAAACTTTGAATGATTAATTTTGGGGTTAATGGTTGCCAAAGGAGTTTCTGATTTCTGAACACAAAGTATTCTTCCAAACGCTGAGCTGAAGCGAATGAAAAGTCACCCCCTCCATGACACACGCAGAGTACAATACATTTTAATCTGATTAAAATCCCCTGCACTGGAATTTTCATAAAGAGCTTGTGCAGAACAAGTGACCTGTCACGGGTGTGGGTGCAGGCAGAAGAACAGGCAGATTCCAAAAGGCTCCAATGCAAGGGTTTAATCACAAATATACAGGATACAGGCAGGCGGAACACGGGGTAACATTTACATCGACCGACAAGGACAGACTGAATGGGAAGGAACTAAATACACACAGGAATCAAACTAAACGAGGTGAAAACAGGTGAAACAGATGAATACAGGACGCTGAACGGGAGGCTGATGAGGGAGTGAGTTCAGGTGTGGAGACAAGAGGATCCTGGGAAGTGTAGTGCTGGAGACGCAGACAGGATGGTGCAGACGAAGACTGTGACAGAACTCCCCCCTCCCGGGAGGCGTGACCTCACGCCGCATAACAGAGGAAGGAGGGGGGACGAACTGGGGGCTGGGCGGGGCGTGGCCAGGGCGGAGCAGGCTGAGGGCGTGGCCAGGGCGGAGCAGGCTGAGGGCGTGGCCAGGGTGGAGCAGGCTGATGGCGCGACCAGGGCGGAGCAGGCTGAGGGCGTGGCCAGGGCGGAGCAGGCTGAGGGCGTGGCCAGGGTGGAGCAGGCTGAGGGCGAGACCAGGGCGGAGCAGGCTGAGGGCGTCCCCAGGGCAAAGCAGGCTGAGGGCGTGGCCAGGGCGGAGCAGGCTGAGGGCGTGGCCAGGGCGGAGCAGGCTGAGGGCGAGACCAGGGCGGAGCAGGCTGAGGGTGAGACCAGGGCGGAGCAGGCTGAGGGCGAGACCAGGGCGGAGCAGCTGGAGGGAGGACCCCTGGTGGAGCCGATGGTAGTGGGGCTGGCAACACCAGGGGGCCGACTGACAGGGGCGGAGCGGATGGGAGAGGAGACCAGGGTGTAGCTGAGGGACCGACGATGATGGGTGCTGAGGAGGGACCGAGGGAGCAAGGGGACACCGCAGGCTCTGGTGACCGAAGTGCTGACAGGGGCACAGAGGGACACGGTGAGGTCAGAGTGCGTGAGGGCTGACGGGTGACTGGAGGGAGTGAGGAGTCCAACTGAACCGGGGGGGTGACATGACGGGGCGGAGCCAAGGGAAGGAAGTCCAAAGGTGAAGGGAGGATGACGAGGGAGTGCAGGGAGTTCGGAGGGACGAGGGAGCCTGGCCGAGCTGGTGGACTGTGGGACCATGGAGGAGCTGAGGGAGGTAGCAGCCACGGGGGAGCCGATGGGACCGGGGGCCGAGGAAGTGTCCAGATAGAGGAGGTGTGAAGCGAAGGCCGGGGATCCAACGACCCAGCTGGGTCAGGGGAGCTGGCAGACGGAGGGGCTGACGGATGCATGACGGGAGGAGGTGGGAGAGGGAGGCTGGGTGGGATCCTGGTCTCGGGCTCTGGCTCTGGTTGGACGGTCTCGGGCTCTGGCTCTGGCTGGACGGTCTCGGGCACTGGCTCTGGCTGGACGGTCTCGGGCTCTGGCTCTGGCTGGACGGTTTCGGGCTCTGGCTCTGGCTGGACGGTCTCGGGCTCTGGCTCTGGCTGGACGGTCTCGGGCTCTGGCTCTGGCTGGACGGTCTCGGGCTCTGGCTCTGGCTGGACGGTCTCGGGCTCTGGCTCTGGCTGGACGGTCTCGGGCACTGACTCTGGCTGGACGGTCTCGGGCTCTGGCTGGACGGTCTCGGGCTCTGGCTCTGGCTGGACGGTCTCGGGCTCTGGCTCTGGCTGGACGGTCTCGGGCACTGGCTCTGGCTGGACGGTCTCGGGCTTTGGCTGGACGGTCTCGGGCTCTGGCTGGACGGTCTCGGGCTCTGGCTCTGGTTGGACGGTCTCGGGCTCTGGCTGGACGGTCTCGGGCACTGGCTCTGGCTGGATGGTCTCGGGCTCTGGCTCTGGCTGGACGGTCTCTGGCGCTGGAGTGGGGCTGGTGCCGTCGTCCACGGTGAAAGAAGATCCACATGACACCAGCACCCACTCCACATAGGCCGCAAAGTCCCCTCGAGGCCCGTCTCCGGGCAGGCGTGCCTGGGTTTCAGCATTTAGGCCTGCCCGGAAGAACACACAGAGGCTGGTAACATCATAGTGAACGTGAGGTACCAAATCCAAATACCTCTGTGTGTGGGCCTCGAGGGATTGATCCTCCTGCTCCAGGAGGAGAATCTGTACAGCGGCTAAATCCATTATTAAATCCCTTTTAGGGGGTCGGTCGATCTGTCACGGGTGTGGGTGCAGGCAGAAGAACAGGCAGATTCCAAAAGGCTCCAATGCAAGGGTTTAATCACAAATATACAGGATACAGGCAGGCGGAACACGGGGTAACATTTACATCGACCGACAAGGACAGACTGAATGGGAAGGAACTAAATACACACAGGAATCAAACTAAACGAGGTGAAAACAGGTGAAACAGATGAATACAGGACGCTGAACGGGAGGCTGATGAGGGAGTGAGTTCAGGTGTGGAGACAAGAGGATCCTGGGAAGTGTAGTGCTGGAGACGCAGACAGGATGGTGCAGACGAAGACTGTGACATGACCTTGAGGAAACCCGTTGAGAAAACGAAATAAGTCTCTTTCTTTACTTTTTTTAATATGAATAAGAAAACGATGGTTTTGTAAAGTGCACTTTAAAAAAAGTTTGTCAAATATAAACTGGTAACTTAAATACTATAAATAAACCAAGTTAACAGGGAATGTTCTCAGAAATTTGGCCAAGGTTTTGACAACTTTCTCTCGTTTTCTCTCATCATCTTTGTGTTACAGTTCTTACCTGTCGGTTCTCCTTAACTTTTTATGTTTTCCATTTGTTATTTGGTGATTGATTTTCAAAATAAATTACAGAGGAGCCATAATTTATCAATTTGTAACAAGAATATTTTCATAGGCTACTCATAAGGCGTGTTCAGACCTTTATTTTAAAATAGCAATGAACATGAGAAATCATGAAAAAAATGTAGAAACCTCAGTTTGTTTTCATGCCAAAAGATAGCATCCATTCAATTATTTTAGAAAAAATGTCTGAAAAGTTTGAAATATGAAGATATAAAAAACTATAAAGTATAAAAAAAATATAAAGTTCACTTTTTGTATTTTTGGTTTTAGTTTATGTAAAACGTCAAATATGATGAAGATTTGAAGTTTTGATTATACATTTTCTTTTGGGTTGTTAGTTTAGAAGGTGTGGGTCATCAGTTACAGGAATCATTTGGTTTTGATCTTTTCTTTGATTTGGCGACACTTGTTTTTTATGTTTGTATTCTATTTTATTTATTGTTTTGTAACTTGCTAATACTGTTTTTTTTTTTCTAATAATCTGTACTGCATGTTATTCCATTTCTTTGGTTGCAAGGCTCCGAACCAGAAACAAATATTTTAACAGGAACAAAGTTAGTATTGTTGTGGCACTGGCGCCTGTCATTATATTATTAACATTTTATTAACAATCAAGCTCAAATTGAGCTTTGAAGTTTTTCACCGGTGAATGCTGAAGATTTGTGTTCTGTCAGTTATTTATGGCCTCATTTGAGGCAGTAAGGTCAGCATTATGCTTCCATTGACTTACAAAGGTTATTGACAAAAGGTTATTGTATCTATGTGAGCACTCAGCTTTTCCAGTCATTTGATAGATTTGGTAAAAATCTTGTGTATAAAGATGAAGTGTTATGCACAGGCTGTATTGGCAATGATTAGAGGGCAAATATCAGACTGTAAATATAGGAGCTATTGTGGTTTTGCCGACAGTTTGAGGATCCACTGCCTTAAGTTACAAGGTTTAGTCACAAGCTCTAGTATAAAGCTATGGTAACACTTTATTTTACGACCCGCAAACAACTGTGTAAGTACACTGAAATTACGGTGTACGTTTCAGTAGTTATAATGTACTTCCGTGTAGGTATAAGGGATATGTTAAGTTTGGGGTAATAAAGGGGTAACAAGCAGATACAAGCAAATTATTTAATTAGTTAAAAAATAACAGGTACGTATTCTGTTAATATATTCCAGGCAAAAATTGTACGTCTGTTGTTTATAAAACATATCACATTTCTGGCTAAATATGTTCTTGTGCAATGTTACAGGGTCATTTTGACATTTGTGGGTTAAACATTAAACACACACACACACACATATATATATCTATATCTATATATATATCTATATATATACTATGATACAAATTAAATTTATTGGCATTTCTTGATCAAAATAATTTTGTTTTTGCTATGATTTTAATTTAGACATTACCATATGGTAATTAGTACTTACCTTATCCCATTGAATTGCAATGACACTTAAATGTCATGGCAAATATACTGTGTAATTAAAAAAATTTTTTTTGATAACAGTACCTTTCTCTGTAATTATTACAGTGCAAATAGTGTTGTTTCGGATTGCTACATAGTAAGTAGCGTTTGTTACCCCCTTGTTCTGTGTAGTTACAGGGTAAGTGTAACTCCTGCGGGCTGTAAATTAAAGTGGTGCTTGTTACCCCTTTATTACCCCAAACTTAACATATTGTTCACTTATACCTACATGGAAGTACACTATAATTACAGAAACGTACACCGTAATTTCAGTGTACTTACATAGTTGTTTGCGGGTCGTAAAATAAAGTGTTACCAAAGCTATTTACAGACTCAAAGGGGGTAAGAGAGTGCAAGTTTGAAATGTGGGACAAGGTACACCAAAAGCCATGGAAGTGGAAACCATTGTAAAGATCCTGCTGACGAAGGAAAGTTCTTACAAAAAGTAAACATGGACCACTGAACACGACACATACACTCTAGGGCCAAAAAGCAGTCTTGACTACAAATCATTGGCTTTTAACAGTTAATGTGTAGTTTTAAAAAATGATCCTGCTTAGTTTGAGTTTAATGTGACACCAAGTGTCAGCGCCCGATCAATCACAGCATCATTACTTCTGGCCAGGAGGAGTTGAGATGAGATTGCCCAACACTGCACTGGATAATAACCTTTCCCCTTGTCAAACAGCTGGTTCTATGGGTGATTTAGATGAGCTCCTCAAAGTGCACTTTGTTTTTAACAATACCCTGACAATGCTCTCATCAACTACGTCCAGCAGACCATAGTCTATATATATGTTGGAAAAACAAAAGACTCTCCCAAAAGTGAAAGAACTTTAAAAAAAACTTACTTTTTTGTGCTAGATGTGAAGGGTTGCTCTATTCGCATTTGGTGTGAACGCAGCCTCACACCACTATAGCTCGGGACGAGCGGAAATTTCTAACTTCACTTCATTTTGGTTTTTGATCCAGAGCACTGCCATGAGTTGACGCCTATGTGTATAGATGGTAGGCCCCTGAATCTGGTGCCTCTTTTGAGGCAGGGTGGATTGTGTTGTACTTCCCTTGCTTACAGGGTGTTGTGTTTTTGTTGTGAGTACACTGCCATGGGCAATGTGGTTAGGTACCATGATACTGTAGGCACTGTGTAAACAACATATCTGCCAACGAAGGCTGTGCTGTCATGTAGTAGGCCTCAGCAGGCCTCATTGATGGGCAGCCCCCAAAAGGGCTCTTTAGGCCAGCTTGCCTCAGGTGGTTGGTCTTAGTAGTCCAGGCTTTAGACTCACTGACGGGTAGTAGGCCTTAACAGTCAACTAGGCAACCCATTTTCTAGCTTGCTATCAGGTAATAGGACTCGCCAGGACTCCCTGAAGGGGAGTTCCAACATATGGTCAACTGGACAGCTAGCCTGACTGGCTATCAGGTAGTAGACCTCGCCAGGACTCCCTGAAGGCGAGTTCCCACGTATGGGCAACTGGACAGCTATCCTGACTTGCTATCAGGTAGTAGACCTCACCAGGACTCCCTGAAGGCGAGTTCCCACGTATGGTCAACTGGACAGCTAGTCTGACTGGCTATTAGGTAGTAGACCTCACCAGGCCTCCCTGAAGGCGAGTTCCCAAATATGGGCAACTGGAGAGCTAGTCTGACTGGCTATCAGGTAGTAGACCTCACCAGGTCTCCCTGAAGGCGAGTTCCCACGTATGGGCAACTGGACAGCTATCCTGACTTGCTATCAGGTAGTAGACCTCGCCAGGACTCCCTGAAGGCGAGTGCCAAAGTATGGGCAACTGGACAGCTAGTCTGACTGGCTATCAGGTAGTAGACCTCGCCAGGACTCCCTGAAGGCGAGTTCCCACGTATGGTCAACTGGACAGCTAGTCTGACTGGCTATCAGGTAGTAGACCTCACCAGGCCTCCCTGAAGGCGAGTTCCCAAATATGGGCAACTGGACAGCTAGTCTGACTGGCTATCAGGTAGTAGACCTCACCAGGACTCCCTGAAGGCGAGTTCCCACGTGTGGGCAACTGGACAGCTAGTCTGACTGGCTATCAGGTAGTAGACCTCGCCAGGCCTCCCTGAAGGCGAGTTCCCAAATATGGGCAACTGGACAGCTAGTCTGACTGGCTATCAGGTAGTAGACCTCGCCAGGCCTCCCTGAAGGCGAGTTCCCAAATATGGGCAACTGGACAGCTAGTCTGACTGGCTATCAGGTAGTAGACCTCGCCAGGACTCCCTGAAGGCGAGTTTCCAAATATGGGCAACTGGACAGCTAGTCTGACTGGCTATCAGGTAGTAGACCTTGCCAGGACTCCCTGAAGGCGAGTTCCCACGTATGGTCAACTGGACAGCTAGTCTGACTGGCTATCAGGTAATAGACCTCACCAGGACTCCCTGAAGGCGAGTTCCCAAATATGGGCAACTGGACAGCTAGTCTGACTGGCTATCAGGTAGTAGACCTCACCAGGTCTCCCTGAAGGCGAGTTCCCAAATATGGGCAACTGGACAGCTAGTCTGACTTGCTATCAGGTAGTAGACCTCGCCAGGACTCCCTGAAGGCGAGTTCCCACGTATGGGCAACTGGACAGCTAGCCTGACTGGCTATCAGGTAGTAGACCTCACCAGGGCTCCCTGAAGGCGAGTTCCCACGTATGGTCAACTGGACAGCTAGTCTGACTGGCTATCAGGTAGTAGACCTCACCAGGCCTCCCTGAAGGCGAGTTCCCAAATATGGGCAACTGGACAGCTAGTCTGACTGGCTATCAGGTAGTAGACCTCACCAGGACTCCCTGAAGGCGAGTTCCCAAATATGGGCAACTGGACAGCTAGTCTGACTTGCTATCAGGTAGTAGACCTCGCCAGGACTCCCTGAAGGCGAGTTCCCACGTATGGTCAACTGGACAGCTAGTCTGACTGGCTATCAGGTAGTAGACCTCGCCAGGACTCCCTGAAGGCGAGTTCCCACGTATGGTCAACTGGACAGCTAGTCTGACTGGCTATCAGGTAGTAGACCTCACCAGGCCTCCCTGAAGGCGAGTTCCCAAATATGGGCAACTGGACAGCTAGTCTGACTGGCTATCAGGTAGTAGACCTCACCAGGACTCCCTGAAGGCGAGTTCCCACGTGTGGGCAACTGGACAGCTAGTCTGACTGGCTATCAGGTAGTAGACCTCGCCAGGCCTCCCTGAAGGCGAGTTCCCAAATATGGGCAACTGGACAGCTAGTCTGACTGGCTATCAGGTAGTAGACCTCGCCAGGCCTCCCTGAAGGCGAGTTCCCAAATATGGGCAACTGGACAGCTAGTCTGACTGGCTATCAGGTAGTAGACCTTGCCAGGACTCCCTGAAGGCGAGTTCCCACGTATGGTCAACTGGACAGCTAGTCTGACTGGCTATCAGGTAATAGACCTCACCAGGACTCCCTGAAGGCGAGTTCCCAAATATGGGCAACTGGACAGCTAGTCTGACTGGCTATCAGGTAGTAGACCTCACCAGGTCTCCCTGAAGGCGAGTTCCCAAATATGGGCAACTGGACAGCTAGTCTGACTTGCTATCAGGTAGTAGACCTCGCCAGGACTCCCTGAAGGCGAGTTCCCACGTATGGGCAACTGGACAGCTAGCCTGACTGGCTATCAGGTAGTAGACCTCACCAGGGCTCCCTGAAGGCGAGTTCCCATGTATGGGCAACTGGACAGCTAGTCTGACTGGCTATCAGGTAGTAGACCTTGCCAGGTCTCCCTGAAGGCGAGTTCCCACGTATGGGCAACTGGACAGCTAGTCTGACTGGCTATCAGGTAGTAGACCTCACCAGGACTCCCTGAAGGCGAGTTCCCTCGACGGGGTGAGACTCTGGAAGGGCAGCGGTCTCCTCGACGGGATGAGACTCTGGAAGGGCAGCGGTCTCCTCGACGGGATGAGACTCTGGAAGGGCGGCGGTCTCCTCGACGGGATGAGACTCTGGAAGGGCAGCGGTCTCCTCGACGGGGTGAGACTCTGGAAGGGTGGCGGTCTCCTCGACGGGACGAGACTCTGGAAGGGCGGCGGTCTCGATGGGGCGAGACTCTGGAAGGGCGGCGGTCTCGATGGGGCGAGACTCTGGAAGGGCAGCGGTCTCCTCGACGGGATGAGACTCTGGAAGGGCAGCGGTCTCCTCGACGGGATGAGACTCTGGAAGGGCGGCGGTCTCGATGGGGCGAGACTCTGGAAGGGCGGCGCTCTCGATGGGGCGAGACTCTGGAAGGGCAGCGGTCTCCTCGACGGGGTGAGACTCTGGAAGGGCAGCGGTCTCCTCGACGGGATGAGACTCTGGAAGGGCAGCGGTCTCCTCGACGGGATGAGACTCTGGAAGGGCGGCGGTCTCCTCGACGGGATGAGACTCTGGAAGGGCAGCGGTCTCCTCGACGGGGTGAGACTCTGGAAGGGCAGCGGTCTCCTTGACGGGATGAGACTCTGGAAGGGCAGCGGTCTCCTCGACGGGATGAGACTCTGGAAGGGCAGCGGTCTCCTCGACGGGATGAGACTCTGGAAGGGCAGCGGTCTCCTCGACGGGATGAGACTCTGGAAGGGCGGCGGTCTCCTCGACGGGATGAGACTCTGGAAGGGCAGCGGTCTCCTCGACGGGACGAGACTCTGGAAGGGCGGCGGTCTCCTCGACGGGACGAGACTCTGGAAGGGCAGCGGTCTCCTCGACGGGATGAGACTCTGGAAGGGCAGCGGTCTCCTCGACGGGATGAGACTCTGGAAGGGCAGCGGTCTCCTCGACGGGATGAGACTCTGGAAGGGCAGCGGCCTCCTCGACGGGATGAGACTCTGGAAGGGCAGCGGTCTCCTCGACGGGATGAGACTCTGGAAGGGCGGCGGTCTCCTCGACGGGACGAGACTCTGGAAGGGCGGCGGTCTCCTCGACGGGACGAGACTCTGGAAGGGCGGCGGTCTCCTCGACGGGACGAGACTCTGGAAGGGCAGCGGTCTCCTCGACGGGGCGAGACTCTGGAAGGGCGGCGGTCTCCTCGACAGGGCGAGACTCTGGAATGGCGGCGGTCTCCTCGATGGGACGAGACTCTGGAAGGGCGGAGGTCTCCTCGAGGGGGTGAGACTCTGGAAGGGCGGCGGTCTCCTCGACGGGGCGAGACTCTGGAAGGGCGGCGGTCTCCTCGACGGGGCGAGACTCTGGAAGGGCGGCGGTCTCCTCGACGGGACGAGACTCTGGAAGGGCGAAGGTCTCCTCGAGGGAACGAGACTCTGGAAGGGCGGCGGTCTCCTCGACGGGATGAGATTTTTGGAATGCCGTCGGTCTCCTCGAGGGGGCGAGACTCTGGAAGGGCGGCGGTCCCCTCGATGGGACAAGACTCTGGAAGGGCGGCGGTCTCCTCGACGGGATGAGACTCTGGAAGGGTGGCGGTCTCCTCGCTGGGACGAGACTCTGGAAGGGCGGCGGTCTCCTCGACGGGACGAGAGTCTGGAAAGGCGGCGGTCTCGTTGACGGGGCGAAACTCTGGAAGGGCGGTGGTCTCCTCAAGGGAATGAGACTCTGGAATGGTGGCGGTCTCCTCGACGGGGCGAGTCTCTGGAAGGGCGGCGTTCTCCTCTGCGGGACGAGATTCTGCAGCTGACTCGTGGGATGCGGGCTCAGGGAATAGCGGCGAATTCTCAGGCGTGGTAGCGGCCATGTTGTCCGAAGACACAAGCGCGGCTGACATGGTGTGAACAGACTCTGGCTCGGCAGGTATGACGTGAAGAATCTCAGGCTTGACCGGCATGACGTCACGTGACGAAGCTCAGGCTTGATAGGCATGACGTCACATGATGAAGCTCAGGCTTGAGGCATGACATGATGGCTGGTGATGGTGGTTGAGTGGTGATGTCATCAACCGCTCAACAGCACATGACCCAGGTATTGTACGAATGAATCTGGTTGAAGCTGGCTGGTGCAGAGGATTGTCCAGTCCAAGCATAAGCTCGTTCTTTAGGATGTAATCAGTCCAGTTGGCCTGGTGTGAAATTTCTAGGAACTCTTTCACATTCTTCGATCGGGCAGCCATCCTGGAAACAGTTTATCTGACGATCTGTTGGGTTTTGATGGATGTGTGAAATGCCCATACTTTATGTTTAGGGTCTGATCTTCTGTCATGAAATAGAAGGATTCACACAGGTAAAGTAATCAACAGGTTTATTTGCAGAAGTAAGTGATCGCAACGATGGAAGCAGGTGAGCAGTAACTGATGAAGGGCAAGGAGTCGGGCAAGTGTTCTTTGTGGATCGACAAAACCAGACAAGGGAGTGCAGGAGACGTGTCTCTTTATAGGGAGTGCTGATGATAAGGTGCAGGTGCTGATGTAATTAGGTGATTGCTGATGTGTTGGTGTGCAGGTGGGAAACATGAGGGATGCTAGGAGGTTTAGTGTGTTATGCCTGGTTCAGATTACACGATTTTTTTTGTCTGTTACAATAGTCACTGTGTGAGATTACGCGATTTTGACTCCTAAAATCTTGTCGTGTCGTGGACAAGACACATGTCAGTCTACACGTTGCTTCCTGACCAGTCATCGCATGCCGTCTTTAACGGTGTGCGTGATGTCATCGAGAAGGCGAAACTAGTAGCGAGCGACTTCCGAAAACGAATGTAAACAAACAATGGATGAAGCGGTGAGAGTTGAACTGGCTGTCCTGTGTTCAGAAAAAAATAAAAAAAGAAAGAAAACCCAACAATGGACACCTTCCTGGATTGCTCGGCATTGCCTTTTCAGCGTGGGAAATACACAGTGGCGTGTGAGCGAGTGAACTGGTTGATTTGGGTGTGTAAAAAAAATTAAACATGCTAGTATTTTGTAGTGATGTCGTGAAGCAACGCAGACGCGACGTAGGTTGTCGCCCCACTATGACACACTATACGAGATGATACGATCGAATCTTGCGTCCCGACGCCCGTTGTCGTTTACGAATCCCCAAGACACCCCACGTCAAATGGATCGTACCAAAATCGTGTAATCTGAACCAGGCATTAGAGGTGATAGAGCTGGTGTGGTGACTAGATACGTGATAAGTATGTGCTTTCCATACATAATAAAAAAGTATTTTTGGGGTAGATAATTTGTTTTTTTATCCTATTGTTTACTATTTATTTGCTTGGTCGGTGTTGTTGGGGTGTGGTTTGTTATTTTGCTGCTGTCAGTTGTAAGGACCTTTGAAATTACTGAAATCATTTGGCGAAGTGATATATGGAACTGTATTGTGGTTGAGACCTGCCTGGAACTACTTTAAATATTTGCACACCTTAGAATCAGATTCAAGCATTTAACAGCCTCATAGTATAATACTAGTTAATGTATTATGAATTAACATAAATTAATAATATATATATATATATATATATATATATATATATATATATATATATATATATATATATAAATTAGCACCAACCTACAAGTGTGGCTCAATTTTAGTTCATGATAATACATGGGCTAATGAACTGAGCTTTATTGTAAACCAACATTTAGTTACAATACAATAAAAGCAGAATCATTCTGCACCATAAGTTTCACATAATTAAATGACTGCAGATCCTTCATTACTCACATTTCAAATAATCATCCAGAAGGTATTACTGAGCATAATTGCTTTACTGTATAATAACATAAGACTTCTCACTTAGCCGTGCCTTTAAAAATCTGAACAAAATCAATCTCTGCAATTACGCATTAACTTCAACTGATTTTTCAACAATGTCATGAAAGGGAAAAAACGAAGACAGTTGAAGATTATCAGGTGAAAAATGACTCAAATTTCAGTCTGTTTATCACACAATACATTGCTATTGTCACATAAATTACCTATTATATGCACTTTTGGAGAATAACAATGAGTGCATTATGTAATGTATACATCACTTCACTTTTAAAGGAATCAGCTGCTTTCAATCAGAAATTCATTCCCAATTTCCATTTATTGGTCTAGATTGAGACAGCCGACATCAACAGTCTCTGAATGTTTGTCTCAGTGTGTAATAACTATTCCTTTATTTGAACTGGATTCTCTGACAGTGGATGGAGGTGAGTAGACTTGTTCTCTTCATATTCTCCCCCATCTTGTTTGATGTCCTGTAAGGCCAGCGATTCACTCTGTGTCTGTTCTTTAAGATTTTGCTTTTCCCTGTATGAGTGAAATGTGCAGTACAATGTTATACGAAGTTGTGAAGCTGATTTATTAATGAGACTGATCATTTGAATACCAGGCATTACCTTTTCTCCTCTACATCCTCCACGGTATCAGGCAGAGGAATGTTGAGGGTTTCTGGGAGCAAAAAGGCTATTAAACCAGCAATTACAGCGGATCCCCCGTATATAATGCTAGGCAGAGCCGGCATGATCTCATCCAAGATCAGGACTGCAGGGGCGGCCATGGATCCTATTCTGGACATAGTGGAGACAAAGCCCATGCCAGTCTGCCTGTGGAACAAACATGAGAACTAGAGTAACAATGAAGAGGCTGCCTGAGGCATGCTTTGGTGGTTTGTCGCTCAACAAACACAATGAAATTCAATTTCGGAGTGTTTATTTACACCAAGTGCAAATAGTCCTCCTTGTTGGTAGAAGCTATTTACACTAACTCCACCCACCAATGTCTGGTTGGGCGAGATAAATGTACAAAAAAGCCTGTAATTTATCAGAGGGAGTGGTGTAGGGAGTTAGCCTTCGTACTTCTGCCCAATTTCAGTTCGCTTCTGTACTCAGTCTGAGATGGCGATCTATCTCTCAGTTTTCCTCCGGCCTGAAAACAAGCAGGCCAATTAACGAACAGAGGGCGGGCTGAGAGCCGAGTTTAAGATTGTATTTTAGGTTAGGGGAATCGAAAACGACCGTGGATATGGAGATACGGGATGCAATTCGCTCTGTTGTGGAGAAAGTTACCGGCATTTGCAACTGAAGCCAGAACAAGAAGAGTGTTTGTTAAACATTTTCAATAGAGGTGATGTTGTAGCCTAGCCTGACTTCGTCATACTCATATTCAAGAAAGAATCTGAAAGAGTCTGAAACTCCTTCATTGGGCTTTGATTATGAGGCGTGTCGTAACCGAACCAGGACAAAAAACACCTCTGCACTCAATTGGATAGTCGGTAGACCTACCAAACAATCAGAGCAACGCATAAGTCAACTCCTTTGCATATCGCAGTTTTCAAATACAGAACGTAGCCTAACTTTATTTATTTTAGAAGTTAAATAACGAGTGTTACTTCTTTTACGTACTTCTCCATGAGTGCCACCAAAGGAGAAACCACAACGACCACAGGCTTTTCATTACGTCCCATCTTCTTAGCGACCGTCAGAGCCAGCTGATAAGTTACACTTTTCCCGAATCATGTAGGAAGGACGACAAAAATATCTTTCCGATCGACAAATGCCTTGATTGCAGTTTTCTGTTTGTCTATTAAAATTAATGCGCTGTCGATTTATTTTACAACAGAATCTATACATCTCAATTCTCCAGCTGCAGTCATCTCTGACAAGCGCTCTTTGATAACGTGATGATTACGTCCCTGCAGATCGCCTGTCCATCATCGTATAAAGCCCGCCCTGGCAATTTGATTGGCCCGTTCATTTCTTGCCTGATCATAATTACTCCTCAATGGATCGAGTCCAGACCGAACTTCCCGACCAAAAAATATTGTGGGCGGAGTTCGGGCTGGCATCCAGGCTAGTTGTAGCCCTACTCCCGACAGGTTTTGGGAAAAGTTTAATTTATCAACTATTACTAATCGTCAGCGAGAAACTGGGCAGGCCAAAGGCCGGCAAGGCGATAGTTGTGATTGTGTCCTCTCCTTGGTTGCACTCATGGAGGATCAAATCAAAATGACATCATGAGTTTTGCGTAAACAAATGTCACAGGTCGAGGGGAGGAACGCTCGGGTGACCAACCACCCCCCCTCTAACTGAGTCACCACCGTGAGGAGCCGACACCACAGGCACACAACAGAGGACCCGGAGACAGAGACAAGTTTCAAAGGAGTAACAATCTTTATTCAACCAAGGGTTTCTCACAGTTAAAGAAAACTCTCGTCGATGTACGATGATGGATCAGTGGATTAAAAGCTTACTTCTCCCCAGCGGTGCTGCAGACTTCCAGACCCAAGAGTAAGTATGTCAGGTAAGGATTCTTCACGGTACAGAATACTCTCGTTGGTGCACGATAATAAAGCAGTGGATTAAAAGCTTACTCTTCCCCCCAGCGGTGCTGCAGACTTCCAGACTCAGACAGTAAGTATGGCGGGTAAGGATTCTTCACAGTACAGAGTACTCTCGTTGGTGTACGATAATAAAGCAGTGGATTAAAAGCTTACTTTTCCCCCAGCGGTGCTGCAGACTTCCAGACTCAGACAGTAGTATGGCAGGTAAGGATTCTTCACAGTACAGAGTACTCTCGTTGGTGCACGATAATAAAGCAGTGGATTAAAAGCTTACTTTTCCCCCCAGCGGTGCTGCAGACTTCCAGACTCAGACAGTAAGTATGGCAGGTAAGGATTCTTCACAGTACAGGGTACTCTCGTGGGTGCACGGTAATGAAGCAGTGGATTAAACGATCACTTTATCAGCGTTGCTGTATACTTCTGGGCTCAAACAGTAAGTAGAACAGGTGAGGATATTCACAGTACACAGTACTCTCCCTTCAGTTCACAATAGGGAGACAGTGTGTCATAAGGTTACTTTACCAGTGGTGCTGTATGCTTCTGGGCTCAAACAGCAAGTAGAACAGGTGTGGATCTTCACAGTACAAAGTACTCTCTCCTCAGTTCACGGTAGGGCGACAGTGGGTTAAACGATTACCTTATCAGCGTTGCTGTATACTTCTGGGCTCAAACAGTAAGTAGAACAGGTGAGGATAGTCACAGTACACAGTACTCTCTCTTCAGTTCACTGTATCACTCTGGTCTTCTGACGGGGGCAGATATAATAACCTTCCACGAACGTGTAAGCATGGATGGGGGCCACTTCTCAACAAAGACACAGCACACTTGTGTTCACTTCAATTCCACAGCAATAAATCAATGTGTATCAATAAGGCAAAAGCACTGCAATTCACTCACACGATAGGGTTGGACAGAGGCCCCACTCCGGCCGTTGCGCTCGTTTACAGGGTTTTCACTTTTAATTCCTCCTCATCACACTCTGAAACACATAGCTCCTCCAACAGTCAGATCCACATTCACTGTATCCTCTTCAAGTGGTTCAAATGTTCATAAGATGAAAACAATTCACTTATCTTTCCTCTCTCCTTCCACAGCACAGATCCAGCCCTAGCTCGGCCCAGCAGTCTTCCCACAAACGATCAATCTGACCCAGCAAACTCGAATGGGCGATCTCCACACTCCAACGATTTTTCCAAGGAAGCCTGTATCCAGCACTGCCCAGAGTCAACCCTTTGGAATCTTGACACACTGTACACCCACCAACCGCGCTGCAAACACTCTCTAAATGCTCCTTTTATATTGTGGCTTATGAAACAGGAAGCCTGTGTGAGCGCCGCTCCTCTCTCTCTCACACCTGCAATGCATTAGCGCTAATCAGTACGGGCATGTTTCCATCACACCCGGAACCGTAGTGGAGTGTTGCACCCAATACGTTCCCCTAGGAAACTCAGGACTCTCAAGAAGGTTCCGTTACTGAGCGATTTTGTCACCCGTGACACAATCTCGTGACTCTTTCAAGTCAAGTGGCGTGTGTTGTCTATACGCATTTTGAGCTATCCGCGTGTATATGTCTACGCCGTTAAATGTCCGAGTGATTCTGCGTGTATGTACACGCCGTTACACCTCCAAGCGAAACGAAGCAAAATGTAGATTTGGCGGCAATGAGGTGGAGTTTATAGGCTTCATGATGGACTGTGAGCGATGATTTTTTTGTCAGGCGTTCAAGTTAGCGGCCAGTTTGTTTCATTTTCCGGAGTGCAGGTGTGTACCAGGGTGACGAGTTGTTAAAAGTGACAGTTTTTGTTTTGAGGGGGTCAGAGTGTTAAGGGAGGTACACAAAGCGGAGTAGATGTGGTTTGCGATATCATCAGGTGAGGTGAGGGCTGAGTCCAGGTGGAGAGCAGATCTGTGAGATGATGATGATCAATAGATTTAAGGTTGCGGAAGGTGATTTCTCTGAGGAGGAATCTTTCTCCATTTTTATATGGCATTTAGTTGTTTAATTATTAAAACAAATTAACCATTGACATCTAAAACTGAAAATCAAATTATGGTCTTCAAAGTATGGGTTTTCACATTTTTATTTATGACAATTATTTTTTTTTTTAAATCACAACCAATTTGTATGATTTACAATATCTAAAACTGACACACCAACCTCCTGCACGAGTACACAAAGGGGCTCAAAATCATCACAAGAATCAGTAAATTTACAGTTGGGAATATGAGCGACTGACAAGACTCCTGAGCGGATCTTCAACCATAGTTTAGCAGCCAGGACTGGACTACTGCAACTCACTACTCCTTGGCATCAGCTCAAACTACATGAAAAGACTCCAACTGGTTCAGAATGCACCTGCCCAACTCATCACCCTCTCCAAATCCTGGCACCACATCACTCCAGTCCTAAAACAACTACACTGGCGTCCCGTTCCCACCAGATCACATACAAAATCCTGGTCCTTACCTACAAAGCCATCCACCACTTGGCTCCCTCATACCTCACTGACCTCCTCTTCCCCTACCAACCCGAACAGTCCCTCAGATCCACCTCAGCCGATCTCTTCTGCATCCACAAGTCCAAGCTCCACAGTTTTGGTGCTTCCAGGCTCTGGATCCGTAGCCCCACGCCCCTCCCATCTCTCTATGTGTTGTTTTTTGCTTATTCACCTGCCCCGTAAAGAGACTCTGAGTTCGAGAAAAGCGCAATATAAATTCAGTTTATTCAATTGAACCATTTGGCACCGAATGAAGTCTATTATATGGAGAAAAATCCTGAAATGTTTTCATCAAAAACCTTAATTTCTTTTCGACTGAAGAAAAAAAGACGTGGACATCTTGGATGACATGGGGGTGAGTAAATTATCAGTAAATTAAATTAAATTATAGTAAATTATAAAAACTAAACAAACAAACGAACGTGGCAGAAAACCTCTTTGATAAAAAATTATTTGAAGTGTAATTTGATTGTTTAGTTTCCATCGCATCCCATTAGACTTCATGAGGAGGGCAGGTTCATGACATGTACTGGGACCAACCACCAGGGGGCGATCGAGACACTTTGGTTTTACTTTTCAGGACTTGTGCTTGTTTGTAAACCAAGACGATTTTACTATACTGTGTCACTTATATTTAGGACTATAACATCCATACTGTACAACACTAACATGACACTGAATGAATAGCCTAATATATTCATATGCAATGCTATAATGTTGTGCAAGATTCCATGTTACTTTATTTGTACGTACTGTAGTTGCAATTAGCTTAATGGTTTAAACAAAACTATAACATTTGGATGCTTCAGACCTGATGACAGTAGGGTAAAGCTCTCCAGTAAATAGGTAGACACAAGTAAAGGACGATGACGTGAAGCCCTTCCCAAGAACGGCAAGCACTGTCCTTGTGAACTGCATATCTGCAATGACAAACAGCTTCATTAGCCGTCAGTACAAGATTAGACACACCTGTGTGTGATATTCTAGCTTGTGTTATCACATGACATAAGACATTTAACAAAACTTTTTGCCAAATCTTGTTTCTTGAGAACTAATAAAAATGGACTTGATTTTTTCTGGATTTGCACTTTCTGAATTTTTGCACAATATGTAGGGGTTTTTTTGGCCACAAGAGGGCGTAGTTTCCAACAATAACAAAGGCGCAGGACTTGCTGTCAAGCTGATGGATCTAATAATGTTTATGGATGAGTGCAAACATTCATGTTTTTAACATTACAGTGGTATGAAGCAGCCGGTTGTGATTGCTAAAGAGAGTCCTGTGGATATAAAGGAATAAGGACATTTAATTCTACCGAACTCCCCGCAACTGTTGGATTACTCACACAGGTCAGTTTATTAGACGAATTAAACTTATGAGGTAACGCAGCTCTGCTTCACTTGCTCTACGTTACACTATGACAATAAACAGCATTTACTGTGTGTTGAAAGTTATAATGTTATACTAAGTGTTAGTTTGTTTGCTATACAAAACTAGCATCCTCATTTTAGTTCTCCTCGTTTGTCCCAAAGTATGGTCTGTTTGAAAGAAACAAGAACTTTGTGCCGCTACATTACGCAGTACACAGTTGTCCACGTCTGTCGCCATGGTTACGTCATGGCTATGGCAGTTTGAAAGGAAACCGAGGATAGTGCGGAAATTGCGTCATTGACAGGCGACATTTTTTCCAGGACGGCCACTTAATTAAAATTGGATTATCTCTGAAACAGACTTTTGGAAAACTGTAAGTACACAACTGCAGGAAATATATCACACTGTGCAATAGATTTTTGGATATTTTATTACACAATTCTTGCTCAGGATTACTTGAATCCAACTATGTCTGAGCAGGATTGGAACTGAAGCCAGTAGCAAGGTATCCCTCCAGGAGCAGGGTTTATATTAAATTGTATTATTATCATTTATAAAATCTGTCTTCACTTTACGGGATTAGCCGTTTAATTAGGTAAATGATTGTAGCGTATCATAATAGAATAAAGCTATTGTCTTACCTTTAGGAACAAAAATGTTGGCAAATATTACAGATGCTGACACAAGGAGACACAAGCCTTGGGTCAAACGTCGGCCCAGAAAGCTCAACATAAGAAGAGCAACCAGTTTAGCGGGAAAATCTACCGCCCCAAAGATGATCTGCATTAGATATATGTTCACCCCAAACTTCTGCAGGTCCATGGCCAGTCCATAATATGCAAAGCTAGTTGAAAACCTGTTAGGAATTACAGTAGTCATGTTTATTATTGATTTTTATACACTTATATCTATGTGTTTAAATGTATACATAAAAGAAGAGGCGTAACCACCATCCAGATTTCTTGCATACAGACATTGAAACATTGACATGATAAAATTGATTCTTACCAGACGATCATAAGGCACATGGATATCTTCCTCATGTTTGGTGTTCTCAGGAGATCAAGTGCAGTATACACTTTCTTACTAGACTGAACTTCTTTTTGCATGTGTGTCTCCAGCACCTAAACATCAGCATACATGAAACACATACACTGCTGTTCAAAAGTTTGGGTTCATAAGGATGTATTAAATTGAACAAAAGTGACAGTAAATACGCACATTGTTATGACTATTATAATAAATAAATATGAACTTTATATTCATCAAAGAATCCTGAAAAAAAAAAAGAATTCTAAACAGGACAACCTTTTTCAACTGAAATAATAATAGAAAACAGTAAAAGCACCAAATCAGCATATTAGAATGATTTATAGATTATTTTTGACCCTCAAGACTGGAGTAATGATGACTCGTGAAAATTTAGCACATGAATACCGGTAAATATAATTTAAAAAACAACCCTACACTTTCGATAAGTATAGTGTTTAACTATGACGGATATGAAAAGCTGATGTGAAACCTCTAACGTGATCTTTTCTGCCTTCTCGGGCTTGCCGTTGATTTTAGCTACGTGGTGGAGATTCTTCAGTGCCTCCTCAGAACGGCCATTCAGCACCAGCCAGCGAGCAGATTCAGAGAACCACCTTTGACATGGAGACATTTCTTTCAGTTAGTTAATGCATGCTACATTATTTTTACTGTGTGCAGAATATCTATAGTTCTAATAAGTCTACACACATTTTAAACATACTGGTGACCTTTTCAGAATCATATTCAGAATCAACACAATCACATTGTCATTTTCTGTACAGGATGAAAAAATGAAAAATTTAAAGATGACCTCTATACTTAGCATTGCAATTAGGCCAGTGGTTTTCAAACCTCGTCGACTGGATTTTTGTGAGAGAAAGTGCCAGACTATAATTTTAAATGTAAGCATTGGGTTTCAATTTACCTTGAATATCTAACATTACAAATATATAACAACAACTTTAAAGGGACACTCCACCCATTTGCATTAAGATTTTCATTGTTAGAAATCCAGTCATACTATTGAACGGTCGTGCCACACTCTCTCATTTTCCCCTGAGACGAGAGAAATCCGCTATTTACCTTTTTCACTTCCTCCTATCATCATTTGGTAACACTTTATTTCGATAGTCCACTTTAGACATTCTACTAACTATAAGTAACTTTTCAACTACATGTCAACTAACTGTCATTAGAGTATTAGTAGACTGTCAGCTTAATATCTGCTAACACTTTAATTTTGTTGGTCCCCCAACAGACATTCAACTGACTATAAGTAACTTGGCGACTACAAGTAAACTTATTCTCCTTACCCAAAGCCTAACACCTAACCATAACCTAACAGTCTACTGACAGTCTACTATAATATGCTAATACTCTAATGAGAGTTAGTTGACATGTAGTTGAAAAGTTACTTATAATTAGTAGAACATCTAAAGTGACTATCGAAATAAAGTGTAACCCATCATTTTACCTCATTGTAGGAGGAAGAGTTCAAGGGGGGATTTCTGTAAAGACTACAAGCACTAGTTCCCACCCTTTAAAACCCGCCCGTAGGGGGTTGGGCCTATTGTGCTGACAGACCAATCACAGATCACTGGCAGTGCGATTGATATCACCGGCAGAAACTTTTTGAAAATAAGGACGAAGGTACTGAATACGCAGACGGATGCATTGTGGATAGAGTTGGGTACCGAAACGCGATGCCAATAGGGAACCGGTTCCAACGTTAACGGTAATAACCAGACCGAATAAGAACGAAAATTTCGGTGCCTGAGTCTCTGTGTCATGAGGCGCACACACGCAAAGACTCTCGCTCTCTCCCTCTTCCTCGTGTGCGCACTATACGGTTTGGACTCTTGCTCACTCACTCGAGATTTGAACTAATTTGCAGGCCGTTATCAATATGCGGGAGACTCCTGGATCGTCTGATAGGGGATTAATGAAGACGCCGAAGACAAAACGCTCCAAGTTTCGGCTGCATTTTACATGTAAAATTACGCGTCAGAGTAAGTGTGCCGATTGTCTGAAGCCCATATAGAATCACGCCAATCCATTGTTCGGATGGCACGGACGCCACCTCGACGCTTTTACGTCGTCATATTATATTAGCACGCATTATTGGATTTCTTTGTGCGAAATGATTTCCAGGCGGTAGCGTAGAGTGGAGCTCAACTCTAGTGTCCATTGATGGGCGGAGTAGTGGGAGTGGCCTGCGGAGCTGAGCATTGCAATGCATTATGGGGATTCGTTTCATGTTGTCTACACCCTCTATCCAGACTAGGACATCAGAGTGACCCTCCTGTGGTCACAGAGGAAACTGTTGTCTCTCAGAGCAATGCATGTCCCCGGTGGACCAGAATCAGGGGGCTGATCACTCTGCCCAAGTAGCAGTGCTTCGCCTTCTGAGAATATAGTTCCCAGTGTTGTAGTACTCGAGACTCGGACTCGTCTCGGACTCGGTCTCGAGACCATATTTTAATGGTCTTGGTCTTGTCATGGACTCGTGTCCATTTGGACTCGGAATTGACTCGTACTCGAACATTTTTTTTTTTTTAGGACTCGGACTTATTCCCGAGTCCACTCGAGTTCAATTCAAAATATTTTTCATGATTATTAATGTATGTTAATAAAATATTTCTTTAAATTGATTGACACGCCCAGTGATTGGTGATTTTCTAGTGCGCAACTGCGCATGACAAATTGTAATAAAATTACTTTTAACACCACCTACTATGTGGCCTTTTTACCCTAAACTGATCATATTTTTTAAACTCTAAGTAAATTCAGTAAAAAAAAAAAAAAAAAAGGATTTCTCTAAGTAAATACAAGTAAATTAGGTAATCAACCCTCACTGGTCTCGGTCTCGACTCGGACTCGACCGTCTCTGGTCTCGGACTCGACTCTCTATGGACTCGACTCTCTATGGACTTGGTCTTGACTCGGACTCGACTCTCTCTGGTCTCGGTGTCAACTCGGACTCGAGTGAGGTGGTCTTGACTACAACACTGATAGTTCCCAGTATGAATATGGTTAAAAGATGCCTGTGTCTTATATGACCTTGTTATTTGTACACAATGTGACTATACAAATCACAACATATAAATAGCAAAATGTTGGCGTTATTTTGTCACTTATTGGGAATAGTATGCTAGGAGCCATTTACTTCTAGTCTTTGCTAAGCTAGGCTAAAAGTGGGTGCGTCAGACAGAGTTATGGAGATGAAAAGGGTACAGTATGTATGGACTTACAGTACATACCCTTATGTAACTCCGGGGGATACGGTGAATAAGCTAGAGTCCCAAAAAGTCGGCGTGTTCCTTCAGCCCATTCTCACTCCCAAGGCGTCACGTAACTGACGCCTTGGGAAGCATTTGACCATGCTTTAATATCTGACGCTTTAGGCGCCCTTTAGCGTCAGTTAGATGACGCCCTAGGATCGCGTGTACCCTACCCCCACCCCATACCTAAACCTAACCGCGTCCTCTAACTGACGCTTTCCTTTAGCGTCAATTACATGACGCCGTAGGATCGCGTCATGTAAGTGACGCTAAAGGGCGCCTAAAACGTCAAATATTGAAGCATGGTCAAAGGTGACGCCTTGGGGTGAGAATGTGTTGGTTCCTTTAAGAGAATAGGACATCTCCAGACACTCTCCACATCTCTACAGTGCCTGGAGTTTGCTCCGGGAAAAATTAAGGCCATCTTGCACCTCAGACCAGGCCTAGGGTGCCTTCCAATGTGGTGAGGTCTATGGTTTTGCAGGTTTTTCAGACTCCACCTCATGTGATGGCGGAAGATGTGAGATGAGGGAGGAAGTGGAGGAAGTCGGAACAGTAACTGGTGTGTTTCGGGTCACATAAGAAGGGGTTCCCCACTTCTAAACAGACCGTCAGCAACTGGATAGTTCAGGCTATTTCCCTGGCCTATCAGGTGTACAGTTTGCCTTCACCTTTGGTCGTGAGGGCTCACTCAACTGGAGGCATGGAGTCCTCTAGAGCCCACCTTTCAGAGGGCATCTATCCATCTATCCTGTGCCCCTCTTCACATTCATGAGATTTTATAGTCTGGACCTACCCTTAACACCCAGTTGTAGTGCCTGAGACAGCTTCACACTATGACAGACAGGCTTCATTGTGGCATAGAGGGCATTTCGCTCCCCATAGTATTGTCATTGACACAGTGCGAGTTCCCTCGAAAGGAAACGTCTTGAGTTAGGACTGTAATCTCAATCTCAAATCTCTCTCAAAAAAACCTTTTCAGTTTGTACAAACACTGCTTGTCAGCAGTTGTACATGTGACCATTCAGTGCCCTGAGACACCTGTACACATGGTTGAGGCGAACTATGGGTCAGGAAAGACTTCACAACCTCGAGGTTATTTCAATTGAAAAGGAATCTGTTAACTCAATTAGCCTTTCTGCTGATTCATGGTGTCAAATGATGTTGAAAAGATCAAATGAGTTGAATGCACATGAATGGCACCACAATGTCATAAATTACGAGTAAGAAACACAGATTTATACCCTACATTTTCAGAATTGGTGTGTGCCTGCGACAGTAAATTTGTTGAAATTTGTTTATTGATTTTTAACATTCAACATGCAAAAAAAAGTAATATCATTTTGCAGAAATGTCAGAAAATGCAGACATTTTTTCAGTGAGCATAGGTTGTTCTAATAATTCCAGTTAGTCACAAAGTTATTCAGAACCAAAAAGTTATTTGAATAATCTCTTACCAGCTGTACAAAAAGAAGATGAAGAAAGGGAGACAGACGGCCACTTGTATTTTACGCCAGTCTTTCAAACTGTATGCAATTCCAGCTAGAAGCATCTGACCAAATGTGAAGAAGAAAGATGATAAGGTGCCCACCAGAGTTCGAGTCTTAGTGGGAATCCACTCCACCTCTGAGAACACAAAAATTTAAAGTCAAGTCGAGTAACATTTACTTATTTACTTATCCTTGAATCTGATTGGTCAATAGCTGTGCTTTATTCATGATAAAACACGGCTATGACCGCTTCACCCAACGGTTCTGTGTATCATTGTGCAACACTGCTATTTTTTTTTTTTACTTTAACAGTTTTATTGTGGGGTAACCTTTTTATAAAAGCAATAAGGTACTCAAGGCAAGTGCTGTATCGTGAATAAGTAACGGACGTGCCTAACAACGCCCTTCAGCCGTTACTTATTCATGATAGTACAGCACAGCCTCTCGTACCTTATTGCTTACTTTTACAATATATACAAACATTTTGAGTCAAGTCACATTTATTTATATACAGCTTTATACAATATGTAATTTTTAAAAGTAGCTTCACTGCTCAATTCAGTTTTATTTTCATCCAATAGTGGCAGTGCAGTCAGCTCAATGTTGATATTAAGGAACGCTCGCGGGTGAAAGCGTAAAAATATTTTATCGGATGTGCCTTTCGTTTACACGGCGACGGCATTTTTGGGGCTTAAAAACGCAAAAAAGTGAAACCACCCTCCAGAGTGGAAATCTTAAAAACGCTCCACCGCCGCGTTCCTGTGTAAACGGTAAAAACGCAAATACTGCTTGACAGTGAAGGTTGTACGCAGACGCGTTGTCTTGGTGTTGTTGTAGTATGCACTCCTAGCCACCTGAAGTGCACACTACATTGAATTTCACATACTTTTGCGTCACCATTTGCACACGGATTTCCCACACAAAACGCTCGTCTAAACGCAGAATAAAAAGTGATGACGCAACGCCACTTTTGCGTTTTCTCTTCAGAATCGTTTCCGTGTAAACATAGCCTAAATGTCTATTAACCCAGCAGTTTTCAATCCTGATCTTGGGGACACACACTCTACCCGTTTTCTATCTGACACACTCAGTTCAGTCCATGGAGCTCCCGACTAATCAGCTGATGATCTGATTCAGGTGTGTTAAATAGGGGATATATGTAAAGTGTGCAAAGCGGTAGGTCAACAGGACCAGGACTGAAAACATCTCAGGTTACGCATTTAACACCCTTCCCTGAGAAGGAAAGGAGATGCTACATCACAGTGTTGATGCTATGGGAACACCTCCAGCATGGCCGATGTCTAAGGCATGCGTGGAAACGCCAGTTCTATTGGTTAAAAGAGATCCGATGATGTAGACATGTAGACACAGCATCTAGGTCCATTCTTAGGGAACCGAGTTACATATGTAGCCTGAGATAAGGGAATTCAATGCTGTGTCCTGGTGTTGACGTTATGGGAAAAATGAATACCAACACCATTAAACTAATTTAATTCCGTATCTAAACAACATCTGCATTAAATCTACTACATCAGGTAGACAAAAATTATGTATTTTCTCATATAACACAAGAAATTAAAGCAAGCAATCAGCATTAGGCATGAGTTGATGCATTTGAGGAAAAAGAAACGCAGCCCAACATGGTAAAAATTTAAAAAGAATGAGAAGGTGCATCTGTGGCTTAGTGTGTGCAGGTGGGAACCAGGAGGGATGCTGGGAAATGTAGTTCTGTGGCGACTGGACTAGTGACTAAGGATTGTGACTGTACTCCCCCCTCCCGGAACTGGGGAGGAAGAAGCCAGGACAGAATGAGCAAGAGTATTATCCAGAGACGAAGATCCATGATGCTGGGTGGAAGTTAAAGACTCCCAAGAGTGGAGCTGAAGACCTCCAAGGTGGAGGAGTAACTAAGTTCGGGAGGAGCACGTATACAGATAATTAACTCGAGTGGACAGCACTCAGGAATCAATGATAAGAGGGAAGAGAAGATGATAACATTGGCAGTTTGCAGCATCCGCCCTCCATGTAAGTGTGAACTCGTGAAGCTGTGAATTATCATTGTACGGTGCGGACTGGTGAAAACTAGAGGACTTGAGACTGAAGATGATCAAAGCGTTTGGAAGCAGCTGCTTATCAGTGGTTACCGAACTGAGACGAAATAGTCTTGACTATTGGACCCACAGTGGGCCATTGCCTTTTGTTTCCACACCCACATCACAAATGACAACATAAGTATTTTTCCACCTGTTACATCAAATATTATTCACCCGTTGGGTACCCTCGGCCAAGATTGACAGAAGAATCAACATAAGCATGCTTTAGTTGTGAAGCAGCCCGGGGAACTTCCAATTTTCAGGCAGAGAAATATGGACCCTTTTGTCTTGATCAATTGTGACACACCAATCCGTAAATTGGGACATAATATTCAGCTAGAATTGGACACATCTCTCAATACCCAAACAACATTTACATCCAAGAACCCCCAGAAAGGAAGTATATCTCTTTCAGGAGATCAGTATGAGACACTTGCAGAACTGTAACGTTTGCAATGCAGCGTAGCTACACACCCAATATTACAGCAATTATGAATAAATGAAATGAATAAAAAGAAGTGTGCGGAAACAATGAACATATCACATATCTAACTCCTCTGAGTCAGATGCCTATTCAACATTTAATGTTGAAAGCTTTCCCATAGCATCAACACCATGACGCTGCACCAAGTTCCATTGATTTACCTTTATATATTTTTTTGTAAAATAGCATATGCATTTAAACATTTAAGTAATTGCCTTATTTCATTGAGAGATTCTTTTTATTGTATTTTAACCGTCTTTGTAAATCATTTTTGGGTAACACTTTACAATACAGGTGCACTAATGTGCATTAATTCATCCTTAACTAATGCACAGATAATCATGAGTTAATGTATAACTAATGAAGAACTAATGATTACTGCATCAGGAACTAATAAAGAGTCTATATGATTAATAGATTAAGTAATACATGAATTGCTATTAATTCAATGTGTCATTGTGTATTAATTCCTTAATAACATATTTTCTTAACTAATAGTGTAAATTAATGTGTTCATTATCACAATTAGTCAAATCTATGCACTTCAACTTCCAGTTGTCTGCTTTAATTAATCATTAGCTAATGATTTGCAAAGGTATCATTATGTTATGACTTTACTTGATGGGGCACATCATTATTAACTAGTCATTACGTAATTGTACTAATTTGCCCATGAATTTGCACTAACAATGAAGTAATTAATCATCTATTAATGCATATTAGTGTACCTGTCATATTATCTGGAAGTTGAAATACAAGGCTTTGGCTCATTCTGGTAATTAACACTATTAGTTAAAAAATTAGTTATTATGGAATTAATCCACAATTACATACATGTATGAACTAATACATTAACCTTACAGACTCTTAATTAGTTCCTAATGTGGTAATCATTAATGAATAGCTTAAATAATCATTAGTTACACATTAATTCAGTATTATCTGTGCATTAGTTAGCTTATTAGTGCACCCGTATTGTAAAGTGTCACCCATTTTTGTATAATGTATGCTGGATGACAGTGAAGAGAGACACTCACTGAGCGAGACGCCGTTGAGAATGACTCCGGACACAGACATTCCTGTCAGGAACCTGAGGATGCAGTACACCACGTACGACGGAGAGAGAGCTGTGAATGTGCCTAAGACAGCGAGCTGAAAATATGACCAAATCAGAATAGCCTTTCGCCCAAACCTACACGAGAATATAAACACACAATAAAGAGTTGAATCTGAAATCTCCTTCATCAGTTTAAAATGGTTCTGTGGAGTTTTTTGTAATCCATAAAGACTTGCAGACTTGTCTCATGGGATCTGTACATTTTAAAATAAATTTCTAGTCAATAAGTTAATTGTTAAAAATATTTAATTTAGTTCTATATCAAAATTTCTGTGATAGTGGGAAATTGTTGTATACCGATCTGTTTTCTATCAACTGTTTAATCAGAACTATCGATTTGCATCAGTTTTTTTTATCAGTTCTTTTCTATCTAACTGGGCAAATGAGTTTGAAAAAAGAACATTTGAAGAAAATCTGACCGTGTACACAGAAAGATATAGATGCTTTACCTGTCTGATAACCCTCCGAATATAATGGCACCTGCCAGTACTCCTCCCATGTAAATGGTCTGGCTCATCTGTTTGAGTGGACGAAGTGTACAAACTAAATCCCACTGTGACAAATGAGAGAAAAGAGTTACTGCAAAACATTGCACATGCATTACTCTTCGTGCTTGACAAAAATGGTGGTCCTGACTCCGTCACTTGATTCCTATGGAGCATCGAGTGTGTAACTAATTTTGTTGACTAAATGATGATCTAGATATTCCCTTCACAATTGCTGGGAACGCAAATAACTTGCGAGGGAATGCAAAAGATTAAACAAAAAAAATTCTCCCATCCTATTTTTTTTTCCACCACCATGTCTCTTTAGGGGCTCCGTACTTTTTGACTAAGAGAGAGCCCTAACAGACACTGTTAAGTGAAGCTATGTGAACACTGCATGAACGGAGCCACACGGTGTGGTTATTGAATCTTAAAACACAACATTTGGCGAACGAGGATGTCTGAACTCGTCTTACCACCACCGCCACCTTTCCTACCTGTTCCCGGCGATCCAGCTGTTCCTTGGGATCGATGAGTGACATTGTTTGAGGATCATTTGCTAGCTTTGGGACACTTTGGGACCTAGCAGAGGCGAGGAAGTGTGTGCTCCTGCGCCATTGTCTTGGGCAGGAGGGACAGTGAATTTTCGCCACGCTCACCTTATCGGATGATAAGTACCTCACAGCCACGGTCTCCTTGAAGGCCCACTTCAGCTCTAGAAGAAGCCAGCGGATATATCGCTTTGAATTTTGTCAGAGAACGCAAAAGCCGGGTGAGACCATTGTCCACTATGTATCAGCATCACGTGAGCTGGCTAGACTTGATTTGGGGATTTGGAGGATGGACTTATAGTTGACCAGTTAATAGAGAAAACGTCATGTAACCAATTGAGGGAGATATTTTTACTAGAGCCAGACTCCACGACACTAGCGGACCCTTCAGCAATTGAAAAGCAGTTGGAAACGGCCCTAATGGAGGCGCGCAAGTTCAGCCACGCTGTGCACGAGCCTGTGACATCATCATCACCACCATCAGTTCAGCACACTGAGACTGCAGAGGCAGCTGACTGGGTGAGTGACCATTTAGATGTAATGAGAGTGGACAGGGGGTCCAGGGAGAGTGGGCGCAAGAGCTGTAGCAACTGTGGCTCCACTAAACATACAAAGAGAGATCAGTCATGCCCTGCCCTGGGGAAACGTTATTGTAACTGCAACAAGTTGAACCATTTTGCATGCTGCTGCCGCTCTTCCCCTGCTTGCCATGATACTGCGGCTGTCCCCATAAACACTGTACAGACCTCACAGCCTTCGTTCAAGCTCTGCACATGCCGTGTGGGCACAGCTCTCATTCCACTCCTCATGGACACAGGCGAAAGTGTCAATTCTGAACAAATACACATATGACCATTTTTTCAGTCACATGCTTCTGGAAGCACCGGCTAAACCCTTGTTAGGCTATGGCCATTTTCCCACCTCCATTCTGGATGTGGCCAGCTTGCCCGTCAGGTATGATCAACAATGTGCGCCTGCCACCAAGTTCTGCATCACCCGGAAGGGAGCTAACATTATGGGCCTAGACTTGTTTCTTGCGCTGGGTTTTACTGTGAGTGATGCTAGGGGCCTGATGCATGTCCTGCAGGTTGCAGCCTCCTGGCCTGACCGCTAGCCACAACTGTTCAACGGGATGGTTTTGTACACCATCCCACTGTGGATGTGTCAGTTTGCCCTGTTATCCAGCTCCTACGGTGCATTCCCCTGGCCCTCCGTGACGCGGTGTAGGCCGAACCGCATTGCCTTGTGGAGGTGCACGTCATAGAGCCCGTCAACGCCAGTAAGATGGACTTACAGAACGGCTACCTCCAGGTCCCTGTGGCACCGGCCAGCATGGATCTTACAGCGTTTGTCACGCACATGGGGGTTTTCAGGTTTAAACACATGGCATTTGGACTTTCATCAGCCCCGAGCTATTTTCAGAAGATAATGTCACTCATACTGGCTGGTATCCAGGGGGTCTCCATCTACCTGGATGACGTGGTGGTGCATGCGCCCTCCACTGCACTGCATGACGATCACCTGGAGCAGGTATTTCAGCGTTTTGAGCAGGGTCACACTGAAATCTGAGAAATACTTGTTCGGGGTTGAGGAGGTCGAGTTCCTGGTCTTCAGGATCTTGAAGGAGGGTATCGCCCCAATAATGTACCACACTGAGGCCATTCTGTCCCTGCCAGACCCGCGTTCACCATCCAAGCTGTCTTCCTACCTGGGGATGGCCACTTACTACCTCAGACTCATGCCACACTACTCTGACTCTACGCCCCTCACAGATTCAAGAGGGGGTGGAACGCCTGGTGGTTTTCGCCTCAAGGGCAAGTACTCCAGCAGAGCAGAAGTATTCGGTGGGGGAGAGGGAACCCCTGGCCTGACGAACGCTGGCATGTTTACCTATATGGGAGGCCTTTAACCATCCGCACAGACCACCAAGCACTGACGGCACTGCTGGTGACTAAAGGCTTGGGGCACAGGCCCATGAGACTGCTGGGGTGGGCTGACAGGCAGAACCAGTATAACTTCAGTCTGGAGCTTATGCCTGGGCGGGCCAACATGGTAGATGACCTCCTGTCTAAAGCTGTGTCTGTGACGAAGGAGACGAGGTAACACCAGACACAGAGAGCGACGAAGACTGGGTCCACATCCTGCACGGGCCCCTCAGTTCAGTAGTCACTCTGGCGGAGCTGCAGCAGGCCTCAGCTACAGACGAGGCCCTCACAACTCTCCGTAACTTTCGTCCAGGACGGCTGGCCGGACAAAGTGGATGACCAGCTGCTCCCCTATTACCGCTTCCGCAATGAGCACTCCTGCTGGGGGGCAGTGTGTCTGGCCCGTGGCCACCGTGCGGTCATTCCGAAGATTCTCAGGTCCAGAGTGCTACACATGGCACATGAGGGGCACCTGGGGGTGGTCAAGGTGAAGCAGTGCTGCCGTGACACAGTGTGGTGGCCCCACATAGACTCTGATGTTAAGGAGCTGGTGCGTAACTGCGCCTGCTGCCTCCTGAGTGGGAAAACTGGTCAGCCTGCCACAGCCCCTCTCACCCCGACCCCTTGGCCGTCTTCACCCTGGGAACATATTCAGGTTGACCTCTGTGGAGAACTTCACGGGGCACTTGCTCACGCTCGCTACCTGCTGGTTGTGCACGATCTTCATTCAAAATGGCCTGAGGTTTTTCAGCTGAGCTCCATCACTGCACACTCCATCATCGACCGCCCGGACAACCTGTTTGGGCGCTGGGGCCTCCCCATAGTTGTCATAACGGATAACAGGCCCCAATTTGCATCAGCAGAGTTCACTGAGTTTCTAACGATGAGGTCCATCTAATGTGGGGGGGTGGAAAGACTGAATAAAACACTTAAAAATGGAATCCGTGCTTGTCTGGAGGAAGGGGGAAAACCTTCAGCAATGCACTCGACCAAACTCTCCTGACCACCCGGGCATTCCACTACTGGAGTGTCACTTGCATTGCTCATGATTGGGCGTGAACTAAAGCAACCACTGGACTGTTTGAGAGCTGACCTAGCTCCTACACGTGGAAGCTTAGGGCTCCAGAAAGCCAGAGCTCAGGTGAAAGGTTCGCAGGCTTGGATGAAAGCGAGGTTTGATACCATGCACAGAGTGCAAAACCACTCACTTTCTGCAGGGGTTGGTTCAGGGTCAAACACCCCCACCGCCAAAATAAGCTGCAGTCATACTGGTCAGAGAGAAAATGTTATGTCTGAAAACGTGCAGCATGGCCGTGGGAACTAGGGGTGCTGAGGGTGCTGCAGCACCCCCTGGCGACAGCTGTTTCACTACATTGAAATATAATATGACGTGACTTTAAATAACTTTTTGATTTTCAGCATGTTTTTTAAGAACACTTTCTACCTTTATAAAACGACTCTAACGATTATTTCATTTCCATATGTTGTCGAATATAGTTGTATAGAAATGAATAGGCTGGCTGCCTATCATAAGGCAAAAGTCGATCTCGCATAGAGTGAGTGACATGACACTGGTTGAGGTCCAGCATCTCAAAATTGATTTGACACTCATTTTATGCATGTGAAAAAACAAAATATAGATGTCTTGATTAAAGCATTCTTTGGCATTAAGGGCTGTTCACAAAGAACGAGTTTTTCCATTACCCTCTGCTACTGTTCCAATGATTTTCCCTGTGAACGCGCACGCAACTGTTGCGCTCGCGTCTCGCGAACGAAACCTCATTCTCAAAACGCGGCACTCAAGTTAAGTTCAACAAAAATGCACCTCGAGACCTTGCATTCCCCCAAATTCGCCTGTATGTGCTGTAATGGTAGTAATGTAATGGTCTAGTCAGACTCTAGTGGTAGAACATTAGACTAACGTGCAAGAGTTTCTGAGTTCTATTCCACACTCGCATAGTTATTGTTTTCCCCTCATTAAAACCGATTATGTTTATCAGTTGTTGTCAAGCAGGGACATGACAAAATGTTTGAATGCATTTTACTTTGTGGTTTCACCGGTACGAATAGAGATTTCTCCGCAACTGATCAAGCTCCTGTCCGTGTGAAGATGTTCCTTGTGGCAGCGCGAGCCACCCTGCTGAAAAATCCAGCTAAAACCAGCCAAGGCTGGTTGGCTGGTTTTGGCTGGTCTCCCAGCCTGGTTAGTTGGTTTATCAGGCTGGTTTTAGAGGGGTTTTGAACACTTTTTCAGCTGGTCAGGCTGGTCCTAGATGGTCAAGTTGGTAGCCAGGCTGGGTGACCAACTAAAACCAGCTACTTCCAGCTTAAACCAGCTAAGACCAGCCAACCAGCCTAGGCTGGTTTTAGCTGGATTTTTCAGCAGGGAATCAGCACTCAACGAGTCAACGAGTACTTTGATCACTTGATTTAAAAAAACAACACATTTAAGCGTGCTATTTCTCCTCTTATTTAACAAATGAATGCTCTGCTAGACTAGTTAACCGGATGTTTTATTTATTTGTATTGGCACATCCCATAGACTGTAGTACATCCGTGCCGCGAGATGTTTAAAAGTGCTGGGGACAATATCGACCCTTGCAAAAAAAAAAAAAAAGTGGTGGGGAAATTCCCATATAATAATTATTAATAATTATAATAATAATAAAAGGTGTTTCTGTTTCTGTTTTTTTTTTTTTTTTTTGCGTAAAAATATTTCTCAAACGGCAGTGCTCAGTAGATCTGCTCTGGCGCCGACTCTGTCAAGCCACGCCCATTAAGCCCCGCCCCCAGCACGCCCATGATAAAATATGTTCCCACGGCCATGACGTGCAGTGTTGTTTCCTGTTGGACTCTGTTATGTTATGCACTGTGAGTGACAGGTTACGGTGCCTTTGGGTTAGAAAGGTTACGGCAGTGATTTACAGCAAGGGTGAACAAATGTAAGGTTTGCGTCAGTTCAGTAAACGCAGCATGAACGGGGCTACACGGTGTGGTTATTGAGTCCTACACAACAACCCTAGTAATACTTTTCTAAATTTTCTAATTTTATTAACATGTAGATATAATAAGTTGAATTCATGTTCATTTAAGAATGTCTCAGTATTTGGTTTGTTTTTATTTTGCTTACAGCCGTTTGTTGGCTAGCATGGACTAAACCTAGTGATCCATATTATCCAGCGTGATTTGGAAAAAGCATCCAAAGGAGCATCTTGTGCTGCAATATATATACAAAAATTAAATCTGACCAGGCTCCATGTCTGCAGTTTGTACACATTTCTCATTGCCACTAATTTGCATAAAACTAAAACTAGATTTGCAATATTTTGCCTATTTAGAACTTTGCTACTTAAATTGCCATGTAAAGGGACAAATAAAGATTTTACTACTACTACAACTTTCAAAACTTTTCTTTGCTGTCTTTCATCCTAAAACATTTGTACTCCACTACATACATTTTGACCAATAATGTTGAGAAATAGGCCTACATATTTTATGTCAGAGCTAATGAAACAACTTACTTCTGATACTATAGATGAGCTGAATTCAGTCTTGTCATATGTCCAGCCATCAGCACAACTCTCTGTCAGCAGTTCAGTCACATTTCTGTGACTCAGTTTGTCAGTGATTAAATGCCACTGAGTTTCAGTGTACCGAGTGCATTTGGACAGTGTCAGTGATGAATCCAGTGGGATAAACGCGCGCAGGACCGATGAGGTGCTCTCATTCAGGGCAGCCGTTATATTGGGTATGCGACAGTGATGCTCCGGTACACCAGCAGTAAAGTTATTTAGTAAATTCTGGCAAGCCATCAGAAGACCCGGGATGGACAGAAGCATCACATGAATCAGCTGAAAGCGTCCAAACCCGCCAACTTCATCTAGAAGATCCGCAAAGCCCATATTGATCCAAGACTCCTGTGATATTTCTAGATCTCAAGAGTTTTCCTCAGCAGATTGACACAACTCACCACGACTGTACTCTTTACTTTAAATGAAAAATACTCACACAAAAAAAATGCTATTTAAAACTTTGAATGATTAATTTTGGGGTTAATGGTTGCCAAAGGAGTTTCTGATTTCTGAACACAAAGTATTCTTCCAAACACTGAGCTGAAGTGAATGAAAAGTCACCCCCTCCATGACACACGCAGAGTACAATACATTTTAATCTGATTAAAATCCCCTGCACTGGAATTTTCATAAAGAGCTTGTGCAGAACAAGTGACTTTGAGGAAACCCGTTGAGAAAACGAAATAAGTCTCTTTCTTTACTTTTTTTTAATATGAATAAGAAAACAATGGTTTTGTAAAGTGCACTTTAAAAAAAGTTTGTCAAATATAAACTGGTAACTTAAATACTATAAATAAACCAAGTTAACTGGGAATGTTCTCAGAAATTTGGCCAAGGTTTTGACAACGTTCTCTCATTTTCTCTCATCATCTTTGTGTTACAGTTCTTACCTGTCGGTTCTCGTTAACTTTTTATGTTTTCCATTTGTTATTTGGTGATTGATTTTCAAAATAAATTACAGAGGAGCCATAACTTATCAATTTGGAACAAGAATATTTTCATACTCATAAGGCGTGTTCAGACCTTTATTTTAAAATAGCAATGAACATGAGAAATCATGAAAAAAATGTAGAAACCTCAGTTTGTTTTCATGCCAAAAGATAGCATCCATTCAATTATTTTGGAAAAAAATGTCGGAAAAGTTTGAAATATGAAGATATAAAAAACTATAAAGTATAAAAAAAATATAAAGTTCACTTTTTGTATTTTTGGTTTTAGTTTATGTAAAACATCAAATATGATGAAGATTTGAAGTTTTGATTATACATTTTCTTTTGGGTTGTTAGTTTAGAGGGTGTGGGTCATCAGTTACAGAAATCATTTGGTTTTAATCTTTTCTTTGATTTGGCGACACTTGTTTTTTATGTTTGTATTCTATTTTATTTATTGTTTTGTAACTTGCTAATACTGTTTTTTTTTTTCTAATAAACTGTACTGCATGTTATTCCATTTCTTTGGTTGCAAGGCTCCGAACCAGAAACAAATATTTTAACAGGAATAAAGTTAGTATTGTTGTGGCACTGGCGCCTGTCATTATATTATTAACATTTTATTAACAATCAAGCTCAAATTGAGCTTTGAAGTTTTTCACCGGTGAATGCTGAAGATTTGTGTTCTGTCAGTTATTTATGGCCTCATTTGAGGCAGTAAGGTCAGCATTATGCTTCCATTAACTTACAAAGGTTATTGACAAAAGGTTATTGTATCTATGTGAGCACTCAGCTTTTCCAGTCATTTGATAGATTTGGTAAAAATCTTGTGTATAAAGATGAAGTGTTATGCACAGGCTGTATTGGCAATGATTAGAGGGCAAATATCAGACTGTAAATATAGGAGCTATTGTGGTTTTGCCGACAGTTTGAGGATCCACTGCCTTAAGTTACAAGGTTTAGTCACAAGCTCTAGTATAAAGCTATGGTAACACTTTATTTTACGACCCGCAAACAACTGTGTAAGTACACTGAAATTACGGTGTACGTTTCAGTAGTTATAATGTACTTCCGTGTAGGTATAAGGGAACAATATGTTAAGTTTGGGGTAATAAAGGGGTAACAAGCAGATACAAGCAAATTATTTAATTAGTTAAAAAATAACAGGTACGTATTCTGTTAATATATTCCAGGCAAAAATTGTACGTCTGTTGTTTATAAAACATATCACATTTCTGGCTAAATATGTTCTTGTGCAATGTTACAGGGTCATTTTGACATTTGTGGGTTAAACATTAAACACACACACACACACACACACACACACACATATATATATATATATATATATATATATACTATGATACAAATTAAATTTATTGGCATTTCTTGATCAAAATAATTTTGTTTTTGCTATGATTTTAATTTAGACCTTACCATATGGTAATTAGTACTTACCTTATCCCATTGAATTGCAACTTAAATTGACACTTAAATGTCATGGCAAATATACTGTGTAATTAAAACATTTTTTTTGATAACAGTACCTTTCTCTGTAATTATTACAGTGCAAATAGTGTTGTTTCGTATTGCTACATAGTAAGTAGCGTTTGTTACCCCCTTGTTCTGTGTAGTTACAGGGTAAGTGTAACTCATGCGGGCTGTAAATTAAAGTGGTGCTTGTTACCCCTTTATTACCCCAAACTTAACATATTGTTCACTTATACCTACACGGAAGTACACTATAATTACAGAAACGTACATCGTAATTTCAGTGTACTTACATAGTTGTTTGCGGGTCGTAAAATAAAGTGTTACCAAAGCTATTTACAGACTCAAAGGGGGTAAGAGAGTGCAAGTTTGAAATGTGGGACAAGGTACACCAAAAGCCATGGAAGTGGAAACCATTGTAAAGATCCTGCTGACGAAGGAAAGTTCTTACAAAAGGTAAACATGGACCACTGAACACGACACATACACTCTAGGGACAAAAAGCAGTCTTGACTACAAATCATTGGCTTTTAACAGTTAATGTGTAGTTTAAAAAAATGATCCTGCTTAGTTTGAGTTTAATGTGACACCAAGTGTCAGCGCCCGATCAATCACAGCATCATTACTTCTGGCCAGGAGGAGTTGAGATGAGATTGCCCAACACTGCACTGGATAATAACCTTTCCCCTTGTCAAACAGCTGGTTCTATGGGTGATTTAGATGAGCTCCTCAAAGTGCACTTTGTTTTTAACAATACCCTGACAATGCTCTCATCAACTACGTCCAGCAGACCAAAGTCTATAATATATATGTTGGAAAAACAAAAGACTCTCCCAAAAGTGAAAGAACTTTAAAAAAAACTTACTTTTTTGTGCTAGATGTGAAGGGTTGCTCTATTCGCATTTGGTGTGAACGCAGCATCACACGGGACGAGCGGAAATTTCTAACTTCACTTCATTTTGGTTTTTGATCCAGAGCACTGCCATGAGTTGACGCCTATGTGTATAGATGGTAGGCCCCTGAATCTGGAGCCTCTTTTGAGGCAGGGTGGATTGTGTTGTACTTCCCTTGCTAACAGGGTGTTGTGTTTTTGTTGTGAGTACACTGCCATGGGCAATGTGGTTAGGTACCATGATACTGTAGGCACTGTGTAAACAACATATCTGCCAACGAAGGCTGTGCTGTTATGTAGTAGGCCTCAGCAGGCCTCATTGATGGGCAGCCCCTAAAAGGGCTCTTTAGGCCAGCTTGCCTCAGGTGGTTGGTCTTAGTAGTCCAGGCTTTAGACTCACTGACGGGTAGTAGGCCTTAACAGTCAACTAGGCAACCCATTTTCTAGCTTGCTATCAGGTAATAGGACTCTCCAGGACTCCCTGAAGGGGAGTTCCAACATATGGTCAACTGGACAGCTAGCCTGACTGGCTATCAGGTAGTAGACCTCACCAGGACTCCCTGAAGGCGAGTTCCCACGTATGGGCAACTGGACAGCTAGTCTGACTGGCTATCAGGTAGTAGACCTCACCAGGGCTCCCTGAAGGCGAGTTCCCATGTATGGGCAACTGGACAGCTAATCTGACTGGCTATCAGGTAGTAGACCTGACCAGGACTCCCTGAAGGCGAGTTCCCACGAATGGGCAACTGGACAGCTAGTCTGACTGGCTATCAGGTAGTAGACCTGACCAGGACTCCCTGAAGGCGAGTTCCCACGTATGGGCAACTGGACAGCTAATCTGACTGGCTATCAGGTAGTAGACCTGACCAGGACTCCCTGAAGGCGAGTTCCCACGAATGGGCAACTGGACAGCTAGTCTGACTGGCTATCAGGTAGTAGACCTCACCAGGGCTCCCTGAAGGCGAGTTCCCATGTATGGGCAACTGGACAGCTAATCTGACTGGCTATCAGGTAGTAGACCTGACCAGGACTCCCTGAAGGCGAGTTCCCACGAATGGGCAACTGGACAGCTAGTCTGACTGGCTATCAGGTAGTAGACCTGACCAGGGCTCCCTGAAGGCGAGTTCCCATGTATGGGCAACTGGACAGCTATCCTGACTTGCTATCAGGTAGTAGACCTTACCAGGACTCCCTGAAGGCGAGTTCCCACGTATGGGCAACTGGACAGCTAGTCTGACTGGCTATCAGGTAGTAGACCTGACCAGGACTCCCTGAAGGCGAGTTCCCACGTATGGGCAACTGGACAGCTAGCCTGACTGGCTATCAGGTAGTAGACCTCGCCAGGTCTCCCTGAAGGCGAGTTCCCACGTATGGGCAACTGGACAGCTAGTCTGACTGGCTATCAGGTAGTAGACCTCGCCAGGACTCCCTGAAGGCGAGTTCCCAAATATGGGCAACTGTACAGCTAGTCTGACTGCCTATCAGGTAGTAGACCTGACCAGGACTCCCTGAAGGCGAGTTCCCATGTATGGGCAACTGGACAGCTAGCCTGACTGGCTATCAGGTAGTAGACCTCACCAGGACTCCCTGAAGGCGAGTTCCCACGTATGGGCAACTGGACAGCTAGTCTGACTGGCTATCAGGTAGTAGACCTCGCCAGGACTCCCTGAAGGCGAGTTCCCACGTATGGGCAACTGGACAGCTAGCCTGACTGGCTATCAGGTAGTAGACCTCGCCAGGACTCCCTGAAGGCGAGTTCCCACGTATGGGCAACTGGACAGCTAGCCTGACTGGCTATCAGGTAGTAGACCTCGCCAGGTCTCCCTGAAGGCGAGTTCCCACGTATGGGCAACTGGACAGCTAGTCTGACTGGCTATCAGGTAGTAGACCTCGCCAGGACTCCCTGAAGGCGAGTTCCCAAATATGGGCAACTGTACAGCTAGTCTGACTGCCTATCAGGTAGTAGACCTGACCAGGACTCCCTGAAGGCGAGTTCCCATGTATGGGCAACTGGACAGCTAGCCTGACTGGCTATCAGGTAGTAGACCTCACCAGGACTCCCTGAAGGCGAGTTCCCATGTATGGGCAACTGGACAGCTAGCCTGACTGGCTATCAGGTAGTAGACCTCGCCAGGACTCCCTGAAGGCGAGTTCCCACGTATGGGCAACTGGACAGCTAGTCTGACTGGCTATCAGGTAGTAGACCTCGCCAGGATACCCTGAAGGTGAGTTCCCACGTATGGGCAACTGGACAGCTAGTCTGACTGGCTATCAGGTAGTAGACCTCGCCAGGTCTCCCTGAAGGCGAGTTCCCAAATATGGGTAACTGGACAGCTAGTCTGACTGGCTATCAGGTAGTAGACCTCGCCAGGACTCCCTGAAGGCGAGTTCCCAAATATGGGCACTAGGTAGCCAGTCTACTGGTTATCAGGTAGTAGACCTCACCAGGATACCCTATCTCTGAGATCTGGGCAGAGTGGTGAGATCTGGGCACTGTCAGCTTCGCAATCCCTCGGGTTGGATGCCTTTTCTTAAGGCAAGTGTCCAAAGGTTGACAGGAAGTTGGCCAGACTGAAGTGTCCAATGTAAGTGACGCCAGGTCAGGCCTTCCTGCTGGCATTGCGGGTGAGTATGTTCCCCTGAATAGTAATTGGCTGGGGCTCCTTCGGGTTCCCTAGCCACATTCCCTAGAAGGGACCCCTTCTAATTTGAAGTTGTGCTCCTAGGCCCTTGAGCAGGCCCAGGTAGGCCTTTCTTTAAACAAATTTAATGGAGGTTTTCCTGTGAAGCGTATAGCTTGGGCTATGACCGTAGGGAATGCAGTGTGACCTGAAGTTGAGTCGTTCTGGCATTTCATTTGATTATATCATGACCAGAAACAAATGTTCAGTCTTGCTTGTGAAAGATAATTCCTCGAGACCAGTTTTCAGTTGTGTGGCGATTTGTACACAAAACAGGCAATTTTCTCAATTCTTGTCATGAGAAGTATGAGAAAGTTGGCCTCCGTAATATGGTGGTGCCGTTGGCATACGCTCCTGTGGCCAAAAGGGCGTCTACACTCTAAAAAATGCTGGGTTGTTTTAACCCAATTTTGGGTAAAATATGGACAAACCCAGCCATTGGGTTACATTTTTAAACAACATTCTTCTTTTTTATTGGCAGTTGGCGTATACCAATTTAGAGCATTACTGCCACCAATTGTTTGGGGTGTGGAGCTTCAATGTGGATTGAATATATATATATATATATATATATATATATATATATATATATATATATATATATATATATATATATATATATTCTTGTTTATTCTTAATTGTGACAGGAGAGAAACGGTAGAGCATATATTAATAGAATATGAAGACAATGAATCATACTGTTAGAACAAGTTAAAGAATTAGATTACACACATTTATCAGTGGAGGGTTTACGTTCCTTTTCAGCCAGCTGAATACCTTAAAGAAACAGACATATTTGATCGAGTTTAATGCATTATCCTTTTGCAAGTTTCCCTATACGACTGAGATTAAGATTAAGACCTGTGTGTCGAATTCTTAGCCTTGTGATTACAGATTCCTCCAAAAGCCTCCTTGCTTTTACTGATTTTTTAATTTTATATAAAAAAACTACATTGTAAAAAAATATTTTCAAGATTTGTTATCACAACATATTTTTTTTGTCAAATCAACTTTATAATAATTTATTTAGTTGAGATAACTTATTATTTTGAGTTTCTGATGATTGAATTAATCTCCTTCATTGTATTAACTCACTTTTTCCAGTTCAGTCAACTTAACATTTTAAGGCAACCCAGGTTACTTACTTTTTTAAGTTAAACCAACAATATTTTTTTACAGTGTAGTAATCACAACATTTTTTTCTTCTGTCAAATCAACTTAAATAGTTCATTTAGGTCAGATAACATATAATTTTGAGTTTCTGATGATTAAATCAATCTCCTTCATTGTAACTCACTTTTTCCAGTTCAATGAACTTAAAGTTAAAGCATCAATATTTTTTATAGTGCGCATTGCTCTTGCCATAACCCATTGATTGAGTCTGGAGGTGGTGCTGATGAGCGGGTGCAGTTTTAAAAAAATTTTTTTTTATTTTTTTATTTTTTTATTGAAGAAACATGTAAATATACAAATATATTCAGGAGAACATAAAAGAGGTAAAACAAAGACAAATTATAATAATTCCAAATCAAGTGCCATAAAAATAATTAGCTATAAAACATTAAAAAAAAAATAATTATAATAGGCTAATACAAATAAAATAAATAATGTACTGTATGATATAAAGCTGTTTAATCCAGACTATCAGATCCATTACAAAATATTTTTTCATGTATGTTCAGGAATCTATTAAATTTTTTATTGCTATAGTTAAATTAAAAGATTTAAGCAGTGAGTCTACTTCAACCAAAAAATGTGAGAAAATAGGAAGTGATCCCATAAATTTCTGTTCATGGATGAAAAATTTGCCAAATAAAATAAAAAAAATTCAAAATGTATTCTTTGGATGTGTGGGAATCAGTATAATAACAAATAATACCTTTCAAATTAAAGGAGTGTGCATGAATAGGGGAAAATATATAAGACCAAAATTTCTAAACCAAATTGCAAGGAAAACATAGTGTCTTAATGTTTCATCTTCGTCACCGCAAGACGAACAGGTACTAAAAAATATAAATATATTTGGACACCGTTGCATTAAGCACAGTATTATATTCTTTAAAAGGAATAAGAAAGTCATGAAGCGTTCATAAGTCAAATGTTGAATTGTCAAATGAGCGGGTGCAGGTGTGGTGAGTCAGTCCTCTGGTGATGACGAGTGGATGGGCGGAGTCGGGTGATCGGGCGCTGATGGTGCGGCAGGTGTTACTGATGACTCCGGGACAGTTATTGCCTGATATTTTGTGTATAAATATTACCCATCTTCATATGATGTGACAATGTTTTAGTGTTTCACAGGTTCTGGCTCGTCACAAAATCTTTCACTGAGACTCTGAGAGGAACAATTTAAAAGTGAGTTCTGAATAAATGTTAAATGTTTTTGTATTGTGTTTAAATGCATTGAGGATCTCAGTGTGGCGCTTATGAGTGCATGCAGACATTTAACTTCTCCTGCTTATTAATTTCAGGTTCATCATGGCAATGCTGAAAAGCTGTCTGCTTCTTTTCATCATCTTCTCCATGGGGAATAGTACAGAAGGTAACCAACACATTTATTTGTAGAAACCATTGCTATTTAAACCTCTTGGAAATGTACAATATTCCATTGATTAGTATTTGCATGATGAATAAGGGGTTTATGGTGTTTTCAGAAGATGATCACACAAATGCCGGAAGATGCCCTGCTGAATGGAGGACATTTGGACTCGGATGCTACAAGTACTTTTCTGATGCGAGTAACTGGATCACAGCAGAGGTAATGTGTTCACACAAGAGGATTGACACACTTTATATTAGGTGTCTTTAAGCACATCTAAAACACAGATGTAAAGACGTGTAACTGCATTGTCAGATTAATTTAAGCTGATAATTAAATACAGGAAAAAACTAATGTAATCTCTAAAAGGAAGAGTTAGTTCAGGCAAGAAGTTACGATACAAAGAAATTTGATCTAGAGCTCAGTTTAGTTGTGTAGAAAATTTAAGATCAAACTTACTCCACTTTTATAATGCTTGTGTTCCCATCATGCACTGGGGTGTGAATCCTTCCCCTCTTTCATTGCTTTTGCAGTTTAGTTTAGTAACTTGCCATTATGTGAAATCTGGGCTAATTTCTATTCAAATGAACACAATCTCTCAAACGATCTATTGAATGTTGAAGTCATTGTGTATTGGAGTTCAGGTGTCCTTTAGAAATTAGATTTTACTTGCTAATAACAGGTTAATCCTAGTGATTAATAAAACCCTTCCTATAAAGTGAGTGTTATTTTGTAAAGTCAACTTTCTTTTCTGCAAATAACTGACACAGAAAACTGGTACTGAGTAAATCAGAGCAAACTTTTCTTGCAAATGTCTAAAATGTTGTCACTCGTGTTCTGCTAAAATTGATTTTCTCTTTAGAAAAACTGTCAAAGTCTTGGAGCGAATCTCGCATCTGTGCGTAATGAACAGGAAAATGATTTCCTGCTGAGTCTGTTGCCTTCTCCTTCCACACGTACTTGGATTGGTGCTCATGATGCTGTTCAAGTAAGTTCAGTTGTGTGTCCTAAAGAGACCTGTTTGTTTGTCTAAACTACAATTGTTGCTTTAAAAAGTAAAGGCAAAGTTTCTAATGAAGATGTTTTGACTTCAAATCTGAACTAAAGCTTCTTCCTGAAGTCTGCCAACAGTAGTGCACTCTTATATTCTCTCTTCAGGATGGACGGTGGTTGTGGAGTGATGGATCTGCGTTTTCGTACACCAACTGGTGCTCTGGAGAACCCAACAATTACCAGCAGCATCCCGAGGACTGTTTGGAGATCAACTTTACCTGTAAGAATACAGCCTTTTTCAATACTATGTTTACTATCCAATTTTTTACATTCAGAAAAATGTATGATTTTTGGATTTCACAAAGTGCCTGAAGTTGAACAGTCTTATTTTGATTGTAATGATCAGAATAACTGATTTGATTATTCCCCCTTACAGCTGACTGTTGCTGGAACGATGAGTCCTGTTCAACCTCATTATCCTATATTTGTGTGTTAGACATGTGTGATTGTGTGACTCCACGGGGACCTACGTGAACATTTATGCTAATTTCAAGTGTTCTTAAATCGAATCTCTTCTAAACTTTAATCAATTGTCTGTCATCTCTGAACCGCTCCTCTAATAAAAGCATTGAAAATCCAAATTGTATGAAGTTTCTGTATGTAAAAATGGAAGTATATTGTGTTGCAAAGGGTTTGAGAATCTGGTCAGAAAGGCATTAAATGAAATCATCAGGGGTGGGGTTTAAACTGCACACATGCTTCATCATTGGCTTGTTTTTTTTTTCATTGGTGTTTTCTGGATAATAAACAATATATGGAACTCATCCAGGGCCCTTTTTGTTTTGTGAGTATGTGAGAAACCACTGCAAACAAATCAGATTATTCCCCAGATGTTTATGAAAACTTTTTTTTTTTTTTTTTTTTGGGGTGGATTTGAATATATAGTTGAAACACTCGCAGAAACGTTTTTTTATTAAAAAAATGTAAAAAATAAATAAAAATTTGTGTTTTTTTTTTGTGTTTTTGTCAATTTCCCATTCATTTCCTATGGGGGTCATTTTTGACCAGTGACCACAAGAGACTTTTTTTTTTTTTTTTAGACCACTCACTTAGCATGCTCAGATCTTGACCTCAATTTTTTGTTTGTTCATATACATAAAGTCACCAAGTTTTGTAATATTACGATGATGCTGTGATTTTTTAAAAATTCAAAAGATACTTTTTGTAATCAAAATGTATTGCTTTGTATTGTGTATAAAAGTGTGTTTGTATGTGTGGGTGGGTGTGTCTGTTTTGCACTCTAGATGTTGTAGAGTGTCACCCCTTTCCTGTGGTGTACTTTTTTTTTTTTTTTTTTTTTTTTTTTTAGAATTGTAGCCGGTTTGTAGATTGCACGTGCAAAAATTGAGAATTTTTTTTTTTTTTTTTGTCAATTTCCCTTTCATTTTATGGGTTCATATTCCGATGAAGCTGTGATTTTTAGAAATTCAAAACAGAATTTTTTTTGGTCAGAAATGAGCGAAGAGCAGCTGCGGGTTAAAAAAGTTAATACATAAGACAGCTTGGTTTGTATGTGCAGTGTGCATTGTACAATGAAACGTCAAAGTATGTTATGTTTTCCACAGGTTTTATTTAACTCATAAATCAGCAAAAAAAAAAAAAAAAAAAAAATATCCGCACCACTTTTTAGACTGAATAATGCGTATGCCATCACCGTTTTCACAGATTTGCATTTTTCCCTATGGTTTTTTGGTATATTCAAAAACTTGTACTTTGAATCCCATTTTCAAAGTTGAACACCATTGTGTAAATAAATGGCCAAATAGCATAAAAACGTTCTGTTATTGAAAACTGTAGTATAAACGGCCCCTGATTGGCTTGAGTAGACAGTGGGTGGAGTCCAAGTACTTGTTGATTTGAGTCCACGTGGAAATCCATTTACAAAGCCATCCACAAATACACAAAAACCCATTCACAAATTAATGCCAGTCAGAATTGTGTTTGTGACATAAAAAAAATCTATTCCCATATAGGTTTTATTGGCAAATCAAATTTTTATTTATATCTAAAATATATTTGTGGATCATAATCTATTTATTTGAAACAAAGGAATTCTACCCCCTTAGGTAATGTCAAATAGCCTCCATATAATCACTGCTGACAGACAGTGCTGCTGAATGATTCACCAGAGCCCAAGTCAAAAAGAGAACGTGCAGTCCTGCATGAATCTTGTTTTACCGTAAACCACCGTATATAGCCTACCCTGATCTTTTGTGTCGTGTCGATCTCAGATGGTCGACTTTAGAGGTAGAACATTCTAATTCAGTGGCTCGATTAAGATCCATCAACCTGCATTTCATTTGGACTTAACAGGATCAAAAATCTGCTTAAACGGTTTTCTCTTTAAGGCTTTAAGGCGACGCAGAGACGAATCAAGTAAACTGATTAACCTTTCTCTGAGTTTACACGTCGTCTTTTAATGCCATTAGAGATTCGTTGACTTTTAATATGAAGACTGGCTGTAGTCAAATATGCCTCAGATGATAAAATGTTGTATTTCACGCCATTAAATGCTGTTTGCTAAATGTTTTTCCTGATATAGTGGGTCGTCATGTAGTTGTGGAATGCGTGTGCGCGTCTATTAGAAGGATTGTGAGCACGAGTGGAAAGTGTTTGTCTATGGGGTCTTCTGTACGTGGCAGCGACCAAAATCACTGTAACGTTAAACCCTCTGAAACAGGGTGTTTATAAAACTCTTTTTCTGGCTCTGCCCCATCACACTTTACTTTACACTCAAAACGAGGTAAGAGCTCATACACGTTTAATGGTTTTCATTTAACTCGATTGTTTGTAACAAATCTGCATGTCATGCAACAGCGTTATAGTGACATAAATAAACCTCTATTTCACCTTTACACTACAATGTTTCTTATTCTAACGTTATTCGTTTTTTTATTCAGAGTAGGCTAGTGCATGTTTGAAAGTGCAGCTTATCAGCTGATGGTGAAATGTGAGATGAAAACCGTGTTTTAATTCATGTAAGTTAAGTTAAACCCTGTAGTAAAACAAGTGTGGAGACGTTAGCCTGTACGTTTAGTACTGCTTTATATTTCTTTTCATTCCTTAAACACTTTATATGTGTCATACATATAATATACCATTACCATTTTTACTTTTCACTTGAATTCAAGGTTCACAGTTAGCTGCTTGGATGAGTCTAATGAATATGAATATTATTTAACTTACTGTATTTCTAAGAGCTAACAGCTGTGTCTGAATGCAACTGAATGTGTAAAATAATGGATAGTTTTGATAGATTTTTTGCTGATATCCTGCAGCGGCTGAAACTCAAGGCAAATCCTCATGGGGTGGACAGGACATTTTCTAGAAGATGTCGTCATCGCTCTTGTGCACTGACTTCAGAAACGTTTGAGAGTTTAGAGGAAGTTTTGGTTTGCTCTTAAAATATAATCAATCTCTTTCTAACAGTAACATTATTTGCCTTGAGGCAAATCATTTGGTGAACACTGGTTTATTCATCTGAGTTCCCAACTCTGTTCAGATGGAGCATACAGATCATCGGTAAAGTGGGAATTGTGTCCTATTTTCCCACTAGCAAGAATCCTCAGCTTCGTCCAATGACCTGTCAGCATTCAGAACCATTAGCACAACTAAAGAGTCAAACACAGCTGTTTACATGGGAGTTTACCTTTAAAGTAGGTGCGAAAGCAGAGTCAATCTGAACTCCAGATGTTTAAGAAGTAGATTAAATCTGACTCTGTAATACTGTTTGATTAACTATTTGCCAAGTCAATAAGCGTTAGTTCACCCAAAAGAGAAAATCACCCCATGTTTCACTTACCCTCAGGCCATCCTAGGTGTATATGACTTTCTTATTTCAGCCAAACACACAGTTCTATTAATAAAATATCCTGGCTCATCCAAGCTTTAAAAATGGGAGTGAATAGTACTTAAGGCTTAGATTTTGATCCTTAAAAAAGCACATCCATAAAAGAATAGGAGAATTTTTAATAGGAAAAATTTTAGTAGGAGTTTTATGCATAATCTTCACACAGATTATGTTGGAATTGGATTGTGACTTTGTGAATCTAAAAACGAATGGAATCATGAGGTCTCTATGGTGAACTTGTTTAAGAGACGTGTGGATTCTCTCTGTGGTTTCCATTTCGAGTTTAACCAATTTCACCCACGCCCAGTTAAACTTTCGCTCTGGCAGGTTTTTTGCTTTGACAGTAATGACTGGTCATTAGCTTAAGGAGTTGGTCACATTTGTACCAAAGCGTTTGTTGTTTGTGACAGTATCTAATTCCACTTCTTAAAACCATAAAAAGTTGTATATATAATCCATTCAGTGGCTGTTATCTATTACATCATATTTATGTAATAAAAATGTATAATAAATTGTATTCTGATGAATGCATAGTAGTATACTGGCTTCACTTCTTATAAATGTAATGTTTAGAAACTCTTTGCGTCAGACATCAAGCTGAATATTATTGGTCTCAGATTTTATTTAATTTCTTATATGCAAGTTGATTTGGTTGCTGTGTAAACATATATTGTTGTATAGTTGCTTAGTTATATGGCAAGTTTTTCAATCTACAGTACACAAGCACAATGTTCTTTGTATCGTTTCTGGTCAAGAAAAACTCTGCAGCTGTTTCTTGACCCATTTGTGGTTAAACACCAGAGCTTTCTGCAGTCTATTCTCTGACTTGACTTGGTATTTAATGTCTGCCCTCAATTGTAAAAATAAATAAAAATACTTAACATGGACATGTGTAGACTTGCAAGTATATATTTGCAGCCTTGGTGACTGGAAAAACTTTTGACCGGTATTGTGTACACTATTCAAAATGTATTTTGGCAACCTCAGCAATGTTCAGATAAAGATGCATCACTCCACTGGGATACATTTCTAAAATGTCTCTTTGGTTTTCTTGTAGGTTTTGCTTGACGATGGCAACGTTTCTGGGGCTAACGCTGTTGACTCTGTTCTTCTCTTCGCCCACGCAAGCCGAAATCTTCACGTCAATCGGTACATTTCTAAATAAAGTCATTCTATTTTGCAATTAAACTTGCAGAGACAACTGTTCTGTGAGTGAACCATTGGAAGGTTGATTTCCCCAAACAGTGGCAATACTTTGGCTTTGTAGTGCTAATGTAGGGTTAGCTGTTTGTTTGAGCTTCTTGTCCACACCAACACAGCTGTTTGTCTGCAAAGTGGCAGATGAGGGGAGTGTTTGGCAAACATTACTTTTGCAATTCCATTTGGTGATACTAATTTTGCAGAAATTAAACTGATGATAAACATTTCAAGAAATATTATTTTCATTATGCGATAAATCATTCTGGAAACTTCCTTATTAGTCTAAAAATCGCTTCTATTGAAACCAAGTTGCCAAAACAACTCAAGCCAGTTACTAAATGGTCAACTTAAAACTATTCCTTTTAGTAGCATGTAAATCAACTGTTATTTAGGGGCGTATTGCTTCGGTTAGTTTTCTGCTAATTATTCCTCCCCAATGGGAGTCTATGGCAGTCGTATGAACCGTAGGAAAATGATGAAAATTGGTACACTTGTAGTGATGGTAATGAATAGTAATGTGACCAATGTAAGGGACTCTAGGGTCAACTCCATAGCGCCACCACCAGTTAAAGAATTCACATTTGAAACAGTTATAACTTTTGAAACCCTTTGATCTAGAAAAAATAAGCTTATTACAACTGATTGATCACATTCAACATCATGCATTAAGACTCCGTCTATTACAATAGTGGCCATTTTGAAAAGTACAGTATTCTGTTTTTTCACTATTCATTCCTTCAAAATGTGTCCAATTCTTATGAAAATTGGCAGAAATGATCTTTGCAACGAGCCGCACAGAAATGAAATGACTGAATGTAATTTCAATACCCACTGGTCAAAAAAAGTTATGATGTTGTGAACTTAACTAGGTCGAGTTAACTAGGTTAAAATTTGGAACCATGATCTAGGAGGCCATGCCAAATTTGGGAAGATCACCATGACATCTGAAAAATGGCTATTTTTGCTAACAACTTACTATTTGTCCGAAAATCTGTGCTTATTTCCCATATGGCGGAAAGTCCAAATTAGTACTTATATGCCAAGTTCATTCAAGACTAAGGTTGGGTATCGTTTGAATTTGAACGATTCTGATTCCGATTCCTTGTTTCGATTCCGGTTCCTAACGATTCTCGATTTCGATTCTTTTGAGAGGCAGGGTCAAAAAAGTTTAGCTAACCTTGCTAACCAACGGCCTTTCTGAAGGAAATACTCCTTCTGTCACAAATATTTGTCACAAATTTTGCATTTTGCCGAGATTTCGTAAATTTTTAGAAAAGTGAAGCCACACTTTGGACCGCCGACGTAAGCTACTCATGTTCGACTCGCGCGGTTATGCCAACACTTCCGGTAGACGCTTCTTCGTTGGTGTTGTTCAGCGGTTTCTTCTTCCGCTCAGCAGACTGTGAATATCGAAACTAGGAATTGAAATTTTAACTTTTGAACTATTCCGGGAAAAACGAAAAGTTAGTCCCGGTTCCAATCGATACTCAATCAATCGATTCTCGATACCCAACCCTATTCAAAACTTTATTTGACTCTCAATTGAAATGTTTTTTTGTCATTTAAAAATGTCCATTCTCACCTTAAATCTCTCTTCCATATCAAAACAAAAGTCGGTCATCTCTGAGACCCATTAAGCTTAATTACCGAATTTCCAAACAAAAGCATGTTTAAACCCTTGTTACCGGAACCATTTTACCAATGTTCTGTCAAAATTTTTTAAGAACTTACAGATATCAACATCAACATAGAAAGAAATGTAAAAAAAAAACAAAGTATTATTTTAGCTACTTCTTGAACCCATTGATCTCATCATGCCACTTTTTTTTTTTTTGTTGTTATTTTTAAAGTTTTGAAACCAATGTATTTTTGAGCTACTTTTGTAACCCATGGGACCATTGGAAGGGCTTGGCCCCGTGATGGATGTTTGCAGCTACATTCTAAATTATGATTTTATATACTGAAAGCAATCAAAGAATGCTTCAAACCAAGGCTTCATCTGTACCAAAATCCCCATTCAATGATGCTGTTTACACTGTACAATGCAATGGGAGTAGATTTAAATATAATGCAAGAATCAACACTTTATGCCTCGACAGCTGAAATATTAAAAATGTAAATATTTCCCAAAGTGTTCCACATTTCATGTGGTAGGTAAATGGATGGTGGATGGTAAATTTTGCCAAATCATGTGCTTTTTTTGGTCTTGTGCTCTTTTTTTTTTTTCCTTTTGGTAAAACTTTTCCACCTCCTTTCATAGGCCAAATGACAGACCTGATATATACAGAGAGAGAGCTCGTCAAATCACTGAAAGAATACATTGAGGCGGAAGAGATGAAACTTGAAGCTGTAAAGAGGTGAATCTTTATCTAAAATATATATTTTTTGTATGACTTGTTTTACACGTGACTTACTCCTGCATTTTATTATGCTGAATGTCATGTGATTTTTGTTGTTTTTTTGTTGTTTGGGTTGAAAAAATGGCAAGTGTAAGAGAATCGTGATCTCAATTCCCATGGAGAAAAATCGTGATTCACATTTTAGCAAGAATCGTGCAGCCTAACGTGAACCCATTACTCATTTGTGTTTTTTTTTTTTTTGGTGCCCATTTGCTGGCTTCAGCTGGGCTAATAAACTAGATCTGTTGACACATGCATCCACGTCGGACCCCGAAGGCTTCCTGGCTCACCCGGTGAACGCCTACAAGCTGATGAAGAGACTCAACACAGAGTGGTCGGAGTTGGAGAGCCTGGTGCTTCAAGACCCATCAGATGGTACAGTCTGTCCCCATGATGCATGTGCAAATTATGGAAGTAACTTCTGTTAAACTGTGAACAGTCAGTCAAAGGTTTGCTCCATAAACATGATAATAAGCATTTTCAAATCCTGGGTATAATGACATAACACAATCCTACTTATCCTTCAACCTTTGAAAACTTTAAAGGAAATTTACAAATTTACATTAACAAATTACTAAAACAGACCCCAAAAGCTTCATTATTTCTGCAGCAATACTACGGACAGTTTAATATTACTGTTGTACCTGCACATTTGTGAAACTGTTAGCGTCTCGGTTCACTCTGTCTTGCTCAGAAAAAACGTTCTGAGAAACCAAGATGATCAAAAATGCAACACAAATACAACCCAAACTGCTCATCTGCCTGATTGTTTGTGAATAGAGTCAGTCACTGCAGATGCTCAACTCTCACCCTAATGTGAACTTGTGTGAGCACGCGTTGCAACGTGTCGACATGTGGAGTTCTTGAGAATGTTTCCACTTAAAATGAAAGTCAAGGATCATGTACAGTCACTGGAAGTAGGATATCAGGACCCCAACATGAAGCAGATTATTATGAAATTCATACATGCTAATGTGAGAAGAACGAGCAAGTGACATACAACTACCACAGCTGGAAAGAGCAGGAAATCAGTCAGTTTTACAGTTAAAGGGATACTTCACTTTTTTTTGGCTCAATTTTCAACTTTTTAGGCTCATTTTTCAACTCCCCCAGAGTTAAACAGTTCAGTTTTACCATTTTCGAATTTATTGAGACGATTTTCTGATATTTAGAAGAATATCAGTAACCAGACAGTTTCTGGTCTCATTGACTTTCATAGTAGGAAAAAAATATACTATGGAAGTCAATGAGACCAGAAACTGTCTGGTTACTGATATTCTTCTAAATATCAGAAAATCAGCTGAATGGATTAGAAAACGGTAAAACTCGACTGTTTAACGGTCCATCTAACTGCAGTAGATGTGATAGATACTAATAAAAATTATGTAAATTCAGCCAGCTCACATACCTCTATTTGCTTCCTGTTTTCGTTCGAAGCCCACAGTAGTCGATTGTCGATCTCACGCGTACGATCATTGGTAACTAAGCAACAGTGGAGTCTCGCGTCGCCGATGACGGTGCTGTGTGGAGTCCTGAGAATATCAGCTCAAATGGATAGTTCATCCGAATCAGATGTTGAACACATGGAGGAGGTTTGAGATGATATTCACCAATGATCGCGCACGTGAGTTCGACAATCGACTACTGTGGGCTTCGACCGAAAACAGGAAGCAAATAGAGGTATGTGAGCTGGCTGAATTTACATCATTTTTATTAAAGGACAACTCCAGCGCAAAATGAACCTTTGGTCTAATTACACATTGTTACCTAGTCAACCGTTATCTGAGATTTGTTTTCATGATTGCCGAATGAAAATAGTTTTATCTCTAAAAACAGTTTAGCCTATAACGCTAGTATAATGCTAGTATATAGGGCATAGAGTAATGACAAATAAAAATCGCTTGTTATTACCACTAACAAGGCTCAAAATAGCCCCACACTAACACGACAGCATAATAAGGGTCCCTACATTCAAACCGAAGCATTGAGAACTTTGTCAGTTTCCACACAGTTTAATAAGAAGATATTTTATAAACACAGTCAACTTCGCGAATACAGGAAGAAGCCATCTTTGAAAAATAGTCTCTACCAGTCGATCTACGAACACCGATCCATGTGCGCTGGTGAGATGTGAATAAGGTGATAAGGTGACCGCGAACAGTAGGCTACGTGTACATATTGAAGAGAAGAAAATGGTTTGTGTTTGTGTTTCTGCAACGGACCCTATGAGATTCTGCACAGTTCAGCGCACTTGGATCGGTGTTCGTAGATCGACTGGTAGAGACTATTTTTCCAAGATGGCTTCTTACTGTATTCACGAAGTTGACTGTGTGTATAAAATATCTTCTTATTAAACTGTATGGACACTGACAAAGTTCTCAACGCTTCGGTTTGAATGTAGGGACCCTTATTATGCTGTTGTGTTAGTGTGGGGCTATTTTGAGCCTTGTTAGTGGTAATAACAAGCGATTTATATTTTTACTCCATGCCCCATATACTAGCGTTATACTAGCGTTATAGGCTAAACTGTTTTTAGAGATAAAACTATTTACATTCGGCAATCATGAAAACAAATCTCAGATAACGGTTGACTAGGTAACAATGTGTAATTAGACCAAAGGTTCATTTTGCGCCGGCGTTCTCCTTTAATATCTTTCACGTCTACTGCAGTCAGATTGACCATGGTCACTCTTAATAACACCACTCACATGGCTGTGCACTCGTAATGACAAATCAAGGATGTTAAGAGGCTAAAAGCAGGTTTACAACATGCCCCATTGAAGTCAACAGGGTGAAAATTTAAAAAAGACAATAACACGGTGTAGGCAACACCGATTTTTGTCATTTTTTTCTGTACCGACAGCACTCCAAATGTACAAATAAATGAGCTCAATGTCAAAATTGACCGGACTTCTCCTTTAGACTCATTATTCAAAAATATTTGACCACATAATGCTGCCATTGGTGTATTGTACTTGATTCTCATTGGGCAAAGCACTGTCATTTCATTCTTAAATTGTTTTTTTCTTCTTCTTCAGCAAACACCAGATACCTTCAAGCCATGTTCAAATAATAAAAAAACACCTCCACAAAGCTCCCTTTTCTATCTCTCTTTCCCTCTGTAGGCTTCATATCAAACATGTCGATGCACAGACAGTATTTCCCTGATGAGGAGGATGAGAAGGGAGCAGCCAAAGCGCTCATGCGTCTGCAGGACACGTATAAACTGGACTCGGAGAGTTTCTCCAAAGGCAAACTGCCAGGTCAGAGGCAGCACGCGGGTAACTCCAGATCTCTTTGTGTTCATTTTATACAGGGCTCACGGGGATAAAACGAAACCCATCAGTGCAACTCTTTACATGGGGAACAAATCAAATACAGTGCAATGGGTTTCTGAGACTTCAGTAGCGTCTTCATGACGAAGTCATGTTCTAGTAAGAAGTTGAAGATATTAAAGATTTTTTAGTGAATGTATGTGCGTATTTGCTAGTTTTTATTAGGTCACCAAGCACCTATTGTATCTATTGGCGTTCTTCTCATTTCATTTCTTCTCCTTCTGCTCTGGAAGTGTATGGCACCCCATAGAAGCGCTTGGGGGAAAGTTATGAAATTTGGCACACTGATAGAGGACCGTCTAAACTGTCATCATAGCAAATTTGGAGTCTCTAACTCAATCCCTCTATTTTAAATTGGAATTATACCTTGTTTTGGTAATATGGCATTATATTCATCTATCAAACTTAGAATATTCTTGAGAGCCCGACTGATATAGGATTTTGAAGGCCGATACCGATACAAATATTTTTTGGTTTTAAAATCCGATATTCCGATATATCGGCCGATATTTTTTTTAATTTCAGAAACGCGCAACAAAACATTAACAGATTTCCCTAACATTAGTTATTTGTAGTTAATTATGAGTTTTAACTAAAATAAAATGATAATCCATTTTAAACACAACAGAACAGACTGATGATAGTGGCATTAGTTAGCTTTGTGGTTAGCTAGTCTATGATGAGTCATAATTTAGCAATGGATTACATCATAGAGATGATGCGTCTCATTGCTGTAACTGTCACGCGCTATTAAAGAAATACTTCAGTCACATTGTCAAAAGTTAAAAGGACAGTCAGTCGACTACACTGTAACAACGTAACGTAACGATTACTAGCTAATTCCGCTTCACTCTCGGCTTATTTAACAGCAGCAAAACTGGACAAGATAGTCACAAATTTTGTCGCTTATTTGAGTTAAGAGAACTGATGGGGATGGTCTTTTAATTGTTATTCAAGCAATGTATGTCTCGTGACCAACTCAACGAGTGTTGCCAACAGGGACGGTGTAGAGTGCCCTCTGGTGGACAAACTATACAACTCCAACACTCATGACATGGTTCAAGTGTGTTTCCTCCTTTTTTTATTTTATTTTTGACATTCATTTATCCGCCATTATAACTGCCGATACCGATAGTTTGGAAAATGCCTAATATCGGCCTGCCGATATATCGGTCTTGCTCTAATATTCTTTGTTTTGCTCCTTTCTCTTGAAAAAGACGCGTTCAACTGTGCGTCATTCTGTGCTGTCTGTGAACAAGCCTGAAGTTTTAGTATGTCAGTGAATAACTATTTGCTTTATGTAAATTTTCCTGAAAAGATAATAAGCAAACCAGATTTCCAATATGATGGTCATAAATGATGTGACGTTCTGTCCACAGGGGTGCGCTACAATGCTCTGTTGACGGTGGATGACTGCTTTGACATGGGGAAACTGGCCTACAATGAGAATGACTACTATCATTCAGTGCTGTGGATGCAGCAGGCGCTGAGACAGATGGACTCGGGAGAAGACGCCAAGACGAGCAAGGCTGATGTTTTAGATTATCTCAGTTACTCTGTCTATCAGATGGGGGATCTGCCACGAGCCATCGAACTCACCCGACGCTTGGTGGCCATCGGTAGCCCATTGTCTCTCTTTCTTGAGTGTGTGATGAATTTTATAATTTAATTAATATCGTTTTTTTTTTTTATCCAGTCCTTGATTCTGATTGGTCAATAGCTGTGTTTTATTCCCAATAAAACATGTCTATGACCGCTTCACCCAATACGCTGATTTCACGCAGCCATTATTTTGAAATCGAAAGCGCGGCTCCGGTGGGAAGTAAACTGGAGGTGCCGCCTTTAATCACAGGAGTGTCACGAATGCGTTGGAGTTAGTGATGCACAATATATCGGCCAGCATATCGGTATCGGCCGATATATGTTCATTTTTAATGTTATCGGCCTGGTAAGAAAATGTGGCCGATATATTAAAGCCGATAAATAAGGTATTATTCCCTTCAGCTGAGACACTTGTTGAGCACTGTTTATGATTTTAAATTTCTTCACGAGTAATGCGTGTCCTATGCTGTGTGTACGTGCAGATCCCAGCCACCAGAGGGCAGGAGGAAATCTGCACTACTTTGAGCGTCTGCTCTCGAAGGAGCTGAGGGACATGGGTCGCAGCCAACAGGAGCCCGCGGACGAGAGGCCCATTCAGCTCGACACTTACAAGCGGCCCAAAGACTACCTGCCCGAGAGAGAGGTCTACGAGGCGCTGTGCAGGGGAGAGGGCGTCAAGCTGGTGAGCAATCATGCATGTGCATTCGGGAAATGTGGTTGCTGAATTATTTGCACTTAAAGGAGTAGTTCACTTTTTAAAAAACTTTCTGATAATTTACTCACCCCCATGTCATCCAAGATGTCCATGTCTTTCTTTCTTCAGTCGAAAAGAAATGAAGGTTTTTGATGAAAACATTCCAGGATTTTTCTCCATATAATGGACTTCAATGGGGTCCAAATGGTGCAAGGTCCAAAAGACAGTTTCAGTGCAAACTGCAAACTGTTTAAAGGTCTTTAAATGATTCCAGACGATGAATAAGGGTTTTATCAAGCGAAACGATCGCTCATTTAATTAATAAATAATAAAGTTTTAGTTTTATAAGCTCAAATGCTCGCCTTGCTCTGTTCTGTGATGCGCGTTCGTGACTCTCCTGTTCGAACTCGGTAATCAAAATGAACGAGTCTTTTTTCGTGTAATTTGGTTCATTCAACGGATGAAATGAACGAGTTGACTCGGGAAAAGATTCGTTCATTTTGATGAACGAGTTCGAACAGGAGAGTCACGAACGCGCATCACAGAACAGAGCAAGGCGAGCATTTGAGCTTATAAAACTTAAACTTTGTTATTATTGTTTTAAAATGAGCGATCGTTTCGCTTGATAAAACCCTTATTCATCGTCTGGAATAGTTTAAAGCCCTTTGAACAGTTTGCAGTTTGCACTCATTGTGTCTTTTGGACCTTGAACCGTTTGGTTCCCATTGAAGTCCATTATATGGAGAAAATCCTGGAATGTTTTCATCAAAAACCTTAATTTCTTTTCGACTGAAGAAAGAAAGACATGGACATCTTGGATGTCATGGGGGTGAGTAAATTATCAGCAAAAGTTTTTTTAAAAGTTATGGAAGTAGTTCATTTCTTAAATAACATCAGCTCACGAAAGCAAAAATGTTAAATGTTGCACTTAAAAGTAGGGCTGAACGATTAATTGCATTTGCGATAAAATCGCGATATGATGAAACGCGATTTTGTAATCGCAAGAGCTGCGATTATACTGGTCACGTGACACGCGAGAGAAAAGCAGTCTGCAAGATAAAGCATCAACTTGCCACGCTACGCGGTCTGGCGTTCGGAAAAGAACAGTTCATTATGTTATTTATTCTGTCCTCTCCTCAACAATCCTGGATCGATTCAGAGAATTTTAGAATCGAGTCTGAGCTTAGTTTTTAAACACAGATGCGTGATGACGCTGCGCGTGCTTTAGAAACTAACCGTGTTCTGAATCTGCTTGCTTCTATTTTCTCGCTCTCTCTCTTCCTCACTCACACACACGACACCGCTCGAGCCTTACAAAACATAGTAACGTTATTTCATAAAGTTCGGGATTGAACCGAATTACAAGGACATTCGCGGGCTTCATTGAACAGGTTTTGCCGCTTTGCTTGATGTTATAACGTTACACTTGCAGTGCGCGTTCTCTCCCGCGGGAATTTTCTTTACAAATGCTTCACAGAGGCATGATTTATGTCTTTTGGAATGCAGTTGGCTTATATATTAAAACCATGAAAATCACTGAGAAGGCTGCTTTCATTTTAAAATAATAACGCGTGCTTTGTGAAGAGCGCTCGTGCATGCGGCTGTGAGCGACTCATTGGTAAATGTACTTGCATGTCAAAATGCTTTTATGATGCGAAATTAATGTAAACACGGTCAGTTATATCTTAAACCAACAGGACAAACCACATTTACAATTTCAAAAGAGATGTATGCATTAGTGTGAATGCAGCTTATCATATCTAAACTGAGGGGAAATCACTCCAGCTCTTGAATGAAAAACATTCAGACAGCCTACTTTTAAATACTGAGAGCACTCTTTCTTTATTGCTTGTAATGTTTTTTTTTTGTTTCTCTTTATTTACTAGCTTTTATATTTTGAAGCTATATTATTTTATATAGCCTATTTAAAATTCTTAACATGTAATTGCTTTAATTAAATGTTTTTTTATATTTATTTTTTAAAGTATGTTTTTACACATGTAATAATTAAATACATATTTTAAGAGTTATTAAGATTAATTAATAAGAAAAAAAAGTAGATCGAATCATGAGCTATCTAAAGATTCCCATCCATACTGTACAATGATTTATTGCTTGTCTTTGTCGACTAATACAGAAGGTAAATAACTTTTTTTTAAATCGCATATTAAATCGCAATCGCAATATTGGCTAAAAAAATCGCAATTCGATTATTTTCCAAAATCGTTCAGCCCTACTTAAAAGTTTGCACAGTGTCTAAACTGTTTATTGTGAATATATTCATATGTACACTACCTTTCAAATGTTTTGGATCAGTAAGATATCTGAAAAAAAATCTCTCATGCCCTTATTATTATAAATGAATGGAACTGCTTTCTATTTGAATATAGTATGAAACGTAATTTATTTCTGTGATGGCAAAGATACATTCCCCCGTGTCACGTGATCAGTCTAATATGATGATTTTGTGCTTAAAGGGATAGTTCTCCCAAAAATTAAACCTCAGCAACATATTTTTGACAAAATCAGAGATTTGAGTGATCCCTACCACTTCAAAAAGTTCATAAGAAGATTGTAAAACGAATCCATATGATTCGAGTTGTTTACTCCAAAAATGTCTGAGGAGACACAACTGCTTTATTCACTTGTGTTAGGCTTTTATTCACATATATGTAGTTTAATGTTTTTCCTTTTTTCAATTCAGTCTCGCCCCATATAATTCCATTTATCTAAACCTAATTTAAAACTTTATAAATTTGAATGATCAAGTTTCGATAAATGAAAATCCCCCTAATAAGCTGTCGGGAAGCTTTATTCATTTAATCTGGATCTCCGCACAGACTCTGAGGAGACGCAGCAGACTGTTCTGCCGTTATCAGGACGGCAACAGGAACCCGCGTCTGTTGCTGAAGCCGATGAAGGAGGAGGATGAGTGGGACAGTCCTCACATCGTCCGCTATCTGGAAGCCCTGTCTGACGAAGAGATCGAGAAGATCAAGGAGTTAGCCAAACCCAAGGTCAGGATGAAACCAGTAGACCAGTTTAAAGGAATAGTTCATCCAAAAATGATGTAAAGAAAAATCACACAGGCATCCTAATAGTCAACTCTGGCTCAGTGTTGATAGGAATTATACAATAAAGAGATGCTGTAAAACAACAAAACTCTATGAAAACAGTTGATAACCGTATTGAAACTATTTACTAGCCTTTTGAGCCAAACAGATTTAACGTTTTATCTGTGATTATAATGTATAAAATCTCACTTTTTTGGGTCAATAGAAGATAAAAGTTACTGCACCGTTGTTCTCCTATAGTAAACCCACTAAGCTAAAGACGTCATTCGAAAAGCATTAGCTAATTTAATCTTTAACTTTACCCACTTACATTATTTTCATTGTGAAAACAAACTGAGAAAATGAATTACATTGACATCTGTATTGACAACCTTTCAAGGTTTTCACAGGTTTGCAGTCCATTTCTATTTGCCCGTTTATGACATCTAAAAACAAACATGTAAAGCTTAAAGGGTTAGTTCACCCAAAAATGAAAATTAAATCATTAATGACTCTCCCTCATCTCGTCCCAAGCCCGTCAGACCTCCGTTCATCTTCAGAACACAGTTTAAGATATTTTAGATTTAGTCCGAGAGCTTTCTGTCCCTCCATTGGAAATGTGTGTACGGTCTACTGTCCTTGTCCAGAAATGAAATAAAGACCTCATCAAAGTAGTCCATGTGACATCAGTGGGTTAGTTACAATGTTTTGAAGCATCGCAAATACATTTAGGTCCAAAAATAACAAAAACTACGACTTTTTACAGCATTGTGTCGTCTTCCAGTTCTGTTGTGGATTCGCATCACATGTGTCTGATAGCTCTAGCCGTTCGCCAGTAAGGTAAACGTTTCTTTTGTAACAGCGAGTTAGACCAATCAGCAGACGTTGCTGCTACGCTTAGGATTGTGGGTAGTGTAGTTTTCTTTCATAAGATCGCGGATATAACATGTTTTCTGTAACTCTCAGGTGCTCTTTGTTTCGGAGTCACACTTGTTATCTTCCCGGTCAAAAGTGACCGGGCACCTAAAAATTACATTTTCTCCATCCCAGTAAAACCAATGCAATTTATTTTTGTTCTATAATATTTATTCTTTGTAATTTAGTATTTTGAGACAATTTAATTGAATTTATCAATATTTATGGTCTATTTTTGCCATGGAAAAATATATATATATATATTATTTTTTTCCAAAAATTATTAATGCGGTATTTTAGTTTAATATAGAGTCTAGGCCTTCAGAAAAAAATATTTTTTGAAGAAAATTAGCACCATCTGGTTACAGTATAGAGAAAAAGCATATAGAGAGTACAGCTCTCTATGGAGAAGCATGTGAATTCTCCCGATGTTTATGAACACTTTTTTTTTTTTTTTTGGTGGTGGTGGTGGTGGATTTGAATATATAGTTGAAACAATCTCAAAAACGATTTTTTATTTAAAAAAAAAAAAGTAAAAATAAAAAAATAAAAAAATTGTGAATTTTTATGTTTTTGTCAATTTCCCATTCATTTCCTATGGGGGTCATTTTTGACCAAAGACCACAAGTGTGACTATTTTTTTTAAGACCACTTAGCATGCTCAGATCATGAACTCAATTTTTTTTTGTATTCACATAAATAATGCCATAAAAGTCACCAAGTTTCGTAACATTGCGATGAAGCTGTGATTTTTAAAAATTCAGAATAGAATTCTTTTTCCAAATTTATTGGTGTGTATGTGTATAAAAGTGTGTTTGTATTTGTGTGTGTGTGTTGGTGGGTGTGTCTGTTATGCACTCTAGATGTTGTAGAGTGTCACCCCTTTCCTGTGGTGTACTTTTTTTTTTTTTTTTTTAGAATTTTGGCCGATTTGTAGATTGCACGTACAAAAATTCAGAGAAATTTTTTTTTTTTTGGTCAATTTTCCATTCATTTTCCTATGGTTGGTCATTTTTCGGATCATGACCTCAATTTTTTTTTGTATTTACATACCCAATGCCATAAAAGTCACCAAGTTTCGTAACATTCCGATGAAGCGGTGATTTCAAAAATGTCAAAAAAAATTTTTAGGTCAGAAATGACCGAAGAGCACCTGAGGGTTAAACAAGGTTGATTTCATACTAACTTATAGCTTCAACTGGAGCAAAAACCTTCGTTTCACAACCTCATAGCTCGTGCTCAGTCTACCTCGGATGGTTTAGACATTAGGGCTGACAATCGAAATCCTTATCGAGAAATACTGTCCACCTGAAGTTCTGTATCCCTACTCCGCATTCCGGAAGCAGGAAGTAGGCCTATGCTGAATAAAGTCGCAGTTTTTGTTATTTTTGGACCTAAATGTATTTTCGATGCTTCAACACATTGTAACTAACCCACTTTGATGATGTCTTTATTTCCTTTCTGGACGAGGACAGTACACCGTACACATACTGTATATTTCCAATGGAGGGACAGAAAGCTCTCGGACTAAATCTAAAATATCTTTAGTCATTAATGATATAATTTTCATTTTTGGCTGAACGAACCCTTTAAACTTAAAAGACTCACTTTTACTAGTTAATATTTTGTCATTTGAAGTCTGTATGCTGTTATGTTTTCTGTACAACAGTAGCAGTTCATGGTGACCATGTCTGTCGAACTTTTCATAGTATTTCCTCTTCACAAAAACTTTGCATTTGCTTACTACTACATGTGACAGTCTATGTCTGCAAGCTATGAATGCTGGGTTTGACTGGAATTAAGATCAACTACTGACGGTTTGGTCTGTTCATCACACATAGAATAAAAAAATGAATAAAAAACTTGTATGGAAAGACATACATTTTTATTTTTGGATGAACTATCCTTTTACATTTTGTAATCTCAGAAACTGGAATATTCTGCATGTTCATCACTTTATTCTGGTTCAGTCTAAAAGCTAATAATGTTTATTGTCTGTAGCTTGCGAGGGCCACCGTGAGAGATCCTAAAACCGGCGTCCTGACGGTTGCCCATTATAGAGTTTCCAAAAGGTGAGCACATCTCATATACATCAGATCTTTTAATGGTGTTCATGCCTGGCTTTATTGGAGCATAAGGTGAGGTAACTAGGTCTGGGGGATATGATGATGATAGATCTGCTACCTGATTTTGCCATACCATTTATATTACAATAGAAGTCAGTGCTCAAAGTGTATTCTAGCCTGGCCAATCTACAACCAGCAAACAATTTTTTGGAAATAGGCTAATAAGAGAGCAGTTTAACCATTTTCCAATCCATTCAGCCGAAGTTCTGATATTTAGAAGAATATCAGTAACCAGTTTCTGGTCCCATTGACTTCCCTAGTTGAACAAATATATACTCTGGAAGTCAATGGGACCAGAAACTGTCTGGTTACTGATATTTCTTCTAAATGGATTGGAAAAATGGTAAAACAACTGAGGGAGTTGTAAAATGAGCCTATTTCCAAAAGAAAAAAGTCCCTTTAAGATGGTTTAATTAGCAGAGAATGGAAAAGAAGCATGAACTAATGTGAAGATGAGAAGACGATGATCTTGTGCTTAGATACTGATATTTAGAACGACTGTGCTCTTGGTCATGGTGATATTGCTGGTTTCTTCATTCAATTTCCAGCAAAATAGCCAGATTATGAGACATACTTTTACTGTGATGTAACAAAATAAACGTATTACTTGAGAAGCGCTAAACAAATAAACATATTACTTGATGGCAACAACTGCTTTTATCAAGTTATAGCGAGAACATATTTAGATCAGGCATACTATGGGGTCCTAAGGTGGGACCCATCTCTTCAGGGGGACTCATCTCTTCACCACACCGGATCGAGAGTGAAACTCATTATAATATGCAAAACTGTTATCCACTCACAGCAGTGGGCGTTAACTTTCAAGTCTTCAGTGCGAGACGCCCATAAAAACCGGGCGTTTTTGAGCTGGGCTAGAAAATGGCCTATTACTCATTCGTTTTGATGTTTTTTTTTTAATGTAATAACTAAGCGATCGTCATGACTTGACATCAGACAACAATATACATTTTTTTAACCCCTTAACTGTCACCGTCCCGGTACCGGGACACCTAACTTTACTTCACTATATTTCTATTAAATCCTAATCTAATTATGACAAATTATATATCGTTGGAAAGGTCTAAGACTTCTATATTCTACCCCTGTTTTGTGTTAAAAATTATGTAGGAAGAGTAATTGATGAATTTATGACAAGAGTGCACCTCAAAAAAATGAGCTTTGTCACAAAAAGTCGATGCACCCACTTTTAATCATTGAAACTTCTGTTTTTATGCTAAAAGTTCATAATAAAACATATAATCTTCAATAAAAAATAGAAAATTATAGTATAATCCTCTAAAAATGATATTTATATTTATTATCCTCTAAAATATAATATTATTTTTATCGCCTTTTTATTATATCACATATTTTAGTAGTTATCATAAATTAGGTATCATTTGAAAGCTTATAAACTCAGAATTCATCGTGTGAAAACCGTTTTATAATTGAACATTGCGTTACCTTAGAAACGTTACTTATTTTATCAGGCTCCTCCCCTTTTGGGCATCATTATATTTCATAATTTATGATCAAAACCTTTTCTAATCTTGACAAAACTGATATTGTCAGAAATGTCAGAGTCTCAAGGTTCCAAATTTTGTGACAGAATTGATATTTGGACAGAAATGTATTAATTTGTTAAGGCAGAATGTATACAACTAAATTCAAAGGAATTCAATGGCACCCGGTGGCTATTTTTGGTACTACGCCTAAACAAAATCTCATCTGAACTTCAATTTTTGTGATATCAACTTCAAATTTGGAACACAACTTGATGAGATTTATGGCTTTGATTTTATAGAAATTTTAGAGTAAAAAATATTTTGTAAAATATATGTTTTGTATAAAATATAAAATATATAGTGCAGTATATTTGATTTTCTGTCAATTTAAACTTCCATAACTTTTTCATACTTTCATTTTGTGAAGTGTTTTCACTTCAGCAATATTCTGCTGAGTGTTTTCTTTAAAACAAGACCAAACTTGGGTATATATATTCCAAAGCATTCTTAAATTACAACCATTTAAGTTTGAATAGTGCATTTTAACCCCCATTCTCAAAAAGGGGGGTGACAGCAAAGAGGTTCCAGTTCATGACCCATATAATAAGTGTACTTGTTTGTAATGAGATTCAGCCGTGCTTTTGTCATTATTGTTTTGTGTTCTGGTGCGTCTACAGCGCGTGGCTAGAAGGAGAAGAAGATCCAGTGATCGCGCGGGTCAATCAGAGAATAGAGGACATCACTGGATTAACGGTGGACACTGCAGAACTGCTACAGGTGATTCGTCCCAAATACTCCACACACACCAGTATAATGTAGAATAATGTGCATTGTAATTATAGAAATACGTGCTGAGTAATATTAGTTAACGTGTACTTGCTATATAATTCGGGTTGGGGTTTGGTTTTAGGCTTGTAATTATCCATAATGTTCTGTTAATACTTTAGTATGTACGTTTAAGATGTGTAAAATAAAGTTTCAGAATAAAAAACTTGAAACTTATGCACACAGAAGTTTTCATTTTTTACAGCCTCTCCAGGTATTTAAACACAAATCAAAATCGATGTTTTGGGTTTGATGCATTGCATTGTGGTAAAAGGCACATGATTTGTTTGCTTATGTGATAAGGAATTGCTCTGTTCTGATTGGATAACTGACTCTTCTTATGAATTCGGTTGCATCTTAGGTTGCTAACTATGGTGTTGGAGGTCAATATGAACCACATTATGATTTCTCAAGGGTAAGAACTGCATTTCCTTCAATTATGTGGCATGATATTTCACACCAAAACAATCATGGGCATGTGCATGAAGAAATATTAGTAAAACATTTCTATTTTAATTCTATTTTTTACTGTCAACTGACACACAGCATCCATGTCTCACCTTTATCCATAGAGCATTTGTCTAGGCCCTTTCCAATCTAAACATTTCATTAGAAATAAATAAAGAACAAAGTGAAATTAAATCAGGTGTACGTTAAATTGTTGAGCTCTAATGTTCATTGTGAGCCCCAGAAATGCTTTATTAGGAAGGTTTATTATTATTTTACGAGTAATTTCACAGGAGTAGGAGTGACGAAGGAACGTTGAGTCGCTTCATTGAAGCTCAATGTATTATGTGTAGTGTATTATGAGAGAGAGATCGACTAAACGAGTGTATTACCTGCATCTGATCAGTGTTGGGTAAGTTACTCTAAAAAAGTAATTAATTACTAGTTACTAATTACCTCTTCAACAGTGTAATTAGATTACTGTACTAATTACTCTCTCTAAAAAGTATTTAATTTCTTTTAATTACTTTCAAAATCCCATATCAATCTCAACCAGCTGAATAATACAAGGATAGACATGAATCTGTTTTAATTCGTTCAAATAAATGCTATAAAATTGCATGAATTATCCTTAAACTGACCAAGGTGGAGAAGGTTACATTATAAAAACATACTTTTTAACATCAGACAATACATTTTGATGTTAAACCCACTCTTGTTTTATGTCTGATCTCATGACATTTTACACTTTTTTCATACATATTTTACAATAATTCATACGAATTTGTACGAGTGCGGTCGTACAATTTAAACACCTCATAAAATGCATACGAATCGCTGTGAGATCGGATTGATCTATACACAGTATTTAACTCAATTACATCAGAAGTAACTAATTAAATTACAGATAATTTAAGACTAATCCCTTACTTTACATTTTCAATGGAAATGTAATTAAATTACAGTAACTAGTTACTTAGTAATTAGTTGCACCCAACACTGCATCTGATACAGCATTCATTCTTCAGGTCGATGTCCATAATATTAAATTCATTACTAAACACCAGTTTGAATTACTAAATCGTATTCCTTGTTTACAACCAGTCTCTCGTTTCCACCATCTAATGGCGTAATAATGTAACATTCACTGACGTCCAACTCACGATCACTAACTGACTCTTTCTCAATACTAAATACGGTAAATTATTTATATAAAATAATCTTTATTGAACAACAATATTTCAAAATGAACAGTAATCGCCATTATAAAAGACAATAGCAAATAAACACAAGAAAACAATTCAGTCAAAACGTACAAAAGCAGCAATCTGCTACAGGATTTAAGTGAAAAAGCCTGAATAAGAAGTTATGAAACTTATTTTTCCCCTTAACCCAGAAAGATTGCCCGTTTAGACCAAAGATTGCCCGTTTGATATTGGCGAAATGAATTCTATCTACATATAATGAGAGGCAGTGGTTAATTCCCGAAGGACTGGCCGAGATGAAGCGGTTCTCTGATGGCCTGGACTGGAGCTCACACCTGCCAAACCGTCTCAATAGGCGCTATGTTTATATATGAGTCACATATTTGTGGTATAAATACATTCTTGCCTAAAAAAATACTAAAACTACATTTAGTGACACAACAACAGTAGTATTTTTTTTAAATATGGCAGATTCGCCATGACGGTTGCCTCAAGTGGAGCGATACAAACGGTGAAACGGTTGCAGTGCTGATACTGGGGGAACATCTCTCATCCAATCAGATTCGAGGAACAGAACGGTTGGAATGGTGCGTTTACATGCTATAGTAATTATGATTAATACCAAAAGCCGACGTGTAAAATGCACATGAACACCCCCTCATGTGGTATTTTCCACTGAGCAATTTGTAGAATATTTTGATGCACGAGTTGCCGAGATGAGATAACCTTTGACCTTTTCAAAATAGCGGAGAGTAACGCAAGAGTCGTGAATGGTAAAAATATGTACTATTCATGATCTCGAAAATATACCGCATATCATTTACCGTTTGAGTTTTGATAAATCATTTTCTTGCTGTAGCAGATGACTTAACCAATCTGAAGTAGTTTTAGTTAAATAACAGGTCTGGATCTCCATCTTTTTACCGCATTACGACAACAAAAGCACTTGAACGCAACACCAGTTCACAAGTATCATATTTTCCATAGCACGTGAACGCACCATGAATTACAATAAATAACAGAAGGGTAGAGTATTTCATTTAAAGGAAATGCATATAAAATTGTATATAAAGTAATTGCCACCCAATACCCTTCGACTTCTTCAAAGTGCTGTATTTCATTTACGATATTTAAAAAAATCTACAAAAGATCCGCTTTCCAACAACGGAGGTTCTCCCAACTAAAAAAAACGACAACAACACAGCTTAAAGGAGTAGTTCACTTTTAAAAAAAACTTTTGCTGATAATTTACTCGCCCCCATGTCATCCAAGATGTCCACGTCTTTCTTTCTTCAGTCAAAAAGAAATGAAGGTTTTTAATGAAAACATTCCAGGATTTTGTCCATTTAATGGACTTCAATGGGGACCAAACGGTTCAAGGTCCAAATGAGAGTTTCAGTGCAGCTTCAAAGGGCTTTAAACGACACCAGACGATGAATAAGGGTCTTATCAAGCGAAACGATCGCTCGTTTAATAAATAAATAACAAAGTTTAAGTTTTATAAGCTGTGATATGTATTCGTGACTCTCCTGTTCAAACTCATTCATCAAAATGAACTCATCTTTTTCGAGTCATGACTCGAAGTGTCCTTGATAAGACCCTTATTCATCTGGTCTGGTGTCGTTTAAAGCCCTTTGAAGCTGCACTGAAAGTGTCTTTTGGACCTTGAACCGTTTGGTTCCCATTGAAGTCCATTATATGGAGAAAATCCTGGAATGTTTTCATCAAAAACCTTCATTTCTTTTCGACTGAAGAAAGAAAGACATGGACATCTTGGATGACATGGGGGTGAGTCAATTATCAGCAAAAGTTTTTTTTATTTTTATTTTTAAAGTGAACTACTCCTTAACAACAAAATGACAGAAATAAATAAAGTTAGTAGCTCAACTGAATCGCAACAGAACTGTGAAGTTTACTGTGTTATTATCGCGGATCACGAACACGCACTCTTCAGTGAGCAGATGTGATGGAGCAAACATTGATGCGCGTCTTCACCGGCTAATAACTCGACTGTCACACGGTGGATGGAGAAAGATCATTTTGGGCAAGGATATAGTACATGTAAATAATCATTTTGAAGTTTATGACGGGATGTAGTGTGTCACTTGATGGCAAAAAAGTGCCTGTGATTTAAAGTTGGAATAGAAGCTTGTGTTATGATGAATGCTGGTGGTAATACGTTTCCTGATCATTTTAATGGGACTTTTTATTGATTGATTGAACTTGAAAGCAGATCTTGTTTTAGATTGAGTACATGTTTGTGAACTGATTTGACACCCAACACTCAGCTTAGCATATGAAGTGTACAGTAAGTCGCCCCCGAGGCAGAGATATTCCCCCGCTGCACTTCAGTCTGCTTTAAAAGTTACACACGTCTGTTGCAGCGTCCTTTTGACAGCAACCTCAAGGTTGATGGAAATAGACTTGCCACCTTTCTGAACTACGTAAGTACATGTGTGTGCGCTCGGAGACGAGCGTTTCTTGCCTCTCTGCCTGTCTTTACTCTAAAATTTTATCTTCATAGAAAGATGAACCTGATGCTTTCAAATCATTAGGCACTGGAAATCGTGTGGCTACTTTTTTAAATTATGTAAGTATGTGTATCTTGTGGTGCCTGCTTCCAGAACTCATGTGTCATGTGATTACTCTTCTTGACTTGGCATCAGGTATTGTGTCATTGGCTACTATGGATCCACATGAACACACACACACACACAACACCAGTGGATCTCAGCCAGGCAGTGTTGTAGTCGAGACCACCTCACTCGAGTCCGAGTCGAGACCGAGACCAGAGAGAGTCGAGTCCGAGTCAAGACCGAGTCCATAGAGAGTCGAGTCCGAGTCAAGACCGAGTCCATAGAGAGTCGAGTCCATAGAGAGTCGAGTCCGAGTCAAGACCGAGACCAGAGAGAGTCGAGTCCGAGTCAAGACCGAGTCCATAGAGAGTCGAGTCCATAGAGAGTCGAGTCCATAGAGAGTCGAGTCCGAGTCAAGACCGAGTCTATAGAGAGTCGAGTCCATAGAGAGTCGAGTCCGAGTCAAGACCGAGACCAGAGAGAGTCGAGTCCGAGTCAAGACCGAGTCCATAGAGAGTCGAGTCCATAGAGAGTCGAGTCCGAGTCAAGACCGAGACCAGAGAGAGTCGAGTCCGAGTCAAGACCGAGTCCATAGAGAGTCGAGTCCATAGAGAGTCGAGTCCATAGAGAGTCGAGTCCATAGAGAGTCGAGTCCGAGTCAAGACCGAGACCAGAGAGAGTCGAGTCCGAGTCAAGACCGAGTCCATAGAGAGTCGAGTCCGAGTCAAGACCGAGACCAGAGAGAGTCGAGTCCGAGTCAAGACCGAGACCAGAGAGAGTCGAGTCCGAGTCAAGACCGAGTCCATAGAGAGTCGAGTCCGAGACCAGAGACAGTCGAGTCCGAGTCGAGACCGAGACCAGTGAGGGTTGATTACCTAATTTACTTTTATTTACTTGGAGAAATCCTTTTTTTTTACTGAATTTACTTAGAGTTTAAAAAATATGATCAGTTTAGGGTAAAAAGGCCACATAGTAGGTGGTGTTAAAAGTAATTTTATGACAATTTGTCATGCGCAGTTGCGCACTAGAAAATCACCAATCACTGGGCGTGTCAATCAATTTAAAGAAATACTTTATTAACAAACATTAATAATCATGAAAAATATTTTGAATTGAACTCGAGTGGACTCGGGAATAAGTCCGAGTCCTAAAAAAAAAATGTTCGAGTACGAGTCAATTCCGAGTCCAAATGCACACGAGTCCATGACAAGACCAAGACCATTAAAATATGGTCTCGAGTCCGAGACGAGTCCGAGTCTCGAGTACTACAACACTGCAGCCAGGGACACAAAACAAGCATTAATAATTTCAACATCGGCAAATTTTGATATTTCGATGGCCCACTTTAGACACTCTTCTAAAATATAAGTAACCTGTCAACTAACTCTCATTATACCATGGTCTGGGTGAATACTCGATTCTGATTGGCTGCAGGGTGTCCGTTAAAAAGTGATAGAGGACACCTAGTAAAGTAGTTCTGGTGAAACTGCCTGTTCACCATTCGAATAAATGCGCTGCCCACAACAGCGGTGAGTAACCATAGCAACAGGCAGTCAAAGTATCCGTTAACAATTTGCAATCATAACAAACATCTAACGTTAGTTAGATACATAGCCTACTACTATAACAATGAGCGACTTTGTTATTTCTTTTAACATTTATGGAGAATATGACAACTTTACGACTGGGATGCTGCTGAAGAAATAATAAATGTAAATAAAACGGAGAAACGTCGCAAAGAATATTACACCGCTGCTGCTCTGAATGAGACCCTGCGGGAGTTTTACGCAGCAGTCAGGAGGAGAGTACAGCGTTTCAAGCCTAAGAAGCCTGTTTGATTAATTGTTTTATGTGTAATTAAAAAACTAAACAAAACTATGCCTACCTTTGTGTTTCATGAAAAAAAAAAAGCATTTTTGAACCTGAAGGGTTCTACAAGCTGAGCGGACTATAGATATCTCCGGATGCTAAATAAACCAGGCGAGTTATTAGGCTATTTGTAAAAACTTGATTTAGCCTAATTAAAATATAAACTAGCAGCTAATGTTTTAAAAATGTTTTATTTGGCAAGTGACCATGGTATAAGCGGGTTAATGCCCTTCGAGGTGTCCATTGTCAGGTTTTAATGGACTTCGCGCGTCGGCCGGTTCACGCCTCACCGTCCTGACAATGGACACCTCGTCGGGCATTAACCCTTACTTAGAGTATTAGTACTGTTGGTAGACACTGAAACTCTGATGACATGCCATGTTGTGATGTTAATAATCTTTCTATGTTACAGATGAGTGATGTTGAGGCAGGGGGAGCGACGGTTTTCCCGGATTTTGGTGCTGCTATCTGGCCTAGAAAGGTACAGACACCAAACCTTAAAGGGATACTCCACTTTTTTTGGAAATAGGCTCATTTTACCACTCCCCCAGAGTTAAACAGTCGGGTTTTACCGTTTTCAAATCCATTCTGCCGATTTTCTGATATTTAGAAGAATATCAGTAACCAGACAGTTTCTGGTCTCATTGACTTCCATAGTATATTTTTTTCCTACTATGGAAGTCAATGAGACCAGAAACTGTCTGGTTACTGATATTCTTCTAAATATATGAAGAGCTCTTTTCCAAAACGCGTTAAACGACATTTAAAAAAAAAATGAGTTTGTCGTGTCATTCTGCTGTGGACAGAACCCTTTCACTGCTCTATCAACGTTTCATGCCGAATCGCTATATTTCCTTGTTTAAAATGTACTGCAAGATACAGTTTCTTTCCAAACCACGATAAGCGCCAGCCCTGTTTTTAGGCTAAACATGATAAATCCTCAAATTCAATGAGCGCTCTACACAATCCAGCACGGCGGCACTCTGAACAGAGGTTTATTATGTTCATTCATTCCTCAAAATGAGTCCTAGTTTTCTAGTCGACTAGTAGTAGATCATTTAAGCCATTTGTATTATCAGTAATCACATATATTGATTTAATTAAATGGGAGAGAAACCATATGAGCGTTTTTAATTGCATATTCCGCATCTCAACGTATGCATAAAGCTTGCCACAAAGAACCGGCAAAAGTAATGATTATGCATGAAACATTTGAATTGTTTATTAATAGGCTAAACTAGTGTTTTCTGTCAGTGTCAGCAACAAAGATAAAGTTGATGATGCTTACTCGCCATCTTCGCAGAGAACGCGCATAGAGAAACGCATACTTCGAATTAGCCTACATACGCAGAGAGTTGCCAATTTATTTTAGTTTTTAATTGTTTTGTTTAAAAGTAGATATTTAAAGCTTTCTGTAGCTTAGTTCTCAGGCCTGTGTGAGGCAAGCATCGCGGTGTTTCGGTTCATATTATGAGACGCGCTCCGGTTCACCTGCGCGCCTCTGTGTCCTGATTATTGTCTGATATTTACTTCTAATGTATTAATCCAGTCAATTTGTCGATGAAACATTTATTAAAATGAAGATACAATTTATATGAAACGAAATTTACAAGCTTTCTACAAAACAAAACTTAATAAGTGGTCAAAATCATGTCTGACGCACTCCAAATATTTTCCGATATTGGGCAGCTTTTGAATTTTGATCCTATCTTACTCATCTCATGCGGTTCCCTTTTCATAGCCTACTCAACATAGATGAAATAATAAAAATAAGTAATGTAATATTATTAAAAACAAATGTGAAATGTTTATTTTGTTTTTTTGTTTTTTTTTTAACTTATATTTAAGCGTCATGCTGCTCCGCTTTGCTCACATGTTATGTAGCCTGTGTGTGTGTGTGCATGTGCTGGAGGGCTGCCCGTCCCTTTTTTGAATATCTTATCATATATTGATCATTTTTAATAAGTCGTTTTTTTTCATGCATATGTTGAAATTGGTATTAATAATTTGTTTTTTTCATGCATATGTTGAAATTTGTACTATTTGTTTGAGGTTTATTTCGATTTATAGCGTTTTGGAAAAAAATAAAATTAACTTTTAAATTATCATTAACAATATTGTTGTTTGATTTAATAATTATTGTTCAAAATGTTCAGACTGAACCAATAAAACATTTAAACAGGATAATTTGAATATTCACAAAATGTGTGGGTCTAGGTAAAAAATGTAGTTTTCCTGAAAACTATTGAAATGGATTTATAGCGTTTTGGAAAAGAGCTCTTCATATATAGAAAATACCCGGCTGAACACATTCAAAAACGGTAAAACCCAACTGTTTAACTCTGGGGGAGTGGTAAAATGAGCCTATTTCCAAAAAAGTGGAGTATCGCTTTAACATGGGGGTGTATGGGATTGACTCTCTCCTGCAGCCGGTTAGTGGCCGGTTGATGAACTGCAGTTTAAGTCACTCAGTCTCAGTGTTGGTTTCAAGAGAGAGACCGGAAGATTGCCGCTGGATTTGAACTCCTATCCTCCTCTTTCTCTAGGGAACAGCGGTCTTCTGGTACAACCTCTTTAAAAGTGGAGAAGGAGACTACAGAACGAGACACGCAGCCTGTCCTGTTCTGGTAGGCAGTAAATGGGGTAAGTGGAATAAACACACACACACCGGCAATGCTCATTAACAGGTTGCTGTTCAATTACTTTTTAATTGCAAAAATGTTCATTTTATTGTATTGTAGTTAAACTAATTTTAATCTAACATGGCATGAAAGGTGGGTTGTTTTAAAGCCTTCGCATTCACAAGTTCCTCTCATTTGTCAGTTTCAAACAAATGGATCCACGAGAGAGGGCAAGAGTTCAGACGACCGTGTGGCCTGACTGAAGTGGACTGATCCGGTGACCGCTCAGTCCTACCGCCTGTGCCTGTGCACACGGACACAATCACACACTCCGGAACGTGCACCGGATCCAGTCAGGACTCACTGCTATGAGACATGATGAGCAGCGCTTGATCGGGAGATCTGTGTGTTAAGGGTTTCTCTTTTATTTGACGTTCCTTTTATTTGAACTTTCTCGGCAGATTTAACAGGAGAATCACGTCATAGAAGTCATTGTGTTCATGTAATGCATAAATTATTGTTTTTCAGTGTTTATTTTGTATTATTTTGCAATAAAAATATCTAAATTTTAAGTTATGCTTCTATGTCCATTTTTTATGGAAATTTTGGTAACGCTTCCTTTTACAGTCCAGTTACCCATGTAAATACTATGTAGGCTACTTATTTAATTAATAGCTAGTACTAACCCTGAACCTACCCCTAAACCTACCCCTGTTCCATGTACTTGCCTTATATTAGCCAGTACTTTAGTATAATGTAAGTACTGTACTGTAAAAGGAAGCGTTACCCAAATTTTCCTTAGACATTTTAATGCTGTACACAACCCTCACAGAAAACTTTCTGCATTTCACACACACAAACACATACGAGCACTGTTCATATATTTAATTTTTATTATGACATTTTGTTCAGTACAATATTATAGTCGTGAATATAAACCAGGAATTTTGAAACGACTCGTGTCAAGCCTAGCAGTGTCTGTAATGATCTGATTTGGTAATGTTTTTACTGTAAACACACCTGACCACAGCTCTTTCAACATGAAAACCTCAATGTGTAATTCTGTCATTGTAAGCGTGGGGCTAATCATAGGAGATTATTGAGTCCGACAATAACACAATTAGCTGTAATCTGTTTTTAAAAAGGTGTTTTTAAAAAAGGTGTGACTTAACTCGATCCACATTGCATCATTACAGCATAGAGACCAGTTTAGCCTGGAACAGAACCAGTCTGGACATTCAGCTCAACTAACGGCTCGAGATGGAAGCAAAGTGGGTTGTTTTGTTGTTATCAACGTGCTGGATTGCCTGTGTCGCTGTAAATGAATTCTACTCTTCAACAGGTTAGTCCATCGCAATAAGATGACGTGAACACTTTATTTTGATGTTCTGGTGACTATAAGGATATTTGTGACAACCCGAACAGTCAACTAATACTCTAATGAGAGTTAATTGTATGGGTTGTGTTTTTTTTTTTGTTTGTTTTTTTTCTCTTTCTTTCTTTTAAAAATGGACTTTGAGTCTGTAATAAAGTTTTGATTGATTGATTGATTGATTGATTAATAGACATGTGGGTGCACGTGCTCGGTTGCAGTCAACAGAATGTTAAAGGGACCGTTTAAATAAAGTGAATCTAGGATGTCGAAAACACTTCTCTCTTCAATCATGTATGTTTTTGAACAAGTGCTAACTGTCGTGATATGCTTTCTGTAGATCATATGATTCAACTTATAGATATCGAAAAAAGGTTTGCCACATCCCTTCATGAATATATAGAAGAGCTGGAGCGCCAAGCAGAACTTCTGAAGAGGTACGGTACGTTTATGCGTGTGTGATAGTGTATAAAGATATAGAGTAGAGCAGAACATAAAAAGAGCCGCAAACAACTTTATTTTAGTAGTATTACACAGAAAAGGTTTAAAGAAGAATCTTAGATCCAGTGGAGACCGGTATGAAGAGAGGAGAGTGTGAAGAGTGCAGAGATTTAGCTTGCTAAACGTTAAATCACGTTAAAGGGATAGTTCACTTTGAAATTAATTTTTGGTAGGCTGTGTTTTAGCTTACCTCAAGGGAATCCAAGATGTAGGTGTCTTTGTTTCCACAGTATTTTCAATTTTGATATTTTTAGGTCAAACCATTCTTGTCTGTCAGTCATATAATGGAGGTCTATGGTCACCACCTTAAAGAGCATGCACAGAGAAGTCCAAATTAAACATGATTTAATGACTCGTAAATGTAAGTACACATTGATGGACTAAGACACGAAACGAGTAGTTTGTGTGAGAAAATGAACAAGTGTTCTTTGAGGTGGTGATAGACCTCTATTATATGACTGACAGACAACAACGGTTTGACCTAAAAATATCAAAATTGAAACTACTGCGGAAACAAAGACACCTACATCTTGGATGTCCTTGAGGTAAGATAAAACATACCAAAAAATTATTTCAAAGTGAACTATCCCTTTAATTAAATATGATACATTTAATTTAGTTTAGTGTCTGTTAATTATCAGCAAGTTATGGTGAAACACACTGCGCACAAATGCTGTGTTTTCTCTTTATTTTTTACCACAGTTTGTTTGCACATTTTAAAATATTTTTATTATTGTTATCATTTATTTCTCAGGATTCTGAATGCCTTTGAGAGTGACTTTGATGACACTACTAAAGACCCAGAGAAATTCGTCAGCAACCCTCTTGCGGCGTACCGTCTTGTGCGAAAGCTGAGTCGAGTCTGGCCGAACACACTGGACCTCATCGAAGGAAGACACGCTAAAGGTCGAAGCACAACTGTAGACATTCACAATATATCATCCAGACACTGGAATTACTCATAACTTTTGATTATGATATAAATTATTGATCACACTTTAGATTAGCATCCAATTCTTACCATTGACTTTTGCCTCAATAAACTCCTAAATACTGCATATTATTATTAGTTAGTAAGGTACAATAGTTGTTAGTTGTTTTCTGAACATGCTTTAAAGGTCGAGGTCACAGTTAGTAACATCTGTAATTTCTCACAGATGTGTTGGAAGACCTGAAATCTTGCGCTCAGACTCTCCCCGGCGCAGATGATGTAGAAGGAGTGGTGATGGCTTTGGTTAGACTGCAAGACATGTACAGATTAGATCCAAGGAGCATCATGTTATTTTCTGGTGCGTTTCATGGTGCTTTTCTTTTTTTCCTTTATCACTCTCCTGATTAGTGTTGTTTGCTTAGTGATTTGAACAAACCCCTAACCATAAGTATATCACTGTAACACTATAAAGCAAATCTCAACTGCCAGATTTTTACAAAAAAAAATTGTATCACCCAGTGATAAAATGTATTATTATTATTTATTTTTATCACTTTATTATCACCCAGTTCTTTATATAAAGTTAAAGTATTCTTGCATAGAGCTCATCTCAACTGCTTGTATTGTTGCAAAATGTAAACCATATTTTCACCCAGCTCTAATCAGCTAAATGCGACAGACAAACCAGATAAAAGGAGTAGTCCACTTTAAAAAAAAAACTTTTGCTGATAATTTACTCACTCCCATGTCATCCAAAATTTCCATGTCTTTCTTTCTTCAGTCGAAAAGAAATTAAGGTTTTTGATGAAAACATTCCAGGATTTTTCTCCATATAATGGACTTCAATGGGGTCCAAACGGTTCAAGGTCCAAAAGACAGTTTCAGTGCAAACTGTTCAAAGGGCTTTAAACGACACCAGACGATAAATAAGGGTCTTATCAAGCAAAACGATCGCTCATTTAAAAAAAAAGTTTACGTTTTATAAGCTCAAATGCTCGCCTTGCTCTGTTCTGTGACGCGCGTTCGGGACTCTCCTGTTCGAACTCGTTCATCAAAATGAACAAATCTTTTTCCGAGTCAACTCTTTCGTTTTGTTCGTTGAATGAACCAAATGACTTGAAAAAAGATTTGTTCATTTTGATGAACGAGTTTGAACAGGAGAGTCCCGAACGCGCATCGCAGAACAGAGCAAGGCGAGCATTTGAGCTTATAAAACTTAAACTTTTTTTTTAAATGAGCGATCGTTTTGCTTGATAAGACCCTTATTTATCGGCTGGTGTCGTTTAAAGCTCTTTGAACAGTTTGCACTGAAACTCTCTTTTGGACCTTGAACCGTTTGGTCCCCATTGAAGTGCATTATATGGAGAAAATCCTGGAATGTTTTCATCAGAAACCTTAATTTCTTTTCAACTGAAGAAAGAAAGACATGGACATCTTGGATGACAAGGGTGAGTAAATTATCAGCAAAAGTTTTTTTTAAAGTGAACTACTCCTTTAAAGGTGCTGTGTGACCACTAAAGCATAAAAGTACCATGTTTGCAGAGATTTAGGAAACATGCTCACATACTTATTTCTCTGAAAAACATTTCTACTGCCAGTTATTCTGTTCTCTTATCCCCTGTTATTATTTTGATCAGTGTGACTCCGCCCACTGCCAATTTACCCAATAGTAAAGGTCCTTGCACGCTCATTTTCAATTCTCAGTCGAAATTTTCGGACATTAAAAAATAAATACAACTTCACGATGTGTCAATCATGTTTACACACTGCCTTTGTCAATCATTAAAAAAAATCTGATTGAGTTCAACTTTCTGTGTGTTTCACATGCTTAGCAAGCCTTATGAAAGGATTTTTGACAATTCAGAGCCACCGAATGACGAATACGAAAAAACACACACGAAAATTTCAGGCAAGGACCTTAACACAGGGTATTGCAGCCATGGAACCCAGCAAACAAACCTCTTAACCTAAAAGCCTCGGCATCCGCCTAAAAATCTCTATGAATGGGAGCATATTAAAACACAGATACATCAACTTACAAGTAGAGCCAGACCGATATATCGGCAGGCCGATATTATCGGCAGGCCGATATTATCGGCCGATATTAGGCATTTTCCAAACTATCGGTATCGGCAGTTATAATGGCCAATAAATGAATATTTCAAAAATAAAATAAAAATGGACGAAATACGCTTGAACCATATCATGAGTGTTGGAGTTGTATAGTTTGTCCACCAGAGGGCACTCTACACAGTCCCTGTTAACCACAAAGCTAGCTAATGCCACTATCATCAGTGGAAGACCACTAATGTTAACATTAATGAGCTTTGGTTCCTCTGTTCTGTTGCGACAATAAAATAAACAAGTTTTTTTAAAATGCATTATCATATTATTTTAGGTAAAACTCATACATAACTACAAATAACTAATGTTACGGAAATCTGTTAATGTTTTGTTGTGCGTTTCTGAAAAAAAAAATATATATATATATATATATCGGCCGATATATCGGATTATTGGATTTTAAAACCAACAAATATTTGTATCGGTATCGGCCTACAAAATCCTTTATCGGTCGGGCTCTAGTTACAAACCAACCCACTCCAATACATTGTAATTTGAACTGCAGTAGTAATTCCAATGCGATAGCTGTCAATCTTATGATTTTTAGTAAAACCGCCTTTATATTGTGAATAATCCCATATGGAGTCATATCTAGAGACCAGAACAGAGGCACTTTTCATCAAACCACCTAGCAATGCCTTGGCAACCACACACATTGCCAACATAAAAAAATCTTGTTCAGTTTGTACTCTGAGGGTTTTAGTGACGTTAACTTGATGTGTGGCTTTTCAGAAACCAACCACAACTTAAGACTAGATCCAGATGAAACGTTCCAAATCGGCACGATCTCTTCTCTCAATCGACGCTTTCAGTATGCCCTCCTCTGGATGGAAGAAACCTTCAGCAAACTCAGTCAGGGCGAGGAAGCCGTTGTTACTGAAGAGGAGGTTCTTTTCCAGCTTGCTTCGTTTTCCCATCAGATCCAGCTGTCATCTGGGCGAGGTGAGGAGTTAACAAGCATGGAAATTCATTCAGAGATCTACCTCTTTAGCTCAGAAAAATGATAATATGAAAGTATGAACATATAAATTGTACTACTATATTTAATACCTGCGTGTAATTAGAACTGTAATTAATTAGCAAATTATCTCTAAAGAAATATTAATAATCGTAACTTGTTACAATTCATTATTAATATTTTATTTAGTTAATAGAATTAACTTAAAGCTGCAATCGTTCTTCCTCTTTGTCGCCATCTCTGTTCGAAATCTGCAATTGCAGTCTTTCGCGGAATTATAAACTTTACGTGAGTTGTGCCTCGGCACGGCACAGCACGGACGAACACACTGATGGAGAAGAGTGTGTGTGTGTCAGTCGCCGCCGGTGTGGATATTGGCATTCAGAATCACAGATTATTCTTTTTGGAAGTGGGACCAACATAAGAATTGTCACTAGAAAATGTCGTCTGAACTAGTAAGAGTAACATCCCCTTTTGTTCTGGTTCTGACATCTCAGTAAATCGCGCTGATTAAATCAATCGCTTATAAGTTATCATATCAACGCAAAACCGTGCAAATTATACTTTGTTCTCAAATTGTTAATGTTAACAATGTCAGCATTGCGTGATTACGTGTCTCTTTTTTTCTGTCGCCACTCCGAAGTCCGAACGAAGTCTTCTGGATGTACTGGCGATTGTCGTTTGAACCTTTCTGGATTCGCCATCAAATTTAATTCAATTTAATTATATCAAGTGCTGTGAGAAAAGGCTATACTAGACGCTATGGCTTATACTAGCCGAGACTCCTTCTTTATATGTACAGATGTGTGTGCGTACAGATGTGTTTGTGTACAGATGTGACGTAATGACGCAAAGACACACTCGAATCTCCCGCGTAAATCCACTATTACCACTGGAACTAAAAACATTATTACAAGCTTACCGCTTTGAATCGAGCTGCGGCAAGCAGAGAGCCTTGAACACTGGCTGGTTATGTATTTTCTCAAATATGATAATTTTTAACCCCTTTAATGTAATTGAATTTATATTATAATCAATTAACCTGCTTGTCTCGTGAACACTCAGTGTTAATTGGTTATTAATTCTAAGAAATTATAATTTCCGTGGCATGGGACATGTCTTTCTTGCTGTACAGTACTACTAAGATTCAAAATCTACATGATTAGGGACTCCAGTATATGAGCATGAAACACGGACAACCTTATGTGTGACATGAACAAAACTTTATTAACTATACACTAAACACTTAAACTACTCTAAACTGCTACTCTTCTTTAAAAGGGGTAAGATACTTAATGTATCAAATAATGAGACTAAGTTTGATACTTGCATGTCTCGTCCATTTGAATTTAACTGTCCTGATGCATTTTGTTGAGGCTCCAGTTGATCTTTGCTGATGTGGTCTTGATGAGAGAGAACCAGTGTGGGAGTCAGAGGATCTTTGGTGAATGGAAAGACAAGGCCTCAGCCTGGAACAAGCTTGGGGGCAGTAGTGGTTCTAGGCATGGGCAAACCGGGCAGTCGCCCGGGGCGGCATTTCTTCATGTCACATGGGGGGCGGCACGCACGAGCAGTTAAAAAATCCTCTGTGCCGCGAAGGTTTTCTATTTTTTTACCATTTCGATTCAATTATTGGCAATGGCGCCCCTAATTGTTGAGAAGGGGCCGTGCACAGAAGCGATGTCAAGGGCGTCTCCTGATTAGTTCTCGTATCGCGTCTTTTGCGCGCTCGAGGTCGTTATTTCAAATAGGCGATTAGGCGCACGGGAAGCGCGCTCATTATGCGCTCGCGGGAGGCGCGCTCATAAACTTTTCAGTATGGGAGTGCTCGTGCACTCAAACACTTGGGTGTTTTTTCTCTTCTTTTCTCTTCTTTCTCTTTGTTTTTTCTAGCAGAGCTTCAGCAAGCGTTTTTCTGTGGTGCAAATACATTAGCTACTAAAACTTCTTTGTCATTGTGGAGAGCCCAGTGCATGGTTGAATAGTAACGAAAGCCATGGGAAAATCGGACCAAAGTTTACTATTAATAATAAAAGATAAGCTACTGTGCATTATAAATGTCAGGAATGTATCTTTATTGACTCATTCTTTTTATAGAGATGATTGAATGCTGAAATATGAGGTATATATTTTTATAAAATCTCTTTTTGTGTTAACCTTTGTTTAAGTTTAGTAGGTAAGATAAAAGACACTCCTTTAAAACAAATCTTTAATGTTATTAACTTGGTGAATTGATTGTGTATTAGGCTTTTTGTGTATGTGATCATGTTGGTCACTATATTCATGAAATGAAAATAATTTACATAATGATCAACTTTGTCTTTTTACAGTAGCCATATTGCAAAGTACAATTTTCTATTTTCTAACATTTTAAGAGTAACATAGGGCTACAAAAGCTATTTTAGGTCTATAACAGTTTGGATAGTGTTTAATATGAGAGCTGTTCAAAATTATTTAAGAGATAAGAGATAAGTATTGTGTTACTAAATAAGTATCTCTCAGACCCTTTTACTTTTAAAAACTCCATTTTGTGACAAATATTGTTTAACAAGCCATAACTAAAAGTGTGCCATGCATATAATTTAAGGCAATAACCAATGCGCTAATGGTTACTTCCTCTCTTTAAAGTTAGATTAAACTAGCAAAATAACTGGATTCTATTAACTTGTGTTTTTCAAATGAACGGTATGTGATTTTATTGTTTTTTTTTTTTGTGTTTTTTTTTTTGGGGGGGGCGCTCGAAGGGGGTCTCGCCCTGGGTGTAATTCAGAGTAGAACCGCCACTGCTTGGGGGTCCTTAGAAAACTTCTGGTTCAGCATCATCTTCACTTTAGGACTTCAGAATAGAACAACCAACAGATGTGATCTTGTGATCAGGGATTTTAAAGTGTAAAGATGTCACACCCTCTGGAGGTGTGTGAGCCCATAATAAGTTATAACAAGTGGCTATATATAGAATTAATATATAGGAATTAATATATGTTTCCAAAGACCTTTGTTGGGAGATTGAGTTTGCTGGATTATTCAATAAATATAATGAATTATTTGTGTGTTGTCCAGATGTTACACATCTATGATTACACTGTTGACACTTCCTTTACCCGCAAAAGCGTTTTGCAATACAACATGAACACAATTTTTTTTTTTTTTTGCACAGTAAGTAAAGACTCACATCCTGATTTTGTAGAGTTAGACGTATTCCTGGGTCAACATATTTTGTTGATTCTTGAACAGCCTTCCTCTTCAAAAATCCTTAACATATCCTTACCCCTGAACCCAACCTTGCCCGTTAGTTATCCCAACAACAGAGGAAAATTCAAAAATGGGCGAGACATGTAAGACGTTGGTTGATTGTAATGTTGTTCAGGGATCAACAAATATGTTGTACTTGGTAAAATCATGTTCAGTGGTAAAGACACCTAAAATAACCAGATCTGTAAAGGTTTCTCTTTGTGAGCTTTGGTTTGGGGCGACTGAAATGCTAACCCGATCTCACGACCAAGTCGTACGAATTTGACGAATGAATAAAAAGGGGCTAATTCGTATGAATTCATACGACCTCACTCGTACGAATTAGTACGATTTTGCTAAATTGTACATATTTTACGAATTGGCCAATTCGTATAAATTCGTACGAATGACCTACCCCTTACCCCGCCCCTAAACCTACCCATCACGTGAGTTTAGACAAATCGTACGAATTCGTACGAAGAATTAGCCTCTTTTTAATCATATGTCGAATTCGTACGAATTGGTCGTGAGATAGGGTAGGAAATGCAACTTTATCCGCGGAGAGGTTCTTGGACTCCAGAGACACCAGCAACTTCAAATACCTGTTTGCTGCTCAACGGTGGCTTTTTCATAACTTGTTTGACAGAAACTTTCCCAAATAATTATCTAACCAAGTTCTTATGTGCTCTAAATTACTCGCAAATCTTATGTCAGTTCAATAATCTCTAGTTTTCTTTAAATATTAGGCTAATTGTTTTTTAAATGTTTTTTTAATTGCTACATGTTGGGGATAACCGCCAATACACAGTGTGCATTGACAATTATTACCAAAGGTTAAATGAAGATCACTTGAAACCAATGCACTAATTCACACTCAATTATAATGCATCTAATTTGCAATTGTTCTTAGACCGTACAGAAGGAGATCTTCAGCCTGCACTTTACAAAAACATAAAAGAGAGCATTAAGACCTGGAATGCAAAATACATCCCTCATTTTGACTCACCTGTTCACGACATGAACACAGCATATGAGGCTCTATGCACAGGCAAGAGGGTTATGAAGGTGAGTATAAAAGTGCCTGTTTATATATTCATAATTATTTATAATCCTTGTTATTAAAAAAAAGACAGATAGATAGATAGATAGATAGATAGATAGATAGATAGATAGATAGATAGATAGATAGATAGATAGATAGATAGATAGATAGATAGATAGATAGTGTGTACAAATTCAAGGGCTATGTATTTCCTTTGTTGGGTGATTTAAATATTTAGGTTATAATTGCCCTTTTGAGCTCATTTGCAGTCAAGCAATCCTTGTTGTAGTTGAAACATTAAAGAACAGAAGCAGCACATAAACTACAAATACTTGTATTTTAATTAATATAAAAACTATGTAGCTTCTGGATAATGATTTCTTGAAATTTAAAAACTCCATTAATGAGAGTATTTCATCTAAATGTGTATATCAGATGTAAAACAGAGTTTAAATCGCTTTGTTTGATTTATTACTTCGCTCACTCCAGCATGTTTCGTATGTGTCCATGTCTTCACATATTTACACCTATTTTTTTATTTTATTTTTATAAATCCTGATTTGTGCATGAAAAATTGTAACGTTTACATATCAGGTCCCAGGAGTTTGCACTAGGGAAAGTGTTATTTTTCATATGCAGAAAAAAAGGACAAGGGCAGAGACCACATCCTGAATGGAGAATAGGAGGCCGTCCAGAGTTTGCCAAAGGAATGGCATCCACAATCCAGTGGGCGTCGGGCGATCTCTGTTTGGAGACAGCCTTCCCCATCTGTTTTCCCTCAAAACAGACAAAAGCTGCTTAGAGCAGCTGAAGCTCTCTGTGCGGTCCAAATAAATGCACAGGGCACCTGTTGGACACAGCAGGGATAAGGCTGGGTCTGCCTTAATACGATGCCTGGATGCCAGCCCGAACCCCGCCCGCAACATATTTTGGTCGGGAAGTTCGGTCTGGACTCGATCCATTGAGGAGTAATTATGATCAGTCAAAAAATGATCGGGCCAATCAAATTGCCAGGGCGGGCTTTATACGATGATGGACAGGTGATCTGCAGGGACGTAATCATCACGTTATCAACTGTCTTCCCTCAGAGATGACTGCAGCTGGAGAATTGAGATGTATAGATTCCGCTGTCACGTCTGTTGTAAAATAAATCGACAGCGCATTAATTTTAATAGAAAAACCGAAAACTGCAATCAAGGCATTTGTCGATCGGAAAGAAATTTTTGCTGTCTACATGATTCGGCAAAAGTGTAACTTATCAGCTGGCTCTGACGGTCGCTAAGAAGATGGGACGTAATGAAAAGCCTGTGGTCGTTGTGGTTTCTCCTTTGGTCGCACTCATGGAGGACCAAGCAAAAGACGCAACACTCGTTATTTACTTCTAAAATAAGTACGTAAGTTCTGTTGACAACTGTGCTATGCAAAGGAGTTGACTTACTGCGTTGCTCTGTTTGGTTGTAGGTCTACCGACTATCCAATTGAGTGCAGAGGTTTTTTCCCCTGGTTCGGTTAAGACATGCCTCATAATCAAAGCCCTATGGAGCAGTTTCAGACTCACATTCAGACTAGAATATGAGTATGACAAAGTCAGGCTATTAATACAAGGGAGTGCTTGCAAGATCACCACATGATCCCTGAGAGGGGTAGTGGCAGAATTGTTCACATAGCCAAGCTGGAATCTCAGGACCAAAGTCAAGGCAAGTCCCCAACAAGGCACATATAAGTAAAAGAGAGTGCTTGCAGGTCCCCAGCCCTCTTGATGGAAGTGAGTGCAGTCAGGACGGGCATCTTTAAATAGCTCAATTGACTCCAAGGCCTCAAATGTAGGGCCAAAAGGACCAGTCTCAGAGGATTTAGCATCCTCACACCTCTGAGGAACCTATTGATCAGGCCGTGCTTTCCTAAGGACATACAGTCTACTCTCTCATCATGTGCCGCTGTAGCAGCTATATGTACACCTTTGGGATGGAAGGGGGTAACCGCCTTTCCAGCCTTTTCTGCAGGAAAGAAAGCACTGACCCAACGGCAGATCTCCGTGGGTCTTCGCCTCAGGAAAAGCACCAACTAGCAAAAAGACACCAATTCAAAGCATACAGCCACATCGTAGAGAGGGCTCTGGCTCTGAGTGCTAGTGTCTGTCACTGTGGAGGTTCCAGAAGTCTAGGCATGAGTGCCAGATTGTGTCCCTGCAAAAGGATTTCCTTCCTGAAGGAAATTCGCCAGGGAGGGACTGGGTCAAGAAGCATGATCTCCGAGAACCAACTCCGGGTAAGCCAGTAAGACACAACCAGCAAGACTTGCTCACTGTCCTCCCTGACTTTCAGGCAGCTCAGCACTGACTGGGTGCACCCCATCGTGAGACATGTTGTGACTGAGTCCAACTCCATACCAAGAAAGGAGATGGCCTGTACCAGGGATCGCCTTTTCTTTTCCCAGTTGACCTGAAGCCCCAACTGGCTGAGGTTTGAGCACCAGATCCTTGTGTGCACACAATAGGTCATGATTGTGCATTAGAATTAATAATTCGTCAAGATAATGTAGAATGCGAATGCCCACTTTCCTTAGCGGGGCAAGGGCAGCCTTTGTGAATTTCGTGAAGATGCAAGGTGACAGGGACAGCCTGAAGGGGAGGACCTTGTACTGATATGATCGTCCATCTCAGGCAAACCATACGAATGGTCTTGTGTTGAGGTAAAATAGTGACCTAAAAGTATGGGTCCTTCAGGTCTATCGCCACGAACCAATCTTGATGTCCACAGGAGGGGCACCAAGGGGACAAACTTTATTGACTTACCTGTGTTGGGTGCCTCGCAGTGAGAGGTTGCCATGTTGGGAGGCTTTGCATCCCAATCTAGTGACCATAGCCATAGAGGTGTTAAAACACCCAGCTCACTCCAAGACCCCGCAATGGAATTGGTCTGCGACTGTTAGGGAGGCTGTGCGCCTGCAATGGGCAGATGGGATTCAGGACCTCAGAAGCCAAGATAATTCCTGGACAGTGTCGCCAAAGAGGCCAACTTGGGAGACGGTACACACATTCTTAGCATCTCTCATCTTTGCAAGGTTAAGCCAAAGATGGTGCTGCCCCAGAGTCTGTGCAGTCAGTCACTGAGCACATATCTGCATCAGCTCTTGGTCAGGACTACCTTGGGGCGGCAGTGGCTCAGTGGTTCATGTCCGGAAGGTTGGTGGTTCAATCCCCGGTTCCACCTGACCAAGTGTCGAGGTGTCCATGAGCAAGACACTTAACCCCAGCTGCTCCCGACGAGCTGGATGGCGCCTTGTATGGCTGACACCGCCGTCGGTGTATAAATGAGTGAGTATATGGGTGAATGTGAGGCAAAATGTAAAGTGCTTTGGTGGTCATTGGGTCTGTGAAAGCGCTATGTAAATCAGTCCATTTACCTTCATTCAGATTTTGAAGTGCCTTGGTCTGGCTATGGCACAGATGCACTGCAATTGCAAGCTCGACCTCTGATTACCCCCTGGCTATGCCACCATCGAGGGTAGTGAGGGTCAAAGAACCCACGAAGGGTGTCCTGGCAGTGAAAGGTGTCTTCCATGACTCTGTGAGCTCCTTAGCACTTTCAGGTAGAAATAAACTGGAGTGGAAAGTCAAACCAATCATCCAACTGAAAAGCAAAGGGCAGGCTGGAGGAGTCCACTCAAGCCTGATATTAGTGGCGGCCCGGCATCCGATGCATAAAACAAACATAACACATCAAAAGTAAATGATTTACACTTTACACAAAACAAGAAGATTGGAAAATTGTTTTAAAACTGTACTCTGTGGAAGATTAGATTAAAAGTGGCATTGTGGAGTTAACGTTGCATAATGGCTTATAGACGCCTCAGAGAGAGAGAAGACTGGTGTGCAGGTACAGAACAGGAAGAGGAAACCCGCTGGTGCTATTTAAAGAGGAAGTGGAGTGGGATCAGCCTACGATACTACGCTACCATGACTTTCTTTCTGAAGGAGAAATGGACACCATCAAAACACTGGCCAGGCCAAAGGTACATTAAATGCCATTTATGTTTGATTAAGTAGCACTACAACATGTTCATCAACTCTTTATATAAAATAATTACAGGTTACATTTATTTTAAACTGCTCTTTTAAAGTATTATTTCAGTGTAGACATGTTTACTCTTTTCCTGCCATTGACAGAACAGTAATTTCTCAAAATATCACACTGGCCAGTGTGTATCAGTGTGTAGGAGAATTACAGGGAATGTATAATACCTTTGTAATTGATAACTGGTATTATTGATCATTTTCTGTCCCATTTTTTTTTAAATATAGACTATTTATTATTAGTAATTAACAATATTAATCGAATGCAACACAAATCTCTGTTTATATTTAGCTTTCCAGAGCTAAAGTCATAGATCCAGTCTCTGGAAGAAAAGTTCCTGCAGCATCCCGTGTGTCAAAGAGGTATGCAAAATAAAAACTCATTTACTCATGCTCCTGTCTTTCCAAAACTATAATTAAAATTGTATATATTTTGAGAACTGTCAATGGTTTTTGTTTGTTTCCTTGTTACTTATAGTCCAGGGCAGTTAGCAGTTAATGTGATCATCCTTAATGTGATCGTCCTCTTTATGTCTCCCAGTGCGTGGCTCTCTGAAGATGAAGATCCGGTGATCACACAGGTCAACCAGAGAATTGCTGATGTCACTGGTCTAGAATTGGAGACAGCAGAGGAGCTCCAGGTATTCACATTCAAGGCCTCAAGATGCAACTTTGGGAGTTACTAGCTATGTGCATGACCAAAACTTATGTCACACAAATGGAAGTATGGCAATTATTTAATGACCAAAATAAATCAAACCTTAGTCAATAGTCAAGTCAAGTCACCTTTATTTATATAGCACAGATTGTTTCACAGATGTAATTGTTTTTAATTACTGTAATATAGCATTATCAGATTTCTTGTAGGTATGTGGAGACCACAATCAAACACGAACTGGAGGTCACATTTCCCATTTTATGGGAAAGTTTCTAAAAAGAAAATATCTCGGGAGAACTTATATAATCTATCTTCTCTGAATAGGGAACGAGATGCAGCATAGTGATGACATGAATCCGTATAGAATCACGCCAATTTATTGGCTGATGGCATGGGATCCGCCTCAGCAGCACTACGTCACCTACGTCATATAATGAATGCGCCATCTTCTCTTCGGATTGTCTACCGAAGAAGCCCCCTTAGCAGCGAGAAGAGCTTAGAAGCAAATGCAATGTCTTGTTCCCTACTTAGAGAACATGGGTTACATAAGTAGCCCAAGAAGTTCTTTTTCATAGGTTTACTCAATGCTGCATTGCGATGAAGCGATGGGAATTATATACCACATATGCCAAACTAAGGGCTGCCAGATCTGGCCCAAAGAACTTTTTTTTTGGAACCAGATCAAAACGACTGGTCCATGCAGCAAAAAAACCGGGAACTAGGACCCAAATCCAGGTTGTAAACTTGATAAAAGTTTGCGGGTAGAAATGTCCTCCGAAGGGACTCCTCTAAAAAGAGCTGGGGAAGACACGACACTCCTAGTAGAGTGAATTATAATGCCCAGGGGTGTAGGGAGCTTTCGCACCTCATGAGCCAAAGAAATTGCATCTCTCACCCAATGAGTGATCAATGTGAGATCCTTTGATAAGAGGCCCTCAGCGGCCGGCCCCAAAGCACACAAATAATTGAGATCACTTGCCACTAGCCAGAAAAGTCCACATGAAGCCTACCCTCCTCTGTGGAGGCAAAGGGTGGAGGACAGAAAAAATTAAGCATGGCAACTTGAGAGCGTAATGACATGAACAGAAAATTGGGGACATAATCAAGCTTGGGTTGCAGAAACACCTTCACAAGGCCCGGGGCAAACTCCATGCAAGGCCCACTCACAGAGAGAGCCTGCAGATCCCCCACATGCTTGAGAGAAGCCACCACTTGAGAAAGGGTCAGAATCCGGTCCGGAGCTGATTCCAAAGGTTCGAAAGAAGGATACGGAACGCCATTTATGTGGGACACCACTGCTATGTTGTCCATCTTGATAATAACATGAGAGCCAATCAGGGGCCGGATGGAAGTGATCCAGAAAGGTGGCACACAACTATAGGCAGTTTATGTGTCCTTGTTTCCTGTCTGTCATTATTGGCCAAATCGATTAATCCAGGTGTGCCTGACCTCAGTAGTCACGGCAACAATAATCAGACACACCTGAATTAATCAAGTTCGGCCAATAATGGCAGACAGGAAACAAGGAGCTGGCTTAAGTTTAGGAAGTAGTGCATCTGTGCATAAGGTCAAATTGAATGTTCATGTGAGAATTGTGTCCATCTGTAACTACAAATTCACTTTTTTATTTATTTTACAGATAGCAAATTATGGAATTGGAGGCCAGTATGAGCCACATTATGACTCAAAGGTATGTTTTATGAAGGCTTTTTTTATGTGTTTGTTATTCCTCTGGTCCTGTTTGAAGTTATGTACCTGGAATAGAGCATGCACTGCACTGTATTTGATTTAATAACTTTGTTACAAAATCTGTTTTTCCACAGTTGACAAATGACTCAGACTTTCAACGCAGAGGAGGCCGGATTTCTACTGTCCTAATTTATGTGAGAGTATAATCTAACCAATCATATATATATATATATTTTAAATAATTCCCTCTTTCCAGATTATTGACAGTTAACTACTTTATTTTAGTTGAGTGATGTGGACATTGGTGGGGCAACAGTGTTCCCTATCATTGGTGCGGCACTTCAGCCAAAGAGAGTTAGTTGAAACACCTTGATTTTCCACACAGTGACAATGATTTCATATTAAATTAAGATAGATGAAATGACTTCCTTTAAGCTGTGCTATTCCATAAGGGTACAGCAGTGCTGTGGTTTAACCATCTAAGAAATGGAAATGAAGATGCCAGGACTTTACATGCAGCATGTCCGGTGTTTGTAGGCAATAAATGGGGTAAGTGTTCTGTGAGGTTTGTAAAGTACTAGTGAAAAAATATTTATTTTTGAAAATCAAGAACACACAACCCAAACTCATCCCCAAATCAATGTGCACTAGACATTCCTACACTATGTAAAACCTCCTTTGAATTCTTCATTCTAGTTGCCAACAAGTGGATTCGTACCTATGGGCAAGAGTTCAGAAGAAAGTGCTCTACAATCAAATCTGATTAAAAGACCCAAAGCAGATTGCACAGAAACATTCATAATCTAAGTAATGCGATTCAGCGAGGAGATTAGATGGATTCAAACTTCAATTTATTTAGAGGAACACTTTTTGCTTTAACGTCTGTAACTGGAGTGTTCGTTTTTTTGTGATATAGGCTAATGTTTCTTCATTTATCTGCTTCTAATTAAATGATGTGTTGGATTGTTTTTTATTTATTTTTTATTTTACCTTTATTTAACCAGGTTAATCGGTTGAGAACAAGTTCTCATTTGCAACCGCGACCTGGCCAAGACTACGCTAAAATTACAAGGCAACATAAAATTACGTTGTGTACAACATTCAAATATATAATCACACATAAAAATGTTCAGGTTCAATTAAGATGCTGAACATAATTTACAAAAATTAGGGTAAATTTAAAATGATAAATGAGAACACACGCAGTATAGCTGGAAGATAGATAACCTGAGACAGCATGACTAACATGGTGAAGTGTAAGCTATTTCAACATAGCTATTCGGTTGGATATAGCCGATTGTAACATTGCGAGATAGGCATGAAAACATTGACATCAAGGTTTTTGCAAGAATTTAGTTTGTTATTGAACTTGTTGGTTTTTACACCATACCATTTTATACAATACACCATTATAGCATCAGCCCCCCCCCCCCAACCACACCTCTATTTCTATTTAATAAGATAAAAAATATATATATTTTAAAACAGCAAACAAGGTGTAAACATTTTTCACATCTATCTATCTATCTATCTATCTATCTATCTATCTATCTATCTATCTATCTATCTATCTATCTATCTATCTATCTATCTATCTATCTATCTATCTATCTATCTATCTATCTATCTATCTATCTATCTATCTATCTATCTATCTATCTATCTATCTATCTAGAGGACTGCAGTGAGTAAACTGTGAATGTGATGAGGTCACTTTGACAGTACAAGGGGGCGGGGTTACGTAGCATCATTGTGACAGCCTGAGGGGGCGTGGTTTCGCAGCATCATCCCGACAGCAGAAGGAGAAGGAGGGCGGTGTTACGCAGCATCATCGGAGCTTGTCGTTTTATTGTACGGCTGCTGATGCTGAGAGGTCGCGATGGGAAATATGTAGGACCATGATTGTGGATTTGAGGTTTGTGGACTGTGGCACATCGTGGCGGATTGTTTTCTAGGTAAGCATAGCTTTATTCTGAGTCTCTGCTGTTTTAACTGTGTGTGTTCGCCGTCGCTGAGATGTGCTCCAGAGAGCCACCGGACAGAATTAATGTATTACCGCAAGGCTTATAGAATGCAAATGCAAATGCTGATGGTCGGAAAACGGCTGAGATGTTTGTGTATGATTTGGTAGTCGTGTGATATGCTATTTTTGTATGGATATGTGAGTGTGAATGGGCGAGCTCGGCCTGCGCATCAGGACGCGTGTGATTCAGCCCTGCAGGCCGTGATGAGGAGGACACACACTGATGCGGTACATTAGGCTACATACCGGTTAATATGCAGTCACTCACATACATGTCTTCACTGATGCTACTCATATAATCTCTCATCAGAGAAGGATCATTTGACAGGCCTAAGGCAGTCTATCACATGACTACTGCTGTGTCAAAACGAAGCGGTGACTGAAAAGACCGGGGAAAAATGTATGTTGATATTTCAAATATTTAAAATTATCTTGTGAAATGAGCTTTAAATACATAATAATATGGCTATATGGCTTGTAACACTGCTGTTGCTGTTCATCCATACTTAAACATGCTTTAGAATTGTTTACAGCCCTTATAAATTAACATGCTTTAAATAAGACCAAAAAAACAAACATGGTTGTAGTTAAACCATGGTAACCACAAATTAACCATGGGTTTGCCACACTAACCATATTTTAACCATGGCATTTGTACTAAAGCTGTGTGGTTATACAAATACAAATGGTAATCAATTGTCAAAAAAAAAAAAAAACATGGTTAGTCCACTTCACTTTTACCATAATAAAACCATGGTTTATTTTCAGATGGGAGGATTCCTATTGGGAATTATTTATCATTTGTGACCCATACTTATGGGGTTAAATAATAATCACTTAAAATGCATAAACTGAAACAATCTTACAGTGTTTACAGACGTTTTTAATCTTTACAGACGTCTTACAGTGGAATTTTATTATTTTGGGAATCATGAAAGTCCTACTAAAACATAGTTTAAGTTGGTGTAGCTGGAATCCAAAAATTTTTTTGGTTTTAAAATTTGTTTTTAGAATTGGTTCCAAATTATGATAGAAATAATAATAGGAATCCTTAGCATATTGGATTCAGTCAAAAGTAAAAAAGCAATAGTGGCTGATTTATGTGATTTAAAACAAAAATACATATTGTTATTAAAAGCAACATTATATTGCATTTTTTACTCTACAGATTAACTGTTTGTTAGTCTTCAATATATTACAAAGAAAACAAATGTTGATAAGTCTAAATGGTCAGAGTGCTTTACATTTCACAGTTATTGATTTTTAGCATCTTATTAGTATATGTTACCTGTTCAACATATTTAACCATTTAAAACATGAATATAATTATAATAGATATTATTGTACATATTATGAATCTGAGTATATCTGTTTAATTAAAACTCTGAAAGAACAACCATTCAAAGTGTCATCGGTATTAGTTTTGAATCGGATATTTTCTTAAACTATTTGAAAATATAATGTAGATAGCTGATCATTATGCACTGGCTAATCTTACACTGAACTGAATTATTGTTAGACTGTTTTCAGAGAAACCCTTTGAAAACTAATTGTATTGTGTGTTATTGCACTGGCCTCCATTTCCAGCTTACCAGAAAACAGGGATTTTAGGATTTTTTTCAATGCGTGGGTGAACCTGACCCAAGGAAACTCTTTAACCCACTGTAGCTGTGTGTGTGGTGTCTGGCGTTTGGATGCAAAACTGGGTCATGATGCCGTGTGTGTGTACGTTTGCCCCATGCTGACAGGAAATGGGCCAGTGCAGTGAAGACTTGAGCATCCCATTAACATCCCAGTACTTCCATGAATGTTTGGCTCTTGCTCAGTGAAAATGTCTTTATTCATCAATTTTACCTTAAATTGCCAAATTTGAGTGTACTGATTCGTCACATGCAGATTTATTGCTGGTGTTTGCAAAGACAAGCATCATAAGTAATCCATACTTGTAGATTTGACAAACTTTAGTGGTAAGAATGATTTGAAAAGGGGAATTAAAACACACAAAACCTCTTTTTATTGACTTTTATGTATTTATTTTGTTTTTAAAGCTTATTTAGGTAAATCTGGGAAGATCTTTTGTTGCTTTGAAAAATTGGACTCATTTCATTTAAGTGGCCTACAGATTTGCCAAAAAAATATGAAAGAGAAGACATAAGAAGAGATACCTTGCAAAAACGATAAGGACGCTGCATATTTTAAGAAAATATAGTGCTTAACACAGAATGAAAACCAAAAATAGCATAACTGTCAGCATCAACAATGTGTTTATGAAATAAGGTTGATTATGCAATATAGAATAGAGATATAAAGTGAAAAAAGAAATCACAAATTGAGGGATGCACAATATATATATATGAAGAGTTCAGATGCAAAAGCCTCTAAGTGCCATTTGAAATTTTCTTCTAAAATGATCATTTTTATCAAGCTTGTATATTAAAGTTCAGTAATTTCACTTAAATGGCAATGAAGATTACCTATTAATTGTCATTTAAGTGAAATTACTGAACTTAAATATACAAGCTTGATAAAAATGGTCATTTTAGAAGAAAATTTCAAATGGCATTTAGAGGCTTTTGCATCTGAACTCTTCATATATATATATATATATATATATATATCGGCCACCATATCGGTATCAGCCGATATATGTTAATTTTTTTAAGTCATTGCTATCGGTCCGATAAGAAAATTTGTCCGATATATGAAAGCCAATAAATAATGTATTATTTCCTTCAGGGGCCGTTTACACCTGGCCACTTCATGCGTTTTCTGTGATCGGATAGCTATCTGATCGTGAAAAGACCAGGTGTAGATTCCCCCCCGAAATGCATTCGAGACGGATTTGAATCCGATCGCTCAAACCACTTCAGGAGGTGGTCAGACGAAACTGGACAAGTGTAAATGCATCTGGTTGTTGAACCACATGTGTAAATTTTACTCCTCCCCAAAATGCAAAAAAATAAACGCGTGTTATAGGCTATATGTCATGTTATTTTAGTCAGATATGACGACGATATTGCGACACGCATCACCTCAGATGAGCAGCTGAACGCCTATCAAGCCAACGCGCCGCAATCTATCGCAAATCAAAGTGAAAGTAAGTCGCAGATGCTTAACACACGATCTTCGGTAAAAGTAAAGAAACGAAATGATCTTACCAGGGCTGTTGCCGCTCTTTTATTGCTGTCTTTGCTGATTAGCCGATGATCAATAAAATCTGTTGCTTTCGGTAACGTGCACTTCATTAAATCTGTATATAGCGGGGAAATTGATATATCCGTTTTGCAAAAACACATTTATGTGGCCAGGTGTAAATGGAATCGTTTTGAGAAATCTGATCTGAGAAAACGCATGAAGTGGCCAGGTGTAAACTGTTCAACATGATGGTTTTCAATTGGTTGAAATATGATTGGAATCACTCCAAAAAAAGAAAATAGGGTTCAGTGCAACATGTGCCGCGCAAATCTGTCATATCGGCTTTATATAATTAGAATGAGAACATTATGTGCTTGGGACGTTTTTTAAATGGTGAGACTTTTGTTTTTTGTAATCAGGCACTCAAAAACAATTTACAAATTTAGATTTATCGGCCGATATATCGGTTATCGGCTTTAAAATATGAACGTTTTTCCTTGAAAAAAAATCTTCATGCCTTAAAATATCTTAAATGTAACTTGACACCCTCATTTAGTATCTACGCTATACTACGAATATGCAAATGAGCCCCGCCTTCACTCACTCACTCAGCTCAGAGATCCACTGGTTGACGATCACACGTTGATCTGATTGGTTACAAGGTCGTTTGTGACGTCAGAAACACCAGCGATTTCACACCGTGTTTTTGAGACTGTCTTTGGTTCACTGCAGTTTTAAGCAGAAAATACTTGTTAAAAGACTTATGAATTTACACATGATTTGTCTTAAAGCGTGTTAAAAACACCACATAGACACATAAACAACATTAAAAGCTGTATTTTCCCCACAGAGGCACTTTAAAATAGGCAATGACTTTCCTCTAGTCTAGATCTCCTGTACAGCTGAAACTCACTTTGTTGCATCGTTTTCCTGTAGAGCCAGACCGATATATCGGCAGACCGATATTATCGGCCGATATTAGGCATTTTCCAAACTATCGGTATCGGCAGTTATAATGGCCGATAAACGAATATTTCAAAAATAAAATAAAAACGGACGAAACACGCTTGAACCATGTCATGAGTGTTGGAGTTGTATAGTTTGTCCACCAGAGGGCACTCTACACCGTTCCTGTTGGCAACACTCGTTGAGTTGGTCACGAGACATACATTGCTTGAATAACAATTAAAAGATCATCCCCATCAGTTCTCTTAACTCAAATAAGCATGACAAAATTTGTGACTATCATGTCCAGTTTAAATAAATAAATAAATAAATAAATAAATAAATAAAATATCGGCCGATATATCAGAATATCGGATTCTAAAACCCCAAAATATTTGTATCGGTATCGGCCTTCAAAATCCTTTATCGGTCGGGCTCTATTTTCCTGTTATCACTGTAAAGCTGCTTTGAAACACTCTGTATTGTATAAAAAAGCGCTATAGAAATAACGTCTCTTGACAAATGTAGTTTTTTTTTTTTGTATAATAGTCCAACTGTAATTTAACCTTTTCTGTCTAATTAACATGAATATAAGAGTGGGCTGATGTGATTATTCACTATATATTCAGCAGTAAATGTAATGTCATGCATCTGTGGTAATTTGTGTTATTAGCAGATATACAGTAAATGTTGCACTTACTAGAATGCAAAGCTCCTTTAAATAAATGTTTTCCACTTTTACTTAGCATGCATAAACACTAAAAACAGACTCATTCAGAGGGCTTTATGGATGCAGAACCCCATGAGAGATAGCCGGCTAAATCCGACCGGATGCGCAGCTAATCGGGAAGGACTGTAGACAGATGGGAGAGGAGAAATCAGATTATTGCCCCACACAAATATATATTTTTATATTTAGCATCCAGTGGCTAGAGTGTGCGCTTTTGTGATTCAGTGCTTTCTGGGTTAATATGGTATTAGTGATGATAGTGGTGTTATGGCATCATGGTACAGTCAATATGCATTCTGTTTTTCTAGTAAATTATTGGGTAACACTTTATTTTACGACCCGCAAACAACTGTGTAAGTACACCGAAATTACGGTGTACGTTTCTGTAATTATAGTGTACTTCCGTCTAAGTATAAGGGAACAATATGTTAAGTTTGGGGTAATAACGGGGCACCACTTTAGTTTACAGCCCGCAGGAGTTACACTTGCCCTGTAACTACGCAGAACAAGGGGGTAACAAACGCTACTTACTATGTAGTAAAACGAAACAACACTTTTTGCAATGTAATTACAGAGAAAGGTGCTGTTATCAAGAAAAAAAAACAAAACAAAAAAAAACGTTTTAATTACACAGTATATTTGCCCTGACATTTAAGTGTCATTGCAATTCAATGGAATAAGGTACTAATTACCACTTGTTACGGTCTAAATTAAAATCATAGCAGAAACAAATTATTTTGACTTTTCTAGTAATCTAGGAAGAAAAGCCAATACATTTATATATATAAATATATATATATATATATGTTTAATTTTCAACAGATGTCAAAATTATCCTGAACATGTTTTGCCAGAAATGTAATACATTTTATAAAAAACAGACGTACAAACTTTGCCTGGAATATATTAACAGAATAGGTACCTGTTATTTTTTAACTAATTAAATAATTTGCTTGTACATCTTCTTGTTACCCCCTTATTACCCTTAACATATTGTTCCCTTATACCTACACGGAAGTACACCATAATTACAGAAATATACACCGTAATTTCAGTGTACTTACGAAGTTATTTGCAGGTTGTATATCTGCTTGTTACCCCTTTATTACCCCAAACTTAACATATTGTTCCCTTATACTTACACGGAAGTACACTATAATTACAGAAACGTACACAATGTAATTTCGGTGTACTTACACAGTTGTTTGCGGGTCGTAAAATAAAGTGTTACCAATTATTGTCTTTCATGCATGCACTCAACAAAATAACTCTTTGAATGAACTTTTTGAAAGGATTTCAACATTATTTCAGCATTATGCAATTCTGTTATTCCATTTTAATGTACTTGCGTTGTGTCAACCTAATTTATTATGGTTGATTCAACTTATTTACATTGGTTGGACACAGCTTAATTTAATAGTGTCAGCCCAACTAGGTTGCAATGCAATATAGTTTATTTTAGTGTCACACTTATCAATTTTTAGACTAGTGCCATCTATTTACTTCACTAGGTGCACTTCTTCTTATCATCTAAAGTGGTGATATTTACATGTTACATCAACCAAGTATTGCTGAATTAGCCTAACCAAATGCTCCACTCTTCTCCACAATGGTAACGCACTGTAAATTAAATGGTTCTTCTAATCGTTTCAATGTAATTGAACATTAAACATAACTACGCACTATCAAGTCTTCCCCTTTTCTCATTTTCTCAAAAAAGCATAAAATAAAACTTAATTTCAACATTTATATTTATATTTCAACTGGGAACTAACAAGCAGTTTCAGTTAATGCAACAAATTATTCATGTAATCCAACACAAACAGATTAAGTAAACTTAAATTTTAAATATATTTAAGCAGATTGAACACAATCAAATTAAGTTTGGTCAAAATGTATAGCAATTGTGTTGCTTAAGCTCATTTTTACTAAGATATTTGAACAAGCATTTTTTTTTCAGTGTGTACATTGGTAGTTATAATAATAAACTCTATGATTAAAGTTAGCATAATCTGCTAAAAGTAGAATTGGTTTATACAAATAATAAACCGTACTCAATTTGAACCTGATGTCCAGAGAGGCAATTCTGAGTCTGATATTATTACTTCATATTATGAAACGGGATAGGAAAGAGATGTATTAGTTTTACAGTATGTGTGGAGCTTCTTTGGATCAGGAATCGAATGGATTTTGCTGTCAGACACGCACAGTATGATCAAAACATGTAAAGCTGTTAAATCTTAGATTCTGGTGGGCAGAAAGATTAACCAAACTACACAACCAAGAACATCAGTGTCCTCTGCCAACAAGAACATATAGAGTAAATACCGCTTTCCCCAATGATATCACTGATTTTTACATTGATTTTTAATATACATGTTTTAAATGTATTTGATAATATATTAATTATAAATAAACTGACAACGGTCTCTGCTAAGGTACATAAAAAATTTACATTTAATCACTTCATGATTAGACACTAAAAAACATGCTAAATTAATTTGATCCAAGTTGGATTAACAACAGTGTAATATTTGTCCACCGTAACCGGTTGTTGTACAGTGCCGATGATGGAGTTGAAATGTTAAGCTGTGAGAGACTTCAACATTGTAAAAAATATAATAAATAAATAAATACATAAAACTTTCAGGACTATGTGTTTTACTGTGAGACACACAATGAGCAGGAAATAGGAAAGGGGTCCTCGGAGTTAAAGTTGACCACGATATAGCCTGATTTATTCAGAATTATAAAAAAAAAAAATCGTGAGTGGACAAATTGAGGACACACACAACTTTGATTGGCATTTAAAGGAGTAGTTCACTTTAAAAAAAAAAAAGTGCTGATAATTTACTCGCCCCCATGTCATCCAAGATGTCCACGTCTTTCTTTCTTCAGTCGAAAAGAAATTAAGGTTTTTGATCAAAACATTCCAGCATTTTCTCCATATAATGGACTTCAATGGGAACCAAACGGTTCAAGGTCCAAAAGACACTTTCAGTGCAAACTGTTCAAAGGGCTTTAAACGATTGCAGACGATAAATAAGGGTCTTATCAAGCCAAACGATCGTTCATTTAATTAATAAATAACAAAGTTTAATTTTTATAAGCTCAAATGCTCGCCTTGCTCTGTTCTGTGATGCACGTTCTTGACTCTCCTGTTCGAACTCATTCATCAAAATGAACAAATCTTTTTTTGTGTCAGTTGGTTCATTCAACGAATGAAATTAACGAATTGACTCGGAAAAAGATTTGTTCGTTTTGATTTTTTTTTAAATGAGCGATCGTTTCGCTTGAAATCGTTTAAAGCCCTTTGAACAGTTTGCACTGAAACTGTCTTTTGGACCTTGAACCGTTTGGTTCCCATTGAAGTCCATTATATGGAGAAAATCCTGAAATGTTTTGATCAAAAACCTTAATTTCTTTTCAACTGAAGAAAGAAAGACATGGACATCTTGGATGACATGGGGGTGAGTAAATTATCAGCAAAAGTTTATTTTAAAGTGAACTACTCCTTTAAGATTTACTGTTTGGTATCGTTTGGTATATTACAGATCTCTTTGTTTTGCAGTCTTACATTACATCTCTAGATATTAGTCCAGTTGTGTTTAGTTGTCAGTGTCCCTTCAGTTGTGTATTAAAGTGATGAGGGTGTTAAAACAGTCACCCTTCATTTAACTTGTTCACACTCCTCTTGCTTTGAGCGCAGAAGTGCAATATAAACACCCTGAGCGGATGACTTGTGTGAAATATATATATATATTCCACATGATCACAAGACAGTGAACACCTCGAACACACTCTGCCCGTCTCACTGCACTTGATGGGTTCAGGGAGGACTTTAGGCGATGGAAAACACCATTATAGATGCGCTAGAATCAATAGAGCGGTGGATGATGAACTGATTGTGGCAACATTTCTATTTTTGGGTGCACTGCAGCCAATTCATTTTGTATTCTGGAAAAATACAATTATTTTATTTACAAATACAAATACCGTATATGTGAATGACCTGCTAGGTAGTATACACTCTTAGAAGAAAAGGTTCTATATAGAACCTTAAAAGGTTCTATCAGCGCTGTTGTTTGGCTGTTGTAGACTGTAAGGACCTTTGACAATACTGAAATCGTGTGGCGTAGTGATATATGTAGCTGTAATGCGGTCGAGACCTGCCTGAAACTACTTTAGCCGCGCATTTCCCTGAAAATAATTGCGGATCATAGAACGTTTGTCAACCAATCAGATTCAAGCTTCCAACAGCCTCATAGTATACATTTGAATAATCTTTTTTTTGGGATTTGTTTTACCGTCAGCATTTTTACATGCACTATTTTTGGTCAAACGGAATTTCAGAATCATAAAGTTCGGTTTATACGAACCCTAAACATTGAAATCCATTGGATTACATATATTTCGAACAGAACCAGAGATACCACAAATATAAATTGTGTTTTGGCCTTGATTTATTGAATTGAAGCTGAAATTTATTACAAAATCTCTTTTATTCCTCTTCAGGTCTACAGCACCCCTTTCATCCCAGTCAAACTTTAATTTTGATTTGATTGAGGCGTTTACACGAAGGCTTTTCAGTCTGATTGAGCCATTATGATAGTCATAATAAAGGATTATGGGTGCATGTATACGTTGTAGGCATGTGCCGGTATCAAATTTTCACGCTGCGGTTAATTGACTGAGCTTTTATCACGGTAAACGGTATTATCCCAATATTTTAATTATCACAATATTAAAAAACAGATGCATTGTGGGTATCTAAAAAAAACAACAACTTGCATCACAATGTGTAATTGTGATTTTCAAAACATATGGTACCTAAACAGAATTGTTTAAAGTTTAGTGACAACATGTTACAATGTTTACATGGTACAATGACTGGTAGGATACTTTTTGTATTATTCAATTAAATTCTTGGATTTGATTTCAGTCTTAATTCAATATTGACTCATTTGGATAAAAATTAGGTAGGCTACAGTCTGCATGTTAATGTTTCTCAAGAAAAAAATATATCACATAATGCTATAAGCTAATATGCGTTCGAAAAGTTTAAATTCGAATCTATTATTTTTCACGGTATTTTGAAGAGCCCGCGATAACAATATCGTGCATATTCATTACGTAAGGGTTAATGCCCGACAAGGTGTCCATTGTCAGGTTTTAATGGACGACGGCGAGGCGTGAACCGGCCGACGCGCAGCGGAGGACGGTTGCCTCCGCCGAAGTCCATTAAAACCTGACAATGGACACCTCGAAGGGCATTAACCCGCTTATACCATGGTCACTTGCCAAATAAAACATTTTTAAAACATTAGCTGCTAGTTTATAGTTTAATTAGGCTAAATCAAGTTTTTACAAATAATAACTCGCCTGGTTTATTTAGCAACCGGAGATATTTGTAGTCCGCTCAGCTTGTAGAACCCTTCAGGTTCAAAAATGCATTTTTTGTTTTTCATGAAACACAAAGGTAGGCATAGTTTTTTTTTTTTTTTAAATTACACATAAAATAATTAATCAATCTTAGGCTTGAAACGCTGTACTCTCCTCCTGACTTGGTTGTCTGGACTGCTGCGTAAAACTCCCGCAGGGTCTCATTCAGAGCAGCAGCGGTGTCATTTTCTTTGCGACGTTTCTCCGTTTCATTTACATTTTTATTTCTTCAGCAGCATCCCAGTCATAAAGTTGTCATATTCTCCATAAATGTTAAAAGAAATAACGAAGTCGCCGCTCATTGTTGTATTAGTAGGCTATGTAATATCTAACTAACGTTAGATGTTTGTTTTGATAGAGCAAATTGTTAACGGATACTTTGACGTTTGACTGCCTGTTGCTATGGTTACTCACAGCTGTTGTGGGCAGCGCATTTATTTATTCATTTCGAATGGTAAACAGGCAGTTTCACCAGAACTACTTTACTAGGTGTCCTCTATCACTTTTTAACAGACACCCTGCAGCCAATCAGAATCGAGTATTCACCCAGACCATGGTATAACACGATTTATCGCATTACCGAATACCGGCACATGTCTAATACGTTGGTTACTGTCATATTCAGATTCAGAGACCAGAATATCATAAAGATGTTTTTATTTTTTTTTGACTTGGCAACCACCTAACACCACCATAAAGATCAAAATAATTTGAAACCACCCTTTCTTTTTTTACTTTTTTTCCGTTTAGGTGTTGTTACACCTCTTATTTTCAGTGCTTTGTCAAATGCACCACCTGCACATCTTATTTTGCACCTTATCTTCCTTCGTTGCACTGTTAGATTAGCTCCAGAAACAGTGTCACGGTCTTCATTCACAATCTCTTAATCACCGTCATGCCTCATCATCATCATCTTAATCGGCAGAACTCCTCATAGTCTGTTTATGTAATGAAGGTCTTCTTGAGTTTGTCTCTCTGTAGAAGTGTGTTTGACACTAGCAGCGTCCCCTGTTGTTTAGTATCTCACTGCTTGTGTGTGTGTGGGAGACTGCACGTGTTGTCAAGGCAACGCTCGGCTGTGCTGTCAGTGCTTTCTTTGGTTTACAGTCGTCTCCTCAAAAATGAAATAGGACAAAGAAAAGCTGTTATTAGTAATAGTTCTAGATAGTTTTCTATTCAAGTATTTTTTGCTATGAACCTAGTTGTTTTAATTTGTCTACTAACAGTGTTCTTACATCCAAGATGTAGGTGTCTTTGTTTCCACAGTATTTTCAATTTTGATATTTTTAGGTCAAACTGTTCTTGTCTGTCAGTCATATAATGGAGGTCTATGGTCACCACCTCAAATAGCATGCACAGAGAAGTCCAAATTAAACATGATTTAATGACTCGTAAATGTAAGTACACATTGATGGACTAAGACACGAAACGAGCGGTTTGTGTGAGAAAACCAACAGTATTTATATAGTTTTACCTCGTCCAACTGAACCGATCTCTCGCGCGTCTTTCACGCACTGTTTACACGGAGATTTTGGAAGTTTTACCCTTCACTAAACATATTTAGATATACGGGAAATTGCAATACGACGTGTCTTAGGCCATCAATGCGTACTTACATTTACGAGTCATTAAATCATGTTTAATTTGGACTTCTCTGTGCATGTTCTTTGAGGTGGTGACCATAGACCTCCATTATATGACTGACAGACAACAACGGTTTGACCGAAAAATGTCAAAATTTAAAATACTGTGGAATAGGGGTGTGCGATATGACGATTTTTAATCGTGGACGATTAAAATGTCTCCACGATCTGCTTTTGAAGAAATATCGTAGTATCGTTACAGTGCATTCTATCAGTTCAGTTCTGGCGCCGTCTCAACTGTACAACGCGACGTAGCCTACACATCACACATTAATGAATAGGTATGGGACACTGCAATTCACAAAAGTTCATTATTTGCATAAGCCTTGCCGGTTAAACATTTAATTCACGCGCTGATGTGCTGTTCTAACGTGCGCTTTCCTGACCGCATACCCACGGCGCTCACAGGCACTTAAAGCCTGTCAAACAGCGCCTGAATACTGGACTAAGTTATCGTTGGAGTCTTATTATGCTAATACTGTTAAATACACACAATGTTTACATAAACAGGCTATGTCTAAAGTGAAAGCAAACATTTGAGAGAATATCTGGTGTAATATGCGTCTATATTAAACGCGTCGCGTGCTGGTCTAAAAGCGACAGGAATAATACTGCCGCATGTCCTTAAAGGGATAGTTCACCAAAAAAAATAATAAAAAAAAAATCTGGCATTATTTACTTACTCTAATGTTGTTACAAACCTGTATTAAAGGAGAACTCCGGCGAACAATGAACCTTTGGTCTACTAAAACATCGGTGCCTAGTCAATCGTTCTCTGAGATTTGTTTTCTTGATAATCGAATGTAAAGAGTTTTATCTCTAAAAACTGTTTAGCGTATAATGCTAGTACTGGGGGCATTGACTAAGTAAAAGAAATCGCTAGTTTATACCACTAACAAGGCTCAAAATAGCCCCACACTAACACAGAAACATACTGAGGCTCCATACATGCAAAACGAAGCATTGGGAACTTTGTAAGTGTACAGACCGTTTAATAAGAAGATATTTTATGAAGAAAGTTCACTTCGCGTATACAGACAGCAGCCATCTTAAAAAATAGTCTCGATAAGTCGATCCCCGAAAGCGGTTCATACAGTTCAGAAGTTCGCTGAACTTCATACAGCTCAGATCACTCAGCACGTCGTTCGGGGATCGACTTATCGAGACTATTTTTTAAGATGGCTGCTGTCTGTATACGCGAAGTGAACTGTCTTCATAAAGTATCTTCTTATTAAACGGTCTGTACACTTACAAAGTTCTCAATGCTTCGTTTTGCATGTATGGAGCCTCATTATATTACTGTGTGAGTGTGGGGCTATTTTGAGCCTTATTAGTGGTATAAACTAGCGATTTCTTTTACTTAGTCAATGCCCCCAGTACTAGCATTATACGCTAAACAGTTTTTAGAGATAAAACTCTTTACAATCGATTATCATGAAAACAAATCTCAGAGAACAGTCGACTATGTACCGATGTTTTATTAGACCAAAGGTTCATTGTTCGCCGGAGTTCTCCTTTAATTTCTTTCTTGTGCTGAACACAAAAGACGATTTTTTTTAATGTGGGTAACCAAACAGTTGCTGGTCCCTATTAACTTCCAGTAGAGAACCTATAAAAACTATAGGGGGACCAGCAACTGTTCGGTTACCCACATTATTCAAAATAACTTTTATTTTCAACAGAAGAAAGAAACTTATTTGGGTTTAAAACATCTTGAGAGAGTAAATTAAGACCATTTTCATTTTTGAGGGAATCTCTCTAGTAAAAGGAAAAAAAAAAAAAACACAAGGAGAAAATCACTCACTGACTGAGAACTTTAATAGTAGCTTTAATAAGAATTAATTTATTCAGTGAAGTCTCTGTAGTGTTTTAATTTCATATTTGTTTAATTTAATTACTTTCTTCAATGCTACTTCTAAATACACCTAGTGCATCTAAAAAATAAAGCACTATTTATTTAATTTGAATATTAATTTGTGTAATGTTTATCTTGTCTTATTTTTTTAATAACAAAGAAAATAATGACAAAGATTTTTATCTTCACCACTGGCCTAAATGTATGCCTTTCTTTTTTCTTTTGTTACCTAAGGCTTTGTTTTTAACATAAGGACATTAGTTTGGCTGTAATGAACAGCCACTTGCAAAATATTAAAACCAACTTGAAAAAGAATCGTGATAAAAAATCGTGATCGTGATTTTCCTAAAAAAATCGTGATATGATATTTTTTCCATATCGCCCACCCCTACTGTGGAAACAAAGACACCTACATCTTGGATGCCCTTGAGGTAAGATAAAACATGCCAAAAATTAATTTCAAAGTGAACTATCCCTTTAAATAAAACTCAAAACTATCGTATGGATTTATATCTGAAGGGTGTCTGGACACATATTGTGATCAAGTATTTCATTATTTTTTTCATAATAGTCTTTCAAATTATATTTGTTTCTGGATTTTCTTTTTTGTTTATAATGTTTTTGTTTTTGTTGTTTGTTTAATTATCACTATTGAATCTTGATTGGATTATGCAGTGAGTTCATTTCATGTATGGTTTAGCAGGCTCTGGTTTGGTTGGCCATGTGATCAATGTAATCATGTGACTTTTGTATATTAAGATGGCTCCTGCACTACACACAAGCATAGACAGTAAAAGATATGGACAGAGCGACCCCATTGATTTCATGGGAGAAGACTGAAGCCCGATGTTTGCACTTCCTGTCTGATGTCTGAGCGACTGTGCAGGCTCAAACTGAGCGTAACCACAGTCTGACAGTTGTAAATCTTCTAGTAGCTGTGCCATGACAAATCTGAATCACCTAATTCCTCAAAAACGTTGTTGAAATATTTTGTCCCGTTGCTTTTATGAACTCTATCTTTGGGCTTCTCCCTTGACTTTATGCCTTCATGTCCCCCGTTTGCCTCATAGACAGTAAAAGATTGCCCGCGAGCTTCTCCTCCTGTCTATACGGTAATGTCTCTATTGTGCGACAGAATGTCCCGTGGTTATGACGCAATCGTTAGCTCATTTTTACAAAAATGGCTTCTACGGTGCCGTAACGTAAGATACAGTACAAAGTAATGAAGCGTTTTATACATTGTCGTGTTTCTTTAGAAATAAACAATGGACAAATGAAGTCTTTGGACGCCTCAGATGTAAAGTTATTCGCTGTCAAAGTGACGCCAAAATGAATGGGAGTCAATGGGACGCTAATGCTAACATGCTACAATGGCGGCTCCCATGAGGCTTCAACTTCCGGCTGATGGATTACGCTTGCACACAAGGGTAGACATCCCTAGACACGCTGCCGTAGACATCAGTGTTTTTATCCGAACTTTTATCGCAGTACTTCCATGATCATTTGAATTACCAAAGAAATAATGTGTATTTTAAAAGACTGTCTGTGAAGATGGTGACTGTTCTCTCTGGGTCAAACACAGATCTGAAATCTGTCATTTAATCGTGCATCTCTAGTCTACAGTGTACCATTACTGTAAATCCTAATATAAATTTGTGTTTCCATTTACACCCACAGGTTTTCTGACTCCAAGGATGATGAGGAAAAGACGGAACTGGAAATGACAGTGTAACTTGACGTGATGGATAATAATAAAAGTGTTTGAGGAACCTCTACATCTGACCCAATGGCAAAGAAAGGCCGCGCCAAGGGCGAGAAGCCTGAAGCCCTCATCTCAGCCTTACAGGCAGCCAATGAAGATCTCAGGTCCAAATTAACCGACATTCAAATTGAACTGCATCAGGAAAAATGCAAGGTGGGTAAATAGTGAATCTGAAACCCTTCATACTCTTTGCCAAAATGTAAAAATGCAATTTTAAACCAGTGCACATCTTGGATCTCTTTCAGTAACAGGTGTAAAGAGTGCTTGAAAACCATATTTGAGGAAAAATACAGATACCTTACAGCGAAAATGACATGTTGCAAGTTGTCAATTTCAATACGACTTTAACCCTTGTGCATCCTTGTGGACATTTTTGTCCTTTTCAGTTTTGTTTTTTTGATCACTTTGCCAGTGTTAAAGCTAACACAGGTGTGTGTTTTTATTGGAATTTTCACTATTTCACCACCTTTTTTACAAAAAAATATTTTTTGCATTAGGTACAAAAAATACTCCCTCTCAGCCCCTTTTGGACAAAAATGTCCCCATTGAAACCCATTAAAACTGCCACTTTTAATCGCCGGTTCAGTTAACTATAAAATTATGCAATCTTTGTTAAGAGGCTTTCACTCTGATGGCAAGGCTTCAAAATATAATTTTTTACTATTTTTTATCAGATGGTGTAATTTTTTTTAAGTTTGGCCTATAAAACAAAAGTCGCTTTATTTCTGTTTTCTGGTTCGGCATACTATAGAGCCAACTGGATAAATTATGCAACGATATTTGTGTGGGTGTGTTGGTATGGATGTCAGAGTGTGGTTAGTATGTGTGTTATAAAAAAATATGTGTGTGTGCAAATGTGTGTGTTTGTAATACTGAGAGAGAAAAACTGCAAATTCAAATCCAATCACTGTGAGCTCCAGTGGGGTTTTGCTGCCACCCAATGGGGAAAATATGTTACTACGCCCAAACAAACTGTTACCGAAAGCTCATTTTTTGAGATATCATCCTCAAATTTGGAACACAACCTATTTAGATTTATGGCTTTGATTTTATTGTAGTTTTGAGTTCAACCTGATTTAAAAAAAAAATATTTTATATAAAATATTATTTTATAAATAATTTTCATAAACTTATACCTATATAACTTTTTTTTGGATTTAATTATTATTATTTTTTTACTTCAGCAATAATCTGCAAAGGGTCTTCTTTAAAATGATACCAAACTAAGTCTGTGCTCCAAAGCGTCACATTTTTATGACAGTTTTTTGACATGGACATTTTTGTCCTCTTTTTACCTATGTGTAACTTTTTTTAATTGATGCACAAGGGTTAAAGTATCTGATTTTAAAGCAACACTAACTAATATTTTTTACCTTAAAAGTAATGTTTTTAAAATCGTTTCAGTGGTTCATCAACATGACATGACGTCGTGACATGGTCAAATGCACTTATGCCACCGCTTTGCTGTCCTTTTGAATTGTCAACATGCCGGTGCCGGATAAAGAGACAGCATGTGTGTGTGCGTGTGCGTGTGCGTCCGACAGTAGGATGCGGTAGGCTAAATTATTTATGGACAATTCCTCTTCCAACCTGTAGGGCGACCGCAGAGGAAAAGTCACTTAGGCTGTGTCCGAAATCTCCACTCAAATCACTAGAGCACTATATAGTGAGCTCACCAGCATAATAGAAACACCACTTTCGGACACTACTCGATCGTCTCTCGGCACCGTTGATTACGTCTGCTGTCGCCGGTCCGTCTTTTTTACGATCAGCGCAATGCATGATGGTATGTAGGGCTTGGGTTAGTGACCATCGTTTGTACACGTCTTTTCTGGGATACATTAAGTGGACAATATAGGATATAATAATCATCACTACACATTCGGACAGCACTACAAAATGCCGAGCTCACTATATAGTCCACTATATAGTGAGTAGTGGGAGATTTCGGACACAGTGTTGCTTTAACAGTACTGAAGTATTTCTGAACGCAGGCTCAAAGAGGAACTAGTCCTCAACACCAAAGAGACATGCCAGTGAAAAACAAGAAACAGTTGATTTGTGAGGCGAGCGATCACGTTTATTTAACTGAACATGTTAATATTGCAATAAATCAAGGTTGACATTACAGCCTTTTTTATTGCAATTTTAGGCATTACAGGGATTTTTCAAGACATATAAATAAGAAAAAGAAAAAACAAAACAAAGGGAGGAGCACATCACAAGTCAAACCTGCAAGCAAAACATGAAACCTCCATCTGAATCCCTTACTTGTTATCCTTGACTTGGAAGTCTATTACAGAATACATCACAATCGTCAAAGAAGTCTTTAAGGGGTATACTTGTAAGGTATACAGACACATATACAAAAAAATAAATAAATAAATAATAATCATAATTAAAAATAATAATAAAATAAATAAAATAACAAAATTAATAATAATAATAATAATTAATAACATCCAACCCAAAATTACCTCTACCCTTTCCAAGCTAATTTTGAATTCCCAAGGATAGCAATCCTGTAGAATTTAAAGGGTTTGTCTCTTAGTGCAGTAGAAAAGGCTTCATTAGGAATAAAGCCCTTAACAACATTTATCCACTGATCCACTGATGGAGTTATATCAGTTATCCAATGTAACAAAATACCATGAGGGAGTTCCTCTGTAGTCGAAACATATATCGGCTGAATACAATATTACCAAAAGCATTCATGAAGTAATTTTTTCAGGTGACCAAACTGGAGCGAGAGAAGGTGCAGGAAAGCAAGCGCATCCGCGAGCAGGAGCAGCATCGGCACACTGTGGCGTTGACAGAGCAACGGGCCCGCTGGCACGAGGAAAAGCTAAAGGAACTCGCCGCGCTGAGGGAATCGCTAACTCGGCAGCACGAGCAGGAAATATCTCGCACGGCGAAGATTAAAGAGGGCGAGATCCAGCGCTTACGGACTGCACTCAGTGCATTGCGCGATGGCAGTGGGGAGAAAGTGCGCACGGCGCTGACGCTGGAGGCCAGAGAAGAAGCCCGGCGATTCTTCGACCAGGAGCGCGTGAAGCTACTGCAGGAAATAGCAGAGCTAAAGTCGAACAAACGGCAGGCCGACGAAGCGCTTAGCACTATGATTATAGCCGACAAGATGAAGGCAGGCGACCTGCGCTCTGAATATCAAGCGCACCAGGAGCAAATCACCAAGATCAAGTGGGACTCTGAGCGAGATATTCGTCGATTGGTAAGCTGTCATTCGTATTCTTAAGGTAGAAATGTCGAATAACTTATGTGGTCCCATGCTGGTGTTAAAGGAGAACTCCGGCGAACAATGAACCTTTGGTCTAATAAAACATCGGTACCTAGTCAATCGTTCTCTGAGTTTTGTTTTCATGATAATTGAATGTAAAGAGTTTTATCTCTAAAAACTGTTTAGCGTATAATGCTAGTAATGGGGGCATTGAGTAAGTAAAAAGAAATCGCTAGTTTATACCACTAACAAGGCTCAAAATAGCCCCACACTAACACAGTAACATAATGAGGCTCCATACATGCAAAACGAAGAATTGAGAACTGTGTAAGTGTTCAGACCGTTTAATAAGAAGATACTTTATGAAGAAAGTTCACTTCGCGTATACAGACAGGAGCCATCTTAGGAAATAGTCTCGATAAGTCGATCCCCGAACGCCGCTCATACAGTTCAGAAGTTCGTTGAACTTCATAGAGTTCAGATCACTCAGCACGACGTTCGTGGTTTGACTTATCGAGACTATTTTTTAAGATGGCTCCTGTCTGTATACACGAAGTGAACTGTCTTCATAAAGTATCTTCTTATTAAACGGTCTGTAAACTTACAAAGTTCTCAATTCTTCGTTTTGCATGTATGGACTCTGATTATGTTACTGTGTTAGTGTGGGGCTATTTTGAGCCTTGTTAGTGGTATAAACTAGCGATTTCTTTTTACTTAGTCAATGCCCCCATTACTAGCATTATACGCTAAACAGTTTTTAGAGATAAAACTCTTTACATTCGATTATCATGAAAACAAATCTCAGAGAACGATTGACTAGGTACTGATGTTTTATTAGACCAAAGGTTCATTGTTCGCCGGAGTTCTCCTTTAAGATGTGTTTTGGTCGATTGGATCACGAGTGTACAGGTGTAACACGGGTGTAAACGGGTCTAAAGCGCTTTGAGCTCGTCCACTTCCATTTGAAAACAAATTCGAGCGGATTGCTGTCGTAGTGTAAACGCTCATGTGTTCAAACAGCCACTAAAAGACCGTCTTCTCTCCGTCTCCTGATAATGACTGAACATAATAGAGATCTAGCCAGACGGGATTTGAACTTTATCAGCTGAAGACACAAGTTTGGTTTGAAGAGGGAAATCATACCAAACACAATGTTCTCTCAGCGTTCCTAATTGCGTGAGCTAATTTAGTCCATTAGATCGAAAGATTTGGAAAAAAAATAAACCCCATAGCCTACTACATTTACCCATCTGACTTGAAGAAATCAGGACAGAAGTGGTTAAAAGTGGACAAAAGAGGCGGATTAAACCACCAGATGTAAACGGGAATGTGTCTCCCTCGTCTACTGTGATCCGATCCACCAAAACGCATCTTAAAGGGTTAGTTCACCCAAAAATGAAAATTAAGTCATTAATTACTCACCCCCATGCTGTTCCAACCCCGTAAGACCTTCGTTCATCTTCGGAACACAAATAAAGATATTTTTGATTGAATCTGAGAGCTGGATCAGTCCTAGATAGACTGCCTAAGGGACTGGCTCTTGACGGCCCATAAAGTCATTAAAGAAAAGGTTTAAATATTCCATGTGCCTACAGCGGCTCAATTATAAGTTTATCAAGCGACGAGACTACTTTTTGTGCGAAAAAAACATAAATAACGACTTAATTCGACTATTCTATTACTTCCTTATGGGCGCATGCGCGAGAACTGAGACGAGGACGTTCTCATTCGTCTACTTCTTGTTACCGGCTGCTCACCGCTTAGGAGTTTTACCGCCCCCTACCGTATAAGATGATGTGCTGATATAGCTGGAAGCGCAAAACTTTCTGTTTACAAGCAGAGGAAGATGCGCGCTGTGCACTTAAAAGCCTTTAATCTTCTCAAAAAACGACAGTGTTCCTTATAATCCGGAGCGCCTTATATATGGATCATCATCTTATACGGTAAGCGGTGAGCAGCCGGTAACAAGAAGTAGACGAATGAGAACGTCCTCGTCTCAGTTCTCGCGCATGCGCCCATAGGGAAGTAATGGAATAGTGGAATAAAGTCGTTATTTATGTTTTTTTCGCACAAAAAGTATTCTCGTCGCTTGATAAACTTATAATTGAGCCGCTGTAGGCACATGGAATATTTAAACCTTTTCTTTAATGACTTTATGGGCCGTCAAGAGCCAGTCCCTTAGGCAGGCTATCTAGGACTGATCCAGCTCTCAGATTCAATCAAAAATATCTTTATTTGTGTTCCGAAGATGAACGAAGGTCTTACGGGGTTGGAACAGCATGGGGGTGAGTAATTAATGACTTAATTTTCATTTTTGGGTGAACTACCCCTTTAATACCAGCTGTAAACCGGGCCAATGATTTCATATCATGCTTCCAGTATTATAGGTCTAGACAATCCCTGACCCCTTGTGCTAACCCAGTGTGACCCTTGTCAAACTGTCCAGGTGGATGAGATCAAGGCCAAAGACAGAACAATCTTCTCGCTGGAGAAAGAGCTGGAGACGGCGACAGGTTTCGTGCAGAAGTTGCAGCTACAGAAGGATGCACTCGATGAGCAGCTGTTTCTGGTGAAAGAGGCAGAATGCAGCCTGGGAAGCCCAAAGAGAGAGATCCCCGGCCGCGCCGGCGATGGAGCGGAGCACTGCGGGAGTCCGGTAAAGAAACTAGATTTGGACATTTGTCAGATTTACAAATGCACATGCGCATACACACTCTTGTACTGCAAGTCATTGCAGTCTTAAAGGACAACAAAATGAACCTTTGGTCTAATTACACATTGTTACCTAGTCAACCGTTATATGTGTTTCTAGGACATGAGAAGAAACCAGAAACGCATGAGTGAACTTAAATCCACCATTCGTAAACTGGAGGACCGCAACTCAATCTTAGTGGATGAAAGAAATGAGCTGGTATGTTTCGCTTGATTTTTTTTCCTTCATACTTGATGTCGGATCATCATCATCATCATTATTATTATTGTATTATTGTTATTAATTTTAAAGCTGTGCCAACTGTGGAATTATTGTTTGGTTGCACAGGATCTTTTATGTGTGGTATTGGAAACATTTCTATTGTTTAAGAATATTTGGCCCTGGTTTTCTGCTCTCAGCTGAAGCGTGTTCGGGAAACAGAGAAACAGTGTAAACCATTACTGGAGAGGAACAAAATATTAAGTAAGAAAAATGACGACCTCAGCCAGTCGCTCCAGAGGATGGAGGATAAACTGAAATCCACAACCAAGGAGAACATGGAGATGGTGGGTTCCTCCTCTTCTGTCCAACACTGTATAATCTGCATTTTAAAGGGGCAGTTCTAGTGTGTGATTAAATGAACTGCGTTTGACTCATGTGTCAGTGTATTACCGCATGCTAACAACAAAGCACAATGTTGTTCTTAAACGTCCATAAGTTTTAATCTCACTGCAAACATTGACACTTTGAGTAGACGCTGACAGCTCAATGTTATTTTCTGTATTTACTGAACTACTGTATGAATGCATGTTCTTCACATGATCACATAATGTGCATTTTTACAGTGCTCAGCACTATATAATCACTTATGTTCTTACCTGAGATGCGTTTAACTACTACCATTCCAAAGTATATTATTTTCATGTTTTTTTTTTAATCTCCAAAGCTCATCAAGGTTGCATTTAGGCTATTTTTAAAAACAGTAATATTGTGAAATTTTACAGTTATTTTGTTATAAAAGCTGGATTTTCAGCATCATTCATGTGACGGTGTCACATGATCTTTTAGAAATCATTCTAATATGATGATTTGATGCTTAATTATTATTGGTTTTTATATATTAGGGCTGTCAAACGATTAATCGCGATTAATCGCATCCAAAATAAAAGTTTGTGTTTACATAATATATGTGGGTGTATTGTGTATAAATTTTGTGTGTGTGTATATATATATATATATATATATATATATATATAAATACACACACATGCATGTATATTTAGGAATATTAATTATATATAAAATATTTATATTTATATATAATACAAATTAAATATAAATCTGTGTACAGTGTATACATAAAAGTACACCCACTGAAAACCCACATATTATGTAAACACAAACTTTTATTTTGGATGTGATTAATCATGATTAATCACGATTGCTTGACAGCCCTAATATATAAAAAATTGTATTTTTGTGGAAACCTTGTTAAAATGGAAAGTTTAAAAGAACAGGGTTTATAGAATAGAAATCTTTTGTATCATTATAAATGTCTTTATACTGTCACCACAGATCATTTAATTTTTTTAAATCATATTCTCAACCTTTTTTTTTAATGTTAATGTATCACAGTTTAACAAAAAACATATTAAGCAAATTAAATATTAAATAAATAAAACATAAAGATATAACTTTTCAACATTGATAATAATAAGAAGTGAATGCTGAGCACCAGATCATCAGCTTATTTTAATGTATTGTAGAATATTTGACAATGTCACTGTTTATTGTATTATTCATCAAATAAATGCAGCCTTAGTCAGCAGGGGAGACTTAATTATTTCATATTTTTGACTGGTAGTGTATACATTTATTTTGAACCTAAATATTTTTTAATTTCTCAGATGGACATGAATGATTGTACTAAGAACTTCTCAAAAAAAAAAAAAAAAGCTTTTGCCTGAGATACAGGTGAAAATATCATGCAAAAGTTATAATTTGGATTATTATGACTTACAGCTAATGAAAACCCCACATTCAAAATCTCCGAAAATAAGAATATTACGTGATATCAATGAAAAAAAAGATTTAAAATGCAGAAATGTCGGCCCTCTGAAAAGTATAATCATTAGGGTTGGGTATCGTTTGAATTTGAACGATTCTGATTCCGATTCCGATTCCTTGTTTCGATTTCGGTTCCCAACGATTCTCGAAAGTTTAGCTAACCTTGCTAACCAACGGTCTTTCTGAAGGAAATACTCCTTCTGTCACAAATACTCCTTCTGTCACTAATTTTGCATTTTGCCGAGATTTCGTTATTTTTAGAAAAGTGAAGTCACACTTTGGATCGCCGACGTAAGCTACTCGTGTTCGACTCGCGCGGTTATGCCAACACTTCCGGTAGACGCTTCTTCGTTGGTGTTGTTCAGCGGCTTCTTCTTCCGCTCGGCGGACTGTGAATATCGAAACTAGGATAGGAATCGAAATTTTAACTTTTGAACGATTCCGGGAAAAACGAAAAGTTCCAATCGATACTCGATTCTCGATACCCAACCCTAATAATCATGCATATGTATAGTTATATATACCGAATACGTTAGTTTCACCTTTTAATTTGAATTACAGAAAAACATGAACCGTTGCACGATACTCTTTTTTTTTCTTTCAAATTTCACATGTAATCCTCCATAATTTGATAATGATTGGATGATCACTACAAAATGTCTTGTAAACTATAAATAAAGCGGTTATTACTTTCTGCAAGTCAAAACAGCTCACATGTAGTTGCATATTTATTAATTCAGCTGACACTTTTATCCAAAGCGACTTACAATTTCTATATACACTCACCGGCCACTTTATTAGGTACACCTGTCCAACTGCTCGTTAACACTTAATTTCTAAGCAGCCAATCACATGGCGGCAACTCAGTGCATTTAGTCATGTAGACATGGTCAAGACAATCTCCTGCAGTTCAAACCGAGCATCAGTATAGGGAAGAAAGGTGATTTGAGTGACTTTGAACGTGGCATGATTGTTGGTGCCAGAAGGGCTGGTCTGAGTATTTCAGAAACTGCTAATCTACTGGGATTTTCACGCACAACCATCTCTAGGGTTTACAGAGAATGGTCCGAAAAAGAAAAAACATCCAGTGAGCGGCAGTTCTGTGGGCGGAAATGCCTTGTTGATGCCAGAGGTCAGAGGAGAATGGCCAGACTGGTTCGAGCTGATAGAAGGGCAACAGTGACTCAAATAACCACCCGTTACAACCAAGGTGGGCAGAAGAGCATCTCTGAACGCACAGTACGTCGAACTTTGAGGCAGATGGGCTACAGTAGCAGAAGACCACACCGGGTGCCACTCCTTTCAGCTAAGAACAGGAAACTGAGGCTACAATTTGCACAAGCTCATCGAAATTAGACAATAGAAGATTGGAAAAACGTTGCCTGGTCTGATGAGTCTCGATTTCTGCTGCGACATTCGGATGGTAGGGTCAGAATTTGGCGTCTACAACATGAAAGCATGGATCCATCCTGCCTTGTATCAACGGTTCAGGCTGGTGGTGGTGGTGTCATGGTGTGGGGAATATTTTCATGGCACTCTTTGGGCCCCTTGGTACCAATTGAGCATCGTTGCAACGCCACAGCCTACCTGAGTATTGTTGCTGACCATGTCCATCCCTTTATGACCACAATGTACCCAACTTCTGATGGCTACTTTCAGCAGGATAATGTGCCATGTCACAAAGCTGGAATCATCTCAGACTGGTTTCTTGAACATGACAATGAGTTCGCTGTACTCAAATGGCCTCCACAGTCACCAGATCTCAATCCAATAGAGCATCTTTGGGATGTGGTGGAACGGGAGATTCGCATCATGGATGTGCAGCCGACAAATCTGCGGCAACTGTGTGATGCCATCATGTCAATATGGACCAAACTCCCTGAGGAATGCTTCCAGCACCTTGTTGAATCTATGCCACGAAGAATCGAGGCAGTTCTGAAGGCAAAAGGGGGTCCAACCCGTTACTAGCATGGGGGTACCTAATAAAGTGGCCGGTGAGTGTATGTCAGAGGTCGCACGCCTCTGGAGCAACTAGGGGTTAAGTGTCTTGCTCAGGGACACATTGGTGTCTCACATCGGATTCGAACCCGGGTCTCTCACACCAAAGGCATGTGTCTTATCCACTGCGTCATCACCAGCCCTATATTGCACCAGACAGTTTTGAGTGCTGAATGCATTTATCCGTTTTATTATTGTTGTATTCAGAAGGAAAAGATTACGTCCCATCCTCCGCTGAAGAAACTCAAGTCTCTGAATGATCTGGATCAGGCCAATGATGATCAAGAGATCGAGTTCCTGAAGCTGCAGGTTCTAGAGCAGCAGAGCATGATCGACGAGCTGACGCGAGTGAGTACTTCCTGTGAACGTGAGGCAGAACTCATACAGGTGAGCGCTGAACATCCACGCATCACATCTTTCTTATCCTCCATGTTTCAGGATAGAGAAAAACTCTTGAGAAAGAAGAGGCATAAACGAAGCAGACCTATAAAGGTGAAGTGTGTCCACTTTCAAAACATTGCAATCTGTCTTTTAACTTTCGCCGCAACCAGTGACACTGGGACTATGATAAAGTAAAGTAAAGTCCATGTTGTCGTTCCCCATGCAGAGGCATATTGTTGTAGACACATTCTACGGGTACGATGAAGAGTCGATGGATTCGGAGACTTCCTCAGTGGCTTCTCTGCGGATGGATCGAACCCCGGCTACACCAGATGAAGATTTAGATGAGGTGAGCATTTAAGAACATTAAAGGTGCATTGTGTAATATTTAGGAGGATCTGTTCACAGCAAGGTTATAATCGTTAACGAAAACTAACGAAAAAACGAAAACTAGATGGGAAAAAACATTGTCGTTAACTGAAATAAAAATAAAAACGAGCCATTACAAAAAAACTATAACTAACTAAAACTGTAATGTCTGTTTGCAAAACTAACTAAAATAAAATAAAATTATAGAGCAAATGTCCTTAGTTTTCGTCTTTGTCAATGCCGTTAATTTTAACGTTATTTAAAACACGCAGTGTATTTGTTCAACTGCATTTCATTTCCCTGTAACGCTCTCCCTCCGTCTCTCTCACATGCACCCGCGCGCACACACACACCTACACACACAGCCCCTCCCCCTCCATGCAGTACACACCGCGTCTCCGTGAAAACGAGCCAACGAGGGTTCGATCAATGTTGAAAGCAAGTTCGTGAAAGGTTGGTATCTCATCATGAACATCTTTACACAATCACACATTAAAAGGTGGTGTACAAATATTATAAATTCTTAATACAATTCTGTCAGTGTGTTAATGTCGACCCGAGAAGCGATTGAGCCTTCGTTAGAAAAAGTTAACTGACTTAGTCGTAATTTTGAGGTAAAATGCTGCTGGGTTGTCGATGTCAAAACTCTATAAGCTCTGATTCAAATATTAAATAATGTTATGTCATTATTCTACTCGGTAACACTTTATTTCGATAGTCCACTTTAGACTATAAGTAACTTGTCTACTACAAGTAAACTTATTCTCCTAACCCAAATCCTAACAATAACCATAATCTAACAGTCTACTGACAGTCTACTATAATATACTAACACTCTAATGAGAGTTGCTTGAAATGTAGTTGAAAAGTTACTTATAATTAGTAGAATGTCTAAAGTGATCGAAATAAAGTGTAACCGAAATTGTAAAGCTGTGGGATTTTTATATAGAAAATATGTAGATTGTTGGTACAGTAAAGGAATTTCACATTGTAGGCTACATTTGGTTTTAATGTTGAACAGATATTTCTAAAAATGTATGTTTGTGTTGAGTTATTATTACACAATTCTTTTTCTGACCTTTTTCAACCTTGCCCCTGACAAATAACCCAAATTACAAAAAAAAAAAAACTAAAACTAACACTAAAACTAATAAAAACTAAACTAAAACTAAGCATTTTCAAAAAATAGAAACTAAACTAGTAAACCCACTTTTAAAACTAATTAAAACTAAACTGAATTTGAAAACAAAAATTCAAAACGAAATAAAATTAAAAACTAATGAAAAATGCAAAACTATAATAACCTAGAAATGCAATATCATATACATAACTACGTTTTCAGTGCCGTATAATGAACCGTTATGTTTGGATTACCTCAGAATAAGCCGTTTTTATCTACACACACCGCGGGTCTCCTTACTGTGCGTTCACACCGGACGCGAATAGTAACAGAATATCTACAATAGAATAATCTACCGCGTCTAGTTTGACGCTTGACCACTTTGTGTTAATTCGTGCGTCAAGAGTGAAACTGACGCGCGTAAAAACAAAAGTTCAAAGCAAAATTTACGCGCGTCAGTTTCACGTGCGAATTAACACTAAGTGGTCATTTATAGAATAGAATAGAATTATTCTATTCTAGATACTCTGTTACTATTCGTGTCCGGTGTGAACACACAGTAAGGAGACCCGCGGTGTGTGTAGATAAAAACGGCTCATTCTGAGATAATCCAAACATAACGCGTCAAGAGTGAAACTGACGCGCGTAAAAACAAAATTTCGAAGCGAAATTTACGCGCATCAGTTTCACTCTTGATACACGCGCAAATTAACACAAAGTGGTCAAGCGTCAAACTAGATGTCACGCGCGTCGGAATCGAAACCCATTGGCGGCCATCTTTTTGGCCGTCATCAGTACTTCCGGCTGTTTGATGACCTGTTGTCCCGCATCGGATCACCCTCGCCCTCATCCACCTAATCCGTAATTTGTTTTTGTTTTGATGATAAATAGAGCCAGCCTCCAAAAGTAATTATTATTGTTATTTCATATAATCTAGATATGGAATAAATAACATTCAATACAAAATAATGAACATGTCTCGTATATTGAAATAAAGTTTTAAGTGATAAAATGTTTGCGTTGTTGAGCATTAGAACCACACCAGGCATTTAGTCACATCACAAAATAGCTTGTTGAAGCATCCAGACACTTCATCATGTGAGCAAGCAGCTAGGCTCCTGATTGGTTAACGTGGCGCAAATGGACGCCAAAGTTCAGATTTTTCAATTTGGGCGGCAGACGCGAATTCACGTCAAACGCGTGAATGCACAAATAGCACTAACTAAATCATTCGTGCTTAACGCGCCAGATGCTCAATTCACGGCATTCGCGCGAACTTGACGAAACCTTTGGATGACTTTAAGGATGAAATCTACGCAAAGTTTTATACATGAGGCCCCTGGTCTTTTGTATGTGCTTCATGAAATTTTTTTGTGGTTTTACTTGAGATGACCTAAAAGGAGCGAGCAAAGATTAGTATAACCAATGTCCCTCACATGTGCAGATTGATATTTAAACGTTTTATATTTTTTCTTTTTCACTGTAACGTTTAGATATTTAAATGGAATAAAACGCCAATAACAAAGTGAACTAGGTAGGTTCGCTGATCACCTTAAAAATCCATACATATCGTAGTCAGTTCTTACGGCTGTAAACACTTCCTCTGAGACCTGTTTTCCGCTTTGGTCACGTGACGCTCGGCATAAAGCCTATTCACAACCTCACCACTAGATGCGGCTAAAAATTACACACTGCACCTTTAACTCACTCATTTCTCACTAAGGGTTCCTGCGTTTACCTCGACGACTTCTCTATGGCGTGTTTTGTATTATTGTGCATTTCCCAAACCAAATCATGGATTTGGGCCGACACTATGTTGCTGTCTGGGTTATTCCGCATACTCATTATTGTGTGTTACTTCTCATGCTCTCTTTATTAGGGTCTGGCGGCGGAAGAGTCAGAATTGCGGTTCAAGCAGTTGACGCGGGAATATCAGGCTCTTCAGAGAGCATACGCCCTGTTGCAGGAGCAGAAAGGAGGGCTGCTGGATGCTGAAATGGAGGCCAAGGTATTCCTGAACTATTGTCTGGCTTCTAATGAACAGCACTGTTTTTCTTTGTTTTGTTTTGGCCCGATAAAAATGCAATTCAATCATGCAGTAAAATAGTAAAAATACACCTCTTCTATGATCACAATTTCTGCGTGAAACCATATTAAAGAGCCCCTATCATGGATTTTTGAAAATGACTGTTCATGTGGTGTGGAATATAGCTCTAAGGGAATGAAAACATCCTGCAAAGATTTATATCTGAAAGTGCACCGTATATAAAGTTATTGTCTTTCAAAAATGAGAGTCGACTCTGAGTCTATGAAATGAATTGTTTTTGAAACGAGTCATTAGCTGTTACATCGAAAGGGGAGGTTATTCCTTTCATAATCCAATCGAGAGAAGAGAACATAAACACTTGATCGAATTGAAAACTGAAACTGAAAGCACTGCGCATATGTGCAATGAAGTGCAGAACGAGCTCTGTAGACAGTAAACGAGCTCCCCCCGGCCCTGAATTGTAGAAAAAAACACTCAAAATGCTGGCTGTGGATGCGAAAAACGCAGAAAATCTAACCCGATCCGAATTTTTTTATGACGGACGAAAGTTTCGGAGGCGGTGTGCAAGCGTGATTGACATAACTTGAGGTCAAATTTTTTTTTAACGTGCTTAAATTTCAGAAGCGAATTTCAGACTCAGTGTGCAATGGCCTAGAGTTCATAGTTCATAGAGTGATCAGGTTCGTCCTCCGAATCACAATCTGTAAGTAAAATTAATAATGTTTTCTGTTATGTTTTCTGTAGCATGCACAATATAGTTATGTTGTGTTGTGTGTGTTGTGTACTTTCCGCGCAGCTTCTAAGCGGGGTAAAGTTAGTTTTGTTTTTGACCAGACATTCATTGAAAAATGGCAATTACCTCCTAAACGACTTAGCCAAATATGACTTCGCTCTATATAATAAGCACTGCCCCTCAAAAGCCGCCGCAATGTGAGTTTCGGCAGGAAAGCTCGCTCTTGACGGAGATGCGAGTAAGGGACCGTGTGGAAAGTGCACTTTTTCTGACACGTTTGTTCAAACATTATATACAATTTTCAACACTTGACAAGCTATAATCCTGGTTATGGACGTCCCGTTGCCGACAGTCTCTGCCTACGGTTTACCAATAACAACTGACTGGGTCATTTGACCAATCGCCGCAGGTTCGCGTCACTCAAAGGATTTGTTTGGGAAAATGAATCGTCGAACGAATCATTTGGGAGTCGTTGAGCAAATCAGTTAAAAATAAATGCATATTATAAGACAAATAAAGTGTTTTTTTATCCTTGCATGCACGTTAAACTGTTTTTGAGAACTCCTAAAACAATTTCAAATGCTATGATAGGGGCTCTTTAAATTTTGAAAAGAAAACCTTAAAGGAGTAGTTCACTTTAAAAAAAAACTCTTGCTGATAATTTACTCACCCCCATGTCATCCAAGATGTCCATGTCATTCTTTCTTCAGTCGAAAAGAAATTAAGGTTTTTGATGAAAACATTCCAGGATTTTTCTCCATATAATGGACTTCAATGGGAACCAAACGGTTCAAGGTCCAAAAGAGAGTTTCAGTGCAAACTGTTCAAAGGGCTTTAAACGATTCCAGATGATGAATAAGGGTCAGATATGAAAACCCCAAATTAAAGATTACAGATTTTTTGAAACCCTCATTAGAAAACCCTAAAAACAAAATTAAACCAAATTTTTTTTTTTTTGCTTGAAATTATAATAAACATCCAGCTGTGGATGAGCTTCTGAAAGGTCATGTGTTCAAAAGAACACATTGCTGTTACATTGAACCTATATAGTGTGCACATCGCTGTTGTATTTCATAGTTATTTTCTCTTTGTAGGCGCAAGAGCAGCTCCAGGCAGAGTCTCAGAGGTATAAGGCTAAAATCGAAGACCTGGAAAAAGAGCTTGCTGTAAAAGGACAGGTAAAAATCTTTTACTACTATTCATTCTTTGCACGTGACGTCACGAATACTGGCTTTGCGGACAAGAATGTCGTTCTCTAGCAAACGAAACCCAGTAAACTAATCAAGGATTAGCAAAGCAACTAATCAAACACCGAAAATTCTGTGTTTTGTGGTGTAAACAACATGCCAGATAGTTGTTGTGTGATTGGATGCACTCAATCGTGTAATCTTAACATAAATGTGCTGACACGTTCACCAGTAGGTGGCGATAACGCGTTCATCTGTACGTGATTTGATTTGATATGATATGAGAAGATGAATACATGGAGAATGAATGACACCTTACTGTTGTACTGCGTCTACTTATTACTTAAAGTTACTTTAGCATGCATACTTGCAATTAAGAAATCAATATCCAGTGTGGTATTTATCTTGCCGAGTGATTCTCCATACTTGCAAACTGATTTGTATTGGGTAACACAGTATGGCATAGGGATGACCAACACAGGTATGGCTAATTCCCAAATAATTTCCTCTTTTACTCACAGGACTCCAGATGGGTGGAGGACAAGCAGCGGTTCCTCAGGTGTAATCAAGAGCTGCTGGAGAAGGTGTGTGTGTACACGTTGTCTTCTCAACACTAACCGCATTTTATATTTCAAAACCCTTTCATAGACCCACAAAAGATCTTACACGTTTTAACCCCTCTAGAATATAAAAAAATAAAGTCTTAGCTGTTTTTGATTGATGATAACGACGAAGACAAGGATAATGACGTTGAAATTTCAATGACTACACTTCTGAATCAGTGTTCATGAAAGCTCCGGTTCAGGATCCACAGCAGTGACTCGAGACTCACTTCATAGACATATAGACAGAAAGATAAATCCCACAGTCCTTGTACAAAAATTATCACATTAGGAAAATGACTACATCAACCAGTAAACATTTAGTCCATATAAGAAAATGAGACAAGTGAAGCCAAATTTTAGCGTTTTTTTAGGACTTGCGTTCCTGACGTGAAAAATATTATAAAAAAAGATTTCTATTTCAAGCAAATTCTGCTGTCCATTTGAAATTTCTATTCAACACTTATATACTGTATACAGAGACTGAGAGGTTCGTTGGGCTCCAAAAATCCATTTGTGAAAAGCACATTCAATGAAAAGCCTTGTAATGTTTCTTTGACAGGTTGAGAAGTTGGAGAATGAAAACGGAAAGCTTCAGCAGGAACTACAGGACTCAAGAGATCAGAATGAACTACTGGAGTTTCGCATACTTGAGCTGGAGGTTTGAGCTCTTTCTCTGTCCACAAATCAGTTGCACCAGCCGTTCATGTGGCCTTACTTAAAGGGGACCTATTATTCAGCTTTTATAAGGCTCAATAGTGTGTCTGTGAAGTTTCAGCTCAAAATACCCCACAGATCATTTCTTATAACATGTTGCCCCAATTTTGAGTGGAAGGAAAAACATGCTGTTCTCGTGCATGTCTCTTTAAATGCAAATGAGCTGCTGCTCCGCCCCCGTTCCAGAAGAGGGCGGAGGGAGCCTGTACATAGACATATACACTAGACCTCACCTGGTGGTTCTAAGCATGCGTCAAAACTGCCGCCATCTTGGAACAGGGGTCTTGTCATAGGAAGTAGCTAGGTAACGCTGCTATCTCTGCCTTTACGTCGAATTCATTGATGGTGGCGGACTTTTGTGCAGCGTATGATGTTCACGGATGAAATCTGAACTAGAAAGAATGTTTAAAAAAAAAAAAAAAAATTCTTTCTGGAATCAATGATAAATACATGTCTAACCGTTGGAACAAACCAAAAAAACAAGAAAAATCGCATTCATGATGATTTATGGTGATTTTATTTCCGTTAGACCTGTGTCTACTACATTGACAATGATGCATTAAAGTGGAGGGGCTCCCCTGTTTCAAGATGGCGGCTCTATTGACGCATTCGTTCCAATGAACTGCCGTAGCCAAGGTGACGTCTAGTGTATATGTCTATGGAGCCTGTACAGCTAGTGCCTTGGATGCCATAGATATATACACTAGATGTTGCCTTGGAACGAATGCGTCAATAGAGCTGCCATCTTGAAACAGGGGAGCCCCTCCACTTTAATGCATCAGCGTCAATATAGACAAAGGTCTAACGGAAATAAAATCACCATAAATCATCATGAATGCGATTTTCTCGTTTTTGTTTTTTTTGTTTGGTTCATTCATGAACGGCTCATTTTGAGACACTGTTTTAGATTTATGAGGAAAGTGACAGAGTGAATGGATTTTTTACCATGCGGACGCATAAATACGTTCAAAATAGGGATGGGAAAATAGGGATGGGCAACGATTAACCGCGATTAATCGCATCCAAAATAAAAGTTTGTGTTTACCTAATATACGTGTGTGTAGTGTGTATAATTAATTTGTATATATAAATACCCACACATGTATGTGTATATTTAAGAAAAATGTGTTATTATTTTATCAAATATTTATATTTTTATATAATATCAAATACAGTATATACATGCAAATATTTCTTAAATATATATATATATATATATATATACACTTAAATGACAATTAATAGGTAATCTTCATTGCCATTTAAGTGAAATTGCTGAACTTAAATATACAAGCTTGATAAAAATGACCATTCTAGAAGAAAATTTCAAATGGGATTTAGAGGCTTTTGCATCTGAACTGTGTATTTATATATACAAATTAATTATACACACTATACACACATCTATTATGTAAACATACACTTTTATTTTGGATGCGATTAATCGCGATTAATCGTTGCCCATCCCTAGTTCAAAAACAATATAAAAGTACATTTTGCATAATCGGTCCCCTTTAAACTGCGACATGAAATACATACTTGTAACTACAGTAACTCAGAATTTAATTTGTTCTTAAGGAATTTTTTTTTTTTTTTTTTTATCAAGGAGGTCGTAGTTTTGTTGTAATCATTACTCCTGGTTATTGGAGGCCTTTGTACAGTGTCCTTTAGATGGTGGTGTTCAAATCTGGCTTTTCCAACCTCCCACTGCCATTTTGACCAAGGGGGTCCAATGAAATATAGTGTACATGTTTATTGGATGCATGGATGCATCCACCTAGTGGTGGGAGTACAGAAATGCAACAGCCTTCTGTGATTGTGAGACATTAGACTGCTGTGAGTGTGTAACGTGTGTTCGATGTGATCTGTCAGGAGCGTGAGAGGAGATCGCCTCCGTTTAGCCTTCAAATCCATCCTTTCTCTGAGGGAGTGAGCGCACTACAGATCTACTGTATAAAGGAGGGAGTAAAGGTAAGTATGAATTCATGAACTGACACTTTGCTTTTAATAACAGGAAGAACTCATCATGAGCCTGTTCTGCTCTCATCTTCTCTCAACAGGACGTGTGTATACCAGACCTCATCAAGCTGTTGGATATACTCGGGGATAACGGGGTACGTCACACACGCAACACAACTGTTTTCTTTCTGTCATAGGCTAGGTTATTAGCAGTTGTGGTGTTAATGGACAGTGTGTGTTTCTGGCTTCACACAGAACTTGAGGAACGAGGAGCAGGTGGCCATTATTCAAGCGAGTACTGTGCTGTCTCTCGCCGAGAAGGTACGCTCTCAGGTTATCATTAGAGAGAACCAAAAACAGACTGTCATTATAGATACTTTTACTTTTCTCAATCTGTTAGTAAAGGACAATAATAACACTGGTCTACAGACACAATGCTTCTGAAATAAATGTCAAACTTTACTAATTCGAAATGAAAACAATGCTTAAGATTGTTGATTGGCTCTAGTTTTCAAGATATGCTATTGGGTCAGTTTACGACCCTTGACTTAGGAATGGAGGATAAAAAAGGGGAATATTAATGGGGAAATGACATCTTTGAATATAAATCTATGACTGGACAGTACTTTTTTGAGGCAAAACAATGAATGATGCAATCTGAAGCATTGTGTTAATCCCATGTAAAGACTTAACCAATCAGTTGGTTTAATTGTTATATTATAATTCAGCACATTAAAATACATAATAGATAGCACAATCTTATTTCTGAAGCAGACGACTTGTTAAAGATTGTAGAGCGGTGTAATGATCTGCAATGAAGAGATGCCAGAATGTGTGTGTTTGTGTGTGGTTTAGTGGATTCAGCAGATTGAAGGAACAGAAGCAGCTCTTCATCAGAAGATGATGGACCTGGAGATCGAGATGGTACGAAAAACGACTCTTATCTTAACACATTACTTGTTTTATGTACAGTACACATTTTAGAATAATTCAAAATAACAAGAATTGTGATTTGTTTACCCATGTATGCCACTTTACTATCCACTTTAAATCATCAATTTATAAATAAAAATATTATACAATTTTAGAAAAGGTAGCTCATTAACAGTGGCTTCGCTCCGTCCTCGCGGCTCTCGGCCCCGCCCGGCTTGACACACAGTTTTTAAATACAACGCCAGTTTCTTACATTTAGACATAAGCCTTCAGATTAAAAGTAATGTAAATGTTCAGTACAGTGAAGTGTACAGTACAAATATTTTTTAATATGCAATTTTAACGAATTCCTCTGTTTTTAAAAATACATACAAATAATAATAATAAAAAGGTTTAACATTCACGAACTAAGCAAAATAGGTTTGCAGATTTATATTTGCCTTAGTCTCAGACCACTCAGATATATGTGTATCTTGGGACTGGGAGTTCAACACTCAACTTGTATAAAAGATAAATGTAAAATCATTGTTATTCTTTCGCAAACAGTCGTTTTTTGGTGAACTAAATTTTAGGATAATACTTAGGGGTTGCATTATATGTAAGTTGTTGAATTAAAAGCGCTGTATAAATGAAGATAACTTGACTATGTAACGGGTCGATCAGTTTAATTAAGTGATTAAATTTGGCACACTAATGTTTTAATGGCACCATATAATGATGCTTATGAAAGCTCTGACGGTTAACTTGCAGGAGATGTTCTGCAAACAAAAGGGATATCTGGAGGAGGAACTGGACTACAGAAAGCAGGCGCTGGACCAGGCTTATATGGTAAAATACTGATCCATTTTCAGGCGTTTCGTCCTTTTATGAGCTTCAGCGACACTTAGATTTTCATTATAGTGCCACGAAAGGTTTGTCTTATTAAAATTCGCATGGACCAGTTCAATTTACCAGGAGTCACCAACGTTTTCTTTGTTCCAGAGTTTATTTTGGCACTATATTTTCTGCATTTGGTGCTCTAAACCATAAATCATCACCAATAATTATTTGATTTTAAACAAAAAAGTAAAAATATGGTCGCACTTTACATTGTGTCTTTAAATACAATGTATTAATTGAACATTCAAATGAATCATTTGATAGACTGCACTTAATAGAGAGCCTAAGTCCCGCCCCTCCGCTTCCGTCTCATGGGACCTTATTTCGGAAAAAAATATGAATGGTAGTCAATGGCGAGAGACAACTTATCTTTTTATTGCGTCTGAACTGTGCCCTGAATTACACATATGATGTTTGTCATTTTAAAAGATAATTCTGAAAGTCAAAAACGTCGCAGTTTGTCATACAACAGAAGAGTAACATTTAGTTTTATGTGAAAATCGCTCTATGAACTACATCTCCTGGGAAGCGAAACGAGATCCGCTGCTCGTGTGTGTGCAGTCTGGTACAAAACACTCGATTAACGTTACGATTATAACGTAAGACTGTAGAAACAATGACAGACGTTAGCCTCAGTAAAGTTAGCTTCATTCATTGAGAGAAATTGTGCGCCTTTGGGATTTGTAGTCTTTGTAATTACGTATTTTCACAGTCTTATACCTCAACGGTTTCACATCAAACTGCGACTCTCTTTACTTTAAAATGTATCTTTTAAATTGACAAACATCATATGTGTAATTCAGGGCACAATTCAAACGAGATCAAAATATTTGTAGTCTCTCGCCATTGACTACCATACAATATTTTTCCGAAATAAGGTCCCATGGTGGTCGACCAGAAGGGGGGGGACTTAGGCTCTCTATATGTCCATACATTTTTTTTTTTACATTGTACACACCTTACCGTCGCAATCTAACTGTACGTGTGTGTGTGTGTGTGTGTGTGTGTGTGTAACAGCAAATCCAGGAGTTGGAGGCTACTCTGTACAACGCTTTGCAACAGGATAAAGTGATCAAATACGGGGAGCCTCTGGACGAGCTGCAGAAGGACGAGTTGCGCTCGGCCGTGGAGAGACTGCGCAGACAGATGCTGCGAAAGAGCCGAGAGTACGACTGTCAGGTTCTGCAGGAGCGGATGGAGCTGCTCCATCAGGCCCATCAGGTACTGCGCACAACACACAGCACACAACACATGCCACTAGTGTTGTCACGGTACCAAAATTTCAGTATTCGGTACCAATACCAGTAAAAATTCGCGGTTCTCGGTACCAAATTCGGTACCAAAGCTTAGTTTAAATTTACATATATTTAAGTGTTTATCACAGTATGGAAACTGTACATTTGCATTATAAACACTTTAGAAAAAGATTAGATAAAATGACCTAAAATAAACAATAGTATGCACTAACACATTTTTAAAGTCGTTTGTAAAGTTTTAATCCGTTAACATTTATTTAATGCACAATGAATGAAGTGAACAAACATGAACAACCAAGTGTTTGTATTAAATAACATTTACAAACATTAATTAATGTTGTAAAAATATATTGTTCACTCAATGTGTTGATGTGAACTAAGTAATGTTGATGAATGGTATCTTATTGTAGCATTACCAAACTATACAGGAGATAAAACATGTTTTATTTGACTTGACTGTACTTTTATTTAATCTAAAACTGCATTCATATTTAATTTTAAAAAGGCTTTTTAAACCTGCTGAGTTATAAAGGCAAGAATACGCCTAGAACTGGCACTGACATTAAATGACATAAATAGGAATGCGTCGATACTAATACCAGTAGTACTCTGGTGTCGGGTGGATACTACTGTGCTTGTGTACTTGTAAAACTACCCCGAAAGCACTTTAGAGGCTGTGTTTTTTATGATATTTTTGCGCGTGCTTATTCTTTCCAAAGCGCTTGCTCTCACGCGGCGTCTGTCGTTGCTATGCAACGAGTTTTTATTATGAGCGCGCTTGCCTCGCGCCTATATTTGAAATTGCGAATTGGCATGTAATCGGCCTCTTATGGCAACGTGACATTAGCCTAATCCAAAATATTTCCATATGTGGCTCTTTCCTCCTTTCGTTTCAACAAGTGGATTCAGAGAGAGAGCATATCAGCGTTATGAAGAGGACGCAACTGCACCTTTCAGACAGCGCGTCTAGAACGGGATTAACCTGGTACTCGGTACCTAGAAAAGCTGGTACCGTAACATTTTTTTTTTTTTTAGTACCGACTTGGTACCGAAGTACCGAGTTTTTTGACAACACTACATGACACACAACACACAGTGCACATCCTTTTGAAACTCAGCTCATACGTTTAAATGCATGTGCCATACTTTCACAGATAACATAATCATTTTAAGTTTATCATATTAAGTAATCATATCAAGTTTTTTTCTTTTCTTGAAATTTGTAAGGACTGGAGGAAAATCTAGGAGATCCAGTTGCTCTGTGATGTGGTTGAGGGCATTTTGCTGGCATGGCTAAATGTATGTATCAAATATGATACATCAGGCTTTTGAGGAATGTTTATTTGCACATCCCTCAATCATCACTGTATTCATGACCTGCCATTCATTTTTAAAGGGATGTTTTACTCATGCATGTTGTGTGGGACTTAAATGGCACCTGTTTTGTAGCATGACCCGCTAATTATAATAAATGAGTACAGACAACATGAAAGTCATGACGTGATCCACTGAACACCCACAGGATCCTAAATCTGCTACAGAATACATGTTCAATAAGAGTCGGAAACTATTCACCTAGTCAGATGTGTGCCGTTGCTTCGTTACGGATATAAACAGTGACATTTCAGCATCGTATAAATGATTCTACTGACTTTTCAAGGAACAAGGTTACAACTTTACTACAACAAAACCTTAGCGAGAGATCATCGTGAAAACGGTCCCTCAGAGGTCTTTAGTTCATTTTGATTCAAAGATGGCCAAAAGTGACGATGACTAGTTCCAGTTTGACTATTCAGTCGATTTATAAACTGACTTTGGAAACATTAGAGGGCCATCAAACAATAAACAAAGGGAAATATCACTGCAGTGTTTCATGAATGTGAGTGAAACAACAGCATAAAAGACTGTTAATGTGTGTCTCATACGTGTTTAAAGGGATACTTCACCTCTGGAAAGATGAATGTGTATTTAAAGTGGGTCATTTATGTAGAAGAAATGTGAAATTATTTTTGAATTTGGAGCTTTCTAGACTGAGAAAAGCCAGAAAATGTTTTTTTTTTTTTTTTGGATGAAAGACAACAACTCCCAGAGTGCCCTAGGAGGCCATGCCTATCGGTAAGAGAGCGCAGTAGTTAAACTACAAGTAGTGCGATAGCAGTTATATACAGAAGAGGGCAGCAAATTATCAGGAAATAGCAAATCTAATACCAAAGCATATAGTAAAACCCACATAGTTTTGTTCTTTTCAGTTGTGCATTCACTTTTGGGCCGCGCTGTGTGTATATTATTGAGCGCTGTGATAATGTACTGTGATCACGGACCTCAGCTTTGCAGCGAGATCACTGAGCGAAAACATAGTGAAGATAATCACACTGAAATGAGTGTTTCTCTCAACACAGAGGATCAGAGACCTGGAAGATAAGACTGACATCCAGAGGAGACAGATTAAAGATCTAGAGGAGAAGGTAAGACGGATTTATTGTTGCTGTCTGGCTGTCGGACTAACGATTTACAGAAGATGATCTGTCAGAATGATGTTGATGTTGCTCATTTTCCTATTCTGGCTGTAACCTTAACTAACACTTCTTTCTTTCTTTCAGTTTCTATTTCTCTTTTTATTCTTCTCTCTTGCCTTTATTCTTTGGCCTTGATGTCTGTGACATCTCCTGCAGAGGTGAGTGTACAATCTTTTCTTTTAGAAAGTGTTTAGAGGAGATTTTAGAAAGTTTTAGACCCCGACTGAGACTAAACTATTGCATTAGGGGTTTGTGAGTCACCGATACTGCGGAGAGCATTACATGAATCATGACATTTAATTATTGTGTATTGAAAGGGAACTACTGCAGTTTACTTATTTGCCAGCAGTTACTTGCACACTGGTATTTCAGCATCTATATTTTCTTTAACTGTTCTGTGGTTCTGTTCATGTGTTGGTCAAAAAATACTGTTTTTTATTTCAATTAAATGATTGTACTATATTTTATTTTGATTAGGTTTTTTTTTTTTTATATTTTGTATTTTTAGGGGATTTTTTATGGTAATAAATTATATTTATGCAATAGTCATAATCCACGTATTCAGTTTCTGAGCATGGACCTGAAAATTTAATTTCTAACTTAAACGGACGAGCATTGACTGAAGTTAGGTCTTTTTTTATGCAAGCTTGTTTCCGCCACTGAATAAATAAATTAATAGAAAATTGCAATTTCTCACAATTGTGAGAAATAAAGTCGCAATTGCAAGATATAAAGTCACAATTCTGAGAAATAAAGTCGCAATTGTGAGAAAAAAAAACAGAATTGAGACTTTATAACACATAATTGCGAGTTTATTTCTCGAAATTCTGACATCTTTTCTCAGAATTGTGAGATATAAACTCGCAATTGTGAGTTATCAGGCCAATTCTAAGGGGGAAAAAAGACTAACTCCTTTTCCCCTCAAATAGTTTATATCTCACAATTCGGACTTTATATCTCGCAATTTCGAATTTATATCGATCAATTCTGACTTTATAACATGCAATTGCTACTTTATATCTCGCAATTGCGACTTTATATCTCGCAATTCTGACTTTATATCTCGCAATTCTGACTTTATATCTCGCAATTCTGACTTTATATCTCGCAATTCTGACTTAATATCGCAATTCTGACTTTATATCTCGCAATTCTGACTTAATATCTCGCAATTCTGACTTTATATCTCGCAATTCTGACTTTATATCTCGCAATTCTGACTTTATATCTCGCAATTCTGACTTTATATCTCGCAATTCTGACTTTATATCTCGCAATTCTGACTTTATATCTCGCAATTCTGACTTTATATCTCGCAATTCTGAATTTATATCTCGCAATTCTGAATTTATATCTCGCAATTCTGACTTTATATCTCGCAATTCTGACTTAATATCTCGCAATTCTGACTTTATATCTCGCAATTCTGACTTTATATCTCGCAATTCTGACTTAATATCGCAATTCTGACTTTATATCTCGCAATTCTGAATTTATATCTCGCAATTCTGACTTTATATCTCGCAATTCTGAATTTATATCTCGCAATTCTGAATTTATATCTCGCAATTCTGACTTTATATCTCGCAATTCTGACTTTATATCTCGCAATTCTGACTTAATATCTCGCAATTCTGACTTTATATCTCGCAATTCTGAATTTATATCTCGCAATTCTGAATTTATATCTCGCAATTCTGACTTTATATCTCGCAATTCTGACTTTATATCTCACAATTTCGAATTTATATCGATCAATTCTGACTTTATAACATGCAATTGCTACTTTATATCTCGCAATTCTGATTTTATATCTCACAATTCTGACTTTATATCGCACAATTTCGAATTTATATCGATCAATTCTGACTTTATAACATGCAATTGCTACTTTATATCTCGCAATTGCGACTTTATATCTCGCAATTCTGACTTAATATCGCAATTCTGACTTTATATCTCGCAATTCTGACTTTATATCTCGCAATTCTGAATTTATATCTCGCAATTCTGAATTTATATCTCGCAATTCTGAATTTATATCTCGCAATTCTGACTTAATATCTCGCAATTCTGACTTTATATCTCGCAATTCTGACTTTATATCTCGCAATTCTGACTTTATATCTCGCAATTCTGACTTTATATCTCGCAATTCTGACTTAATATCGCAATTCTGACTTTATATCTCGCAATTCTGACTTTATATCTCGCAATTCTGAATTTATATCTCGCAATTCTGAATTTATATCTCGCAATTCTGACTTTATATCTCGCAATTCTGACTTAATATCTCGCAATTCTGACTTTATATCTCGCAATTCTGACTTTATATCTCGCAATTCTGACTTAATATCGCAATTCTGACTTTATATCTCGCAATTCTGAATTTATATCTCGCAATTCTGAATTTATATCTCGCAATTCTGACTTTATATCTCGCAATTCTGACTTTATATCTCGCAATTCTGACTTAATATCTCGCAATTCTGACTTTATATCTCGCAATTCTGAATTTATATCTCGCAATTCTGAATTTATATCTCGCAATTCTGACTTTATATCTCGCAATTCTGACTTTATATCTCACAATTTCGAATTTATATCGATCAATTCTGACTTTATAACATGCAATTGCTACTTTATATCTCGCAATTCTGATTTTATATCTCACAATTCTGACTTTATATCGCACAATTTCGAATTTATATCGATCAATTCTGACTTTATAACATGCAATTGCTACTTTATATCTCGCAATTGCGACTTTATATGTCGCAATTCTGACTTTATATCACGCAATTTGACTATATTTCGCAATCGTGACTATTTATCTCACAATTCTGACTTTATATCTCGCAATTATACCTATATGTCTCGCAATTCTGACTTTATATCACGCAATTCTGACTTTATATCACGCAATTGTGTCAATATATTTCTCGCACTTATACCTTTATGTCTCGCAATTCTGACTTTATATCTCTCAATTCTGACTTTATATCACGCAATTCTGACTTAATATCACGCAATTGTTACTATATATCTCGCACTTATACCTTTATGTCTCGCAATTCTGACTTTATATCACGCAATTTTGACTTTATGTATCGCAATTGTGACTTTATATCTCACAATTGTGCGGAAAAAAAAAGTCAGAATTGTGAGATAAAAAGTCGCAATTACCTTTTTTATTTTTCATTCTGTGTCAAACAAGCTTCCATAATTTCTTAAGACGACACTTTAAGACGACACGGCAGATTTTTGCTGAAGTTAAAAAGTTTAAAAAAGTGAACTTGAAAAAGTTACACATTTTGTTTGGCTGCAGTTCCAAACGCTTCCACTAGATGAAATAAGCTTCCCATTCATTTCCAACACAGTCACTTTTGACCGTGAACAATACAAGTGTGACTACTTTTGTCAGGACCATTTAATCATGTCCATGTTTTGTTGGTGTGTGTGTGAGTTCACACAGCAAGTGCCAAAACATTTACCAAATGTTGTACCATTCCGATGAAGTAAAAGAGTAATGTCCGAACAGCACCAGAGGGTTATATGATATTCCTATTATCCTGTTGGATCCTGTTTGGATTCATTTGAAAAAGGTCAATTAAACAACATATGAGTAATAACTGAAGCAATAGATGAGCTGCTGCTACTTTTGTTTACATGAACCCAAACAATGCATTCTTTTGACATCTTGTATCACATAACTTGATTAAATATATATAAAAAATATTTGATAAAGAATTTACAAAATGACTGAAACAAACGTGGTATTTATTTTTCACAATCGATTTTGTAATTGACAACTTGCACTAAATACAATTGTTCATTATCCTGTAGGATCTAAATGGTTCTGTTGAACTGATCCGAGTTTTTGTCTTTACGCACACAGGATTTGAAGCAACCTGGAGCTGTTGCATGCAACCGCAGTCGTCCGGGTGTTACGACTCAAGGTGTATTACTGGCTGTTTTGTTTTTGCTTGTGTAGAAGTGGGAAATTCAGAGTTACCGATGATGGATTTTATTGGGAATATCTGCACTGGATTTGATCAAACCTCTGTGGAGAACCAGGACAGAATGCTTGAAATCACACTTACAGATCAATACGAGCGTGACAAAAACACAATCATCAACCCAACTAGAGGATCATGGATTATCTCTGCCATGCAGGGACCCGCCATGACCGACTGCGACGTCTACCAACCACAACCCACAAAGCCCTTCCTTTCTTTCGTTCTCTCTCTGCCTATCTGTCTCTCCTGCCACACACACTTTGGGGAATGAAAAGTGAAATGGACGCCTTTGCAGGAGTAATGTGTGCTGACTCAGGGCCTGTTAGTGAGGCGACTGTCGCATCTCTCTTGTCAGGATCCCTTAGGAGAGGTGTCTTCCTCACTGCCTGAAAACTGAACGGACAAAGAGACAGATTGAGAGAGAAAGCCAGACCGTCCACTACAAATCATCCACACTAGCAGTTTTTGTTGACCCCTAGAAAGTTGAGTAGACTGTCCAGTGGAGAAACTAACACTGAGCAGCGTGGTTTTTAATAGATTTCTTTTGTATTGTATCAGGCCTCATTCCTCCATCACAAGCAACAACGTTTTTTTTATGCAAATTATTCTTAAAAACATGCGTATAGTTTACTGAACACTGTAAAAAGTGATCAGTTGACTTAACTTAAATAAATAAGTAAATAAACTTCATGCTTAATCAAGTCATTTGGAATTGTCAAGTTCACATAACTTATTTTTTTCAATTAAGCATTAAGTTTATTTATAATAAAAAGGGAAAGGGTTTACTCCAATTTTTAAGTGAACTGTACACTTTCTACAGCGAACACAACTATTTTTTAATGTAAATTGTTGCACCGTGCAAGAAGCCATTTATAAATTATATAGTAACATGCAAAAGTTTATGAAATGGTTTCATCCGTTGTGATGAAATTGAAGTAGCGACAGATTTTTTCTTACATATTGTGACTGGAATTATTGAAATAGAAAATATGTAGTGCAGGGACTTGGTTTTAGGATGTGCGTAATGCGAGAAGTCCTGCATTCATCACCGAAATCCGTATGAATCGGTCACAATAAAATATTTAATTATTTAATATTTAATATGCGATTTTTTTTTTATTTCATGCCGACTTTAAACTGTGTTATTCATGCCATTTTTAAAACTTTTTTTTACCTAAAACTTTTTTTTACCCATATATTTTCCAACATGACATCATGACTTTTGCGTAAACATACACGCCACTTTCAAGTCAAGTGGTGTGTTATCTATACGCATTTTGAGCTATCCGCGTGTATGTCTACGCTGTTAAATGTCCGAGCGAAACGAAGCGAAATGTAGATCTACATCTGGGGAGCCATATTTTTTTTCCTAGGATGGCAGAGGAAGACTCATACATGGTATTAACCCCAGTGACGGGTAGGTTTAGGGACGGGATTGGGGTAGGTCATATATTTATATAGTAATGTAACGTTAAGTCATCTGCGTTCATAAACACGCTGAAAAGCAATTATGCGTGTTGATAGCACGGCAAAAATGGAAATACGAATTGGCGTGTCATACACGCGCTACTTCATGAGATCAGTCTGATATTTTCACACTATGCATACCAATCATACTGTAAGTACACAATCACAACAGTTTATGAAAGTTAAATGGCTTTTGTGTAAATTGTACCATGTAAAAATAAATCCTGAAACATTGCACTATGGGAATTTGCGGATTTACGCTAACAAAACCACTCTGTAGTAAATAGTCGCATCATTAAACAGCAATGGTCACACACTGACTGCTTTTACGAATGATTTGCACAGAAACTCATTCTGCTTGTGGTTCATGAATGAGGCCTGTTGACCACTAATATTCCATGTCTATGAAGATCAGCAGTTCCTCTTTCTGACTGCAGTGTAATATATATGTCTGTTGATATGTACATGTGTCTCTAATATATCCTCCTGATGTGAATACATTTCTCCTCCTGCAGCTTGAGCAGTTTATTCTTGCGATGTATATTGTGGTGACGGCTGCAGACGTGTTTCCGCCTTCCTCGATTGTCCCTGTATTTAATCATCTCTTCCCGGAGCCCAGTTCTTTTCTACTCTTTCAAACCAACAGCTGTAGCGTACCAGCAGGACTTTCACTAACTGGTTTGTACCGAATGATCTTTCTAACTCCCTTTAATTGGCTGTCTCGGGCTTGTAAATATGTTTTTGGGGCATTCTGTATACCAGGTTTGGCTTCATTTCATTAAAGTCTAATATCTCCTCAGAAATACGATAATCTCTCTTTTTTCACCTTTGGACACACTGAGAACACGCTGCTCTCAGACACTTTTTTTTTTTATTAATATGCAAATATACAATTATGGCTTACAGCTTATGAAAACCTCAATTCAAAAATAGACTATAGTGAAAAGGTTTTCATTAGACATAATCAACAAAATTATAACAAATAAAGGCTTGAAATATCTCACTTGGCATGTATTGAGTATATATTAATTTCACCTTTGAAGTTGAATTACTGAACTTTTGCATCGAGGTTCACCTGTATATTACAGCTGCATTATTTTGCCTCCATATCCCCATCTCTGTTTGAAACAATCAACAACAATGTCCCGTTTATAAGTCAGCCTAGATCCGGCCGGTACGTGTGGAATCCATGTGTACCAGATGTGGGCCAGATCTGGGCCGACACTATTGGCGCTTTTCCACTGCTGGTAAGGCGCAGTACGGTTCGGCTCGTGACGGCACGGTTCAGCTCGCTCCGCTTTTCCACTGCGCGATATGACTCGGCCTCGGCTTGGTTTGCTTTAGCTCGGTTTTCTTTTCAACTGCAGGTAGTACCGCTTCAAAGTGGGTCGGAATATAGTCTGACCGTTATAGTTTATCCGCTCTTCGGCAGCCAACGAGAGGAACGTCTGCACTTCTTCCACTGAAAACGATTCAGCCATTTCTTTTTTGGAAGTTTTCTTTCTTTCTTTTTTCTTCAAGCCAATCAAGCAAGTAGTTTTAAAACAGGTGCTACAACGGTGGCTGTAACTGGCTATTTAAATCTACCGGGTTTGATGTCTTGCAACTACAATGACGCTGGTAGTGACGATTCTGTCTGACTGACCAATCAGTGGTCTGCAGTGTGTTCACGTCACATTTTAGTATCGGGACGGTACGCTTGGAACCTCGACAGAGGTGGTACCGAGCTGAGCCATACCTACCATGCAGTGGAAAAGCGCCACAAGTGAGCCGTGCCAAGCAAGCGTCAAAGCGTGTGATGTACCGAGCCGAGCCGTACCTTACCATGCAGTGGAAAAGCGTCAAAGCATGTCATACCGAGCCGAGCCGTACCGTACCATGCAGTGGAAAAGCGCCACAAGTGAGCCGTACCGAGCCGAGCCGTACCTTACCATGCAGTGGAAAAGCGTCAAAGCGTGTCATACCTTGCCGAGCCGTACCGTACCATGCAGTGGAAAAGCGTCAAAGCGTGTCATACCGAGCCGAGCCGTACCTTACCATGCAGTGGAAAAGCGCCACAAGTGAGCTGTGCCTAGCCATACCGTACCATGCAGTGGAAAAGCGTCAAAGCATGTCGTACTGAGCCGTACCGTACCATGCAGTGGAAAAGCGTCAAAGCGTGTCATACCTTGCCGAGCCGTACCGTACCATGCAGTGGAAAAGCGTCAAAGCGTGTCATACCGAGCCGAGCCGTACCGTACCATGCAGTGGAAAAGCGTCAAAGCGTGTCATACCGAGCCGAGCCGTACCGTACCATGCAGTGGAAAAGCGTCAAAGCGTGTCATACCGAGCCGAGCCGTACCGTACCATGCAGTGGAAAAGCGTCAAAGCGTGTCATACCGAGCCGAGCCGTACCTTACCATGCAGTGGAAAAGCGTCAAAGCGTGTCATACCGAGCCGAGCCGTACCGTACCATGCAGTGGAAAAGCGCCACAAGTGAGCCGTACCGAGCCGAGCCGTACCTTACATGCAGTGGAAAAGCGTCAAAGCGTGTCGTGCCAAGCCGTACCGTACCATGCAGTGCAAAAGCGCCACAAGTTTCTGCCTGAGTAGTGAGAAGGGCAGCCTACAACCTTTAGAAATGCCACCAACCGCTCCAATGCATGGAGCAATGCCCCTCCCGAGTAGATCTATAAAGTGAGGAAGACAGCAAAATAGTGGTGGGCCGGATCTGGGCCGACTTATAAATGGGACATTGTCTCAGTAGATGTGCCACAGTTTTCTCCTCTTTGATTCCCGACAGATTTAGCCACAGGTGCTTCTCCATTATGACCATCAACACCATTGAACGACTGATGGCAGCAGTCATCCGCTTGGCGGCCCGAAGAGCCGGATCTGTTTGTTCAGCAACCGCCTCAGGTGACAATCCCTGAGCAGCCGGACGTGCCGCTGCATATGCCTTACCTACGAGCCGTGAAGTGGTCCGACAGTAAGTCTGGAGCCCTCAATAAGGATAGATAGGTAGGCAGCCTCTCTCCCACTGGGGACATCCTCATATACTAAACCTCTGCTCTCATAAACCCTCAACATTTGAATCATTTGAATGTTGGAAGGGAAAAATGTGTGCCGAGTATGGTGTCTTCCAGGACCTCTCCACATCAGTGTGAATGTCCGGAAGGAAAAGGAAGGCTCACGGGAGAGGGTGATCATGAGCATGGCCTGCATCTGGCCCACATCTGATCCTCATGTACCAGGTGTGGGCCGGATCTGGGCCGACACCATGTCATCCAATCATCCACAAGCAACTTTCTGCTTCTAGAAAGCCCAAGTCAAATTCAACCAGAGACTATTTATATAGAGACATGCTACTTATCTAAATCCTCAATACAACTATATAGGGAAAACTCGTAACGCCAAAAATGGCGGTTGTATGCGTATGTCCCGCCCCTCCAGCTGGAAAGCCAATTGTCTGCTTTTAACAGTCAGGCCGGGAAACATTTAAGCCTATCGTCTGGTTCCACCGACCCTTGTGCATGCGCAGTAAAAGTATAACCTGTGGGGAAAAGGGCGTTTTAAACCTTATTTTGGGGCAAAGTCATCAAACTTTTTCAGGGATTTTTATCATGATTTACTGCTGTTTCTTTACATACAGTTTTTATGTCCCGGTGACCAGTGAAAGTGCAGTTCTGACTCTCTGCCATTCATTTAGACAGGAGCCTGGTCTTGTTAGTCTGAAATAGCTGTCCGGAGGTGTTGCCAAGATGGCGGCCGAGTGGCAAGACTTGCCTGAAGGAATTTACTGTGGCGTGATCCATTACATCAAGCAATTCCCCTGAGAAAGTAGGTTCAGGGATCTCTCTGTCAAGCCAGTAATCTCACTCCAGCCATATCTAGCTTCTCAGACCCAGACAGCAATATAGTGTCGGCCCAAATCCGGTGCACATGGATTCCACACGGCCCAGATGTGGGCCGGATCTGGCCCGACACTATGTTGCTGTCTGGGGAGCTAGACGCCAGACGCCCGTTACTCTTACTTCAAGAAAAGGGACAAGCATGAGCGGAGCTTCTACACTAATCTTTTTGCAGTGAGTGTTGGATATCAGATGTTTGTTTGTTGATTTATTTAGCACAGTTGAATACTATATATATGTAACGGAGGCCAGCTAATAGTTGCTGTGCGAGTAAACCTCACTCCCCGATCTCAAAAGGCGCTCTAGCGACAGGCGCTAGAGGCTGCAGTCTTTAGCCTCCTTGTTAAAGCGCTTTATAGATTTTGCGCGGGTATACATTTTGATAAAATGACATCTTAATTTCCAATCTGACATTTGTACCTGCTATTTCTTCTTCGTCTTTACACTTATATTACATTATTATCAATTAGTCAACAAAAAATTCACACAATTTGTAAGGTTTACATTATTTATAAGATGCTATGCATTAGAATGAATAGAATGTTATGCCAAAAACATTGTTTTATACCATGCAAGTGATCTTTTTTGGCAGCATTTGATAACTTACTGTAATGGAAATGCATGGTGTGCCTTTGCAAAGAACAGTAAACTGACTGTAGAGAAATGTGAGCTTGATGTAGATGAAAGGCAGTTGAGGATGGACAAGAATTATTTGCTGTAACCTCTCTGTAACCAGAGAAAGTTATAGTGCAACCTATACCTGTTGTTCTTCCCTGACACTAATGCAATATTAACAAGTTCTCTGCTTCCTCTAACACGTGTAACTTCAGCCCCTTGAGATACCGATGAGTGTAACTCTGGAATATGCGAGTTAGGGATGAGAACTGCAAACATGTTCAAATGTCTTATGACACAGAAATACAAAAACCAGAGCTCCACTGTGATAAGCCAATCATTTCATTACAGTTTCATAAGTGAGTTTAAACATGCTCGGAGCAATCCAGACGGATGTAGTGCTCGGAAACCATTGGTTGCCAACTTATCAGTCAAATGTAGAGGGTTTGTTATGTGCCAGGTGGAGAAGAGTGTAATGCTGTTTGGATGGTGATAATTAATAACAACAAATAATTATCTGTAAAAGATGAGTGTCTGCCTGCCCATCCTTTTGGTATCATTCTTCCCATGTCCTATTTGATATAGTCATACAAGCAACACATCTCAACTTCAGCAGGATAAATGGATAGATTAATGTATAGTTGAACGGCACTACAATGCATCATATGGATAAATGATTTATCAAGCTGATAATGCTTGTCTAGTATAGCCTTGTGAGAAGATCCCTCGTGCATTTTTAATTCTAAAATGGCCAACAGTCTCCCTGTTGTATTGTGAAGGAAACACGACCCTGGTTGAAAGCCTTATCGTAACAGAGGGAGTCTCAGAATACGAGACTATTTACCCAAACACGGTTAATTTAATAGAGCAATACTAAAAAAAACATCCAATGAAACAAGAAACAAGCACACCAACTCTACTGCCATAAGACAAGGAACAATACACCAATACAAGACACAGATGAGAACAGGAAGGAGAAACAAGAACACAAAGAACAACCTAAAACTCAACTAAACAAAAAGACACTTTTATATGTGATGGCCAATAATATAACACATTCTGTCTCCTAAAAATAATATATATTTTGGAATACGGTACGTAAAAAGGTTACAACAACTAGAAAGTTAAAAGTCCTACAGTAAAGCTTGAATAAAACATTTTAAAAGATAATTGCGGCTTTTTATCTCATAATTGCGAGTTTATATTATATTATATATTTTATCTCACAATTGCGAGTTTATATTATATTATATATTTTATCTCACAATTGCAAGGCTATATTATATTAATATAAAACCAAGTGTTTTAGCATTTAATGTGATATTTAAATGTCAGCCTTTTGTGATGTTTAGCTATAGCTTTTATTGAATTGGCTTCATGCACAGCTGCACTACTTCCTGAACAAGCCAGCTCCTTGTTTCCTGTCTGCCATTATTGGACAAATTGATTAACCCAGGTGTGCCTGACCTCAGTAGTCAGGGCAACAATAATCAGACACACCTGAATTAATCAAGTTTGTCCAATAATGGCAGACAGGAAACAGGAAGTAGTGCAGCTGTGCATAAAGCCAATGATTAAATTGAAGTCAATGAATTTCAATAAAGTCAATGAATTTCAATGATTAAAGTTAATAAAACCAAAAAAATCAATCAAACTAAAAACTAAAAACCCAACAGAAGTCATCAATCTGTGAGCCTAAATTTATTGAAGCTTACATAGGCTACACTTCCATAGGCTACTTTTCCTGTAATTTATTCATTTATTTAACATCCCGGAAAAAAAAATTCTAAAACTTCATAACACAAAGAATTAGATAATGCTTAAATGAGACCAGCGCTGTAATTGATTCTAATATCAATTTGAAAATCTATAAATTCATCTGTGTCAAATATATAGCATAACCCCCACATAATTAGCTGTTAATTATGATATTATTACTGGCTAAATGTTGCTAGCGAAAGTTGAGGAAACAGGCGTGGAGCCTGGAGGGTCTGCAGAAATGTGACGGTGAGGCGTGGAGCCAGAGTGAAGTGTCTCCTGTCGTTCTCAGTGTGTCTCACACACTCAAACACACACACATACACACACACACTCACAGCATGGCTGAGCGCGAGCGCAAACGCGTGGACCGGGACCGGGACCGGGCCGAGGATCTGCCGGTGTATCTGGCACGCCCGGGCTCGGCGGACCCGGTGCCGCGACAGAAGCATGGAGGGCTGTTCTGTAACGTAGAAGGAGCATATGAGAGTAAAACCATCGATTTTGACGCTCTTACTGTCGGACAGCGCTCCAGAAGCTCAAGAGCAACACACAGAGAAGAGCTGAAGACTTCAAAACACGAAACCAACTTTATACCTCCACCTTCACCTTCACCTTTACTTGAGCCTACAGACACGGGACCGATAAACACTGCCTTCGACAGGGAAGATGTAAAAGACATTGAGAAGGTATCTATCTATCTATCTATCTATCTATCTATCTATCTATCTATCTATCTATCTATCTATCTATCTATCTATCTATCTATCTATCTATCTATCTATCTATCTATCTATCTATCTATCTATCTATCAATTTATCTATCAAGTTTATTCTGTAATGCGCATTATCATGATACATTGTTTTGTAGCTCTCGTTAGATTAGATTAGGTGACATAAGCAATAGCACTGAAACTCTATATCTGCGAGGTCTATGGACGGCCTTCAGGCTCAATGTTGTAGCCTACTTACTTGGTTTGGGTTACAGTAAAAAGAGTTTAGATGTTATTCACAAAACTGATTAAGCAAAAAACCAAATGGTTATCTCATCCTGTTTTATGTGTCCAAAAATATAAACCATCCATGTTATGACTTACAGTAATATAATATATATTACGTGTAATAATATAATACATAATATTTAGATTTGATACATTTATTTTACTGAATTGTAGAATAAATGTATAACGTTCCATAGGATTTAGGCTATATTATATGAATATAGTTACGGGCTGCCGTGTATAATCCAAGGAACATGGAGTGGGACACAGAATTAAAGGGATAGTTCACCCCACAATGAAAACTCTGTCAGCAATTAGCCTTTCGCCGAGCCCTGCCCCCCTTAGTTACTGCTGCTACCTCCGTCAAACAAATGGTCAAACACGGGCAGCGCGACAGATTGCCATGACGGCAAAGGGTATTCCCGTGCGTGTCAGTGACCTTTTTTGGAGCAATACCTCCGCGATATCAAGCAAGATCGAAGCAAAAGGGGTTACGGTATGCGGTGGAGGGATTTATTCCAAATATAAAATTAAGAAATGAATGAGACACGACTACTATTGATGCTAATGCTTACCAGTCTCAAGAAAAATCAGAAAAACCCCATGACCATGCTAAGTTACCTCAAATGCAACCAGCACAGCCTTGAAGATTTTATAAACTGGTTCAGTGGCTAATTGGAGTTCGAAATATATAACTTGCGCTGCATATTTATTCATTTTGCCTCCGATACAGGAGTAGCACGTTCGCTTTAACAAGCAGGTTGTTCATTACCACAGCAACCGATTGCGTGTCATGCTCATCCTGAATGCGATTTTCGTGTTTAAAAAGTAACTAACGTTATGCATAAGAGACGGAAAGAGGCAGAGAACCATACGTTATTTAAGGTTATTTCTATTCGTTACGATATTGATATATGAACTGATGTTGTCATGTAAGCTTAGAACGTCCTCTAAACTGTAGTCTACGGTGCTGCACTGCTAACTTAGCTGACTGCTGCTCATTTTTCCAGAGAATATCATGGTATGTTAACAACAACCCTTTAGAAAATGTACAGTAAGTCCTTTGTGGATCCTCTTGATCTGCTTTCTCCGTGCTTCTTTGACTAATCTCAGTCGCACGTACGCTGCACGCGAGACGAGTTAACCATGTTCGACACATTTAACTGGGATTGGGGCGTCCACACTGTTTAATACATCTTAGGCACCGCTCGCGTTGTGTTTTGGGCTTTGGAAAGGGAAAAAACACAACTTCTCCAGACAATCTCTCGGGGTATCATGTGTCCGATTTACTAACGCCGTGGGCGCACCGCTTACTGTTTGACGGAACAGCTCACACAGTAACGGTTGCTATGATGTGTGATTGGACAATGGCCATTTTGTGGGAGGGGCCGGCGAAAGGTCAATTACTCGCCCCCATGTTGTTTCAACCCCGAAAGATTCACTCCTCCAACGACTTTATTCAACTATTAATCTAAACTTAAAGTAGTTTTAAGTTTTAGCGCCATCTTGTGTTGATCAATGCGGCATTTAAAGGCAGGGTAGGTAAGTTTGAGAAACTCACCGAAAACTGCTGGATTTTGAAAGTATCCAACAGAGAAACTCCCACCCCCTCCCTTCTGGACTCTTTCCAAAGCCACACCCCCAAAACACATAAACGCGTGATGCCGACCGCTCATCTGGAGGACGCGCAGAGCGGAGAGGAGCGCAGTTCATGGAGTGACATCACCGCTGACTGTATGTACAGATACAGGTGGTGCCGGGAACTTTGACTGCTCTTTCTCTGCCACAATTGAAAGACTTCGTAGCTTCCGGACGGTACGTGCCTATCCTCTTTCAAAATGAGCGAGTCAAGGGAGAGGGACAGTTGCCCAGCCAATCATTGCATTCGTTCTGAATGGAAAGAGTAGCTGTGTTTATTGCAGCCCTGAGAGGACTACAGACACTCAATTTTTATACTCTCCTTTTTAGAGTACTTACATTTTAGATATGTTGGTATATAAAGACAGTTTAACCCTCTGGGGTCGGCTATCGCGCCTGCGCAAAAATCAGTGCAAAAGAGACTCAAATTACTCTGTTGATTTTGATCTTACATATAAGTGTTATACATCATTAGATCACGTTAAGTGTCTATTTTGTGTATACTCACAATAAAAACAAAGTATTCTGCTTTTGGTCAAATAAAGAAAAACAAACATGATGTGAATTTTGCCTTCTCTCTGTCAGTGAAGTTCATGATTTTCAGATCATTTTGAAGCAAAGACTGTAGGCGACAACATCCATTAGTCAAAAGTCTTGTGGAGGCATATTTCGTATTTGTTTTGTGGCCTTAATTCAGAAACTTACATTTTTATTATTTTCAATAACCATGCTTAAACAATTTTATCTCAAAAATACAAACATGTACATATCTTGTGGTCATATATTATGGTAGCCCTGTTTGTGCTAAATAGAGTGTAATTTCACCATTAAAGGGACACTCCACCTTTTTCCATACATTTTTCACTTCCTTGTCATTTTACGTCATTGTAGGAGGAAGAGTTCGAGAGGGGGACTTTTGTAAAGACTACAAGCAGTAGTTCCCACCCTTTCAAACCCGCCCATAGGGGGTTGGGCCTAATGCGCTAACAGACCAATCACAGATCAGTGCCAGTGCGTTTGATATCACCGGCTGAAACTTTTTGAAAATAAGGACGAAGGTACTGAATACGCAGACGGATGCATTATTTGGGTACCGAAACGCGACGCCAATAGGGAACCGGTTCCAATGTAAACAGTAATAACCAGATCGAATAAGAACAAAAATTTCAGTGCCACACGCAAAGACTCTCGCTCTCTCCCTCTCCCTCATTGCACGCACTTTACGGTGTGGACTCTTGCTCACTCACTCGAGATTTGAACTAATTTGCAGGCCGTTATCAATATGCGGGAGACTCCCGGGACGTCTGATAGGGGATTAATGAAGATGCCGAAGACAAAACGCTCCAAGGTTTGGCTGTATTTCACGTGTAAAATTATGCGTCAGAGTAAGTGTGCCGATTGTCTGAAGCCCATTTGTCCTGCCGCCTTGACGCTCTTACGTCGTCATATTATAGGATTTCATTGTGCGAAATGATTTCCAGGCGGTAGCGTAGAGTGGAGCTCAACTCTAGTCTACATTGATGGGCGGAGTAGTGGGAGTGGCCTGATGAGCATTGCAATGCACTATGGGGATTGTTGTCTACAATCCACAAGCACTAAAAAGTTATTTTCTGCCTTTTATCGGTCAAGAAGGGCCCAAATTAGAAATTTATGATATTATTCTAATACATATATGACCCACTTTCTATACATATTCATGTCTCCACTGGTGGAATTACCCCGATGAACTGAGAAATCAAATTTTCCTTGAGCTTTTGAAATCTAAGAGGTCATCATATTATAAGAATATCCTGTAAGTTTTAGAACTGAAAACGTCCTTGTTAGTCCAATAAAAGCTTTTATTGACACCAGCCTCAGCAAACGACTCGTTTTTCAAAGTTGGGAACTATGACGTCAAAGAGGATAAAACACCACCCCCGCAGAAGAAGATCAACTCCTACTTCAACACGGCCGGTTTAGCCCCGCCCAACGATTCTTGCATTACATGCATAGCTAAATGACATTGATGCCTCCCTCGCGATGACAAACCGGATCGAGCTACCGAGCAATACAGAATATTGTGCAGCGCCTGATTGTGGAAGAAGACAGTCGCTGCATAAGCTTCCTCTGGATTCCAATAGGACTGCATGGATAAACTTTATTTTTAATGACGTTCCAGCTGATGAGGTAAAACATCGTCCGACTGTTTACTTCATTTCACTGAGGATTGTCCTGTAAACAAGACTGGATTTGCAGACCGATTAAGAGTAAAGAACGGTGCTGTGCCGTCTATATTGGATCCGACAGGAATGGTGCAACACACGGACTCTGGGTCGAACATGTATGGGCGAATCATTCCTGTTGCCATTTTACAACATTGGACGTTTTCAAAACAACTTCCCCCAAGTGCATCGACAGGTGAGTTGAAACTCATTATAATATGCAAAACTGTTATCCACTCACAGCAGTGGGCGTTTACTTCCAAGTCTTCAGCGCGAGACACCCATAAAAACCCAGTGTTTTTCAGGAAGGCTCAAAACTAGGGTAGAAAAAAGCCTATTACTCATTCATTTTGATGTTTTTGAATGTAAAAACCAAGCGATCATCATAAGTTCACTGCAGACAACAATATAATAGAATTTAAAAAGCCAGTTCATGACCCCTTTAATGTGTTTATAAGCAACTGAAAAAAGCACAAATGACAGTGCATGTCAGAACATCTCAAGGACCCCAAAAACACATTAGACCCCAGACAGTTAAATACATTTGGGAAAAAGTGCTTTAAAAACAGTTGCATATTTATTGGCTAGTACGTGGACAGTCAGAGCAGGAAACACTGTGAGATTATCATGCTTGATTTCTGACGCTGTCACACAATTATCGCAGGCTATCTTTGGTCGCAAGACCATGACAACTTTAGTCTTTGAACCTCTCTCACTGTATGATGTAGGACCATTGTTTAGGAGACATGCCCACAGAAATATTATTATAAATATTATATTGTTATTTTGCTTTATTTACAGATAGGCTTGTTCTTACACACTAGAGCTCGTTCGCACATGCACACTCTTCCAAAATGGTGCTTTACATCTCTTGACAAACTCAGAGACGTGAATGACATTTGTATGTATTCTAAGTGAAAGACACCGGTTGCACTTAATGTCAGCTCGCTAATTTTGCTCAAGATAAGGATTTATTAAGTCCACATGATGTTTCCATCCACGGGTCAAAAAATGTCGTTCCAAACACACACCTGTGTGATGCTGTTTGCGAATGTTCATTAGAACGATGGTTTCGGGAAACACAGACTCGTTGAACTGCTGATAATGCTGAGTTAATGATGGGGGAACACTGGCAAACAGGAACACAATGAAAGCAAAACCAAAACAGAACATTACATACACAATATATACATATTGATAACAGATTTGCTAAATATAATATAATTTAATAAAATATTATATGTTTCCTAATTTGATATAAGTTCATGAAAGATTTACTTTGAACTGAGAAATGTTTCTGAACTGTTGGACGTGTTCTTGAGAGAGTTCTTTGTGAAGATATTGAAGCGCTTATGGATGTCAGGTGGTTAATGCTGTGTCCTTTATTAGATATGGCTCTGATTTAATATAGAGATTTGTCTGAATCCATCTTACCAGCAGAATAAATCCTCATCATCATGACTTGTCCTGAAGAAGCAGCAGGAAGCAGGAATTTAAATACATTAGAAATAATTTGCTCACATAATTCAATTTCAGCTGACTGCACATGCTCATTTGTACATGCTCAAAGTGTCTGCGCTCAGTCATTGATTTTTTTTATGTTTATGTATTTTTTTGGGAGGGATTTTTAGGCACATCCCAAGTCATCGAGTATTACTACAGTAAACCTCACGCTGACGTGTGTTATGGATATCATATTTCAGAACACTGTTTTAAAGCATCATGCTGTTATTTGGACAGCTTTTTTTCTCATCTCTGGGATAAACACGTGTCTGAAAGACAATACTGGGCCTTAACCTTCTCAAAATACTGATCAGATTTAGCTTTAATCAAAATGTCAAATTAATTATTAGTATTTCTGCCAGTGCAGAATAACAGGACTCATTTATTGTCAGTAAGGTTGTGTTTTCCCCCCAAATGTAAATGTAAAAGTTTTCTTTATTGTTACGTTTATGATTTTTTTGAGTGAGTTTTTATGTGTGAGTATAGACCATTTCACAAGATGTAAACAACACTGGTCCAGAGGCACTTCCTGTTTTAGTTTTTTAACACTAAAAGCTGGGATAAAATACAACCAACAGAACATTTAAAACTGAATCAAAAAGTTAAACAAACATCTTTAAGATGTTTTCTTTACATGTGAAATAAAGAAAACAGTTACAAACTGAAACAGGAAGTGCTTCTGGACCAGTGTTGTTTACATCTTGTGAAATGGTCTCAGTATTTGTTCCGACATTGTTGGCCCAGTTGAGGCTTCACACACAGCGCCCTCTGGTGGACGGGCAGTATTGCTGACTAACATGAGAGAACGGTTTACTAGAGGCTTGTATGGACACGTGTACTGTAAGGGTCTGGCTATATGATGTGCAGATACTGCACAATATTTCGATTACAGCTGCTGTTAAATCACTGTGCTACTGTTTTTCTTGCTGTATAGAGATGTTCTTGATCTTCATGAATCTCATGGTGCAGATCTGGAGTTATAAGGGCTTTCCGTGTTCTTTATATTGTGATTATAATATTATGAGCTATTATATCAGGAGGGAGTAATCAAGTAATCATGATTGACACTGAGTGGAGATATCACTGTGTCATGTGATCTAATACATTTGTCAAGACTGATCTGTGTGACATGAGACAAATTGAGTGTGTGTGTGTGTGTGTGTGTGTGAGAGAGAGAGAGAGAGAGAGAGAGAGAGAGAAAGGGGGTGGGTGTGTGTGTGAGTATTTATGTGTGTGTGAGAGATGGTGTGTTTGTGTGTGTGTGTGTGTGTGTGGGGGGGGGGTGTTCAGACAAAAGAGCCTCAAGTCAGGGTGGGGCTCCTGATCAGCAGCTGTTCTTCTCTTCTCTTCTCTTATGAGTCTTACGCACTATAATAACTGATAAATACATCATTCTCTCTCTCTGCACTGAAACACCATTCAAGATTGAAGACAGTAAAGCAAGCTTACTCGCCTTAGCTGTCTGTGATTTATTTTAATAACTTCCCTTCTGCAAAATAAGTGTCTAATTGTATTTGATGTGCACTTGTTGTACAAATCAAATCTTAAAAATGTATCTGCAGTAAATATAATGAAATACATGACATATTTCAAAACAACAACAAAAAAAATATGAATTTACAGATACTTGTCCTATAGGCTACTAAAATATGTTTACTTTTTTAATCTAATTACATTCAATATAAATTGCAGATAACATTCAATGACGTGTCTGAAAACATAACATTCAATCCATGCTTCAGTATACTCTTTTAATGTGTAGCTATTACTACACTAAAGTGTACATATTTTTAAAATGGGTTGGGAAATCAGATTTATTTTGTTAATTTATCTTAGTTGTCAGGAATCACTTGTAGTCTGCTTACAAGAAAACATAAAAACTACTAAACTAATTTTACACAAGCGTTTACAAGCAGACAATGATCATCCGAATCATTAACAAATGGCTCTTTAGAGTCGGTTCTTTTATCGTTCTCAAATCAGGGTATTGTCTGGTGTATTCGGGTTCCCGGGTGACGAAAGATTTAATTATTATTATCAAAAGGGTGTAATTATTACTACCTTAATCTCTTCCTCGCTTTGTGTTTTTAACTTTTCAGTTGCTATAGCAATGTGGCTATTCCTGGCGTTAGCATCCACAAAGAGTGTAGGCCTATTATAAGAGGTGGTCTAAGGCCAAAGAGATTCAAATTACTTTCAATCTCCTGGACGCTATTATTTCTTCTTGAGAATGTCGTAAATTTAAAGATGAATCCCCCTTTGAACCGGTTCACTCACCCGAGCTGTTCGAGAGAACCGATTCGTGTAAATGACTCGGCTGTGGAACGCTGGTGTTGGCGCCTCCTGCTGGTGTAAATGACACACTGCACCCGGCGGGACATGAGGGAGGAGCCCGGCTCAGACAATCAAGTCCAGTGTGCGCCACCACCAACATCAGAAAAGAACAGAATAAAGACATCTGCATCAACCGAGACCTAATCATGTCTTACCAAGGCAAAAAGAATATCCCAAAGATCACTGTAAGTTGATTCATTCATATTCATATATTTAAAGCATAAAGATTTTATTTTATTTTCACGTTTGTAACAAAAGCTGTAGCAGGATTAAATGCCAAGCACCAGTCGAGTCAAAAATGGGTGGGTTAAGCTGATACTGAATTGGGATGTGTGTCTAATAAATGTCTTTTGGCAGGAATCATATTCAGAGTGCAATAAAGTGACTGAAATAATAATTATTTAGGAGTAAATGACAGTGCGGTTGTGTATGTAGCCTAATATTGCATTGTTTTTTTTAATGATCCTTTTCGAATATTACATTTTAAGGAATAATGTTTTTGGGTTGAGCACTGCAGCAAGAAAATCACGCCCATGACTGAGACTACACACACACACACACACACACACACACACACACACACACACACACACACAAACTACAGAAACATACAATAAAACATGATTTAAAGCTGATGGTTTGAAAGGTTGAGTTCGTGTACATGGGTTTCGGTGAGAAACGTGTCATGTTTTTAATGATTCGTGTAGTGTCGCGGTGTGTTTGCAGTGATGTTCTTTGTCTCCGAGGTCTTCTGCCTCGTGGTGCTGATGCTGTTCGACTGCGTAGTTTTGAAGCACACAAGCATTGCGCGACATTTAACACTTTATTCTGAAAATATCTCTCTCAGGTGCCGAGAATGTAAAATAAAAGCACCTTAGGAAACGAACAGTGCTATTAAACATGGTTTCTGGTGTGTGAGAGCTGAGTTGAGGTGTGGTTTTCTGCTGTCAGATGCTCTAGACATCAATATAACAGTTGAGCAGTGACCTAGCCGAAAGAGAGATCTATCTGTGCACATTAGCATCAGGCCTGCAAAACTGTCTGAACACACAACGCTCTCTGTCTGTTTCCACAGGCAATCATTTCCTTTGACCCACAGTTTGTTGAACAATCTTAAATCGCGTTTACAGAAACAAAATTATGAGGCAAAGTGAATCAAATGGGTTAAATGTGCACCTTGTATTTTTGTAAAAAAAAAAAACAACAACAAATGATATGACAGCAAAATCAAACGATGAGGCAATTCATGTTGCGTTCGTACATTTACGAGATGAACGCACACAAACAATGTCGTAAATACGAGTGGGAAGCTCGGGATTTTCTCGATCTTTACGAGTTTGGGGCGTGTCAGGGAACAACATGGCGGAAAACCACAATACTTAAAGGTATACAGGCCTAGGCTGCGTCCGAAATAGCATATGTGAGTAGGTACTATATTTAAATAAGAACGTACTTCACGACCGTTAAAAAAGTATGTTATATATAGTATGAATGCGGGTCGCCATGTTGTTGTCGTGTGACATACACTGTCACAACAGTGCGAAAATTTAAAGAGCCCATTCCCGTGACTGCACCAACTTCGCGCTGTTTTTAGTTCTGTTTTCATCTGCGTTTTTACGTCGTCCGAGCCGACAATCAAGAGTAGAGCCAGACCGATTTATCGGCAGGCCGATATTATCGGACGATTTTAGGCATTTTCCAAACAATCGGTATCGGCAGTTACGGTATAATGGCCGATAAATTAATATTTTAAAAATAAAAACGGACGAAACACGCTTCAACCATGTCATGAGTGTTGGAGTTGTATAGTTTGTCCACCAGAGGGCACTCTACACTGCTGATCCAGGTTGCAGGTAGCTATGTAGGGACTAATTATTATTTTATTTATCAGAACTTTAATATATTTTGATGTTCCTCTGTTCTGTTGTGACAATAAAAGAAATAAGTTTCTTTTTAAAATGCATTATTATATTATTTTTGTTAAAACTCATAAATAACTACAAATAACTAATGTTAGCGAAATCTGTTAATGTTAAAATAGTAAGTAGTAACTCATAGTAGTAGGTACTTTTCGCCTACTGTTTTTCGAATTGTATGATTTCGGACATACTACTCTGCTCGCGGACTGTTTTTACTATATTATACTATATATTATACTAGGGAAGTATTCGATTTCGTATGCATCTCTAGAGTGCCGAAGTTAAGACGTCACTCTGTAGGCCAAAACGCGGCAGTGAGTTAGCATTTTAGCATTCCCCCGGTTCCCTCGCCCTAAACCCTACGGGATTTTTGAATGGGTTTTTTGCTTAATCGCCTGAAATAAGGTCTGTGGTGAACAAGGCCTCTAAATATTTTCACGTTTTGATCTATGACATAGAACACACAGTTATAACCTGCTTGTGGTTTTTAAACTTTATATAGGCTTCAAAATGTATACATTTTGGATTAACTTGTAAATATTATCTTGATACACAAAACGTGTAAGGGTCACAACTCTTTGTTAAACACAGATCTTATTTTTTTGTGATTTTTCAAAAGTCTCTGGGGAAAATGCATAGCTTTTCGATCGAGGGAACCGCTAGCTTCCGAGTTGTCCTACAAAGTGACGTCATCTCTTCGGCACTCTAAGCTGTGATATTTTCAGGATTTTCTATTTACAGCACAGTATGCTAATTGCCTGCACAAAATATAATGGCATTATAATATAACAATTTAATATGTAACAATACAGATTGCAGTGGCTTCACAAATTAATTAAAAAAATAAAAGCAAAGCACACCTGATGCACATTTCTTTGTTCTTCATTTTCTAGAACTAGAGTAACCTTGCTGTGTTTTTGTGTAATTACCGTAGTACACCGCCATCTCACTCCAACTAAAGTAACTTGAACGCACCCGGCGTCATAAACACGTCTTCACACCTCATAAATACGAACTTTTTAGGAGGACTTTTTAATTAAAATTAAGTTAAGGACAAAATTAAGTCCCGCCCCGTTTGAGAAGCTGTTTCACTTGGATATACCTCACAAAAGACTAGCCTATTGCAACTTCCGTTTCATGGTGACTTTAAAGTAGGCATGTTACTGAAGTTGGACATCATTTTTTTTAATTCACGTGCCTCATAATCTTTAATCAAAATAACTTGCAACAACATCTCTTTTCTTCTCTGACAAAGAGTTTACTGGCGCAAGGGCGGGGCAACCTGTCACTCACATGAGATCAACCAATAGCAAACCACAACCCTCCAATCATTTCCTAATCTACAAAATCAAGCCCCGCCCTACATTTTTTCTTGTTTGAGAAGCCCTTTCACTCCGAATGTAAGTCACAATAGGGAAAAAAATTTCGCAACCTCCTTTCATGGTGCAATGCGATTACTATATTAATATACCATATTAAAAGAAAACCATATTATGATGGTACATGGCCAAAATAAATGTATAAATAAGAAAGAAAGAACATGGTATAGTAATGGAAACGCTTTTATATTCACCAACTAGAATCTTATTTGTTAAACCAAGGAGTTTTTGCGTGCGGGTGATTCTTACAAAATAGCACAAAATATTAATTTTATTAATTAGGGCTGTCAAACGATTAATCGCGATTAATCACATCCAAAATAAAAGTTTTTGTTTACATAATACCGGTGTATAATTATTTTATATATATATAAATATATATTTATATATTATAATGTATATAGATTTTTATATAATTTATATTATATAAATATTTTATATATAAATAATATTTCTTCCTTAAATATACATGCATGTGTGTGTATTTATTTATATATATATACACACACAAAATATTTATACACAGTGCACCCACATATATTATGTAAACACAAGCTTTTATTTTGGATGCGATTAATCGTGATTAATCGTTTGACAGCCCTATTATTAATATTCATATTTGTCTTGAATATGAAAGTGTTTTAGCATTAAATGTGATATTTAAATGTCAGCAATTTGTGAAAATGTTGCATGCTAGGAAATCTTTCTAAATATTCTCCTCTATACCGTTCTATATATAGTCATTTATAGTATAAATTTGAGCCCGGCGCTGTACTAAAAAGGACTGGTCAAAGGACAGGGTGGACGTGTTGAAGTGTAATAAAGGTTGGTCATGTATCCAGATGAGTAAGCTGCAGTGATTTGACTGCTATTTTGGCAGAAAAGAAGAAACTCTCATGAGCGTATGGTAAATATTTAGGTCACCAGGCAACAAGACTTCAGCTCTGGATGGTTTTCTTCAATCCCGGCCCGTTATCCCGCACAAGCATGGCTAATGCTCCACGCCTTAATGTCCTTTGGCTCGGCATTCTCCCCCGCTCCCCAAACGCACATAACAAACGACAGCCCTGTTTGTGTGCACGGCTCAGATTAGACTCTGGCATTCGTTGAACTGTCTGTGCCTTACAGCGAATACACTTTCCACACATTCAGATCTTTGCTTTGTCAGCATCCTGCCGTAATTCTTCAGCTCTTCGAGTCCCTGAATGATGTTAGATTTCTCTTTGTTGTTTCCTTTCATAGGAAACATGCATTTATAGCATATTCCTCCCTTTAAAGTGATGTCCGCCACTGGCTTACTGATGGTTAAGCTTTAATAGTTCAGTACTGGTTTATGTTATAAAACGGTTCCAGTCCTTGATTCTGATTGGTCAATAGTGTTTTATTCATGATAAAACAAGGCTATGACCGGTTCACCCAACGGTTCTGTGTATCACTGTGCAACACCCTTAGCAACGTAAACATACAGTATGCTCTCATTGATGTTGTTCATTGAAGCTATGTAGAGTATTGTAAGACAGAGATGGAGTGTGTATTCCCTGCATTTATAGCATTTTCCTTCAGGTCAGTCTTACGTTCATAATAAAAAATCAGTTTAAATGTCTGCTGCGATATCTTGTCCTTTTAAAGGGGTCATGAACTGGATTAGTTTATTATTTTATAATGTTTCTTGGGGTGCACTTGTAATGTTACTATGATTTTCACATCAAAAAAATGTCATCATTTAGAAATTAAAGGTATTTTTTCCTACCCTGATTTCTGCCTCTAATTTGAATGCTCTGTTTGAAGGGGCGTGTCTGTGTAAGACTTAATTGTAAACGGCCACTGCTGTGATTGGCTGCTGTGAGACTTCAGTGTAACCGCCCACTGCTGTGATTGGCTGCTGAGACTTAAAGGTTCTCTAAGCGATGCTGGGCCAAAACATTTTTTGTCACATACATCAAACGTCTCCTCACTATCGGCTAGCTGCCTGTCCCCTAAACACACTGTAAAAAAACGCGGTCTCTGTAGACACCACAGGCTCCACAAACGGCAACAAAAACAATCATGTCTTACCCGGACCACGAAACCTAACAAACAGTGTTCCAGCCAATCACTGGCAAGAAGTATTTGAGGGTGGGTCTGGGGGGTTAGTGCGCGTGCACATGAAGGGGGTGTGTGTGTGTGTGAAGGAGAGAGAAGTATCATCAGAGGGAAGTTTGAAAAATGGCCGACACACGACCAAAGAGACGTCGTTCTGAAGAACAAATGAAAAAGAAGAAGGAGTCGGATAAAGAACGTGCGAAGTTCCGAATTTACATCGGTAGCAAAGCTTTTGAACGATGGCGAGAACTCCGGCGGCAGAAGGGCTTCCAGTCCGACATTCAGGTTGCTCTGTTTTTGCTGGACAGGTGGGTACGTTAAATTGTTTTTTTTTCTTCTAAATTGACGCTTTATGTTCGCCAAACCCACACAAGGATATAATTAGCTAGAACTATGCACGTTCACAATTATTTCAGGAAGGACGGAAGGGAGGGGGAGGAGATGAGATGCGGAGGAGGGAGGGTCTAGCTCCGGTTTGTTTGAAAATATTCGAACGTCAACAACACCCAGGATCGCTCAGAGAACCTTTAATTGTAAACGGCCACTGTTGTGATTGGCTGCTGTGAGACTTCAGTGTAAACGCCCACTGCTGTGATTGGCTGCTGTGAGACTTCAGTGTACTGCTGCGATTGGCTGACATGTTTGCATATGAAATAGCAAGTATTACATGTGCAACTCTCTTGAAAACTTTTACTAAATGTTTACTACTATAGCTATGAAGATTAACGAATTGTGAAAAGTGTTGAGATAGCACTATATATTAGATCTATTCACATCACATGAAACGTTGCAGTGATGAGCATTGAGCAGATGAAAGACTTTTGATTGCGTGAATGAAGGGATCTCATCATCGCAACACAATTTCTGCACTCTCACAAATTATTTTACCAAATAACAATGCAAACACAACGTAAATACAGTAAGAGCTTTGTTGTGCAGTGTAACAGCGTCATTGATTACATTAGGAGTTTTGACAAGTGTCCAGATAATCTCACGCTGTGTGATTGACAGCTTGGGTGATTGGAGAGGGAGTGTTCTTTGATTGCTTTCTGTATATAATTTAATCACAGTTCAAATAACAGATTATTTTCATCGTGCTTAGAGAAACGATGTTGAAGTTGATCGCTTAGTCACTGGCTTGATTTACTGATGCATAAGCACTATTGAACGATTTTGAAAGAAAGAAAATCTGTCTGAGTGTTACGGTAGCCAGCCCTTTTGGAATATCCTTACTCCAGTTTCAATGCCTCCTTTTGCATGTTTAGGGACTCATATAATTGCTTCCTAGTATGTAGGACTGCTGCTGATTGATTGCTGATTGACTATCACCTGTTCTGATTCAACTCTGATTAGTTAACCTATATCTGACTTGTTAACCTGGTGTCTGGTTGTGAAGGATTGTTTCACTGTTGTGTGCATGCCTGAGCATTCCTGGTTTTCCTTGCCTATCTGTGTCTTGACTCTTGCCTGGGTGGATCTCTGTGATTTTCTGCAGCCTGCCTAGTGACCCTCTGCCTGTTTCTGGATTTCGTTTGCCTGCAGCCCGCCCTTGATCTTCAGCCTGGTTATCGACACGCCTTTGTTTAACCCTGAAACTGTTGATGCTGATTCTTTATCTTTGACAAAGTCTTAGATTTGAATAAATTGTTGCATTTGGATCTGCCTCTGTCATCTCCTTCATAACAGAATCCTTCACCAAATGAAGATCCAGCAACAATGTCTACTCTGTCTGGTGCAGTCACTGCTCAAGCTTCCCTGCTCGCCACGCATCAATTCCAGCTGTCTCGACTGACCTCAGTAACGGAGGAACTGCTCAGGGCTGTTCAGTCTCTGAAAAAGTCAGCTGTGGCTTCATCTCCAGCGTCAGCATCTCCTGCACCAGCACACGATTCTGAGCCTCTGACTATTGAAAGTACGAGCCCTCACCTTGCTTTCCCCGAAAAGTTCACTGGAGATCCTGGTAAATGCAAAGACTTTGTTTTCAGATGCTCTCTGTATTTAGCCCAGCAGCGTTCGCTTTATCCTACTGATGCCAATAAAATCGCCTTTGTTTGTTCGCTGCTCTCTGGCTGCGCATTGGATTGGCTCGTCTCGGTCTGGAAAATGGATGGATCCGCCTTCCCCTCATTTGAGGTATTCATGCAGCACTTTCAAGCAATGTTTGATGACGTCCAGGAGAGTGAGGAAGGGGAGAAACAAGTGCATCGCATGAGACCAGTCAAGCCTTCACGTTTCGTCATGCCTGTGCAGCCAGCTCTTCATGGTGACACTGTCCGGAAAATGGCTTGCGCCGGATCTCTCGAATCCGCTCTCTGCACCGGTCCTGTTGAGCCTGCACTTCACGTAAGCCCCACCAAATCAGTCACTAGACTTTATCTGACGATATCCAGCATAATAGACCCTCACCTGATATCAGTGCGATCAACCAGAAAGACCATGCCTCGTGCCAGATCCTTCGACTCTGCTCTCTGCACCGCAGCTGTTGTGCCTGTTGTCCACGTGAGTCTTGTCAAGTCCGCGCCCCAAATAGCGCCCGCTGAATCAAAGACAGTAGAAATTATGCCTGCCAAATCAGAGATTGCAGATGTTTTGCCTGCCGAACCTGAGTCTGAGCGCAACGAGGTCAGCCCTTCCGAGTCTACTGAGTCAGGCCCTTCCGAGTCTACTGAGTCAAGCCCTTCCGAGTCTACTGAGTCAAGCCCTTCCGAGTCTACTGAGTCAGGCCCTTCCGAGTCTACTGAGTCAGGCCCTTCCGAGTCTACTGAGTCAGGCCCTTCCGAGTCTACTGAGTCAGGCCCTTCCGAGTCTACTGAGTCAGGCCCTTCCGAGTCTACTGAGTCAGGCCCTTCCGAGTCTACTGAGTCAGGCCCTTCCGAGTCTACTGAGTCAGGCCCTTCCGAGTCTACTGAGTCAGGCCCTTCCGAGTCTACTGAGTCAGGCCCTTCCGAGTCTACTGAGTCAGGCCCTTCCGAGTCTACTGAGTCAAGCCCTTCCGAGTCTACTGAGTCAAGCCCTTCCGAGTCTACTGAGTCAGGCCCTTCCGAGTCTACTGAGTCAGGCCCTTCCGAGTCTACTGAGTCAGGCCCTTCCGAGTCTACTGAGTCAAGCCCTTCCGAGTCTATTGAGTCAAGCCCTTCCGAGTCTGACGAATCTGGCCTTGCTAAATGGAATGAATTCAGCCCAGTTAAGTCGAATGAAACCAGCTCAGCTGAGTTGAATGGATCCTGCACTGCCAATGGTGAGCTTTTGGCGTTCCCACCTACTCTCCCTCTCTTGCCTCTATTGGACTCATCTTGCTCTCCTGTTCTGCCGCTGTTGAGCCTTGTCCACCCCTCTGCTCATCCTCAGCTGCCCACCTGTGTCACTGTGTACTTGCCTAAGTATGTCCAGTCCTCCGCTTTACCCTTGCCTGTGGACCCCCCACCTTCGCCTCTGTCCCCTGAGCCTCAGACTCCACCTTGGTCTTTCAAGCCTTCGGCTTTACCTAGGCCCATAGTTCCCTCAGCTCCGTCATGTCCTGTCAGCCCACCAGCTTTGCCAGGCTCACTCGTCCTACTGTTTCTGCATTGGTCAGCCGTCACCCTGGCTCCACCACAGTCTTCCGGATCCTGTCCTCCGCCTCGGTCCCATGTGCCTTCCGCTCCGCCTTGGCCCTCCGGACCCACGGTGTCACCTTGTCTCTGTGTCCGTCCGGCTCTGTTGGGGATCCCCGAACTGCTTGATCCTCCCTGGCTTCCTGAATTGCCTGACCCTCCCTGGGAAGGAGGGGTTTAGTTTGGAGCGTCTGGAAGCCGCTCCTTTGGGTGGGGGCTATGTTACGGTAGCCAGCCCTTTTGGAATATCCTTACTCCAGTTTCAATGCCTCCTTTTGCATGTTTAGGGACTCATATAATTGCTTCCTAGTATGTAGGACTGCTGCTGATTGATTGCTGATTGACTATCACCTGTTCTGATTCAACTCTGATTAGTTAACCTATATCTGGCTTGTTAACCTGGTGTCTGGTTGTGAAGGATTGTTTCACTGTTGTGTGCATGCCTGAGCATTCCTGGTTTTCCTTGCCTATCTGTGTCTTGACTCTTGCCTGGGTGGATCTCTGTGATTTTCTGCAGCCTGCCTAGTGACCCTCTGCCTGTTTCTGGATTTCGTTTGCCTGCAGCCCGCCCTTGATCTTCAGCCTGGTTATCGACACGCCTTTGTTTAACCCTGAAACTGTTGATGCTGATTCTTTATCTTTGACAAAGTCTTAGATTTGAATAAATTGTTGCATTTGGATCTGCCTCTGTCATCTCCTTCATAACAGAGAGCTTGAATAGTTACACATCAGAAATCACTGATCACAGATCAGAGATAAGAATAAACATGGTTACTTATATCTTTGTGGCGTTGCTGGCAGATCCATATCGTAAAAGTCTATGTGTAACGCCTGCGCTGAAATTGCGACTGATTTACCAAATAATGCACAGTGAATTGCACAAGAGCCAGACCGATATATCGGCAGGCCGATATTATCGGCCGATATTAAGCATTTTCCAAACTATCGGTATCGGCAGTTATAATGGACGATAAATGAATATTTCAAAAATAAAATAAAAACGGACGAAACGCGCTTGAACCATGTCATGAGTGTTGGAGTTGTATAGTTTGTCCACCAGATTGCACTCTACACCATTCCTGTTGGCAACACTCATTGAGTTGGTCACGAGACATACATTGCTTGAATAACAATTAAAAGACCATCCCCATCAGTTCTCTCAACTCAAATAAGCATGACAAAATTTTTGAAGGCCGATACCGATACAAATATTTTTGGGTTTTAAAATCCGATATTCCAATATATAGGCGGTTATTTTTTTTATTAAATATTGTTGGATTTCACACACGTGTAAAAGAAAAGCTAACTTTTCTGCACAAGATGCTTTTTCTCTATGTCTAAATATTCACTCCTCGCAAGTATAACTTACATTTTACAATGCAGGGACTGTAACTAGAGATATGCTAGTTATAAATACAGTAATCATTACTTTATTTAGGCAGAAAAAGTTCATTATGGTTTCCAAGCTCATTAATGTTAACGTTAGCGGTCTTCCACTGATGATAGTGGCATTAGCTAGCTTTGTGGTTAGCTAGTCTATGATGAGCCATAATTTAGCAATAGATAACATCATACTGCAAATTGTAAAACATACATTTTCAAAATAACAGGCCAAGGAGAGATGATTAAAGCATGTTTCGTCCGTTTTTATTTTTTAAATATTCATTTATCGGCCATTATAACTGCCGATACCGATATTATGGAAACTGCCTAATATCGGCCGATAATATCGGTCTGGCTTCTTTTTTTAGATCCTGCCCTGGTTTTAATAAAAGCTGTTAATGGAAAAACAAGGAAGTTATGACGTTTTTGAAACTAACAGGAGGTTTTTTTTTTTAATAATATTACAACCTTAACTATCAAAAGATCGAGGAAAACTTTAATTCTCAGTTCATGACCCCTAACAGTTAACATGCTGCCTGACACTCTAGTTATTTGTCAGTTGTGTTCAACTTCTCCGTGTTCACAAAGAGTTTCAGTCCTTTCGATATAAAAGTCTTTGGTACTGACTGACTCACTCACTTATAAAGGCAGTCTTTGTCGACATCTAATGGTGTAGTAAGTTGCGTTGATACATATTTTTTGGCATTAATATGTGTATTGTGTGGTAACCATTTAATAAAAGTAATAACCCAGACAGCAAACTGACATTGAATCAACGTGGAAACGACGTCTCTCATGACATTGAAACAACGTTGATTTTGCTCATCGAATTAACGTTGAACCAACGTCAGACGCGGCATTCTTCAAAGCTAAATGAAAATCGAAAATTGGTTTGCTTTCATAACGTTGAAACAACGCGTTGATTTCAAGTTGATTTTCCGTTAGTTTTGAAAGAATGACGCGTCTGACGTTGGTTCAACGTTAATTCGATGAGCAAAACAATGTCAGATCAACGTTGTTTCGATGTCATATTTCCACGTTGATTCAATGTCAGTTTGCTATCTGGGAAGGTATGAGAGTCTAGTGATGTATTGTGAATAAGTCACTAAGAATAATGCCCTTATTATTCATGATACAGCGTTATTGCATAGTTTGATCACTATACAGTGGATTAAGATGTGTTTTGGTCGATTGGATCACAAGTGGACGACTCACACAGGTGTAAACGGGCCTAAAATATTTTGAGCTCGTCCACTTTCACCACTTCCAGGGGGAGCTGAAAACACATTCGAGCGGATTGCTGTCGTAGTGTAAACGCTCATGTGACCGAATGTGTTCAAACAGCCACTAAAAGACCGTCTCCTGAATAATGAGTGAACATTATAGAGATCTAGGCAGACGAGGTTTAAACTTTATCAGCTGAAGACACAAGTTTTGTTTGAAGAGGGAAATCGTACCAAACACAATGTTCGCTCAGCGTTTCTGATTTCTAACACACGCTCTCACAGTGTTCGGCTGGTCTTGTGGCGTCAGTAAAGTTTATGCTCTTCGTCTGTTTTTCCGTTGTCTCCGGTCACCATCATATGTAAATTGCGCGAGTTCATTTCAATATTAGATTGAAGAACCCACCCCTTGAAGAAATCAGGTTGAAAATGGACAAAAGAGACGGATTAAAACACCAGATGTAAACGGGAATGTGTCTCCCTCGACTACTTGTGATCCGATCCACCAAAACGCATCTTAATACCAGCTGTAAACCGGTCCAATGAACACTTTGTAGTGCTTTCAAAATTCTTGTTGGTTCTCTGTCATGGTTTCTGGACACAAAATAGTTCCTGTCAAGTTGTCTTTGTCAAAATAATGATCTGACTGTTCCCTGTTCAAGCGTACGTTGTTTTTGAGAACTGAAGTGACACCAGTGACATCCTGTTTATGAACTGATTACTCAGAAAAATGTCACCCTGCTGATTTTGACCCTAAGTTGATGTGATGGATGGAGCAAGGAACAACACAGCACCCAGAAAAAAAAATGTGACTAAATTATTTATAGCAGGGATTTAAGGACTTTAAATAAGCTTGAACAAAACAAGCTGTGGAAGAAATTTTTGATAATGTTGAGTTTTAAAGTCCCTTTAGTCAATAAGTTTTCATCCCTTAAAACTCATCTTTGATCACCAAAATTACATCTTCATGCCTTCTTGACTGTAATTTGACACCCTCATTTAGTATATGCGGTTCTATGAATATGCAAATGAGCCCCGCCTCCACTCTTTCACTCACTCAGAGATCCACTGGTTGACGATCACACGTTGATCTGATTGGTTACAAGGTCGTTTGTGACGTCAGAAACACCAGCGATTTCAATCCGTGTTTTTGATATTGTCTTTGGTTCACTGCAGTTTTAAGGAGGAAATACTTGTGAAAAGACTTATGAATTTACACATGGTTTGTCTTAAAGCATGTTAAAAACACATAAACAACATTAAAAAGTAGATTTTCACCACAGGGGGATATTAAGTCCTTTGCTTTCCATTAGAAATGTAAGTTAAGTCTGTGCCCTTCATCCAGCAGAGCCTCTGATACAGCACTGATGCTGTGATTCATGATTCCCCAGACAGACCAATACACTGATCCATATGAGCTCAATCATTTATGATTGAAAGTTGCTCTTGGCGAGTTGGCGTCCCCACTAGATAGATTTTTTCATGCAATGTGTCTTTGATTCTTCATGTTTATTTTAATATATTTTATGTTTTATTACATGGACCTCATTGGCATATCCAATTTTGTGTGAGAATGGTTAAAACACAGGCATGTCACTAGCCGCGTTTCCATTAATGATAGTTTTGTGAAGCGTTTCCATTAACCGATGTTATGCAACTAAAACGTAATTTGTTTCTCTCACGATAAGTAATTGGTGAAATCATGCCGATGGATCCTGGTAAGTTTATGTATATCCCAGCCACCTGTTTTTAGTAGAAGACTTACTTACTTTCTTACTTAAAGGAGTAGTTCACTTTTCAAAAAACACAGGATTTTGCTGATACTCACCCCCATGTCATCCAAGATGTCCATGTCATTCTTTCTTCAGGCGAAAAGAAATTAAGGTTTTTGATGAAAACATTCCAGGATTTTCTCCATATAATGGACTTCAATGGGGACCAAACGGTTCAAGGTCCAAAAGACACTTTCAGTGCAAACTGTTCAAAGGGCTTTAAACGATTCCAGATGATGAATAAGGGTCTTATCAAGCGAAACGATCGTTCATTTAAAAAAAACAACAACAAAGTTTAAGTTTTATAAGCTCAAATGGTCGCCTTGCTCTGTTCTGTGGTGCGCGTTCGTGACTCTCCTGTTCGAACTCTTTCATCAAAATGAATGAATCTTTTTCCGTGTCAATTCGTTCATTTCGTTCGTTGAATGAACCAAATGACACGAAAAAAGATTTGTTCATTTTGATAAACGAGTTCGAACAGGAGTCACGAGCGCGCATCACGAACGCGCATCACAAACACGAATGCGCATAATCTGCAATAATTAAAAATGTTAAATAATATAACTATACTTTGTGTATTTAATCTCACTTTTTTAGTAAATGACTCTGCTGCTGAGCTTCGGTGATCAAATTCACCAATCACATTTGGAGTCCAGTTTGGGATTGTAAAGTGTCCATCACATTCACACTTCAAATTATTGCCGGAAGTAAAAGGTCATCTGAGTTTTTTTGCCTGCTCTTTTATTTTTTATCCCCCCAAAGCAGTTGAGTGGAAATCCTGTGCTTTTGCTAATACTTCATTGGCTAAGGTTACGGTGGATGGTATGAGTGTTTGGTGTAGGCAATTAGCAGCACTGTGATTGACATGACCAGTTACATCTTTAAAATAGGCTGTGAATTTGGTCATACTTCTTTTTTCACATACTGGTTTTTGCCTACTACTGTTAAAAACTACAAACATGGTGGATATGTGCAACCAACTGTTAAAAGGGTCTGAGTGTTTAATAATCAACATTTAACCTGAAAACGAAAAATATTTCATGTTATGCGTGTAATATTTAATCTGCAACAACAATGTGAACTTGATTAACTTTTAAATGCATCATTTTGCAAAAATATGAGACCCACGACTGGCACATCAACGCGCTACTATTTTTCTGTTAACTGTGACAAGATGATCGAGCTAGTTTACGGTTACAGGATGCGTGAAACTAAGTGAAAAAGCGCTTTATAACGTGATAGTATGCCCCGAAGCTTGTCTTCTCACTCAAAAGTATTTAGTTTTTTCTAACTAAAAGAGTAGATACTTAGGCGAATTGGGATGCAGCAAGAGTGTTGCGTCTGAAAGGTTTGTTTGAGCGGCGCCCTCTTTTGGTGCGAAAAGGCCTTTCAATTTGACAAAAATATAATTATCAACAATCTAAACAAGCAAGCCCAGCGGAGGCTTCCATAAGTAACACAATTTGTTACTTTTTTAGGGATTAATTAAATATAGTAGCGCATTACTTTTGAAAGTAACTTTCCCCAACACTAATCCTCATTTCTCTCTCTGTTTTATTCCTCAGAGCGAGAGGCTTTTGATTAAAGGTGGTCGTATTGTGAACGATGACCAGTCCTTCTATGCAGACATCTATATGGAGGATGGAGTCATCAAGTAAGCTGCATTCACACACACACACACACACACACACACAGATTAGAAGATCTCAGAGGAGACGCAGTGATAGTGCCGTATGCCAGTAGCACAGGGCAGAGTGTTTTTTTTATAACACTACATTACGCAAAGTGTTGACAGATAGCTAATATGATAACTTATGACCTCACTACATATAGTTGACACTAACGCAAAAAATTAGGCTAATTGAAAATAAGGATGATGAAAATATTCAAAATAATTTTAAACGCATGTTCCGAGTTTTCAAGAAATACAATGTTAGCACTAATGTTATTCTTAGCTTTTTGAACATTTATATCATTTTCAACAAACATTTATGTTTAATGAAATGACTGGTGGTCAATATTTTTTTGGCATTTATGCATTATGAAGTGACTTTCTGTCAACTCGGATTTCCTTTTTAAGGTATTTAAAGGTGCAGTGTGTAATTTTTAGTCTCATCTAGTGGTGAGGTTGAGAATTGCACCCAACAGAAGTTACGGTGGCCGTCAGGAAGTGATGTCTTCGTCTAAATCAGCAGAGAGTAGCCAGTTAAGCAATGAGGTTTCTTTACAAAGATTAATTTAGAAATTAGGTTTACTTGATTATTCAGTAAAACGATATTGCGAATATTACTGTTACTTGTTCATCATTGTGTCAGTGTTTTATTCGCTCGCTTCTTTGCACGAAGAACAACATAGAGACGAAACGTGTGTGTCCGCTCAGGGCCACTGTAGCGCAATACACCATATATTACACAAAATATTACACAATACACCTTTAAAGGGTTAGTTCACCCACTATATACTATGGAAGTCAATAGGGACCAGAAACTGTTTGGTTACCTTCATTCAGGTTTAGAACCACTCGGTCAAAATATTAATATTTTTAGTAGTCTATTCATTTCCATTACCCATAATATTCAGGGGTCACTTCACATGACAACAAACTGGCTTCTTACCACAATGAATTTTATTTAGAGTTATTCCTACAAAGAATTTGAGTTATTCATATTCATTCAATATTTTTTTTAAAGAATTCTACCTATTTTATCTTATGGTCTGAGATGAGTTATTCAACACTAAGCATTACTCATACTCAGAAATGATCATCGATCCAATAACATTTAATTCACAGTGTAATGAAAAAGTTCTGCTAAATTACCACGTTCTGTCAACTTTAAGGCAGATTGGTGACAACTTGATAGTACCAGGAGGGGTGAAGACGGTTGAGGCCAATGGGAAGATGGTGATTCCTGGAGGAATTGACATCCACACCCACTTACAGATGCCCTTCAGGGGCACGACAACCGTGGATGATTTCAGCCAGGGCACCAAGGCTGCTCTTGCTGGAGGAACCACCATGATCGGTAAGATCGGTCATACAGTATTTATCTGCTAAGTAGATAACACCTTATTTTACATACGTTACATGTACTCCCCATAGTAATACCAGTAAATTACCTCCTCAACCAAACCCTAAGCCTATAGTAAGTGCATGTAGTTGCTTAATATTACTCAGTACACAAATATATAATTACACTGTAATACAGACACCTTAAAATTAAGTGTTAACCAGAACTCTATGTCATATTCAGGATACTGTTTACCTAACATGCGGCGTTCAAAAGCAGTAGGAGGCTTTTACTAAGAAATTGGGTGGTTTGAACTAGGGCTGTCAGTTAAATGCGCTATTAACGGCGTTAAAGCAAACCCATTTTAACGGGGGTTCATTTTTTTTATGGCGCGATTAACGTTTTTTTTGGCCAAGCAAACATTTAAATTTTTGTTCACATGCTTTTGCAACAGAATGCGGAATGTGTGACGCTGCGTTATGAAACCCATTCATTTCAAAGGCAGGACGTATATTTGCTTCGTCGACCAAAACGCAAGCGGATCTAGCTAGACTGGAAACAAAACAACAGGCACGCCACACATACTTGTTTAGGCTTGCGAACCGGCCCAATAGTTGATTGACGTTACGTTTTGAGTGGATGACGAACACGAGACGGCGAAATGGATGATGCCAAATGGACCCATTGACAAGACCAAATTGATCTGAGTGTTTTGTCGTTGTGAACTGAGCTATCATCAGTTGCGAGTTGCCTATAACATTAATTGTGATTAATCGCGAGTTGCCTATGACATGAATGTGATTTATCGCGAGTTACCTATGACATTAATTACGATTAATCGCGAGTTGCCTATGACATGAATGTGATTAATCGTGATTTGCCTATGACATTAATGTGATTAATTGCGAGTTACCTATGACATTAATTGTGATTAATCGCGAGTTGCCTTTGACATCAATGTGATTAATCGTGAGTTGCCTATGACATTAATTGTGATTAATCGCGAGTTGCCTATGACATGAATGTGGTTAATCACGAGTTGCCTATGACATGAATGTGATTAATTGCGAGTTACCTATGACATTAATTACGATTAATCGCAAGTTGCCTATGACATGAATGTGATTAATCGCGAGTTACCTATGACATTAATTACGATTAATCGCAAGTTGCCTATGTCATTAATGTGATTAATCGCGAGTTGCCTATGACATTAATTACGATTAATCGCAAGTTGCCTATGACATTAATGTGATTAATCTCGAGTTGCCTATTACATTAATGTGATTAATCTAGAGTTGCCTATGACATTAATTCGATTAATCGTCAGTTGCCTATGACATTAATTGTGATTAATCGTGAGTTGCCTATGACATGAGTGTGTTTAATCGCAAGTTGCCCATGACATTAATTACGATTAATCGCGAGTTGCCTATGACATTAATGTGATTAATCGCGAGTTACCTATGACATTATTTGTAATTAATCGCGAGTTGCCCATGACATTAATGGGATTAATCGTGAGTTGCCTATGACATTAATTGTGATTAATCGCGAGTTGGCATAACATGAATGTGATTAATCGTGAGTTGTCTATGACATGAATGTGATTAATCGTGAGTTGCCTATGACATTAATGTGATTAATCGCGAGTTACCTATGACATTAATTACGATTAATTGCGAGTTGTCTATGACATTAATGTGATTAATCGCAAGTTGCCCATGACATTAATTGCGATTAATCGCGAGTCGCCTATGACATTAATGTGATTAATCTCGAGTTGCCCATATCATGAATGTGATTAATCGCGAGTTGCCTATGAAATTAATTGCGATTAATCGCGAGTCGCCTATGACATTAATGTGATTAATCGCGATTAAATAGTTTAATTGTTTGACAGCACTAGTTTGAACGTTTAAGCAAATTAAAATAAGACCCTTTTTAATCGACCCAGTAAAGTGCATTAAAAGCTGCAGAAGCTCGCTTCACCGACGTGGGAAAGTGTGTGTGTGTGTGTTAATAATAAACATGGACAACAATAGTAGCCTTCCGGCAGACCACACAAAGCTCTCACACACGGCCCACAGTGAAACTCTAGTTCTGTGGAAAGACAGCAGCTCTTTCTGACCACCACAGAAGTAAAAGTGACAACAGCTGGTGTATAAGAACGGCTTGTTGCAATACACCCTGCGTTTACCAGGGAACATTAGCAGGGATTCATTTTAGAGTTAAAGACCAGCTGCACGTATCCCTTTGTTCCCAGAGGAAATGTTTAGTAGATTATACATGTAGATAATATAGAGACAATGAAGACGTGAAAACACTGAGAGACTCCTGGCTAAATCTCTTTCGAGGTTTGCTTTAATATGAGGGAAATTAGCTGTGTTGTGCATTTATGAGCACAGTAATGGTATATTTTGTGGTATGCACTAGAAGACCACAAGAAGCCGTCCTCAAATGCTGACCGAATCCATTGTCATTTCACAGAGAATTTGATGACTAAGGCCACGAACAGTTCTAACTTGTGCATTAACACAGTTTGCAATGCTAGTAAGAGGCTAAAATAACCAAATGCTAGTACATGTGTTGGTCACACACTCACAGCTGCGTTTGTGCACTTGTATAAAATATGTTCCTGGTCTAATTGTCTGAAAATATGAAACTGGACTGTTTCTACTCATGCCATGATGACCAGGTGAAAGAGGATTCATACTATATAGAACATAATTTTTAGGCAGTTGAAAAGTAATTACTTATTGAAAATGTCCCTCTCTTATGGTTCACCTGCAGTGGATCATGTGATCCCGGAGCCTGGCGCTAGTTTGGTGGAAGCGTTCGAGCGCTGGCGTGAATGGGCAGATGAGAAATCATGCTGTGACTACTCTCTGCATGTGGACATCACACACTGGAACGACAGCACCAAACTAGAGGTCGAGAGCCTCATAAAGGAGAAAGGTGAGAGAGCTTTTACTATTACGTCCTTTAACAAGGGGCTCAAGCATCCAGATGGCAAGAATTCATTTCTGGCCACAACTGATCCAGAAAATAGTTTAGCATACTTAAAAAAAAATGTTGAAGTTATAAATACATCTACCAGTATGGTATCCCGTAGGGAATGTGTTTTGCTTTGACTGAAGTTATTCTTGGTCATTTGAGCTATTTCTGTTTCTGCTTCATTACTGTATAACCCAACAAATGAGCGCAGAATCGATCCCGCTACATATGATCATGTGACAACTGATGAACCACTGTGCTTTAAATACAGTAGAGCATTCAGTGTTTGTTAGAAAAGACTTAATCAATATTAATGAGTACTGTCAAATCGATTAATCGAGATGAATCGCATCTAACATATTATATAGGTGTGTGTATATATATATATATATATAGTGTGTGTGTATATATATATACATATATATAGCCTATACATATCTTTACAAACTTTTATGTTATATGCGGTTAATCGCGATTAATCGATTTGACAGCACAAATATTAGTGAGCGATCTTTTATTTCTTTTATCTGCAATAACATTGAAATAATATTTTCTTTTAAGTCAAATATTGTTTGTTGAAGAATGTCATCTGTAACATTATTATGTATTAAAAAAAATCAAAATTCATCACGTCCCTGTTCTGGGTTTCATGAAGTTTAGAGCTGTGGAAAGATTAATTGCGATTAATCGCATCCAAAATAAAAGTTTGTGTTTACATAACATATGTGTGTGTGCTGTGTATAATTATTTTGTATATATAAATACATGTATATATTTAATAATTTTTCCACGTAAATACTGTATATATATATATAAATACATAATCTATATTTTATATAAATATAACAATTTTATATATGAATAACACATTTTCTTAAATATATACATGCATGTGTGTGTATTTATATATACAAAATAATTATACACACACACACACACATATTATGTAAACACAAACTTTTATTTTGGATGCGATTAATCGCAATTAATCTTTGCACAGCCCTAGTATATACTCATTGCTTAATGTCCATTCTGGTATTTTCACCAATTCATGATGGATACAATCCCCACCCTATGTGGAGAATAAGAGTCGCATATCATTATGAAAGTGGAAATTGATAGTGAACGCTGTTTGATGTTGTGGTTTGCTGATTTATTCGTTCTGTCCATACAGGAGTGAACTCCTTCCAGGTGTATATGGCTTATAAAGACCTCTATCAGATGAGCAACAGTGAGGTAAGCCGAAGAGAAGTGGAGAGCATAGTGGATAAACACGTTCTTTTCATTTGATCAGTTTTTGGGAGTTACTTCTTTATGATCTGACCCTTAAAAGGATTTTCGTTTGTATAACGTAATGTAGGTCAGGCATATGAAACAGAGTACCTGCAGATCCTTACAATGCACTTAAATGTAAAAAGGATAAAAAGTCTTAAATAGAGTTTGTGGAGGCATTTTTTGTGCTGTCTGTTTGAATACATCAGTTCAATACAATAATTTGTTTCAATTTATGTTTTAGAATGTTGCTGTTTATTAATGATTATTTATATATTTGTAATAAAATAAATAAGCTCTATGAAAAATGTTCTTCTATTAACTTAAAATGACTTGATTTTTAGACTTCAGTCACACAGACTTTACATAGTTTGTATGGTTCATCTGAACTAACAAATAACTGTTTTATGTCACCACTTGAACACATTGTAACATAAGTTAACATAACATTCTTGTTAAAACCTCACTATTTAATATCTAATATGATATTTATATTTATATTTGAACAGCTTTATGAGATCTTCACCTTTCTCGGAGAGCATGGAGGAATTGCACAGGTCCACGCAGAAAATGGAGAAATAATAGCGGAGGTATGCACTTTATTTTGCTTTATTGCACTTAACTCTGGGCCGCTTTTAAAGGGGTCATGACATGGGAAATCCAATTTGCCTTGATTTTTGACATATAAAAGCTAGTTAGCTGCTTTAGCTGCTAGTTTCAGAGCTTTAAAAGTCCTGCTCATAAACAAAGCATTTATTTAATCAAGCTCTAAAAACAGCTAGTTTTGTTATTGATCTGACATCACATGGGCAAACACATTTACATATGCCCGCCTCCAGAGCAAGACATCATCACACCATAGGCTCCGCCCACTGGTGTTCAGTCGCTTCACGGCTGACATCTGCCTTCACTGGATGTGAGTGTTGTGTCAAAAACAAATTGGAGCCATTATAATGATGATATATGCATATAAGATAAATATGCATCATAGCCACTGGCAGGCAGTAACACACTGTACAGTTATTTGCAACATATATCAAAAAATAAAATCAATATCACAATATAGCTTTATGTGATTGTCAAATTGCTCAGGCTGCAATTTAATTAAGTAAATAAATGTGCTGTGTAGTTCATGATACTGTGTTTCAGGGTCTCAGACCGGCTTGGTTGATTTACTCTGAATCAAGCCGTTCTGTGAGCTGAACAAGTGTAAATGAATAATATTTTGTTTAATATAATAATTATAACAATAAAATCATAATAATTATGAAGTCAAGTATGAACACACAGGTTTTTCAATTTTTTTTTTCTATTTCTCCAGCCTAAAAATAATTTCACACTAAGTCTTTAGAGTTAAACGTTTTTTTTTCTTTCTTTTAATGCCATATGCACTTCCCAACAAAATCACCCCAATCATTCTAGCAAGATTAAGTCTTTCCAAATCTATTCAAGTAATCTGGTGAAACGTCCTGTATTTGTTTTGTTCAGCAGAATATATTGCAAAAAAACATTTTTTGTGTATCATGCAGCCTTACAGTGAAATAGCTTTTCAAACATCAGCCATTTGTTCTTCTTCAAAATCACAAAAATAATCCATACACAGAAGGACTCAAGTACATTAAATCTGAAGCAAAATCATTAAAACAGAATTATTATCCTCCCTAGTTTTGACCTTTTCAGATTCTTCTGAGATAAGTATGCAGTAAATCTCCACCATATATTCTTGAAGTAAATTCGATTTGAAATGCTTATCAGGTCCAGTGTGAAGTTACAAAAGCAGTGATGTGATGACATGAGGGTGAGGTGAGGATGAGGTCTGAAGACTGGGAGGATAGGATACTGTACGCCCTGATTTATTTCCCTCATCCAGTTTCCATCATCTGGACATTATCACGCCGGCAGTGTGCGGGTGGTCTCAATCCATTACCCATGATGCTTCTGCTCTGAACATCACTTACTCTGCACTCTTCCATCATCATCCTGTTGTAGATTCTGTAAAATAATACTGTAGTTAAATAGTAAAACGTAATTATATGATCATTAAGTTCTGACAACATGTTTTTTACTTGGTATTAACTCTTTTTCAAGAGTTAAGTTAAGAACAATTTTAACTCCAAGTTCTTTAAGATTCAAACCAGTTTAATGTAATTTGAGTTGAAGTGACTTAAACAGTTCTTAAAAATGTAAGGCAGCAACTTTTATTTTACAGTGTAGTTTGTCTGATTCGGCCCTTGTGAAAAAGAAGTGTGTTTATTTGTATTGAATGCGCGCTTGTAGTGTACTTTAAATCTTAAAAGTATTTTTATATATAAAAATTGAAGATTATATATTAATTAAATAAAAGACCATTTAGGAGTACTTAAAGTACACTTTCATGACTGTTTATTGAAGTACACTTTTGAAAATATGTGATGCACTCAAATTAAGTATATTTTAAATTATGGATGCACCGATATGAACATTTTGGGCGATACCGATAACCGATAATTCTTTATATTTGAAAGCCGATAACCGATATATCGGCCGATAAACTTAAATCCAAATTTTTATCTAATTTTGAGAAACTGATTACAAAAACAAAAGTCTCACAATTAAATTCATGTCCCAAGCGCACAAGTATAATGATGTTCTCATTATAGTGTTGTACAGCCGATATGACGGATTTGCGGTGCACATACCGAACCGTATTTTCATTTTTTGAATAGATTTTAATCATATTTCAAGACATAAAACATAAACAGTGTTCAACAAGTGTCTCAGCTGAAGGGAATAATACATTATTTATCGGCTTTAATATATCGGCCACATTTTCTTACCAGGCCGATAACGATAACATTAAAAATGAACATATATCGGCCGATACCGATATGCTGGCCGATATATCGTGCATCCCTATTTTAAATAATTTATTCATTATTGATAATATTTTTTTTGTACCCGTATTTTGATTTGTTGATTAACATACTAAAGCACATGCAAAGTACTTTATTATAATTTGAACTGAAGTGACATTTAAAATGAACATATTTTAGATGTACTAAATTGCAACTTTCTTCATTACAAGTTCAACTGTGTAATTTCAATTATATCGAAATATACGACATACAATTTCAAAAGAAATGACATAATATTGCAGAATAGAAGTATATTAGTTTAACATAAATGCCACATTTGGCAGTGCATTTTAATCATATCTCAAAGACAATAGAAGCAATTCTGAAATTACAATACACGTCTCCAAGTTCGCCCATATGTACATTGCGTGAGCTTATTTCGTCCATTGGATCGAAAAATTTGGAGAAAGAAAAAATAAACTTGAAGCAATCAGGACAGAAGTGGTTAAAGTGGACAAAAGAGACGGATTAAAACACCAGGTGTAAACGGGAATGTGTCTCCCTCGTCTATCTGTGATCCGAACCACCAAAACGCATCTTAATAAACAGGGCCAGAGAGTCACTAATCTACTTTGTGTTCTTCAGGAGCAGACCCGTATGCTGGAGATGGGCATCACAGGACCTGAGGGACATGTTCTCAGCCGCCCGGAAGAGGTCAGTGACCACTAATAACAGCTGTATACTGGCGGATCATTTCATAACATCACTGCAATCCCCATAACATATCTGTTTCACACAATAAGAGAAGGAAATTGTATTGATTTCATGTTGGCATAAAATCGGCCCGCCTCACAGATCTAATTTGTCTGGCATCAGTCTATCAGTGATCGCTTGCAGACGTGATCCGTGAGGTCGGTCATGAGAGGGTGTGTGTGTGGGGTGGCAAACTAGATTAACAAGTTATTTTAGTTATGCATAGAAATAAATAGGGCTGGGTAAAAAATATAAATTTATCGATATTTATCGATTCTCACTTTTACTAACCGATAATTAGTCATCCTGTTTTCATTTGATGAATGAATGGAACATTGTAGCGTGTAGCCTATCCAATAAATCGTAATAATGTTTGTGCTTTGTTACTATTATTATGAAATAAAGTCTCAAATTTCGAATTAGGTCCATTACGAAATTCAAAAACATAAATAGCGTTTTGGCGCTGTGGTGTGAGATCGCTTTGGCTCAGCTCAAGAGAAGCAGCCGCACATGATCTTCTCTTCCGCCTTAATATCAGTTACTCCGCCTTAATAATACCAGTTACAGCGCCAAATAAACATGAACGAGCATCTGAAAGTGTGTTAAAAGATAGAGTACAACTTATCGAAATCCGTATCATCACATGGAATCGCTCAATCAGCGTTTCATCCGTCAGTTAAACAGCTCGTAAACAATGTCATGAGACGTCACATTAAACCATGTGACCATAAACTTAGTCAGTTAGTCAGCTAGAAAATTTAACTCTAGAGGGGGGAATTTTGCTAAATATATAAACCATATTACATATTCATTATAATTTTTAATGTTCTTCAGTTTGAATAAATCTGACAAGTTTTAATGACAGCCACCATTTAAATGTTTATATTTCATATAATATTATTATAAAAATAAATATGTAATTTAAGTGCTTGTATAGCGACAAATCAGTTAATTTTTATCTTCAATATCATAGTAGTAGTAATATCATAATAAAGCCCACTGTAAAAAAATATTTTCAAGATTTGTTATCACAACATATTTTCTTTTGTCAAATCAACTTTATAATAATTTATGTAGTTGAGATAACTTATTATTTTGAGTTTCTGATGATTAAATCAATCTCCTTCATTGTATTAACTCACTTTTTCCAGTTCAATCAACTTAAAATTTGAAGGCAACCCAGGTTACTTACTTTTTTAAGTTAAACCAACAATATTTGTTTTACAGTGTAGTAATCACAACATTTTTTCTTTTGTCAAATCAACTTAAATAATTTATTTAGTTCAGATAACATATCATTTTGAGTTTCTGATGATTAAATCATTCTCCTTCATTGTATTAACTCACTTTTTCCAGTTCAATCAACTTAAAATTTTAAGGCAACCAGATTACTTACTTTTTTAAGTTAAACCATCAATATTTTTTTACAGTGTAGCCTACTGACTCCCATAGTTTACAGCATTAGTTAAGAGATTTGTTTTCCTTGAGAAAATTTGCCATGTATTGTCAAAATAATCAATATTGAATCGAATCATAATCGAAATCGAATCGAATTGCAAGCTGGTGAATCCAAATCGAATCGAATTGTGAAATCTGTGTCAATACCCAGCCCTAGAAATAAATCAACATAGTGTATTGTATAAGCAACTATGCGAGATACATAGAGATGCAGCTAAATCTGATTTGCAATGTCCTTCATTATGTGTGTGTGTGTGTGTGTGTGTAGCTAGAAGCTGAGGCAGTGTTTCGAGCCGTCACGATTGCCAGTCAAACCAACTGTCCTCTCTATGTGACCCGCGTGATGAGCAAGAGTGCGGCGGATATCATCTCACAGGCCAGGAAAAAAGGTACACAATTTTACATTTTTAAAAATAAAACTTGAATGAGTGATTCTCTAATTAATGTCTTGGAGCCATTTAAAAAATAAAAAGAATGTACCGAATATTTTTGTAATATTTACCATATTTCACATATTCATAGTCATCTATATCTGTGTGAATGCAAACAATGTGATGGCTAGTGTTGTGTTAGGTGTGGAACACACTGAAGAAATCCCAGCAGTGTGAGCATGTCATCAGCGTAACGTTTGAGCTTTCACAGATGCCGCCTGCTAGTTTACACATCTCGTCCAGTTAAATAAACCTTAGCCGAGCTTTGACTATATATTCATGACCGCAGTGACCTTCATTTGAATCCAACGGTGTCATATGTGTAAATAACAGTTTTATTATTATAAATGTCTTATTGTTAATTTGTCATTTCATTATATATTAGCTGTCTATACATTACTTTAAATGCGCTGCCTGGTTTGTTGTAAAAGTTCCACAATCCATCATCGTAATAATCCTCACTGTTTAGTTAAATCATTCAGATGAAATGCTCTCTTACGTAAATTAGTTCAATATAAATAAATAGTCATGATTACAGTTTGAGGCAAGCGAGAAGTACTCGGGAGTACAGAAGCCAGGCGATATCATTTTAGGGTCCCACTTTATATTAAGTGGCTTTAAGTACCATGTATTAACATTGAAAAATAAGTACAATGTACTTATTGTGCTCATGTTGTATTGTTGAACACTTTTGCTGCTATTGAGGTGTGATACGGGTAAGGTTTGGGACAGGTGTGTGTGGTATGGGTCGGTATAGGTCAACAGTGTAATTATAGAATTAATTACATCTGTAATTACATGCAGGTATTTTCAAAATATAAGTACAATGTAAAAACATGTATGCACACAATAAGTCAATTTTATCAAATTATTATTTTCAATGCAAGTACATTGTACTTAAAGCCACTTAAAGAGGGACCAAACAGTTCAATCAAATGAATTGAATGAGATGATAGTTAATAAAAGAAAAGGCTTCTCCTCTGCCTTTAAGCTTATTAAGTAAATGAGTTAGCTTATTAAGCTTATTGAGTAAATGTCATTATTTACTCATTTAAAACCTGTATCTGGTATTTTGCAAGTGAAATACTAAAGGAGGAATTTAAATAAGTAAATAACTCATAGGTGTAAATATCATGGCTGTAAATTAATTAAAATAATCAAATTAATTCCATAGTCACATTTCAAAATGGTGAACAGAACATCAACCATACCAGACGATCAATGACGCATATAAAAAAAACTCATTGATTTTGAGTGGATTTGCATATTCATTGAGCCACATATACTAAATAAAGAAGGGGTGTCGAGTTACATTCAAGATATTTTAAGCCATTAACATTTTAAATATGTAATTTTGGTGATCAAAGATGAGTTTTAAGGGATACAATTATTGACTACAGGGGGACTTTAAAGGTGCGACCGTTACCGTCCCAAATAACACACTTCATGTTCATTAAAGGACTAGCTTTGCCGCACTACCGGGAATAAAAAGGGTGTTTCATTTCTATGGCAGCAGTTTTAGGTCACTGAAATGGTAGAGAACGTTCCCAAAAGTGTTGTCAAATGATCTCTGTTGCAGTATTCATCACTGTTCAAGTGTTAAATTGGGGAGTTAATCACTGTCTTCAAAAGGGATGCAAACCTATGACATTGACTGTACCCCTCTATTCTTTCCGACTGTCCTGAATGGAGACTAAAGGTTTTGTCAGTGGAGCTTTATAAGGCAGTTTTATCCTCTGGATGCTTTTAATGAGATTTGCAAAGGACTTAGATGCATTTTATTAGTGGTGTTTGCCATGAAGTCAGTGAAAATTGCTCATTTATAGGTTTAGGAAATTGAATATAGCCCTACTCAAAGAATTAAACTTAAAGGCAAATAACTCATCCCACACTATTTGTGCTTAGATCATCTGGCTTATTGAAGAGAGCTTTTACTTCTCTAAACATCTGTACGTATGATTTTTAACTGGTGGCCAGAAAAAAACAAACATTTGCATTGAAGGAGGAACCCAGGCAATATCTAGAGACCAGAATATCACAGAGACGTGGAGTTGGGCTATTTTGAGGCAGTAGACCTGGTTCTCACTGCAGAACACGAAATCCATGGAGAGGAGTTGGATCCAACTCTTCCCACCTTACATATATCTAAACCTACCCATCTCCACCCCCTGATCCCTAACCCCACCCCCAATTCTACCCTATCTCTGCCCCTGATCCCTAACCCCACCCACAATCCTACCCATCTCCACCCCCTGATCACTAACCCCACCCCTAAACCTACCCATCTCCACCCCCTGATCCCTAACCCACCCCTAATCCTACCCATCTCCACCCCCTGATCCCTAACCCCACCCCTAAACCTACCCATCTCCACCCCTTGATCTCTAACCCCACCCACAATCCTACCCATCTCCACCCCCTGATCACGAACCCCACCCCTAAACCTACCCATCTTCATCCCCTGATCCCTAACCTCACCCCCATCCTACCATCTCCGCCCCTGATCCCTAACCCCACCCCCAATCCTACAATCCTACCATCTCCGCCCCCTGATCCCTAACCCCACCCCCAATCCTACCCTTCTCCACCCCCTGATCCCTAACCCCACCCCTAATCCTACCCATCTCCACCCCCTGATCCCTAACCCCACCCCCAATCCTACCCATCTCCACCCCCTGATCCTAACCCCACCCCCAATCCTACCATCTCCGCCCCCTGATCCCTAACCCCACCCCCAATCCTACCCTTCTCCACCCCCTGATCCCTAACCCCACCCCAATCCTACCCATCTCCACCCCCTGATCCCTAACCCCACCCCCAATCCTACCCTTCTCCACCCCCTGATCCCTAACCCCACCCCAATCCTACCCATCTCCATCCCCTGATCCCTAACCCCACCCCCAATCCTACCCATCTCCACCCCCTGATCCTAACCCCACCCCCAATCCTACCCTTCTCCACCCCCTGATCCCTAACCCCACCCCAATCCTACCCATCTCCACCCCCTGATCCCTAACCCCACCCCCAATCCTACCCATCTCCGCCCCCTGATCCCTAACCCCACCCCCAATCCTACCCATCTCCACCCCCTGATCCCTAACCCCACCCCTAATCCTAGCCATCTCCGCCCCCTGATCCCTAACCCCACCCCTAATCCTACCCATCTCCGCCCCCTGATCCCTAACCCCACCCCAATCCTACCCATCTCCACCCCCTGATCCCGCAAACACAATATTGCTGAGCTCATCTGCCATTCCCATGGATGGAAAGCTGCATCCAGCAAGCCTCAGCTCTTCTAGTGAGCTCGTGTTGATAACTGCAGCAGTGTTTTCCAGATGTCGCTGCAATAATAGACATTTAAGCCTGGGTAGCTGTTGTTTAATGGGTTGCTTATCTGTTTATTTCCTGTTTAAACTTTACTGCTGAGCAGATGCTTTCAGCTGACAAGACACTGTATTCTTGCCAGTAGGAATCCTTGTTGGTCATCTTTGGAAACGAGCTAGATAATGAGACAAAAGCTGTTTATTTCTAGGTAACGTGGTGTTTGGGGAGCCAATCACGGCCAGTTTGGGAACTGACGGGACTCATTATTGGAGCAAGAACTGGGCTAAGGCTGCTTCGTTTGTGACATCACCACCCCTCAGTCCAGACCCAACCACTCCAGACTACCTGAACACCCTGTTGTCCAGGTAAGCACAAATGTATAAATATATGTTAAGATATGTTTGGATATAGATCTGTCAGTTAATTCTTTGATGAATAGAAAGTTCAAAAGAACAGAATTGATCTGAAATTGAAAGCTTTTGTAACATTAATCACTACCATTTTGGGGTCAGTAAGAAATTATTTTTTAGTTTTGGGGAAAAGAAATTAGAAAATACTTTTATTCATCAAGGTTGAGTTAAATTGATCAAAAGTTACAGTAAAGACATTTATAATGTTAGAAAAGATTATATTTTAAATAAATGCTATTGTTTTGAACTTTCTATTCATCATATAATTTTGGGGAAAAAATGGTACACGACTGTTTTCAACATTGAAAATAATCATTTATGTTTTTTTGAGCATAAAATCAGCATATTAGAATGATTTCTGAAGGATCATGTGACACTGAAAACTTATGTGTAATCAGCAACAGTTGAAAATTCAGCTTTCAAATTACATTTTAAAATATATTAAAATAGAAAACAGTCATTTTAAATTGTCATAATATTTCACAATATTACAGTTTGTCATTTTTTTCCCCATCAAATAAAGCAGCTTTGGTGAGCAGAAGAGTTTAAAAACATAAAAAAATCTTACTGATCTAAAACTTTTGACCGGTAGTGTATATATATATAGGCTTAATTTCATATGTACTTGAAACTACTAATTACTTAAACTGAATTTAGTGATGCTCTCACTGATTTTTGAAGTTGCTTTGAAGCCATTGCAAATTCATTTGACTTCCCTTGTAATAAAGAAAAAAAGTAAGTACACTTTATCATACATTTAAAAAAGGGTACTTTAATTTAATTAAGTGAGAAGAGAATGTAATGTTTTCGGACACTCAATTGCTTTTTGTTTACAATTAGATTGAAATGTATTATAGTTTAAATTTATATTGAATGCAAGTAGTTAGAAGAATACTATTTCCGACCCACTTAACTAGGACTTAAGGCCCCGTTTACACGTTTTGCCCTCTCATTTACACGAAAACGCCGTTTTTATCACAGAAAACGATTATTTCTAAAAACTCCGGCCAAAGTGGAGATTTCTGAAAACGCCGGTTATGTGTTGTGGCCTCAGCATGTAATTTCATAATTACTTCAATTGTCTTTGAAATACGGTTAAAGTTACTGCTGAATGTGCTAATTTATGGCAAACTAAAATATATCTACATTTAATTTATATTAACTGTAAGTTTAACATCAAATAACACTACAGTTAAAATTATAATCGAGTACTTTATATGTGCTTTAGCATGTAAGTCAACTCATCAAAATAAGTGTGCTGCTTTAAAGCATGACAACATATGAATAAAACAATGATATAAAATGTCATTTTAATGTAAAACATTTAATTTGACATTGCAAAGCAAACTTTTTAAAGTGCACTTAAGTGTTTTAAGAAACAGTATGCTCTTCAAGGGCCTTTCATGTCATTAATATTATTTTATCTTATTAAAAAGTGAAATTTGAAGTACACTGAAGTGTACGTTCAGTCCAATTAAGTGCACTTACTTCTCCCAGTGGTTGTTATATATGTTGTTGTTTTTTCTGTTACATACACAGTCTTGTCACTGAAGTGTTGTGATGTGTCTGTCTCTGTCAGCGGGGATCTGTCGGTGACGGGAAGTGCTCACTGCACATTTACCGTGGCTCAGAAGGCCATAGGGAAAGATGACTTCACTCAGATTCCTGAAGGAGTGAATGGAGTCGAGGAGAGGATGTCACTCATCTGGGACAAGGCTGTGGTGAGGTTCACATTGGATTCAGTTCAAAATCATATCTGGATGTGCAGCATTTAAAGCCATTGTTAAATTCGCACATCAGGTGTTAAGATCCTCAGATCCAGAAAATATAACCTTCATCCTTACCTCACACTTTGTAACATATCTTTCCCTCGCGGGTCAAAATGACCCAAAGACCTAAAATTATACTTAATTTTTTATTTTTTATTTTTTGTCCAGAAAGCTTTTTTTAAAAATCATTTTATTTATATATTTTCTATTTTTAATACATTTTTGGAGATTTTTTTTAATTTTATTTAGCTTTAAATTACTAGATTTGATCAATAAAACATAAATAAATAGTAATTTAAGCAAATTCCTTACATTCTTTGAACTTTAATTCAAAATAACTCACAATTTCATGCATAACCCTTTAAATTCAGCCCAAAATATCTTACATTGGGTGACTTTGCTGAATAATATAACATGATATTTCATGACTCCAGCCACTACATGGGCTTGTAGCTCTATACGGGGGAAAACGAGCTGTTCCGCTGGGTCCTAAAGTCAGTTCCCTGCAGTATGTATTCAGATTCACATGTAGACATTATAAAATATTTTTTTGGCAAAGTTTTAGATTTTTTTTGTTTGAATTTTGAGTATTTTTAGGTTTTTATATAGACCATTTTGCAAGATGTAAACAACACTGGTCCAGAAACACTTCCTGTTTCAGTTTGTAACTGTTTTTTTTTTATTTCATATGTAAAGAAAACATCTTAAAGATGTTTGTTTAACTTTTTGATTCAGTTTTATATGTTCTGTTGGTTGTATTTTATCCCAGCTTTTATGTAGTGTTAAAAAAAAACTGAAACAGGAAGTGCTTCTGGAGGACCAGTGTTGTTTACATCTTGCAAAACAGAAGCATTCCTCGCTTTCAATTCATTCCTACGGGGGTTAAATTGACCCGCGAGTGAAGGATTTGTTACTTTTTTAAATTTCAACCACAAAACTCCTCAAATCCATTAAATGTTTAAAGTGTGACAAAAGTCCTAGGGTCTTGGACCCCTCTGATAAACACTAAATTATCATTAAATAATAATAATTTCACTCGCACCCTAATGCGCCACTACTGTTAAACAAGCACTGCATTTAATTCTCAGTTGTGTTTGTCATTCCTCTGCCCAGGTCACTGGTAAAATGGATGAGAACATGTTTGTCGCTGTGACGAGCACCAATGCCGCCAAGATCCTGAACCTGTATCCACGCAAGGGTCGGATAGCCGTGGGCTCAGACAGCGATCTGGTCATCTGGGACACAGACGCCATCCGGACCATCACTGCTAAAACACATCACTCTGTAGGTGCTCTGTAGAAAAACCCAGATATCTCAAAGGGAAAGTCTAAACATAGAGAGAGAACTGAACTGGCTGGCTTCCAGTTCCTCTGAGCGGAAATACTTGATTCGAACTCATCAAAACTGTGTTAATACAGGAAGCCGGTATGCTTTCCCTCATCAAATAAAACCTGTTTGGCCACAAAAACAGGAGATATCTGACCTGATCAGACCTTCAGTTGAGCTTCGATTTCCTTATTAATTTAAAAAAAAAAAAAAGAACTTTTCGATCTTAAGAGCACTTCTTTAGATGTAATTTCATAATAAATATATTTTATTGCACGGTTGTAAGGATGAAGTTGCAGTTTGGTACATTAAAAATTAGGGCTGTGCAAAAATTAATTGCGATTAATCGCATCCAAAATAAAAGTCTGTGTTTACATAATATATTTGTGTGCTGTATATAATTATTTTGCATATATAAATACACACACATGCATGTATATATTTAAGAAAATGTGTTATTCATATGTAAAATATTTATATTTATATAATATAGATTATGTATTTATATATATACAGAATTTAAGCGAAAATAATTCTTAAATATATACATGCATGCATAGGTATTTATACATACAAAATAATTATATACAGGACACACAAATATATTATGCAAACACAGACTTTTATTTTGGATGCGATTAATCGCAATTAATTTTTGCACAGCCCTATTAAGAATAGTTGAAATAGCACAATACAGATCAAGTACTTGTGCTTTATTTGTTAGTCAGCACATCAAAATAAGTGCAATCAAAGATTATTATTACCCAGTTATTGTAATTACTCTAATAAGTACATTTGTACGTGGGGAAACTTTTAATTTGACATTATTAAAGTGTACTTAAGTGTATTCACAAACATGTGAGTGTACTCTCTTAAAGTACTCAAGTCACCTTTTATTTCATTGATATTATCTGCTAGTATTTTTAAAATATAATATAAATATAAGATTCAAAGTACAGTATAAATGTAAACATTCACATTCAATACAATCAAGAACACTTTAACACATGCTCACTTAAGCTGCTGGTGAACTCTAGACCACAGTTGAATATCACAACCTGAGCAGCTTTAAACGTGTTCTGTGGAGGAGTGCTTAGGCTAAACCACAAATTACACATTCTATGCTAATTATACATCATATGCTATTTAATGACCATATAATGATGCAATAAGGGATACCTTAACCTTATACGAGGCCTTAACCTCTAATTTTTTCCACAATTTAATTTTTTGGAAAAAAAACCCCGTCATCAGGCAAAATCTTTGGACCTTTTAGCCTGGAATATTCTTTGTCTGCCACATTTACACATAGCCGGGTATTTAGAGAGAACGAATATCCGTTTTCATTGTACACACAACATCGTTTTCAAAAAAGTTGTCATTTACATCAACCCGCATAAATACGCCGTCGAGCGCCATCATAACATCATAGCTTTTTATGGTGCATAACCCCGTTTCTCCCAGTCGACATAACCGGCGTTATCAGAAATCAGAGTATTTCGTAATAATCGTTTTCTGTGATAAAAACGGGAGTTTTCGTGTAAATAAGAGGGAAATATCTGCGACTCCCTTCGTGTAAACGGGGCATATGTCTTGAGCGCTCTTTCATGTGCTCCACTCTAAACTTGGACCAATGTGTTTTTGGCATCTGTCATTGTTAAACAGAAGGTACGCTGGTACCCTCTGACCTCTTGTTGTTTCTCCCCTAGTAAGCACTCTCCCTCTGGGGAATCCCGGCTGCCATTTTGAAGTGTGTTTAACTTCTTAAAGTGGGGAGTTTATTTGGACAGACACTCGACCTTTCGATTTTGACCGAGGGAGCGAGTCTACTCAATATGTACACTTCAGGCAGTTTCATAAACCACAATGCAACACGATTCACGCAAAGCCAACCACGTGACAGTTTAACTTGGTTTTATGCCAAGTTGTCATGACAAAGACACTGACCTCACTTAACCTCTAATTTTTTCCACAATTTAAGTCATCAGGCAAAATCTAGCCTGGAATATTCTTTGTCTGCCACTATGGCCACATTTACACATAGCCGGGTATTTAGAGAAACGAATGTCCGTTTTCATTGTACACACAACATCGTTTTCAAAAAAGTTGTCATTTACATCAACCCGCATAAATACGCCGTCGAGCGCCATCATAACTGGGCGTGAAGCTTTTTATGGTGCATAACCGCTGAGAACCTAAAACCCCGTTTCTCTCAGTCGACATAAGCGGCGTTATCAGAAATCAGAGTTTTTCGTAATAAAAACGGGGCTTTCGTGATAAAATTTTTTATTTTGAATAAAAATAAAATAGTTTTCTGTGATAAAAACGGGGTTTTCGTGTAAATGAGAGGGAAATATCTGCGTCTTCCCTTCGTGTAAACGGGGCATATGTCTCGAGTGCTCTTCTCGATATGTACAGTACACTTCAGGCAGATTCATAAACCACAATGCAACACGATTGTGATGTCACTGCAGATCACGCAAAGCCAACCACATGACAGTTTAACTTGGTTTTATGTCAAGTTGACAGGTTATGATGTATTGGTTTATGTCAAGTTGTGCGTCAGGTCTTAAAGTGACAGAAGCTTAAAGGATTAGTTCACTTTTGAAAAAACTTTTGCTGATAATTTACTCACCCCCATGTCATCCAAGATGTCCATGTCTTTCTTTCCTCAGTCGAAAAGAAATTAAGGTTTTTGATGAAAACATTCCAGGATTTTTCTCCATATAATGGACTTCAATGGGAACCGGATGGTTCAGGTCCAAAAGATAGTGTTAATAACAGTTTCAGATGCAGCTTCAAATGTCTTTAAACGACACCAGACGATGAATAAGGGTCTTATCATGCAAAACGATCGGTTATTTCAAAGCTTATTCCAAAAATGTAACTTTTCTAAGGACAAATGATAAGACCCTTATTCATCGTCTGGTGTCGTTTAAAGACAGTTGAAGCTGCATCTGAAACTGTTATTAACACTATCTTTTGGACCTGAACCATCCGGTTCCCATTGAAGTCCATTATATGGAGAAAAATCCTGGAATGTTTTCATCAAAAACCTTAATTTCTTTTCGACTGAGGAAAGAAAGACATGGACATCTTGGATGACACGGGGGTGAGTAAATTATCAGCAAAAGTTTTTTCAAAAGTGAACTACTCCTTTAATAAACCTGCCGCCAAATTATGAGATAATATTAAAAATATGGGGCCAGTGAAAATGTTGAGTGGCTTGTAACTTTGGAAAAGCACTAGTCACAGTAACCGGTGTTTGGAGCTAAACTCTACAGGAGCTGAATTTGACACCACTGCTGGAAGCGAACAGTCCCGTTGAAGGAATTTGCAAGACAGCTGAAGCATACGTTCATCCACGGTCGAATCATTACCATTGCCTGTACCACTTATACAGAATTTCCTGCAGTTGTGAGACCTTTCTGACCTCTTTCACCAAGCCAAGACACTCTTCAGACGCCCGGACGCCATTCCTTCTCTCTCCTCTTCATCAGCACAATAGCGAACTCAAGAGCTACTATCAGAGTTTAGATTTGGGAACGGGAATTTCCTGAGCTGTATATGTAGATGTTTGGAAACCAGCAGTGCTCCGGGGGAAAGATTCAGCACAACTGTGGAGTTTCCAAAATGACATCACGTTTTCGTTTCCTCTCAGCCACTTCTCCAGAGACCATTACGTATCCAAACAGCATTGGCTCTCAACAGTGGACAAAATGGCTGATGTTTATTGATTGTTTATCCCGTGGCTGTGGTTTCCATGCTCGGCGAAGACACCTAAATCATGACTTCATCACCTGCCCGAAAGTCTTGCGTTTGTGCTCTCCTACAGAAGATGAAGCCCGTGCCAGCATTCTTGGCAGAAGCTGCGTTGCGTGTCATTTCCTGCTTTTGCACACAAAGAATGGACGATTGCCAAATGCAAAGAGCCTGGATCATGGCAGGACATCACAACATTTAAAGTGTCCACTGGAGAACAAGGAATCAGAAAATAGGGGAGTAGTAAACTAGAAAGAAAGGGATGATAGAAGTAACAAAAAACAAGAGTGTGAGTAAAAAGCGAAGGGTGTGTTTGTCATTCCTGTATCCAGCTGTTTGGAGAAGAGAACGAGAGAGTGAATGAAGGACGAGAGGCCAGACTCGTACACATGATCTTCATTAGTGTGGAATATCTTTGCAGAAGCTCAAACTCAAAACGGCTGTCGGTGTCTCTGTCTGTTGTACAGCACGTCACGCTGAACCTTCTATTCATACAAGCATCCTGGGAAAAAAGTATTAAAGGGATAGTTCACTTTGAAATTAATTTTTGGGATGTTTTAGCTTGATAGTTTTAGTTGATATTTTTAGGTCAAACCGTTGTTGTCTGTCAGTCATATAATGGAGGTCTATGGTCACCACCTCAAAGAGCATGCACAGAGAAGTCCAAATTAAACATGATTTAATGACTCGTAAATGTAAGTACACATTGATGGCCTAAGACACGAAATGAGCGGTTTGTGTGAGAAAACAACAATATTTATTTAGTTTTTACCTCTTGTAACCACAGCCACAAAGCGCCCGCGCCCTCAGATCACTTGGACGTGGCTGTGGTTACAAGAGGTAAAAACGATATAAATACTTTTCGTTTTCTCACACAAACCGCTCGTTTCGTGTCTTAGGCCATCCATGTGTACTTACAATTACGAGTCATTAAATCATGTTTAATTTGGACTTCTCTTTGCATGCTCTTTGAGGTGGTGACCATAGACCTCCATTATATGACTGACAGACAAGAACGGTTTGACCTAAAAATATCAAAATTAAAACAAAGACACCTACATTTTGGATGTCCTTGAGGTAAGCTAAAACATGCCAAAAATTATTTTCAAAGTGAACTATCCCTTTCGGGACATATCGCGTCTTTTGCGCTCTCAAGTTTGTTATTTTAAATGTAGGCGCGCGGTATGCACGCTCATAAGGGAAGCATCGAGATAAAAACATCTCAACTTTTCAGAATATCATAAGCGCACAGTAGGTCACGTGACAAGAACCAACCAGAGCGCAACCGCCCTAGCGCTTTGGAAAATGGAGAATGCGGCGTGCCCAGCGTTTTCTACGCGTTTTTAGGCGCTATACGTGAATCCGTCCGTAAAGGGTAACTAAACCCCTGGTCAGAGCCTGACTCCACCCACTGGCAATATTTGAAAATGCTGAAAAAGTGGGCTGACCCCAGCGGAGATAGAGGGGACGAAATAGATGCTAAAACACTCTATTCTGATCGTTTTCAATACTCACAATCCCAATTCCTGACTCCCTACAGTGGTTTTGAAGACACAAGATGGTTTTTATACTGCCAAGGGCGTAGCTCGCGTGGTGAACTGAAAACTGCGTACGTCACGAAGTGCGGAACATCCAATAGGAAAAATTCAACTGCAGTAGCCACCGTTCAACCTGAAGAGGGCAGCACTAAGACGTTTTTACACCATATATTGTAGAAATAGAACACTTTATAAACAAATGCCAAAAAAGTTACTCGAATCAATGACTGGTAGTAATAAAGATCCATCCTTACAGATCATGAACTAAAAAAAGTTGGTTTAGTGTTTAGTTACTCTTTAAGCAGCACTGCTTTTTACAACATTGATAATAATAAATGTTTCTGGAGCAGCAAATCCACAAATCAGAGTGATTTCTGAAGGATCATGTGACACTGAAGACTGGAGTAATGATGCTGGAAATACAGCTTTGATCGCAAGAATAAATTACTAATTAAATTATATTCAAATGGAAACCAGTTATTTTAATTTGTAATAATATTTCATAATATTACTGATTTTACCGTATTTTTGATCCGATAAATGTTGCGTAAATTTCAAAAACAAACGTTTGAATGGTAAAGACTGTTAATCTGTTGATTATTTCTTCAATTCAGTTAATCCTATGTGATTTAATATAAAAATGTCCATTCTGAAACAAAAAAGCGTCCACCCAGATGGTAACATAGAGTCCGGCCCACATGTGAATTCAACACCCGGATCTGGGCCGACTCTGTTACTGTCTGGGTGGCCGTTTTTTGTGTTGTTTAATGGCCGTGCTGTTATGTGTTGTTCTAGGCAGCGGAGTATAATGTGTTCGAGGGCATGGAGCTGAGAGGTGCGCCCCTGCTGGTCGTCTGCCAGGGGAAGATTGTTCTGGAGGACGGGAACCTGCACGCGACCTCCGGCACCGGACGCTTTATTCCCTGCACCCCGTTTCCGGACTTCGCTTACAAACGTGTCAAAGCCAGGAAACAGGTAGAGCTCGCGCTGGGAAGAGCACAGGTCCTGAACACACAGGTTGTGACAGGAACATCTGGACTGAAATTCCTATTTATTTTATTCCCCTATACACTATTTTTTTTTTTTGCAGTTTAACATCATTTCCTATTGGAAAGGCAATGTTAATGTCTTTTCGTGGTTTTTAAAATTGGGTCTATTAAATATATTTTGCCCTGTTGAAAAAATACACTCCACCATCATGACACAAACAGACCGAAGGAAGCTGAAGGTTTAGAGCCACATCAAATCCCGTCTAAGGGAGCCTGCCACTCCCTATTAAAGGTGTAGTTCACTTTTAAAAAAACTTTTGCTGATAATTTACTCACCCCCATGTCATCCAAGATGTCCATGTCTTTCTCTCTTCAGTCGAAAAGAAATTAAGGTTTTTGATGAAAACATTCCAGGATTTTCTCCATTTAATGGACTTCAATGGGGTCCAAATGGTTCAAGGTCCAAATGAGAGTTTCAGTGCAGCTTCAAAGGGCTTTAAACGACACCAGACGATGAATAAGGGTAATAATCTAGCGAAACGATCGCTCATTTAAAAAATAAATAAAAAATATTACGTTTTATTAGCTCAAATGCTCGCCGTGTGATGAGCGTTCGTGACTCTCCTGTTCAAACTCGTTCGTCAAAATTAACAAATCTTTTTTCGAGTCATGACTCGAAGGGTCCTAGATAAGACCCTTATTCATCATCTGGTGTCGTTTAAAGCCCTTTGAAGCTGCACTGAAACTCTCAATTGGACCTTGAACCGCTTGGTTCCCATTGAAGTCCATTATATGAAGAAAAACCTGGATTGTTTTCATCAAAATCCTTCATTTCTTTTTCGACTGAAGAAAGAAAGACATGGACATCTTGGATGACATGGGGGTGAGTAAATTATCAGCAAAAGTTTTTTTGAAAGTCATCTACTCCTTTAAGTCCTATTGTACCGAATTGTGGTTGTAGTTCCACCAGAGTTCCACTGGGGGCGATCGCCCATGAGTGCAAAATGAATGGGAGTCTATGGACGGCTAAATTTATCTCGTTCACCCGATTGCCATTGAGAAATCTCAGATTTGATTGTAGGTTTTGCAAGTTCAACACGGGTTATAGGTCGAAAGTTGAATGGACGAGTACTTATGTCCTATCGGTTGCCCATAACACGCTAAAAATCGTGGCATCCAATGTTAAGGATGTCTTAACTCTTCTAGCACGTGTTTCAGCTGTTATCGATACCTCAAGAGAAAGGAAAGTGCAGAGCGCGAAAGCACCAAAGTGACTGAAGGATTGCCGTAAAGCAGCATCACTGGTCGGATGACGTGTATGACGTCACTGACGTTTCAAAAGACTATATAAAAAACTCCCAGTAATCTGTCATTTCTTTGCATCTCCTTTCGAAAACAACATTCAAAGTACTAGACAAAAAATGATATCCTGCGAAAAGTGGATTTTGAGGGGTATATCTCCATAGACCTCCATTCGTCCCGTGTGGACTCAGAGTGGAACTGCAACCAGTTCAGGAGCCGGACGCTTACTGAGAGTGGGAGTTCTCCACCATATTAGACAATCTATGGACATATCAAAGTGATCACATGGTACAAAATGAAAATGCAAGTTAAAGGGATAGTTACCCCAAAATTTAAAAGTCTGGGTTACAATTTATTTGGATGGTCCACTTTAGATGTTGTACTAACTAACTCTCATTAGAGTATCGGTTACATAGGGCTCGGGTTTGTAGAATAAGTTGACATGTTACGTATAGTCAGTCGACTGTATAGAAGTGGACTGTCGAACCAAATCCCGTCATCTTTCACGAGATACATAAACAAGATATTTCTGTCCATCCATTGAAAGTCCATTCAACCAAAACCGCTTGTAAAACTAATTAATATGAGATGAGTGGTTTAATTCAAGTCTTCTGATTCAAAGAGACACAGTCGATTCATATGAAAAATTGAAATTTGCACACATTGATGCTCATGCTTGTTTGATGCATGAAAACCAATGAGGTTTGTTTTAGAAAAATATCTTTTCAAAGAAAGGATGAGTAAATTATTTACTTTAATTCATATATTTTCATTTTGGGTGGACTGTCCCTTTAATGAAAACTGCTTTGCTCTGGAAATATTCAGATGTTTGGACAAACTGTTGTTTTAAGCCAGCAAATCTCAAAAATATCTTGCTTACATTGTAGAAATGGTGCAGCATGATTAACCTTTTCAACCCTCTGTCAGCGAAATCTGGAACCAATTTCCAAGGGAACATGAAATTTACAATTTACATGAACACGCAGTTCCCCAAAATGGCCCACATGAGGATAGATGCATCTATGGAATGTAATTGCCAACACCCAAACTGTCTCTCTCTCTCTCTCTAAACGCTATGCTACACAATCCTGTGTAAACCTGAAGTGTTTTGTGTGTGTGTGTGTGTCGCACAGATGGCCATGCTGAAGGCGGTCCCCAGGGGCATGTATGACGGCCCCGTGTCTGAGTTTACAGCCCTGTCGAGGGGAGGAACACCGTCCGCCTCCACCCGCTCCTCACCCACCAAAGCCCCCCTGAGGAACCTCCATCAGTCCGGCTTCACGCTATCCGGTAACCCTGGGGAATGATGTCTCGCGTATTCATACAACAGTGCAGACGCAAACATCAAATTGGCATAATTGTTGAGTTAGAGTGGGATAAACACTGAGTTAAGGAGTTATCTATACATTTGATCAAAAATACACAAAAATGCAATTCATATATACAGTAATTTTGACATATTTTTTAGGGCTGGGTAATAAATATCGATTTCTCGATATTAATCGATTCTCATTTTTACAAACCGATATCGATTCTTAAATCTCAAGAATCGATTAGTCATCCTGTTTCGTTTGAATGAATGAGACATTGTATCGCGGCTGCGCGCATCCAACAAATCGCAATAATCTTTGTCCTTTGTTACTATTGATATGAAACAAAGTCTCAATTTTCAAATTCCGTCCATTTTCTTTAGAAATTCAAAAACATTAGCGTTTTGGCGCTGTGTCGTGAGATCGCTCTGGCGGAGCTCCAGAGAAGCAGCAGCGCTGATCTCTCTTCCGGGTTAATAATACCAGCTACAGCGCGAAATAAACATGAATGAGTATCTAAAAATTGTGTTAAAAGATAGAGTACAACTTATCGAAATCCCTATCATGACACATTGATTCGCTCAAATTGCGTTTCATCCGTGTAAAGACGTCAGTTAAACAGCTTGTAATCAATGTCATGTATCGTCATATTTACCTCAGAAAACCCACATAAACTCGTTAGTCCACACTCGTTAGTGTTCTTCAATATTTAATGCATATTTGAATAAATCTGGCAAGTTTTTATGACAGCCACCATTTAAATGTTTATATTTCATATAATCTTCTTATTATAAAAATAAATAAAAGTGTAATTTAAGTGTTTGTATAGCTATAAAACAGTTTATTATTACCTTCATATTAGGCTAATGAAGCCTAGTAGGCTACAACTAGACTCCCATAGTTTACAGCATTTAAGAGATTTGATTTCCTTGAGAAAATTTGCCATTTATTGTAACTGATATCCGAAATAATCGATATTGAATCGAATCGTAATCGAAATCGAATCGAATTGCAAGCTTGTGAATCGAAATCGAATTGTGAAATTTGTCTCAATACCCAGCCCTAATATTTTGAAGCATAAAGTAGAACACGTCACAATGAAGAAATTATCGTTCTCTTGAAAACAAAACCCTGTTAAGTAGTTTATCATGATTTATTTTATTGCAGTTTTGTTAAAAATGTTAGAAAATATTTTAAACACCTTTGTCTGCCAAATAAGTCATTTTTAAACCTGTTTGTTTAGATAATTGCGACTTTTTATCTCACAATTCAGACGTTTTTTTCCTCAAGATTGCGAAATATGAATTGTGAGAAAGTCATAATCACCTTTTTATATATTCAGTGGCAGAAATGTAAAAAGTAAAATATATTACTAAAAAGTATAATATATATCATTTATATATAATTTTATTATTAGTAGTTATCATAGATTAGGTATCATTTGAAAGCTTACAAATTCAGAATTCATCCTGTGAAAACTGTTTTGAGATTGGACGTTGCGTTACCATAGAAATGGTACTTTTTTTATTAGGCCCCTCCCCTTTTGGGCATCATCTTTCATAATATATTATCAAAACCTTTTCTAATCTTGACAAAGCACATATTGTCAGAAAGGTCTGAGTCTCAAGGTTCCATATTTAGCGACCGAAGTGATATTTGGATAGAAATGTATTAATTTGTTATGGCAGAATGCATACAACTAAATTAAATGGAATTCAATAGCACCCGGTGGCTATTTTTGGTACTACGCCTAAACAAAATCTCATGGGAACTTCAATTTTTGTGATATCAACTTTAAATTTGGAACACAACTTGGTTAGATATATAGCTTTCATTTTATAGTAATTTTATAGTAAAAAAAGATTCATTTTATATTAATAAAGTATATACTGTAAATTATAACTTCCATAACTTTTTCATACTTTATTTTTTTTGAAGTGCTTTCACTTCAGTAATAATTTGCTGATTATTTTCTTTAAAACAAGACCAAACTTAGGTCTATATTCCAAAGCATACTTGAATTACAACCATTTAAATTTGTATAGTGCATTTTAATGTCAATTATCAAAAGGGGGGTGACAGGTAAAGGGTTAATAACACTCATATTATAATAACAAAAACAACATATTGTTATAATTTTTTTAAAACTAAATTGTATTAAACTTTTTTGTGAATTATTGTGGGTTTTATCCATTTTTATTTTTTATGTTTCAGAACATATGCAATTTAAAAGACATCACAATAAACTTAAAGGTCTTTTAAAAGTTCTCTCTAATTTTAGTAAGTAACACTAAAGAAATGTTTTTAGTTTTATCTTGAGTAACAATTCTACTCTTATATTATAGCTAATTTAGCTTTTGTTTATGGTGAAATTAAGTTGTAAAAAGCCCCAAAAATGTTATATTGTCCTACATTTTAGTAACATTTTGGCTTATGCCTTAAAAAAATATACTGATTAAGTATGATCAGAATTTAAGATGTAATCAAACCATAAATATGTCGGTCCAATGTTTTTGTGTGTTTAAAATGTGTATTTTTCCGTGTAAAGGAGGTCCACCGAAACTGAGTAACTAATTTAGATTACGTTCAAATTTAACGTATGGGACATCACAGACAGTCCTGGCTCACACAGAAAGCACTTTAAACCCAGACCGAGCAGCTGTTGGTCCACGCTGCAACTTCACACGAACAACTTGAACACAAGCGCCATCATGTAACCCTCTCTCTCTCTCTGTCCCGTCACAGGTCCTGAAGAAGCCCCCATCAGACCAGCGGGACGACGCATCGTTGTGCCCCCTGGTGGCCGCTCCAACATCACCTCTCTTAGTTAGATATAAAGAGCATGTAAGAGGGAGCGCCAGGATAAAATCAACCATGTAGAAGTAAGGTGATTAGTCAGGTAAAGAAACGTAAAACACTGAACTCATGCCTTACCCTTCATGATTTACTCCTGCTGAGCGACTGAACATCAGTAGTCCACCTCTGAAGAAAGCAAAGCCCGTTCAAAAACCAGGGCATTTAGTGTAGCGTTCTGTTCGTTTAGATGTGTTTAGATAAACTGACCTAGAAGACATTAGAATTACAGTGAAACCCACTTTGTTTGCAATGTTTAAAAAAGGAAGTAGAATTAAAACTCGTTAGCATTTCCGGCAGGCGTTTGCGTTCAGTAGAGGAAGGACTACTGTCATGTATTTCATAGGGCTTTATCTGTATTCCCTCGTAAGCTTTTTCTTTGCGCGTATATATCGGCTGTGATTATGCTAGTTAATGTTACTTTGTAAATGAAGTGTCGAGTTTGCATTTTTTTTTTTAAGGATTATAACGTTGAATGAATGTTAAGGAAAAACATGCAATGATATACTACAAAACATTTGCACCACACCAGTGCACATACTGTACTGCTTTTGTTACCCGTCATATGAACTTTGAATCTCAGTAAAGGAAAAGAAAGGTTAACTAGACTTCATGTCAAATGAGTGATGGAAAGATATTCAGCTTTTGCATTTCAGTTTCGTTGAATATTCAGGCGACTACAATTACAGCTCAAATGTCAATTGAAAAATGATTAACAGGTGCTACAATGTCTTTTCTTAAATCACAGAAGTATTGGAGTAAGTTTTTAAAATCTACATCTTTGGTAGAGGTCTAGTTGAGGAATGAGTTACAGGTCCTACATAACAAGTGATGTGGAATATGTTGTTTATTATATTTATGTAGGTTTGATTGTATTTCCCCCCCGTTTTTTTTAACAGCTGGGTCAAAAATGAAGGAGAAAAAAGCAGGTCAAAGTGAATGTGTGATGTGCAAAATTTGTTCCTCAATAAACAGAAGTTACAACTGACTGCCTGTATATGATTTGTCACGTTCGAGGAAATAAGAACTGGCCTAAAACATGCGTGCACACAAACATCAAAATATAATGAAACATTTACAACACCACCCTTGTGAAAAAAAGAGTGCACTTTAGTGTACTTTTACAAAGTGTACTTATTACAAAAATAATACACTTTAAATGTATCACTTAAGTGTGACTTAAATGCAATCTTTTCGGGGAACTGAATGCACATTAAGTGTAATTTATTTCAAATATATCATTACAATATTACAAATATATCAAATATTTATTTCAAATATGATGTCAGATCAATAACAAAACGAGCTGTTTTTAGAGCTTGATTAAATAAATGCTTTGTTTATGAGGAAGACTTTTAAAGCTCTGAAACTAGCAGCTAACTAGCTATTATATGTCAAAAATCAAGGCAAATTTGATTTCTCATGTCATGACCCCTTTAAAAGCGGCCCAGAGTTAAGTGCAATAAAGCAAAATAAAGTGCATACCTCCGCTATTATTTCTCCATTTTCTGCGTGGACCTGTGCAATTCCTCCATGCTCTCCGAGAAAGGTGAAGATCTCATAAAGCTGTTCAAATATAAATGTAAATATCATATTAGATATTAAATAGTGAGGTTTTAACAAGAAAATATAGCTTATGTTACAATGTGTTCAAGTGGTGACATAAAACGGTTATTTGTTAGTTCAGATGAACCAGTTTAAGTGACTGAAGTCTAAAAATCAAGCCATTTTCAGTTAATAGAAGAATAATATTTATAGAGCTTATTATTTATTTTATTACAAGTATATAAATAATCATTAATAAACAGCAACAAACAAACTATTGTTTTGAACTGATACATTCAAACAGACAGCACAAAAAATGCCTCCACAAACACTATTTAAGACTTTTTATATTACAGACATAAGACATTTAAGTGATTTGTAAGGATCTGCAGGTACTCTGTTTAATATGCCTGGCCTACATTACATTATACCAACGAAAATTTTAAGGGTCAGATCATAAAGAACTAACACCCAAAAACTGTTAACTGTTAAGAATTAAGTTTCTCCAATCTTCTCAAAACTCTGGATTCTGATAGAGGACCATGAGACTTAGACTTGAGTGGAAAAATGGAGGCTCTAGACCCTTCCAGAGTTGAGATATTGAGATCCCAAGCAGCATTTATGTCATTATAAATATCTCAATATCTCGGCTCTGGAAGGGTCTAGAGCCTCCATTTTTGCACTCAGGTCTAAGTCTTTATATTACCTGCTTTATATTTTGGGGTGAAGTGTGACCAGGATCTGGGTTTTTTTGAGATTCACATCCTGACTGTGGTGTGTGTGTGTGTGTGTGTGTGTTTGTTTGTGTGTATGTGTGTTTGTGCATGTGCACCTGCTGTCTGGTCAAGTACACAGTAGTGCAGTGTCAGATCAGTGCTGTGTGTAATAAGCCCAGCAGTGATTATGTGGATGAGTGTGTGTTGGCGCTGATTGTGTCCTCTTCACATCCGTTCTTCCACTCCTCCAGCACCTGACTGCCAGCACTCACTTCAGTCCCTAATATGAAGACATGTTGTGATGGATCCGTGTCAATATCGGGATTATGATAACACCTGGTTTGACCTATACAACCTTTAACATATCTCAGCTCTGGAAGGGTCTAGAGCCTCCATTTTTGCACTCAGGTCTAAGTCTCATGGCCCTCTGTCAGAATCCAGGGTTTCAAGAAGATCAGAGAAAATCAAAATTTCAACCACAATTTATGGGGGGCGAGAAAATTAAGTTTCTCCAATCTTCTAAAAACTCTGGATTCTAATAGAGGGCCATGAGACTTAGACCTGAGTGCAAATATGGAGGCTCTAGACCCTTCCAGAGCTGAGATATCGAAACTCAAAAATGTAAAGGTTCTCTAAGCGATGCTGGGCCAAAACATTTTTTGTCACATACATCAAACGTCTCCTCACTATCGGCTGGCTGCCTGTCCCCTAAACACACTGTAAAAAAACGCGGTCTCTGTAGACACCACAGGCTCCACAAACGGCAACAAAAACAATCATGTCTTACCCGGACCACGAAACCTAACAAACAGTGTTCCAGCCAATCACTGGCAAGAAGTATTTGAGGGTGGGTCTGGGGGGTTAGTGCGCGTGCACATGAAGGGTGTGTGTGTGTGTGTGTGAAGGAGAGCAGCGAAGCATCAGAGGGAAGTTTGAAAAATTACCGACACACGACCAAAGAGACGTCGTTCTGAGGAACAAATTAAAAAGAAGAAGGAGTCGGATAAAGAATGTGCGAAGTTCCGAATTTACATCGGTAGCAAAGCTTTTGAACGATGGCGAGAACTTTTGTTTTTTTTGGGCAAAAAATTAAAGGTATAGCGGAGGATCTTTCCGAATTTTAGAGAAGACCCGCCCTCTCCAATTTAAAAAAAAAAAAAAAATGCACATGCACAAACACAACACAACCTATTACGCCTTGCACAATTATGTTGCAAATTGTAAACTAACTCAAAAATATTCATAAAAAAGACAACACGTCAAATGCCCTTCCGTGTTTTATTTACTTATTATACTGATCGATTGAGTGACCGAGGACTCAAGACATGATATGTCCAACCCTGTATCACACAAAATACGATCTGAGGAAACTATTTTGCAAATCGCAATTACGTTACATAGCAACATATAAGCAGTGCTATTACGTTGGTCCTTAACCTAATATGTCTCACTGTTAATAGGTATTAATAAGTTATTTTTATACGTAGTTGCTTATGGAGAAGTAGCTTGTTGCATTTGTGTAATAATAAACACACAAGGTTTTAGAATATGAACACGCAAGGTTTTAGAATATTTCATCGTGATACCATTATTTACCATTTTGGTCAAAAGGCTACTTTAGACAAATTGAGATGTTTACCGTGTCTATGCGGTGCATGACTCGTGCCAGGGCTAGCATTGCTATGCTAAGTAGCTTGCATTAACTTTTAGGCTACTAAAGATTTTAAATGGATTTCTTCAAATAGCATGACAAACTTTACCTGTCTAGTAGAATCTTCGCGACTGCGGCATCAGTGAGAAGCCCAACCTGTGCTTTTAGCGCACGCCAGCGTGTCGCGTTGGATATTCACCCAGAATCACTCTGGTCTTGTTTCAATATTCTGCGACCTTTCTCTTCTTATCATACACTTCGTATACATTTTTTTTCTCGTTCGACCCTCAGCCATTTTCAAAGGAATGGCTGAAATCGCAACTCCGACATAATACACCTGAAAGTGAAAACTACATAGGGACGAGCACGTACGACGGCCTTACGTAAACACATCACCAGAATGATTGACACTTATATCGACCAATAGTATAGACTACCCACCCGGAAAAAGAAAATCCTCCGCTATACCTTTAAGTTTCTCCAATCTTCTCAAAACTCTAGATTCTGATAGAGGGCCGTGAGCCTTAGACCTGAGTGCAAAAATGGAGGCTCTAGACCAGGGGTGCCCAATCCTGCTCCTGGCGATCGACTGTCCTGCACAGTTCATCTCCAACCCTAATCAAACACAGCTGAATGTGATCCTAAAGACCTTAATTGGCTACTTCAGGTGTGTTTGATTAGGGTTTGAGATGAACTGTGCAGGACAGTCGATCGCCATGAGCAGGATTGGGCACCCCTGCTCTAGACCCTTCCAGAGCTGAGATATCGAAACTCAAAAATTCGACCCGAAAAAAAAAACCCGACAGTGGTACCCCTTTCATTTTTTTTTTCGGGCGAAAAATTTTGTTTCTCCAATCTTCTCAAAACTCTGGATTCTGATAGAGGGCCATGAGACTTAGACCTGAGTTTAAAAATGGAGGCTCTAAACCCTTCTAGAGCTGAGATATCGAAACTCAAAAATTCGACCCGAAAAAAAAAAACGACAGTGGTACCCCTTTCGTTTTTTTTTTTTTTTAGGGAGAAAAATTAAGTTTCTCCAATCTTCTCATAATTCTGGATTCTGATAGAGGGCCATGAGACTTAGACCTGAGTGCAAAAATGGAGGCTCTAGACCCTTCCAGAGCTGAGATATCGAAATTCAAAAATTCGACCCAAAAAAAACAACAACAGTGGTACCCCTTACGTTTTTTTTTTCAGGTGAAAAATTAAGGTTCTCCAATCTTCTCAAAATTCTGGATTCTGATAGAGGGCCGTGAGACTTAGACCTGAGTGCAAAAATGGAGGCTCTATACCCTTCCAGAGCTGAGATATCGAAACTCAAAAATTCGACCCGAAAAAAAAAAAACGACAGTGGTACCCCTTTCGTTTTTTTTTTCGGGCGAAAAATTACGTTTCTCCAATCGTCTCAAAACTCTGTATTCTGATAGAGGGCCATGAGACTTAGACCTGCGTGCAAAAACGGAGGCTCTAGACCCATCCAGAGCTGAGATATCGAAACTCAAAAATTCGACTCGAAAAAAAAAACGACAGTGGTACCCCTTTCGTTTTTTTTTTTTTTCGGGTGAAAAATTTAGTTTCTCCAATCTTCTCAAAGCTCTGGATTCTGATAGAGGGCCATGAGACTTAGACCTAAGTATTAAAATTGAGGCTCTAGACCCTTCCTGAGCTGAGATATTGAAACTCAAAAATTCGACCCGAAAAAAAAAAACGACAGTGGTACCCCTTTCGTTTTTTTTTTTCAGGTGAAAAATTAAGGTTCTCCAATCTTCTCAAAACTCTGGATTCTGATAGAGGGCCATGAGACTCAGACCTGAGTGCAACAATGGAGGCTCTAGACCCTTCCGGAGCTGAGATGTCGAAACTCAAAATTTCGACCCGAAAAAAAAACGACAGTGTTACCCTTTACGTTTTTTTATTTTTGTGCGAAAAATTAAGTATCCCCAATCTTCTCAAAACTCTGGATTCTGATAGAGGGCCATGAGACTTAGACCTGAATGCAACAATGGAGGCTCTAGACCCTTCCAAAGCTGAGATATCGAAAATCAAAATTTCGACCCGAAAAAAAACGACAGTGTTACCCCTTACGTTTTTTTTTTTTGGGCGAAAAATTAAGTATGCCCAATCTTCTCAAAACTCTGGATTCTGATAGAGGACCATGAGACTTAGACCTGAGTGCAAAAATGGAGGCTCTATACCCTTCCAGAGCTGAGATATCGAAACTCAAAAATTCGACCCGAAAAAAAAAAAACGACAGTGGTATCCCTTTCGTTTTTGTTTTTTTTTTCGGGCGAAAAATTTAGTTTCTCCAATCTTCTCAAAATTCTGGATTCTGATAGAGGGCCGTGAGACTTAGACCTGAGTGCAAAAATGGAGGCTCTATACCCTTCCAGAGCTGAGATATCGAAACTCAAAAATTCGACCCGAAAAAAAAAAAACGACAGTGGTACCCCTTTCGGTTTTTTTTTCGGGCGAAAAATTAAGTTTCTCCAATCGTCTCAAAACTCTGTATTCTGATAGAGTGCCATGAGACTTAGACCTGCGTGCAAAAACGGAGGCTCTAGACCCATCCAGAGCTGAGATATCGAAACTCAAAAATTCGACTCGAAAAAAAAAACGACAGTGGTACCCCTTTCGTTTTTGTTTTTTTTTCGGGCGAAAAATTTAGTTTCTCCAATCTTCTCAAAGCTCTGGATTCTGATAGAGGGCCATGAGACTTAGACCTAAGTATTAAAATTGAGGCTCTAGACCCTTCCTGAGCTGAGATATTGAAACTCAAAAATTCGACCCGAAAAAAAAAACGACAGTGGTACCCCTTTCGTTTTTGTTTTTTTTTTGGGCGAAAAATTAAGTTTCTCCAATCTTCTTAAAACTCTGGATTATGATAGAGGGCCATGAGACTTAGACCTGAGTGCAAAAATGGAGGCTCTAGACCCTTCCAGAGCTGAGATATCGAAACTCCAAAATACGACCCGAAAAAAAAAACGACAATGGTACCCCTTTCATTTTTTTTTTCGGGCGAAAAATTAAGTTTCTCCAATCTTCTCAAAACTCTGGATTCTGATAGAGGGTCATGAGACATAGACCTGAGTGCAACAATGGATGCTCTAGACCGTTCCAGAGCTGAGATATCGAAAATCAAAATTTCGACCCGAAAAAAAAAAACGACAGTGTTACCCCTTACGTTTTTTTTTTGGGCGAAAAATTAAGTATCCCCAATCTTCTAAAAACTCTGGATTCTGATAGAGGGCAGTGACCCTTAGACCCGAGTGCAAAAATGGAGGCTCTAGACCCTTCCAGAGCTGATATATCGAAAATCAAAATTTCGACCAGAAAAAAAAACGACAGTGTTACCCCTTACGTTTTTTTGTTTGGGCGAAAAATTAAGTATCCCCAATCTTCTCAAAACTCTGGATTCTGATAGAGGGCCATGAGACATAGACCTGAGTGCAACAATGGATGCTCTAGACCGTTCCAGAGCTGAGATATCGAAAATCAAAATTTCGACCCGAAAAAAAAAAGGACAGTGGTACCCCTTACGTTTTTTTTTTTGGGGCGAAAAATTAAGTATCCCCAATCTTCTCAAAACTCTGGATTCTGATAGAGGGTCGTGAGACTTAGACTTGAGTGCAACAATGGAGGCTCTTGACCCTTCCAAAGCTGAGATATCGAAAATCAAAATTTTGACCCGAAAAAAAACGACAGTGTTACCCCTTACGGTTTTTTTGGGTGGCAAAAAATTAAGTATCCCCAATCTTCTCAAAACTCTGGATTATGATAGAGGGCCATGTGACTTAGACCTGAGTGAAAAAAATGAAGGCTCTAGCCCCTTCCAGAGCTGAGATATCGAAACTCAAAAATTCGGCCCGAAAAAAAAAACGACAGTGGTACCCCTTACGTTTTTTTTTTTTGGGCGAAAAATTAAGTTTCTCCAATCTTCCCAAATTCTGATAGAGGGCCATGAGACTTAGACCTGAGTGCAAAAATGGAGGCTCTAGCCCCTTCCAGAGCTGAGATATCGAAACTCAAAAATTTGGCCCGAAAAAAAAACGACAGTGGTACCCCTTACGTTTTTTTTTTTTGGGGCGAAAAATTAAGTTTCTCCAATCTTCCCAAAACTCTGGATTCTGATAGAGGGCCATGAGACTTAGACCTGAGTGCAAAAATGGAGGCTCTAGCCCCTTCCAGAGCTGAGATATCGAAACTCAAAAATTCGGCCCGAAAAAAAAACGACAGTGGTACCCCTTACGTTTTTTTTTTTGGGTGAAAAATTAAGTTTCTCCAATCTTCCCAAATTCTGATAGAGGGCCATGAGACTTAGACCTGAGTGCAACAATGGAGGCTCTAGACCCTTCAAGAGCTGAGATGTCGAAACTCAAAATTTCGACCCGAAAAAAAAAAACGACAGTGTTACACCTTACGTTTTTTTATTTTTGGGCGAAAAATTAAGTATCCCCAATCTTCTCAAAACTCTGGATTTTGATAGAGGGCCATGAGACATAGACCTGAGTGCAACAATGGATGCTCTAGACCGTTCCAGAGCTGAGATATCGAAAATCAAAATTTCGACCCGAAAAAAAAAAACGACAGTGTTACCCCTTACGTTTTTTTTTTGGACGAAAAATTAAGTATCCCCAATCTTCTAAAAACTCTGGATTCTGATAGAGGGCAGTGAGCCTTAGACCTGAGTGCAAAAATGGAGGCTCTAGACCCTTCCAGAGCTGATATATCGAAAATCAAAATTTCGACCAGAAAAAAAAACGACAGTGTTACCCCTTACGTTTTTTTTTTGGGCGAAAAATTAAGTATCCCCAATCTTCTCAAAACTCTGGATTCTGATAGAGGGCCATGAGACATAGACCTGAGTGCAACAATGGATGCTCTAGACCGTTCCAGAGCTGAGATATCGAAAATCAAAATTTCGACCCGAAAAAAAAACGACAGTGTTACCCCTTAAGTTTTTTTTTTGGGGCGAAAAATTAAGTTTTCCCAATCTTCTCAAAACTCTGGATTCTGATAGAGGGCCGTGAGCCTTAGACCTGAGTGCAAAAATGGAGGCTCTAGACCCTTCCAGAGCTGAGATATCGAAACTCAAAATTTCGACCCGACAAAAAAAAGGACAGTGGTACCCCTTACGTTTTTTTTTTTTAGGGGAGAAAAATTAAGTATCCCCAATCGTCTCAAAACTCTGGATTCTGATAGAGGGCCGTGAGACTTAGACTTGAGTGCAACAATGGAGGCTCTTGACCCTTCCAAAGCTGAGATATCGAAAATCAAAATTTCGACCCGAAAAAAAACGACAGTGTTACCCCTTACGGTTTTTTTGGGTGGCAAAAAATTAAGTATCCCCAATCTTCTCAAAACTCTGGATTCTGATAGAGGGCCATGAGACTTAGACCTGAGTGCAACAATGGAGGCTCTAGACCCTTCCAAAGCTGAGATATCGAAAATCAAAATTTCGACCCGAAAAAAAACGACAGTGTTACCCCTTACGTTTTTTTTTTTGGGCGAAAAATTAAGTATGCCCAATCTTCTCAAAACTCTGGATTCTGATAGAGGACCATGAGACTTAGACCTGAGTGCAAAAATGGAGGCTCTATACCCTTCCAGAGCTGAGATATCGAAACTCAAAAATTCGACCCGAAAAAAAAAAAACGACAGTGGTACCCCTTTCGTTTTTGTTTTTTTTTTCGGGCAAAAAATTTAGTTTCTCCAATCTTCTCAAAATTCTGGATTCTGATAGAGGGCCGTGAGACTTAGACCTGAGTGCAAAAATGGAGGCTCTATACCCTTCCAGAGCTGAGATATCGAAACTCAAAAATTCGACCCGAAAAAAAAAAACGACAGTGGTACCCCTTTCGTTTTTGTTTTTTTCGGGCGAAAAATTTAGTTTCTCCAATCTTCTCAAAGCTCTGGATTCTGATAGAGGGCCATGAGACTTAGACCTAAGTATTAAAATTGAGGCTCTAGACCCTTCCTGAGCTGAGATATTGAAACTCAAAAATTCGACCCGAAAAAAAAAACGACAGTGGTACCCCTTTCGTTTTTGTTTTTTTTTGGGCGAAAAATTAAGTTTCTCCAATCTTCTTAAAACTCTGGATTATGATAGAGGGCCATGAGACTTAGACCTGGGTGCAAAAATGGAGGCTCTAGATCCTTCCAGAGCTGAGATGTCGAAACTCCAAAATACGACCCGAAAAAAAAAACGACAATGGTACCCCTTTCATTTTTTTTTTTCGGGCGAAAAATTAAGTTTCTCCAATCTTCTCAAAACTCTGGATTCTGATAGAGGGCCATGAGACATAGACCTGAGTGCAACAATGGAGGCTCTAGACCCTTCCAGAGCTGAGATGTCGAAACTCAAAATTTCGACCCGAAAAAAAAAACGACAGTGTTACCCCTTACGTTTTTTAATTTTTGGTCGAAAAATTAAGTATCCCCAATCTTCTCAAAACTCTGGATTCTGTTAGAGGGCCATGAGACATAGACCTGAGTGCAACAATGGATGCTCTAGACCGTTCCAGAGCTGAGATATCGAAAATCAAAATTTCGACCCGAAAAAAAAACGACAGTGTTACCCCTTACGTTTTTTTTTTGGGCGAAAAATTAAGTATCCCCAATCTTCTAAAAACTCTGGATTCTGATAGAGGGCAGTGAGCCTTAGACCTGAGTGCAAAAATGGAGGCTCTAGACCCTTCCAGAGCTGATATATCGAAAATCAAAATTTCGACCAGAAAAAAAAACGACAGTGTTACCCCTTACGTTTTTTTTTTGGGCGAAAAATTAAGTATCCCCAATCTTCTCAAAACTCTGGATTCTGATAGAGGGCCATGAGACATAGACCTGAGTGCAAAAATGGAGGCTCTAGACCCTTCCAGAGCTGATATATCGAAAATCAAAATTTCGACCAGAAAAAAAAACGACAGTGTTACCCCTTACGTTTTTTTTTTGGGCGAAAAATTAAGTATCCCCAATCTTCTAAAAACTCTGGATTCTGATAGAGGGCAGTGAGCCTTAGACCTGAGTGCAAAAATGGAGGCTCTAGACCCTTCCAGAGCTGAGATATCGAAACTCAAAATTTCGACCCGACAAAAAAAAGGACAGTGGTACCCCTTACGTTTTTTTTTTTGGGGCGAAAAATTAAGTATCCCCAATCTTCTCAAAACTCTGGATTCTGATAGAGGGCCGTGAGACTTAGACTTGAGTGCAACAATGGAGGCTCTTGACCCTTCCAAAGCTGAGATATCGAAAATCAAAATTTTGACCCGAAAAAAAACGACAGTGTTACCCCTTACGGTTTTTTTGGGTGGCAAAAAATTAAGTATCCCCAATCTTCTCAAAACTCTGGATTCTGATAGAGGGCCATGTGACTTAGACCTGAGTGAAAAAATGAAGGCTCTAGCCCCTTCCAGAGCTGAGATATCGAAACTCAAAAATTCGGCCCGAAAAAAAAAACGACAGTGGTACCCCTTACGTTTGTTTTTTTTGGGGCGAAAAATTAAGTTTCTCCAATCTTCCCAAAACTCTGGATTCTGATAGAGGGCCATGAGACTTAGACCTGAGTGCAAAAATGGAGGCTCTAGCCCCTTCCAGAGCTGAGATATCGAAACTCAAAAATTCGGCCCGAAAAAAAAACGACAGTGGTACCCCTTACGTTTTTTTTTTTGGGCGAAAAATTAAGTTTCTCCAATCTTCCCAAATTCTGATAGAGGGCCATGAGACTTAGACCTGAGTGCAAAAATGGAGGCTCTAGCCCCTTCCAGAGCTGAGATATCGAAACTCAAAAATTCGGCCCGAAAAAAAAACGACAGTGGTACCCCTTACGTTTTTTTTTTTTGGGCGAAAAATTAAGTTTCTCCAATCTTCCCAAATTCTGATAGAGGGCCATGAGACATAGACCTGAGTGCAACAATGGAGGCTCTAGACCCTTCCAGAGCTGAGATGTCGAAACTCAAAATTTCGACCCGAAAAAAAAAACGACAGTGTTACCCCTTACGTTTTTTTATTTTTGGGCGAAAAATTAAGTATCCCCAATCTTCTCAAAACTCTGGATTTTGATAGAGGGCCATGAGACATAGACCTGAGTGCAACAATGGATGCTCTAGACCGTTCCAGAGCTGAGATATCGAAAATCAAAATTTCGACCCGAAAAAAAAAACGACAGTGTTACCCCTTACGTTTTTTTTTTGGACGAAAAATTAAGTATCCCCAATCTTCTAAAAACTCTGGATTCTGATAGAGGGCAGTGAGCCTTAGACCTGAGTGCAAAAATGGAGGCTCTAGACCCTTCCAGAGCTGATATATCGAAAATCAAAATTTCGACCAGAAAAAAAAACGACAGTGTTACCCCTTACGTTTTTTTTTTTTGGGCGAAAAATTAAGTATCCCCAATCTTCTCAAAACTCTGGATTCTGATAGAGGGCCATGAGACATAGACCTGAGTGCAACAATGGATGCTCTAGACCGTTCCAGAGCTGAGATATCGAAAATCAAAATTTCGACCCGAAAAAAAAAACGACAGTGTTACCCCTTAAGTTTTTTTTTTGGGGCGAAAAATTAAGTATTCCCAATCTTCTCAAAACTCTGGATTCTGATAGAGGGCCGTGAGCCTTAGACCTGAGTGCAAAAATGGAGGCTCTAGACCCTTCCAGAGCTGAGATATCGAAACTCAAAATTTCGACCCGACAAAAAAAAGGACAGTGGTACCCCTTACGTTTTTTTTTTGGGGCGAAAAATTAAGTATCCCCAATCTTCTCAAAACTCTGGATTCTGATAGAGGGCCGTGAGACTTAGACTTGAGTGCAACAATGGAGGCTCTTGACCCTTCCAAAGCTGAGATATCGAAAATCAAAATTTCGACCCGAAAAAAAACGACAGTGTTACCCCTTACGGTTTTTTTGGGTGGCAAAAAATTAAGTATCCCCAATCTTCTCAAAACTCTGGATTCTGATAGAGGGCCATGTGACTTAGACCTGAGTGAAAAAATGGAGGCTCTAGCCCCTTCCAGAGCTGAGATATCGAAACTCAAAAATTTGGCCCGAAAAAAAAACGACAGTGGTACCCCTTACGTTTTTTTTTTTGGGGCGAAAAATTAAGTTTCTCCAATCTTCCCAAAACTCTGGATTCTGATAGAGGGCCATGAGACTTAGACCTGAGTGCAAAAATGGAGGCTCTAGCCCCTTCCAGAGCTGAGATATCGAAACTCAAAAATTCGGCCCGAAAAAAAAACGACAGTGGTACCCCTTACGTTTTTTTTTTTTTGGGCGAAAAATTAAGTTTCTCCAATCTTCCCAAATTCTGATAGAGGGCCAAGAGACTTAGATCTGAGTGCAAAAATGGAGGATCTAGCCCCTTCCAGAGCTGAGATATCGAAACTCAAAAATTCGGCCCGAAAAAAAAAAACGACAGTGGTACCCCTTACGTTTTTTTTTTTGGGGCAAAAAATTAAGTTTCTCCAATCTTCCCAAATTCTGATAGAGGGCCATGAGACTTAGACCTGAGTGCAAAAATGGATGCTCTAGCCCCTTCCAGAGCTGAGATATCGAAACTCAAAAATTCGGCCCGAAAAAAAAAACGACAGTGGTACCCCTTACGTTTTTTTTTTGGGCGAAAAATTAAGTTTCTCCAATCTTCCCAAATTCTGATAGAGGGCCAAGAGACTTAGACCTGAGTGCAAAAATGGAGGCTCTAGCCCCTTCCAGAGCTGAGATATCGAAACTCAAAATTTCTACCCGAAAAAAAAAACGACAGTGGTACCCCTTACGTTTTTTTTTTGGGCAAAAAATTCAGTTTCTCCAATCTTCCCAAATTCTGATAGAGGGCCATGAGACTTAGACCTGAGTGCAAAAATGGAGGCTCTAGCCCCTTCCAGAGCTGAGATATCGAAACTCAAAAATTCGGCCCGAAAAAAAAACGACAGTGGTACCCCTTACGTTTTTTTTTTTGGGCAAAAAATTCAGTTTCTCCAATCTTCCCAAATTCTGATAGAGGGCCATGAGACCTAGACCTGAGTGCAAAAATGGAGGCTCTAGCCCCTTCCAGAGCTGAGATATCGAAACTCAAAAATTCGGCCTGAAAAAAAAAACGACAGTGGTACCCCTTACGTGTTTTTTTTGGGCGAAAAATTAAGTTTCTCCAATCTTCCCAAATTCTGATAGAGGGCCATGAGACTTAGACCTGAGTGCAAAAATGGAGGCTCTAGCCCCTTCCAGAGCTGAGATATCGAAACTCAAAAATTCGGCCCGAAAAAAAAAACGACAGTGGTACCCCTTACGTTTTTTTTTTTGGGCGAAAAATTAAGTTTCTCCAATCTTCCCAAATTCTGATAGAGGGCCATGAGACTTAGACCTGAGTGCAAAAATGGAGGCTCTAGCCCCTTCCAGAGCTGAGATATCGAAACTCAAAAATTCGGCCCGAAAAAAAAACGACAGTGGTACCCCTTACGGTTTTTTTTTGGGCGAAAAATTAAGTTTCTCCAATCTTCCCAAATTCTGATAGAGGGCCATGAGACTTAGACCTGAGTGCAAAAATAGAGGCTCTAGCCCCTTCCAGAGCTGAGATATCGAAACTCAAAAATTCGGCCCGAAAAAAAAAAACGACAGTGGTACCCCTTACGTTTTTTTTTTGGGCGAAAAATTAAGTTTCTCCAATCTTCCCAAATTCTAATAGAGGGCCATGAGACTTAGACCTGAGTGCAAAAATGGAGGCTCTAGCCCCTTCCAGAGCTGAGATATCGAAACTCAAAAATTCGGCCCGAAAAAAAAAACGACAGTGGTACCCCTTACGTTTTTTTTTTTGGGCAAAAAATTAAGTTTCTCCAATCTTCCCAAATTCTGATAGAGGGCCATGAGACTTAGACCTGAGTGCAAAAATGGAGGCTCTAGCCCCTTCCAGAGCTGAGATATCGAAACTCAAAAATTCGGCCCGAAAAAAAAACGACAGTGGTACCCCTTACGTTTTTTTTTGGGCGAAAAATTAAGTTTCTCCAATCTTCCCAAATTCTGATAGAGGGCCATGAGACTTAGACCTGAGTGCAAAAATGGAGGCTCTAGCCCCTTCCAGAGCTGAGATATCGAAACTCAAAAATTCGGCCCGAAAAAAAAAAAACGACAGTGGTACCCCCTTGGTTTTTTTTTTTGGGCAAAAAATTAAGTTTCTCCAATCTTCCCAAATTCTGATAGAGGGCCATGAGACTTAGACCTGAGTGCAAAAATGGAGGCTCTAGCCCCTTCCAGAGCTGAGATATCGAAACTCAAAAATTCGGCCCGAAAAAAAAACGACAGTGGTACCCCTTACGGTTTTTTTTTGGGCAAAAAATTAAGTTTCTCCAATCTTCCCAAATTCTGATAGAGGGCCATGAGACTTAGACCTGAGTGCAAAAATGGATGCTCTAGCCCCTTCCAGAGCTGAGATATCGAAACTCAAAAATTCGGCCCGAAAAAAAAAAACGACAGTGGTACCCCTTACGTTTTTTTTTGGGCGAAAAATTAAGTTTCTCCAATCTTCCCAAATTCTGATAGAGGGCCATGAGACTTAGACCTGAGTGCAAAAATGGAGGCTCTAGCCCCTTCCAGAGCTGAGATATCGAAACTCAAAAATTCGGCCCGAAAAAAAAACGACAGTGGTACCCCTTACGTTTTTTTTTTGGGCAAAAAATTAAGTTTCTCCAATCTTCCCAAATTCTGATAGAGGGCCATGAGACTTAGACCTGAGTGCAAAAATGGAGGCTCTAGCCCCTTCCAGAGCTGAGATATCGAAACTCAAAAATTCGGCCGAAAAAAAAAACGACAGTGGTACCCCTTACGTTTTTTTTTTTGGGCGAAAATTTAAGTTTCTCCAATCTTCCCAAATTCTGATAGAGGGCCATGAGACTTAGACCTGAGTGCAAAAATGGAGGCTCTAGCCCCTTCCAGAGCTGAGATATCGAAATTCAAAAATTCGGCCCGAAAAAAAAAAACGACAGTGGTACCCCTTACGTTTTTTTTTTTTGGGCGAAAAATTAAGTTTCTCCAATCTTCCCAAATTCTGATAGAGGGCCATGAGACTTAGACCTGAGTGCAAAAATGGAGGCTCTAGCCCCTTCCAGAGCTGAGATATCGAAACTCAAAAATTCGGCCCGAAAAAAAAAACGACAGTGGTACCCCTTACGTTTTTTTTTTTGGGCAAAAAATTAAGTTTCTCCAATCTTCCCAAATTCTGATAGAGGGCCATGAGACTTAGACCTGAGTGCAAAAATGGAGGCTCTAGCCCCTTCCAGAGCTGAGATATCGAAACTCAAAAATTCGGCCCGAAAAAAAAAACGACAGTGGTACCCCTTACGTTTTTTTTTTGGGCAAAAAATTAAGTTTCTCCAATCTTCCCAAATTCTGATAGAGGGCCATGAGACTTAGACCTGAGTGCAAAAATGGAGGCTCTAGCCCCTTCCAGAGCTGAGATATCGAAACTCAAAAATTCGGCCGAAAAAAAAACGACAGTGGTACCCCTTACGTTTTTTTTTTTGGGCGAAAAATTAAGTTTCTCCAATCTTCCCAAATTCTGATAGAGGGCCATGAGACTTAGACCTGAGTGCAAAAATGGAGGCTCTAGCCCCTTCCAGAGCTGAGATATCGAAATTCAAAAATTCGGCCCGAAAAAAAAAAACGACAGTGGTACCCCTTACGTTTTTTTTTTTTGGGCGAAAAATTAAGTTTCTCCAATCTTCCCAAATTCTGATAGAGGGCCATGAGACTTAGACCTGAGTGCAAAAATGGAGGCTCTAGCCCCTTCCAGAGCTGAGATATCGAAACTCAAAAATTCGGCCCGAAAAAAAAAACGACAGTGGTACCCCTTACGTTTTTTTTTTTGGGCAAAAAATTAAGTTTCTCCAATCTTCCCAGATTCTGATAGAGGGCCATGAGACTTAGACCTGAGTGCAAAAATGGAGGCTCTAGCCCCTTCCAGTGCTGAGATATCGAAACTCAAAAATTCGGCCCGAAAAAAAACGACAGTGGTACCCCTTACGTTTTTTTTTTTGGGCGAAAAATTAAGTTTCTCCAATCTTCCCAAATTCTGATAGAGGGCCATGAGACTTAGACCTGCGTGCAAAAATGGAGGCTCTAGCCCATTCCAGAGCTGAGATATCGAAACTCAAAAATTCGGCCCGAAAAAAAAAACGACAGTGGTACCCCTTACGTTTTTTTTTTTTTGGGCGAAAAATTAAGTTTCTCCAATCTTCCCAAATTCTGATAGAGGGCCATGAGACTTAGACCTGAGTGCAAAAATGGAGGCTCTAGCCCCTTCCAGAGCTGAGATATCGAAACTCAAAAATTCGGCCCGAAAAAAAGACGACAGTGGTACCCCTTACGGTTTTTTTTTGGGCGAAAAATTAATTTTCTCCAATCTTCCCAAATTCTGATAGAGGGCCATGAGACTTAGACCTGAGTGCAAAAATGGAGGCTCTAGCCCCTTCCAGAGCTGAGATATCGAAACTCAAAAATTCGGCCCGAAAAAAAAAACGACAGTGGTACCCCTTACGTTTTTTTTTTTGGGCGAAAAATTAAGTTTCTCCAATCTTCCCAAATTCTGATAGAGGGCCATGAGACGTAGACCTGAGTGCAAAAATGGAGGCTCTAGCCCCTTCCAGAGCTGAGATATCGAAACTCAAAAATTCGGCCCGAAAAAAAAACGACAGTGGTACCCCTTACGTTTTTTTTTTTGGGCGAAAAATTAAGTTTCTCCAATCTTCCCAAATTCTGATAGAGGGCCATGAGACTTAGACCTGAGTGCAAAAATGGAGGTTCTAGCCCCTTCCAGAGCTGAGATATCGAAACTCAAAAATTCGGCCCGAAAAAAAAACGACAGTGGTACCCCTTACGTTTTTTTTTTTTTTGGGCGAAAAATTAAGTTTCTCCAATCTTCCCAAATTCTGATAGAGGGCCATGAGACTTAGACCTGAGTGCAAAAATGGAGGTTCTAGCCCCTTCCAGAGCTGAGATATCGAAACTCAAAAATTCGGCCCGAAAAAAAAAACGACAGTGGTACCCCTTACGTTTTTTTTTTTGGGCGAAAAATTAAGTTTCTCCAATCTTCCCAAATTCTGATAGAGGGCCATGAGACTTAGACCTGAGTGCAAAAATGGAGGTTCTAGCCCCTTCCAGAGCTGAGATATCGAAACTCAAAAATTCGGCCCGAAAAAAAAAACGACAGTGGTACCCCTTACGTTTTTTTTTTTTGGCGAAAAATTAAGTTTCTCCAATCTTCCCAAATTCTGATAGAGGGCCATGAGACTTAGACCTGAGTGCAAAAATGGAGGTTCTAGCCCCTTCCAGAGCTGAGATATCGAAACTCAAAAATTCGGCCCGAAAAAAAAACGACAGTGGTACCCCTTACGTTTTTTTTTTTGGGCGAAAAATTAAGTTTCTCCAATCTTCCCAAATTCTGATAGAGGGCCATGAGACTTAGACCTGAGTGCAAAAATGGAGGTTCTAGCCCCTCCCAGAGCTGAGATATCGAAACTCAAAAATTCGGCCCGAAAAAAAAAACGACAGTGGTACCCCTTACGTTTTTTTTTTTGGGCGAAAAATTAAGTTTCTCCAATCTTCCCAAATTCTGATAGAGGGCCATGAGACTTAGACCTGAGTGCAAAAATGGAGGTTCTAGCCCCTTCCAGAGCTGAGATATCGAAACTCAAAAATTCGGCCCGAAAAAAAAACGACAGTGGTACCCCTTACGTTTTTTTTTTGGGCGAAAAATTAAGTTTCTCCAATCTTCCCAAATTCTGATAGAGGGCCATGAGACTTAGACCTGAGTGCAAAAATGGAGGTTCTAGCCCCTTCCAGAGCTGAGATATCGAAACTCAAAAATTCGGCCCGAAAAAAAAACGACAGTGGTACCCCTTACGGTTTTTTTTTTGGGCGAAAAATTAAGTTTCTCCAATCTTCCCAAATTCTGATAGAGGGCCATGAGACTTAGACCTGAGTGCAAAAATGGAGGTTCTAGCCCCTTCCAGAGCTGAGATATCGAAACTCAAAAATTCGGCCCGAAAAAAAAACGACAGTGGTACCCCTTACGTTTTTTTTTTTTGGGCGAAAAATTAAGTTTCTCCAATCTTCCCAAATTCTGATAGAGGGCCATGAGACTTAGACCTGAGTGCAAAAATGGAGGTTCTAGCCCCTTCCAGAGCTGAGATATCGAAACTCAAAAATTCGGCCCGAAAAAAAAACGACAGTGGTACCCCTTACGTTTTTTTTTTTGGGCAAAAAATTAAGTTTCTCCAATCTTCCCAAATTCTGATAGAGGGCCATGAGACTTAGACCTGAGTGCAAAAATGGAGGTTCTAGCCCCTTCCAGAGCTGAGATATTGAAACTCAAAAATTCGGCCCGAAAAAAAAACGACAGTGGTACCCCTTACGTTTTTTTTTTGGGCGAAAAATTAAGTTTCTCCAATCTTCCCAAATTCTGATAGAGGGCCATGAGACTTAGACCTGAGTGCAAAAATGGAGGTTCTAGCCCCTTCCAGAGCTGAGATATCGAAACTCAAAAATTCGGCCCGAAAAAAAAACGACAGTGGTACCCCTTACGTTTTTTTTTTTGGGCGAAAAATTAAGTTTCTCCAATCTTCCCAAATTCTGATAGAGGGCCATGAGACTTAGACCTGAGTGCAAAAATGGAGGTTCTAGCCCCTTCCAGAGCTGAGATATCGAAACTCAAAAATTCGGCCCGAAAAAAAAACGACAGTGGTACCCCTTACGTTTTTTTTTTTTGGGCGAAAAATTAAGTTTCTCCAATCTTCCCAAATTCTGATAGAGGGCCATGAGACTTAGACCTGAGTGCAAAAATGGAGGTTCTAGCCCCTTCCAGAGCTGAGATATCGAAACTCAAAAATTCGGCCCGAAAAAAAAACGACAGTGGTACCCCTTACGTTTTTTTTTTTGGGCGAAAAATTAAGTTTCTCCAATCTTCCCAAATTCTGATAGAGGGCCATGAGACTTAGACCTGAGTGCAAAAATGGAGGTTCTAGCCCCTTCCAGAGCTGAGATATCGAAACTCAAAAATTCGGCCCGAAAAAAAAAAGGACAGTGGTACCCCTTACGTTTTTTTTTTTGGGGCGAAAAATTAAGTATCCCCAATCTTCTCAAAACTCTGGATTCTGATAGAGGGTCGTGAGACTTAGACTTGAGTGCAACAATGGAGGCTCTTGACCCTTCCAAAGCTGAGATATCGAAAATCAAAATTTTGACCCGAAAAAAAACGACAGTGTTACCCCTTACGGTTTTTTTGGGTGGCAAAAAATTAAGTATCCCCAATCTTCTCAAAACTCTGGATTATGATAGAGGGCCATGTGACTTAGACCTGAGTGAAAAAAATGAAGGCTCTAGCCCCTTCCAGAGCTGAGATATCGAAACTCAAAAATTCGGCCCGAAAAAAAAAACGACAGTGGTACCCCTTACGTTTTTTTTTTTTGGGCGAAAAATTAAGTTTCTCCAATCTTCCCAAATTCTGATAGAGGGCCATGAGACTTAGACCTGAGTGCAAAAATGGAGGCTCTAGCCCCTTCCAGAGCTGAGATATCGAAACTCAAAAATTTGGCCCGAAAAAAAAACGACAGTGGTACCCCTTACGTTTTTTTTTTTTGGGGCGAAAAATTAAGTTTCTCCAATCTTCCCAAAACTCTGGATTCTGATAGAGGGCCATGAGACTTAGACCTGAGTGCAAAAATGGAGGCTCTAGCCCCTTCCAGAGCTGAGATATCGAAACTCAAAAATTCGGCCCGAAAAAAAAACGACAGTGGTACCCCTTACGTTTTTTTTTTTGGGTGAAAAATTAAGTTTCTCCAATCTTCCCAAATTCTGATAGAGGGCCATGAGACTTAGACCTGAGTGCAACAATGGAGGCTCTAGACCCTTCAAGAGCTGAGATGTCGAAACTCAAAATTTCGACCCGAAAAAAAAAAAACGACAGTGTTACACCTTACGTTTTTTTATTTTTGGGCGAAAAATTAAGTATCCCCAATCTTCTCAAAACTCTGGATTTTGATAGAGGGCCATGAGACATAGACCTGAGTGCAACAATGGATGCTCTAGACCGTTCCAGAGCTGAGATATCGAAAATCAAAATTTCGACCCGAAAAAAAAAAACGACAGTGTTACCCCTTACGTTTTTTTTTTGGACGAAAAATTAAGTATCCCCAATCTTCTAAAAACTCTGGATTCTGATAGAGGGCAGTGAGCCTTAGACCTGAGTGCAAAAATGGAGGCTCTAGACCCTTCCAGAGCTGATATATCGAAAATCAAAATTTCGACCAGAAAAAAAAACGACAGTGTTACCCCTTACGTTTTTTTTTTGGGCGAAAAATTAAGTATCCCCAATCTTCTCAAAACTCTGGATTCTGATAGAGGGCCATGAGACATAGACCTGAGTGCAACAATGGATGCTCTAGACCGTTCCAGAGCTGAGATATCGAAAATCAAAATTTCGACCCGAAAAAAAAACGACAGTGTTACCCCTTAAGTTTTTTTTTTGGGGCGAAAAATTAAGTTTTCCCAATCTTCTCAAAACTCTGGATTCTGATAGAGGGCCGTGAGCCTTAGACCTGAGTGCAAAAATGGAGGCTCTAGACCCTTCCAGAGCTGAGATATCGAAACTCAAAATTTCGACCCGACAAAAAAAAGGACAGTGGTACCCCTTACGTTTTTTTTTTTTAGGGGAGAAAAATTAAGTATCCCCAATCGTCTCAAAACTCTGGATTCTGATAGAGGGCCGTGAGACTTAGACTTGAGTGCAACAATGGAGGCTCTTGACCCTTCCAAAGCTGAGATATCGAAAATCAAAATTTCGACCCGAAAAAAAACGACAGTGTTACCCCTTACGGTTTTTTTGGGTGGCAAAAAATTAAGTATCCCCAATCTTCTCAAAACTCTGGATTCTGATAGAGGGCCATGAGACTTAGACCTGAGTGCAACAATGGAGGCTCTAGACCCTTCCAAAGCTGAGATATCGAAAATCAAAATTTCGACCCGAAAAAAAACGACAGTGTTACCCCTTACGTTTTTTTTTTTTGGGCGAAAAATTAAGTATGCCCAATCTTCTCAAAACTCTGGATTCTGATAGAGGACCATGAGACTTAGACCTGAGTGCAAAAATGGAGGCTCTATACCCTTCCAGAGCTGAGATATCGAAACTCAAAAATTCGACCCGAAAAAAAAAAAACGACAGTGGTACCCCTTTCGTTTTTGTTTTTTTTTTCGGGCAAAAAATTTAGTTTCTCCAATCTTCTCAAAATTCTGGATTCTGATAGAGGGCCGTGAGACTTAGACCTGAGTGCAAAAATGGAGGCTCTATACCCTTCCAGAGCTGAGATATCGAAACTCAAAAATTCGACCCGAAAAAAAAAAACGACAGTGTTACCCCTTTCGTTTTTTTTTTTTGGCGAAAAATTAAGTTTCTCCAATCGTCTCAAAACTCTGTATTCTGATAGAGTGCCATGAGACTTAGACCTGCGTGCAAAAACGGAGGCTCTAGACCCATCCAGAGCTGAGATATCGAAACTCAAAAATTCGACTCGAAAAAAAAAAACGACAGTGGTACCCCTTTCGTTTTTGTTTTTTTCGGGCGAAAAATTTAGTTTCTCCAATCTTCTCAAAGCTCTGGATTCTGATAGAGGGCCATGAGACTTAGACCTAAGTATTAAAATTGAGGCTCTAGACCCTTCCTGAGCTGAGATATTGAAACTCAAAAATTCGACCCGAAAAAAAAAACGACAGTGGTACCCCTTTCGTTTTTGTTTTTTTTTGGGCGAAAAATTAAGTTTCTCCAATCTTCTTAAAACTCTGGATTATGATAGAGGGCCATGAGACTTAGACCTGGGTGCAAAAATGGAGGCTCTAGATCCTTCCAGAGCTGAGATGTCGAAACTCCAAAATACGACCCGAAAAAAAAAACGACAATGGTACCCCTTTCATTTTTTTTTTCGGGCGAAAAATTAAGTTTCTCCAATCTTCTCAAAACTCTGGATTCTGATAGAGGGCCATGAGACATAGACCTGAGTGCAACAATGGAGGCTCTAGACCCTTCCAGAGCTGAGATGTCGAAACTCAAAATTTCGACCCGAAAAAAAAAAACGACAGTGTTACCCCTTACGTTTTTTAATTTTTGGTCGAAAAATTAAGTATCCCCAATCTTCTCAAAACTCTGGATTCTGTTAGAGGGCCATGAGACATAGACCTGAGTGCAACAATGGATGCTCTAGACCGTTCCAGAGCTGAGATATCGAAAATCAAAATTTCGACCCGAAAAAAAAACGACAGTGTTACCCCTTACGTTTTTTTTTTGGGCGAAAAATTAAGTATCCCCAATCTTCTAAAAACTCTGGATTCTGATAGAGGGCAGTGAGCCTTAGACCTGAGTGCAAAAATGGAGGCTCTAGACCCTTCCAGAGCTGATATATCGAAAATCAAAATTTCGACCAGAAAAAAAAACGACAGTGTTACCCCTTACGTTTTTTTTTTGGGCGAAAAATTAAGTATCCCCAATCTTCTCAAAACTCTGGATTCTGATAGAGGGCCATGAGACATAGACCTGAGTGCAAAAATGGAGGCTCTAGACCCTTCCAGAGCTGATATATCGAAAATCAAAATTTCGACCAGAAAAAAAAACGACAGTGTTACCCCTTACGTTTTTTTTTTGGGCGAAAAATTAAGTATCCCCAATCTTCTAAAAACTCTGGATTCTGATAGAGGGCAGTGAGCCTTAGACCTGAGTGCAAAAATGGAGGCTCTAGACCCTTCCAGAGCTGAGATATCGAAACTCAAAATTTCGACCCGACAAAAAAAAGGACAGTGGTACCCCTTACGTTTTTTTTTTTGGGGCGAAAAATTAAGTATCCCCAATCTTCTCAAAACTCTGGATTCTGATAGAGGGCCGTGAGACTTAGACTTGAGTGCAACAATGGAGGCTCTTGACCCTTCCAAAGCTGAGATATCGAAAATCAAAATTTTGACCCGAAAAAAAACGACAGTGTTACCCCTTACGGTTTTTTTGGGTGGCAAAAAATTAAGTATCCCCAATCTTCTCAAAACTCTGGATTCTGATAGAGGGCCATGTGACTTAGACCTGAGTGAAAAAATGAAGGCTCTAGCCCCTTCCAGAGCTGAGATATCGAAACTCAAAAATTCGGCCCGAAAAAAAAAACGACAGTGGTACCCCTTACGTTTTTTTTTTTTGGGGCGAAAAATTAAGTTTCTCCAATCTTCCCAAAACTCTGGATTCTGATAGAGGGCCATGAGACTTAGACCTGAGTGCAAAAATGGAGGCTCTAGCCCCTTCCAGAGCTGAGATATCGAAACTCAAAAATTCGGCCCGAAAAAAAAACGACAGTGGTACCCCTTACGTTTTTTTTTTTGGGCGAAAAATTAAGTTTCTCCAATCTTCCCAAATTCTGATAGAGGGCCATGAGACTTAGACCTGAGTGCAAAAATGGAGGCTCTAGCCCCTTCCAGAGCTGAGATATCGAAACTCAAAAATTCGGCCCGAAAAAAAAACGACAGTGGTACCCCTTACGTTTTTTTTTTTTGGGCGAAAAATTAAGTTTCTCCAATCTTCCCAAATTCTGATAGAGGGCCATGAGACATAGACCTGAGTGCAACAATGGAGGCTCTAGACCCTTCCAGAGCTGAGATGTCGAAACTCAAAATTTCGACCCGAAAAAAAAAACGACAGTGTTACCCCTTACGTTTTTTTATTTTTGGGCGAAAAATTAAGTATCCCCAATCTTCTCAAAACTCTGGATTTTGATAGAGGGCCATGAGACATAGACCTGAGTGCAACAATGGATGCTCTAGACCGTTCCAGAGCTGAGATATCGAAAATCAAAATTTCGACCCGAAAAAAAAAACGACAGTGTTACCCCTTACGTTTTTTTTTTGGACGAAAAATTAAGTATCCCCAATCTTCTAAAAACTCTGGATTCTGATAGAGGGCAGTGAGCCTTAGACCTGAGTGCAAAAATGGAGGCTCTAGACCCTTCCAGAGCTGATATATCGAAAATCAAAATTTCGACCAGAAAAAAAAACGACAGTGTTACCCCTTACGTTTTTTTTTTTTGGGCGAAAAATTAAGTATCCCCAATCTTCTCAAAACTCTGGATTCTGATAGAGGGCCATGAGACATAGACCTGAGTGCAACAATGGATGCTCTAGACCGTTCCAGAGCTGAGATATCGAAAATCAAAATTTCGACCCGAAAAAAAAAACGACAGTGTTACCCCTTAAGTTTTTTTTTTGGGGCGAAAAATTAAGTATTCCCAATCTTCTCAAAACTCTGGATTCTGATAGAGGGCCGTGAGCCTTAGACCTGAGTGCAAAAATGGAGGCTCTAGACCCTTCCAGAGCTGAGATATCGAAACTCAAAATTTCGACCCGACAAAAAAAAGGACAGTGGTACCCCTTACGTTTTTTTTTTGGGGCGAAAAATTAAGTATCCCCAATCTTCTCAAAACTCTGGATTCTGATAGAGGGCCGTGAGACTTAGACTTGAGTGCAACAATGGAGGCTCTTGACCCTTCCAAAGCTGAGATATCGAAAATCAAAATTTCGACCCGAAAAAAAACGACAGTGTTACCCCTTACGGTTTTTTTGGGTGGCAAAAAATTAAGTATCCCCAATCTTCTCAAAACTCTGGATTCTGATAGAGGGCCATGTGACTTAGACCTGAGTGAAAAAATGGAGGCTCTAGCCCCTTCCAGAGCTGAGATATCGAAACTCAAAAATTTGGCCCGAAAAAAAAACGACAGTGGTACCCCTTACGTTTTTTTTTTTGGGGCGAAAAATTAAGTTTCTCCAATCTTCCCAAAACTCTGGATTCTGATAGAGGGCCATGAGACTTAGACCTGAGTGCAAAAATGGAGGCTCTAGCCCCTTCCAGAGCTGAGATATCGAAACTCAAAAATTCGGCCCGAAAAAAAAACGACAGTGGTACCCCTTACGTTTTTTTTTTTTGGGCGAAAAATTAAGTTTCTCCAATCTTCCCAAATTCTGATAGAGGGCCAAGAGACTTAGATCTGAGTGCAAAAATGGAGGATCTAGCCCCTTCCAGAGCTGAGATATCGAAACTCAAAAATTCGGCCCGAAAAAAAAAAACGACAGTGGTACCCCTTACGTTTTTTTTTTTGGGGCAAAAAATTAAGTTTCTCCAATCTTCCCAAATTCTGATAGAGGGCCATGAGACTTAGACCTGAGTGCAAAAATGGATGCTCTAGCCCCTTCCAGAGCTGAGATATCGAAACTCAAAAATTCGGCCCGAAAAAAAAAACGACAGTGGTACCCCTTACGTTTTTTTTTTGGGCGAAAAATTAAGTTTCTCCAATCTTCCCAAATTCTGATAGAGGGCCAAGAGACTTAGACCTGAGTGCAAAAATGGAGGCTCTAGCCCCTTCCAGAGCTGAGATATCGAAACTCAAAATTTCTACCCGAAAAAAAAAACGACAGTGGTACCCCTTACGTTTTTTTTTTGGGCAAAAAATTCAGTTTCTCCAATCTTCCCAAATTCTGATAGAGGGCCATGAGACTTAGACCTGAGTGCAAAAATGGAGGCTCTAGCCCCTTCCAGAGCTGAGATATCGAAACTCAAAAATTCGGCCCGAAAAAAAAACGACAGTGGTACCCCTTACGTTTTTTTTTTGGGCAAAAAATTCAGTTTCTCCAATCTTCCCAAATTCTGATAGAGGGCCATGAGACCTAGACCTGAGTGCAAAAATGGAGGCTCTAGCCCCTTCCAGAGCTGAGATATCGAAACTCAAAAATTCGGCCTGAAAAAAAAAACGACAGTGGTACCCCTTACGTGTTTTTTTTGGGCGAAAAATTAAGTTTCTCCAATCTTCCCAAATTCTGATAGAGGGCCATGAGACTTAGACCTGAGTGCAAAAATGGAGGCTCTAGCCCCTTCCAGAGCTGAGATATCGAAACTCAAAAATTCGGCCCGAAAAAAAAAACGACAGTGGTACCCCTTACGTTTTTTTTTTTGGGCGAAAAATTAAGTTTCTCCAATCTTCCCAAATTCTGATAGAGGGCCATGAGACTTAGACCTGAGTGCAAAAATGGAGGCTCTAGCCCCTTCCAGAGCTGAGATATCGAAACTCAAAAATTCGGCCCGAAAAAAAAACGACAGTGGTACCCCTTACGGTTTTTTTTTGGGCGAAAAATTAAGTTTCTCCAATCTTCCCAAATTCTGATAGAGGGCCATGAGACTTAGACCTGAGTGCAAAAATAGAGGCTCTAGCCCCTTCCAGAGCTGAGATATCGAAACTCAAAAATTCGGCCCGAAAAAAAAAAACGACAGTGGTACCCCTTACGTTTTTTTTTTGGGCGAAAAATTAAGTTTCTCCAATCTTCCCAAATTCTAATAGAGGGCCATGAGACTTAGACCTGAGTGCAAAAATGGAGGCTCTAGCCCCTTCCAGAGCTGAGATATCGAAACTCAAAAATTCGGCCCGAAAAAAAAAACGACAGTGGTACCCCTTACGTTTTTTTTTTTGGGCAAAAAATTAAGTTTCTCCAATCTTCCCAAATTCTGATAGAGGGCCATGAGACTTAGACCTGAGTGCAAAAATGGAGGCTCTAGCCCCTTCCAGAGCTGAGATATCGAAACTCAAAAATTCGGCCCGAAAAAAAAACGACAGTGGTACCCCTTACGTTTTTTTTTGGGCGAAAAATTAAGTTTCTCCAATCTTCCCAAATTCTGATAGAGGGCCATGAGACTTAGACCTGAGTGCAAAAATGGAGGCTCTAGCCCCTTCCAGAGCTGAGATATCGAAACTCAAAAATTCGGCCCGAAAAAAAAAAAACGACAGTGGTACCCCCTTGGTTTTTTTTTTTGGGCAAAAAATTAAGTTTCTCCAATCTTCCCAAATTCTGATAGAGGGCCATGAGACTTAGACCTGAGTGCAAAAATGGAGGCTCTAGCCCCTTCCAGAGCTGAGATATCGAAACTCAAAAATTCGGCCCGAAAAAAAAACGACAGTGGTACCCCTTACGGTTTTTTTTTGGGCAAAAAATTAAGTTTCTCCAATCTTCCCAAATTCTGATAGAGGGCCATGAGACTTAGACCTGAGTGCAAAAATGGATGCTCTAGCCCCTTCCAGAGCTGAGATATCGAAACTCAAAAATTCGGCCCGAAAAAAAAAAACGACAGTGGTACCCCTTACGTTTTTTTTTGGGCGAAAAATTAAGTTTCTCCAATCTTCCCAAATTCTGATAGAGGGCCATGAGACTTAGACCTGAGTGCAAAAATGGAGGCTCTAGCCCCTTCCAGAGCTGAGATATCGAAACTCAAAAATTCGGCCCGAAAAAAAAACGACAGTGGTACCCCTTACGTTTTTTTTTTGGGCAAAAAATTAAGTTTCTCCAATCTTCCCAAATTCTGATAGAGGGCCATGAGACTTAGACCTGAGTGCAAAAATGGAGGCTCTAGCCCCTTCCAGAGCTGAGATATCGAAACTCAAAAATTCGGCCGAAAAAAAAAACGACAGTGGTACCCCTTACGTTTTTTTTTTTGGGCGAAAATTTAAGTTTCTCCAATCTTCCCAAATTCTGATAGAGGGCCATGAGACTTAGACCTGAGTGCAAAAATGGAGGCTCTAGCCCCTTCCAGAGCTGAGATATCGAAATTCAAAAATTCGGCCCGAAAAAAAAAAACGACAGTGGTACCCCTTACGTTTTTTTTTTTTGGGCGAAAAATTAAGTTTCTCCAATCTTCCCAAATTCTGATAGAGGGCCATGAGACTTAGACCTGAGTGCAAAAATGGAGGCTCTAGCCCCTTCCAGAGCTGAGATATCGAAACTCAAAAATTCGGCCCGAAAAAAAAAACGACAGTGGTACCCCTTACGTTTTTTTTTTTGGGCAAAAAATTAAGTTTCTCCAATCTTCCCAAATTCTGATAGAGGGCCATGAGACTTAGACCTGAGTGCAAAAATGGAGGCTCTAGCCCCTTCCAGAGCTGAGATATTGAAACTCAAAAATTCGGCCCGAAAAAAAAACGACAGTGGTACCCCTTACGTTTTTTTTTTGGGCGAAAAATTAAGTTTCTCCAATCTTCCCAAATTCTGATAGAGGGCCATGAGACTTAGACCTGAGTGCAAAAATGGAGGTTCTAGCCCCTTCCAGAGCTGAGATATCGAAACTCAAAAATTCGGCCCGAAAAAAAACGACAGTGGTACCCCTTACGTTTTTTTTTTTGGGCGAAAAATTAAGTTTCTCCAATCTTCCCAAATTCTGATAGAGGGCCATGAGACTTAGACCTGAGTGCAAAAATGGAGGTTCTAGCCCCTTCCAGAGCTGAGATATCGAAACTCAAAAATTCGGCCCGAAAAAAAAACGACAGTGGTACCCCTTACGTTTTTTTTTTTTGGGCGAAAAATTAAGTTTCTCCAATCTTCCCAAATTCTGATAGAGGGCCATGAGACTTAGACCTGAGTGCAAAAATGGAGGTTCTAGCCCCTTCCAGAGCTGAGATATCGAAACTCAAAAATTCGGCCCGAAAAAAAAACGACAGTGGTACCCCTTACGTTTTTTTTTTTGGGCGAAAAATTAAGTTTCTCCAATCTTCCCAAATTCTGATAGAGGGCCATGAGACTTAGACCTGAGTGCAAAAATGGAGGTTCTAGCCCCTTCCAGAGCTGAGATATCGAAACTCAAAAATTCGGCCCGAAAAAAAAACGACAGTGGTACCCCTTACGTTTTTTTTTTTGGGCGAAAAATTAAGTTTCTCCAATCTTCCCAAATTCTGATAGAGGGCCATGAGACTTAGACCTGAGTGCAAAAATGGAGGTTCTAGCCCCTCCCAGAGCTGAGATATCGAAACTCAAAAATTCGGCCCGAAAAAAAAAACGACAGTGGTACCCCTTACGTTTTTTTTTTTGGGCGAAAAATTAAGTTTCTCCAATCTTCCCAAATTCTGATAGAGGGCCATGAGACTTAGACCTGAGTGCAAAAATGGAGGTTCTAGCCCCTTCCAGAGCTGAGATATCGAAACTCAAAAATTCGGCCCGAAAAAAAAACGACAGTGGTACCCCTTACGTTTTTTTTTTTGGGCGAAAAATTAAGTTTCTCCAATCTTCCCAAATTCTGATAGAGGGCCATGAGACTTAGACCTGAGTGCAAAAATGGAGGTTCTAGCCCCTTCCAGAGCTGAGATATCGAAACTCAAAAATTCGGCCCGAAAAAAAAACGACAGTGGTACCCCTTACGGTTTTTTTTTTGGGCGAAAAATTAAGTTTCTCCAATCTTCCCAAATTCTGATAGAGGGCCATGAGACTTAGACCTGAGTGCAAAAATGGAGGTTCTAGCCCCTTCCAGAGCTGAGATATCGAAACTCAAAAATTCGGCCCGAAAAAAAAACGACAGTGGTACCCCTTACGTTTTTTTTTTTTGGGCGAAAAATTAAGTTTCTCCAATCTTCCCAAATTCTGATAGAGGGCCATGAGACTTAGACCTGAGTGCAAAAATGGAGGTTCTAGCCCCTTCCAGAGCGGAGATATCGAAACTCAAAAATTCGGCCCGAAAAAAACACGACAGTGGTACCCCTTACGTTTTTTTTTTTTGGGCAAAAAATTAAGTTTCTCCAATCTTCCCAAATTCTGATAGAGGGCCATGAGACTTAGACCTGAGTGCAAAAATGGAGGTTCTAGCCCCTTCCAGAGCTGAGATATCGAAACTCAAAAATTCGGCCCGAAAAAAAAACGACAGTGGTACCCCTTACGTTTTTTTTTTGGGCGAAAAATTAAGTTTCTCCAATCTTCCCAAATTCTGATAGAGGGCCATGAGACTTAGACCTGAGTGCAAAAATGGAGGTTCTAGCCCCTTCCAGAGCTGAGATATCGAAACTCAAAAATTCGGCCCGAAAAAAAAACGACAGTGGTACCCCTTACGTTTTTTTTTTTGGGCGAAAAATTAAGTTTCTCCAATCTTCCCAAATTCTGATAGAGGGCCATGAGACTTAGACCTGAGTGCAAAAATGGAGGTTCTAGCCCCTTCCAGAGCTGAGATATCGAAACTCAAAAATTCGGCCCGAAAAAAAAACGACAGTGGTACCCCTTACGTTTTTTTTTTTGGGCGAAAAATTAAGTTTCTCCAATCTTCCCAAATTCTGATAGAGGGCCATGAGACTTAGACCTGAGTGCAAAAATGGAGGTTCTAGCCCCTTCCAGAGCTGAGATATCGAAACTCAAAAATTCGGCCCGAAAAAAAAACGACAGTGGTACCCCTTACGTTTTTTTTTTGGGGCGAAAAATTAAGTTTCTCCAATCTTCCCAAATTCTGATAGAGGGCCATGAGACTTAGACCTGAGTGCAAAAATGGAGGTTCTAGCCCCTTCCAGAGCTGAGATATCGAAACTCAAAAATTCGGCCCGAAAAAAAAACGACAGTGGTACCCCTTACGTTTTTTTTTTGGGCGAAAAATTAAGTTTCTCCAATCTTCCCAAATTCTGATAGAGGGCCATGAGACTTAGACCTGAGTGCAAAAATGGAGGCTCTAGCCCCTTCCAGAGCTGAGATATCGAAACTCAAAAATTCGGCCCGAAAAAAAAAAACGACAGTGGTACCCCTTACGTTTTTTTTTTTGGCGAAAAATTAAGTTTCTCCAATCTTCCCAAATTCTGATAGAGGGCCATGAGACTTAGACCTGAGTGCAAAAATGGAGGTTCTAGCCCCTTCCAGAGCTGAGATATCGAAACTCAAAAATTCGGCCCGAAAAAAAAACGACAGTGGTACCCCTTACGTTTTTTTTTTTGGGCGAAAAATTAAGTTTCTCCAATCTTCCCAAATTCTGATAGAGGGCCATGAGACTTAGACCTGAGTGCAAAAATGGAGGTTCTAGCCCCTTCCAGAGCTGAGATATCGAAACTCAAAAATTCGGCCCGAAAAAAAAACGACAGTGGTACCCCTTACGTTTTTTTTTTTGGGCGAAAAATTAAGTTTCTCCAATCTTCCCAAATTCTGATAGAGGGCCATGAGACTTAGACCTGAGTGCAAAAATGGAGGTTCTAGCCCCTTCCAGAGCTGAGATATCGAAACTCAAAAATTCGGCCCGAAAAAAAAACGACAGTGGTACCCCTTACGTTTTTTTTTTTGGGCGAAAAATTAAGTTTCTCCAATCTTCCCAAATTCTGATAGAGGGCCATGAGACTTAGACCTGAGTGCAAAAATGGAGGTTCTAGCCCCTTCCAGAGCTGAGATATCGAAACTCAAAAATTCGGCCCGAAAAAAAAAACGACAGTGGTACCCCTTACGTTTTTTTTTTGGGCGAAAAATTAAGTTTCTCCAATCTTCCCAAATTCTGATAGAGGGCCATGAGACTTAGACCTGAGTGCAAAAATGGAGGTTCTAGCCCCTTCCAGAGCTGAGATATCGAAACTCAAAAATTCGGCCCGAAAAAAAAACGACAGTGGTACCCCTTACGTTTTTTTTTTTTGGGCGAAAAATTAAGTTTCTCCAATCTTCCCAAATTCTGATAGAGGGCCATGAGACTTAGACCTGAGTGCAAAAATGGAGGTTCTAGCCCCTTCCAGAGCTGAGATATCGAAACTAAAAAATTCGGCCCGAAAAAAAAAACGACAGTGGTACCCCTTATGTTTTTTTTTTGGGCGAAAAATTAAGTTTCTCCAATCTTCCCGAATTCTGATAGAGGGCCATGAGACTTAGACCTGAGTGCAAAAATGGAGGTTCTAGCCCCTTCCAGAGCTGAGATATCGAAACTCAAAAATTCGGCCCGAAAAAAAAACGACAGTGGTACCCCTTACGTTTTTTTTTTTGGGCGAAAAATTAAGTTTCTCCAATCTTCCCAAATTCTGATAGAGGGCCATGAGACTTAGACCTGAGTGCAAAAATGGAGGTTCTAGCCCCTTCCAGAGCTGAGATAATGAAACTCAAAAATTCGGCCCGAAAAAAAAAACGACAGTGGTACCCCTTACGTTTTTTTTTGGGGCGAAAAATTAAGTTTCTTCAATCTTCCCAAATTCTGATAGAGGGCCATGAGACTTAGACCTGAGTGCAAAAATGGAGGTTCTAGCCCCTTCCAGAGCTGAGATATCGAAACTCAAAAATTCGGCCCGAAAAAAAAACGACAGTGGTACCCCTTACGTTTTTTTTTTTGGGCGAAAAATTAAGTTTCTCCAATCTTCCCAAATTCTGATAGAGGGCCATGAGACTTAGACCTGAGTGCAAAAATGGAGGTTCTAGCCCCTTCCAGAGCTGAGATATCGAAACTCAAAAATTCGGCCCGAAAAAAAAACGACAGTGGTACCCCTTACGTTTTTTTTTTTGGGCGAAAAATTAAGTTTCTCCAATCTTCCCAAATTCTGATAGAGGGCCATGAGACTTAGACCTGAGTGCAAAAATGGAGGTTCTAGCCCCTTCCAGAGCTGAGATATCGAAACTCAAAAATTCGGCCCGAAAAAAAAACGACAGTGGTACCCCTTACGTTTTTTTTTTTGGGCGAAAAATTAAGTTTCTCCAATCTTCCCAAATTCTGATAGAGGGCCATGAGACTTAGACCTGAGTGCAAAAATGGAGGTTCTAGCCCCTTCCAGAGCTGAGATATCGAAACTCAAAAATTCGGCCCGAAAAAAAAACGACAGTGGTACCCCTTACGTTTTTTTTTTTGGGCGAAAAATTAAGTTTCTCCAATCTTCCCAAATTCTGATAGAGGGCCATGAGACTTAGACCTGAGTGCAAAAATGGAGGCTCTAGCCCCTTCCAGAGCTGAGATATCGAAACTCAAAAATTCGGCCCGAAAAAAAAACGACAGTGGTACCCCTTACGTTTTTTTTTTGGGCGAAAAATTAAGTTTCTCCAATCTTCCCAAATTCTGATAGAGGGCCATGAGACTTAGACCTGAGTGCAAAAATGGAGGCTCTAGCCCCTTCCAGAGCTGAGATATCGAAACTCAAAAATTCGGCCCGAAAAAAAAAACGACAGTGGTACCCCTTACGTTTTTTTTTTTTGGCGAAAAATTAAGTTTCTCCAATCTTCCCAAATTCTGATAGAGGGCCATGAGACTTAGACCTGAGTGCAAAAATGGAGGTTCTAGCCCCTTCCAGAGCTGAGATATCGAAACTCAAAAATTCGGCCCGAAAAAAAAACGACAGTGGTACCCCTTACGTTTTTTTTTTGGGCGAAAAATTAAGTTTCTCCAATCTTCCCAAATTCTGATAGAGGGCCATGAGACTTAGACCTGAGTGCAAAAATGGAGGCTCTAGCCCCTTCCAGAGCTGAGATATCGAAACTCAAAAATTCGGCCCGAAAAAAAAAAACGACAGTGGTACCCCTTACGTTTTTTTTTTTTGGCGAAAAATTAAGTTTCTCCAATCTTCCCAAATTCTGATAGAGGGCCATGAGACTTAGACCTGAGTGCAAAAATGGAGGTTCTAGCCCCTTCCAGAGCTGAGATATCGAAACTCAAAAATTCGGCCCGAAAAAAAAACGACAGTGGTACCCCTTACGTTTTTTTTTTTTGGGCGAAAAATTAAGTTTCTCCAATCTTCCCAAATTCTGATAGAGGGCCATGAGACTTAGACCTGAGTGCAAAAATGGAGGTTCTAGCCCCTTCCAGAGCTGAGATATCGAAACTCAAAAATTCGGCCCGAAAAAAAAACGACAGTGGTACCCCTTACGTTTTTTTTTTTGGGCGAAAAATTAAGTTTCTCCAATCTTCCCAAATTCTGATAGAGGGCCATGAGACTTAGACCTGAGTGCAAAAATGGAGGTTCTAGCCCCTTCCAGAGCTGAGATATCGAAACTCAAAAATTCGGCCCGAAAAAAAAACGACAGTGGTACCCCTTACGTTTTTTTTTTTGGGCGAAAAATTAAGTTTCTCCAATCTTCCCAAATTCTGATAGAGGGCCATGAGACTTAGACCTGAGTGCAAAAATGGAGGTTCTAGCCCCTTCCAGAGCTGAGATATCGAAACTCAAAAATTCGGCCCGAAAAAAAACGACAGTGGTACCCCTTACGTTTTTTTTTTGGGCGAAAAATTAATTTTCTCCAATCTTCCCAAATTCTGATAGAGGGCCATGAGACTTAGACCTGAGTGCAAAAATGGAGGTTCTAGCCCCTTCCAGAGCTGAGATATCGAAACTCAAAAATTCGGCCCGAAAAAAAAAACGACAGTGGTACCCCTTACGTTTTTTTTTTGGGCGAAAAATTAAGTTTCTTCAATCTTCCCAAATTCTGATAGAGGGCCATGAGACTTAGACCTGAGTGCAAAAATGGAGGTTCTAGCCCCTTCCAGAGCTGAGATATCGAAACTCAAAAATTCGGCCCGAAAAAAAAACGACAGTGGTACCCCTTACGTTTTTTTTTTTGGGCGAAAAATTAAGTTTCTCCAATCTTCCCAAATTCTGATAGAGGGCCATGAGACTTAGACCTGAGTGCAAAAATGGAGGTTCTAGCCCCTTCCAGAGCTGAGATATCGAAACTCAAAAATTCGGCCCGAAAAAAAAACGACAGTGGTACCCCTTACGGTTTTTTTTTTGGGCGAAAAATTAAGTTTCTTCAATCTTCCCAAATTCTGATAGAGGGCCATGAGACTTAGACCTGAGTGCAAAAATGGAGGTTCTAGCCCCTTCCAGAGCTGAGATATCGAAACTCAAAAATTCGGCCCGAAAAAAAAACGACAGTGGTACCCCTTACGTTTTTTTTTTTGGGCGAAAAATTAAGTTTCTCCAATCTTCCCAAATTCTGATAGAGGGCCATGAGACTTAGACCTGAGTGCAAAAATGGAGGTTCTAGCCCCTTCCAGAGCTGAGATATCGAAACTCAAAAATTCGGCCCGAAAAAAAAACGACAGTGGTACCCCTTACGGTTTTTTTTTTTGGGCGAAAAATTAAGTTTCTCCAATCTTCCCAAATTCTGATAGAGGGCCATGAGACTTAGACCTGAGTGCAAAAATGGAGGTTCTAGCCCCTTCCAGAGCTGAGATATCGAAACTCAAAAATTCGGCCCGAAAAAAAAACGACAGTGGTACCCCTTACGTTTTTTTTTTTGGGCGAAAAATTAAGTTTCTCCAATCTTCCCAAATTCTGATAGAGGGCCATGAGACTTAGACCTGAGTGCAAAAATGGAGGTTCTAGCCCCTTCCAGAGCTGAGATATCGAAACTCAAAAATTCGGCCCGAAAAAAAAAACGACAGTGGTACCCCTTACGTTTTTTTTTTGGGCGAAAAATTAAGTTTCTCCAATCTTCCCAAATTCTGATAGAGGGCCATGAGACTTAGACCTGAGTGCAAAAATGGAGGTTCTAGCCCCTTCCAGAGCTGAGATATCGAAACTCAAAAATTCGGCCCGAAAAAAAAACGACAGTGGTACCCCTTACGTTTTTTTTTTTGGGCGAAAAATTAAGTTTCTCCAATCTTCCCAAATTCTGATAGAGGGCCATGAGACTTAGACCTGAGTGCAAAAATGGAGGTTCTAGCCCCTTCCAGAGCTGAGATATCGAAACTCAAAAATTCGGCCCGAAAAAAAAAACGACAGTGGTACCCCTTACGTTTTTTTTTTGGGCGAAAAATTAAGTTTCTCCAATCTTCCCAAATTCTGATAGAGGGCCATGAGACTTAGACCTGAGTGCAAAAATGGAGGTTCTAGCCCCTTCCAGAGCTGAGATATCGAAACTCAAAAATTCGGCCCGAAAAAAAAACGACAGTGGTACCCCTTACGTTTTTTTTTTTTGGGCGAAAAATTAAGTTTCTCCAATCTTCCCAAATTCTGATAGAGGGCCATGAGACTTAGACCTGAGTGCAAAAATGGAGGTTCTAGCCCCTTCCAGAGCTGAGATAATGAAACTCAAAAATTCGGCCCGAAAAAAAAAAACGACAGTGGTACCCCTTACGTTTTTTTTTTGGGCGAAAAATTAAGTTTCTCCAATCTTCCCAAATTCTGATAGAGGGCCATGAGACTTAGACCTGAGTGCAAAAATGGAGGTTCTAGCCCCTTCCAGAGCTGAGATATCGAAACTCAAAAATTCGGCCCGAAAAAAAAACGACAGTGGTACCCCTTACGTTTTTTTTTTTGGGCGAAAAATTAAGTTTCTCCAATCTTCCCAAATTCTGATAGAGGGCCATGAGACTTAGACCTGAGTGCAAAAATGGAGGTTCTAGCCCCTTCCAGAGCTGAGATATCGAAACTCAAAAATTCGTCCCGAAAAAAAAACGACAGTGGTACCCCTTACGTTTTTTTTTTGGGCGAAAAATTAAGTTTCTCCAATCTTCCCAAATTCTGATAGAGGGCCATGAGACTTAGACCTGAGTGCAAAAATGGAGGTTCTAGCCCCTTCCAGAGCTGAGATATCGAAACTCAAAAATTCGGCCCGAAAAAAAAACGACAGTGGTACCCCTTACGTTTTTTTTTTTGGGCGAAAAATTAAGTTTCTCCAATCTTCCCAAATTCTGATAGAGGGCCATGAGACTTAGACCTGAGTGCAAAAATGGAGGTTCTAGCCCCTTCCAGAGCTGAGATATCGAAACTCAAAAATTTGGCCCGAAAAAAAAACGACAGTGGTACCCCTTACGTTTTTTTTTTTGGGCGAAAAATTAAGTTTCTCCAATCTTCCCAAATTCTGATAGAGGGCCATGAGACTTAGACCTGAGTGCAAAAATGGAGGTTCTAGCCCCTTCCAGAGCTGAGATATCGAAACTCAAAAATTCGGCCCGAAAAAAAAAACGACAGTGGTACCCCTTACGTTTTTTTTTTTGGGCGAAAAATTAAGTTTCTCCAATCTTCCCAAATTCTGATAGAGGGCCATGAGACTTAGACCTGAGTGCAAAAATGGAGGTTCTAGCCCCTTCCAGAGCTGAGATATCGAAACTCAAAAATTCGGCCCGAAAAAAAAACGACAGTGGTACCCCTTACGTTTTTTTTTTTTGGGCGAAAAATTAAGTTTCTCCAATCTTCCCAAATTCTGATAGAGGGCCATGAGACTTAGACCTGAGTGCAAAAATGGAGGTTCTAGCCCCTTCCAGAGCTGAGATATCGAAACTCAAAAATTCGGCCCGAAAAAAAAAACGACAGTGGTACCCCTTACGTTTTTTTTTTTGGGCGAAAAATTAAGTTTCTCCAATCTTCCCAAATTCTGATAGAGGGCCATGAGACTTAGACCTGAGTGCAAAAATGGAGGTTCTAGCCCCTTCCAGAGCTGAGATATCGAAACTCAAAAATTCGGCCCGAAAAAAAAAACGACAGTGGTACCCCTTACGTTTTTTTTTTTTTGGCGAAAAATTAAGTTTCTCCAATCTTCCCAAATTCTGATAGAGGGCCATGAGACTTAGACCTGAGTGCAAAAATGGAGGTTCTAGCCCCTTCCAGAGCTGAGATATCGAAACTCAAAAATTCGGCCCGAAAAAAAAACGACAGTGGTACCCCTTACGTTTTTTTTTTTGGGCGAAAAATTAAGTTTCTCCAATCTTCCCAAATTCTGATAGAGGGCCATGAGACTTAGACCTGAGTGCAAAAATGGAGGTTCTAGCCCCTCCCAGAGCTGAGATATCGAAACTCAAAAATTCGGCCCGAAAAAAAAAACGACAGTGGTACCCCTTACGTTTTTTTTTTTGGGCGAAAAATTAAGTTTCTCCAATCTTCCCAAATTCTGATAGAGGGCCATGAGACTTAGACCTGAGTGCAAAAATGGAGGTTCTAGCCCCTTCCAGAGCTGAGATATCGAAACTCAAAAATTCGGCCCGAAAAAAAAACGACAGTGGTACCCCTTACGTTTTTTTTTTTGGGCGAAAAATTAAGTTTCTCCAATCTTCCCAAATTCTGATAGAGGGCCATGAGACTTAGACCTGAGTGCAAAAATGGAGGTTCTAGCCCCTTCCAGAGCTGAGATATCGAAACTCAAAAATTCGGCCCGAAAAAAAAACGACAGTGGTACCCCTTACGGTTTTTTTTTTGGGCGAAAAATTAAGTTTCTCCAATCTTCCCAAATTCTGATAGAGGGCCATGAGACTTAGACCTGAGTGCAAAAATGGAGGTTCTAGCCCCTTCCAGAGCTGAGATATCGAAACTCAAAAATTCGGCCCGAAAAAAAAACGACAGTGGTACCCCTTACGTTTTTTTTTTTTGGGCGAAAAATTAAGTTTCTCCAATCTTCCCAAATTCTGATAGAGGGCCATGAGACTTAGACCTGAGTGCAAAAATGGAGGTTCTAGCCCCTTCCAGAGCTGAGATATCGAAACTCAAAAATTCGGCCCGAAAAAAAAACGACAGTGGTACCCCTTACGTTTTTTTTTTTGGGCAAAAAATTAAGTTTCTCCAATCTTCCCAAATTCTGATAGAGGGCCATGAGACTTAGACCTGAGTGCAAAAATGGAGGTTCTAGCCCCTTCCAGAGCTGAGATATCGAAACTCAAAAATTCGGCCCGAAAAAAAAACGACAGTGGTACCCCTTACGTTTTTTTTTTGGGCGAAAAATTAAGTTTCTCCAATCTTCCCAAATTCTGATAGAGGGCCATGAGACTTAGACCTGAGTGCAAAAATGGAGGTTCTAGCCCCTTCCAGAGCTGAGATATCGAAACTCAAAAATTCGGCCCGAAAAAAAAACGACAGTGGTACCCCTTACGTTTTTTTTTTTTGGGCGAAAAATTAAGTTTCTCCAATCTTCCCAAATTCTGATAGAGGGCCATGAGACTTAGACCTGAGTGCAAAAATGGAGGTTCTAGCCCCTTCCAGAGCTGAGATATCGAAACTCAAAAATTCGGCCCGAAAAAAAAACGACAGTGGTACCCCTTACGTTTTTTTTTTTTGGGCGAAAAATTAAGTTTCTCCAATCTTCCCAAATTCTGATAGAGGGCCATGAGACTTAGACCTGAGTGCAAAAATGGAGGTTCTAGCCCCTTCCAGAGCTGAGATATCGAAACTCAAAAATTCGGCCCGAAAAAAAACGACAGTGGTACCCCTTACGTTTTTTTTTTTGGGCGAAAAATTAAGTTTCTCCAATCTTCCCAAATTCTGATAGAGGGCCATGAGACTTAGACCTGAGTGCAAAAATGGAGGTTCTAGCCCCTTCCAGAGCTGAGATATCGAAACTCAAAAATTCGGCCCGAAAAAAAAACGACAGTGGTACCCCTTACGTTTTTTTTTTTTGGGCGAAAAATTAAGTTTCTCCAATCTTCCCAAATTCTGATAGAGGGCCATGAGACTTAGACCTGAGTGCAAAAATGGAGGTTCTAGCCCCTTCCAGAGCTGAGATATCGAAACTCAAAAATCCGGCCCGAAAAAAAAACGACAGTGGTACCCCTTACGTTTTTTTTTTTTGGGCGAAAAATTAAGTTTCTCCAATCTTCCCAAATTCTGATAGAGGGCCATGAGACTTAGACCTGAGTGCAAAAATGGAGGTTCTAGCCCCTTCCAGAGCTGAGATATCGAAACTCAAAAATTCGGCCCGAAAAAAAAACGACAGTGGTACCCCTTACGTTTTTTTTTTTGGGCGAAAAATTAAGTTTCTCCAATCTTCCCAAATTCTGATAGAGGGCCATGAGACTTAGACCTGGGTGCAAAAATGGAGGTTCTAGCCCCTTTCAGAGCTGAGATATCGAAACTCAAAAATTCGGCCCGAAAAAAAAAACCACAGTGGTACCCCTTACGTTTTTTTTTTTGGGCGAAAAATTAAGTTTCTCCAATCTTCCCAAATTCTGATAGAGGGCCATGAGACTTAGACCTGAGTGCAAAAATGGAGGTTCTAGCCCCTTCCAGAGCTGAGATATCGAAACTCAAAAATTCGGCCCGAAAAAAAAACGACAGTGGTACCCCTTACGTTTTTTTTTTTTGGGCGAAAAATTAAGTTTCTCCAATCTTCCCAAATTCTGATAGAGGGCCATGAGACTTAGACCTGAGTGCAAAAATGGAGGTTCTAGCCCCTTCCAGAGCTGAGATATCGAAACTCAAAAATTCGGCCCGAAAAAAAACCGACAGTGGTACCCCTTACGTTTTTTTTTTGGGCGAAAAATTAAGTTTCTCCAATCTTCCCAAATTCTGATAGAGGGCCATGAGACTTAGACCTGAGTGCAAAAATGGAGGTTCTAGCCCCTTCCAGAGCTAAGATATCGAAACTCAAAAATTCGGCCCGAAAAAAAAACGACAGTGGTACCCCTTACGTTTTTTTTTTTGGGCGAAAAATTAAGTTTCTCCAATCTTCCCAAATTCTGATAGAGGGCCATGAGACTTAGACCTGAGTGCAAAAATGGAGGTTCTAGCCCCTTCCAGAGCTGAGATATCGAAACTCAAAAATTCGGCCCGAAAAAAAAAACGACAGTGGTACCCCTTACGTTTTTTTTTTTGGGTGAAAAATTAAGTTTCTCCAATCTTCCCAAATTCTGATAGAGGGCCATGAGACTTAGAACTGAGTGCAAAAATGGAGGTTCTAGCCCCTTCCAGAGCTGAGATATCGAAACTCAAAAATTTGGCCCGAAAAAAAAACGACAGTGGTACCCCTTACGTTTTTTTTTTTGGGCGAAAAATTAAGTTTCTCCAATCTTCCCAAATTCTGATAGAGGGCCATGAGACTTAGACCTGAGTGCAAAAATGGAGGTTCTAGCCCCTTCCAGAGCTGAGATATCGAAACTCAAAAATTCGGCCCGAAAAAAAAACGACAGTGGTACCCCTTACGGTTTTTTTTTTGGGCGAAAAATTAAGTTTCTCCAATCTTCCCAAATTCTGATAGAGGGCCATGAGACTTAGACCTGAGTGCAAAAATGGAGGTTCTAGCCCCTTCCAGAGCTGAGATATCGAAACTCAAAAATTCGGCCCGAAAAAAAAACGACAGTGGTACCCCTTACGTTTTTTTTTTTTTGGGCGAAAAATTAAGTTTCTCCAATCTTCCCAAATTCTGATAGAGGGCCATGAGACTTAGACCTGAGTGCAAAAATGGAGGTTCTAGCCCCTTCCAGAGCTGAGATATCGAAACTCAAAAATTCGGCCCGAAAAAAAAAACGACAGTGGTACCCCTTACGTTTTTTTTTTTGGGCGAAAAATTAAGTTTCTCCAATCTTCCCAAATTCTGATAGAGGGCCATGAGACTTAGACCTGAGTGCAAAAATGGAGGTTCTAGCCCCTTCCAGAGCTGAGATATCGAAACTCAAAAATTCGGCCCGAAAAAAAAAACGACAGTGGTACCCCTTACGTTTTTTTTTTTTTGGCGAAAAATTAAGTTTCTCCAATCTTCCCAAATTCTGATAGAGGGCCATGAGACTTAGACCTGAGTGCAAAAATGGAGGTTCTAGCCCCTTCCAGAGCTGAGATATCGAAACTCAAAAATTCGGCCCGAAAAAAAAACGACAGTGGTACCCCTTACGTTTTTTTTTTTGGGCGAAAAATTAAGTTTCTCCAATCTTCCCAAATTCTGATAGAGGGCCATGAGACTTAGACCTGAGTGCAAAAATGGAGGTTCTAGCCCCTCCCAGAGCTGAGATATCGAAACTCAAAAATTCGGCCCGAAAAAAAAAACGACAGTGGTACCCCTTACGTTTTTTTTTTTGGGCGAAAAATTAAGTTTCTCCAATCTTCCCAAATTCTGATAGAGGGCCATGAGACTTAGACCTGAGTGCAAAAATGGAGGTTCTAGCCCCTTCCAGAGCTGAGATATCGAAACTCAAAAATTCGGCCCGAAAAAAAAACGACAGTGGTACCCCTTACGTTTTTTTTTTTGGGCGAAAAATTAAGTTTCTCCAATCTTCCCAAATTCTGATAGAGGGCCATGAGACTTAGACCTGAGTGCAAAAATGGAGGTTCTAGCCCCTTCCAGAGCTGAGATATCGAAACTCAAAAATTCGGCCCGAAAAAAAAACGACAGTGGTACCCCTTACGGTTTTTTTTTTGGGCGAAAAATTAAGTTTCTCCAATCTTCCCAAATTCTGATAGAGGGCCATGAGACTTAGACCTGAGTGCAAAAATGGAGGTTCTAGCCCCTTCCAGAGCTGAGATATCGAAACTCAAAAATTCGGCCCGAAAAAAAAACGACAGTGGTACCCCTTACGTTTTTTTTTTTTGGGCGAAAAATTAAGTTTCTCCAATCTTCCCAAATTCTGATAGAGGGCCATGAGACTTAGACCTGAGTGCAAAAATGGAGGTTCTAGCCCCTTCCAGAGCTGAGATATCGAAACTCAAAAATTCGGCCCGAAAAAAAAACGACAGTGGTACCCCTTACGTTTTTTTTTTTGGGCAAAAAATTAAGTTTCTCCAATCTTCCCAAATTCTGATAGAGGGCCATGAGACTTAGACCTGAGTGCAAAAATGGAGGTTCTAGCCCCTTCCAGAGCTGAGATATCGAAACTCAAAAATTCGGCCCGAAAAAAAAACGACAGTGGTACCCCTTACGTTTTTTTTTTTGGGCGAAAAATTAAGTTTCTCCAATCTTCCCAAATTCTGATAGAGGGCCATGAGACTTAGACCTGAGTGCAAAAATGGAGGTTCTAGCCCCTTCCAGAGCTGAGATATCGAAACTCAAAAATTCGGCCCGAAAAAAAAACGACAGTGGTACCCCTTACGTTTTTTTTTTTTGGGCGAAAAATTAAGTTTCTCCAATCTTCCCAAATTCTGATAGAGGGCCATGAGACTTAGACCTGAGTGCAAAAATGGAGGTTCTAGCCCCTTCCAGAGCTGAGATATCGAAACTCAAAAATTCGGCCCGAAAAAAAAACGACAGTGGTACCCCTTACGTTTTTTTTTTTGGGCGAAAAATTAAGTTTCTCCAATCTTCCCAAATTCTGATAGAGGGCCATGAGACTTAGACCTGAGTGCAAAAATGGAGGTTCTAGCCCCTTCCAGAGCTGAGATATCGAAACTCAAAAATTCGGCCCGAAAAAAAAACGACAGTGGTACCCCTTACGTTTTTTTTTTTTGGGCGAAAAATTAAGTTTCTCCAATCTTCCCAAATTCTGATAGAGGGCCATGAGACTTAGACCTGAGTGCAAAAATGGAGGTTCTAGCCCCTTCCAGAGCTGAGATATCGAAACTCAAAAATCCGGCCCGAAAAAAAAACGACAGTGGTACCCCTTACGTTTTTTTTTTTTGGGCGAAAAATTAAGTTTCTCCAATCTTCCCAAATTCTGATAGAGGGCCATGAGACTTAGACCTGAGTGCAAAAATGGAGGTTCTAGCCCCTTCCAGAGCTGAGATATCGAAACTCAAAAATTCGGCCCGAAAAAAAAACGACAGTGGTACCCCTTACGTTTTTTTTTTTGGGCGAAAAATTAAGTTTCTCCAATCTTCCCAAATTCTGATAGAGGGCCATGAGACTTAGACCTGGGTGCAAAAATGGAGGTTCTAGCCCCTTTCAGAGCTGAGATATCGAAACTCAAAAATTCGGCCCGAAAAAAAAAACCACAGTGGTACCCCTTACGTTTTTTTTTTTGGGCGAAAAATTAAGTTTCTCCAATCTTCCCAAATTCTGATAGAGGGCCATGAGACTTAGACCTGAGTGCAAAAATGGAGGTTCTAGCCCCTTCCAGAGCTGAGATATCGAAACTCAAAAATTCGGCCCGAAAAAAAAACGACAGTGGTACCCCTTACGTTTTTTTTTTTTGGGCGAAAAATTAAGTTTCTCCAATCTTCCCAAATTCTGATAGAGGGCCATGAGACTTAGACCTGAGTGCAAAAATGGAGGTTCTAGCCCCTTCCAGAGCTGAGATATCGAAACTCAAAAATTCGGCCCGAAAAAAAACCGACAGTGGTACCCCTTACGTTTTTTTTTTTGGGCGAAAAATTAAGTTTCTCCAATCTTCCCAAATTCTGATAGAGGGCCATGAGACTTAGACCTGAGTGCAAAAATGGAGGTTCTAGCCCCTTCCAGAGCTGAGATATCGAAACTCAAAAATTCGGCCCGAAAAAAAAACGACAGTGGTACCCCTTACGTTTTTTTTTTTGGGCGAAAAATTAAGTTTCTCCAATCTTCCCAAATTCTGATAGAGGGCCATGAGACTTAGACCTGAGTGCAAAAATGGAGGTTCTAGCCCCTTCCAGAGCTGAGATATCGAAACTCAAAAATTCGGCCCGAAAAAAAAAACGACAGTGGTACCCCTTACGTTTTTTTTTTTGGGTGAAAAATTAAGTTTCTCCAATCTTCCCAAATTCTGATAGAGGGCCATGAGACTTAGAACTGAGTGCAAAAATGGAGGTTCTAGCCCCTTCCAGAGCTGAGATATCGAAACTCAAAAATTTGGCCCGAAAAAAAAACGACAGTGGTACCCCTTACGTTTTTTTTTTTTGGGCGAAAAATTAAGTTTCTCCAATCTTCCCAAATTCTGATAGAGGGCCATGAGACTTAGACCTGAGTGCAAAAATGGAGGTTCTAGCCCCTTCCAGAGCTGAGATATCGAAACTCAAAAATTCGGCCCGAAAAAAAAACGACAGTGGTACCCCTTACGGTTTTTTTTTTGGGCGAAAAATTAAGTTTCTCCAATCTTCCCAAATTCTGATAGAGGGCCATGAGACTTAGACCTGAGTGCAAAAATGGAGGTTCTAGCCCCTTCCAGAGCTGAGATATCGAAACTCAAAAATTCGGCCCGAAAAAAAAACGACAGTGGTACCCCTTACGTTTTTTTTTTTTTGGGCGAAAAATTAAGTTTCTCCAATCTTCCCAAATTCTGATAGAGGGCCATGAGACTTAGACCTGAGTGCAAAAATGGAGGTTCTAGCCCCTTCCAGAGCTGAGATATCGAAACTCAAAAATTCGGCCCGAAAAAAAAAACGACAGTGGTACCCCTTACGTTTTTTTTTTTGGGCGAAAAATTAAGTTTCTCCAATCTTCCCAAATTCTGATAGAGGGCCATGAGACTTAGACCTGAGTGCAAAAATGGAGGTTCTAGCCCCTTCCAGAGCTGAGATATCGAAACTCAAAAATTCGGCCCGAAAAAAAAAACGACAGTGGTACCCCTTACGTTTTTTTTTTTTGGCGAAAAATTAAGTTTCTCCAATCTTCCCAAATTCTGATAGAGGGCCATGAGACTTAGACCTGAGTGCAAAAATGGAGGTTCTAGCCCCTTCCAGAGCTGAGATATCGAAACTCAAAAATTCGGCCCGAAAAAAAAACGACAGTGGTACCCCTTACGTTTTTTTTTTTGGGCGAAAAATTAAGTTTCTCCAATCTTCCCAAATTCTGATAGAGGGCCATGAGACTTAGACCTGAGTGCAAAAATGGAGGTTCTAGCCCCTCCCAGAGCTGAGATATCGAAACTCAAAAATTCGGCCCGAAAAAAAAAACGACAGTGGTACCCCTTACGTTTTTTTTTTTGGGCGAAAAATTAAGTTTCTCCAATCTTCCCAAATTCTGATAGAGGGCCATGAGACTTAGACCTGAGTGCAAAAATGGAGGTTCTAGCCCCTTCCAGAGCTGAGATATCGAAACTCAAAAATTCGGCCCGAAAAAAAAACGACAGTGGTACCCCTTACGTTTTTTTTTTTGGGCGAAAAATTAAGTTTCTCCAATCTTCCCAAATTCTGATAGAGGGCCATGAGACTTAGACCTGAGTGCAAAAATGGAGGTTCTAGCCCCTTCCAGAGCTGAGATATCGAAACTCAAAAATTCGGCCCGAAAAAAAAACGACAGTGGTACCCCTTACGGTTTTTTTTTTGGGCGAAAAATTAAGTTTCTCCAATCTTCCCAAATTCTGATAGAGGGCCATGAGACTTAGACCTGAGTGCAAAAATGGAGGTTCTAGCCCCTTCCAGAGCTGAGATATCGAAACTCAAAAATTCGGCCCGAAAAAAAAACGACAGTGGTACCCCTTACGTTTTTTTTTTTTGGGCGAAAAATTAAGTTTCTCCAATCTTCCCAAATTCTGATAGAGGGCCATGAGACTTAGACCTGAGTGCAAAAATGGAGGTTCTAGCCCCTTCCAGAGCTGAGATATCGAAACTCAAAAATTCGGCCCGAAAAAAAAACGACAGTGGTACCCCTTACGTTTTTTTTTTGGGCAAAAAATTAAGTTTCTCCAATCTTCCCAAATTCTGATAGAGGGCCATGAGACTTAGACCTGAGTGCAAAAATGGAGGTTCTAGCCCCTTCCAGAGCTGAGATATCGAAACTCAAAAATTCGGCCCGAAAAAAAAACGACAGTGGTACCCCTTACGTTTTTTTTTTGGGCGAAAAATTAAGTTTCTCCAATCTTCCCAAATTCTGATAGAGGGCCATGAGACTTAGACCTGAGTGCAAAAATGGAGGTTCTAGCCCCTTCCAGAGCTGAGATATCGAAACTCAAAAATTCGGCCCGAAAAAAAAACGACAGTGGTACCCCTTACGTTTTTTTTTTTGGGCGAAAAATTAAGTTTCTCCAATCTTCCCAAATTCTGATAGAGGGCCATGAGACTTAGACCTGAGTGCAAAAATGGAGGTTCTAGCCCCTTCCAGAGCTGAGATATCGAAACTCAAAAATTCGGCCCGAAAAAAAAACGACAGTGGTACCCCTTACGTTTTTTTTTTTTTGGGCGAAAAATTAAGTTTCTCCAATCTTCCCAAATTCTGATAGAGGGCCATGAGACTTAGACCTGAGTGCAAAAATGGAGGTTCTAGCCCCTTCCAGAGCTGAGATATCGAAACTCAAAAATTCGGCCCGAAAAAAAAACGACAGTGGTACCCCTTACGTTTTTTTTTTTGGGCGAAAAATTAAGTTTCTCCAATCTTCCCAAATTCTGATAGAGGGCCATGAGACTTAGACCTGAGTGCAAAAATGGAGGTTCTAGCCCCTTCCAGAGCTGAGATATCGAAACTCAAAAATTCGGCCCGAAAAAAAAACGACAGTGGTACCCCTTACGTTTTTTTTTTTTGGGCGAAAAATTAAGTTTCTCCAATCTTCCCAAATTCTGATAGAGGGCCATGAGACTTAGACCTGAGTGCAAAAATGGAGGTTCTAGCCCCTTCCAGAGCTGAGATATCGAAACTCAAAAATCCGGCCCGAAAAAAAAACGACAGTGGTACCCCTTACGTTTTTTTTTTTTGGGCGAAAAATTAAGTTTCTCCAATCTTCCCAAATTCTGATAGAGGGCCATGAGACTTAGACCTGAGTGCAAAAATGGAGGTTCTAGCCCCTTCCAGAGCTGAGATATCGAAACTCAAAAATTCGGCCCGAAAAAAAAACGACAGTGGTACCCCTTACGTTTTTTTTTTTGGGCGAAAAATTAAGTTTCTCCAATCTTCCCAAATTCTGATAGAGGGCCATGAGACTTAGACCTGGGTGCAAAAATGGAGGTTCTAGCCCCTTTCAGAGCTGAGATATCGAAACTCAAAAATTCGGCCCGAAAAAAAAAACCACAGTGGTACCCCTTACGTTTTTTTTTTTGGGCGAAAAATTAAGTTTCTCCAATCTTCCCAAATTCTGATAGAGGGCCATGAGACTTAGACCTGAGTGCAAAAATGGAGGTTCTAGCCCCTTCCAGAGCTGAGATATCGAAACTCAAAAATTCGGCCCGAAAAAAAAACGACAGTGGTACCCCTTACGTTTTTTTTTTTTGGGCGAAAAATTAAGTTTCTCCAATCTTCCCAAATTCTGATAGAGGGCCATGAGACTTAGACCTGAGTGCAAAAATGGAGGTTCTAGCCCCTTCCAGAGCTGAGATATCGAAACTCAAAAATTCGGCCCGAAAAAAAACCGACAGTGGTACCCCTTACGTTTTTTTTTTGGGCGAAAAATTAAGTTTCTCCAATCTTCCCAAATTCTGATAGAGGGCCATGAGACTTAGAACTGAGTGCAAAAATGGAGGTTCTAGCCCCTTCCAGAGCTGAGATATCGAAACTCAAAAATTTGGCCCGAAAAAAAAACGACAGTGGTACCCCTTACGTTTTTTTTTTTTGGGCGAAAAATTAAGTTTCTCCAATCTTCCCAAATTCTGATAGAGGGCCATGAGACTTAGACCTGAGTGCAAAAATGGAGGTTCTAGCCCCTTCCAGAGCTGAGATATCGAAACTCAAAAATTCGGCCCGAAAAAAAAACGACAGTGGTACCCCTTACGGTTTTTTTTTTGGGCGAAAAATTAAGTTTCTCCAATCTTCCCAAATTCTGATAGAGGGCCATGAGACTTAGACCTGAGTGCAAAAATGGAGGTTCTAGCCCCTTCCAGAGCTGAGATATCAAAACTCAAAAATTCGGCCCGAAAAAAAAACGACAGTGGTACCCCTTACGTTTTTTTTTTTTGGGCGAAAAATTAAGTTTCTCCAATCTTCCCAAATTCTGATAGAGGGCCATGAGACTTAGACCTGAGTGCAAAAATGGAGGTTCTAGCCCCTTCCAGAGCTGAGATATCGAAACTCAAAAATTCGGCCCGAAAAAAAAAACGACAGTGGTACCCCTTACGTTTTTTTTTTTGGGCGAAAAATTAAGTTTCTCCAATCTTCCCAAATTCTGATAGAGGGCCATGAGACTTAGACCTGAGTGCAAAAATGGAGGTTCTAGCCCCTTCCAGAGCTGAGATATCGAAACTCAAAAATTCGGCCCGAAAAAAAAACGACAGTGGTACCCCTTACGTTTTTTTTTTTGGGCGAAAAATTAAGTTTCTCCAATCTTCCCAAATTCTGATAGAGGGCCATGAGACTTAGACCTGAGTGCAAAAATGGAGGTTCTAGCCCCTTCCAGAGCTGTGATAATGAAACTCAAAAATTCGGCCCGAAAAAAAAAACGACAGTGGTACCCCTTACGTTTTTTTTTTGGGCGAAAAATTAAGTTTCTCCAATCTTCCCAAATTCTGATAGAGGGCCATGAGACTTAGACCTGAGTGCAAAAATGGAGGTTCTAGCCCCTTCCAGAGCTGAGATATCGAAACTCAAAAATTCGGCCCGAAAAAAAAACGACAGTGGTACCCCTTACACTTTTTTTTTGGGCGAAAAATTAAGTTTCTCCAATCTTCCCAAATTCTGATAGAGGGCCATGAGACTTAGACCTGAGTGCAAAAATGGAGGTTCTAGCCCCTTCCAGAGCTGAGATATCGAAACTCAAAAATTCGGCCCGAAAAAAAAACGACAGTGGTACCCCTTACGTTTTTTTTTTTGGGCGAAAAATTAAGTTTCTCCAATCTTCCCAAATTCTGATAGAGGGCCATGAGACTTAGACCTGAGTGCAAAAATGGAGGTTCTAGCCCCTTCCAGAGCTGAGATATCGAAACTCAAAAATTCGGCCCGAAAAAAAAACGACAGTGGTACCCCTTACGTTTTTTTTTTTGGGCGAAAAATTAAGTTTCTCCAATCTTCCCAAATTCTGATAGAGGGCCATGAGACTTAGACCTGAGTGCAAAAATGGAGGTTCTAGCCCCTTCCAGAGCTGAGATATCGAAACTCAAAAATTCGGCCCGAAAAAAAAACGACAGTGGTACCCCTTACGTTTTTTTTTTGGGCGAAAAATTAAGTTTCTCCAATCTTCCCAAATTCTGATAGAGGGCCATGAGACTTAGACCTGAGTGCAAAAATGGAGGTTCTAGCCCCTTCCAGAGCTGAGATATCGAAACTCAAAAATTCGGCCCGAAAAAAAAACGACAGTGGTACCCCTTACGTTTTTTTTTTGGGCGAAAAATTAAGTTTCTCCAATCTTCCCAAATTCTGATAGAGGGCCATGAGACTTAGACCTGAGTGCAAAAATGGAGGTTCTAGCCCCTTCCAGAGCTGAGATATCGAAACTCAAAAATTCGGCCCGAAAAAAAAACGACAGTGGTACCCCTTACGTTTTTTTTTTTTTGGGCGAAAAATTAAGTTTCTCCAATCTTCCCAAATTCTGATAGAGGGCCATGAGACTTAGACCTGAGTGCAAAAATGGAGGTTCTAGCCCCTTCCAGAGCTGAGATATCGAAACTCAAAAATTCGGCCCGAAAAAAAAAACGACAGTGGTACCCCTTACGTTTTTTTTTTTTGGGCGAAAAATTAAGTTTCTCCAATCTTCCCAAATTCTGATAGAGGGCCATGAGACTTAGACCTGAGTGCAAAAATGGAGGTTCTAGCCCCTTCCAGAGCTGAGATATCGAAACTCAAAAATTCGGCCCGAAAAAAAAAACGACAGTGGTACCCCTTACGTTTTTTTTTTTTGGCGAAAAATTAAGTTTCTCCAATCTTCCCAAATTCTGATAGAGGGCCATGAGACTTAGACCTGAGTGCAAAAATGGAGGTTCTAGCCCCTTCCAGAGCTGAGATATCGAAACTCAAAAATTCGGCCCGAAAAAAAAACGACAGTGGTACCCCTTACGTTTTTTTTTTTGGGCGAAAAATTAAGTTTCTCCAATCTTCCCAAATTCTGATAGAGGGCCATGAGACTTAGACCTGAGTGCAAAAATGGAGGTTCTAGCCCCTCCCAGAGCTGAGATATCGAAACTCAAAAATTCGGCCCGAAAAAAAAAACGACAGTGGTACCCCTTACGTTTTTTTTTTTGGGCGAAAAATTAAGTTTCTCCAATCTTCCCAAATTCTGATAGAGGGCCATGAGACTTAGACCTGAGTGCAAAAATGGAGGTTCTAGCCCCTTCCAGAGCTGAGATATCGAAACTCAAAAATTCGGCCCGAAAAAAAAACGACAGTGGTACCCCTTACGTTTTTTTTTTTGGGCGAAAAATTAAGTTTCTCCAATCTTCCCAAATTCTGATAGAGGGCCATGAGACTTAGACCTGAGTGCAAAAATGGAGGTTCTAGCCCCTTCCAGAGCTGAGATATCGAAACTCAAAAATTCGGCCCGAAAAAAAAACGACAGTGGTACCCCTTACGGTTTTTTTTTTGGGCGAAAAATCAAGTTTCTCCAATCTTCCCAAATTCTGATAGAGGGCCATGAGACTTAGACCTGAGTGCAAAAATGGAGGTTCTAGCCCCTTCCAGAGCTGAGATATCGAAACTCAAAAATTCGGCCCGAAAAAAAAACGACAGTGGTACCCCTTACGTTTTTTTTTTTTGGGCGAAAAATTAAGTTTCTCCAATCTTCCCAAATTCTGATAGAGGGCCATGAGACTTAGACCTGAGTGCAAAAATGGAGGTTCTAGCCCCTTCCAGAGCTGAGATATCGAAACTCAAAAATTCGGCCCGAAAAAAAAACGACAGTGGTACCCCTTACGTTTTTTTTTTTGGGCAAAAAATTAAGTTTCTCCAATCTTCCCAAATTCTGATAGAGGGCCATGAGACTTAGACCTGGGTGCAAAAATGGAGGTTCTAGCCCCTTCCAGAGCTGAGATATCGAAACCCAAAAATTCGGCCCGAAAAAAAAACGACAGTGGTACCCCTTACGTTTTTTTTTTTGGGCGAAAAATTAAGTTTCTCCAATCTTCCCAAATTCTGATAGAGGGCCATGAGACTTAGACCTGAGTGCAAAAATGGAGGTTCTAGCCCCTTCCAGAGCTGAGATATCGAAACTCAAAAATTCGGCCCGAAAAAAAAACGACAGTGGTACCCCTTACGTTTTTTTTTTTGGGCGAAAAATTACGTTTCTCCAATCTTCCCAAATTCTGATAGAGGGCCATGAGACTTAGACCTGAGTGCAAAAATGGAGGTTCTAGCCCCTTCCAGAGCTGAGATATCGAAACTCAAAAATTCGGCCCGAAAAAAAAAACGACAGTGGTACCCCTTACGTTTTTTTTTTTTTGGGCGAAAAATTAGGTTTCTCCAATCTTCCCAAATTCTGATAGAGGGCCATGAGACTTAGACCTGAGTGCAAAAATGGAGGTTCTAGCCCCTTCCAGAGCTGAGATATCGAAACTCAAAAATTCGGCCCGAAAAAAAAACGACAGTGGTACCCCTTACGTTTTTTTTTTTGGGCGAAAAATTAAGTTTCTCCAATCTTCCCAAATTCTGATAGAGGGCCATGAGACTTAGACCTGAGTGCAAAAATGGAGGTTCTAGCCCCTTCCAGAGCTGAGATATCGAAACTCAAAAATTCGGCCCGAAAAAAAAACGACAGTGGTACCCCTTACGTTTTTTTTTTTTGGGCGAAAAATTAAGTTTCTCCAATCTTCCCAAATTCTGATAGAGGGCCATGAGACTTAGACCTGAGTGCAAAAATGGAGGTTCTAGCCCCTTCCAGAGCTGAGATATCGAAACTCAAAAATTCGGCCCGAAAAAAAAAACGACAGTGGTACCCCTTACGTTTTTTTTTTGGGGCGAAAAATTAAGTTTCTCCAATCTTCCCAAATTCTGATAGAGGGCCATGAGACTTAGACCTGAGTGCAAAAATGGAGGTTCTAGCCCCTTCCAGAGCTGAGATATCGAAACTCAAAAATTCGGCCCGAAAAAAAAAACGACAGTGGTACCCCTTACGTTTTTTTTTTTTGGGCGAAAAATTAAGTTTCTCCAATCTTCCCAAATTCTGATAGAGGGCCATGAGACTTAGACCTGAGTGCAAAAATGGAGGTTCTAGCCCCTTCCAGAGCTGAGATATCGAAACTCAAAAATTCGGCCCGAAAAAAAAAACGACAGTGGTACCCCTTACGTTTTTTTTTTTGGGGCGAAAAATTAAGTTTCTCCAATCTTCCCAAATTCTGATAGAGGGCCATGAGACTTAGACCTGAGTGCAAAAATGGAGGTTCTAGCCCCTTCCAGAGCTGAGATATCGAAACTCAAAAATTCGGCCCGAAAAAAAAACGACAGTGGTACCCCTTACGTTTTTTTTTTTTTGGGCGAAAAATTAAGTTTCTCCAATCTTCCCAAATTCTGATAGAGGGCCATGAGACTTAGACCTGAGTGCAAAAATGGAGGTTCTAGCCCCTTCCAGAGCTGAGATATCGAAACTCAAAAATTCGGCCCGAAAAAAAAACGACAGTGGTACCCCTTACGTTTTTTTTTTTTGGCGAAAAATTAAGTTTCTCCAATCTTCCCAAATTCTGATAGAGGGCCATGAGACTTAGACCTGAGTGCAAAAATGGAGGTTCTAGCCCCTTCCAGAGCTGAGATATCGAAACTCAAAAATTCGGCCCGAAAAAAAAACGACAGTGGTACCCCTTACGTTTTTTTTTTTGGGCGAAAAATTACGTTTCTCCAATCTTCCCAAATTCTGATAGAGGGCCATGAGACTTAGACCTGAGTGCAAAAATGGAGGTTCTAGCCCCTTCCAGAGCTGAGATATCGAAACTCAAAAATTCGGCCCGAAAAAAAAAACGACAGTGGTACCCCTTACGTTTTTTTTTTTTTGGGCGAAAAATTAGGTTTCTCCAATCTTCCCAAATTCTGATAGAGGGCCATGAGACTTAGACCTGAGTGCAAAAATGGAGGTTCTAGCCCCTTCCAGAGCTGAGATATCGAAACTCAAAAATTCGGCCCGAAAAAAAAACGACAGTGGTACCCCTTACGTTTTTTTTTTTGGGCGAAAAATTAAGTTTCTCCAATCTTCCCAAATTCTGATAGAGGGCCATGAGACTTAGACCTGAGTGCAAAAATGGAGGTTCTAGCCCCTTCCAGAGCTGAGATATCGAAACTCAAAAATTCGGCCCGAAAAAAAAACGACAGTGGTACCCCTTACGTTTTTTTTTTTGGGCGAAAAATTAAGTTTCTCCAATCTTCCCAAATTCTGATAGAGGGCCATGAGACTTAGACCTGAGTGCAAAAATGGAGGTTCTAGCCCCTTCCAGAGCTGAGATATCGAAACTCAAAAATTCGGCCCGAAAAAAAAAACGACAGTGGTACCCCTTACGTTTTTTTTTTGGGGCGAAAAATTAAGTTTCTCCAATCTTCCCAAATTCTGATAGAGGGCCATGAGACTTAGACCTGAGTGCAAAAATGGAGGTTCTAGCCCCTTCCAGAGCTGAGATATCGAAACTCAAAAATTCGGCCCGAAAAAAAAAACGACAGTGGTACCCCTTACGTTTTTTTTTTTGGGCGAAAAATTAAGTTTCTCCAATCTTCCCAAATTCTGATAGAGGGCCATGAGACTTAGACCTGAGTGCAAAAATGGAGGCTCTAGCCCCTTCCAGAGCTGAGATATCGAAACTCAAAAATTCGGCCCGAAAAAAAAAACGACAGTGGTACCCCTTACGTTTTTTTTTTTGGGGCGAAAAATTAAGTTTCTCCAATCTTCCCAAATTCTGATAGAGGGCCATGAGACTTAGACCTGAGTGCAAAAATGGAGGTTCTAGCCCCTTCCAGAGCTGAGATATCGAAACTCAAAAATTCGGCCCGAAAAAAAAACGACAGTGGTACCCCTTACGTTTTTTTTTTTTTGGGCGAAAAATTAAGTTTCTCCAATCTTCCCAAATTCTGATAGAGGGCCATGAGACTTAGACCTGAGTGCAAAAATGGAGGTTCTAGCCCCTTCCAGAGCTGAGATATCGAAACTCAAAAATTCGGCCCGAAAAAAAAACGACAGTGATACCCCTTACGTTTTTTTTTTTTGGCGAAAAATTAAGTTTCTCCAATCTTCCCAAATTCTGATAGAGGGCCATGAGACTTAGACCTGGGTGCAAAAATGGAGGTTCTAGCCCCTTCCAGAGCTGAGATATCGAAACTCAAAAATTCGGCCCGAAAAAAAAACGACAGTGGTACCCCTTACGTTTTTTTTTTTGGGCGAAAAATTAAGTTTCTCCAATCTTCCCAAATTCTGATAGAGGGCCATGAGACTTAGACCTGAGTGCAAAAATGGAGGTTCTAGCCCCTTCCAGAGCTGAGATATCGAAACTCAAAAATTCGGCCCGAAAAAAAAACGACAGTGGTACCCCTTACGTTTTTTTTTTTGGGCGAAAAATTAAGTTTCTCCAATCTTCCCAAATTCTGATAGAGGGCCATGAGACTTAGACCTGAGTGCAAAAATGGAGGTTCTAGCCCCTTCCAGAGCTGAGATATCGAAACTCAAAAATTCGGCCCGAAAAAAAAAACGACAGTGGTACCCCTTACGTTTTTTTTTTTTTTGGGCGAAAAATTAGGTTTCTCCAATCTTCCCAAATTCTGATAGAGGGCCATGAGACTTAGACCTGAGTGCAAAAATGGAGGTTCTAGCCCCTTCCAGAGCTGAGATATCGAAACTCAAAAATTCGGCCCGAAAAAAAAACGACAGTGGTACCCCTTACGTTTTTTTTTTTGGGTGAAAAATTAAGTTTCTCCAATCTTCCCAAATTCTGATAGAGGGCCATGAGACTTAGACCTGAGTGCAAAAATGGAGGTTCTAGCCCCTTCCAGAGCTGAGATATCGAAACTCAAAAATTCGGCCCGAAAAAAAAACGACAGTGGTACCCCTTACGTTTTTTTTTTTTTGGGTGAAAAATTAAGTTTCTCCAATCTTCCCAAATTCTGATAGAGGGCCATGAGACTTAGACCTGAGTGCAAAAATGGAGGCTCTAGCCCCTTCCAGAGCTGAGATATCGAAACTCAAAAATTCGGCCCGAAAAAAAAACGACAGTGGTACCCCTTACGTTTTTTTTGGGCGAAAAATTAAGTTTCTCCAATCTTCCCAAATTCTGATAGAGGGCCATGAGACTCAGACCTGAGTGCAAAAATGGAGGCTCTAGCCCCTTCCAGAGCTGAGATATCGAAACTCAAAAAATCGGCCCGAAAAAAAAAACGACAGTGGTACCCCTTACGTTTTTTTTTTTTGGGCAAAAAATTAAGTTTCTCCAATCTTCCCAAATTCTTATAGAGGGCAATGAGACTTAGACCTGAGTGCAAAAATGGAGGCTCTAGCCCCTTCCAGAGCTGAGATATCGAAACTCAAAAATTCGGCCCGAAAAAAAAACGACAGTGGTACCCCTTACGTTTTTTTTTGGGCGAAAAATTAAGTTTCTCCAATCTTCCCAAATTCTGATAGAGGGCCATGAGACTTAGACCTGAGTGCAAAAATGGAGGCTCTAGCCCCTTCCAGAGCTGAGATATCGAAACTCAAAAATTCGGCCCGAAAAAAAAAACGACAGTGGTACCCCTTACGTTTTTTTTTTGGGGCGAAAAATTAAGTTTCTCCAATCTTCCCAAATTCTGATAGAGGGCCATGAGACTTAGACCTGAGTGCAAAAATGGAGGCTCTAGCCCCTTCCAGAGCTGAGATATCGAAACTCAAAAATTCGGCCCGAAAAAAAAACCGACAGTGGTACCCCTTACGTTTTTTTTTTTTGGGCGAAAAATAAAGTTTTTCCAATCTTCCCAAATTCTGATAGAGGGCCATGAGACTTAGACCTGAGTGCAAAAATGGAGGCTCTAGCCCCTTCCAGAGCTGAGATATCGAAACTCAAAAATTCGGCCCGAAAAAAAAACGACAGTGGTACCCCTTACGTTTTTTTTGGGCGAAAAATTAAGTTTCTCCAATCTTCCCAAATTCTGATAGAGGGCCATGAGACTCAGACCTGAGTGCAAAAATGGAGGCTCTAGCCCCTTCCAGAGCTGAGATATCGAAACTCAAAAAATCGGCCCGAAAAAAAAAACGACAGTGGTACCCCTTACGTTTTTTTTTTTTGGGCAAAAAATTAAGTTTCTCCAATCTTCCCAAATTCTTATAGAGGGCAATGAGACTTAGACCTGAGTGCAAAAATGGAGGCTCTAGCCCCTTCCAGAGCTGAGATATCGAAACTCAAAAATTCGGCCCGAAAAAAAAACGACAGTGGTACCCCTTACGTTTTTTTTTGGGCGAAAAATTAAGTTTCTCCAATCTTCCCAAATTCTGATAGAGGGCCATGAGACTTAGACCTGAGTGCAAAAATGGAGGCTCTAGCCCCTTCCAGAGCTGAGATATCGAAACTCAAAAATTCGGCCCGAAAAAAAAAAACGACAGTGGTACCCCTTACGTTTTTTTTTTGGGGCGAAAAATTAAGTTTCTCCAATCTTCCCAAATTCTGATAGAGGGCCATGAGACTTAGACCTGAGTGCAAAAATGGAGGCTCTAGCCCCTTCCAGAGCTGAGATATCGAAACTCAAAAATTCGGCCCGAAAAAAAAACCGACAGTGGTACCCCTTACGTTTTTTTTTTTGGGCGAAAAATAAAGTTTTTCCAATCTTCCCAAATTCTGATAGAGGGCCATGAGACTTAGACCTGAGTGCAAAAATGGAGGCTCTAGCCCCTTCCAGAGCTGAGATATCAAAACTCAAAAATTCGGCCCGAAAAAAAAACGACAGTGGTACCCCTTACGTTTTTTTTTTTGGGCGAAAAATTAAGTTTCTCCAATCTTCCCAAATTCTGATAGAGGGCCATGAGACTTAGACCTGAGTGCAAAAATGGAGGCTCTAGCCCCTTCCAGAGCTGAGATATCGAAACTCAAAAATTCGGCCCGAAAAAAAAAACGACAGTGGTACCCCTTACGTTTTTTTTTTTGGGCGAAAAATTAAGTTTCACCAATCTTCCCAAATTCTGATAGAGGGCCATGAGACTTAGACCTGAGTGCAAAAATGGAGGCTCTAGCCCCTTCCAGAGCTGAGATATCGAAACTCAAAAATTCGGCCCGAAAAAAAAAACGACAGTGGTACCCCTTACGTTTTTTTTTTGGGCGAAAAATAAAGTTTCTCCAATCTTCCCAAATTCTTATAGAGGGCCATGAGACTTAGACCTGAGTGCAAAAATGGAGGCTCTAGCCCCTTCCAGAGCTGAGATATCGAAACTCAAAAATTCGGCCCGAAAAAAAAAACGACAGTGGTACCCCTTACGTTTTTTTTTTTGGGCGAAAAATTAAGTTCCTCCAATCTTCCCAAATTCTGATAGAGGGCCATGAGACTCAGACCTGAGTGCAAAAATGGAGGCTCTAGCCCATTCCAGAGCTGAGATATCGAAACTCAAAAATTCGGCCCGAAAAAAAAAAACGACAGTGGTACCCCTTACGTTTTTTTTTTGGGCGAAAAATAAAGTTTCTCCAATCTTCCCAAATTCTGATAGAGGGCCATGAGACTTAGACCTGAGTGCAAAAATGGAGGCTCTAGCCCCTTCCAGAGCTGAGATATCGAAACTCAAAAATTCGGCCCGAAAAAAAAAACGACAGTGGTACCCCTTACGTTTTTTTTTTGGGCGAAAAATTAAGTTTCTCCAATCTTCCCAAATTCTGATAGAGGGCCATGAGACTTAGACCTGAGTGCAAAATTGAGGCTCTAGCCCCTTCCAGAGCTGAGATATCGAAACTCAAAAGTTCGGCCCGAAAAAAAAAAACGACAGTGGTACCCCTTACGTTTTTTTTTTTTGGGCGAAAAATTAAGTTTCTCCAATCTTCCCAAATTCTTATAGAGGGCCATGAGACTTAGACCTGAGTGCAAAAATGGAGGCTCTAGCCCCTTCCAGAGCTGAGATATCGAAACTCAAAAATTCGGCCCGAAAAAAAAACGACAGTGGTACCCCTTACGGTTTTTTTTTTGGGCGAAAAATTAAGTTTCTCCAATCTTCCCAAATTCTGATAGAGGGCCATGAGACTTAGATCTGAGTGCAAAAATGGAGGCTCTAGCCCCTTCCAGAGCTGAGATATCGAAACTCAAAAATTCGGCCCGAAAAAAAAACGACAGTGGTACCCCTTACGTTTTTTTTTTTTTGGGCGAAAAATTAAGTTTCTCTAATCTTCCCAAATTCTGTTAGAGGGCCATTAGACTTAGACCTGAGTGCAAAAATGGAGGCTCTAGCCCCTTCCAGAGCTGAGATATCGAAACTCAAAAATTCGGCCCGAAAAAAAAAACGACAGTGGTACCCCTTACGTTTTTTTTTTTGGGCGAAAAATAAAGTTTCTCCAATCTTCCCAAATTCTGATAGAGGGCCATGAGACTTAGACCTGAGTACAAAAATGGAGGCTGTAGCCCCTTCCAGAGCTGAGATATCGAAACTCAAAAATTCGGCCCGAAAAAAAAAACGACAGTGGTACCCCTTACGTTTTTTTTTTTTGGGCAAAAAATTAAGTTTCTCCAATCTTCCCAAATTCTGATAGAGGGCCATGAGACTTAGACCTGAGTGCAAAAATGGAGGCTCTAGCCCCTTCCAGAGCTGAGATATCGAAACTCAAAAATTCGGCCCGAAAAAAAAAAACGACAGTGGTACCCCTTACGGTTTTTTTTTTTTGGGCGAAAAATTAAGTTTCTCCAATCTTCCCAAATTCTGATAGAGGGCCATGAGACTTAGACCTGAGTGCAAAAATGGAGGCTCTAGCCCCTTCCAGAGCTGAGATATCGAAACTCAAAAATTCGGCCCGAAAAAAAAAACGACAGTGGTACCCCTTACGTTTTTTTTTTTGGGCGAAAAATTAAGTTTCTCCAATCTTCCCAAATTCTGATAGAGGGCCATGAGACTTAGACCTGAGTGCAAAAATGGAGGCTCTAGCCCCTTCCAGAGCTGAGATATCGAAACTCAAAAATTCGGCCCGAAAAAAAAAACGACAGTGGTACCCCTTACGTTTTTTTTTTGGGCGAAAAATTAAGTTTCTCCAATCTTCCCAAATTCTGATAGAGGGCCATGAGACTTAGACCTGAGTGCAAAAATGGAGGCTCTAGCCCCTTCCAGAGCTGAGATATCGAAACTCAAAAATTCGGCCCGAAAAAAAAAACGACAGTGGTACCCCTTACGTTTTTTTTTTTGGGCGAAAAATAAAGTTTCTCCAATCTTCCCAAATTCTTATAGAGGGCCATGAGACTTAGACCTGAGTGCAAAAATGGAGGCTCTAGCCCCTTCCAGAGCTGAGATATCAAAACTCAAAAATTCGGCCCGAAAAAAAAAACGACAGTGGTACCCCTTACGTTTTTTTTTGGGGCGAAAAATTAAGTTTCTCCAATCTTCCCAAATTCTGATAGAGGGCCATGAGACTTAGACCTGAGTGCAAAAATGGAGGCTCTAGCCCCTTCCAGAGCTGAGATATCGAAACTCAAAAATTCGGCCCGAAAAAAAAACGACAGTGGTACCCCTTACGTTTTTTTTTTTGGGCGAAAAATTAAGTTTCTCCAATCTTCCCAAATTCTGATAGAGGGCCTTGAGACTTAGACCTGAGTGCAAAAATGGAGGCTCTAGCCCCTTCCAGAGCTGAGATATCGAAACTCAAAAATTCGGCCCGAAAAAAAAAACGACAGTGGTACCCCTTACGTTTTTTTTTTTGGGCGAAAAATTAAGTTTCTCCAATCTTCCCAAATTCTGATAGAGGGCCATGAGACTTAGACCTGAGTGCAAAAATGGAGGCTCTAGCCCCTTCCAGAGCTGAGATATCGAAACTCAAAAATTCGGCCCGAAAAAAAAACGACAGTGGTACCCCTTACGTTTTTTTTTTGGGCGAAAAATTAAGTTTCTCCAATCTTCCCAAATTCTGATAGAGGGCCATGAGACTTAGACCTGAGTGCAAAAATGGAGGTTCTAGCCCCTTCCAGAGCTGAGATATCGAAACTCAAAAATTCGGCCCGAAAAAAAAACGACAGTGGTACCCCTTACGTTTTTTTTTTTGGGCGAAAAATTAAGTTTCTCCAATCTTCCCAAATTCTGAAAGAGGGCCATGAGACTTAGACCTGAGTGCAAAAATGGAGGCTCTAGCCCCTTCCAGAGCTGAGATATCGAAACTCAAAAATTCGGCCCGAAAAAAAAAACGACAGTGGTACCCCTTACGTTTTTTTTTTTGGGTGAAAAATTAAGTTTCTCCAATCTTCCCAAATTCTGATAGAGGGCCATGAGACTTAGACCTGAGTGCAAAAATGGAGGTTCTAGCCCCTTCCAGAGCTGAGATATCGAAACTCAAAAATTCGGCCCGAAAAAAAAAAAACGACAGTGGTACCCCTTACGTTTTTTTTTTTTGGGCGAAAAATTAAGTTTCTCCAATCTTCCCAAATTCTGAGAGAGGGCCAAGAGACTTAGACCTGAGTGCAAAAATGGAGGCTCTAGCCCCTTCCAGAGCTGAGATATCGAAACTCAAAAATTCGGCCCGAAAAAAAAAACGACAGTGGTACCACTTACGTTTTTTTTTTTTGGGCGAAAAATTAAGTTTCTCCAATCTTCCCAAATTCTGATAGAGGGCCATGAGACTTAGACCTGAGTGCAAAAATGGAGGTTCTAGCCCCTTCCAGAGCTGAGATATCGAAACTCAAAAATTCGGCCCGAAAAAAAAACGACAGTGGTACCCCTTACGTTTTTTTTTTTTTGGGCGAAAAATTAAGTTTCTCCAATCTTCCCAAATTCTGATAGAGGGCCATGAGACTTAGACCTGAGTGCAAAAATGGAGGTTCTAGCCCCTTCCAGAGCTGAGATATCGAAACTCAAAAATTCGGCCCGAAAAAAAAACGACAGTGGTACCCCTTACGTTTTTTTTTTTGGGCGAAAAATTAAGTTTCTCCAATCTTCCCAAATTCTGATAGAGGGCCATGAGACTTAGACCTGAGTGCAAAAATGGAGGTTATAGCCCCTTCCAGAGCTGAGATATCGAAACTCAAAAATTCGGCCCGAAAAAAAAACGACAGTGGTACCCCTTACGTTTTTTTTTTTGGGCGAAAAATTAAGTTTCTCCAATCTTCCCAAATTCTGATAGAGGGCCATGAGACTTAGACCTGAGTGCAAAAATGGAGGTTCTAGCCCCTTCCAGAGCTGAGATATCGAAACTCAAAAATTCGGCCCGAAAAAAAAAACGACAGTGGTACCCCTTACGTTTTTTTTTTTTGGGCGAAAAATTAAGTTTCTCCAATCTTCCCAAATTCTGATTGAGGGCCATGAGACTTAGACCTGAGTGCAAAAATGGAGGCTCTAGCCCCTTCCAGAGCTGAGATATCGAAACTCAAAAATTCGGCCCGAAAAAAAAACTACAGTGGTGCCCCTTACGTTTTTTTTTTGGGGGCGAAAAATTAAGTTTCTCCAATCTTCCCAAATTCTGATAGAGGGCCATGAGACTTAGACCTGAGTGCAAAAATGGAGGTTCTAGCCCCTTCCAGAGCTGAGATATCGAAACTCAAAAATTCGGCCCGAAAAAAAAACGACAGTGGTACCCCTTACGTTTTTTTTTTTTTTGGGGCGAAAAATTAAGTTTCTCCAATCTTCCCAAATTCTGATAGAGGGCTATGAGACTTAGACCTGAGTGCAAAAATGGAGGCTCTAGCCCCTTCCAGAGCTGAGATATCGAAACTCAAAAATTCAGCCCGAGAAAAAAACGACAGTGGTACCCCTTACATTTTTTTTTTTGGGCGAAAAATTAAGTTTCTCCAATCTTCCCAAATTCTGATAGAGGGCCATGAGACTTAGACCTGAGTGCAAAAATGGAGGCTCTAGCCCCTTCCAGAGCTGAGATATCGAAACTCAAAAATTCGGCCCGAAAAAAAACGACAGTGGTACCCCTTACGTTTTTTTTTTGGGCGAAAAATTAAGTTTCTCCAATCTTCCCAAATTCTGATAGAGGGCCAAGAGACTTAGACCTGAGTGCAAAAATGGAGGCTCTAGCCCCTTCCAGAGCTGAGATATCGAAACTCAAAAATTCGGCCCGAAAAAAAAAAAAAACGACAGTGGTACCCCTTACGTTTTTTTTTTTTGGGCAAAAAATTAAGTTTCTCCATCTTCCCAAATTCTGATAGAGGGCCATGAGACTTAGACCTGAGTGCAAAAATGGAGGCTCTAGCCCCTTCCAGAGCTGAGATATCGAAACTCAAAAATTCGCCCCCAAAAAAAAAACGACAGTGGTACCCCTTACGTTTTTTTTTTTGGGCGAAAAATAAAGTTTCTCCAATCTTCCCAAATTCTGATAGAGGGCCATGAGACTTAGACCTGAGTACAAAAATGGAGGCTCTAGCCCCTTCCAGAGCTGAGATATCGAAACTCAAAAATTCGGCCCGAAAAAAAAAACGACAGTGGTACCCCTTACGGTTTTTTTTTTGGGCGAAAAATTAAGTTTCTCCAATCTTCCTAAATTCTGATAGAGGGCCAAGAGACTTAGACCTGAGTGCAAAAATGGAGGCTCTAGCCCCTTCCAGAGCTGAGATATCGAAACTCAAAAATTCGGCCCGAAAAAAAAAAACGACAGTGGTACCCCTTACGTTTTTTTTTTGGGCAAAAAATTAAGTTTCTCCAATCTTCCCAAATTCTGATAGAGGGCCATGAGACTTAGACCTGAGTGCAAAAATAGAGGCTCTAGCCCCTTCCAGAGCTGAGATATCGAAACTCAAAAATTCGGCCCGAAAAAAAAACGACAGTGGTACCCCTTACGTTTTTTTTTTTGGGCGAAAAATTAAGTTTCTCCAATCTTCCCAAATTCTGATAGAGGGCCATGAGACTTAGACCTGAGTGCAAAAATGGAGGCTCTAGCCCCTTCCAGAGCTGAGATATCGAAACTCAAAAATTCGGCCCGAAAAAAAAAACGACAGTGGTACCCCTTACGTTTTTTTTTTGGGCGAAAAATAAAGTTTCTCCAATCTTCCCAAATTCTGATAGAGGGCCATGAGACTTAGACCTGAGTGCAAAAATGGAGGCTCTAGCCCCTTCCAGAGCTGAGATATCAAAACTCAAAAATTCGGCCCGAAAAAAAAACGACAGTGGTACCCCTTACGTTTTTTTTTTTAGGCGAAAAATTAAGTTTCTCCAATCTTCCCAAATTCTGATAGAGGGCCATGAGACTTAGACCTGAGTGCAAAAATGGAGGCTCTAGCCCCTTCCAGAGCTGAGATATCGAAACTCAAAAATTCGGCCCGAAAAAAAAAACGACAGTGGTACCCCTTACGTTTTTTTTTTTGGGCGAAAAATAAAGTTTCTCCAATCTTCCCAAATTCTGATAGAGGGCCATGAGACTTAGACCTGAGTACAAAAATGGAGGCTCTAGCCCCTTCCAGAGCTGAGATATCGAAACTCAAAAATTCGGCCCGAAAAAAAAAACGACAGTGGTACCCCTTACGTTTTTTTTTTGGGGCGAAAAATTAAGTTTCTCCAATCTTCCTAAATTCTGATAGAGGGCCAAGAGACTTAGACCTGAGTGCAAAAATGGAGGCTCTAGCCCCTTCCAGAGCTGAGATATCGAAACTCAAAAATTCGGCCCGAAAAAAAAAAACGACAGTGGTACCCCTTACGTTTTTTTTTTGGGCAAAAAATTAAGTTTCTCCAATCTTCCCAAATTCTGATAGAGGGCCATGAGACTTAGACCTGAGTGCAAAAATAGAGGCTCTAGCCCCTTCCAGAGCTGAGATATCGAAACTCAAAAATTCGGCCCGAAAAAAAAAACGACAGTGGTACCCCTTACGTTTTTTTTTTGGGCGAAAAATAAAGTTTCTCCAATCTTCCCAAATTCTGATAGAGGGCCATGAGACTTAGACCTGAGTGCAAAAATGGAGGCTCTAGCCCCTTCCAGAGCTGAGATATCGAAACTCAAAAATTCGGCCCGAAAAAAAAACGACAGTGGTACCCCTTACGGTTTTTTTTTGGGCGAAAAATTAAGTTTCTCCAATCTTCCCAAATTCTGATAGAGGGCCAATAGACTTAGACCTGAATGCAAAAATGGAGGCTCTAGCCCCTTCCAGAGCTGAGATATCGAAACTCAAAAATTCGGCCCGAAAAAAAAACGACAGTGGTACCCCTTACGTTTTTTTTTTTGGGCGAAAAATTAGGTTTCTCCAATCTTCCCAAATTCTGATAGAGGGCCAATAGACTTAGACCTGAATGCAAAAATGGAGGCTCTAGCCCCTTCCAGAGCTGAGATATCGAAACTCAAAAATTCGGCCCGAAAAAAAAAACGACAGTGGTACCCCTTACGGTTTTTTTTTTTGGGCAAAAAATTAAGTTTCTCCAATCTTCCCAAATTCTGATAGAGGGCCAAGAGACTTAGACCTGAGTGCAAAAATGGAGGCTCTAGCCCCTTCCAGAGCTGAGATATCGAAACTCAAAAATTCGGCCCGAAAAAAAAAACGACAGTGGTACCCCTTACGTTTTTTTTTGGGGCGAAAAATTAAGTTTCTCCAATCTTCCCAAATTCTGAAAGAGGGCCATGAGACTTAGACCTGAGTGCAAAAATGGAGGCTCTAGCCCCTTCCAGAGCTGAGATATCGAAACTCAAAAATTCAGCCCGAAAAAAAAAAACGACAGTGGTACCCCTTACGTTTTTTTTTGGGCGAAAAATTAAGTTTCTCCAATCTTCCCAAATTCTGATAGAGGGCCAAGAGACTTAGACCTGAGTGCAAAAATGGAGGCTCTAGCCCCTTCCAGAGCTGAGATATCGAAACTCAAAAATTCGGCCCGAAAAAAAAAAAAAAACGACAGTGGTACCCCTTACGTTTTTTTTTTTTTGGGGCAAAAAATTAAGTTTCTCCATCTTCCCAAATTCTGATAGAGGGCCATGAGACTTAGACCTGAGTGCAAAAATGGAGGCTCTAGCCCCTTCCAGAGCTGAGATATCGAAACTCAAAAATTCGGCCCCAAAAAAAAAACGACAGTGGTACCCCTTACGTTTTTTTTTTGGGCGAAAAATTAAGTTTCTCCAATCTTCCCAAATTCTGATAGAGGGCCATGAGACTTAGACCTGAGTGCAAAAATGGAGGCTCTAGCCCCTTCCAGAGCTGAGATATCGAAACTCAAAAATTCGGCCCCAAAAAAAAACGACAGTGGTACCCCTTACGTTTTTTTTTTTGGGCGAAAAATTAAGTTTCTCCAATCTTCCCAAATTCTGATAGAGGGCAATGAGACTTAGACCTGAGTGCAAAAATGGAGGCTCTAGCCCCTTCCAGAGCTGAGATATCGAAACTCAAAAATTCGGCCCGAAAAAAAAACGACAGTGGTACCCCTTACGTTTTTTTTTTTTTGGGCGAAAAATTAAGTTTCTCCAATCTTCCCAAATTCTGATAGAGGGCCATGAGACTTAGACCTGAGTGCAAAAATGGAGGCTCTAGCCCCTTCCAGAGCTGAGATATCGAAACTCAAAAATTCGGCCCGAAAAAAAAAACGACAGTGGTACCCCTTACGTTTTTTTTTTTGGGCGAAAAATTAAGTTTCTCCAATCTTCCCAAATTCTGATAGAGGGCCATGAGACTTAGACCTGAGTGCAAAAATGGAGGCTCTAGCCCCTTCCAGAGCTGAGATATCGAAACTCAAAAATTCGGCCCGAAAAAAAAAAAACGACAGTGGTACCCCTTACGTTTTTTTTTTTTGGGCGAAAAATTAAGTTTCTCCAATCTTCCCAAATTCTGATAGAGGGCCAAGAGACTTAGACCTGAGTGCAAAAATGGAGGCTCTAGCCCCTACCAGAGCTGAGATATCGAAACTCAAAAATTCGGCCCGAAAAAAAAAACGACAGTGGTAACACTTACGTTTTTTTTTTTTTTGGGCAAAAAATTAAGTTTCTCCAATCTTCCCAAATTCTGATAGAGGGCCATGAGACTTAGACCTGAGTGCAAAAATGGAGGCTCTAGCCCCTTCCAGAGCTGAGATATCGAAACTCAAAAATTCGGCCCGAAAAAAAAACGACAGTGGTACCCCTTACGTTTTTTTTTGGGGCGAAAAATTAAGTTTCTCCAATCTTCCCAAATTCTGATAGAGGGCCATGAGACTTAGACCTGAGTGCAAAAATGGAGGCTCTAGCCCCTTCCAGAGCTGAGATATCGAAACTCAAAAATTCGGCCCGAAAAAAAAAAACGACAGTGGTACCCCTTACGTTTTTTTTTTGGGGCGAAAAATAAAGTTTCTCCAATCTTCCCAAATTCTGATAGAGGGCCATGAGACTTAGACCTGAGTGCAAAAATGGAGGCTCTAGCCCCTTCCAGAGCTGAGATATCGAAACTCAAAAATTCGGCCCGAAAAAAAAAACGACAGTGGTACCCCTTACGGTTTTTTTTTGGGCGAAAAATTAAGTTTCTCCAATCTTCCCAAATTCTGATAGAGGGCCATGAGACTTAGACCTGAGTGCAAAAATGGAGGCTCTAGCCCCTTCCAGAGCTGAGATATCGAAACTCAAAATTTCGGCCCGAAAAAAAAACGACAGTGGTACCCCTTACGTTTTTTTTTTTTTGGGCGAAAAATTAAGTTTCTCCAATCTTCCCAAATTCTGATAGAGGGCCAATAGACTTAGACCTGAATGCAAAAATGGAGGCTCTAGCCCCTTCCAGAGCTGAGATATCGAAACTCAAAAATTCGGCCCGAAAAAAAAAACGACAGTGGTACCCCTTACGGTTTTTTTTTTTTGGGCAAAAAATTAAGTTTCTCCAATCTTCCCAAATTCTGATAGAGGGCCAAGAGACTTAGACCTGAGTGCAAAAATGGAGGCTCTAGCCCCTTCCAGAGCTGAGATATCGAAACTCAAAAATTCGGCCCGAAAAAAAAACGACAGTGGTACCCCTTATGTTTTTTTTTTGGGGCGAAAAATCAAGTTTCTCCAATCTTCCCAAATTCTGAAAGAGGGCCATGAGACTTAGACCTGAGTGCAAAAATGGAGGCTCTAGCCCCTTCCAGAGCTGAGATATCGAAACTCAAAAATTCGGCCCGAAAAAAAAAAACGACAGTGGTACCCCTTACGTTTTTTTTTGGGGGCGAAAAATAAAGTTTCTCCAATCTTCCCAAATTCTGATAGAGGGCCATGAGACTTAGACCTGAGTGCAAAAATGGAGGCTCTAGCCCCTTCCAGAGCTGAGATATCGAAACTCAAAAATTCGGCCCGAAAAAAAAACGACAGTGGTACCCCTTACGGTTTTTTTTTTTTGGGCGAAAAATAAAGTTTCTCCAATCTTCCCAAATTCTGATAGAGGGCCATGAGACTTAGACCTGAGTGCAAAAATGGAGGCTCTAGCCCCTTCCAGAGCTGAGATATCGAAACTCAAAAATTCGGCCCGAAAAAAAAACGACAGTGGTACCCCTTACGGGTTTTTTTTGGGCGAAAAATTAAGTTTCTCCAATCTTCCCAAATTCTGATAGAGGGCCAATAGACTTAGACCTGAATGCAAAAATGGAGGCTCTAGCCCCTTCCAGAGCTGAGATATCGAAACTCAAAAATTCGGCCCGAAAAAAAAACGACAGTGGTACCCCTTACGTTTTTTTTTTTGGGCGAAAAATTAGGTTTCTCCAATCTTCCCAAATTCTGATAGAGGGCCAATAGACTTAGACCTGAATGCAAAAATGGAGGCTCTAGCCCCTTCCAGAGCTGAGATATCGAAACTCAAAAATTCGGCCCGAAAAAAAAAACGACAGTGGTACCCCTTACGGTTTTTTTTTTTTGGGCAAAAAATTTAGTTTCTCCAATCTTCCCAAATTCTGATAGAGGGCCAAGAGACTTAGACCTGAGTGCAAAAATGGAGGCTCTAGCCCCTTCCAGAGCTGAGATATCGAAACTCAAAAATTCGGCCCGAAAAAAAAAACGACAGTGGTACCCCTTACGTTTTTTTTTGGGGCGAAAAATTAAGTTTCTCCAATCTTCCCAAATTCTGAAAGAGGGCCATGAGACTTAGACCTGAGTGCAAAAATGGAGGCTCTAGCCCCTTCCAGAGCTGAGATATCGAAACTCAAAAATTCAGCCCGAAAAAAAAAACGACAGTGGTACCCCTTACGTTTTTTTTTGGGCGAAAAATTAAGTTTCTCCAATCTTCCCAAATTCTGATAGAGGGCCAAGAGACTTAGACCTGAGTGCAAAAATGGAGGCTCTAGCCCCTTCCAGAGCTGAGATATCGAAACTCAAAAATTCGGCCCGAAAAAAAAAAAACGACAGTGGTACCCCTTACGTTTTTTTTTTTTTTGGGCAAAAAATTAAGTTTCTCCATCTTCCCAAATTCTGATAGAGGGCCATGAGACTTAGACCTGAGTGCAAAAATGGAGGCTCTAGCCCCTTCCAGAGCTGAGATATCGAAACTCAAAAATTCGGCCCCAAAAAAAAAACGACAGTGGTACCCCTTACGTTTTTTTTTTGGGCGAAAAATTAAGTTTCTCCAATCTTCCCAAATTCTGATAGAGGGCCATGAGACTTAGACCTGAGTGCAAAAATGGAGGCTCTAGCCCCTTCCAGAGCTGAGATATCGAAACTCAAAAATTCGGCCCCAAAAAAAAACGACAGTGGTACCCCTTACGTTTTTTTTTTTGGGCGAAAAATTAAGTTTCTCCAATCTTCCCAAATTCTGATAGAGGGCAATGAGACTTAGACCTGAGTGCAAAAATGGAGGCTCTAGCCCCTTCCAGAGCTGAGATATCGAAACTCAAAAATTCGGCCCGAAAAAAAAACGACAGTGGTACCCCTTACGTTTTTTTTTTTTTGGGCGAAAAATTAAGTTTCTCCAATCTTCCCAAATTCTGATAGAGGGCCATGAGACTTAGACCTGAGTGCAAAAATGGAGGCTCTAGCCCCTTCCAGAGCTGAGATATCGAAACTCAAAAATTCGGCCCGAAAAAAAAAACGACAGTGGTACCCCTTACGTTTTTTTTTTTGGGCGAAAAATTAAGTTTCTCCAATCTTCCCAAATTCTGATAGAGGGCCATGAGACTTAGACCTGAGTGCAAAAATGGAGGCTCTAGCCCCTTCCAGAGCTGAGATATCGAAACTCAAAAATTCGGCCCGAAAAAAAAAAAACGACAGTGGTACCCCTTACGTTTTTTTTTTTTGGGCGAAAAATTAAGTTTCTCCAATCTTCCCAAATTCTGATAGAGGGCCAAGAGACTTAGACCTGAGTGCAAAAATGGAGGCTCTAGCCCCTACCAGAGCTGAGATATCGAAACTCAAAAATTCGGCCCGAAAAAAAAAACGACAGTGGTAACACTTACGTTTTTTTTTTTTTGGGCAAAAAATTAAGTTTCTCCAATCTTCCCAAATTCTGATAGAGGGCCATGAGACTTAGACCTGAGTGCAAAAATGGAGGCTCTAGCCCCTTCCAGAGCTGAGATATCGAAACTCAAAAATTCGGCCCGAAAAAAAAACGACAGTGGTACCCCTTACGTTTTTTTTTGGGGCGAAAAATTAAGTTTCTCCAATCTTCCCAAATTCTGATAGAGGGCCATGAGACTTAGACCTGAGTGCAAAAATGGAGGCTCTAGCCCCTTCCAGAGCTGAGATATCGAAACTCAAAAATTCGGCCCGAAAAAAAAAACGACAGTGGTACCCCTTACGTTTTTTTTTTGGGGCGAAAAATAAAGTTTCTCCAATCTTCCCAAATTCTGATAGAGGGCCATGAGACTTAGACCTGAGTGCAAAAATGGAGGCTCTAGCCCCTTCCAGAGCTGAGATATCGAAACTCAAAAATTCGGCCCGAAAAAAAAACGACAGTGGTACCCCTTACGGTTTTTTTTTGGGCGAAAAATTAAGTTTCTCCAATCTTCCCAAATTCTGATAGAGGGCCATGAGACTTAGACCTGAGTGCAAAAATGGAGGCTCTAGCCCCTTCCAGAGCTGAGATATCGAAACTCAAAATTTCGGCCCGAAAAAAAAACGACAGTGGTACCCCTTACGTTTTTTTTTTTTGGGCGAAAAATTAAGTTTCTCCAATCTTCCCAAATTCTGATAGAGGGCCAATAGACTTAGACCTGAATGCAAAAATGGAGGCTCTAGCCCCTTCCAGAGCTGAGATATCGAAACTCAAAAATTCGGCCCGAAAAAAAAAACGACAGTGGTACCCCTTACGGTTTTTTTTTTTTGGGCAAAAAATTAAGTTTCTCCAATCTTCCCAAATTCTGATAGAGGGCCAAGAGACTTAGACCTGAGTGCAAAAATGGAGGCTCTAGCCCCTTCCAGAGCTGAGATATCGAAACTCAAAAATTCGGCCCGAAAAAAAAACGACAGTGGTACCCCTTACGTTTTTTTTTTGGGGCGAAAAATCAAGTTTCTCCAATCTTCCCAAATTCTGAAAGAGGGCCATGAGACTTAGACCTGAGTGCAAAAATGGAGGCTCTAGCCCCTTCCAGAGCTGAGATATCGAAACTCAAAAATTCGGCCCGAAAAAAAAAACGACAGTGGTACCCCTTACGTTTTTTTTTTGGGGCGAAAAATTAAGTTTCTCCAATCTTCCTAAATTCTGATAGAGGGCCAAGAGACTTAGACCTGAGTGCAAAAATGGAGGCTCTAGCCCCTTCCAGAGCTGAGATATCGAAACTCAAAAATTCGGCCCGAAAAAAAAAAAACGACAGTGGTACCCCTTACGTTTTTTTTTTGGGCAAAAAATTAAGTTTCTCCAATCTTCCCAAATTCTGATAGAGGGCCATGAGACTTAGACCTGAGTGCAAAAATAGAGGCTCTAGCCCCTTCCAGAGCTGAGATATCGAAACTCAAAAATTCGGCCCGAAAAAAAAAACGACAGTGGTACCCCTTACGTTTTTTTTTTGGGCGAAAAATAAAGTTTCTCCAATCTTCCCAAATTCTGATAGAGGGCCATGAGACTTAGACCTGAGTGCAAAAATGGAGGCTCTAGCCCCTTCCAGAGCTGAGATATCGAAACTCAAAAATTCGGCCCGAAAAAAAAACGACAGTGGTACCCCTTACGGTTTTTTTTTGGGCGAAAAATTAAGTTTCTCCAATCTTCCCAAATTCTGATAGAGGGCCAATAGACTTAGACCTGAATGCAAAAATGGAGGCTCTAGCCCCTTCCAGAGCTGAGATATCGAAACTCAAAAATTCGGCCCGAAAAAAAAACGACAGTGGTACCCCTTACGTTTTTTTTTTTGGGCGAAAAATTAGGTTTCTCCAATCTTCCCAAATTCTGATAGAGGGCCAATAGACTTAGACCTGAATGCAAAAATGGAGGCTCTAGCCCCTTCCAGAGCTGAGATATCGAAACTCAAAAATTCGGCCCGAAAAAAAAAACGACAGTGGTACCCCTTACGTTTTTTTTTGGGGCGAAAAATTAAGTTTCTCCAATCTTCCCAAATTCTGAAAGAGGGCCATGAGACTTAGACCTGAGTGCAAAAATGGAGGCTCTAGCCCCTTCCAGAGCTGAGATATCGAAACTCAAAAATTCAGCCCGAAAAAAAAAACGACAGTGGTACCCCTTACGTTTTTTTTTGGGCGAAAAATTAAGTTTCTCCAATCTTCCCAAATTCTGATAGAGGGCCAAGAGACTTAGACCTGAGTGCAAAAATGGAGGCTCTAGCCCCTTCCAGAGCTGAGATATCGAAACTCAAAAATTCGGCCCGAAAAAAAAAAAACGACAGTGGTACCCCTTACGTTTTTTTTTTTTTGGGCAAAAAATTAAGTTTCTCCATCTTCCCAAATTCTGATAGAGGGCCATGAGACTTAGACCTGAGTGCAAAAATGGAGGCTCTAGCCCCTTCCAGAGCTGAGATATCGAAACTCAAAAATTCGGCCCCCAAAAAAAAACGACAGTGGTACCCCTTACGTTTTTTTTTTGGGCGAAAAATTAAGTTTCTCCAATCTTCCCAAATTCTGATAGAGGGCCATGAGACTTAGACCTGAGTGCAAAAATGGAGGCTCTAGCCCCTTCCAGAGCTGAGATATCGAAACTCAAAAATTCGGCCCCAAAAAAAAACGACAGTGGTACCCCTTACGTTTTTTTTTTTGGGCGAAAAATTAAGTTTCTCCAATCTTCCCAAATTCTGATAGAGGGCAATGAGACTTAGACCTGAGTGCAAAAATGGAGGCTCTAGCCCCTTCCAGAGCTGAGATATCGAAACTCAAAAATTCGGCCCGAAAAAAAAACGACAGTGGTACCCCTTACGTTTTTTTTTTTTTGGGCGAAAAATTAAGTTTCTCCAATCTTCCCAAATTCTGATAGAGGGCCATGAGACTTAGACCTGAGTGCAAAAATGGAGGCTCTAGCCCCTTCCAGAGCTGAGATATCGAAACTCAAAAATTCGGCCCGAAAAAAAAAACGACAGTGGTACCCCTTACGTTTTTTTTTTTGGGCGAAAAATTAAGTTTCTCCAATCTTCCCAAATTCTGATAGAGGGCCATGAGACTTAGACCTGAGTGCAAAAATGGAGGCTCTAGCCCCTTCCAGAGCTGAGATATCGAAACTCAAAAATTCGGCCCGAAAAAAAAAAACGACAGTGGTACCCCTTACGTTTTTTTTTTTTGGGCGAAAAATTAAGTTTCTCCAATCTTCCCAAATTCTGATAGAGGGCCAAGAGACTTAGACCTGAGTGCAAAAATGGAGCCTCTAGCCCCTACCAGAGCTGAGATATCGAAACTCAAAAATTCGGCCCGAAAAAAAAAACGACAGTGCTAACACTTACGTTTTTTTTTTTTTGGGCAAAAAATTAAGTTTCTCCAATCTTCCCAAATTCTGATAGAGGGCCATGAGACTTAGACCTGAGTGCAAAAATGGAGGCTCTAGCCCCTTCCAGAGCTGAGATATCGAAACTCAAAAATTCGGCCCGAAAAAAAAACGACAGTGGTACCCCTTACGTTTTTTTTTGGGGCGAAAAATTAAGTTTCTCCAATCTTCCCAAATTCTGATAGAGGGCCATGAGACTTAGACCTGAGTGCAAAAATGGAGGCTCTAGCCCCTTCCAGAGCTGAGATATCGAAACTCAAAAATTCGGCCCGAAAAAAAAAAACGACAGTGGTACCCCTTACGTTTTTTTTTTGGGGCGAAAAATAAAGTTTCTCCAATCTTCCCAAATTCTGATAGAGGGCCATGAGACTTAGACCTGAGTGCAAAAATGGAGGCTCTAGCCCCTTCCAGAGCTGAGATATCGAAACTCAAAAATTCGGCCCGAAAAAAAAAATGACAGTGGTACCCCTTACGGGTTTTTTTTGGGCGAAAAATTAAGTTTCTCCAATCTTCCCAAATTCTGATAGAGGGCCATGAGACTTAGACCTGAGTGCAAAAATGGAGGCTCTAGCCCCTTCCAGAGCTGAGATATCGAAACTCAAAATTTCGGCCCGAAAAAAAAACGACAGTGGTACCCCTTACGTTTTTTTTTTTGGGCGAAAAATTAAGTTTCTCCAATCTTCCCAAATTCTGATAGAGGGCCAATAGACTTAGACCTGAATGCAAAAATGGAGGCTCTAGCCCCTTCCAGAGCTGAGATATCGAAACTCAAAAATTCGGCCCGAAAAAAAAAACGACAGTGGTACCCCTTACGGTTTTTTTTTTTGGGGCAAAAAATTAAGTTTCTCCAATCTTCCCAAATTCTGATAGAGGGCCAAGAGACTTAGACCTGAGTGCAAAAATGGAGGCTCTAGCCCCTTCCAGAGCTGAGATATCGAAACTCAAAAATTCGGCCCGAAAAAAAAACGACAGTGGTACCCCTTACGTTTTTTTTTGGGGCGAAAAATCAAGTTTCTCCAATCTTCCCAAATTCTGAAAGAGGGCCATGAGACTTAGACCTGAGTGCAAAAATGGAGGCTCTAGCCCCTTCCAGAGCTGAGATATCGAAACTCAAAAATTCGGCCCGAAAAAAAAAACGACAGTGGTACCCCTTACGTTTTTTTTTTGGGGCGAAAAATTAAGTTTCTCCAATCTTCCTAAATTCTGATAGAGGGCCAAGAGACTTAGACCTGAGTGCAAAAATGGAGGCTCTAGCCCCTTCCAGAGCTGAGATATCGAAACTCAAAAATTCGGCCCGAAAAAAAAAAAACGACAGTGGTACCCCTTACGTTTTTTTTTTGGGCAAAAAATTAAGTTTCTCCAATCTTCCCAAATTCTGATAGAGGGCCATGAGACTTAGACCTGAGTGCAAAAATAGAGGCTCTAGCCCCTTCCAGAGCTGAGATATCGAAACTCAAAAATTCGGCCCGAAAAAAAAAACGACAGTGGTACCCCTTACGTTTTTTTTTTGGGCGAAAAATAAAGTTTCTCCAATCTTCCCAAATTCTGATAGAGGGCCATGAGACTTAGACCTGAGTGCAAAAATGGAGGCTCTAGCCCCTTCCAGAGCTGAGATATCGAAACACAAAAATTCGGCCCGAAAAAAAAACGACAGTGGTACCCCTTACGGTTTTTTTTTGGGCGAAAAATTAAGTTTCTCCAATCTTCCCAAATTCTGATAGAGGGCCAATAGACTTAGACCTGAATGCAAAAATGGAGGCTCTAGCCCCTTCCAGAGCTGAGATATCGAAACTCAAAAATTCGGCCCGAAAAAAAAACGACAGTGGTACCCCTTACGTTTTTTTTTTTGGGCGAAAAATTAGGTTTCTCCAATCTTCCCAAATTCTGATAGAGGGCCAATAGACTTAGACCTGAATGCAAAAATGGAGGCTCTAGCCCCTTCCAGAGCTGAGATATCGAAACTCAAAAATTCGGCCCGAAAAAAAAAACGACAGTGGTACCCCTTACGTTTTTTTTTGGGGCGAAAAATTAAGTTTCTCCAATCTTCCCAAATTCTGAAAGAGGGCCATGAGACTTAGACCTGAGTGCAAAAATGGAGGCTCTAGCCCCTTCCAGAGCTGAGATATCGAAACTCAAAAATTCAGCCCGAAAAAAAAAACGACAGTGGTACCCCTTACGTTTTTTTTTCGGCGAAAAATTAAGTTTCTCCAATCTTCCCAAATTCTGATAGAGGGCCAAGAGACTTAGACCTGAGTGCAAAAATGGAGGCTCTAGCCCCTTCCAGAGCTGAGATATCGAAACTCAAAAATTCGGCCCGAAAAAAAAAAAACGACAGTGGTACCCCTTACGTTTTTTTTTTTTTGGGCAAAAAATTAAGTTTCTCCATCTTCCCAAATTCTGATAGAGGGCCATGAGACTTAGACCTGAGTGCAAAAATGGAGGCTCTAGCCCCTTCCAGAGCTGAGATATCGAAACTCAAAAATTCGGCCCCCAAAAAAAAACGACAGTGGTACCCCTTACGTTTTTTTTTTGGGCGAAAAATTAAGTTTCTCCAATCTTCCCAAATTCTGATAGAGGGCCATGAGACTTAGACCTGAGTGCAAAAATGGAGGCTCTAGCCCCTTCCAGAGCTGAGATATCGAAACTCAAAAATTCGGCCCCAAAAAAAAACGACAGTGGTACCCCTTACGTTTTTTTTTTTGGGCGAAAAATTAAGTTTCTCCAATCTTCCCAAATTCTGATAGAGGGCAATGAGACTTAGACCTGAGTGCAAAAATGGAGGCTCTAGCCCCTTCCAGAGCTGAGATATCGAAACTCAAAAATTCGGCCCGAAAAAAAAACGACAGTGGTACCCCTTACGTTTTTTTTTTTTTTGGGCGAAAAATTAAGTTTCTCCAATCTTCCCAAATTCTGATAGAGGGCCATGAGACTTAGACCTGAGTGCAAAAATGGAGGCTCTAGCCCCTTCCAGAGCTGAGATATCGAAACTCAAAAATTCGGCCCGAAAAAAAAAACGACAGTGGTACCCCTTACGTTTTTTTTTTTGGGCGAAAAATTAAGTTTCTCCAATCTTCCCAAATTCTGATAGAGGGCCATGAGACTTAGACCTGAGTGCAAAAATGGAGGCTCTAGCCCCTTCCAGAGCTGAGATATCGAAACTCAAAAATTCGGCCCGAAAAAAAAAAACGACAGTGGTACCCCTTACGTTTTTTTTTTTTGGGCGAAAAATTAAGTTTCTCCAATCTTCCCAAATTCTGATAGAGGGCCAAGAGACTTAGACCTGAGTGCAAAAATGGAGCCTCTAGCCCCTACCAGAGCTGAGATATCGAAACTCAAAAATTCGGCCCGAAAAAAAAAACGACAGTGCTAACACTTACGTTTTTTTTTTTTTTGGGCAAAAAATTAAGTTTCTCCAATCTTCCCAAATTCTGATAGAGGGCCATGAGACTTAGACCTGAGTGCAAAAATGGAGGCTCTAGCCCCTTCCAGAGCTGAGATATCGAAACTCAAAAATTCGGCCCGAAAAAAAAACGACAGTGGTACCCCTTACGTTTTTTTTTGGGGCGAAAAATTAAGTTTCTCCAATCTTCCCAAATTCTGATAGAGGGCCATGAGACTTAGACCTGAGTGCAAAAATGGAGGCTCTAGCCCCTTCCAGAGCTGAGATATCGAAACTCAAAAATTCGGCCCGAAAAAAAAAAACGACAGTGGTACCCCTTACGTTTTTTTTTTGGGGCGAAAAATAAAGTTTCTCCAATCTTCCCAAATTCTGATAGAGGGCCATGAGACTTAGACCTGAGTGCAAAAATGGAGGCTCTAGCCCCTTCCAGAGCTGAGATATCGAAACTCAAAAATTCGGCCCGAAAAAAAAAACGACAGTGGTACCCCTTACGGGTTTTTTTTGGGCGAAAAATTAAGTTTCTCCAATCTTCCCAAATTCTGATAGAGGGCCATGAGACTTAGACCTGAGTGCAAAAATGGAGGCTCTAGCCCCTTCCAGAGCTGAGATATCGAAACTCAAAATTTCGGCCCGAAAAAAAAACGACAGTGGTACCCCTTACGTTTTTTTTTTTGGGCGAAAAATTAAGTTTCTCCAATCTTCCCAAATTCTGATAGAGGGCCAATAGACTTAGACCTGAATGCAAAAATGGAGGCTCTAGCCCCTTCCAGAGCTGAGATATCGAAACTCAAAAATTCGGCCCGAAAAAAAAAACGACAGTGGTACCCCTTACGGTTTTTTTTTTTTGGGCAAAAAATTAAGTTTCTCCAATCTTCCCAAATTCTGATAGAGGGCCAAGAGACTTAGACCTGAGTGCAAAAATGGAGGCTCTAGCCCCTTCCAGAGCTGAGATATCGAAACTCAAAAATTCGGCCCGAAAAAAAAACGACAGTGGTACCCCTTACGTTTTTTTTTGGGGCGAAAAATCAAGTTTCTCCAATCTTCCCAAATTCTGAAAGAGGGCCATGAGACTTAGACCTGAGTGCAAAAATGGAGGCTCTAGCCCCTTCCAGAGCTGAGATATCGAAACTCAAAAATTCGGCCCGAAAAAAAAAACGACAGTGGTACCCCTTACGTTTTTTTTTTGGGGCGAAAAATTAAGTTTCTCCAATCTTCCTAAATTCTGATAGAGGGCCAAGAGACTTAGACCTGAGTGCAAAAATGGAGGCTCTAGCCCCTTCCAGAGCTGAGATATCGAAACTCAAAAATTCGGCCCGAAAAAAAAAAAACGACAGTGGTACCCCTTACGTTTTTTTTTTGGGCAAAAAATTAAGTTTCTCCAATCTTCCCAAATTCTGATAGAGGGCCATGAGACTTAGACCTGAGTGCAAAAATAGAGGCTCTAGCCCCTTCCAGAGCTGAGATATCGAAACTCAAAAATTCGGCCCGAAAAAAAAAACGACAGTGGTACCCCTTACGTTTTTTTTTTGGGCGAAAAATAAAGTTTCTCCAATCTTCCCAAATTCTGATAGAGGGCCATGAGACTTAGACCTGAGTGCAAAAATGGAGGCTCTAGCCCCTTCCAGAGCTGAGATATCGAAACTCAAAAATTCGGCCCGAAAAAAAAACGACAGTGGTACCCCTTACGGTTTTTTTTTGGGCGAAAAATTAAGTTTCTCCAATCTTCCCAAATTCTGATAGAGGGCCAATAGACTTAGACCTGAATGCAAAAATGGAGGCTCTAGCCCCTTCCAGAGCTGAGATATCGAAACTCAAAAATTCGGCCCGAAAAAAAAACGACAGTGGTACCCCTTACGTTTTTTTTTTTGGGCGAAAAATTAGGTTTCTCCAATCTTCCCAAATTCTGATAGAGGGCCAATAGACTTAGACCTGAATGCAAAAATGGAGGCTCTAGCCCCTTCCAGAGCTGAGATATCGAAACTCAAAAATTCGGCCCGAAAAAAAAAACGACAGTGGTACCCCTTACGGTTTTTTTTTTTTGGGCAAAAAATTAAGTTTCTCCAATCTTCCCAAATTCTGATAGAGGGCCAAGAGACTTAGACCTGAGTGCAAAAATGGAGGCTCTAGCCCCTTCCAGAGCTGAGATATCGAAACTCAAAAATTCGGCCCGAAAAAAAAAACGACAGTGGTACCCCTTACGTTTTTTTTTGGGGCGAAAAATTAAGTTTCTCCAATCTTCCCAAATTCTGAAAGAGGGCCATGAGACTTAGACCTGAGTGCAAAAATGGAGGCTCTAGCCCCTTCCAGAGCTGAGATATCGAAACTCAAAAATTCGGCCCGAAAAAAAAAACGACAGTGGTACCCCTTACGTTTTTTTTTTGGGCGAAAAATTAAGTTTCTCCAATCTTCTCAAATTCTGATAGAGGGCCATGAGACTTAGACCTGAGTGCAAAAATGGAGGCTCTAGCCCCTTCCAGAGCTGAGATATCGAAACTCAAAAATTCAGCCCGAAAAAAAAAACGACAGTGGTACCCCTTACGTTTTTTTTTTGGGCGAAAAATTAAGTTTCTCCAATCTTCCCAAATTCTGATAGAGGGCCAAGAGACTTAGACCTGAGTGCAAAAATGGAGGCTCTAGCCCCTTCCAGAGCTGAGATATCGAAACTCAAAAATTCGGCCCGAAAAAAAAAAAAACGACAGTGGTACCCCTTACGTTTTTTTTTTTTGGGCAAAAAATTAAGTTTCTCCATCTTCCCAAATTCTGATAGAGGGCCATGAGACTTAGACCTGAGTGCAAAAATGGAGGCTCTAGCCCCTTCCAGAGCTGAGATATCGAAACTCAAAAATTCGGCCCCAAAAAAAAAACGACAGTGGTACCCCTTACGTTTTTTTTTTGGGCGAAAAATTAAGTTTCTCCAATCTTCCCAAATTCTGATAGAGGGCCATGAGACTTAGACCTGAGTGCAAAAATGGAGGCTCTAGCCCCTTCCAGAGCTGAGATATCGAAACTCAAAAATTCGGCCCGAAAAAAAAACAACAGTGGTACCTCTTACGTTTTTTTTTTTGGGCGGAAAATTAAGTTTCTCCAATCTTCCCAAATTCTGATAGAGGGCCATGAGACTTAGACCTGAGTGCAAAAATGGAGGCTCTAGCCCCTTCCAGAGCTGAGATATCGAAACTCAAAAATTCGACCCGAAAAAAAAACGACAGTGGTACCCCTTACGTTTTTTTTTTGGGCGAAAAATTAAGTTTCTCCAATCTTCCCAAATTCTGATAGAGGGCCATGAGACTTAGACCTGAGTGCAAAAATGGAGGCTCTAGCCCCTTCCAGAGCTGAGATATCGAAACTCAAAAATTCGGCCCGAAAAAAAAAAACGACAGTCGTACCCCTTACGTTTTTTTTTTTTGGGCGAAAAATAAAGTTTCTCCAATCTTCCCAAATTCTGATAGAGGGCCATGAGACTTAGACCTGAGTACAAAAATGGAGGCTCTAGCCCCTTCCAGAGCTGAGATATCGAAACTCAAAAATTCGGCCCGAAAAAAAAAACGACAGTGGTACCCCTTACGTTTTTTTTTTTGGGCGAAAAATTAAGTTTCTCCAATCTTCCCAAATTCTCATAGAGGGCCAAGAGACTTAGACCTGAGTGCAAAAATGGAGGCTCTAGCCCCTTCCAGAGCTGAGATATCGAAACTCAAAAATTCGGCCCGAAAAAAAAAACGACAGTGGTACCCCTTACGTTTTTTTTTTTTGGGCAAAAAATTAAGTTTCTCCAATCTTCCCAAATTCTGATAGAGGGCCATGAGACTTAGACCTGAGTGCAAAAATGGAGGCTCTAGCCCCTTCCAGAGCTGAGATATCGAAACTCAAAAATTCGGCCCCAAAAAAAAAACGACAGTGGTACCCCTTACGTTTTTTTTTTTGGGCGAAAAATTAAGTTTCTCCAATCTTCCCAAATTCTGATAGAGGGCCATGAGACTTAGACCTGAGTGCAAAAATGGAGGTTCTAGCCCCTTCCAGAGCTGAGATATCGAAACTCAAAAATTCGGCCCGAAAAAAAAAAACGACAGTGGTACCCCTTACGTTTTTTTTTTTGGGCGAAAAATTAAGTTTCTCCAATCTTCCCAAATTCTGATAGAGGGCCAAGAGACTTAGACCTGAGTGCAAAAATGGAGGCTCTAGCCCCTACCAGAGCTGAGATATCGAAACTCAAAAATTCGGCCCGAAAAAAAAACGACAGTGGTACCCCTTACGTTTTTTTTTTGGGCGAAAAATTAAGTTTCTCCAATCTTCCCAAATTCTGATAGAGGGCCATGAGACTTAGACCTGAGTGCAAAAATGGAGGCTCTAGCCCCTTCCAGAGCTGAGATATCGAAACTCAAAAATTCGGCCCGAAAAAAAAAACGACAGTGGTACCCCTTACGTTTTTTTTTTGGGCGAAAAATAAAGTTTCTCCAATCTTCCCAAATTCTGATAGAGGGCCATGAGACTTAGACCTGAGTGCAAAAATGGAGGCTCTAGCCCCTTCCAGAGCTGAGATATCGAAACTCAAAAATTCGGCCCGAAAAAAAAACGACAGTGGTACCCCTTACGGTTTTTTTTTTTTGGGCAAAAAATTAAGTTTCTCCAATCTTCCCAAATTCTGATAGAGGGCCAAGAGACTTAGACCTGAGTGCAAAAATGGAGGCTCTAGCCCCTTCCAGAGCTGAGATATCGAAACTCAAAAATTCGGCCCGAAAAAAAAACAACAGTGGTACCCCTTACGTTTTTTTTTGGGGCGAAAAATCAAGTTTCTCCAATCTTCCCAAATTCTGAAAGAGGGCCATGAGACTTAGACCTGAGTGCAAAAATGGAGGCTCTAGCCCCTTCCAGAGCTGAGATATCGAAACTCAAAAATTCGGCCCGAAAAAAAAACGACAGTGGTACCCCTTACGTTTTTTTTTTTGGGCGAAAAATTAAGTTTCTCCAATCTTCCCAAATTCTGATAGAGGGCCATGAGACTTAGACCTGAGTGCAAAAATGGAGGCTCTAGCCCCTTCCAGAGCTGAGATATCGAAACTCAAAAATTCAGCCCGAAAAAAAAAGGACAGTGGTACCCCTTACGTTTTTTTTTGGGCGAAAAATTAAGTTTCTCCAATCTTCCCAAATTCTGATAGAGGGCCAAGAGACTTAGACCTGAGTGCAAAAATGGAGGCTCTAGCCCCTTCCAGAGCTGAGATATCGAAACTCAAAAATTCGGCCCGAAAAAAAAACAACAGTGGTACCCCTTACGTTTTTTTTTTTTGGGCGGAAAATTAAGTTTCTCCAATCTTCCCAAATTCTGATAGAGGGCCATGAGACTTAGACCTGAGTGCAAAAATGGAGGCTCTAGCCCCTTCCAGAGCTGAGATATCGAAACTCAAAAATTCGACCCGAAAAAAAAAACGACAGTGGTACCCCTTACATTTTTTTTTTTGGGCGAAAAATTAAGTTTCTCCAATCTTCCCAAATTCTGATAGAGGGCCAAGAGACTTAGACCTGAGTGCAAAAATGGAGGCTCTAGCCCCTTCCAGAGCTGAGATATCGAAACTCAAAAATTCGGCCCGAAAAAAAAACGACAGTGGTACCCCTTACGTTTTTTTTTTGGGCGAAAAATTAACTTTCTCCAATCTTCCCAAATTCTGATAGAGGGCCATGAGACTTAGACCTGAGTGCAAAAATGGAGGCTCTAGCCCCTTCCAGAGCTGAGATATCGAAACTCAAAAATTCGGCCCGAAAAAAAAAACGACAGTCGTACCCCTTACGTTTTTTTTTTTGGGCGAAAAATAAAGTTTCTCCAATCTTCCCAAATTCTGATAGAGGGCCATGAGACTTAGACCTGAGTACAAAAATGGAGGCTCTAGCCCCTTCCAGAGCTGAGATATCGAAACTCAAAAATTCGGCCCGAAAAAAAAAACGACAGTGGTACCCCTTACGTTTTTTTTTTTTGGGCGAAAAATTAAGTTTCTCCAATCTTCCCAAATTCTGATAGAGGGCCAAGAGACTTAGACCTGAGTGCAAAAATGGAGGCTCTAGCCCCTTCCAGAGCTGAGATATCGAAACTCAAAAATTCGGCCCGAAAAAAAAACGACAGTGGTACCCCTTACGTTTTTTTTTTGGGGCGAAAAATTAAGTTTCTCCAATCTTCCTAAATTCTGATAGAGGGCCAAGAGACTTAGACCTGAGTGCAAAAATGGAGGCTCTAGCCCCTTCCAGAGCTGAGATATCGAAACTCAAAAATTCGGCCCGAAAAAAAAAACGACAGTGGTACCCCTTACGGTTTTTTTTTTTTGGGCAAAAAATTAAGTTTCTCCAATCTTCCCAAATTCTGATAGAGGGCCAAGAGACTTAGACCTGAGTGCAAAAATGGAGGCTCTAGCCCCTTCCAGAGCTGAGATATCGAAACTCAAAAATTCGGCCCGAAAAAAAAACAACAGTGGTACCCCTTACGTTTTTTTTGGGGGGGAAAAATCAAGTTTCTCCAATCTTCCCAAATTCTGAAAGAGGGCCATGAGACTTAGACCTGAGTGCAAAAATGGAGGCTCTAGCCCCTTCCAGAGCTGAGATATCGAAACTCAAAAATTCGGCCCGAAAAAAAAACGACAGTGGTACCCCTTACGTTTTTTTTTTTTGGGCGAAAAATTAAGTTTCTCCAATCTTCCCAAATTCTGATAGAGGGCCATGAGACTTAGACCTGAGTGCAAAAATGGAGGCTCTAGCCCCTTCCAGAGCTGAGATATCGAAACTCAAAAATTCAGCCCGAAAAAAAAAGGACAGTGGTACCCCTTACGTTTTTTTTTGGGCGAAAAATTAAGTTTCTCCAATCTTCCCAAATTCTGATAGAGGGCCAAGAGACTTAGACCTGAGTGCAAAAATGGAGGCTCTAGCCCCTTCCAGAGCTGAGATATCGAAACTCAAAAATTCGGCCCGAAAAAAAAACAACAGTGGTACCCCTTACGTTTTTTTTTTTGGGCGGAAAATTAAGTTTCTCCAATCTTCCCAAATTCTGATAGAGGGCCATGAGACTTAGACCTGAGTGCAAAAATGGAGGCTCTAGCCCCTTCCAGAGCTGAGATATCGAAACTCAAAAATTCGACCCGAAAAAAAAAACGACAGTGGTACCCCTTACATTTTTTTTTTTGGGCGAAAAATTAAGTTTCTCCAATCTTCCCAAATTCTGATAGAGGACCAAGAGACTTAGACCTGAGTGCAAAAATGGAGGCTCTAGCCCCTTCCAGAGCTGAGATATCGAAACTCAAAAATTCGGCCTGAAAAAAAAACGACAGTGGTACCCCTTACGTTTTTTTTTTGGGCGAAAAATTAACTTTCTCCAATCTTCCCAAATTCTGATAGAGGGCCATGAGACTTAGACCTGAGTGCAAAAATGGAGGCTCTAGCCCCTTCCAGAGCTGAGATATCGAAACTCAAAAATTCGGCCCGAAAAAAAAAACGACAGTCGTACCCCTTACGTTTTTTTTTTTGGGCGAAAAATAAAGTTTCTCCAATCTTCCCAAATTCTGATAGAGGGCCATGAGACTTAGACCTGAGTACAAAAATGGAGGCTCTAGCCCCTTCCAGAGCTGAGATATCGAAACTCAAAAATTCGGCCCGAAAAAAAAAACGACAGTGGTACCCCTTACGTTTTTTTTTTTTGGGCGAAAAATTAAGTTTCTCCAATCTTCCCAAATTCTGATAGAGGGCCAAGAGACTTAGACCTGAGTGCAAAAATGGAGGCTCTAGCCCCTTCCAGAGCTGAGATATCGAAACTCAAAAATTCGGCCCGAAAAAAAAAACGACAGTGGTACCCCTTACGTTTTTTTTTTTTTGGGCAAAAAATTAAGTTTCTCCAATCTTCCCAAATTCTGATAGAGGGCCAAGAGACTTAGACCTGAGTGCAAAAATGGAGGCTCTAGCCCCTTCCAGAGCTGAGATATCGAAACTCAAAAATTCGGCCCGAAAAAAAAACGACAGTGGTACCCCTTACGTTTTTTTTTGGGGCGAAAAATCAAGTTTCTCCAATCTTCCCAAATTCTGAAAGAGGGCCATGAGACTTAGACCTGAGTGCAAAAATGGAGGCTCTAGCCCCTTCCAGAGCTGAGATATCGAAACTCAAAAATTCGGCCCGAAAAAAAAACGACAGTGGTACCCCTTACGTTTTTTTTTTGGGGCGAAAAATTAAGTTTCTCCAATCTTCCCAAATTCTGATAGAGGGCCATGAGACTTAGACCTGAGTGCAAAAATGGAGGCTCTAGCCCCTTCCAGAGCTGAGATATCGAAACTCAAAAATTCAGCCCGAAAAAAAAACGACAGTGGTACCCCTTACGTTTTTTTTTGGGCGAAAAATTAAGTTTCTCCAATCTTCCCAAATTCTGATAGAGGGCCAAGAGACTTAGACCTGAGTGCAAAAATGGAGGCTCTAGCCCCTTCCAGAGCTGAGATATCGAAACTCAAAAATTCGGCCCGAAAAAACAACAACAGTGGTACCCCTTACGTTTTTTTTTTTGGGCGGAAAATTAAGTTTCTCCAATCTTCCCAAATTCTGATAGAGGGCCATGAGACTTAGACCTGAGTGCAAAAATGGAGGCTCTAGCCCCTTCCAGAGCTGAGATATCGAAACTCAAAAATTCGGCCCGAAAAAAAAAACGACAGTCGTACCCCTTACGTTTTTTTTTTTTGGGCGAAAAATAAAGTTTCTCCAATCTTCCCAAATTCTGATAGAGGGCCATGAGACTTAGACCTGAGTACAAAAATGGAGGCTCTAGCCCCTTCCAGAGCTGAGATATCGAAACTCAAAAATTCGGCCCGAAAAAAAAAACGACAGTGGTACCCCTTACGTTTTTTTTTTTTTGGGCAAAAAATTAAGTTTCTCCAATCTTCCCAAATTCTGATAGAGGGCCATGAGACTTAGACCTGAGTGCAAAAATGGAGGCTCTAGCCCCTTCCAGAGCTGAGATATCGAAACTCAAAAATTCGGCCCCAAAAAAAACGACAGTGGTACCCCTTACGTTTTTTTTTTTGGGCGAAAAATTAAGTTTCTCCAATCTTCCCAAATTCTGATAGAGGGCCATGAGACTTAGACCTGAGTGCAAAAATGGAGGCTCTAGCCCCTTCCAGAGCTGAGATATCGAAACTCAAAAATTCGGCCCGAAAAAAAAACGACAGTGGTACCCCTTACGGTTTTTTTTTTTTGGGCGAAAAATTAAGTTTCTCCAATCTTCCCAAATTCTGATAGAGGGCCATGAGACTTAGACCTGAGTGCAAAAATGGAGGCTCTAGCCCCTTCCAGAGCTGAGATATCGAAACTCAAAAATTCGGCCCGAAAAAAAAAACGACAGTGGTACCCCTTACGTTTTTTTTTTTGGGCGAAAAATTAAGTTTCTCCAATCTTCCCAAATTCTGATAGAGGGCCACGAGACTTAGACCTGAGTGCAAAAATGGAGGCTCTAGCCCCTTCCAGAGCTGAGATATCGAAACTCAAAAATTCGGCCCGAAAAAAAAAAACGACAGTGGTACCCCTTACGTTTTTTTTTTTGGGCGAAAAATTAAGTTTCTCCAATCTTCCCAAATTCTGATAGAGGGCCAAGAGACTTAGACCTGAGTGCAAAAATGGAGGCTCTAGCCCATACCAGAGCTGAGATATCGAAACTCAAAAATTCGGCCCGAAAAAAAAAACGACAGTGGTACCCCTTACGTTTTTTTTTTTTTTGGGCAAAAAATTAAGTTTCTCCAATCTTCCCAAATTCTGATAGAGGGCCATGAGACTTAGACCTGAGTGCAAAAATGGAGGCTCTAGCCCCTTCCAGAGCTGAGATATCGAAACTCAAAAATTCGGCCCGAAAAAAAAAAAAACGACAGTGGTACCCCTTACGTTTTTTTTTTTGGGCGAAAAATAAAGTTTCTCCAATCTTCCCAAATTCTGATAGAGGGCCATGAGACTTAGACCTGAGTGCAAAAATGGATGCTCTAGCCCCTTCCAGAGCTGAGATATCGAAACTCAAAAATTCGGCCGAAAAAAAAACGACAGTGGTACCCCTTACGGTTTTTTTTTTGGGCGAAAAATTAAGTTTCTCCAATCTTCCCAAATTCTGATAGAGGGCCATGAGACTTAGACCTGAGTGCAAAAATGGAGGCTCTAGCCCCTTCCAGAGCTGAGATATCGAAACTCAAAAATTCGGCCCGAAAAAAAAACGACAGTGGTACCCCTTACGTTTTTTTTTTTGGGCGAAAAATTAAGTTTCTCCAATCTTCCCAAATTCTGATAGAGGGCCAATAGACTTAGACCTGAATGCAAAAATGGAGGCTCTAGCCCCTTCCAGAGCTGAGATATCGAAACTCAAAAATTCGGCCCGAAAAAAAAAACGACAGTGGTACCCCTTACGGTTTTTTTTTTTTGGGCAAAAAATTAAGTTTCCCCAATCTTCCCAAATTCTGATAGAGGGCCAATAGACTTAGACCTGAGTGCAAAAATGGAGGCTCTAGCACCTTCCAGAGCTGAGATATCGAAACTCAAAAATTCGGCCCGAAAAAAAAACGACAGTGGTACCCCTTACGTTTTTTTTTGGGGCGAAAAATCAAGTTTCTCCAATCTTCCCAAATTCTGAAAGAGGGCCATGAGACTTAGACCTGAGTGCAAAAATGGAGGCTCTAGCCCCTTCCAGAGCTGAGATATCGAAACTCAAAAATTCGGCCTGAAAAAAAAACGACAGTGGTACCCCTTACGTTTTTTTTTTTTGGGCGAAAAATTAAGTTTCTCCAATCTTCCCAAATTCTGATAGAGGGCCATGAGACTTAGACCTGAGTGCAAAAATGGAGGCTCTAGCCCCTTCCAGAGCTGAGATATCGAAACTCAAAAATTCAGCCCGAAAAAAAAACGACAGTGGTACCCCTTACGTTTTTTTTTGGGCGAAAAATTACGTTTCTCCAATCTTCCCAAATTCTGATAGAGGGCCAAGAGACTTAGACCTGAGTGCAAAAATGGAGGCTCTAGCCCCTTCCAGAGCTGAGATATCGAAACTCAAAAATTCGGCCCGAAAAAAAAAAAACGACAGTGGTACCCCTTACGTTTTTTTTTTTTGGGCAAAAAATTAAGTTTCTTCATCTTCCCAAATTCTGATAGAGGGCCATGAGACTTAGACCTGAGTGCAAAAATGGAGGCTCTAGCCCCTTCCAGAGCTGAGATATCGAAACTCAAAAATTCGGCCCGAAAAAAAAAAAAACGACAGTGGTACCCCTTACGTTTTTTTTTTTTGGGCAAAAAATTAAGTTTCTTCATCTTCCCAAATTCTGATAGAGGGCCATGAGACTTAGACCTGAGTGCAAAAATGGAGGCTCTAGCCCCTTCCAGAGCTGAGATATCGAAACTCAAAAATTCGGCCCGAAAAAAAACCCACAGTGGTACCCCTTACGTTTTTTTTTTTGGGGCGAAAAATTAAGTTTCTCCAATCTTCCCAAATTCTGATAGAGGGCCATGAGACTTAGACCTGAGTGCAAAAATGGAGGCTCTAGACCCTTCCAGAGCCAAGATCTTGAGATCCCACGCAGCATTTATGCCATTGTAAATACCTCAATATCTCAGCTCTGGAAGGGATTAGAGCCCTAGATTTGGACTCGGATTAGATTTGGATTAGATTTGGACTCAGGTTTAAGTCTTTATATTACCTGCTTTATATTTTGGGGTGAAGTGTGACCAGGATCTGTTTTTTTTAAGATTCACACCCTGAATGTGGTGTGTGTGTGTTTGTGTGTATGTGTGTTTGTGAGTGTGCACCTGCTGTCTGGTCAAGTACACAGTAGTGCAGTGTCAGATCAGTGCTGTGTGTAATAAGCCCAGCAGTGATTATGTGGATGAGTGCATGTTGGCGCTGATTGTGTCCTCTTCACATCCGTTCTTCCACTCCTCCAGCACCTGACTGCCAGCACTCACTTCCGTCCCTAATATGAAGACATGTTGTGATGGATCCGTGTCAATATCGGGATTCTGATAACACCTGGTTTGGCCTATACAACCTTTAACATATCTCAGCTCTGGAAGGGTCTAGAGCCTCCATTTTTTCACTCAGGTCTAAGTCTCATGGCCCTCTATCAGAATCCAGAGTTTCAAGAAGATCAGAGAAACTCAAAATTTCGACCAAAAAAAAAAAAAACGACAGTGGTACCCCTTTCGGTTTTTTTTGTTTTTTTGGGGGGGGCCAGAAATCAAGTTTCTCCAATCTTCTCAAAACTCTGGATTCTGATACAGGGCCATGGGACTTAGACTTGAGTGCAAAAATGGAGGCTCCAAACCCTTCCAGAGCCGAGATATTGAGATCCCACGTAGCATTTTTGCCATTATAAATATCTCAATATCTCAGCTCTGGAAGGGTCTAGAACCTCCATTTTTGCACTCAGGTCTAAGTCTTTATATTTCCTGCTTTATATTTTGGGGTGAAGTGTGACCAGGATCTGTTTTTTTTTAAGATTCACACCCTGAATGTGGTGTGTGTGTGTCTGTGTTTGTGTGTATGTGTGTTTGTGCGTGTGCACTTGCTGTCTGGTCAAGTACACAGTAGTGCAGTGCCAGATCAGTGCTACGTGTAATAAGCCCATCAGTGATTAAGTGGATGAGTGCGTGTTGGCGCTGATTGTGTCCTCTTCACATCCGTTCCTCCACTCCTCCAGCACCTGACTGCCAGCACTCACTTCCGTCCCTAATATGAAGACATGTTGTGATGGATCCGTGTCAATATCGAGATTCTGATAACACCTGGTTTGGCCTATACAACCTTTAACATATCTCAGCTCTGGAAGGGCCTAGAGCCTCCATTTTTCACTCAGGTCTAAGTCTCATGGCCCTCTATCAGAATCCAGAGTTTCAAGAAGATCAGAGAAACTCAAAATTTCGACCAAAAAAAAAACGACAGTGGTACCCCTTTCGTTTTTTTTTTTTGGTTTTTTTTCAGGGCGAGAAATTAAGTTTCTCCAATCTTGTCAAAACTCTGGATTCTGATAGAGGGCCATGAGACTTAGACTTGAGTGCAAAAATGTAGGCTCTAAACTCTTCCAGAGCCGAGATATTGAGATCCCACGTAGCTTTTATGCCATTATAAATATCTCAGCTCTGGAAGGGTCTAGAGCCTCCATTTTTGCACTCAGGTCTAAGTCTTTGTATTTCCTGCTTTATATTTTGGGGTGAAGTGTGACCAGGATCTGTTTTTTTTTTTTTGAGATTCACACCCTAACTGTGGTGTGTGTTTGTGTGTATGTTTGTTTGTGAGTGTGCACCTGCTGTCTGGTCAAGTACACAGTAGTGCAGTGTCAGATCAGTGCTGTGTGTAATAAGTCCAGCAGTGATTAAGTGGATGAGTGTGTGTTGGCGCTGATTGTGTCCTCTTCACATCCGTTCCTCCACTTCTCCAGCACCTGACTGCCAGCACTCACTTCCGTCCCTAATATGAAGACATGTTGTGATGGATCCGTGTCAATATCGGGATTCTGATAACACCTGGTTTGGCCTATACAACCTTTAACATATCTCGGCTCTGGAAGGGGCTAGAGCCTCCATTTTTGTACTCAGGTCTAAGTCTCATGGCCCTCAATCAGAATCCAGAGTTTCAAGAAGATCAGAGAAACTAAAAATTTCGACCAAAAAAAAAAAAAAACGACAGTGGTACGTACCCCTTTCGGTTTTTCTTTTTCGAGGCGAGAAATTAAGTTTCTCCAATTTTCTCAAAACTCTGGATTCTGATACAGGGCCATGGGACTTACACCTGAGTGCAAAAATGGAGGCTCTAGACCCTTCCAGAGCCGAGATATTGAGATCCCATGTAGCATTTATGCCATTGTAAATATCTCAATATCTCAGCTCTGGAAGGGTCTAGAGCCTCCGTTTTTGCACTCAGGTCTAAGTCTCATGGCCCTCTATCAGAATCCAGAGTTTCAAGAAGATCAGAGAAACTCAAAATTTCGACCAAAAAAAAAAAATGACAGTGGTACCCCTTTCGGTTTTTTTTTTTTTTCGTGGCGAGAAATTAAGTTTCTCCAATCTTCTCAAAACTCTGGATTCTGATAGAGGACCATGAGACTTAGACCTGAGTGCAAAAATGGAGGCTCCAGACCCTTCCAGAGCCGAGATATTGAGATCCCAATTAGCATTTATGCTATTGTAAATATCTCGATATCTCAGCTCTGGAATTGCCTAGAGCCTCCAATTTTGCACTCAGGTCTTAAGTCTCATGGCCCTCTATCAGAATCCAGAGTTTCAAGAAGATCAGAGAAACTCAAAATTTCGACCAAAAAAAAAAAAAAAATGACAGTGGTACCCCTTTCGGTTTTTTTTTTTTTCGTGGCGAGAAATTAAGTTTCTCCAATCTTCTCAAAACTCTGGATTCTGATAGAGGACCATGAGACTTAGACCTGAGTGCAAAAATGGAGGCTCCAGACCCTTCCAGAGCCGAGATATTGAGATCCCAATTAGCATTTATGCTATTGTAAATATCTCGATATCTCAGCTCTGGAATTGCCTAGAGCCTCCAATTTTGCACTCAGGTCTAAGTCTCATGGCCCTCTATCAGAATCCAGAGTTTCAAGAAGATCAGAGAAACTGAAAATTTCGACCAAAAAAAACCGACAGTGGTACCCCTTTCGTTTTTTTTATTCGTGGAGAGAAATTAAGCTTCTCCAATCTTCTCAAAACTCTGGATTCTGATAGAGGGCCAAGGGACTTAGACCTGAGTGCAAAAATGGAGGCTCTAGACCCTTCCAGAGCCGAGATATTGAGATCCTGTGTAGCATTTATGCCATTGTAAATATATCAATATCTCAGCTCTGGAAAGGTTTAGAGCCTCCATTTTTGCACTCAAGTCTAAGGCCGTGTGTCCACCAAAGCGTTTTTAGGCAGCTGAAAACGCTAGACGCTCTGCTGAAGACGCCGTGCTTTGGGCGCTTGAGAGCGTTTTGGCAGCGCAGCGTTTTGTCTGTTGAGACGTTTCGTTGCTATGATACAGAATATATGCAGCAGTTTGAATGTTGTGACAGTTGGTCGGTGTGGTTTAGTCCCGCCCCTCCTCCACTGTGATTGGACGGCTGGGTAAAATGTGACAGTGATGAGCGCTGCGTTTTATCCAAAATTGAACATTTTTCAACTCCCAGCGGCCAGTAAAAACGCTGGGCGCTCGGCGCTTCAGCGTGAAAAAAACGCTCAGTGCCTCGTTACGCTCATGGCGTTTAAAAAACGCGGCGCTCCCATTGAAAACAATTGAAAACGCTTTGGTGGACACACGGCCTAAGTCTCATGGCCCTCTATCAGAATCCAAGGTTTCAAGAAGATCAGAGAAACTCAAAATTTCGACAAAAAAAAAAAAAAAACGACAGTGGTACCCCTTTCTTTTTTTGGGGGGGGGAGTGGGGGGGGGATTAAATTTCTCCAATCTTCTCAAAACTCTGGATTCTGATAAAGTGAGAAAGTGTACGTAGCATTTATGCCATTGTAAATATCTCAATATCTCGGCTCAGGAAGGGTCTAGAGCCTCCATTTTTGCACTCAGGTCTAAGTCTCATGGCCCTCTATCAGAATCCAGAGTTTCAAGAAAATCAGAGAAACTCAAAATTTCGACCAAAAAAAAAAACGACAGTGGTACCCCTTTTATTTTTTTTCCGGGGCGAGAAACTCAAAATTTCGACCAAAAAAAAAAAACACGACAATGGTACCCAATGGGGACAATGGGGGGGTGGGGGTGGGGGGGGGATGAAGTTTCTTTAATCTTCTCAAAACTCTGGATTCTGATAGCGGGCCTTGAGACTTAGACTTGAGTGCAAAAATGGAGGCTCTAGACCCTTCCAGAGCCGAATTATTTTAAAAACGTTTAATTTAGGGAACGTTCCGGGTTCTATTAACGTAAAGAAAACTTTCCTAGGTAACCAATAGGGAACGTTAGAAATGTTTGTTCTGGGAACGTTCTGGGAACCTGAAAGTAACGTTCTGGGAACGTACTGGGAACCAAAAATTGTTAACTAGGTAACTTTGGGGGAGTTGTAAAATGAGCGTATTTCCAAAAAAATGGAGTATCCCTTTAATTTACCTCCCGGATCTATTGCGTATAGCAACGTTAATCTGCGACTAATAGCACTCTTAATCGCAATATCAACTGCGGTGAAAAAAAATTCAATAAAGAAAGCATCAAGATATACTTACTTGACTGATTATTTGCAGTTTAACATCTCATCTGCAAACAGCCAAACGTGGGGCTCCTTTTGTTCTCTTCTTGCCTGGGAAGCCTTAGTTTCCTCCTCATGCATCGCGATTAACGTTACAGAAACATAACAGCGGCAGCGCATTTTTCAAACTCTAGTGAAGCAGTGCGTCATCATGACGTAGTATTTTTGGCGCATGCACATTAAACACCATGTTCGCATATAGTATATTTTTATTTCAGCTTTTTGAAGTTGAAGTTGTTCTAACTCTTTGTGTTGTTAGACTCTGTAAGTTCACAAAACTTTACTCTTTCACCTAACTAAAAGTCAATATTTTGGTTCAGTGTTGTGTAGATTGCAAATGAATGTGTATAATTGACTTAGAATAACATAATGATATTGAAAGTATTCTCACAGATGTAAAGTACAACACATTACTGTTATGCTAAGAATCCTCTCATAAATTACATTTTATTATGTCATATATTATGTAGAAAACTGACAAAAATGTTAACAATAAATTGTCCTGGATTATACTGTATTGCAAATTTATTGTAAAAACACATTCCAAGTGCATTAATGCACACACAGTATATATTATAGATTAAACACATTTAAAATAAACGAACAAATTGTTTTTGGACAACACACTTGAGTTGAAATTAAAATGAATTACTTTCCATGTTTTCCATTAAAATTTATATTTTATGTAGTATATTAGTCAATAGGTGGTTTGCAGTCACGTGATTGTGTTGACGCGCGGAACGCAGATGGAGGGCAAGGAGTGAAGAGCGCAATGGACGAGATAGAGGAAAATCCATACTGTCCTACTTTAGACGCTATTACAAGAGAAATATATAAACAGAAAATCGAAACATATGTTGGACGTGATCCTTACGTTATGAAGAGGACCGATTTTCAACTGAATTGAGAAATTTGCCTGCCACCGAGGCTGTAGATATCAGCAACTAACTCGTCTTACAGACATACTTTGACTTTACAAGTTCGGAAACTGGTACGTTACACAAACAGCCACATAAGTGTATTTAAACACCTGAATAATGTGATGAAGTGATCACTGTACACACACACAGGCATTTTCCCATTCGGCTCTCCCCGACCGCAGACGTAAGTTTGCAAGGCCTTTTCCCGGTGTTTTTCTGTCAATTTCTTGTATTTTCCCCCCTTATGAACAACAACTTTTGTCTCACAATAAAAACTCCTCGTGGTTTGATCGATTTGAGCAACCGTAAACGACGCAAAACATAGGCATTTTGAGTTTGTTATAGAAATTACTTCCTGCCCTCCATCCGCGTTTCGCGCCATGGCAACGCAGTTGCGTGACGTCACGTGAAAACAAGCTATTCGTCAAAATAAATGTCATTTAATAACTTTAAAACACTATAAAATCATAATTATTTAAAATGTAAAACTTAAGTAGACACAATTAAAAAGTTATTTTTTTAAAACATGCTTGAGTGTGTTTAGAAATATTATCATGAAAGTGTACTTTCTTTAAGTAAAACTTAAGTAGACATTATTAAAAATTGATTTTTTTTAAAAACATGCACTTAGGTGTGTTTAGAAATATTGTGATGAAAGTGTACTTACTTTAAGTTAAACTTAATTAGATATTATTACAAAGTGCATTTGTAAAAAGTACACTTAAGTGTGTTTATAAATATGATCATGAAATTGTACTTTCTATAAGTAAAACATAATTAGACATTATTACAAAGTGCATTTTTAAAAAGTACACTTAAGTGTGTTTATAAATATTGTCATGAAAGTGTACTTACTTTACGTTAAACTTAATTACATATTATTACAAAGTGCATTTTTAAAAGTGCACTTAAGTGTGTCTATAAATATTGTGATGAAAGTGTACTTACTTTAATTTAAACTTAATTAGACATTATTACAAAGTGCATTTTTAAAAAGTACACTTAAGTGTGTCTATAAATACTGTCATGAAAGTGTACTTACTTTAAGTTAAACATAATTACAAATTATTACAAAGTGCATTTTTAAAAGTGCACTTAAGTATGTTTATAAATATTGTGATGAAAGTGTACTTACTTTAAGTTAAACCTAAGTGGTCTTTAATTTTAATTATATTATATTACCTGAAAGTACACTTTTCAAAAAGTATACTTTCATGAGTTTAAGCACACAAAAAGTACACTTTCAATACAATTAAGCACACTTCTTTTTCACAAGGGTTATCGTGTGAGGAAATTTAATTGAGTTTTTTATTAACAATTACATGGAAAATATGACACTGTACAGATGCGAATGAGGGAAAATTCATAATTTCTCTGGGACAAAAAAATAGCTTAAGACCAAGAGAGACAAAAGCTGATATATTTAACCCAAAGTTGGGTTAAAACAACCCAGCATGAGAGAGAATGAAGGGCGGCAAGTGTCACTTTGAGTGATTTATTGCCCCCCATAAAAATAAGCCCCGCCCCTTTTTTACCCCTCCCGCTCACTTCCGGTCTGACCGCGTGACCGTGGGAAAATTCCCACGGTCTCCCCTCCTCTTCCCACCCACCAACACCCCTTCACCACCACCTCCACTTCTGGACTGGTCACGTGATCGTGGGAAAATTTTCCCACGATACGGAACCCCATCTGATCTGGTACCAGACTGTACATCTGTTGTACACCTGTCTTGTTCAATGTAAAAATGTTCAAAATGATGGAAAAACAATACATTTTCAAACTTTAATGATGACAGAAAACAGATATAGGTTATGTTTTTTATTATTTATTAAACAATGGTCCTTTTACACTCATTGTTTAAAACCATTTAGTCAATTTATATCATTAAAACATAGTACAGGTCTTTTCCTTTACACGTTATTTAGTAAATTACTCCATTTTTAAATAAAACATCTGTTTTAAAAAAGTTTTCATTCACAAAAATAACATTTTGGAGCAAAAGTTGTACTTTTACACAATTACACATCGTTTAAAAGTATTAAATAATATTGATTATAACAATAATTATCGATGTTCAAACACTAAAATGTTAAATTGTTTAGACGTAAAAATAAATAATTAATAAACGTTATCAAAATGTGTATTAAAACAGCGTGTATTTAAATTACATCAAACAATTATTAAAGGATATCAAAACTTAAAAACATAAAAACTGACTTACCTTCTGTTTTGTTGGTGAAAGAAGAAAAAAATTATCCCGTTTAAAGATTAATCACCTCCAAAGATTTATCCGGGTTTAAAGATCCATCAGCAAAGATATATCCAACAGCAAGGATTATCCCAAAGGTATATATCCAAAACTTTAGAGATATTCCAAAAGTTATCCGGTTCAAACTTGTGTAAATGTAATTCCGGGGAGCCCAAGAAAGCACGTCCGAACACACCTGAAACAACCCAAGAATGACATATCCATCCTCTGTAGTCTGACCAGAAGTAAGCTCCACCCCTAGATCCCTCCCACAACACGTGATGAAGATGGGCGTGGAAATAGAAAGTTCCCACGCCTCTTGACGCAGGATTAGAGGAGGAGCGTCCTTGTAGCTCCTCCCAATTCTACAACCATTAATACCAAAAAATGTACAAAATGGTGGAAAAACAATACATTTTCAATCTTTAAGGACGACATAAAACAAATAGGTTTAGTGATTTTTATTAAAAGAAAAATCTTTTACACAGACTTGAAGTTGTACAAACAATATTTAAAACTATAACAAATATTACAAGTTTCAAATACAATAACGTTGTAATATCTTTTAGTATTCTATTAAAAAAGTTTTCTAAAATACATTTGTTATATTAGTAATATCTTTTAGTGTTTCATTAAAAATACACGGCTTCATATATATATATTTATGTTAAAAACCTTTAAAACAGTTAAAAATGCATTAAAAAGTCAAAGATCGGACATTTTACAGAAAAAAGTCAAACAAGGGGGTTTTTCATTAAAGAAAACTGTTTTTCTAAACCATTTTAAAAAGACTTACGTTTTACAAAACAATATTTAAAACTATAACAAATATTACAAGTTTCAAATACAATAACATTATAATATCTTTTAGTGTTCTATTAAACAAAGTTTTCTAAAATAGATTTGTTATATTAGTAATATCTTTTAGTGTTTCATTAAAATACACTGCTTCGTATATATTTTATGTTAAAAACCTTTAAAACAGTTTAAAAATGCATTAAAAAGTCAAAGATCGGCCATTTTACAGAAAAAAGTCAAACAAGCGGGTTTTTCATTAAAGAAAACTGTTTTCCTAAACCATTATTTTTTAAAAGACTTACGTTTTACAAAACAGTGTTTAAAACTATAACAAATATTACAAGTTTCAAATACAATAACGTTGTAATATCTTTTAGTGTTCTATTAAAAAAGTTTTCTAAAATAAATTTGTTATATTAGTAATATCTTTTAGTGTTTCATTAAAATACACTGCTTCGTATATATTTTATGTTAAAAACCTTTAAAACAGTTTAAAAATGCATTAAAAAGTCAAAGATCGGCCATTTTACAGAAAAAAGTCAAACAAGTGGGTTTTTTCATTAAAGAAAACTGTTTTCCTAAACCATTATTTTTTAAAAGACTTACGTTTTACAAAACAGTGTTTAAAACTATAACAAATATTACAAGTTTCAAATACAATAACGTTGTAATATCTTTTAGTGTTCTATTAAAAAAGTTTTCTAAAATACATTTGTTATATATCTTTTACTGTTTCATTAAAAATACACGGCTTCATATATATTTTATGTTAAAAAACCTTTAAAACAGTTTAAAGATCGGACATTTTACAGAAACAAGTCAAACAAATGGGTTTTTCATTAAAGAAAACTGTTTTTCTAAATCATTTTTTAAAAGACGTACGTTTTACAAAACAGTGTTTAAAACTATAACAAATATTACAAGTTTCAAATACAATAAGGTTGTAATATCTTTTAGTGTTCTATTAAAAAAGTTTTCTAAAATACATTTGTTATAATATCTTTCAGTGTTTCATTAAAAATACACTGTTTCATACATATGTAAATGTTAAAACCTTTAAAACAGTTTTAAAAATGCATTCATATGTGAAAAAAGTCAAAGACCGGTCATTTTACAGAAAAAGTCAAACAAGACAGTTTTTCATTACAGACTTACGTTTACAAAAATTATCCTGTTTTAAAGATCCAACAGAAACACTTTATCCAAAACTTTAGAGATATTCCAAAAGACCTCATGAGGAACCCAACGAAACACCTCCGTTCGGGTCAGCGGGAGAAAACGATTGTTTGAATGTGTGAGCGTGAGCGGAGCCACACGCAGACTCCTCCCACGACACTCCCACATCACGTGACCCTCTGTGCATGCGGTATCCATACGTACAACACGTCCACCCCCAACGTCATACGACGGACTGTTTTAAAAAACGTCCGTTCAGGACGGAGCATGAAACTTAAATGAGAGAATTAACGCCGTGCAATGAGGCGCGCTAACCACGCCTCCTCACACGCCCCGTAGAAGACGCACGTGCGGCGGATTGGCCCGCGCTCTATTCACGCCCCGTAGAAGACGCATGCACGAAGCATTGGTCCTCGCTTCATAGAGACACATGTAAACTCCTCCCATTCCTCGGCAGCGGCTGTTCAAACCAGAGCCGTTCAAACTAGCCACAAACGCGACGTGCCCTCACTTGGATTTTACGTTACCCAAAGACTCTCGAGAGATGTATTTGATGAAGCTGATGGATTTAACTTTTTAGCTCCGCAAAAATGACGAGGATCGTGATTAGCGTGTTTTCTTCACGAACCGGAACATATATGGATTATATTTTTCATTTGATTGATCATTGTGGATATAAGATTTAACTGTTAAGTTACATGGAATACGACGGAGCACCCACGATTTGGTTTTCACAGAGCTTCTCTTTTCTTAAAGGAGACTTGGATTAACAAGTGGATTAACAAACGGGAAATATATTTTTCATTTGACTGATCGCAGTGGATATAAGATTTAACGTTACATGGAATATACGGAGGAGCACCCACGATTTACACACCAACCTATTTATTTAGTCACTCTAGTGATTTCAATGTTCTATCTACACTCTTGTAAAGCCATTGGATTAACTTTAAAACATAATCTTTATACAGAAATCACTAAGAAAAGCATTGTTTATAAGAAATACACGAAAGTTTGCAAACAGTCATCTTGCTCAGATATGGTGCCGTTCACATCCTGTTTTCTCGGATTGTACGTGTTTTAGGTGAAGACTTACAACAACAATACAAATTGTTTAAGTTGACATAAACAAAACACCCCTCTGATCATCCCATAAGTTATAGTAAACATTTACAATGTGTATTTCTGTTTGAGAATCTTCTTCTATTATGCTGAATCACACAAAGTACCCTATTAACACAAAAAGTAAGTGTTTTTACATTACCACAGAATCCTGATGTACCCATTTAAAGCTTGAGTTAAAACTAAACGCATCTTCATACCTGTTGTGCAAACATAATCTCTGATTTTTATCCATATCCTTTACAAGGACAGATAAAATGCTTAAACCCATTTTAAACGAATTTCGGCACGGATATTACGCATATTCTAATCATCCCCGCAGGTCTCCTATTTATAATGGGGGATATCCCCACAATCGTAATGCACACAGATTACAAAATCAAATCATTAATTTAATAACTATCTGCCATACGCGATTTCACCACAGCATGAGTGTTCACCAACTCTTCTCTCAAATTGTGTTGTGGAAGGCAAGCATAAAGCACCGCTGCGATAATACACACTCGCGTTCAGGAATTGGGACATGACGGAATATTCACTTGCACAATCGGGCCAGCATTGCATTGAATGAAGTTTACCATTTGTTGTACGTATTTTTAGTATTACCAGTTTAACATTCAAGTGATTTTAAACTAACCAGCGCTCGCGCGCTCTCTGGGATGCGCACATTCAAAATCGCACCATAAACAGCTGGCCAGTAACAAAAGTTATTTTTCACGGATTATATTGCTTTAACACACGAAACTATGTCGATTTCGGTCTTCGTGAGTATAATAATCTAAACATAGTCGGTTTTGTCTTTAATAACCATAAAATGCATGACAGTAGCCTATATAATGAACAGAGTATCCGTGCACTGACTCTTAAAGTGACAGCAACCATAATGTGTTTTATGTAATTTTAATTTTGTGATTTTATACCTTAAGGTTGCCTTTTTTATTATACCCGGTTGAGGACTAGCGATGAAAATTAGCACTTTTAAGCTAACTTACACTTATGTTACTTACACTTGTGGTACATTTACACTTATGTTGATTAATGTAACACTACCCCTTTCAAATAAAGAGAAAATGAAAAAAGTACGTTTCAGATATGCAATGTTCGAGCAAAGCTCACGTTGGTGTAAGCTAATCTCACCCACAAACGTTAAACTCTGTGTGGGATGACCCCAGGCATAGATTTACTAAAATAAACTTTATGGAAGTAATTTTCTAGCTACGAGTATATGCTTTGACACGTAACTATACAATTATATATTCATATTGATCCATGTAGCTTTAAAGTTTCTGTTTGTTTGTTTGTTTTTAACTAATACATTTTATTTTTAACTAACACTTCAACAGCCTACACCAATTAAAGAAACATGAGCTAAGAATCTTCTCTAACCCCTCAAATAAACAGATAATGGAATATTAGCAATCTACAATATTTATAAATATGTTAAGCATGGTTAACATGACAGTAAAAGTTATAGCGAACCATGCCAAATAAATCATTATTCCATTCTAATTAATAATTTCTTGTGCAGTTTTTTAAATTTTAAATATTAAAATGGTGGAGATTTTAGCTGTAAACCATGTGCAAATCCCATAGGTGTAGGGAAAATAAAATAGAGAGATAAGTTTACGATATGTTTATAAAATTAATTAAAGTAAAATTATTAAAAGCCTTACAAATCTGATATATAGAGCTATAGGCTAAACTATTCATTTGACTTAACACGATCTTACAGAAAAGATGTTTTTATGTAAATGTAACAGTTCTGTAAATGACTGAACGTTGTTCTTTTAACGTTTTAACATTTCACAAATGTTTAAAACACTAAGGAAAATTAAAAGAGCGATAAATGAATTGATTCACTTAAAAGAAAAACAGACTCGGATAGTTTTGACTCACCCTCTATGAGAACATAAAACCCTGAAACACTAGTATCAGAACACATCATCATCACTCCTTGCTATCATTCTTTTAATTTTGTGATTTTATACCTTAAGGTTGCCATTTTTATTATACCCGGTTGAGGGACTAGCTATGAAAATTAGCACTTTTAAGCTAACTTACACTTATACTTACACTTGTGGTACATTTACACTTATGTTGATTAATGTAACACTACCCCTTTCAAATAAAGAGAAAATGAAAAAAGTACGTTTCAGATATGCAATGTTCGAGCAAAGCTCACGTTGGTGTAAGCTAATCTCACCCACAAACGTTAAACTCTGTGTGGGATGACCCCAGGCATAGATTTACTAAAATAAACTTTATGGAAGTAATTTTCTAGCTACGAGTATATGCTTTGACACGTAACTATACAATTATATATTCATATTGATCCATGTAGCTTTAAAGTTTCTGTTTGTTTGTTTGTTTTTAACTAATACATTTTATTTTTAACTAACACTTCAACATCCTACACCAATTAAAGAAACATGAGCTAAGAATCTTCTCTAACCCCCAAATAAACAGATAATGGAATATTTGCAATCTACAATATTTATAAATATGTTAAACATGGTTAACATGACAGTAAAAGTTATAGCGAACCATGCCAAATAAATCATTATTCCATTCTAATTAATAATTTCTTGTGCAGTTTTTTAAATTTTAAATATTAAAATGGTGGAGATTTTAGCTGTAAACCATGTGCAAATCCCATAGGTGTAGGGAAAATAAAATAGAGAGATAAGTTTACGATATGTTTATAAAATTAATTAAAGTAAAATTAATTAAAGCCTTACAAATCTGATATATAGGCTAAACTATTCATTTGACTTAACACGATCTTACAGAAAAGATGTTTTTCTTTTAAGTGAATCAATTCATTTATCACTCTTTTAATTTTCCTTAGTGTTTTAAACATTTGTGAAATGTTAAAACGTTAAAAGAACAACGTTCAGTCATTTACAGAACTGTTACATTTACATAAAAACATCTTTTCTGTAAGATCGTGTTAAGTCAAATGAATAGTTTAGCCTATAGCTCTATATATCAGATTTGTAAGGCTTTTAATAATTTTACTTTAATTAATTTTATAAACATATCGTAAACTTATCTCTCTATTTTATTTTCCCTACACCTATGGGATTTGCACATGGTTTACAGCTAAAATCTCCACCATTTTAATATTTAAAATTTAAAAAACTGCACAAGAAATTATTAATTAGAATGGAATAATGATTTATTTGGCATGGTTCGCTATAACTTTTACTGTCATGTTAACCATGTTTAACATATTTATAAATATTGTAGATTGCAAATATTCCATTATCTGTTTATTTGGGGGTTAGAGAAGATTCTTAGCTCATGTTTCTTTAATTGGTGTAGGATGTTGAAGTGTTAGTTAAAAATAAAATGTATTAGTTAAAAACAAACAAACAAACAGAAACTTTAAAGCTACATGGATCAATATGAATATATAATTGTATAGTTACGTGTCAAAGCATATACTCGTAGCTAGAAAATTACTTCCATAAAGTTTATTTTAGTAAATCTATGCCTGGGGTCATCCCACACAGAGTTTAACGTTTGTGGGTGAGATTAGCTTACACCAACGTGAGCTTTGCTCGAACATTGCATATCTGAAACGTACTTTTTTCATTTTCTCTTTATTTGAAAGGGGTAGTGTTACATTAATCAACATAAGTGTAAATGTACCACAAGTGTAAGTATAAGTGTAAGTTAGCTTAAAAGTGCTAATTTTCATAGCTAGTCCCTCAACCGGGTATAATAAAAATGGCAACCTTAAGGTATAAAATCACAAAATTAAAAGAATGATAGCAAGGAGTGATGATGATGTGTTCTGATACTAGTGTTTCAGGGTTTTATGTTCTCATAGAGGGTGAGTCAAAACTATCCGAGTCTGTTTTTCTTTTAAGTGAATCAATTCATTTATCGCTCTTTTAATTTTCCTTAGTGTTTTAAACATTTGTGAAATGTTAAAACGTTAAAAGAACAACGTTCAGTCATTTACAGAACTGTTACATTTACATAAAAACATCTTTTCTGTAAGATCGTGTTAAGTCAAATGAATAGTTTAGCCTATAGCTCTATATATCAGATTTGTAAGGCTTTTAATAATTTTACTTTAATTAATTTTATAAACATATCGTAAACTTATCTCTCTATTTTATTTTCCCTACACCTATGGGATTTGCACATGGTTTACAGCTAAAATCTCCACCATTTTAATATTTAAAATTTAAAAAACTGCACAAGAAATTATTAATTAGAATGGAATAATGATTTATTTGGCATGGTTCGCTATAACTTTTACTGTCATGTTAACCATGCTTAACATATTTATAAATATTGTAGATTGCTAATATTCCATTATCTGTTTATTTGAGGGGTTAGAGAAGATTCTTAGCTCATGTTTCTTTAATTGGTGTAGGCTGTTGAAGTGTTAGTTAAAAATAAAATGTATTAGTTAAAAACAAACAAACAAACAGAAACTTTAAAGCTACATGGATCAATATGAATATATAATTGTATAGTTACGTGTCAAAGCATATACTCGTAGCTAGAAAATTACTTCCATAAAGTTTATTTTAGTAAATCTATGCCTGGGGTCATCCCACACAGAGTTTAACGTTTGTGGGTGAGATTAGCTTACACCAACGTGAGCTTTGCTCGAACATTGCATATCTGAAACGTACTTTTTTCATTTTCTCTTTATTTGAAAGGGGTAGTGTTACATTAATCAACATAAGTGTAAATGTACCACAAGTGTAAGTAACATAAGTGTAAGTTAGCTTAAAAGTGCTAATTTTCATCGCTAGTCCTCAACCGGGTATAATAAAAAAGGCAACCTTAAGGTATAAAATCACAAAATTAAAATTACATAAAACACATTATGGTTGCTGTCACTTTAAGAGTCAGTGCACGGATACTCTGTTCATTATATAGGCTACTGTCATGCATTTTATGGTTATTAAAGACAAAACCGACTATGTTTAGATTATTATACTCACGAAGACCGAAATCGACATAGTTTCGTGTGTTAAAGCAATATAATCCGTGAAAAATAACTTTTGTTACTGGCCAGCTGTTTATGGTGCGATTTTGAATGTGCGCATCCCAGAGAGCGCGCGAGCGCTGGTTAGTTTAAAATCACTTGAATGTTAAACTGGTAATACTAAAAATACGTACAACAAATGGTAAACTTCATTCAATGCAATGCTGGCCCGATTGTGCAAGTGAATATTCCGTCATGTCCCAATTCCTGAACGCGAGTGTGTATTATCGCAGCGGTGCTTTATGCTTGCCTTCCACAACACAATTTGAGAGAAGAGTTGGTGAACACTCATGCTGTGGTGAAATCGCGTATGGCAGATAGTTATTAAATTAATGATTTGATTTTGTAATCTGTGTGCATTACGATTGTGGGGATATCCCCCATTATAAATAGGAGACCTGCGGGGATGATTAGAATATGCGTAATATCCGTGCCGAAATTCGTTTAAAATGGGTTTAAGCATTTTATCTGTCCTTGTAAAGGATATGGATAAAAATCAGAGATTATGTTTGCACAACAGGTATGAAGATGCGTTTAGTTTTAACTCAAGCTTTAAATGGGTACATCAGGATTCTGTGGTAATGTAAAAACACTTACTTTTTGTGTTAATAGGGTACTTTGTGTGATTCAGCATAATAGAAGAAGATTCTCAAACAGAAATACACAGTGTAAATGTTTACTATAACTTATGGGATGATCAGAGGGGTGTTTTGTTTATGTCAACTTAAACAATTTGTATTGTTGTTGTAAGTCTTCACCTAAAACACGTACAATCCGAGAAAACAGGATGTGAACGGCACCATATCTGAGCAAGATGACTGTTTGCAAACTTTCGTGTATTTCTTATAAACAATGCTTTTCTTAGTGATTTCTGTATAAAGATTATGTTTTAAAGTTAATCCAATGGCTTTACAAGAGTGTAGATAGAACATTGAAATCACTAGAGTGACTAAATAAATAGGTTGGTGTGTAAATCGTGGGTGCTCCTCCGTATATTCCATGTAACGTTAAATCTTATATCCACTGCGATCAGTCAAATGAAAAATATATTTCCCGTTTGTTAATCCACTTGTTAATCCAAGTCTCCTTTAAGAAAAGAGAAGCTCTGTGAAAACCAAATCGTGGGTGCTCCGTCGTATTCCATGTAACTTAACAGTTAAATCTTATATCCACAATGATCAATCAAATGAAAAATATAATCCATATATGTTCCGGTTCGTGAAGAAAACACGCTAATCACGATCCTCGTCATTTTTGCGGAGCTAAAAAGTTAAATCCATCAGCTTCATCAAATACATCTCTCGAGAGTCTTTGGGTAATGTAAAATCCAAGTGAGGGCACGTCGCGTTTGTGGCTAGTTTGAACGGCTCTGGTTTGAACAGCCGCTGCCGAGGAATGGGAGGAGTTTACATGTGTCTCTATGAAGCGAGGACCAATGCTTCGTGCATGCGTCTTCTACGGGGCGTGAATAGAGCGCGGGCCAATCCGCCGCACGTGCGTCTTCTACGGGGCGTGTGAGGAGGCGTGGTTAGCGCGCCTCATTGCACGGCGTTAATTCTCTCATTTAAGTTTCATGCTCCGTCCTGAACGGACGTTTTTTAAAACAGTCCGTCGTATGACGTTGGGGGTGGACGTGTTGTACGTATGGATACCGCATGCACAGAGGGTCACGTGATGTGGGAGTGTCGTGGGAGGAGTCTGCGTGTGGCTCCGCTCACGCTCACACATTCAAACAATCGTTTTCTCCCGCTGACCCGAACGGAGGTGTTTCGTTGGGTTCCTCATGAGGTCTTTTGGAATATCTCTAAAGTTTTGGATAAAGTGTTTCTGTTGGATCTTTAAAACAGGATAATTTTTGTAAACGTAAGTCTGTAATGAAAAACTGTCTTGTTTGACTTTTTCTGTAAAATGACCGGTCTTTGACTTTTTTCACATATGAATGCATTTTTAAAACTGTTTTAAAGGTTTTAACATTTACATATGTATGAAACAGTGTATTTTTAATGAAACACTGAAAGATATTATAACAAATGTATTTTAGAAAACTTTTTTAATAGAACACTAAAAGATATTACAACCTTATTGTATTTGAAACTTGTAATATTTGTTATAGTTTTAAACACTGTTTTGTAAAACGTACGTCTTTTAAAAAATGATTTAGAAAAACAGTTTTCTTTAATGAAAAACCCATTTGTTTGACTTGTTTCTGTAAAATGTCCGATCTTTAAACTGTTTTAAAGGTTTTTTAACATAAAATATATATGAAGCCGTGTATTTTTAATGAAACAGTAAAAGATATATAACAAATGTATTTTAGAAAACTTTTTTAATAGAACACTAAAAGATATTACAACGTTATTGTATTTGAAACTTGTAATATTTGTTATAGTTTTAAACACTGTTTTGTAAAACGTAAGTCTTTTAAAAAATAATGGTTTAGGAAAACAGTTTTCTTTAATGAAAAAACCCACTTGTTTGACTTTTTTCTGTAAAATGGCCGATCTTTGACTTTTTAATGCATTTTTAAACTGTTTTAAAGGTTTTTAACATAAAATATATACGAAGCAGTGTATTTTAATGAAACACTAAAAGATATTACTAATATAACAAATTTATTTTAGAAAACTTTTTTAATAGAACACTAAAAGATATTACAACGTTATTGTATTTGAAACTTGTAATATTTGTTATAGTTTTAAACACTGTTTTGTAAAACGTAAGTCTTTTAAAAAATAATGGTTTAGGAAAACAGTTTTCTTTAATGAAAAACCCGCTTGTTTGACTTTTTTCTGTAAAATGGCCGATCTTTGACTTTTTAATGCATTTTTAAACTGTTTTAAAGGTTTTTAACATAAAATATATACGAAGCAGTGTATTTTAATGAAACACTAAAAGATATTACTAATATAACAAATCTATTTTAGAAAACTTTGTTTAATAGAACACTAAAAGATATTATAATGTTATTGTATTTGAAACTTGTAATATTTGTTATAGTTTTAAATATTGTTTTGTAAAACGTAAGTCTTTTTAAAATGGTTTAGAAAAACAGTTTTCTTTAATGAAAAACCCCCTTGTTTGACTTTTTTCTGTAAAATGTCCGATCTTTGACTTTTTAATGCATTTTTAACTGTTTTAAAGGTTTTTAACATAAATATATATATATGAAGCCGTGTATTTTTAATGAAACACTAAAAGATATTACTAATATAACAAATGTATTTTAGAAAACTTTTTTAATAGAATACTAAAAGATATTACAACGTTATTGTATTTGAAACTTGTAATATTTGTTATAGTTTTAAATATTGTTTGTACAACTTCAAGTCTGTGTAAAAGATTTTTCTTTTAATAAAAATCACTAAACCTATTTGTTTTATGTCGTCCTTAAAGATTGAAAATGTATTGTTTTTCCACCATTTTGTACATTTTTTGGTATTAATGGTTGTAGAATTGGGAGGAGCTACAAGGACGCTCCTCCTCTAATCCTGCGTCAAGAGGCGTGGGAACTTTCTATTTCCACGCCCATCTTCATCACGTGTTGTGGGAGGGATCTAGGGGTGGAGCTTACTTCTGGTCAGACTACAGAGGATGGATATGTCATTCTTGGGTTGTTTCAGGTGTGTTCGGACGTGCTTTCTTGGGCTCCCCGGAATTACATTTACACAAGTTTGAACCGGATAACTTTTGGAATATCTCTAAAGTTTTGGATATATACCTTTGGGATAATCCTTGCTGTTGGATATATCTTTGCTGATGGATCTTTAAACCCGGATAAATCTTTGGAGGTGATTAATCTTTAAACGGGATAATTTTTTTCTTCTTTCACCAACAAAACAGAAGGTAAGTCAGTTTTTATGTTTTTAAGTTTTGATATCCTTTAATAATTGTTTGATGTAATTTAAATACACGCTGTTTTAATACACATTTTGATAACGTTTATTAATTATTTATTTTTACGTCTAAACAATTTAACATTTTAGTGTTTGAACATCGATAATTATTGTTATAATCAATATTATTTAATACTTTTAAACGATGTGTAATTGTGTAAAAGTACAACTTTTGCTCCAAAATGTTATTTTTGTGAATGAAAACTTTTTTAAAACAGATGTTTTATTTAAAAATGGAGTAATTTACTAAATAACGTGTAAAGGAAAAGACCTGTACTATGTTTTAATGATATAAATTGACTAAATGGTTTTAAACAATGAGTGTAAAAGGACCATTGTTTAATAAATAATAAAAAACATAACCTATATCTGTTTTCTGTCATCATTAAAGTTTGAAAATGTATTGTTTTTCCATCATTTTGAACATTTTTACATTGAACAAGACAGGTGTACAACAGATGTACAGTCTGGTACCAGATCAGATGGGGTTCCGTATCGTGGGAAAATTTTCCCACGATCACGTGACCAGTCCAGAAGTGGAGGTGGTGGTGAAGGGGTGTTGGTGGGTGGGAAGAGGAGGGGAGACCGTGGGAATTTTCCCACGGTCACGCGGTCAGACCGGAAGTGAGCGGGAGGGGTAAAAAAGGGGCGGGGCTTATTTTTATGGGGGGCAATAAATCACTCAAAGTGACACTTGCCGCCCTTCATTCTCTCTAGCATGTTTTAGAGTGAAAAAGGTGATATACACTGTAAAACATGCTGGGTTATTTTAACCCAACTTTTGGTCAAATATGGACAAACCAAGCCATTGGGTTGTTTTTTGAAATTACATTTTTAACCAAACGTTTGGTTTTGTCCATATTTGACCCAAAGTTGGGTTAAAACAACCCAGCATGTTTTAGAGTGAAAAAGCCAATATACACTCTAAAACATGCTGGGTTGTTTTAACCCAACTTTGTGTCAAATACGGACAAACTCAGCCATTGGGTTAAATGTTTAAATGACATTTTTGACACAATATTTGGTTTTGTCCATATTTGACCCAAATTTGGGTTAAAACAACCCAGCATCTTTTAGAGTGTACACTTGTTTTAACCCAACTTTGGGTCAAATATGGACAAACCCAGCCATTGGGTTATTTTTTTATTATATTTTTAACCAAATGTTTGGGTTTGTCCATATTTGACTCAAAGGTGCGGTAAAACAACCCAGCATGTTTGAGAGTGAAAAGGCTCTCACTGTAAAACATGATGGGTTGTTTTACCCCAACTTTGGGTCAAATATGGACAAACCCAAAAGTTTGGTTGTTTTTTTTTTATTATATTTTTAACCAAACGTTTGGGTTTGCCCATATTTGACCCAAAGTTTGGGTAAAACAACCCAGCATGTTTGAGAGTGAAAAGTCTAATATACACTGTAAAACATGCTGGGTTGTTTTAACCCAACTTTGGGTCAAATATGGATAAACCCAGCCATTGGGTTATTTTTTTAATTATATTTTTAACCAAACGTTTGGGTTTGTCCATATTTGACCCAAAGTTGGGTTAAAACGACCCAGCATTTTTAGAGAGTATGATGTGACAATATCGTTTGATTTCATTGTTCTCACTGGATGAAGTGTTAAGACATAAACAGTTCTATTCTGTTTGCTATCAAGTTCTCAAACACAGTAAGCGGTGTATCTCAAACTGAAGGTTTGATTTGCAAATCTCTATACAAACTCAGTCTACATTCAGTCCAAATTCTCATTTACATAATCAGTGGAAACAGCATAAAACATCACCCTGACCTATAAAACCTTCTAAATTAGATTATAATAATAACAAAGCAAAACAAATGGTCGTTTTTGTGTGTAGTTTGTTATATTTAATATTCACCTGGCCACTAGATGGCGATTTTTATTCATCTTGAGAAACGGAGATTTCAGATGAGTAATATTTTGTACGTTTCCACCAAACTTAAACAGCACGTTTTCATTTAAGATGTTTTCTTTTTCTTTTTTTTCAACAGTGCAGGGGATTTTTTATGTTACAAATCTAAACCTTGTTTTATAAATGAGCCAGAAACAACCTCGTGTGAATATTCCTAAGCTATGCAAACCTCATTTAGACTTGTCAGATGATGCTCTTAAATTGTTTTATTATCAGTTTATCTGTTCAGTGTGGTCAATATCTTAATCAAGCAGCACAATGGGATCCAGCAATGAATCTCCAAAAAAGCTTTAGATTCAGAAAGGCCAAAAAGTATTCTCAGTGGCATAAACGACAGTATTTTGCAGCTCTGTAAGATTCACGTTTACATGGATTGAATGAATCACGTACGCATTAATGAGGTGAAATAAATATCTTTCGCGTTCTGTTCTCTGCATTTGTACGTTAAGAAGAGCAGCTTTATAAATCATGGCGAATGGCTCGAGTCTGATCACTCGCTGAATCAGACAGCAGTAAATCTTCATGTGCCTCCAAACGCATTAGGGGAAATCCATTAAACTAGTAAGGCACACATTTTCACGGCCAGGTGCAGAGAACGTCGTCCTTCAGTTATTTTTTTGAAAATGGTATTTTGTTGTATTCAGTTTTATGTCAGTCACTGTAAACCACCGTACGCCATCAGTTTTTGAGTGAATGCGGAGCATGAGGGGCACGCTAGCTTGATGAATCCATCCTGGAACCCATGATGCTCCATGGATTTTCTCATGCATTTTCTGGGGTTTTTCCATGGAAATTGCAGTGGGGCGTCTGCTTCGCCATGAGCTTGGAGTGAAATAAGAAAGCTGTGGCGTGTCCCTCCGGCCAAATGTTAACTTGATAAACAGTGCTGTACGTTGTTGTTCTGTCCGTCTTGAATGGCTTTGTTTGTCTCTTCTGCATTGAGGTTGTTGGTCTCCGCGTCAGCTTTGGTTTTCCGCAACCTCCGAAACACAGAAACAAATCCATGACTCGATAGTTAAAAAAGAACCAAGAACACAAATCACTAAAACTTTCAACTAAAATAAAAAAACCTACTCAGTTACGTATGTTACCCTCGTTCCCCAAAGGAGGGAACGGAGACGCCATGTTGGACTGACCGACGAATCAGGCTACATACGCACAACCGGCGCTGCGTCATAGAATGTCTCTGAATAGGTTCACGCCCACTTTTGGGGGAAAACAAACTAGACTCCCCATAGACTTCAATACAAAATAATAGCAAAAAACAACGCTCGTACAGAGCCGACAGGCGTAAATAACCTAAGAAATCACTTATATAAAACATGTCAAGTAATTATATGTCCACCCTGCCAGCCATAGAGCGTGAAAGATACATACACAAACTTAATTTGGCCAATTTAAAAACACGTCCCTTTATTCTCCCAGCGTCAAATTGGTGTAACAACCCCACCCAGTGGCCAGAGGTGTCTTTCCCGGACATTTAATTGTACCTCATCGAGTCACCAGGTAAGCCCCTGAATGATTTTATTTCGTTTTTTAAAGTAAAAAACCTTAATGTATATATCATGAATTTATGATGATGATGGCAGGTAGCCTGGGCTAGATGATTACGGGCATAAAAAAAATTTATCTTTCATGCTCTATGGCAGGCAGGGTGGACATATAATTACTTGACATGTTTTATAAAAGTGATTTCTTAAGTTATTTAGGCCTGTCGGCTGTGTACGGACGTTGGTTTTTGCCGTTATTTTGTATTGAAGTCTATGGGGAGTCTAGTTTGTTTCCCCCAAAAGGGGGCGGGGACAAAATTGACAGTTAAGTTCCCGGATGTGCCGGTTGTGCGTATGGCATCATGACTTCTGCGTAAACATACTTTCATTTTGAGCATTTTGAGCTATCCGCGTGTATGTCTACGCCGTTAAATATCCGAGTGATCCCGCGTGTATGTACACGCCGTTAAATGTCCGAGCGAAACGAAGCAAAATGTAGATCTACATCTGGGGAGTGATATTTTTTTTTCCTAGGATGGTAGGGGAAGTCTCATAAATGCTATTAACCCCAGTGATGGGTAGGTTTAGGGACAGGGTTGGGGTAGGTCATATATTTATACAGTATTGTAACGTTAAGTCAACGGTTTTCATAAACACGCTGAAAAGTGATTATGCGTGTTGATAGCACGGCAAAAATGGAAATACGAAATGCCGTCTGAATCAGGAATCTCGCGAGAGACCAAACCACTTATAGTGTAACTAAACGAGCCAATGCACATTGGCATTTGAGATTTGCATCGGTTGCTCTGCCTTGCAGTGTGTCTCGCATATCAGGTTTTCGCTGAGGAGCCGAGTCAGTGACCTGGCCACCCCGGCTCTGGGAACGAGGGTTACATAAGTAACCAAGACATTCACTTTCAGTCGGTCACGTTCGACACCGCTGGGCACAGCTCTGAACTGCGTTGCCGAAGAGGCCGGCCTGGGAGACTGAATCTTGTCTGAATCCCACATGTCCACTAGGCACAGCCAGAGATAGCATTCCTGGACCAACAGAGTGGGCATCGCCCGACCTAGGGAGCACACAGTGATTTTAGTCGCTCGGTTGTTCGCTCCACGATCGTCGGAACTACCCTTCTGCAGCTTCTTGAGCGCTTTGGCCTGGTAGACCTGGAGAAGGCCTACCCCAACCCTGTCCCTAAACCTACCCGTCACTGGGGTTAATAGCATTTATGAGACTTCCCCTACCATCCTAGGAAAAAAAAATATCACTCCCCAGATGTAGAGCTTCTTGAGCGCTTTGGCCTGGTAGACCTGGAGAAGCGCCATGGCGTACAAGGCAGAGGCGGGCTCTCTTGCAAGCTCCGTAAGCCTTGCCCGTTAGATAGGACAAGTACTTACAGGCCCGGGAGGGGGGACACGGTGGCAGGTGGCAGCGGTGCTTGGACACAATTGCATGGCAACTGACCAGGGGATTCCCGCACAACACATTTGCCCGCTCCGCCATCGATGGACCTTGTCGATTTCTGGCAGTAAAAGGTACCATCCATGACCTAGTAGGCTCCTCATGCACCTCCGGGAAGAATGGAACTAGAATGGACGCTGAGAACCAGTTGAACCGCCCCAAGATACCAATCATCCAGCCTCGAGGGTTCGGGACACAGTGGGAGAGACAAACGCTCTCGGTGGCCCTGGAAAGCTTAGCCATCAACTCTGGGTCGGACTCGGACAACGCTACCGTTCCCGAAAGTGGCAACGTAGCAGAATTTTCATCCCCAGAGAATCCAGACTCACCCTCTGATGCAGCGATTGACAACTCTTCATTGGGCAGAGCCCTGAAGGATACGGCTGGTACACTTTGTTTAGAAGGTCCAGCGCGTTCGTCAGGAAGCTCGACTGGCTGCGGTGGGGCGAGGGGCCCACGTAGGTTGGTTCCTTGTGGGAGAAGCCCTAACCATAATCCTCTGGTCACCAGGACACCAGAAGAGGAACTAGAATGAGGAATAGGTGAAGGGACTTTACCTCGTCTGAGGTACTCTAGTCTCAACTGCAAAACAGAGATGGTCATCTTCCCGCATTGGGTATATGACTCATCCACGAAAGCCACCTCTGCGTGCTTTAAGCCCAGAGTCTGGTCACGATCGTTGCCTCACTTGTCTGGGCCCCAGACAAGTGAGGCGACGATCGTGACCATCAGCCTGTGCCAGGTAACAACCACATCCAGAAACACACGGGTGGAATGACATCTTTAAAAAGACGCAGTTTCACACCCGTGTAAGCTCTTCTAGGGAAATTAGTTCTCTCAGGTGCTGAAAACTCGCAGGGGAAATGGCCGCGGCAAAACAAGCAGAGACAGTGCAGCCTCCTGTGTGCACTCGCTCTTTAAAGAGCTGTGAAAACAGCTGTTTTTTAAGCTCCTAATGAGACCGTGGCCACCTCTGAAGCATCGTCACACCAACTGCAGATGCTTCTTTCCAAAAAGAACAAGGGCTCGAAGAACACTTTCTCAACATAGATTGAAGAGCAGAAACAGTAAAACTGCTCAGAGCGAAAAGCTTATAAGCGATGCACCTGCTGCTCATTTATAACCGCACTGCAGGGCGGAGCGGCAGATGCAAATCTTGCATGCCAATCTCGCATTGGCTTATTTAGTTACACTTGAAGTAGTTTCGTTGGTCAGTCCGACGTGGCGTTGAACATGACCCTACTGAAAGGCAACTAATATATATATATATATATATATATATGTATATATATATTGGAATATAAGTGCACAACCTCATTTGGCCTTGGGTGTTTCAAATCTCTTACATTTCAAAACAAGGTTAAAAACTTAAAACCGTTGAGATTAAATTACAAAACACTTGCTTTACAGTGGAAACTAATGCATGAAACTGAAAATGTTATTGTTAAAATTCAAACAAAAACTGTTTCATGTCCTTTCAAAGTTATCAAGTTTTCTTACTTTTCCCTGTTGAAGACGATGAAATCTCTTTGGACAGTCTCTAAGCGTTGTTGGATTTGCCCATTCTGTAAAATCAAAAGAAAAGAATGTGTTTTTTTTTTTACATTAAATGCGACAAAGTGGAGTAGATTCGGAAATAAGCAGTGCCGTAACCACACAGATATCGGTTCGTAAAAAATGAGAATCGATTAGTATCGAGAAATCGATATTTATTACCCAGCCCTAGTCACCCTCTGTGTCTAAGATGGTTACGGCACTGCTTATTTTATTAGTCATCCTGTTTCATTTGAATGAATTGAACATTGTATCGCGGCTGCGCGCATCCAAAAAAAATCGCAATAATCTTTGTCACTATTGATATGAAACAAAGTTTTTTCAAATTACGTCCATTTTCTTTAGAAATTCAAAAACATAAATAACGTTTTGGCGCTGTGGCGTGAGATCGCTCTGGCGCAGCTCAAGAAAAGCAGCAGCGCTGATCTCTCTTCCGGGTTAATAATACCAGTTACAGCACGAAATAAACATGAATGAGCATCTGAAAGTGTGTTAAAAGATAGAGTACAACTTATCGAAATCCGTATCATGTCACATTGATTCGCAAAATCAGCGTTTCAACCGTGGAAAGGCGTCAGTTAAACAGCTTGTAATCAATGTCATGTATCGTCATATTTACCTCAGAAAACCCACATCAACTCGTTAGTCAGCTAGAAGAAAAAACTCTAGAGAGGAGCATTTTGCTAAATATATACACCATATTACATATGCATTATAATCTTAATGTTCTTCAATATTTAATGCATATTTGAATAAATCTGGCAAGTTTTTATGACAGCCACCATTTAAATGTTTATATTTATTATTTCATATAATCTTCTTATTATAAAAAATAAATAAAAGTGTAATTTAAGTGTTTGAATAGCTACAAAAAAAAAAGTTAATTATTACCTTCATATTAGGCTAATTAAGCCTAGTCTACAACTACTGTAGACTCCCATAGTTTACAGCATTAGTTAAGAGATTTGATTTCCTTGAGAAAATTTGGCATTTATTGTAACTGATATCCAAAATAATCAATATTGAATCGAATTGAAATCTAATCGAATTGAAAGCTTGTGAATCGAAATCGAATCGAATTGTGAAATTTGTGTCAATACCCAGCCCTAAGGGTGTCAAGACCCCCCAAATATTTGATATTCTTGATTCTGCTCTGCTACACTTAATTATGAACCGCTCTGGGGTGCGTTTCCCAAAAGCATCGTTAGCCAACTATGGTCACAATTTCCATTGAACTCTATTGGTAACGACGGAACTTGCGACCATAGTTGGCTAACGATGCTTTCGGGAAACGCACCCCTGTTCGATTTTGGGATGACAAAAAGTATAAAAAAAGAAAATTTTTAGGCTAGTTGAATGTGAGAGAAGGGAAATGCTAACTGAGCCATTTAGAAGTTGGTATTAATTGGAGGGTCATACTCATTCTAGCTTTTGATTAGACAAAAAATTGGATGCACTGTGATAGATGATGTCATCAATATTTAGTCAGTTTTTCTTGAAAGAAAAAAATACTGCAGTATTTTTGCTTACGGTTAATGTTTGTCACTGAAAACCTAGAAAGCTAATAGAGATGAACTAAAAGCCACTCAAGTGTGAATTCACAGGGTCTTCCTCACAGTCATCACCATTTTGTGCTGTTTTGTCAGGTCAGTGCAGTCATCTCAGGGAAGAGAAGCATTATCAGTGTGTCCAGACAATGAGTTTGCCCTACTGAACCGAGCTGTCGCTGACTACAGGTGCTCAAACAGCAGGATGTCAGAAAGATTACACAGAACTGCAGAAAGAGGCCTTGGGGAGCATTCACACTGACAACACTTTGTGACGAGGAAGCAACCAAAAGTCAAGCTTTTCAATTTTGCTTTTGTCAAGAGGTGCACGGTTAAACAATGTGAAATGGCATTTATTTCATGAAAAGATTTGTTTGCAAAGACCACAATAAAAAGGTAGATTTTATTTGACTTTTTCACAGTCTCATAACGAATGCACAATTTCAGCTCTACCATTCCGCATTTTCCTCCAAACTGCACCTATACTTTACCTTATACACTATAAAAAATAAAATAATCAACAAGTCATGACAACATGTGTTCCCTATCTGTCAGTCACTACAACGTTATGTCGACTGACAAATGGGGTCTGACTTGGGAGCTCCAATCACCTTTGAGTTTTAGAAAAACAGCCAATAGATTTGAATTTGCATGCCAAGCCACTCCTCCATACATACTGGTATATAGACCCCTTTTGCGCCGCTAGCTGGAGGCTAAACAAACGGACAACTGGAGGCGGCCAATACAAACCAACACAGATTCGGCAACATAATAAGGAGCTTAAATTATTATTATTAATATTAAATGTCATTCTGCTGTGTTGTTGGGTGCAAGAATAAATGAAAAATGAATATGCTATATCTGGAATTTTTATTTATAAAAAATATTCATATCATTAAAATTGCACCGTAATGTCACTCTTCACATTTTCGTCTTTGCAGAACTGCGGATCATACCACACAAGTCTTGTACATGACATTTATAGGCATATGCCCACAGTTTCTCTTTACGGTAACGTTAGGTGTAGAAGTTATGCCACTCAATCGGTGGTAGCGTTAACGTTATTAATGTCAGATCGTCCATCCACCGAGTGAGCGCGTACGGGTCAGCCAATCTGTTTCTGTCCGTTAAAATTAACTTTTGCAAATAACAATTGTGGTCCTGGACGGTGAGTGACCTTGCACATTAAGATAAAATTGGATTTTCTCCAGTCATTGTTAAAAAAACAAGCTAACTTGCAAACTAACGTTAGTGAAGTGGCCAGAGTGATCGTTCTGCCACCACCTAAGCTCCGCCCGCAAAAAAAGTCACCATGTTTACTAACTGAAAAGATGGTGGCACACATCCAATCATTCGATTTATGCTTTGGAGCCGAGTGGTTGTTTCTTATGAGCGATCACTCTTTATGGAGCATTCAGCAGTGTTTCGCCATTGTATTACACAGTTAAAGGGTTAGTTCACCCAAAAATGAAAAATAAGTCATTAATTTACTTGCAAGCGTTTCTAGCTATGACGTATGGCGACGTACACAGTGACGTAACGACGTCGTTCCCTGGGCGCTCTAGTCAGTGGAAAAACAAACAGGTTATGAACGGGTTCGCAAGTTGAACCAACTCCGAACCAACTTTAAACCAGCACCAGTTCTTTTTTGGTGGAAAAGGTCTCCCAGAGTGTTAACCTCCCCGCCCTGTGAAGAGGAACCGGGCTGGGTAACAGAGGGTAACGGGTAACGACGCATGCGTGAGAACTGAACTGAAGTAGTTAAAGGAGATCGCAATTCTCGCGCATGCGTCGTGGAAATCGTATTGAAGTCTCGTTTCAGGCCAAGGAAGAAAAGGAATAGTCGAATAAAGTCGTTATTTTTGTTGGTTTTTTTCTCACAAAAAGTATTCTCGTCGCTTGATAAACATATAGTTGAGCCACGGTAGTCACATGGAATATTTAAACATTTTCTTCTTTGACTTTCTGGGCCGTCAAGAGCCAGTCCCTTAGGCAGTCTATGTGGTAGTTATACAGCTCTCAAATTTAATCAAAAATATCTTCATTTGTGTTCCGAAGACGAACGAAGGTCTTACCGGGTTGGTACAGCATGGGGGTGAGTAATTAATGACTTAATTTTCATTTTTGAAACTAACCCTACTGAACTAACCCTTAAAGTGCAGCGTTTCCCCCCATGTGCTTCAGCGAAAAAATAACGGTTTCCTAAAAGAGCAAAATGGGCGGCAAGATGCCTTTCTGTCCAGGTGTTTCTGGAGGCGGTCGATTCCTGTCCTCAAATGACGATCGGCGTCTCTCATGTCCGGGCCGTGAGATGGCATTTGTGGATTGCGAGAAAATGACCATGTCGACACTGCAGTCACGACTCTTCTCGTGAAGTTCCCTCTGTTGTTACCCAGCCCGGTTCCTCTTCACAGGGCGGGGAGGTTAACACTCTGGGAGACCTTTTCCACCAAAAAAGAACTGGTTCAGAACTGGTGCTGGTTTAAAGTTGGTTCGGAGTTGGTTCAACTTGCGAACCCGTTCAGAACCTGTTTGTTTTTCCACTGACTAGAGCGCCCAGGGAACGACGTCGTTACGTCACTGTGTACGTCGCCATACGTCATAGCTAGAAACGCGTGCAAAGACAAGACAACATTACTTTGGGATTATCTCTAACTCTTGTACCAAGAAGGCTTTAAAAGTAAGTCTTTTCTGATTAGTTATGTACCCCTGTCTTGTCTTTTTTTCTTTCCATTTATTTGTTCTATATTGTGACTGACTGTTTTCTTCTTTGCTTATAATGTTTTCAATAAAAAAAAAAAATAGAAACACTTGCGCCAACTTCAAGCATAACAATTACAAAGGCGGACTCCATCGTGTTTCTGCAAAAGTTTCTCCTGGCTTTGCGATCCTTTATTATGGTCAGAAAAGATGTTCAGAACACATCTAAACCCGCCTCAGCCCCCGACGTAAGCATGATGTGGTAAAAGAACCGTTCTAGTCCAGCATAGAGTTGGTTCACAAAGAACTGGTTCGCGCGCAGGCACCGGCTCCGAACCGGCTCTCAAAATGCTTTGGTGGAAAAGAGGCTTGGGAGACCTTAGGGCAGGGGTGCCCAGGACTGTCCTGCACAGTTCATCTCCAACCCTAATCAAACACACCTGCCTTTAATTTCCAAGTGACCCTGAAGACCTTAATTGGTTGCTTCAGGTGTGTTTGATTAGGGTTGGAGATAAACTGTGTAGGACAGTCGATTGGCAGGAGGAGGGTTGGGCACCCCTGCCTTAGGGTTACAGTGGGAGCTCTTCCACCGGGCCAGTCTACACTGACCTCCCGCTCCTCCAATGTGCCGTTGAACTGCCGGATGATGGCGCGAGTCCTCAGAGGGGAACCAATCAATCGAGGACCAGTTGTCGATAGTTGCATCGGAGTGTGGGCTTGTCCTCTGGAGAGGAAGATGAAGCTGAGCTTCCCCCTTCTGGGGTGGTCACTCCCACCGAATTGGATTCAGAGTTGACAGCCATGCTTTTCCGTGTCACTGTGGGCATCAGACTCGAGTGGAACCATACACCTTGTCTCAAGCGCTCATGGTTGGATGGTTGGTTCCTGGGTCTGGTGCGCGGTTCACGGCGAGGGTACTTCATCGTACCCAAAAAAGGTGGGTTATGGCTTATCTTAGATCTGTGAGTCTTGAACTTGGCCCTTCACAAGCTCCCATTCAAAATGGTAATGCAGAAACACATTCTCATGTGCGTTCGTCCCCTCGCAACAATCAATCTCAAGGATAGATATTTCAACGTCTCGATTCTGCCTCGACTGGGTTGTCCCAGTCTCCTGGTATCTTTACCAAAGTCACGTTGCTCTAAAGCTCTAAGCTCTAAAGTATTCTAGTAGGCAGAAACTGCTAGTTGTGAATACTGTCTTAAATGGTCGAGGGCCGTGTAGTCAAAAAGGTTGGGAACCATTGATTTAGAGCAACTAAAGCCTAGTTCACACTACGTGATTTTAAGCCCGATTTAAGCCCGATTTGCAAATCGTTGAGTCGCCGACAAGTCAGGGTGTTATCACGTGCAAATCGCGGGCGATTAGCGGACGATTAACGCTCGCCAATCCGTTAGTGTGAAAGAGCCAACAACGCATCAAAGACAGCTCGCAGACACCTCGCAGACAGGTCACCGAGCTCAGAAAAATATCTAGCATGCTAGATATCTCGAGCAGTCGCGCGACTCAATCTCAGTGATGTCATGAGTACAGCCAATCATAGCAACGCATGGGTTGAGGACACCAGGTAAATCTTACTTTTTCTTTTTTGCTTTTTTTTTTCTCAGAGCAGACAGTGTGCAGCACTAGTTTCTGTCTGATGTCCATATTCGCGTGTTGTGTTCTTCTCTGCAGTTTCGCGTCATTTCTGGTTCGTTTTATTGCGTGGTTTTTCGTTACAAAACATGGTTTCTAGACCAGATAGAATCGTGTTGTTGTCAACTCGTTATTTGTTTGATTATTTTCAGGATTTAGACCGTACTATAGTACTGAAACAGCTCTCATTGAGTCACAAATGATATGCTCTTATCATCCGATCGTGGTTGTATCTCTATGTAGTGCGTTGTTAACTCGTGTAGTGAGTTACCTCCTGTTGTGGATCGATCACGTTGTGTTGTGTGGTGTGAACAGCTAAACAACTTGAACACTCATGATTTCACTGAGAGCAAGTCATGTAATGTGAACTGCACAGTTCAGCCCGACATTTTAAAATCATGTAGTGTGAACTAGGCATAAAGTAGATATCCACGAGCAGAACTGTGTGTTCCGCTTTCTGATTTATTTCTGCAAAATTTTCTGTTTTTGTGTTTTGGATGGCCAGTTGGATGGAGCCATTTCATTATTTCAAATGACAACTTGGACAAAACATGCCCCTTATAAACAAATATAAACAAAACTCTGGATACTATTTCAGATCTTTTTTATCTAAATGGATGGTTCTTTGGCTAGAATCAGACTGGCCAGATTGTGGCCTTAAGCCGATAGTTGGTCAACAAGAGACTTGAATTGAGCATTAGAGGGCCATTAATGTATCCTGTATAACACAAAATGTGAACAAAATACTGCAAAGCAAAAAAACAAGAGTTGTAACTCCTGCCGCTATAAATGTGTGAAATCATGACTTTGAGTGTCATTAAATGTCAGTAGGCGTCGAGTGTTTAGTGCTTACTCCAGAAACCTCAGCCATGCAACTCAGGCAAGCACAGGGATTTCCTTGAGTAAGCGTGACTGATGCTTAGTGTGCTACAATCGAGGAGAGGGCTTGTTCGTACCCCATCCAATAGAAACAGCTCTTTGAAACTCTCTCACTAGCTGCTGCTGAACACACAGCGTTGGTGATACTCAAAGGATGTTCACCATCCCAAAAAAGTGTGATTATTTACTCACCAAACATTTATTCATCTTGTAGGAATAGTTCGTTGAAATATAAGAGAATTCACAATGCACAATATTAGATTAAAACAGAACTAACATTTTAAGCACTGAACTTTAATTTTGTTTCTATTTCCAGACAGCAACATAGTGTCGGCCCAGATCCGGCCCACATCGGGTAAGAGTGGAATCCACGTGTACCAGATGTGGGCCGGATCTGGGCCGACACTATGTTGCTGTCTGGGTTCTAAACGTTAGTTTGAAGTCAGTGTGGCCTGTGGGAGTGGGATGCTGCTCTTTATTTTGTTCCCACAACAAGAGTTCAACATTTCTCTGCATTTCTCTGACTGGATTGAGCCCATTTACAATACATTGCAAACTTCAGTGGGAGGAGAGGACTGAGAACAGTCAGGACAGAATGAGTTAGTGGGAGGAAATCTGAAGCATACAGAGAGAAAAAGGGAGAGTCAGGAGAAGAGACTGTGGGGACTGGTTATAGAGTATCGATCGTCACTTATTCTGAAAATGTGAACGTACAACACTAACTTGAACTCCTACAGTCTTCATCCTACACTTTTATTCCATTCACACACACACATTCACTCACTCACTCACACACACTCTCAATGCCCTGAATAATGGTTATGCTGATGAGATCAGGGCTGGGGAAAGTTTGGTAACGAGATCACACCTACGTCATTTGCATGCTTTGTCCATAGTCTCTCTGTAAATCCCTCCCCCTTAAAAAGTTTATTTAGTTGCAATGTGTGCCGGATCTGAGCCGACACTGTGTTGCTGTCTGGAAAGGCCCAGATATACTCATGGCAAAGTTCTCTTTTGTTCTTCGCTTAGGGGTAAAAAGATGTTCAAATACTGTACGTGAGCAGCCAAATACTGTTAGCGGACATCCGACGCCTCCAACACTGCTGAGAGTGAAGTTTAGATAAATATGCAAATACGTGCTGCGTTCTTTTCTCTCAATAGAGTGCCGAAGTCACAACGTCACTCTGCAGGCCAAAACGCGGAAGTGAGTTAGCATTTTAGCACTCCCGGTTCCCTCGCTCTAAAGCCTATGGGATTTTTGAATGGGTTTTTGAGAAATCGCCTGAAATAAGGTTCTAAATATTTTTACATTTTGATCTATGACAAAGAACACAAAGTTATAACCTGCTTGTGGTTTTTAAACTTTATATAGGCTTCAAAATGTATACATTTTGTATTAACTTATAAAGATTATCTTGATAGACAAAACGTGTAAGGGTCACAACTCTTTGTTAAACACAACTCTTTGTTTTTGCGATTTTCCAAAAGTCGATGGGGAAAATGCATAGCTTTTCGATCGAGGGGGGAACCCATGCGCCACTAACTTCCGAGTTGTCCTACAAAGTGACGGCACAAAAAAAGCACTTAAGAAAGCATCGGATCATACATTTGGGACATTCGTGTTACATAACGTTTATTTATACAGCACTTTATGCAATAGATCGCAGCAGCTTTAAAGTATTAAACATGAAAGAAGTGTCAGTGTCTCTTTCAATTAGAATTACAAATTCAGTTTCTTCTATAAAGCAGCTCTCCAGTGACTCGCGTCTGACCTCGACGGAAATTTCCAGTCAAAGAAGGCGGAGCCAACCTATTACGTAATCGACACGGACCAATTGCAACATTTACGGTAAGTTCGCTTTGGCAAGCTCTTTCAGCAAACTTTATTTTGGCATGATTTTGTTCGGAATGATGTCACACCAGTTCGTTTTTCGATTTGGCTTGAAGTAAATTGGGCCATAACCCTATAGTAAGTACATAAGTACTTAAAGGAGTAGTTCACTTTAAAAAAAAAAAACTTTTGCTGATAATTTACTCACCCCCATGTCATCCAAGATGTCCATGTCTTTCTTTCTTCAGTCGAAAAGAAATTTCCAGGATTTTCTCCATATAATGGACTTCATTGGGAACCAAACGGTTCAAGGTCCAAATGAGGGTTTCAGTGCAGCTTCAAAGGGCTTTAAACGACACCAGACGATGAATAAGGGTCTTATCTAGGACCCTTCAAGTCATGACTCGAAAAAAAAGATTTGTTCATTTTGATGAACGAGTTCGAACAGGAGAGTCACGAACGCGCATCACAGAACAGAGCAAGGCGAGTTTATAAAACTTAAAAAATTGTATTTATTTTTTAAATGACTGCTTGTTTCGCTTGATAAGACCCTTATTCATCGTCTGGTGTCGTTTAAAGCCTTTTGAAGCTGCACTGAAACTCTCATTTGGACCTTGAACCGTTTGGTTCCCATTGAAGTCCATTATATGGAGAAAATCCTGGAAGGTTTATCAAAAACCTTCATTTCTTTTCAACTGAAGAAAGAAAGACATGGACATCTTGGATGCCATAAACAAGACTTTAATTGTTTTATGTCTTTTTGCAGTTAACCACATTCCACAGTGACAGTGTGAGCGAGCTGGGTTCAGTATGGGTTCCTGCCAATAACCGCGGTGTGATCGTCATGTTCTGAAGTAATAACTATAATACGAGGAAGAGAAGATGAAGAGAGAGATGCTACCTGAGGAGATCCATCAGAGCCGCTCTCCCTCGTCTTCCTCGCCAACCTCTTCTTCTTCTTATGCAACGGTTTGGATTCCAGGATCATCTCCTCCAGCTCAAATGTGGGGTCACAGTTTAGTCGTCGCCTCTGCCATCAAACAAATACTCATTTATATACCATGTGCCCATGAACAAATCAAAATCTTTTGGCAAGCATTACTATTTCAGAGAGAAGGGCACTTAATTGTATTGAATGTGCACTTCAAATCTCATCATCACATTGTGAATGTCATCACATTAGAAACGCACAGAAGGACATCGCAAAATATTGAAGCGAGAGGCTGTAATAGTGGCAGAGCTTTCCCAGGATTCACTTCACTTGTGTTGAGCAGGTTTTGTAATTCAGCATTTTTACAGTGCATTACAAATGTTGCTTACGCAGGACACTTCGAAGGTAAAGCAATCACAGTAACCATGCTGAACCGTTGATCCAAACAGACATTTGCAAAAACTAACCTCATCAAACGAGCCTTATAAAATAAACGCAAGTGTATTCACTGCATCAAATCCTCTCAGTTAAGAACAATTATCAGAAATCTGCACAAGTTTTGCAAAGTGTCACATGTAAGTTCAAATCATTCATATCTGGAATGTCTACATGTGTGTGTGTGTGTGCGTGTACTTACATTAGGGAGGAAGCCAGGTGGGATTTGTTTGCTCAGCACAGCATCCCAATTGACATCAGAGAGGTATTCCAAGTCCTGGAGCTCCGAGAGACAGGAAATCCTCTTCTGCGCATCTACACACAACAGCTGACAACAGACCGAAACGTTTTCTTTCGGAATCAATGTTTCTTATGGTATTAGATAATGTATATTTCTTAAAGGAGTAGTTTAAAAACTTTTGCTGCTAATTTACTCGCCCCCATGTCATCCAAGATGTCTATGTCATTCTTTCTTCAGTCGAAAAGAAATTAAGGTTTTTGATGAAAACATTCCAGGATTTTTCTCCATATAATGGACTTCAATGGGAACCAAACGGTTCAAGGTCCAAAAAACCGTTTCAGTGCAAACTGCAAACTGTTTAAAGGGCTTTAAACGATTCCAGACGATGAATAAGGGTCTTATCAGGCGAAACGATCGCTCATTTAAAAAAAAAAAAAAAAAAAAAAAACAAAGTTTAGGTTTTATGTTTATGTTTAGGCTTAAATGCTCGCCTTGACACACGTTCGTGACTCTCCTGTTCGAACTCGTTCATCAAAATGAACGAATCTTTTTACAAGTCAATTCGTTCGTTTCGTTCGTTGAATGAACCAAATGACTCGGAAAAAGATTTGTTCATTTTGATAAACGAGTTCGAACAGGAGAGTCACGAACGCGTGTCACAGAACAGAGCAAGGCGAGCATTTAAACTTCTAAAACGTAAACTTTATTATTTATTTATTAAATGAGCGATCGTTTCGCTTGATAAGACCCTTATTCATCGTCTGGAATCGTTTAAAGCCCTTTGAACAGTTTGCAGTTTGTACTGAAAGTGTCTTTTGGACCTTGAACCTTTTGGTTCCCATTGAAGTCCATTATATGGAGAAAATGCTGGAATGTTTTCATCAAAAAATTTAATTTCTTTTCGACTGAGGAAAGAAAGACATGGACATCTTGGATGACATGGGGGTGAGTAAATTATCAGCAAAAGTTTTTTTTTAAAAGTGAACTACTCCTTTAAGTGATCCTAACAAATAAATATAAATAATGAAATAATAAAGTATGACTACGGTGTGATTAATGCTACCATTTGTAGAAGAGACTTGATCCCTGAAGACCAGGCCGCTGGGTAACAGGGGTGCGCTTTGTGGAAAGTTTGCAGGATCTCATTGGCTGGTGTGTTAGTGCGCATGATGTACGGCCTCTAAAGAGAGAACCAGGGTGAAACCAGCCATGATGCAACAATCAATGAAACGTCTACGTTTTCTTGCCAGCTGATTCTCAGCAGCACATGATGAGTCTTGACGGTAACACTTTAGAATACTGTCCCTTCATTAATGAATAACTACACAGGAACAAATGAGTAAACACTTTAGAAACCCGATCCAAATAATTAGTCATTTCTTACTAATTACTATCCAAAACCCTCAATGACTTCAGTCAATATTAGATCGGGGCAATAATTTAATTTCTTTGGAAGGATGTAGTAACACTTTATTCATTACTAATGGGTTATCATTACCTTATATTATACTTTTTGCATTATTAAAATCAATTATGAACCTGTATATAGTAGTTAAAAAAATTGTAGTTATTGATTATATTACTTACTAATTTGTTATTAAGAGTCTCTTGTTAGTTACTAGAATGTTAAGAGTGCGTTAAATACAGTATGTGTTCTTGTGTAGTTATGGAACAGTATTAGTATTGTAAAGTGTTACCGTCTTGTCCTTATACTGATCTCAGATCAGATTGAGGGTCCCCCACCTGTCCTCGGAGAAGCTCATATGCAGTAATTCCTAAAGACCACCAGTCCACTGAGAAAGAGTAACCTGGGTGCGTTCCCTCGAACGACTGGAACAGTTCTGGGGCTGCAACAACAGAACGCACAACGGTAAGGATTATACGCAGTCCTAGTATATGAAGTCCTGTTGTTTGTACAGAACTTGTTTCAGCATTTTTAAATGATACAGTGGGTTTCATTGACATTACAGAGAACAGAAGTTTAATCTACCAAATCTTTATTACTGAAGTGATGTTCTGATAGTAACATGGTAATTTGGTGATGAAAAAATTTAGTAACACTTTACTTGAAGGGGTGTGCATAAGACTGACATTGTCTTATGAAGGTTATGATGTATTGATGTCAAGGTGTCATAACAAAGACATGTCAGAATTGCGTTAAAAATGTCAGAGTTGAGCGAATGACACTTAATGACAGTTGTCATAAACATGCATTAACCCTCGTAAAATATGTCATGTCATGATTATGAAGGTGTCATGTCAGTCTTATGCAAGTAAAGCGTTACCAAAAATTGTATCAAATTATAATAAAGCATAAGCCTGGTATGCTTTATGGAGCTTTAAGTTCCTCTATTTGACCAAAATCCTTATTTTCCGTTAGTAAATGATAGCATTAGCATCTATTTTAGTTTACCATAAATGCTTATAAGCACATTTGACAATAGACTTAAACCATATTTTAACCATAGCTTTTAATTCTGTTATAAAGGGCTTTTAACGTCAGTCTGGGATTCACTGTGAACTTTATTAAAGGAGTAGTTCACTTTTCAAAAAACCTTTGCTGATAATTTACTCACCCCCATGTCATCCAAGATGTCCACGTCTTTCTTTCTTCAGTCGAAAAGAAATTAAGGTTTTTGATGAAAACATTCCAGCATTTTTCTCCATATAATGGACTTCAATGGGAACCAAACGTTTCAAGGTCCAAAAGACACTTTCAGTGCAAACTGTACAAAGGGCTCGAATCCTTTTCTGAGTCAGTTCGTTCGTTGAATGAACCAAATGACTCAAAAAAAGAGTTCGAACAGGAGACTCACGAACGCTCATCCCAGAACAGAGCAAGGCGAGCGTTTGAGCTTATAAAACTTAAACTTTGTTATTTATTTATTAAATGAGCGATCGTTTCGCTAGATAAGACCCTTATTCATCGTCTGGAATCGTTTAAAGCCCTTTGAACAGTTTGCAGTTTGTACTGAAAGTAGGGATGGGCAACGATTAATCGCGATTAATCGCATCCAAAATAAAAGTTTGTGTTTACATAATATATGTGTGTGTAGTGTGTATAATTAATTTGTATATATAAATACACACACATGCATGTATATATTTAAGAAATATTTGCATGTATATACTTTATTTATATTTACACATAATTAATATTATATATAAGTATAAATATTTGATATATTAATAACACATTTTTATTAAATATACACATACATGTGTGTGTATTTATATATACAAATTAATTATACACACTACACACACATATATTATGTAAACACAAACTTTTATTTTGGATGCGATTAATCGCGATTAATCGTTGCCCATCTCTAACTGAAAGTGTCTTTTGGACCTTGAACCGTTTGGTTCCCGTTGAAGTCCATTATATGGAGAAAATCCTGGAACGTTTTCATCAAAAACCTTAATTTCTTTTCGACTGAAGAAAGAAAGACATGGACATCTTGAATGACATGGGGGTGAGTAAATTATCAGCAAAAGTTTTTTTTAAAGTGAACTACTCCTTTAACAAGAAAGAACTGTGAAAACTACTTTCCTATAACATTTAACAATTTGTCAATGACGAGTAAAATGAGGAACCTTTGACTGTAGTTGTTTAAGCCTGACTAGCAGCCGTCGAGTGCTAAAGAGAAGTATGAAAGCTCTCACCCATGTATGGTTTTGTCCCTGCAATAGATGTGGCTTTTAAGTCTTCCTTCACAATAGCAGCTATGTTAAAATCTGTCAGGTGAGCGTGACCTGCAAAAGAAGAGATACACACTAAACAAAACCACATACTGTACACTACTATATACAGTATATATATATATATCATTGGACTACAAGAAATTTACTTCATTTAAATCAAAAATAAGGAAGTGAAACCATAATCAAAACTTGATTTGCTTTAAATAAAAGTGGTTAAACGGATGCTCACAGACACTTTCCTGAGATGGTCTCACGCTAATGGCATCCCAATTTGAATGTGCTGGTGATGGGAAAGTACTGTACATACTGCTGAGTATGTTAACGTCATAGAATCAATATATCTTGATATCTGGAAGGTCTATAATATCTGGACTTAGCTATCTGTTAGCATTCCCATTCATCTCAATGGCACTGGCTGGACAGGAATGTGATGGTATGTGACGCTCATGATTTCGTCTTGACCCAGGGCCATTTCGTTTTCCATACAGATTTTATTATTATTATTAAATTATTAATATGGGGTGGTGATGGCGCAGTGGATAAGACACATGCCTTTGGTGTGAGAGACTCGGGTTCGAATCCACTGTGAGACACCAATGTGTCCCTGAGCAAGACACTTAACCCCTAGTTGCTCCAGAGGCATGCGACCTCTGACATATATAGCGATTGTAAGTCGCTTTGGATAAAAGCGTCAGCTAAATGAATAAATGTGAATTATTATATTTTTTTTGAGGCAGACACCTGAGACATGTGTCCAATTACTCTGGAGCCGCAGGGTAAATGATGCACTGACACTGAAAAATATCCAACTTAATCAACTAAAATAACTAGCTTCCGGCAGACGGCCTACGCAAGTCGACTTCGCCAAAAGAGTAACACTTGACGATGTAGGATGTAGGAGTGGCGTAAGCTTAGACCTCTCGCAGTTCAATCAAACAGGGCTGGACAACAAACTCAAGCTCCTCCCACATTTCTTTAAAAATTGACGTTTTACTGTGCGTTCACACCAGACGCGAATAGCTCGTCAAATTCGCGCCTACCACGTCTAGTTATACGGGTAAACACTTCGAATCCATTCGCACGTCAAGAGCGAAATTGACGCGTGTAAAAACGAAAGTTTGAAGCGCAATTTACGCGTCAGAATCGAAATCCGTTGGCGAAATCCGTTTTTTTCTGTCGATCGAGCATTCATAGTGAGAGCCACCGCTCTGTATTTGCTCTGGAGACAGAACAGCGGCGTGGGGATCATCGTCGCCGTATATTTGTGTTTATCGGACCCTTCGGAGGCGAACCGTTTGACGAGTTTCACCATTTACTCGCTCCACGAGCTGCACTGGATGATGGCCGCTGTCAGCGGTACTTCCGCCTGTCACGCGCCCAGTTTGATGACCTGTTGTCCCGCATCGGATCACCCTCGCCCTCATCCACCTAATCTGTCATGATTAATAGAGCCAGCCTCCAAAAGTTATTAACCTGTCCTGTGATTTTTTTTCTCTCTCACGTCCAGACACAAACTTATGCACGTGTATGTTGGTTGTCTTTACATCATAATAATATTTCACATAATCTAGATATGGAATAAATAACTTTCAATACAAAATGAACATATCTTGTATATTGAAAAGTTTTAAGTGATAAAATATTTGCTTTGATGCGCATCAGAACCACACCAGGCATTTAGTCATATTAAAAAATTATTTACTGAAGCATCCAGATACTTCACTTCGTGAGCAAGCAGCTAGGCTCCTGATTGGTTAACGCGGTGCGAATTGATGCCAAAGTTCAGATTTTTCAACTCGGGCGGCAGGCGCGAATTCGCGTCAAAAGCGTGAATGCACAAATAGCACTAACTACATCATTCGCGCGTAACGAGGCGTATTCGCGTCTACCGCACCGCGCTCTACGCCTAAATCACGCCGCAGGAATTTTTTACACACGTAATGCGTCTTTCCATTGACTTAACATTGAAATCACTCGCGCCTGACACGCTATTTGCGTCCGGTGTGAACACACCATTAGACTTCTAATTCGTGAACCTCTGCGCTTCCGTGTTCATCATTACGTTGAGTGTCAGGTCAGGTGTTACTCTTTCGACGTAAGTCAACTTGCGTAGGCTGTCTGCCGGATGTTTAAACTTTGTCTATTTTAGTAAATAAAGTTTTAAATATGGATATATATCATTTCTTACACGAACGCATCGGCTAGCTTCAGAAGACCTTATTACCCCCCACTTTTATCATGGATGGATGCGCTTTTATGGACTTAAACCAGAAACGGCCATTCACTGCCATTATAAAGCTTGGAAGAGCCAGGGCATTTTTTAATATAACTCCGAATTTCAGACAAATTATGTATATAACTCTAATTTGTCTGAAAGAAGAAAGTCATACATACCTAGGAAGGCTTGAGGGTGAGTAAATCATGGCTAATTTTCATTTTTGCGTGAAATATCCCTTTAAGCAATTCAAAACCATCATAGCGAACAGTGCGCATCTGAAGTTTCTCAGCCGAACGAAAGAATCCATTATTTATCAACTTTAATTTATCGGCTTGATAACATTAACGTAAAAAAATTACCATTCATCGCCTAATACCGATATGGTGGCCGATATATCGCTCATCCCTACCTCCTAATATCCTTGCTTCCCCTCGTTTCATATACAACAAGCATTACAACAGTAATCCTCCATTCTACAATATACACAGCCCAGCTTTGTCTCAGTATTGAGGTTGAAACAACACCTTCCAGAATTTACTCCTTCCTTTCTGCCCTGATAAAACAGCTTGGTTTGATTTGTGGGTCTGTTACTCTACTCTTTCCTGGTAATGAGATGACTTTAAGTGTGGTGAGCGGCGAAGGAAATAACAGTGACCGGAGTGAGAAGGCCAAAGTCAGCCGCTCACCTTGATGAAGATCTGCCATCGCCACAGGCTGTGAGAAAACTAGAGCAGATGCTTGTGTGTATCTGAGTGTGTATGACGAGACACAGAAGGGAGGGGAACATGGGACTTTCTTTTTATCTAAGAAAATGCATATGTGTCCCTATATCATAGAGAGAGTAGATGTTGTGGATGTGTGCAGTGTTGGTGTGAATGTAAAACAGCTTCATGCAGGAACTGCAATATTTACACACCAACAATGGACCTCATAGTTAATTATGTCTTTTTGAGACATCGAATATAGCATTCCAGCTAATTTTGGATTACTTTCCTAATGCAATGTATATATAATTAAGAAATCGTTATGTGTGTGCATGTAACTACTTTTGTAACATCAGAAGTCCATTAGAATGTTAAACTACTATTTTTGACTATTAAAATACCTATAACACAAAGGAAAGAAGCCACAACAAAACGATATCAAGCCACAACAAAACAAAATCAAGCCACAACGAAATCAAGCCACAATAAAACGATATTAAGCCACAACACAACGGAAATAAGTCACAACAAAATGATATCAAGCCACAATAAAACAAAATCCGGGCCACAACACAACAGAAATAAGCCACAACAAAACAATATCAAGCCATAACAAAACAAAATCAAGCCACAATCCTAGATTGCGCCTAGATTTAGTTTTGTTGTGGCCTGATTTTTTGTTGTGGCTTGATTTTGTTTTGTTGTGGCTTGATATTGTTTTGTTGTGTCTTGATTTCGTTTTGTTGTGTCTTGATTTCGTTTTGTTGTGGCTTGATTTTTTGTTGTGGCTTGACTTTGTTTTGTTTTGGCTTGATATTGTTTTGTGGCTTGATTTCGTTTTGTTGTGGCTTGATTTTGTTTTGTTGTGGCTTGATATTGTTTTGTTGTGTCTTGATTTCGTTTTGTTGTGTCTTGATTTCGTTTTGTTGTGGCTTGATTTTTTGTTGTGGCTTGATTTCGTTTTGTTGTGGCTTGATTTCGTTTTGTTGTGGCTTGATTTCATTTTGTTGTGGCTTGATTTCGTTTTGTGGCTTGATTTCGTTTTGTTGTGGCTTGATTTCGTTTTGTTGTGGCTTGATTTTGTTTTGTTGTGGCTTGATTTCGTTTTGTTCTGGCTTGATTTCGTTTTGTTGTGGCTTGATTTCATTTTGGCTTGATTTCGTTTTGTTGTGGCTTGATTTCGTTTTGTTGTGGCTTGATTTCGTTTTGTTGTGGCTTGATTTCATTTTGTTTTGGCTTGATTTGGTTTTTTTTTGGTTTGATTTTGTTTTGTTGTGGCTTGATTTCGTTTTGTTTTGGCTTGATTTTGTTTTGTTGTGGCCTGATTTCGTTTTGTTGTGGCTTGATTTCGTTTTGTTGTGGCTTGATTTCGTTTTGTTGTGGCCTGATTTTGTTTTGATGTGGCTTGATTTTGTTTTGTTGTGGCTTGATTTCGTTTTGTTTTGGCTTGATTTCGTTTTGTTTTGGCTTGATTTCGTTTTGTTTTGGCTTGGTATTGTTTTGTTGTGGCTTGATTTCGTTTTGTTGTGTCTTGATTTCCTTTTGTTGTGACTTGATTTCGTTTTGTTGTGGCTTGATTTCGTTTTGTTGCGCCTAGATTTTGTTTTGTTGTGGCTTGATTTTTTTGTTGTGGCTTGATTTTGTTTTGTTGTGGCTTGATTTTGTTTTGTTGTGTCTTGATTTCCTTTTGTTGTGGCTTGATTTCGTTTTGTTGTGCCTAGATTTTGTTTTGTTGTGGCTTGATTTTTTGTTGTGGCTTGATTTCGTTTTGTTGTTGCTTGATTTTGTTTTGTTGTGCCTAGATTTTGTTTTTTGTGCCTTGATTTTGTTTTGTTGTAGCTTTGTTTTGTTGTGTCTTGGTTTTGTTGTGTTGTGGTTTGTTTTTGTTGTTGCTTGATTTTGTTTAGTTGTGCCTTGATCTTGTTTTGTTGTGGCTTTGTTTTGTTTTGTTGTAGCTTGATTTTGTTTTGTTGTGTCTTGGTTTCGTTGTGTTGTGGTTTGTTTATGTTGTGGCTTGATTTTGTTTTGTGTCTTGATCTATCTATCTATCTATCTATCTATCTATCTATCTATCTATCTATCTATCTATCTATCTATCTATCTATCTATCTATCTATCTATCTATTTTAGTAGCAGAATTGACTTTTGAGAATTGAGAAAGGACCATTTTAAAGACAGAATAGAATAATTATTGAGACTCAAAAAATTATTAATAATTTACTGCCATTTTGTGAATACTATCGTGTAATCAATAAAAATGTAACCGTAGTCCGATTATAAGTATTTTAAAAGTTATATAATTGTCATGCGTTGACTTGACTTGATTATCCACAAACAATGAGGCTTGAAGCAGATAACATAAGAAAACTAACAAGATGCCATAAAAACAAGGAAACAGGAACTAAACCACAGGAAGAGAACACAGACACAGCAAGACAACAGAATGACAAATTAAGAGTCCATGAAACAGTGAAACTAATTTTTCGACTCTTTTTATTATGTAATCCAGATTACATATAATCAGTTAATAGCCATCATATGGACATGGTATTCAAGCCCTATAATCTATGATTAAAAAATGTGTTGTGCGTGAACGAAGCATAATGGCATTTTTCCTCCTCTTCTTCCCCTCCCTGGAACTGTATTTCTTGTCAGAATGCAGTGTTTTCAAACTCTCTCTGTGTGTTTGAGTGGTCTTGACTACTGCGGTATGAGCAATGGAGGCAACGTATGTTTTATTCCTCAGGATATAAACACCCATGTGTCCACTGAGCTGTGGAGAGCACCTCCCCTAGACGTGAGGTCTGCAGGAGTCAGCGGTTTACAGACACCCTTCAGGGGTTCAAAAGAGCACGGTGTACAAGTGTTTGTAAGCCGAGCAGATGGCGTTAAAAGGCTGATTTTCAGTCAAAAGCATCGGATGTTTTGCCATAGGCTTCATCAGCAGTAGGCAGTCTTCATTTACTCACTTTGGTAATGTTTACAATCTTGTATGACTCAGTGAAAAGTAAAAGAGCATATTTTGTGAAATGGCTAAAATATGTTTGTTTTTTTGTCCATACATTGGAAGACAATGTCACCAAAACTGTTTGGTTACCAACATTCTTCAAAATATCTTCTTTTCCACAAAACAAAGCACATGATACTGAGTTAAAACAACATGACGGCGAGTAAATGATTACAGATTTTACATTTGTGGGTGAACTAACCTTTTTGTCACAAGAAGTATGAATGCTTCATTGATGTAAAATGCCTTTGCTGTGTGAAAGGGTGCTTTATAAAACGTAATTTGGAGTTACAATGCCACAATGGTGGTATCAGTTGGTATATTTTTATATACCACTGTATTTAATGATTACTTGATTTTCCAAGGGACATCTCAAAAGAATCTTCATAAAATCACAGAATTGTGCGTTAAAGTATTCTTACACCATTGATTCATTTTTATGGTCATACATTTATATTCTTTATTTTTGTTTATGTTTTTGATATTTTTAAAGTTATGTTCAACGTTCGCCGGGTCCCGCCTCATTATTCCCTTATCAACAAAGCCGGAAGGAAGGGGGGATGAGCAGTCAAAAGCCCTTTTCACAAAGAGATTCCGGGAAATACACCGATAATTTGTCCCGGGATTGTATGATTTTAGTTCATTCACACTGCCAGTGATTTTCCGGAACTTGTGCGCACGTTCACACACAGACATGTGACATCGGTGTGACGTGTAATGTCTTCACAGCGTCTTAAGTTTGCTTATGATCTGCGATTTCTCTCTCAACCATGCTCGTGTATTTTTTTCTGATTCGATCATAAACTAGCGCATCACCTGCCATTCCACTAGCTGGCGAACGATCTCAGCTTCAGTGTCACCGGGACGTGTTTGCGTTCACACAGAAGGCACTCTGGCAATTTTGTGTCAATTTTCCGGGATCAGCCTATGTGAAAGGGGCTAATGAGACTGTGGTGCTGTGGGAAATCCACCAGATGGCAGTGCATTTTGGGAACCGGACCCAGATTTTTAATTTTTTTTCCATCTCTCTTGCCTTTGTCCCTCCGAGTCCTTATCTTCTATCTCCTTTTCTCTTGCCTCATCAGTCCTTACCCCCAGGTGCTGTGGTCGCCATGATGCCCCACCGGTGGATGGGGGGAGGGGGGGGAGTGCAGTGTCATTTCTGCAAGCAGGACGAGGCAGAGAGCCAGGTGTCGTGATTACTAAGGAGCGTCACCTGCGCCGCACCGGCCTCGTATCACACAGAGGAGCTACGAAAGCATAAAAGGAGGAGCGACGACAGTGAAGGATGAGAGAGGACCAGGCCTGGACATTACGGTATGTTTCGTTTATGTGTATGCAGAACGGACGACTGCCACCTTTACTTTCGTTTTGTGTTTATTTATGTGTTAAAGTCTGTTAAATATTCGCGTGTTCATGGCTCTTTCAACCCACAACATCTAACCTTGTAACACTGGTACCAAAACCCATGAGGAATAAGGAACATGCTGTCAAAGAGCCCTCGCCGCTGTGGGGGATCTGAATGACATCGAGCAGGGCTGTGTAGAGTCTGTCGCCATGGCCACTTGAGCTGGTGGATATATATATATATATATATATATATATGTGTGTGCTGGAGTGAGTTGCCGGGGGGAAGGACAAACTCACTGCTGGCCACCTGGGTTCTGGGTCCATGAAGGAGCAGTTTTTGAGATTTCAATATTTTCCCAGTCAAACAGATAGGTGTTTGTTCAAAAAAGTTACCCAGAGGCATTGCAAATATGGCCACAGAGTGGGATGACTTTCCCTCAAAGGGATTTTGTCAAAGTCAAACCCCACTCAACTCCAAATTTTAGGGATGCACCGATATGACAATTTTGGCCGATACTGATAACCGATAATTCTTTGTATTTGAAAGCTGATAACCGATATATTGGCCGATAAATCTAAATCCACGTTTTTAGACAATTCTTGAGAGCCTGATTATCAAAAAAAGTCTCCTCCTTAAAAGCCAAGATACAAACACAATTATGATGTTCTTATTTTAATGCTGTGTAGCCGATATGACAGACAAACGCTGCACATTTTGCACTTTAACTAGATTTTACTTTTTAAAGTGATTTCAATCATATTTCAAGCAATTTAAAAGCATCATGTTGAACAGTGCGCATCTAAAGTGCCTCAGATGAAGGAAATAATACATTATTTATTGGCTTTTAGATATCGGCTAAATGTTCTTGTTGGGCCGATAACGATAACATTAAAAATGATCATATATCGGCCGATACCGATAATGTGGCCGATATATCGTGCATCCCTACCAAATCTCTATGCATTCTGGTCTGGTCTCTAAGGGCCTGTTTACACCTGGAATTAAGATTAAGATGCGTTTTGGTTGATCGGATCACAAGTGGACGACTCTAAATACAGGTGTAAACGGGTCTAAAATGTTTTGTGCTCATCCACTTTCCACCACTCCCAGAGGATGTTGAAAACGCATTCGACCGGATTGGTTTTGTAGTGTAAACGCTCACGGACGAACTCGCTGCCGGCCGCCTTTGTTCTTGAGGGGCGGCTGTGGTCCATGAGGGAGCGGAGGAGTCGTCTTCTCCTCCTGCCGGCTTCTCGAATGAGGAGGACCGAAAGCCATGGGAACGGAGCGAGGATATGAGCGTCGCCTGCACGCCACACTAATCTCAAGTCCCACCGACGACCTCCGGAAATACAACATGACATCATGACTTTTGCGTAAACATACACGCCACTTTCAATTCAAGTGGCGTGTTATCTCTACGCATTTTGAGCTATCCGCGTGTATCCGCGTGTATGTCTACGCCATTAACGTCCGAGTGATTCCGCGTGTCTGTACATGCCGTCAAATGTCCGCTCAAAACGAAGCAAAATGTAAATCTACATCTGGGGAGCGATCTTTTTTTTCCCTAGGATGGTAAGGGAACAGTCATAAATGCCATTAACCCCAGTGACGGTTAATTTTAGGGACGGGGTTGAGGTAAGTCATATATTTATATACACAGTAGTAACGTTAAGTCAACGGCGTTCATTAACACGCTGAAAGGCGATTTTGCGTCTTGATAGCACGCCAAAAATGGAAATACGAATTGGCGTGTCATACACACGCTACTTCATGAGATCAGTCTGGGAAGTATAATAGGAGGAGTGACGACAGTGAAGGATGAGAAAGGACTAGATCTGCCGCTTTACTTTAGTGAGGAGCTGCTGCTTTTCTTTCACTCTCTTGTTTATGTTTATTTTATTATTAAAGGTATGTTTAATGTTCGCCGGTTCCAGCCTCTTTCTTCCCTAGGAAAAAAGTTTTTTTTATCCATTCTGTCACCCGATGGAGTTTTGTTTTGCCACTGTCGCCTTTGACTTTTGGCTTGCTTAGTTGGGGACATATAACATTTAATATTAAACAATATTATTGATTTACCTGCATTGACACCATTATATGAGAAATGAACTGAGCTGGGGTGCGTTTCCCGAAAGCATCGTTAGCCAACTATGGTCGCAAGTTGGTTCAACTTCCATTGAACTCAATTGGTAACGACGGAACTTGCGACCATATTTGGCTAACGATGCTTTCGGTAACATCACTGTTTTCTCCAGAGCACCTATATATATATATATATATACACAAACTAAATTAGTACATGTACATGTACATATACATTCTGATATTGATTTTAAATGATTTAATTAATACTAATTTAAATATTCAAATAAATCACAACCCCACATAAACAAGCCATCATTGGCAACCCTAAATTAACCAAAAGAAACCAAATACAAATAAAAATGAGTTCACTCAGAGCAAGTGTGAAATGGAGAGGCAATACATAAGGGTCATAAAAGTAAGTGTCAAAGCTACAATAACTGTTTAGTGTTCACAGGCCTTCAGTGCTGTGTGATGAAAGCAACTGTTCGCTCTTTTCATGATATAGTGTCTTCATAATATATTTGAAATGACTGCTCTGAGACCAGTGACATTAATCTGTACAGACAGAAGCAATCCTAGATCACAAAACCTCCTCTGAGATGTTCTTCAGCACAGGAGCAGATGTTTACCTTAGGGCTTATAGTGAAGGACAGGAATGGTAGGTGATGCTTGTCTAGATCAATGATTCTCAAATCAGTCCTGGAGACACCGCACACAACCGCATGACTCAGATGTTTCTAATCACGAATCGGATAAGGATAAGGGAGACATGTAGTTCTGAACTAATTCCTCATCCAAAGCGCCGTTGTGTGCATCAACATAAGAATTCGGGACTCACCAATTCTAATATCAGAAACAACTCAAGGGCAGATAATATGAAAATTGGGACGCAGGGTCAGATACCACAGGCAAAAATGTTTAAATGTTTAAATTAAAATGTGCACAATAAAAAGAGCCTAAAATTAGAGTCGCGCTCAAAAGTCTACAAACACCTTACAGAATCTGCTAAATGTCAATTATTTTAACAGAATAAGAGGGATCATATAAATGTTATAATCATGTTATTTTTTATTTAGTACTGTCCTGAGTAAGATATTGTACATGAAATATGTTATATATACTGTATATAGTACATATATAGTATACAAGACAAAAAAATAGCTGAATTTATAAAAATTACCTTGTTCAAAAGTTTACATACCCTTGATTCTTAATGATTCTTACTGTTGTTACCTGCATGATCCATGGCTGTTTTTTGTACCTTGTTTGTCCTGAGCAGTTAATAAGTTAATAGTTAATATTAAGCCCAATATTATGGGCTTACAGCTAGAGCCAGACCGATAATAGGCATTTTACAAACTATCGGTATCGGTTATAATGGCCGATAAATGAATATTTCAAAAATAAAATAAAAATAGATAAAACACGCTTGAACCATGTCATGTTGGAGTGTTGGAGGTGTATAAGTTTGTCCACCAGAGGGCACTCTACACCGTTCCTGGCCTGTTGGCAACACTCGTTTATAACGCGCAACACATTCTAGCTAACCACAAAGCTAGCTAACGCCACTATCATCAGTGGAATTTAATTAGCTTTGTTAATTAATTAATGAGCTTTGGTTCCTCTGTTCTGTTGCGACAATAAAATAAACAAATTTCTTTTTAAAATGCATTATCATATTATTTTAATTAAAACTCATACATAACTACAAATAACTAATGTCAGGGAAATCTGTTAGTGTTTTGTTGTGCATTCCTGAAAAAAATAAAATAAAAAATATCGGCCGATATATATCGGAATATCGGATTTTAAAACCAACAAATATTGGTATCGGTATCGGCCTTCAGAATCCTTTATCGGTCGGGCTCTAGTTACAGCAGTTTGTTTAAATCAATGGTCAAAAATCCGAGTTAAAAGACATAAAATGTGGAGTTCCACAAGGGTCCGTTTTAGGTCCATTACTTTTTATTTTGTTTATTAATGACCTCTGTGAAGTGTCTAAAGTATTACAGTTTTTGATGTTTGCCGATGATACTTATATTTTTTACTCTAGAAATAATCTGCCAGAAATTGCAGAATATATAAGTTCAGAAACGGTAAAAATTAAGGAATGGTGTGACAAAAAACAAGTTATGTTTAAATTGGGAGAAAACAAAATACATGATCTTTGGTAATCGTAAAAAGAATGAAAATGTAAGAATAGTAATTGAAGGAACTGATATTGAAAGAGTTAATGAGATAAAATTCTTGGGTGTTATTTTGGATGAGAAATTGAATTGGAAAGTTCACATAGTTTTTATTAAGAGTATTGGGGTCTTGTATAAAGTTAAGGATGTTTTAGACTATTCTTCGTTGCATATGGTGTACAATTCCCTAATACTTCCATACTTTGAAAAACATCAAACATTCACTGATGCAACAGAAGGAAACATGACGCATTAAGAGTGGGGGGTGAAAACTTTTTAGTTTTGAAGGTAAAGGTAAACCGCAATTAATTCGGAAAAATCTGATATTTAAACAAAATAAATTTAAGGAGAAAATACTCAGTAATGCTGTTGACTTATGAATTTACACATGGTTTGTCTTAAAGAATATTAAAAACATCACATAGACATATAAAAAACATTAAAAGCTGGAGCTTCACCACAGCGGGACATTCAGCGGATTCGTATGTAAACTTTTGAGCACGACTGTACATTTAGATGCATAAAAATTAACATTTTTTTTTACCAATTTTGAAATACTCAATACAAAGCATGCAATGCGATTGAGCTCATGGCTTAGAAGAACTCTTTACTGAAGATTAATATTTCCAGAACCTAGGATAATGGAAAAGTGTGTGGTCATTGTTGCTTATTTGCTACACTATGAATCTCTTAAATCTCTGATTTTCTTTATGCCTAAAGCTGTGAATAATGTAAATGGAAACCCTTTAGAGTATACAGGAGCGCTTGAAAGCAGCAACCAACCAGCAATCATACTCGACACATGAGTGAAATTGGTCTTTTTAAAGGGATACTCCACTTTTTTGGAAATAGGCTCATTTTACAAATCCCCCGGTTTGTAAACAGTTTAACTCTGGGGGAGTTGTAAAATGAGCCTATTTCCAAAAAAAAAAAAGAAAAGTGGAGTATCCCTTTAAGCCAGGCTTTTAATATTATTGCGATAATATTATAACTTTATTTCGTCAGCAAAGATATTGTGATAATATTGCTAATATTGACTTAGAACTGCACATGCGCATTGGCGGGACCAACCTGAAATGTGACCCTGGACCACAAAACCACAGTCACAAAACTGCAAACTTGTTCAAAGGGCTTTAAACGATTCCAGACGATGAATAAGGGTCTTATCAAGCAAAACGGTCGCTCATTTAATAAATAAATAACAAAGCTTAAGTTTTATAAGCTCAAACGCTCGCCTTGCTCTGTTCTGTAACGCACTTCTGTTCGAACTCGTTCATCAAAATGAACAAATCTTTTTCCGAGTCATTTGGTTCATTCGGTAAAACTTAAACTTTGTTATTTTTTTTTTAAAAATGAGCGATTGTTTCACCTGATAAGACCCTTCTTTATCGTCTGGAATCGTTTAAAGCCCTTTGAACAAGTTTGCAGTTTGCACTGAAAGTTTCATTTGGACCTTGAACCGTTTGGTTCCCACTGAAGTCCATTATATGGATTAAAAACCTGAATTTCTTTTCGACTGAAGAAAGAAAGACATGGACATCTTGGATGACATGGGGGTGAGTATATTATCAGCAAAAGTTTTTTGAAAAGTGAACTAATCCTTTAAACTCCTCGCTACATTACAATTATTGGCATCAGGATCAATTCAAACAGTCATAGCATCAGCAGCGAGAGGTGGAGGCCCATTCAATAGCGCGTTTAAATACGCGCAATTTACGGTATAGTGTGTGTGGACAGCTGCTGATTACCTGATGAACTGCAGGTTTGGTACATAACCCATAGACCCTCCCCTCGAAGAAACCAGGTTGAAAGTGGACAAAAGAGACCGATTAAAACACCAGGTGTAATCTCCCTTAAACAGGGCCTATATGGCTGTGGTTTTTCCTTTAATGAACTCTAATTCTATGGGGTTTTGTTTTAACGCCTCTCCTCAAGACATGAAAGATACCTCTGAAGGGCAAAGTCAAACTGAGCAACAGTTCTAGTAATGCTCGTCTTAACAAGAAGCACTAGTGTGATGGTAATGTATAGTATCTGTGGGGCTTACCGTGTTCGTCCAGTAAAATGTTGTCTGGCTTAATGTCTCTGTGAACAAATAAATAAAATGTAGTTAGAACAAATGTTCTGTTGACTTTTCACACTAACAATTCATCTGGACACAGCGGAAAACAAGTAAAGCATTACATTAACGTCAGTTGTAAAGTGAAGAGGCACTCATGCCTCATTTGTGTGGTGTGTGTTGGTGAGTTGTAGAGCATTCCAGTCCAGCAATATGAGGATATATTACATTTAGGAAGCTCCCTATGTAGGCAGTGAGAAAGCTCTTTAAGTGTTGGAACAGAGCTCAAGAACATTTCAAAGCAACAAACCCAAAACACACTTATTGTTCCACTAAAGCCTAGTTCACACTAAATGTTTTTAAAACGCGGGGCTGAACTGTGCGGTTCACACAACATGACTTGCTCTCAGTGAAATCAGGAGTGTTCAAGCTGTTGAGCCGTTCACACCACACGACACAACGTGATTGATCCGCAACAGGAGGTAACGCACTACACGAGTTGACAACAACGATTCTATCTTGTCTACAAACCGAAAAAATGCGAAAAAACTAACCGGAAATGATGCGAAACAACACGCGCATCAATAGAGTGCCGAAGTGATGACGTCACTTTGTAGGACAATTCAGAAGCTAGCGGCGCATGGGTTCCCTCGATCGAAAAGCTATGCATTTTCCCCACAGACTTTTGGAAAATCGCAAAAAAATAAGATCTGTGTTTAACAAAGAGTTGTGACCCTTACACGTTTTGTCTATCAAGATAATCTTTGCAAGAAATACGGTTATAGCTGATGTATTCTATGTCGTAGATAAAACGTGAAAATATTTAGAGGCTTTGTTCACCACAGACCGTATTTCAGGCGATTTATCAAAAAACCCCATTCAAAAATTCCATGGACTTTAGGGCGAGGGAACCGGGAGTGCTAAAATGCTAACCCACTTCCGCGTTTTGGCCTACAGAGTGACGTCGTAACTTCGGCACTCTATACCCAGCAAAGAAGACGAAGAACACAACACGTGAATATGGACGTCGGACAGAAACTAGTGCTTCAAACTGTTTTGCTCTGAGAAAAAATGCAAAAAAAAGAAAAAGAACTCAACCCATGCCTTGCTCTGATTGGCTGTAGCTCATGACATCACTGAGGATGAGTCATGCGACAGCTGTGGATATATTTAGCATGCTAGATATTTTTCCGGGCTCGGCGACGCGTCTGCGAGCGTCTTTGATGCGTTGTTGGCTCTTTCATACTAATAGATTAGCGAGCGTTCATCGTTCGCAAATCCCCCGCGATTTGCACACGATAACACCCTGACCTATCGGCGAGCTCAACGATTTGCAAATCAGGCTTAAAATCATGTAGCGTGAACTAGAACCCAACCAATAAAGGATTTTGAAGGCCAATACCGATACAAATATTTGTTGGTTTTAAAATCCGATATCCGGATATATCGGCCGATATTTTTTTTTTCCATAAACGCGCAACAAAACATTAACAGATTTCCCTAACATTAGTTATTTGTAGTTATGTATGAGTTTTAACTAAAATAATATGATAATGCATTTAAAAAAAAAAACTTGTTTCTTTTATTGTCGCAACAGAACAGAGGAACCAAAGCTCATTAATGTTAACGTTAGTGGTCTTACAGTGGCATTAGCTAGCTTTGTGGTTAACAGGGACTGTGTAAAGTGCCCTCTGGTGGACAAACTATACAACTCCAACACTCATGACATGGTTCGAGCGTATTTCGTCCATTTTTATTTTATTTTTGAAATATTAATTTATTGGCAATTATAACCGCTGATACCGATAGTTTGGAAAATGCCTAATATTGGCCTGCCGATAAATCGGTCCGGCTTTAGTGTGAACTAGGTTTCTATGGGAATCCACAGACTAATTAACGTCAACTTTGTAGGAGATGCTATGGACAGTTCACAAGTTCACGGGTGAGCCTATGCAGGTGAGACAGGTCAAATGTGTTGAGTTTAATTAGCTGACATTTGCACAGTGCTACAGTAGCACACATTACACCAGGTTTACAGTCTATTTTTTGCTGAATTTAAGAGACTGTTCGCATAAATAAAACGAGCATGGATCATTGACATGCAATGTAGTAATTTCTCCAGATGCATATAATTGAACTTTTCTGTTTAACAGCCAACATTCGGGGGTTTGCCCGGGGTTAAGCAAGGAAAACCACAATCTTTCCTCACATTTAGATAAACAAGGCAGGGTAATGGATGGCACTCGTCTCTCCGTGAGCAACATAAAGTTCTTTATGACCCGCAGGACATCTTATATAAAGATTTAAATGCAAAAGAAAAGGCATAATAGGCTGTGTTTGTCAATTGTACGTTTTATCTTTAAATATTAGTGATTTTAACATAAGAAACATACGTTTAAATGTTTTGTCACTTGCTTGAGCAACTTAATATATACATCTATACAGAAGTAATGAATTGAAAAATAATGTTGTCAAACTTTAGTGTGTTCAAGCGTGAATACGCCTATAAAAGATTGTATAACCATATTGTCTACAAAGAGAATCACAAAGCTGAAAAAGCTTCATGTCCCCCTGTGGGGAAAATCCAGGTTTTAATATTGTTTATGTGGTGTTTTTAATATGCTTTAATATGACAATCCATGCGTAAATTCATAAGTCGACAGCATTGCTGAGTATTTTCTGCTTAAAACTGCAGTGAACCTAAGACTGAAAAATCGCTGACGTCACAAACGGCCTTGTAACCAATCAGATCAACGTGTGATCGTCAACCAGTGGATCTCTGAGCTGAGTGAGTGAGTGGAGGTGGGGCTCATTTGCATATTCATAGAACCGTGCATACTAAACGAGGCAAGGGTGTCGAGTTACATTCAAGATATTTCAAGGCATAAACAGAACAAAACGAAACTTAAATATGTCATTTTGGTATTTAAAGATGAGTTTAAAGGATAAAAGTATTGACTACAAGCGGATTTTAACACTAAACTGACAATAAAGTAAGTCACTGGGAGACCATGGACGCTTGTCATTCACGGCATTAATAGAAAGCCAGTTCATTTAAAGATTTTTAATACTAATATTTTTCCAAAATTAAGTTTTAGTAGTATTTTCATGCCGTGACCATCCGTTTGAGGAGCACCAAAATATAGAAACTAAGGCTAAATATAAGACAAATGATTTAGAGATGTTAATTATGTATAGAGAAACAATTCATTTTTCATCACAATTCCACTGCTAAATGTGATTATTTAAATATAAGATATATAAATAAATCAAATACCGACTGCTGGCTTCAACAAAAGCGTATATCATAGATTAATTTAGATCAATTTAGATTAATTTTTTTAAGGTTTGTTAAGTTATTGTTAAAAATCTGTTCCCCTATGGAGAAAAATAATGGGATTTTTACTTCAGAAGTCCAACTCTTGCACTCTGTGGCCCACTGGAGGGGAGTTATAGCAGTAAAGTAAATACATACATTTCAATCTGTTCCTCACACATATCTACATGGTCGAATGGATGGACCACTTTTACGAAGCTTGAAATAATGCTATTTGAGTGTGGCCCAACATGAGGGTGACAGAATATTAATTCTTAGGATTAATATTTGGTAACACTTTATATATTAACGTGACGTAGCAATACGTTACTACGTGTAGTTACTATAGTAATAACAGTAAATACTGCATAAGTACAACTAACCCTAAACCAAACCCTAACCGTAACTCTATAGAGAGCCTAAGTCCCTATCCTTTTGGTCGACCACCATGGGACACATATGATGTTTGTCAATTTAAAAGATACATTTTAAAGTAAAGAAAGTCGCAGTTTGATGTTAAAACCGTTGAGGTATAAGACTGTGAAAATACGTAATTACAAAGACTACAAACCCCAAAGGCGCACATTTTCTCTCAATGAATGAAGCTAACTTTACTGAGGCTAATGTCTGTCATTGTTTCAACAGTCTTACGTTATAATCGTAACGTTACGCCGTCATACCTGGGTGTTTTGTAGACTGCACACACACGAGCAGCGGATCTCGCTCGTTGTTTCGCTTCCTGGGATGTAGTTCACAGAGCGATTTTCACATAAAACTAAATGTTACTCTTCTGTTTTATGACAAACTGTGACGTTTTTGACTTTCAGAATTATCTTTTAAATTGACAAACATCATATGTGTAATTCAGGGCACAGCTCAGACGGAATAAAAAGATAAGTTGTCTCTCGCCATTGACTACCATTCATATTTTTTCCGAAATAAGGTCCCATGAGCCGGAAGCGGATGAGAGGGACTTAGGCTCTCTATAAGTCCATGTGGTTCATTAATATTACTGAATACTTATTTGAGTGAGTACAATGTCACTATGTCACCTTAGAGTAAAGTGTAGCCAAATATTTAGTTACATAGTATTTTAAATAAAGTGCAGAGGTTCTCAACTGTGTCTGTCAAAAAGTAATTTTAGCAGAGTAGTTAGTTTGTCTAATGATTTCTCTTATTCTTACCAAACATAAACATAGCACATAGTGCCAAAGTTACACAAAAATGATAATTGTTTTCTTGCATGTACCTTTAAATGCAAATGAGCTCCTTTTCCAGAAGAGGGCGGAGCCTGTACAGCTCGTGTCTCCGATACTCTGCCAAAAAACGTTTGGTTTTGATTGTCATCTCTATCGCGCTCACGCTCATGTGACATTGCAGTTTTTATTATTAAACGTTTATTATCTGCATGCGTTTTAAAGCCATGTCAGTTTAAACGAATGTTTTTTGAGTGCACACATCTGAAGCATGCAGACGGCGCGTCCCGTGAGTATTAAACTAAGTTGTCTTTCAAGTCTTATTGCACGTAAACTATCAAATACACAAGATTATGTCAAAAACACAAAGTTCATGTTAACACATGTCTGGGAACGTAAACCATATGTGTATATTACATCTGTGTATTAAAGTGAAAGCAGCATAATATTAATAACAATAATTCATTACATTTATATAGCACTTTAGCGCTATACATGGAAGGGGGAATCTCCTCAACCGATGCGACGGCAGCCATATTGCGCACATCAGCTAATATTATAATATTCAGTACCTACTGCTATATATGCTGTAAATATGAATCAAACAACAAAAGAAAAACAGAAAATCACTCCCTGCTCTTGACTGAATAACTTTAGCAGATTTAATAAGAATAAATTTCTTAATTGAATGCTCTGGCAAGGAATTAAACATGGCGGAGCTAAGCGAATAGGGCGGAGTCTGTATGCAATCATGGGCGGGGCTTGTTCCGCAGTGACGTCATATTGAATCACATTCCTGAACGGCTCATTTTTGAGACACTGTTTCAGATTTATGGGGAAAATAACAAACAGAGTGAATTGATTTTTACTACAATAGGGTGGTTGTGTACACACTTGAAGTTTACATTGACTTGCTGCCAGAATGAGGCACACAATATGTGATATTAAAATATCAGACGCAGCTGCTTCATTGATAACCCATCTTCTATTTCTGCCCACTAATGAGAAGTGGTGACATTTCAGCAACAACTGTCAAAGGTTGTCCCATCCCTCACCATTATCAAGGTAAAACTCATCACTTATCAGTTGGAGTCGATTCGAAGGCATCACCTAATAAAAGAGTGACATGGGAAGTCATCACGAGTTCCTCCTCCACGTCTCACACACCTGACCTTTCTCAGAGCTCAATGGCAGTGTTATCTGACCACCCTGAGAGCAGTGGGCCGGGCAAACCGATCCAGCGGCCTTTTCTTTCGGATGACTGCTCCAACAACCTATTAGCAGGATCTAATGGCCTCATTACATCACATATCATGATGAGGGCTGTAAGTGAGCTGCCCTCCTGGTTACCAGATCCCTGTTTAGATACGAAGGAACAGAGGGACAGCTGGAGCCCGACACACAAGCTCTTCGATAACAGGGCTTTGTGGGTATCTGTTTGATGAAGAGAGTTGGCTGCTTTTGAGCTTTACTGGACAAAGCTGGACATGTGTTACTCTTTATTGGACCTTTGTCCAATAATACAATCTTTATGATTAGAATGTCCAACCTGTTGCTACCGCCTACCAATACTTCCATTTAAAGCCTACTTAAAGGAGTAGTTCACTTAAAAAAAAAAAAAATGGCTGATAATTTACTCACCCCCATGTCATCCAAGATATCCACGTCTTTCTTTCTTCAGTCGAAAAGAAATGAAGGTTTTTGATGAAAACATTCCAGGATTTTTCTCCATATAATGGACTTCAATGGGAACCCAACGGTTCAAGGTCCAAATGAGAGTTTCAGTGCAGCTTCAAAGGGCTTTAAACAACACCAGACGATGAATAAGGGTCTTATCTAGCGAAACGATCACTCATTTAATAAATAAAAAACAAAGTTTAAGTTTTATAAGCTCAAATGGTCGCCTTGCTGTGTTCTGTGATGTGCGTTCGTGACTCTCCTTTTCGAACTCGTTCATCAAAATGAACGAATCTTTTTTCGTGTCATTTGGTTCATTCAACGAATGAAATTAACTAGTTGACTCGGGAAAAGATTTGTTCATTTTGATAAATAAGTTCGCATATGAGTCACGAACGCGCATCACATCCTAACCCTAACAGAGCAAGGCGACCATTTGAGCTTATAAAACTTAAACTTTGTTTTTTGTCTATTTTGTAAATGAGCGATCGTTTCGCTTGATAAGACCCTTATTCATCGTCTGGAATCATTTAAAGCCCTTTGAACAGTTTGAACAGGTCTTTTGGACCTTGAACTGTTTGGTTCCCATTGAAGTCCATTATATGGAGAAAAATCCTGGAATGTTTTCATCAAAAACCTTAATTTCTTTTCGACTGAAGAAAGAATGACATGGACATCTTGGATGACATGGGGGTGAGTAAATTATCAGCAAAGTTTTTTTTTAAAAGTGAACTACTCCTGTAATAAAAAGTGAACCTTAACCCCCTACCTCCTGTTTTAATATGAAATACATCAATGCTGAAAAATATGCATAACTGCCAAGCCATTTCAAGGGGTCTTTACAGTTAAGAAAGAACAATTTGGGTTTATAATCATTCATAATCAGTAATATTAGGTTGGGAATGCAGATTCAGCTCCTTTTTCTGACATTCACAGGACTCTTGAGAGGAATATTTGTGGAAAAATTGACCTTTGAAACCTCCTGCAGGGAGGAACATGTTCATTTAAATGTGTGTTTTCTCTCACACCAAAATCCCTCAAGCAGTGACCGGTGATGGTGAACGCAAGAATCCGGAGTGGCACTAGAGAGAAGGCTTTCAGTGTTTCTTCGTGGCACTCAAAGACCGACGCTTAGGCCATATTTTATTGGGTTTAGGGTGATTAACAATCTTTCTACAGTCCTAAATGTAATGCAACATCGGTTTAGAAAACTAATCCCATTTGAATAGTACAATTAATAATTTTGGCCTTTCTTATCCACCCCTTCCATCCTGATTTGAAGAGCCTTGTCTCTTAAGATGGTGTTGATTGAACAGCACTCCAGTGTTAATAATTCAAATAGCTGTAAGCAAAAAAATAAAAAACAGGGTGTATTGTTTTCATTTCTGTAGCCCAGGCGGAACAAGGGATGCCGTCTCAGGGGAGATCTTCCATTATAGGGACGGAAATGCACTCGAGGGTGATGATAAACACTTGTGTTGTTTCTAGTAAGGATTTTCTTCTACTGGCCTGGTTAGTCTAGTCTAGTGGTATACATTTGTGCCTGCCCCACCACAAAAAAAAATTAATAAATCAAATAAAACGATTGTTTTCGTAGGTTTTGACCCAGTACCCCTGTATTCTAATAAATAAGGATATGACACCAAGATATTATATACCATTGATATTCCACAGTTCCAATATTGATACCACAACAAAAACTACCAGCCAAACTAACCATTACAAATATTAATAAGGCAATAGTCAGTAATAAAACAAGAACAAAAAAACAAATCAATACCACCAATAAATACAATAATTACTAATGATAAAATGTAATATAAAACTACATGGTCTTCACTGGTATTGGGCAGTCCTTAATGTCGAGCCCTGTATTATAAGATGTATTAAATTATACTGCCATTAAGACAACATAATTCATGTCTATAAAAAAGATGATATGTGAATATTCTGATTTTATTTATACTGTGGAGTATATACAGTATATATATACTGTATATATACACTGTAAAAATGAATATGCTTTATCTAATCAATAAAATTGTGGCAACAGATTACAAGCAATATTATTTATTAAATTGAACAAATTAGAATTGAGTAATAGTTAATCAAATTACCATTCTAATTAATTCTAATTTGCACAATTTAATTAATAATATTGCTTGTAATATGTTGCCACAATTTTATTGTTTAGATAAAGCATATTATTTTTTTCAGTGTACAGTGGAGTAAAAAAGTATTTAGTCAGCCACTGATTGTGCAAGTTCTCCTACTTAATAATGAGAGAGGTCTGTAATTTTCATCATAGGTACAATTCAACTATGAGAGACAAAATGGAAAAAAAAAATCCAAAGAATTTATTTGTAAATTAAGGTGGAAAATAAGTATTTGGTCAATAACAAAAGTTAAACTCAATACTTTGTAACATAACCTTTATTGGCGATGACAGAGGTCAAAGTTTCCTGTGAGTCTTCAGCAGGTTTGCACATACTGTAGCTGGTGTTTTGGCCCATTCCTCTATGCAGATCTCCTCGAGAGCGGTGATGTTTCGGGGCTGTCGCTGGGCAACACGGACTCCACAAATTTTCTATGGGGTTGGGGTCTGGAGACTGGCTAGGCCACTCCAGGACCTTCAAATACTTATTACGGAGCCACTCCTTCGTTGCCCGGGCGGTGTGTTTGGGATCATTGTCATGCTGGAAGATCCAGCCACGTTTCATCTTCAAGGCTCTCACTGATGAAAGGAGGTTTTGGCTTAAAATCTCACGATACATGACCCCGTTCATTCTTCCCTCAACACGGGGGATCAGTTTTCCTGTCCCCTTTGCAGAAAATCAGCCCCAAACTCCCACATGCTTCACAGTAGGTATGGTGTTCAAGGGATGCAACTCTGCATTCTTCTTCCTCCAAACACGACGAGTTGAGTTTTTACCAAAAAGTCCTATTTTGACCACGTGATATTCTCCCGATCCTCTTCTGGATCATCCATATGCTCTCTGGCAGACTTCAGATGAGCCTGGACATGTACTGGCTAAAGCAGGGGGACACGCCTGGCACTGCAGGATTCGAGTCCCTCTCGGTGTAGTGTGTTACTGATGTTAGCCTTTGTTACTTTGGTCCAGATCTCTGCAGGTCATTCATCAGGTCCCTCCGTGTAGTTCTGGGATTTTTGCTCACCGTTCTCATGATCATTTTGACCCCACGGGATGAGATCTTGTGTGGAGTGGAGATTATCAGTGGTCTTGTATGTCTTCCATTTTCTTAAAATTGCTCCCACAGCTGATTTTTTCTCACCAAGCTGCTCGCCTATTGTAGATTCACTCCCAGTCTGGTGCAGGTCTACAGTTTTCTTCCTGGTGTCCTTCGACAGATCTTTGGTCTTGGCCATGGTTGAGTTTGGAGTTGTTTGAGGCTGTGGACAGATGTCTTTTATACAGATAACGGGTTCAAACAGGTGCCAATAATACAGGGAACGAGTGGAGGACAGAAGAGCTGCTTAAAGAAGAAGTTACAGGTTTGAGAGAGCCAGAAATATTGCTGGTTTGTGGGTGACCAAATACTTATTTTCCACCTTAATTTACAAATAAATTCTTTAAAAATCCTACAATGTGATTTCCTGGATTTTTTTTCTGCTCATTTTGTCTCTCATAGTTGAAGTGTACCTATGATGAAAATTACAGACCTCGAGAACTTGAGAACTTGCACAATCAGTGGCTGACTAAATACTTTTTGGCCCCACTGTATATACAGTAGTACGTCAAGAAATAGATGTAAAGAAAGAGCTCAGGAAAAGATCTGCGAGTCTCCCTGCACGAGTCCACTGAGCAAGGCATTGCACACTGAACTAAGTATCCCCTTTTTTACTTTTATATTCCCTAGTAATACTCATCTGGCATCAGTTCATCTCTGTTGTCCATGGCAGACAGACATTCAAGCACCTCTGCATACAGAAGGACACTCCAAGATACATACGTTCAATTGCCACCAGCCTGATACCCTATCCGTCGGGATATGGAAATGTCAATCGGCTGTCAACAAAGCTGACTTCATTTCTGCTTTTGCCTGTCAGTCAAAACGTAATGTTTTGGCTCTGACTGAAACATAGATCTCAGCAGAGAACCACTCCTGCCACTCCTTTAGCCCTCTGACATCACTTTCCCCCACGTGGGGACAGGTCTACTCATTTCCGACAGCTGGAAGTTCTCTCATCTCTCTTCTATGAATATTATGATATCACTGTTACTAATCCTGCCAAACTTTATCTTATTGTCATCTACCACCCACCAGGTCATTCAACTAGGCAAATTTCTGGAAGAGTTGGATGTGCTACTGTTTTCTTTTTCGGAAGATGACACGCCGCTGGTAGTTCTTGGTGACCTCAAGCAAATGATTCCCTTACACTCTAAACAATGTTGGGTTGTTTCAACCCAAATTTGGCTAAAATATGGACAAACCCAAATGGTGGGTTAAAAATTTCAAATTTTAACCCAACTTCAACTTTCACGTTCAACTGTACATTTTTTATTTGCATTTTTAACCCAACATTTGGGTTTGTCCACATTTGACCCAAATTTGGGTTGAAACAACCCAGCATTTTTTAGAGTGTACTCTTCTAGCCTTGCTCGACCAGCGCAACGCTGCGATACACAAAGCAGGCGAAGAGCTAGATCTCATCTTCACATGCAAAGGTACGATTGATAATCATCTTGTTGCTCCACTATACCTTTCTGACCACTGTTTTGTCCTGTTCTCTGTCACTCTGCCTTCATGCTCACCACTGAATCCTCCTTTGCCACTGAATTCTCTATTTCCTACACACTTTTCCTCTGTGGTCTCTGCACCCTTTCCTGCCACTAACCACTTCTCCTCTCTGGATTTCAAAGAAGCAACAGACACTATAGACAGGACCTATTTTGACAATCTAAGCGATCTAACGATCTTGTTGGTGCCAGACGGGCCGGTCTGAGTATTTCACAATCTGCTCAGTTACTGGGATTTTCATGCACAACCATTTCTAGGGTTTACAAAGAATGGTGTGAAAAGGGAAAAACATCCAGTATGCGGCAGTCCTGTGGGCGAAAATGCCTTGTTGATGCTAGAGGTCAGAGGAGAATGGGCCGACTGATTCAAGCTGATAGAAGAGCAACTTTGACTGAAATAACCACTCGTTACAACCGAGGTGTGCAGCAAAGCATTTGTGAAGCCACAACACACACAACCTTGAGGCGGATGGGCTACAACAGCAGAAGACCCCACCGGGTACCACTCATCTCCACTACAAATAGGAAAAAGAGGCTACAATTTGCAAGAGCTCACCAAAATTGGACAGTTGAAGACTGGAAAAATGTTGCCTGGTCTGATGAGTCTCGATTTCTGTTGAGTCATTCAGATGGTAGAGTCAGAATTTGGCGTAAACAGAATGAGAACATGGATCCATCATGCCTTGTTACCACTGTGCAGGCTGGTGGTGGTGGTGTTATGGTGTGGGGGATGTTTTCTTGGCACACTTTAGGCCCCTTAGTGCCAATTGGGCATCGTTTAAATGCCACGGCCTACCTGAGCATTGTTTCTGAACATGTCCATCCCTTTATGGTCACCATCTCCCCATCCTCTGATGGCTACTTCCAGCAGGATAATGCACCATGTCACAAAACTTGAATCATTTCAAAATGGTTTCTTGAACATGACAATGAGTTCACTGTACTAAAATGGCCCCCACAGTCACCAGATCTCAACCCAATAGAGCATCTTTGGGATGTGGTGGAATGGGAGCTTCGTTCCCTGGATGTGCATCCCACAAATCTCCATCAACTGCAAGATGCTATCCTATCAATATGGGCCAACATTTCTAAAGAATGCTTTCAGCACCTTGTTGAATCAATGCCATGTATAATTAAGGCAGTTCTGAAGGCGAAAGGGGGTCAAACACAGTATTGGTATGGTGTTCCTAATAATCCTTTAGGTGAGTGTATATATACACAGACTATTGTTTCAAATGTCAGACTTTACAGGATAAAATTAAAGCATGGGTACTGTAAAATGTTACTCAGTTAAAAGCATCCAAACAAAAACGTACAAGCCAGACCTCACATTTGAAGAGTGGAAAGAACTGCCACAATCTCTACTAATACAATACAGTACTATTCAACAACCTGAAGGCAACTAATGTGATTTAAAAAAAAAAAACACAGCTGCTTCAAAATTCCTTAATGAGGCATGACGGTGTGTAATTTATGTCGCAATATTTACTCAACAGCTCTGTTGTCATTATAAGCAAATTAGGCCACACAAGGCAACATAAAGAACAGTATCAGCATCTGACTAATATCTTTGCATTCGTGTATATTTGAGTCATTTGTCCATACCATTTTGCCTGTTTGTGTGTGTGCAAAACCTTTATGCAGTCATTACCTGTGGATGATGTGTTTGTTGCGCAGGTAGTGCAAAGCCAGGGCGATTTCACACACATAGTGCTTCACAGTGCTCTCTGTAAAGTGCACATTCTGTTGTAGATGATAACGCAGGTCTCCTCCCAGCAGCAGGTCAACTACCATGAACATGTCCTCTTCGTCTTGAAATGAGTACCTGCATTAGACACATTATGACAGCGTTATCTTTGAAATCCAGATTTAATTTTTTTATTTTTACACGGCCTAATTTCAAAGGCCAAATATGCGGCCAAAAATGAATTCTCGTTTTGAAGGACTGAAATCATCGATGCAGTGTTTTGACAGTATTGTCTGCTGGGTTGACAATACCAATTTGTCTTTTGAACAAAACTTCACAAAAGAATATGTGTAGTGCGCCTGCTGCCTAGCATCCAATAATCACACTATGCTTTGTGCTCAGTGACTCAGAGTGAGCTTTCAAATTTTGTCAATTTCATCATGAAATTCAAACAATAGATGTTGTTTTGACACATGACAGATCGCTATAGGCGCTGTTACACCGAATACTGTGATAAGTGCGCCTACTGCGGTCACAGAATTCGATGGTCACAGAAATCAGTGCATCATTCTCAGGGCAGTGAATTGATCGTCTCTTTTGTAGATGTTAGAGTACAATATAAACATGATGAACAACATTGTATTACGGCCATCATTTAAATATTTATTCTTGTTTAAATATGTATAATTGGAGTATAAACATAATTATTAGTGCTGTCAAACGATTCAAATATTTAATCACGATTAATCGCATTAATGGAATAGTTAACTCGCGATTAATCGCAATTAATCGCACATTTTTCTCTATTCTAAATGGCTCTTGATTTGTTTTTGTCGCATCATTTTTTCTAATATTAATGCTCTTATCAACATGAAATAGTGGATCGGTATGCTTTGTAGGGCTGGGTATTGACACAAATTTTACAATTCGATTCGATTTCGATTCACAAGCTTCCAATTCGATTCGATTCCGATTCGATTCAACATTGATTATCTGGGATATCAGTTACAATAAATGGCAAATTTTCTCAAGGAAATCAAATCTCTTAACTAATGCTGTAAACTATGGGAGTCTAGTTGTAGCCTATAGGCTTCATTAGCCTAATATGAAGGTAATAATGAACTGTTTTATAGCTATACAAACACTTAAATTACACTTTTATTTATTTTTATAATAAGAAGAGTATATGAAATATAAACATTTAAATGGTGGCTGTCATAAAAACTTGCCAGATTTATTCAAATATGCATTAAATATTGAAGAATATTAAGATTATAATGCATATGTAATATGGTGTATATATTTAGCAAAGTGCTCCTCTCTGGAGTTATTTTTTCTAGCTGACTAACGAGTTTATGTGGGTTTTCTGAGGTAAATATGACGATGACATTGATTACAAGCTGTTTAACTGACGTCTTTCCACGGATGAAACGCTGATTGAGCGAATCAATGTGTCATGATACGGATTTTGATAAGTTGTACTCTATCTTTAACACACTTTCAGATGCTCATTCATGTTTATTTCGCGCTGTAACTGGTATTATTAAGCCGGAAGAGAGATCAGCGCTGCTGCTTCTCTTGAGCTGCACCAGAGCGATCTCACGCCACAGCGCCAAAACCTTAAGTTTATTTATGTTTTTGAATTTCTAAAGAAAATGGACGTAATTTGAAAATTGAGACTTTGTTTCATATCAATAGTAACAAAGGACAAAGATTATTGCGATGTTTTGGATGCGCGCAGCCGCGATACAATGTTCCATTCATTCAAATGAAACAGGATGATTAATCGATTCTTGAGATTTAAGAATCGATATTGGTTCGTAAAAATGAGAATCGATTAGTATCGAGAAATTGATATTTATTACCCAGCCCTAATGCTTTGTCCAAATGTTTTTTATTGAAAACAACATTGACATATACAGAGTTCAATTTCACACTAAAACATTCTCAATTAGAGCAAATAATCTCTCACACAATGTATCAAAAAAGGGTGAAAGAAATAGCTACTGACGAGGTCCTGATATTGACGAGGGGGTGGAGAATTCGCATCAGCTGTGTGTGTGTATGTGCTTGGCCATCAATGATAGCTCAGTTCACAATGTCAAAAAAAATAAAACTTTTTAAAAGTACACTTTCTATTCAGAATCTTATTGGCATCCATTTCGGCGTCTCGCGCTCGTCATCCACTCAAAACGTAACGTTAACCAACTATTTGGCCGGCTCGCAACAAGTGTGTTTCCGGTCTAGCTAGATCTGGTGCTTTAAGACAAGACGCAGAATGCGCGGTGCTACGGCAGTTTTTTAAAATTTTTGGATGCCAAAAAGTTTTTATTGGGCGCGCTGGTAATCGTCACAGCGGCAAAAGTTGAACTATTTTGAAATTTGACCGCGGTGTGCGGTTTAGCTATTGAAATTAACGGGGTTCATAACGCAGCGCCGCGCATGCCACATCCTGTTGCGAAAGCATGTGAAAAAAACTACAAAGTTTGCTAGACCAAAAAGACCTTTAATCTCGCACAAAAATGGTTTCGCGTTAACGCCGTTAATAACGCGTTTAACCGACAGCTCTAATAATTATATAATTCAAATATCGATGTAAAAACTGCAATTCAGATGTTTTCATACAACTCAGTTTTGGTTGATTATAAAATTAATTTGATGAATAAATCCGTATTTTCGGTGTCGGTTTTCAGTTTATTGAATTCAGAATAACGCAAGTGCAGCTGGTATACTTATACACATGCTCGTTAATGCCAACATCTACTAAGCCAATCATGTGGCAGCAACCCGATCCTTCTTGGGCAGAAATGTGATCGAAGTGACTTTGACTGTGGAGTGATTGTTGGTGGCAGGCAAGGTGGTTTGAGAATCTCAGAAACAGCTGATCTGGGATTTTAATGCACCATAAACAGTCTTACAGTGAATGCAGAAAACAAAACACAAACACCCAGTGAGCGACAGTTCTGTGGCTGACAAGCCCTTGTTAATGAGAGAGGTCAAAAGAGAATGACAAGACTGATGACCGGCCTTGTGTGAGCAGTTCAGGCTGGCTGTGGTGTAATAGTAGGGTGCCATATCACAAGGATCATGCTGTGTAAAGTTGTTACCCATCAATCAATCAATCAATCAGTGACTGACATATATCAGAAAACACTCATCTTATTTTGCAAACGCTCCCTTTGCGCCGCACCTCAACTCAAACATCTTAAACACAGCTCTTACAAGTAGACTTCTTACAATTAAAGGTCCAACCTACAGTATTAGGAATACATTTATCTGTGCTGCTATGTCACGAGTAAGCAATTGAGAAGGCAAACGCTGTCTAAAGTGAATGTGTTTTGCACTGGCTGCATTTTTTAACATGATGCACAACAACAATTTGAGCAGAAACATCATAAACCGGAACATTTGTCTTTCTGAATACAGTAGGTGCATGCAAATGTTGTATTGAAGCGTCCAATTTATGCGCATTTGATCGCTTTGCAATGCCCCATTCACTTTGACATGCTCATGATCAATAACCAGTAATGTTGTGCAGTCGCAACCCACAGCCAGGCTTGTGACATAATTAAAGGACAACTCCGGCGCAAAATGAACCTTTAGTCTAATTACACATTGTTACCTTGTCAACCGTTATCTGAGATTTGTTTTCATGATTGCCGAATGTAAATAGTTTTATCTCTAAAAACAGTTTAGCCTATAACGCTAGTATAATGCTAGTATATAGGGCATAGAGTAATGACAAATAAAAATCGCTTGTTATTACCACTAACAAGGCTCAAAATAGCCCCATACCAACACGACAGCATAACAAGGGTCCCTACATTCAAACCGAAGCATTGAGAACTTTGTCAGTGTCCATACAGTTTAATAAGCAGATATTTTATACACACAGTAAATTTCGCGAATACAGGAAGAAGCCATCTTGGAAAAATAGTCTCTACCAGTAGATCTACGAACGCCGATCCAAGTGCGCTGGTGAGATGTGAATAAGGTGATAAAGTGAGCGCGAACAGTAGGCTACGTGTACATATTGAAGACAAATAAACGGTTTGTGTTTGTGTTTCTTCTGGAAACAACGGACCATATGAGATTCTGCACAGTTCAGTGCACTTGGATCGGCGCTCGTAGATCGACTGGTAGGGATTATTTTTCAAAGATGGCTTCTTCCTGTATTCGCGAAGTTGACTGTGTGTATAAAATATCTTCTTATTAAACTGTATGGACACTGACAAAGTTCTCAATGCTTCGGTTTGAATGTAGGGACCCTTATTATGCTGTCGTGTTAGTGTGGGGCTATTTTGAGCCTTGTTGGTGGTAATAACAAGCGATTTTTATTTGTCATTACTCTATGCCCTATATACTAGCGTTATAGGCTAAACTGTTTTTAGAGATAAAACTATTTACATTCGGCAATCATGAAAACAAATCTCAGATAACGGTTGACTAGGTAGCAATGTGTAATTAGACCAAAGGTTCATTTTGCGCCGGAGTTGTCTTTTAAAGCCCAGACTCCAGAGGAACGCTTTCCACTCAGTTCCTGCTACGTTATAAATTGTCTTGGTTTATACTTTGTTATTTATACAAAGGGACTCCACTCATGGGGAGGGACTAATGTCTGCACTGAATGTGAGGATGCCTGCTTCTCCTATGCCAGTCTTTTAGTTCTATATTGCTGAGTCAACTGAGTTTGGATGTGCTAAAAACTTCAGGCATAAAGCTGAATGAAGCCGTCACACCTGTGAGCCAAAAACTGTGTTGTCTGCCACTCTCAGTTTGGAGTGCTGTGTCAGAGGAATTAAATCACTTGCAAGTAGCGGGAGTGATAGAACGCATCGATGCCTCTGCATTAGAGCCCGACCGATAAAGTATTTTGAAGGCCGATACCGATACAAATATTTTTTGGGTTTTAAAATCCGATATTCCGATATATCTGCCGATATTTTATTTAATTATTTATTTATTTATTTTATACTGGACATGATAGTCACAAATTTTGTCATGCTTATTTGAGTAAAGGGAACTGATGGGGATGTTCTTATAATTGTTATTCAAGCAATGTATGTATCGTGACCAACTCAACGAGTGTTGCCAACAGGGACGGTGTAGAGTGCCCTCTGGTGGACAAACTATACAACTCAAACACTCATGACATGGTTCAAGCGTGTTTCCTCCGTTTTTATGTTATTTTTGAAATTCATTTATCGGCCATTATAACTGCCGATACCGATAGTTTGGAAAATGCCTAATATCGGCCGATAATATCGGTCTGCCGATATATCGGTCTGGCTCTACTCTGCATTGGTGTCACCAATTGTTATGAAGAACAAGTCCGGTAAAATTAGGGTATGCGTTGACCCCAGAGAGCCAAATAAAACAGTGATCTTGGACTCTTTTCCATATCGTTGACCTGACTAATGCTTACTACCAAGTGCTGCCGCATGAGGACCGTCGGGACTCCCTTGCTGATTATCTGTCACGTTTGCCCTTACCAGCTTCTCCTGCAGATAATGCTGTTTAGCTCCTGTTGATTGTTGCTTCTAACTCTCTGTTTTCTGCTAATGTTGATGCTGCATGTGGATGGTTGTCCTTTGACAAAGAGTAGGGGTGTAACCTCGGCATCCTGGCCAAATTTGCCCATTGGCCTCTGTCCGTCATGGCCTCCTAATCATCCCAATATACTGATCACTCGGTCTCTTCTCCACCAGTAAGATGGTGTGTGTTGGGGCGTTCTGGCGCAATATGGCCGCCATCGCATCATCCAGGTGATTTACCACACTTTGTACACAGATTTGGCCTCCTTCACCCAAGGGACTGGACGTTGAGTTGTTGGCATACTATAAACTGTGACTCAGACCATCTGTTTTCACTTTAAAAAAAAACTTTTGCTGATAATTTACTCACCCCCATGTCATCCAAGATGTCCATGTCTTTCCTTCTTCAGTCGAAAAGAAATTAAGGTTTTTGATAAAAACATTCCAGGATTTTCTCCATATAATGGACTTCAATGGGAACCAAACGGTTCAATGTCCAAATGAGAGTTTCAGTGCAGCTTCAAAGGGCTTTAAACGACACCAGACGATGAATAAGGGTCTTATCTTATCAAATGCTCGCCTTGCTCTGTTCTGTGATGAGCGTTCGTGACTCTCCTGTTCAAATCTTTTTTCAAGTCATGACTCGAAGGGTCCAAGATAAGACCCTTATTCATCGTCTGGTGTCGTTTAAAGCTCTTTGAAGCTGCACTGAAACTCTCAATTGGACCTTGAACCGTTTGGTTCCCAATGAAGTCCATTATATGGAGAAAATCCTGGAATGCTTTCATCAAAAACCTCAATTTCTCAATGACTGAAGAAAGAAAGACGTAGACATCTTGGATGACATGGGGGTGAGTAAATTATCAGCAAATGGGTTTTTTTTAAAGTGAACTACTCCTTTAAGGACAACTTCGTCTTGCGAGGCTCACAGCTGATTGTACCTGCTTCTCTTTGATCTGTGCTGGTCTCCACAGCAAACGATGGACATCAGGGAGAGGTGAGAACCAAACAATGCCTCCGTGAACTCTATTGGGGGTCAGGGTACTGATACTGTCACGTGTGTCTGCTCAATGACAAAACTGTCAAGTCACACCTGCTCCTCTCCAGCCAGAGCTGCTGCCAGATGGATCATGGCAGAAAGTGGCTGTGGATGTAGTCGGGTCATTTGACACTGCTGCATCCCACTATACTGTAGGTTTGCTATAACCTTAACTGACTATTACAGCAAATGGCCTACGGTCTCCTTTACTCACACTGTCACGACAGATTCTGTGGTTTTGTTTCTGTCATTAGTCTTCAGTCTTCCATTGAGTGTAGTTACAGATAACAGTGTTCAGTTTACATCTGCTGCTTTTGCTGTTTTTCTGTAAGGAAGGCATATTCGTCACCTCCGTTCCTCTCTACGTGGCAGCTAATGGTGTTGTAGAGAGAACACACTGCCTAAATGGCCATCCAGAAACATCTGTGATAACTGATTTCTTGCAGTGCCACTCCACATGTTGAGACTGGTCCTTCCCCCATTCAGCTTCTCTATGGCTGCGCACAAGGCTGTCTATTTTGCCATCTGCTACTGTGCACCAGCCAACTAACACGACTGTTCGTGCAGGCCCGTCGCCAAGGGGGGGCATTGGGGGGCAGTGCCCCCCCAAACGACTCACTGTGCCCACCCTTGCATGAGCTTGACAATAGATGTTAATATATATACTAGTAATGATTTTCGAAAAGAGCTCGGTCTTTCTGCATAACTTATCTCAGCTCTACAACGGTAGGAATGTATAATACATTATCTTCAGAAATGATTTAGAAATTCATTATTCAACGCATTATTACACAGAACGTAACTTGAAATATAATTATTTTCATAAATGACTGTGAAACATCCCAAAACAGCACCCAAACCTTGCAAAGACCTACCTCATTAATTATTCACATTCAACAGCCAATGGCAAGTCTCCAGCAGCAGACCTTTCAATTTGTTATTTTTGTGTTAGTATTTTTATTTCTTCAAATTACAATATGCAGTTTGTGTTTAAGGATAAATAAATAATATAAACAATGCAATTTATTTAGTTAAGCATACAGTATTGTTTATACGCAATTCCTTTGCGCAGCTGTGCAGTGCATGCGATGCGAGAATCAAATTCTAGTGGTTTTGTAGGCCTACAGCAAAGCTTATGCTAAGTGGTTTAAAGTTTCGTCGTTGACAAAGACGACTTTGACCAACAACAACGTGCGTGGAGACGACTCTGGAGCTAATTAGATGGTAGAAAGAGACATTATAAGAAAGGTAGGAATGGAGAATTTGTCTGCTACATTGCTAAATTTGTATTGCAAAATGTTATGCATTGCTTTTATTATTGCTGTATCGTTGGTGGAAACCAGGTGCTTTCGTGACTCATTTTTATGAAGTGTAGAGAGTCATAAATCAAATTGGTTTTGGCGTAGTTTTACTTAGTTTGGACTTTGGACTAATGACATTACGTTGATTGCGCCTTTTACTCAAGAAAGCCACTAGATGGCACTGTCTTGTCTACGTATGTGACGAACTATGCAGATTAACAAAAAATATAGGCTACTAGGCTAGCAAGCTATATGTGGAAATGTTAAGAGAAAATAAACAGAGACGTTGAGATCATACAGTGAAGTATTTTATTTAAATAAAATGAATAAAACAAGACTATTGTGGTCTATTTTAGTTGAAGCCTAATGTGGGTTGTTGTTTTGGTCTGTCTCAGATCATTAAAAAAAGTGTGCCCCCCTATGAAAATGAAATGCCCTCCCATTTGGTTTGTTCTGGTGACGGCCCTGTGTTCGTGAAGAGTAACGCAACTGCAACACAAAATGTAAAATTATACAGAAGCTAAAGCCCCTTTCACACGGCGTGTTGATCCTGGGAAAATGCCAGAACGCCTTCTGTGTGAATGCAAACACGACCCGGGACTGATTCCGGCATCGATGCGGGGTCGGGGACCTAGTAACATTGCCGGGATCAGTCCCAGAGCCATAAGGGGTGTGTCATAGTGATGACGCTCGTGCCATTGCGCAACTGTTGGTCTAATGGTGCGTTCACACTGGACGCAAATATGATTTCAATGTTAAGTCAATGCAAAGACCCATTACGTGCGTAAAAAATTCCTGCGAGGCGCGGAGCGGAAGATGCAAATACACCTCGTTCGCGCATCAAGTTCACGCGAATTGAGCGTCTGGCAAACGTTGTTAGTTTGTGCCATTTGTGCATTCACGCGTTTGACGCGAATTCGCGTCTGCCGTCCGAGTTGAAAAATCTAAACTTTGCCGTCAATTTGCTCCGTGTTAACCAATCAGGAGCCTAGCTGCTTGCTCACATGGTAAAGTGTCTGGATGCTTCAATAAATTATTTTGTAATTTGACTAAATGCATGGTGAGATTCTTACGCACAACAAAGCAAATATTTTATCACTTAAAACTTTATTTCGATATACGAGACATGTTCATTTTGTATTGAATGTTATTCATTCCATGTCTAGATGATATGAAATAGTATGATGTAAAGACAACCAACATACATGTGCATAAGTTCGTGTCTGGACGTGAGAGAGAGAGAAAAAAAAAATCACAGGACAGGTTAATAACTTTTGAAGGCTGGCTCTCTTTATCTTCAAAACAAAAATAAATGACAGCTAGATTAGATGGATGAGGGTGAGGGTGATCCTCACTCCGATGCGGGACAACAGGTCATCAAACTGGGTGCGGGACAGGCGGAAGTACCGCTGACAGCGGCCGTCATCCAGGCGCAGCTCATCGAGCGAGCAAATGGTGAAACTCGCCAATCAGTTCGCCTCCGAAGGGTCCGGTGGACACAAATACGCCGACAATGATCCCCACGCCGCTGTTCTAGCTCTCCAGAGCAAATGCAGTGAGGTAAATCTCTCGATCAATGCTCGATCAACATAAAAAAAAATCGGGTTTCGATTTTGACGCATGAGATGCGCGTAAATTTCGCTTCAAACTTTTTTTTTTTACACGCGTCAGTTTCGCTCTTGACGCGCAAATTAACACAAAGCGTTAGACGCGAATTTGACGCGCTATTCTCGTCTGGTGTGGACGTAGCATTAGAAGAAAGTTTGTGTTCGTCATCAACAAAGAAAGGACGAACAAATGTCTGCACACTGGAACGAAGCAGAGACCAGGAGCTCCTCACTATCCGCGCTGAAGCTGGGATCGTTCACCAGCTTTGTGGAACGGTATGCGCGTGTACATGTTTTCGACACATCTCATCCTGACGTCATGTGTCTTTCCGGGATCTTTACGGGTTGTGCGTGAACGCACTCACAGATCCCGGCAAATCACTGGCAGTGTGAATGAACCGAAATCAAACAATCGCGGGACAAATGCCGGGTAACATTATCCGTGTATTTTCCGGAATCTCTGAGTGAAAGGGGCTTTATTGTATGTAGATAGTGGTTAAACATGAGATTTCGCCAATATCACACGGCCAATCTTTGGTCTTATTAATCTGTAATTACATGTTCCAGAGCTATATCTTAAGGGGAAAATTAACTTTCATTAAGTTTCATAACTTCTTATTTGGGCTTTTTAACTTAAATCCTGCAGCTGCTTCTGTACGTTTTGAAAGGGGCTTAGATGTACTCCTCGTTTCCAAGAGGGGGAACAGTGAGGGAATGGAACCCCTTGCATGTTCCAACGGGACAAGTTTACGGATCCGCTCACGGTCGCCAAAAGACTTGGGGTGGGTAAATCCGTACTTAGACGAAGAGTTCTTCCCATCTCACCGCATTTCCATCCACACAGCAGAAGAAAGAAATTCATACCGGTTTAGAACAACTTGAGGTTGAGTAAATGATGACAGATAATTCTTGGGTGAACTTTCCTTTTAATATTCATGCGGGATTGCAGACATCCTCAATTTGAAGTCTAAGAGATTGAACTCAGCAACTATCTGCCTATAGTGTGGACACAAATACAACACAGCCTGAGGGTTTTTAAGCGAGATAACAACAATCTGGCCATCTGCAGATGTTCTCATATCATTGCTTAATGTTTGAAAAGACTTGTGTGAGTCATCTAAGTGAACATGCTATACTGAACATGCTCATCTCATCATTTCCAAGGAGACTCTACATTGAAATCTTTTAAAATATTAAAAATGCACTAATGTTATTTTAGACAGAAGAAATTAGAGCATTGCTGGTCAAGATCAAAGCGTGAGGCACTTACTGTTAGAGTTTGGCTGGTTTTTAGGACATTGCTATGATGTGGTTGTTGTTAAGTGGGTGCTTTGGTGTCCTGTGTGGCAAGTCTCTATGATATTCTGGTCTATAGTTATGGCTCTGTCCTATAGGATTGTTTTTCCCGTTTCATCATTCACCCGTCAAAAAAAAAGATTACTGTTTGTCCTATTGTATTTTTAGAAAGCCGACAAGCCAGACAATTTGAGAAACCGTAGCACAGAGAGTGCAGGGTGAGTTACAGTCCTAAGTTTGCTTTAGTCAGTGTACTGCTCTGTGTGAAATTATTTAACACCCAAAAAAGCATGTCTTAACCCATTTTGTGCTTGACATGGCTGTGAAAGTTTCTTCAAGGAGGATATACCAGAAAGAAGAGAAACGTCTCCACTTATGCTAATTTATGTGGAATGCAAGAGGAAGATGTTATCCGAACATATCATTCGCCAAGCTACGTTCTTAACGTCCTGTGTTGTTAGTAGATCGCCCGCACCTGTTTTTCATCGGCTTTGCTTGTTTGCGACCCTACGCTATTTTGTAGATTGATAGATTGCTTTGCTCATAACAGCTGTGTTGGACATGGCTGGGCGATATGGCCAAAAAAATTATCACGATATATTTTTTTTATCGATAATTATCGCGATATATGTCAAATCTTTATTTCTTTCAAGTTTAAAGGCAGATTTTTGCTCCTAAGTAAAAGTTGTAAAGCAGAGTGTTAATTGTGTTTTTAAACTACTCTTTAAATTTATGTTCATTAACAAAAACAGTAACATCAGTTTTTTTTTTAAATGTAATGACCACATTTTTATTTGGTAAAAAGTAATATTCTGACTGTTTGAGTTGTATTGAAATTAACCAATAACCGATAACCACAGATAAAACCAGGTATAGCCTATAACTTAGCACCTCACTATCATGGCATAATTTTATGGTTTCTGTGGTATTTGTATGAAAAACAGTAGCCTAACAGTTAAATACATTATTAAATACTGTACATATATTCCATTAGTCATTTAATACATTGTCTACATTAATAATATAATACAATTCAATTAGAGCCAGACCGGTATATCGGCCGGCCGATATTAGCCGATATTAGGCATTTTCCAAAATATCAGTATCGGCAGTTATAATGGCCGATAAATGAATATTTAAAAAATAAAATAAAAACAGACGAAACACGCTTCAATCATCTCTCCTTGGCCTGTTATATTGTAACCACAAAGCTAGCTAATGCCACTATCATCAGTGGAAGACCGCTAATGAGCTTGGAACCACAATGAACTTTTTCTGCCTAAATAAAGTAATGATTACTGTATTTATAACTAGCATATCTCTAGTTACAGTCCCTGCATTGTAAAATGTAAGTTAGACTTGCGAGGAGTGAACATTTAGACAAAGAGAAAAAGTATCAAACGTATCTTGTGCAGAAAAGTTAGCTTTTCTTTTACACGTATGTGAAATCCAACAATATTTAATAAAAGAAAAATATCGGCAGATGTATCGGAATATCGGATTTTAAAACCCAAAAATATTTGTATCGTATCGGCCTTCAAAATCCTTTATCGTCAGGCTCTAAATTCAACATGTTTATCCCACATTTCATGGTGCACTTAATATTACTAGGCTAACCTTACAGTAAATCCATGGTAGGCTAAATGGATTCAGTATCAATTCAGATTCTGACTGTATCGTTGCACGCGGTGTTTCTCCTTTTTGTCAGCGGTGTTTTATCTGCCTTTAAACTGGTTTAAACTTGACATTTGTGTTCTTCGCTGAACTCAAGCGTTTCTCACTGGATCTCGTGAGCGAGACGATCAGATTGCGAGTCTGCGTGAGCTTGAGCTGCACTCAGTGCGCTGCCGTTTGGACTTTGAGCCGAGCGGATAAATGCTCCGTGTGGCTCACGCGGTTCAAATGAGTTTCGTTCCGCTTTTGCCGCATAAACGTTATTGGACATTTATCGACATCTTGATATTATTTTATCGAGAAAAATTATATCGCGATAATTATCGTTATCGTTTTATCCCCCAGCCCTAGTTGGACATCGGCTGCGGCTGGACTGATTGGCGAGAGTTGAAAACGGAGACGTCAAGTCGGACACTTTCTGCTTCCTCTAGTGACGCTCGCACTGTGTTTGCAAACTTTACCACAGCTGAAGTGAAATAAATGCAATATTTGTCAAATACACCGACTTTCAATTAAGTTTCTATTTAAAGGTGCATTGCGCAACATTTCATGTTAAAAATACCTGTTTTACATGCTTAAACAATTGCCTGAACGAGCCCTTCTCTGATCACTGCGATTGCCTCTATAATCCTGTACAGCAAAATAAATAAGAGGGATTCGGGACGGATTTGAGACTGGGCAAGACGTCATGCATGTATGCGTCATGCATGCGACGTCGTTCATGTATTCGCCGCCATTCTCCGTATCAGCGAAGACAACTCGAGCGACACAACTTTAGTCAACTTTCCACAAAAGTAGAAGATGGATTCAAAGAGACCGGCTTGTAGTTCATTCCAAACCCCAACGCAAACTCCACGTAAGACAAAGAAAATAAAACTTGTGTCTAGTGCCAGGCGTCGGAATAAAACGAGAGTCAACATCGGGAAGCTTTCAACAAACGGAGAGATCTCCGGTCGGCTCTAGGGCTCAAACGGGTCAAAGTAATAACTTATATTGTTCATGAACGTGTTTCCATAATAAAACAATCATAAGTGGATCCAGTAAACAGTTCAACATGGAGATAGATGGAAACAAAAAACGAAGTTTTCTACTACCCCCGTTTTCCCCTGAAATGCCTTTCCTTTCATACATTTAAAATGACTTGCAGATTTATAACTTTATTACCTCTGAAGACATTATGACTGTAACACAAGATTTGTGCGGCTGATGCTCGTTTGGTTATGAACAGCTCATGCGAGCGTGTGTGTGGTCCATGAGCGTGCACACCTCTGGTTGCAGTTTCGCCTGTCGCCAGAGGGGGCGTAGTTCTGCAAAAACTCAGAGACTTGCGCAATGCACCTTTAATACTTTATGTACTGCTAAATACAGCGTCTGTTTGTACAAGGATAAAGCCTATACTATTTAAATACCAATGTAGTGGGGTCTATCGGTGCTGTATGAAGTCGAACAGGCCTAATGTAAATGAGCTGAGTCAGTAGATCACCGAAGAACATTTATAGATTTGCCCTGGTTAGTGAATCTGGTTGTTAGTTTTTAGATTGTTTTGTTTGAATTATTTATACGAGAAATGTTAGCTTTTTTAATTAATGTTTATTGTATTTTTCATGTAATTAATATGCATTATTTTCATTGGTTTTAATAATCCTGCATTTGAAACCAAAAAAAGGCATACACAGCTTTTGTGCACTTCCTAATCATGTTCATGTTCGCCTGGCAAAATATGCACAAAAGTATTTCACTTTGGCATTGTCAGATTTTGTGGGGCATTCATTTTTCATTCTTTATAGCTGTCTAATGACCCTTTGAGGCTGCTTGATTTGTATTTTCAGGGCTTCACTGAGATCCTGCACTACTGCAAAAGAACACATCTGATAAATTACTAATGACAAGGAAAAAGGGATGGCATGAAAATGTGCTTAAGATGTCACCATGATATGTGTCACATTGATTTTAAACTGCACTTTGATTGACAGGCTTTATTTGTCAGTTCGCAATGCCTGCTCAGCGGCCCTTGTCAAAGAGGGACCAAATTACACCACGGTGCTGAGAAAGCATTAGGTGTGAGGCTTCTTCGGTCAAGGTATACTTCCTGTACAAGCACAATGGTGGCAGAAGATTGATTCAATTCAAGATTGAGTGCATTTGGGGGCCTCGTAATGAAAACGAAAATTGCTAAACGCAAGCCAAAATTATGTAATTATCTCTACAACAGTTCGTCAAAACCAGTTTAAAAGTGCTAATAGCATAGTACAACATTTTTCATAATTGTCCATTAAATAAAGTGCAATGGCTGTTGAATGTGAAAACTATAGTCTAAATGCTATTATCTTTTGGTATTAGAAGGTCAGACATGAGGAGTGGAGAATTCAACTTTCGCCACAGACCCCGCGTTCATCACGAGAGTTTCAGCAGTCTGGGGAAAACACACTCGGCGTGAGACGGGAGGTACAGTAGGGTGAGAGCTCTCCTCTTTAAATATAAAAAAGGTTGTAGACTCAGTTGGCCATCAGAGAGTGAAGCCTGTCTACATCTCATTTAAAAGTAATTAGGCTTGCAATGCAAGGACCACTGCTACAGTATATATAAACACTGCACAGATGCTGTAAGTAATTGTCAACTGCCAAATATTTTACTGTAAAAGTGTCTGGTGTAAGCAATATATTTATCAAGATATCTTAGTTTCAAGCCCTGTATGCACTCTCCATCCAACCTGGATGTTTTGCGGTTTCGATCTTAGTTTCATCTGACCACAACATTATAATAACCCATACAGTTGGGTGACATAATGTTATGAAAACCAGTCTGGGCTGTAATTTGACCCAGACATAAAATATATATATATATATATATATATATGAAGAGTTCAGATGCAAAAGCCTCTAAATGCCATTTGAAATTTTCTTCTTTAATTATGATTTTTATCAAACTTGTATATTTAAGTTTAGTAATTTCACTTAAATAACAATTAATAGGTAATTATCATTGCCAGTTAAGTGAAATTACTGAACGTAAATATACAAGTTTGATAAAAATCATCATTGAAGAAGAAAATTTCAAATGGCATTTAGAGGCTTTTGCATCTGAACTCTTCATATATATATATATATTTATATGTATTTTGCATAAAGAAAATGGGTCCGACTTTACATTAGGTATATTTAACTACTATGTACTTACATAATAATAATATTATTAATAGTTAAATACTCTGTACTTATTGTGTTCATGTTGCATTGCAAAACATTTTTTTAGGGGTATGGTAAGGTTAGGGCTTCGTTAAGGTGTAAGAGAAGGTCAACAGTGTAATTATAGTTGTAATTACCGAAATCTATTACAGCTGTAATTTTATGCAGTTAAAAAACAAAAAACCCTTAGTACAAGGTAAAAACATGCATGTACAAAATTAGTGGTTTGTATCAAATCATTCATTTAAATGTTAGTACATAGTAGTTAAAAACACTTAATTTAAAGTGGGACCATAAAATAGATTCTTTTTTAATATAATTAATTATTTTATTGCATTTTGACTAGGGTTTTATTTGTAATGCTCATTATATTCTGCTGATTCTTATTAGACTTTTTACAAAATTTTGTAAAGACAGCAAAACAAATACTAAGATTTTTGCATTAAAATATCCCAAAATCCCAATGCCAATGTTATATATTTAGTTAAGATGATAACTTACAATTTTCCAAATGTTTCAAACAATGTTTAAATCGCGAGAAAATTGAGATTTTAACCAAGGAAACGGGGCGTGTGAGCAGGGGTGAGTTGGGAGTCGCCAGTCAATCGTGTCATATCCGCGTTACCTCGGTTTCCGCTCGTACTGCGTGTAGTCCTGGACAAATGCGGAAGTTGTAGTTGTGCGTTAGCGTCTATCAAGCAACGAATGTGAACTGTTGGCTGTATCTTAGAAAACGACGTTTATCTGAAAAGTGTTTCAACCGTTCCGGCTCTCCCCTAACATCTGTGATAACTAATTTACTTTTAAACCTTACTTTTCTTGCGGTTATTTCAGTTTAATGAAAAACAAGCATGTCTCCATATAATGGACTTCAATGGGAACCAGATGGTTCAAGTTCCAAGAGAAACTTAAATACAAAATGCAAACTTGTTCAAAGGGCTTTAAACGATTCCAGACGATGAATAAGGGTCTTATCAAGCGAAACGATCGCTCATTTTATAAATAAATAACAAAGTATAAGTTTTACAAGCTCAAACGCTCGCCTTGCTCTGTTCTATAACGCACTCCTGTTCGAACTCGTTCGTCAAAATGAACAAATCTTTTTCCGAGTCATTTGGTTCATTCGGCGAAAGAAACGAACGAATTGATTCGGAAAAAGATTTGTTCATTTTGTTGAACAAGTTCGAACAGGAGAGTCACGAACGTGCACCACAGAACAGAGCAAACATTTGAGCTTATAAAACTTAAACTTTGTTATTTTTTAAAAAAATGAGCGATCATTTCGCTTGATAAAACCCTTATTCATCGTCTGGAATTGTTTAAAGCCCTTCGAACAAGTTTGCAGGTTGTACTGAAAGTTTCTTTTGAACCTTGAACCATTTGGTTCCCATTGAAGTCCATTATATGGAGAAATATCCTGGAACGTTTTCATTAAAAACCTTAATTTCTTTTCGACTGAAGAAAGAAAGACGTGGACATTTTGGATGACATGGGGGTGAGTCAATTATTATTTTTTGAAAAGTGAACTAATCCTTTAAAACTGAGGTATGTACCGAACCGTGATTTTTGCGTACCATTACACCCCTAGCATGTGCCATCTAGAGTTTCATGACAGAACTTCGTGTTTATCGTACACTTTCGACTTTACAACTTCGCAGACCGTTCACATTCAGAGACAGCTACACACACTGCATGAAAGGTAATATTCGAAAAAGCACAATGGGGCACTTTCATATTGCTCCTACAACATCACAACTAGCATAACTCTTAACTATGGGGTTTTTAGCCCAGGAAATGAGTTATTTTTCTCAAAGATTCAAACGTAGCACCAAAGGTCACATTGATGGGGTGATTATTACAGCCTTCTCTCACGTGATCTGCACTTTGCCATTACCCTGCTCACACACGCACGCTTTATGACCTCGGTGAGAACACAATGGGCGCCCTCTCTCTGAAACGTGATCTGCTGGTGTCAGTGTTCAATGTCACTTATGAGAAATGAGTGCTTTACACATTATTTTAATCTTATATTTTGACTCGTTTTGTTTTACGAGTGTAGAATACTGCTGTATATAATTTGAGAACAGACTGATGTTTAATTATTTTATATTTGTCCAAAATTTTGGACTTAACTGAGATGAATTTTGTAACACTTAACACTTCACCCTCAAGTTGTTGCAAACCTGCACGAGTTTCTTTCTTCTGCTGAGCAACACAAAGGAAGATATTTTGAAGAACGATTGGAACTTCGGCACCATTGACTTCCATAGTATTTTTTTTTTCTACTATGGAAGTCAATGGTGCCAAACAACTGTTTGGTTCCAATCCTATCGTCCTTTGTGTTCAGCAGAAGAAAGAAACTCAAACAGGTTTGCAAAAACTTGAGGGTGAGTCAATTTTCATTTTTGGGTGGAGTATCCCTTTAAAGCCTTCATACGTATATTATGCATTATAAAAGTATTTAAAATCCATTAATTGTGCATTGCAATTTACATTTATTCATTTTAGCTGACGCTTTTATCCAAAGCGACTTACAATTGCTATATGTGTCAGAGGTCGCACGCCTCTGGAGCAACTAGGGGTTAAGTGTCTTGCTCAGGGACACATTGGTGTCTCACAGTGGATTCGAACCCCGGACTCTCACACCAAAGGCATGTGTCTTGTCCGCTGCGCCATCACAAAATACATTAAATGGTCTCATGAATAATCATAACCACAGTTATAATACTTATCTATCAATTGTTACACAAACAGAGAGAGGGGCGGGGGGGGGGAGTACAGTGGCTTGAAGTCTCTCGCATCTGACCTTGAGTGCCTCTTTCGGTCCAGTAGAACTCACATTCATCTGCAGCACTGCAGGGGAACATGCACAATGCTCACCTTCTTTAAAACGGCTGCCAAGCACATTACCATTCCCCAGGCATTCTTATCAAATTTAACGCCCCATGCGGCAGGACTATTATTTAGAGAGAGCTGTTTTCTCTTCTTCGCTGTAGGACATTTTTACGTATTGTTTAATTTTTAATTAAAAAAAGCACTGGTATTGATTTAGTCATTTGCAATTGAGTCATTCATGCATGACATACTGATGAGGATGATGCGTTGTGCTCCAGCATGCTCCACTGAGTTTGATAAAGAAAACAAGACGCGTGTCATAATATTTGTGATTGTGAATATATGATATGATTTGATTTATTTATTATTTTATATTTGATTTATTTTAAAAAAAAAATGATAAATATGATATTGTATTATATTAATTTTATTATTTCTTTATAATAACTATAAAAAGCTGATATTGTACACTGAAATAATATAGCATACAGATGAAAAATAGCCTTTTGGCTAATTCTGGCATATTTACACAAATGTTTATTAATTTGCACTGTCCTTGTAATAAAAAATAAATAAAAATAAATTTAAAAAAAACTTCTGTAGGATATCCTTTTAAAGGGATAGTTCATCCAAAAATGAAAATTGTATCATTTATTACTCATGTCATTCCAAACCTTATAAGTCTTTCATTCATGTAAGACCTGGTGAGGTGTGGGTTGACAGAGGAGCTGAGGGAGGGAGGAATGGAGGCGGAGAAGTTGAGGTAGCGGGGACAGTAGCCGGAGGAGCCAGGGAATCCCCCATCCCAGTTGAGGATGGTTCATGGGATGCCCCAGGTGAATCCCCAACACAGTGAGGTAAGGGATGAAAAATGGCTGATTTCCTCAGCCGCAGGTTTACTGCTCTGGTCGAAGCATATGAGACCGCTTCAGCACTGGCTTAAGATTTGAGTCCCAAGATGGGCATGTCACAGTGGTACTCATCACATGGCTATCACGCTTATCTGTCACTGCACATTCAGCTCTAGACGCATTTCTACAGATGCATCCAACATTGGTTGGGGTGCTGAATCCAATGGGCATGTAGCCTTGGGATCCTGGACAGGACCCAGATTGTGTTGGCACAAATGGCGCTTTTCAACTACACCGTACCAGCTCGACTCGACTCAACTCGCCTTTGTTTGGTTTTCCACTGTGTAAAGTTGTACCTGTTCCTGCTTTCGGGTACTTTTTTTGTATCACCTCCGGCGAGGTTCTGAGCGAGCTAAGGCGATACTAAAATGTGACGTGAAAACAATGCCGACTGCTGATTGGTCAGAGAGAACCGTCCCTATAGTTACTAAACTTACTACTATTATTATGGCAACTCGGAAGAATACGCCGTGGTCAAACGAGGAGGTGCAGACCTTCCTTTTTTGGTTGCAGAAGCGAGGGATCCAGCGAGAGCTTGATGGGGCAACGAGGAACGAAAGGCGTCGCTATGACGGCCGAGTACTATTTTTGGGAGTACTGTCTGCAATGAAAAACGGAGCGAAAAGCGAGCAGAGTCGAGTTGAGCTGGTACTGGAAAAGCGGCTATAGACTACCTCAAGTTGTTGGCAGTACTGATGGCGTTCCACTAAGCACGTGTTGGTCCGGACATAGAGCAATTCTTGCTGGTGGTCATGCTCCTCATGACAGCCCCTACTTTGTGAATTCCCCTTAGGAAGGACCTTCTTTCTCAGGGGTAGGGCACAATTTGGCACCAACGCCCAGACCTCTACAACCTCCAAGTCTGGCGCCTGGCCCTGCTTTCCTTCCTGCAAGAAAGCACCATCCTAAGGTGCACTGCACTAAGGTGACACAATGGATGGAAAGCACAACCTAATCATCAGGTTCCTTAGAGGTGCCCGGAGGTTAAATCATCCAGGTCTGTACCTTATTCCTTCTTAGGACCTCTCTGTAGTGTTGCCGGGCCTATAGAGAGCCCTGTTTTGAGCCACTGGTGTCAATTGAGCTTAGTGCCCTCACACCTACATCTATCAAAAGGGTTGGGGATCTGCAAACATTCTCTGTTAGCAAAACGTGCCTTCGGTTCAGTCTGGCATACTCACGTGATCCTGAGACCCCGACTGGGCTATGTGCCCAAAGTTCCCAGTACCCCTTTTTGGGATCAAGTGGACTTATCTTTGCTGTGTCCAGTGCATGCTCTTTGCAATTACTTGGACCACACAGAGAGTTTCAGATTCTCTGAGCAGCTCTTTGTCTGTTTTGGGGGACAGCAGAAGGGGAAGGCTATCTCCAAACAGAGGATTGTGGATCCCATTTCTCCGGCATACCAAACACAGAATTGGCCGTCCCCCGCCGAAGAGCGAGCACACTCCAATAGGAGTGTCGCATCCTCTGGGGTACAAGTCAATGTTACCTTTGCCAGATTTTACAATCTCTCGGTTTAGCCTGTTTCTTCCCAAATATTATGAGACACGTATAGGTAAACTTTGGACAACTGGTCCAGTGTATTGCTTGCACACACCGCTTGTCCCCTCCTTGAGGTGATAACGTGTGCATTTTTGTCCATGTGGGTTCCCGATGTCCGGCAAACCCTGGCCAAATTTGGTGGTGGAATTTGCTGCCAGGCCAATTGCTTGTGGTATGTCCCTTTTTACGTGAGCCCTTGGACTTGGGTTGGGTGCTCCATATTTCTGGATTACCTGATGGCAATCCCATATGATGTATTTTCACTGTTCAGTTTCCCGGTTGGTAAACTCACACCACAGAGACTTCTTTACCCATGTGGTACCTCCCTTGTGGTCTCCACAGTGTCCTTTTTGCTGCATAGGAAAAAAAGTCACTTTCAGCACCATTTCGACCCTCCACCCCTCTGGCTTGGCAGGGCTCCTCCTTCCCTCCGGATCCACTATTATTCTGACTCCCACAGGCGCTGGCTTCGTTTTGGCTCTTCAGGCCTACAGTGTCACCATGAGTCTTCGTTTTCTAGCCTCGGTCTGCGTCCCCACCTCTCCCAGCCTTACCTTAGTTGGACAGGTTCCTGTCTCCACCCTGGCTTCTCCCTCCATTGGTTTCACCTTGGGCCTTCGGTCGGGTGACTCTGCTCTGGGTCACTACCTGGCTCCTTCCTCCCTGGCTTCTCCCTCCATTGTCGATTCCCTGGCTCCTCGCTCCCCCCAGCATCTCCTTGGAGTTTTTCCATTCTGTTCTGTGGACTGTTTATTTGCTTTCTACTTCCATTTAGTTATTGTATTTCTTTTCTCTGTTCGAAATCGAATACTACTCTACTATATAGTATGTGAAAAATAGTACACCAACAGAGTAGTAAGTTCAAATACATAGTACTCGAAATGCAGTAGGCGTAAAGTACCTAGATGACCTACTACTTCTACAGAGATTCGTAAGTATGGATTTGATGGACACTTTACTATTAAATGAGCCCACGGGAGAGGATTTGTGAATGGCGAAGCGACACAACTGATGCTCTAGGTCACATGACAATGACAACATGGCATATGTAGTGCATCCGAATTTCATTCTACTACACATATAAAACAGTGGTTCCCAACTCTGGTCCTGGAGTACCTCAAACTACACATTTTGCATGTCTCCCTAATCAAACACACCAGATTCAACTCATCAGCTAGTTAGTAGAGATGTCAACCAAAAACTAAATAAAACCCACAATAATGTATGCAGCCAGTAAAGCTAGCTATTAGTGATGGCGCAGTGGATAAGACACATGCCTTTGGTGTGAGAGACTCGGGTTCGACTGTGAGACACCAATGTGTCCCTGAGCAAGACACTTAACCCCTAGTTGCTCCAGAGGCGTGCGACCTCTGACGTATATAGCAATTGTAAGTCGCTTTGGATAAAAGCGTCAGCTAAATGAATAAATGTAAAAGTGTTCTACACATCAACAATATTTAAAATAACATATTAAAAAAATCATTGTGTTGTGAGTGTTTTAGCCAAATAGAATAAATCAGGTTTAACCTGGAAATGATTTTCGATTAGATCAACATAAAAATGCACTTTAAATAAATGACATGTTTTTTTACATTGTCATATTGTCCTAAAAACTACACATGTGGGAGGAGACTGGCTAGCAATGAGTTTCAGGTGTGTGTAGCAAGTCATATGACCAAGAAAGCATGAATAATTGTTGCAGAAACAGATGTTTGTGAAGTTGTGCTCGACGTGCAGCCTCTTTACCCTTTCATTTAGGTATTGGAGTTATTAGTTGTGTGATTTGTTTATGTTGAATGAGTGCGTTTTAATAGCTCAATTCCATTCTTATTTGATCCCTTTTTTCCTTTAGGCTGATTTATTAACAGGTTTTACCCTCTGTCTTGGAAGCTGGGCAGACAAATATTTATTGCTGCGGTACCTTCCATGGGCTGTGTAGGAGTGTGAACAACCGGTAAATGCAGTATACCTTTTATTGAGGCCGATGGGTTATGAATTTGAGTCTGCAGTTGTACTTTCGCTAAAGTAGGTTTTGTTTTCTCTTATTGGAGGTTAACGTGCATGTGGTTTTTGTTTCTTGTTAAAGGAGCAGTCCAGCCACTGTCTCTTGGTGTTTTTCTTTACTTAATTCTATATTGATGTTTATTTTGACCCTATTAAATATTGTTTGTCATTTGCTTTTGTTTGTGTGGAACTGCTCTCCTCGTTTTTTGTGTTACAGTGTTTAACGGATTTGTACAGGGACAAAAAGCCTGCATCCACACTTAACCTCCCCCGGTGTAGGTGATTCGGGTGGCGTGGCACTGCTGTGAGGTGTGTATTAGAAGGTTGGCACTGTAATGGTGATTAATGGTTGCTACTTGTTTGCGGTGAATCCTTTGGGTTTTTCTTGTGGTTTCTATTCTCAGGTGGCAGGAGGCGGATGAGAGCAGGCCCGACCCTGTTACGGATATTATTACTGACACATGTTTTAGTTGGTGTGTTAATCTTTGATGGTCTTTGTTGGAACAATACAATTGTTTTTTTGTTTTATAAACTATGTTAGATGCTTCCTCCTCCCTTAAATATGGAGATCGCATAGTCAGTTAATATTTCCTATACTACACAGAAAATATAGTAAGAATGAGTATTGAATTAGCTTAGTTAGCTTAGCAACATGCTATTGTCAGAATAAACAGAACGCTAGGTAAGTGTGACAGGCTGCTTGGTCAAGTCTGAGTGTCATTTTGATTGTCTAAAGTCATTACTTATGAAATTTCAATTCAGTTAGGGGTTGAGTCAGCTCATTAGGCTCGTTGTAAATGTTAGCATTGGTGTCTTAGTAGAATACTTATATACGCAGCTGAAACACTCCAAGGTCACCTGTCTCATTACGTATCATTACATTTAAAAACATCATGCATTTTTTATTACATCATAAAAATTAAAAAAAATGTACAGAACAGTATTCACGGTTAATTTTGTAAATTATACTGTTATTGGACTATGTTTCAGCACTGGGAAAAACTCACCAGAAATTGACCAGGAACGGGTGCTCTAGGTTCTGCATTATCTGGAGCTCTTTGAAGACGTTGCGCACCTCGTTGCGCTCCACACACTGAAGTTTGTTCATATACTTCATGGCGTACATTTTCTTTGTGTCCTTTTTCTGAACAATGCATACCTGGGAAACAAAATGTAAGTGGTCTTAATTGAAATAAATCTGAATTCAATGTTGCTAAAAAAACTGGACAGTGTCTGTTGCACTCAATAGTGCTAGCCCACTTTTTCAGCGGTGTTAGTTCTGTATTTTTTTCCTGTACATTTTTTCTAAAGCCATGTAACCAAACCAGAGAATGGTACAAGACTGTGTACTTAACGGCTTTAGTGAGGGAAATAACTCGTTAATTCCACGAAGCACAGCAAATGAAATACTAAAATAAAAAAATAATGGTGAAATATAAAAAAAATATTATTTTGATTAAAAATATTGTAGGTTTAACTTACAAAAAAAAAGTTTAACCTACAAAAATGTTATGTTCATTGAAACTGAAAATTTGTGTTAATACAATTAATTTTTAATTAATTAATAAATTAATTAAAATCAATTAATAAATTTGAGCTTGAATCTCAAAATATTATGTTATCTGAACTACATAAATTATCTAAGTTGATTTGACAAAAGAAAAATGTTATTATTACTAATCATATATAGATATGATCAAATATATGGTAAAATATGCATATATCTAAAAATATTAGTATTATAATATTAGTAAATATAAGTATTTTGAGAGTGTATGGAGACTGATTTGACTACATCATTCACAGTGCTTCATGCAGAGCTCTTTTGGCTCAATTTGCTAGGCAATTACTCTGATTGGTGGAGTAGGTAATGCCATTTTTCACCACAAATTTTGCTGTCTAACATGATTTGCTGAAATATTGCAAACTCAAGGCTATAACAAGAACGTGCCACTGATTTAAATGTTTATTTTTAAATGTTCACCTATATGTTATCGTTAAAAATACACTTTTTTTTTTCAATTTCCCTATGCAAAAAACAATGTTTTAACGTTTGTAACCAGACTGCTGCACTCAACTGGAGAGTTAACATAGATTGAAACTGTAACCGAATTGAATATTGCGCAATAATAGACAATTGGCTTGCCATACTATGGAGTCAATATAGTAGTAATCAACCGTCTTGAAGCCAACTGGAGCACTTTTTCTAGAGTTAATTGAATTCTCTAAATTAGGTCTTAATCTACATTATTAATGTTTCAAGGACAATCAATGAAGATCCCTGACAATTCACTTTGGCCTCGGTACAATGAGCTTCATTTGTTTTGATTATTGGTTTGTTTTAAAGTCAATATATAGAGCAAAACTTACTTTCCCAAAACTGCCTTTACCAATGGCTCTCAAGATCTGAAAGTGGTCAAAATTGACTGTGGAGAGACAAAAAGGTAATGTAACAGTTAGTGCATTGCAAGCTACAATGATTTTCTTTCTTCTGTGGAACAAAAAACACACATATACATTGAAAATCAATGGGTAATATGTTGACTTTGTCCAGCCAACACAGAAAGCACTGTAGCAGATGGGAGGAACAGAACGGATTCAACCAATCCCCCCCTCACACCTCAAGGACAATTACTCTGCTGAATTGTAAATAAAACCAGCTATCAGCAAATTAGTTTTTTTATGAAGTTGCGCATCTGATTTAAAGAGTTATGCAGTCCGACTCAAAGCATAATCTCTAATGCAGCCAAACTCATCATCTGACCCGTGAATGACCCTTGCCCATCTCTCTTCTCTCAAAGCTCGTCTATCTGAAACTGCAGTCCAATACATGCTGTCAGCAGCAATTACAGTTTGATGGTCACTACTCGATAGACACTAGTGTGTTGGTTGAGGACCAGCAATTATATTTTTTAAATGAGAAGTCTTTCTCTGCCTCAGGCCCTCAATCCTGTAATTGTGGACAAATGTGGGCACGGAGGACTCAGGTGTGATCCTAATTTTTATTTATTATAAATATTATATTACTGTCTTTGATAAAGTTTTGTCTATCCATTTATGGTTTTTTTTTTTGGGGGGGGGGGGGTATTTTTGAATTTATTTCCTTCAAAAAGTACCATATTTTCTTTGTAAATTATGCTTATTTTTTATTTTTTTTAATCTACATTAAAATATCATTCCAATAAGTTCTTAGAGCTAAAACCTAAAGATGAAGTGACTTCAAGTCACCTGGTGTCTTATTTTGGCTTATTTTAATTACAGTTTTTCCCATTCATTTCTATGGGTGCCCATTTTTGACCCAAATACAAGATTAAAGAGTTTTTTTCACCCACGTAACATTGTAGAATTGAGTCCAAAAAAAAAAAAAGTGTGTGTTCAGGAGGCAAACTTAGGAAAAGTAGCCAAGTCTTGTACTACTCAGATCAAGGGAAGTATTTTTTAAAATAAATCAAAACTATTTTGCCCACATTTGTCCAGAATACGGTTTTAAGCAATATGTAACTTTCAGGATCCAGTGAGAGCCAAATCAATTTTTTTTCAAGAATTCCCCGCAAAGTCTTGAAAATAGAGTCAAACAAGGATGAAAAAATAAAGTCATAAAGGTGGGTAATTTTCATTTTTCAGTGCTGTATGTGCACAGTGTACTTAACCAACTATGATTGGATTTTAGGCTTAGGATTTGGGTTAATAGCAAGTACCCCGTTATTGACATTCCTACAGTAAGGTCATAATATATACATGCAGAACTGGACTGCAAAATAACGTGTTTTTGGGAGAACTGCAGTATCCCTTAAGGGAAATCCTTCAGAAGACCTCAACCCTGTGTGTGTGTATAGTAAATTCAACGTACGTGTAATTCATAGAAGTTGCCCAGTTACACCAACTAAATTGAATGATTATTAATTTATAGGCCTTTACTATTGTTACTATTGGTATCTTGCTTCTTATATTGTGGGAGATTATCTAAAAATCTATATACACTGATCAACAATAACATTAAATCCAATCTGGTCCAATCACACAGAGAAGCTACTGTCAAATTGCTGAAAGGCTTAATGCTGTTCAATTATAGAAAGGTTTCAGATCAAATCCATCTTTGTTCAAGCCCTTAGTTGGCCCACTTTGATATACGTTAGGGTATCGGCTGTTGAACCAAAGGAAGCCCTGAAAGTGAAAGTGACAGTGGCGATTTTGGCCTGAGAGTGGAAACACAGCTAAAGGGGTTGCCTGGTGGCAGTGGCCTCTTTCAGCAGGATAATACACCCTGACACACTGCACACATTGTTCAGGGATGGTTTGAGGAACATGACAAAGAGTTAAAAGTCTTGACTTGGCCTACTTATTCCCCAGATCTCAGCCCAATTGAGCACCTATGGGATGTGGATGTGAATGGACCCCATCTCTGCAGGATCTGCTGCTAATGTCTTGGTCCCAGAGACCACAGATGTCTCAGAGCTGTTTTGGCAGCATGAGGGGGACCTACACAATATTAGACAGGTGTTTTTAATGTTGTGGCTGATAAGTATCTGATAGTGTTATAGCTGAAAGGAACATAACATATGAAGCAATATAAAGAGGTTTATTAAAAGTTTGCTTCCTTCTGTTGGGAGTGGGACAGAAACAATTGAAGAGTTCAGATGCAAAAACCTCTAAGTGCCATTTGAAATTTTCTTCTAGAATGATCATTTTTATCAAGCTTGTATATTTAAGTTCAGTGATTTCACTTAAATGGCAATGAAGATTACCTATTAATTGTTATTTAAGTGAAATTACTGAACTTAAATATACAAGTTTGACAAAAAATCATCATTAAAGAAGAAAATTTCAAATGGCATTTAGAAACTCTTCAATTGTCCTTTTTTGCTTATTTAAAGGAGTAGTTCACTTTTTAAAAAAAACCTTTGCTGATAATTTACTCGCCCCCATGTCATCCAAGATGTCCATGTCTTTCTTTCTTCAGTCAAAAAGAAATTAAGGTTTTTGATGAAAACATTCCAGGATTATTCTTCACATAATGGACTTCAATGGGAACCAAACGGTTCAAGGTCCAAAAGACAGTTTCAGTGCAGCTTCAAAGGGCTTTAAACGACAACAGACGATGAATAAGGGTCTTATCTAGCGAAACGATCGCTCATTTAATAAATAAATAACAAAGTTTAAGTTTTATAAGCGCAAATGCTCACCTTGCTCTGTTCTGTGATGCGCGTTTGTGACTCTCCTGTTCGAACTCGTTCATCAAAATGAACAAATCTTTTTTTGAGTCATGACTCGAAGGGTCCTAGATAAGACCCTTATTCGTCGTCTTTTGGACCTTGAACCGTTTGGTTCCCAATGAAGTCCATTATATGGAGAAAATCCTGGAATGTTTTCATCAAAAACCTTAATTTCTTTTCGACTGAAGAAAGAAAGACATGGACATCTTGGATGACATGGGGGTGAGTAAATTATCAGCAAAAGTTTTTTTAAAAGTGAACTACTCCTTTAAACTATATGAAGTATCGAAATTTCATAGTTTTAATAAAACAAAGAGAAAATTAAATGAAATGGTACTTTTAAAATGGCATTTTTGTAAAAAAAAAATTGACCAAACTCGTGATAAACTTCAAAGATTAAATATAGAGCTACTTTAAAAATAAAAGGTACATTTGAGGGACTTGTTTTGTCCCATCTCTCAAGAGCCATTGAGTGAACTATTGAGTGTGGGCAAACGATCTAGGACAGCCACTTAGAGAACGCTGACACCCTTTTTCACGGAGACATCCAGAAGGGTCATAAGCTTGTCCTAAATAGCAAAAGCCCCATCTCTAAGAGGAAATTCTTACCACAAAGAGAAATAACAATTTCCAAATCAAGGCTTCAATTAAATTTGAAAAGATCTCTTTACAAAAACTCTTTAAAAAAAAAGCTAAACATGCTCTACATTGAAGTGCAGGAAATTTGACTATTGTTTGACTATTAGTGGTGCTTACATTTTGTTTTGTATTGTTTTAAATGTGAAAACTAAACAGATCTGTGTCGGATTGACATATATATCATGACGACTTTCTTTGGTCTGGGCGAAATAGATCTATAAAGCCGCAGCTGCTGTTTAATATTGTTGTAGATTGCTGCTGCTGCTACAGAGGAACTTGCTACTGTCAATACATACGGCGTTACGCTGCAGTGAGCATGTAAGACATACTTCTGCTGCACAAAAAGCATATATAAAATTACAAAGCTGGAAACGAGAAGAATATGAATAATACAAGCCAAAATGTTTATGCTGCATGAAAACACACTAGCCTACTGCTATACGATAATATGCTTAAAAAGACCCCCCCATCAAAGTTGACCAGTAGGCTCCCCAGATAGCAGACTGACATTGAATCAACGTGGAAATATGACATCGAAACAACGTTGATCTGACATTGTTTTGCTCATCGAATTAACGTTGAACCAACGTCAGACGCGTCATTCTTTCAAAACTAACGGAAAATCAACTTGAAATCAACGCGTTGTTTCAACGTTATGAAAGCAAACCAATTTTCGATTTTCATTTAGCTTTGAAGAATGCCGCGTCTGACGTTGGTTCAACGTTAATTCGATGAGCAAATCAACGTTGTTTCAATGTCATGAGAGACGTCGTTTCCACGTTGATTCAATGTCAGTTTGCTGTCCGGGTCTGACTTGTCTCCTCACACCTTCAGCTCCACCAGGGACCGTCGTCCTCAAAACATAAAAAAAATCAAATGCCTATTTTACTTTAACGAGTTCATGTATCAGCCATGCTTTGTTACTGAAATCTCAACAACTTGCAAACAGTATAATTTGAATTTATTATGCATTCGGCTGTTGTTAATATTCACTAACACAGCAATCTGAATTAGCAATCTGCTGCTAATGCTGCACAAAGTGTTCAAAACTGCTGTAAACCCTGCTGAATAACTGGAACAAAAGCAAATTCCTATTTCAACTTTCACAAGTTTACATACCGGCACAAACCTTTGTCACTGTATCCTCACAGCATGACAACTGCTGCCAATGTGTAAACAGAAATTGCATATTCGCTAGTTGCTAACATGCTAATTCATCCACACTATGCAAAACAGGACTTTTTTTTTTTTACTTAATTTCATAATTAATGAACTTTACACATCACTGAACCCAAAACTTATTAACAATGAATTATTTGGGTCATTGACTTTGACTTTTTTTTATTTAAAGCTAAAATTAATCTTGTTGCATCACTAATCATCATTAGCCCGTACACCGCATTAGCAAAACTGCTCCGAAATTGTCTTGGTTTGTATTGTATCATTAAAGGAGTAGTTTACTTTAAAAAAAAAAAAAAAAAACGTTTGCTGATAATTTACTCACCCCCGTGTCATCCAAGATGTCCATGTCTTTCTTTCTTTCTTTAGTCGAAAAGAAATTGAGATTTTTGATGAAAACATTCCAGGATTTTCTCCATATAATGGACTTCAATGGGAACCAAACGGTTCAAGGTCCAAAAGACAGTTTCAGTGCAGCTTCAAAAGGCTTTAAACGATTCCAGACGATGAATAAGGGTCTTATCAAGCGAAATGATCGCTCATCTTAAAAAAAATCAAAAAAATTAAAATGAACAAATCTTTTTCCGAGTCAATTCGTTTATTTCGTTCGTTGAAAAAAAGTTTGAGAGTTCGAACAGGAGAGTCACGAACGCGCATCCCAGAACAGAGCAAGGGGACCATTTGAGCTTATAAAACTTACACTTTGTTATTTATTTATTAAATGAGCGATCGTTTCGCTTGATAAGACCCTTATTCATCATCTGGAATCGTTTAAAGCCCTTTAAACAGTTTGCACTGAAAGTGTCTTTTGGTCCTTGAACCGTTTGGTTCCCATTGAAGTCCATTATATGGAGAAAATCCTGGAATGTTTTCATCAAAAACCTTAATTTCTTTTCGACTAAAGAAAGAAAGACATGGACATCTTGGATGACATGGGGGTGAGTAAATTATCAGCAAAATTTTTTTTTTTTTTTTTTTTTTTAAAGTAAACTACTCCTTTAATGGTCATTTCTTTTCCACTGAAGAAAGAATGACAAGGACAAAGGCGATCTGAGAATTATGAAGCTTGGTTCTGCCATTGGACAGCATCTGAAATCAGCCCACACACACTCAACGATGCCCTTAGAAAATATTGAAAGCATTGTTGAAGGTTTTAAGAGTGAAAATGATGATCCCAGGTGTGCGAATACCGAATTCCCTTAAACTGTTCTTAAACCCGCAATGCTTCGAAGGTGTATTCTCACATAGACTACATAAAGGTTGTAAAGCCATAGAAACTTTCGGGGAGTCTCTTTTTACACCCACGACACTCTCACACTATCGGTTATTTTCTCATTGACTAGCAACACTCCAATTTCGTTTAATAGTTGTTTGCTTTAGTCATTGTGCATACTGCTGTTTACCCACATACATGGTTACCTTGTAAAATGGGCCAACTGTACTTGTGATGGCCCATCTCTTCCTTTGACTCGTTTACGCTCAGGTGTCTTGGAATCTAGGTTGTAAAATTTAGACCCACCTGCACAAACCGATTTATGAGAACCTCAATAAATGACTTTCTGCACTCCGCAGCTTCGGATCCTGTTGAATGGGTTTACTCTGTTCTTAAACTGAGATCTCATCAGAAGACTGACATGGATTGTTTTGCCAGGATTATTAATTTTAGCTACAGGAAGTTGAAGAACAACTAAATAAGCAAATAACAACTTACAATTTATTCTCTACTTCACACAAAAAGAACTATGTGGTGTATAGTTCCACTTTAAGAATACTTTTACAGGTTACACTTTTTTAAGGGTGATTAAAGGGGTCATGAACTGGCTTTTTAATTATTTATATTGTTGTCTGGGGTCAGCAATGACATTCACTTGGTTTTTACATTAAACAATTTAAGTAATAGGCTATTTTCTACCCTAGTTTTGAGCCTAGCTGAAAAACGCTGGGTTTTTATGGGCGTCTCGCACTGAAGACTTGAAAGTAAACGCCCACTGCTGTGAGTGGATAACAGTTTTGCATATTATAATGAGTTTCAACTCACTCGCTTATGCAGCGACTGTCTTCTTCCACAATCAGGCGCTGCACAATATTCTGTATTGCTCGGTAGCTCGATCCGGTTTGTCATCGCGAGGTAGGCATCTATGTTATTTAGCTATGCGTGTAATGCGAGAATCGGTGGGCGGGGCTAAACCGGCCGTGTTGAAGTAGGTGTTGATCTTCTTCTGCGGGGGTGGGGTTTTATCCTCTTTGACGTCATAGTTCCCCACTTTGAAAAACAAGTCGTTTGCTGAGGCTGGTGTCAATAAAAGCTTTTATTGGACTAACAAGGACATTTTCAGTTCTGAAACTTACAGGATATTCTTATAATATGATGACCTCTTAGATGTCAAAAGCTCAAGGAAAATTGGATTTCTCAGTTCATCAGCCCTTTAAAGGAGAACGCCGGCGAACAATGACCCTTTGGTCTAATAAAACGTCGGTACCTAGTCAACCATTCTCTGAGTTTTGTTTTCATGATAATCGAATGTAAAGAGTTTTATCTCTAAAAACTGTTTAGCGTATAATGCTAGTAATGGGGGCATTGAGTAAGTAAAAAGAAATCGCTAGTTTATACCACTAACAAGGCTCAAAATAGCCCCACACTAACACAGTAACATAATGAGGCTCCATACATACAAAACGAAGCATTGAGAACTGTGTAAGTGTACAGACCGTTTAATAAGAAGATACTTTATGAAGACAGTTCACTTCGCGAATACAGGCAGGAGCCATCTTAAAAAATAGTCTCGATAAGTCGAACCACGAACGTCGTGCTGAGTGATCTGAACTCTATGAAGTTCAACGAACTTCTGAACTGTATGAGCGGCGTTCGGGGATCGACTTACCGAGACTATTTTTTAAGATGGCTCCTGTCTGTATACGCGAAGTGAACTGTCTTTATAAAGTATCTTCTTATTAAACGGTCTGTACACTTACACAGTTCTCAATGCTTCGTTTTGCATGTATGGAGCATCATTATGTTACTGTGTTAGTGTGGGGCTATTTTGAGCCTTGTTAGTGGTATAAACTAGCGATTTCTTTTTACTTACTCAATGCCCCCATTACTAGCATTATACGCTAAACAGTTTTTAGAGATACAACTCTTTACATTCGATTATCATGAAAACAAAACTCAGAGAATGGTTGACTAGGTACCGACGTTTTATTAGACCAAAGGTTCATTGTTCGCCGGAGTTCTCCTTTAACCAAATGAGTCCTGAGTAATATGAATTAATTACATGAACTTGCAATAGAGTTAGATTTTAGGGTTAGGGTTTGTTGCTTGTAATAATGCAGAATTGACTGGTATTACTATAGTGAGTACATGTATTGCACTGTAAAAATTAATATGCTTTATCTAATCAAAAAAAATTGTGGCAACAGATTACAAGCATTATTATTAAATCAATTTAACAATAGAATTGAGTAATAATTAATCAAATGAATTCCTTAAAAGTAAAACGTACAAAAAAAACCCCAACAACGTAAATTTAAGTCACCATTATGGTGATCAGTGTTTGTTTTAAAATTATGGTTTTCTCCTTCAGTGATTCTGCTTCTTAACATCAGCTGTCTTCAATGTTGGCAATATAAAATAAAGAGTTCTTAATCTTTGACGTCTGTCTGTTATTTAGATATTTTTTGTTTAATTTTTGTTGTAAACTTTACTCACTTTAAATTGTTAACTTTTAAGGAATAATTTGATTAATTATTACTCAATTCTAATTTGTTCAATTTAATTAATAATATTGCTTGTAATCTGTTGCCACAATTTTATTGGTTAGATAAAGCATATTCATTTTTACAGTGTGCGTGATAGTCACTTTAAAATAAAGTGTTATGGTGCTTTTTGTTCTTTTTGGAGGTTGAGAGTCCCAGGTCACTGTATATAATCATTGCATGGAAAAGAGCATCTCAGGTTTCTCTGTTTGTTCTCCATAGAGTTCATACTGTTTTGAAACAAAAATGGGGTGAAAATTGGAGACAGGATTTCATTTTTGGCATATTAAGTCTCCTGAACACCCTCTGTCTGCCATTGGCTGGTCAAAATGATAGTCCTGCTCCTGCCTTAAACTCACCCCATTGGCTGATGTAGTGTTGCTGGGTCGGATTGGTTGGGATGCTCAAACTAATGTTTTGATAGAAACAATTTAGGGGAATAAACCTATTGATTGCTTATTTTAAAAAATATATATATATTTTATTAAATATTGTTTTATATATTTAATTATAATATAATAATTAAAATATTTTTATTATTTTTTTAAACTATTTTAACATTAAAAAAAAAAAACACTTGATTGTTAAATTAATAAGAAGTTCATAGATAAATACGTGAATTAGAATTCGAGTCCTCTGTCCTACTATAGGAACTGGAACAACTTGTTTTGTGTCCAAGAACACACTTACCCTCCGCTGGGTCATCACCGACGGATGTCCTGCTAGACTGTCCAAGTCCCATGTCTTCTTAAGAGGTGAAGTTCTCCAGTTTAAAATGGAAACATCCTCTGAGTTTGTTAATAAGGATATATAGCTGGATAGAAGAATGACCTGTGACAGGGACAGAGTGAAGCGAGAGTTTAATAAGAATCAAATCTGGACCGACTTTCCATTACAGTGTTTATGTTACATAGACTGAGCGGGTCACAAATGTCAAGTCTAGCATGCGACAAAGCGACCATTGCAAATCCATTTATCCTTCGTATGAGAAGAATCGTGAATGCTTAGAGTACATCAGAACTAGAACGAGGCATCAGTTTACTGTCGGGATTGGTTCGCATGCAGTGTAGACAGCAACACTGATTATAATGAGTTATATATTGTCTTTTATTGCATCGCACCACTCGCGTCCGGTGTAGACACGGTGTAACACCAGTTCTTTCTTTTTCTTATCTCTTGCTTTTAATGGGCCGTGAAATCAAATACACTGCTGAAAACTGAGCGATCATTGCCATTATTGTAAAAATTGTAAAAATAAAAAACAGCATTTAAACAAAATAGTATTTTTAAGTACTTATATGTTTTAAAGTAAACTTTAGAAGGTTTGTAGTAGTGCTGTCAAATCGATTAATCGCGATTATCAAATACCACTCATTTGTTTGCGCCCTCCGGCTTCGAGTATGAAAGAAACGTACATTAAACGAGAACGTTTAGCACTGCAGAATATCCTGTCTTCCGGATTTGAAATCTAGATTTATTCACATTGGCCCATGAACACCCCTGCATGAGATGAATTTACGTTTTATTAAAAGTGCGTATTCACGTATTCTACGCACATGCATACATTCAGTACTGGGTAGATTACGAATTGTAGTCAGTTACTGTTTTCAAATTACATTAAACAAAAATTTGTAGATAGTAATGTAATTTGAGGTAATATAATAGGACTACTTTTAGATTACTTCTGGCGAATCATAATAGGATCATCTTGTACAGTAAAATGCAAAGAGAAAGAAAACATATTTCATTCTTTGTAATCAACATGAAGTGCATTAATGTAATGTACATTAGGGCAGGGTTTCCCAGACTGGTGTTCGTGAAGGAACTCTAGGGAGTTAGTGAGTTTAATGAAAAGCTATTAAGTCATTCAAATTAAAAATTTAAATAAAACACTTGGTAAAAAGATAAAACCTACATGTCATGAGACCATTACCCGACATCAGAAAAACGTAAACTTAATGTTATTATTACTATTATTGACTTCATTGAATTATTGACCTAACTTTTTAGGCTAATTTAAAATCTCAACTGGGTATCCTAAATATATTGTATTAAACTGACCATGTTCATCTGACAAAAAAAGTTAGGCAATGAAAGTAGATTTTATTTGAATGATCTTTTTATAATTGGTATTCATTCATTAAATGATAACTGCAAGCCAAAACATGATTTAATGTTATTTTTAGCATGCTTGAATTGTTTAAAAGCCCTTAAAAAGCCAATAATACATTTCAAATACAAATATGTTGCGTGATATGATGTTCTTCTATAAAAGGTATTAGATCACTATCAATTTCCATGACAATAATGTGAAATTTTCAATATTTTCTCAAATAAATACACCAAACCTATAAACTGGATAAAAGGCGAGACAACTAGACCCTATTAAAAGTACTTTACTTTGCCAATAGACTACTCAATTACAGCAGCTTACATGTCGTTCACTGGTTACTTTACACAGTAACATAAACAGTATGTAAAGTCTAAATAGAGTGGTAGAAATAGATGAGTTGGACTAGTAAACACAATGTAAGATCACGTCCTGTATTGACCTGTAGCTGAACTCTGTTGTATATAAATCATCAGCAATCATAAACTTACCGTTTAATATGGTCGGATGGTCGAGTTGATCCTCACAGCGATGCCAGCAGCAGTCACACACTGGTCACAGGCGAGACTGCAGTGTACAGATGAGTGCTGGACACAGAGACTATCCCACACAACTTCTCCACTCACCGCAATGCCGTGATAAGATCCTTGCAGAGCCGGAGTCAATGACACACTGATGCAGAACACACGAGCATGCTGCTTTACCTCCCATATGCGCTCGAGAGTCTCATGCCTGCATCACAACACACACACACACACACACATCCGCGGACAGTCCCAGTCTCCGAGCAGAGGACATCTGATCTGATCCAGATCACCGTGTGTGCGTGTGCGTGTGTGACTGACTGCTGAGAGCTGCACAGCTGAGCTCACGTCCTCAACTGTTGATCAACTCATCACTATGCGTCTGTGGAAACATCTGATGGGCATCGCATGTGATGATGATGATGATGATGATGGCGTCGGGAAGGTTCATTTATTCATGCATGATGTGGATGTGGCAAGTAGGCTACTGTATACGCAATGTTACTGCGCTGCTGTAAAAATACCTTTTAATTTATTCAAGAATTCGTAATAAAATACATTTTATACAGTGACTTAGATTTTTTTGTAATTTCTTAAAATAATTTTAAAAAGTAAAATATTATCATTATTCGAAAGAAGAGTTTACAATAACATTTGAAAGAGTAGTCAAATCAAAATCAGCGTGGTGTAGGCTAACGCCATTTTGTTTTCATGTGACAACAAACGGACCCTAATGTCAAGGTCAGCAAGTTTCTTAAAACTATCTATTTATTTGACCTTTTATGACATGGCAAGGTTAGGTCGTCGAATGTAATCACTATTCATGATTCAAACATACATGATACATTTTTGTTTGTTTGTTTGTAGGATTGAAGACAGTCCCCGTGAACCGGAAGTTGCAAACGATTTTTCTCCAGTGCTGTGACGAATTTCCAAGTGAAACGGAATATTGAACAGAGGGCAGGGTTTTACTCTAGCGCTCCTCCTCTCCATCTCTCGCTCATAGCAAACTAACGGTTTGAGGGGAGTGGTTAAGCGTTTCCCCACCCAAGTTGTGAAACCTACGTCATCAGAAAAAGAAACCGTTCCAGACCGGAAGTAACTTTTCAGATTTTGATTAAAGATTACTAAGGTAAAACATTTTTTTAATATATATTCACTTGGACGGATTAATTGTTCACCACAAGATTAGTAATATGCGCTAACAAAGTAAATAGGTTCAATTTTGATTTCACGGGGACAAATAGTAACGTTAGCCTACAGATAATCACGAAGTAAATATTTTAATATGTTTTCCTTTATGGTTACACCACTTGACACATTCCACAAATGAAAACTGAGTGATAATTGCAATTATTGTAAAAACTGTAAAAAAAATAAATAAATAAATAAACAAATAACCTGTTAAAAAAACAACATTTAAACAAAATAGTATTTTTAAGTTACTTTTATGTTTTAAAGTAAAGTTTAAAATGTTTGTTTTAGTAGTACTGTCAAATTGATTAATTGCGATATTCGCATCACATAAAAGTTTGTAGTTTAAAAAATATATTTATATGCATATTTTTACTGTATGTTAGATTAGTTATGATTTATTGATTTGACCGCACTAGTTTACCATCAACCGAAAGTTTTTTATTGTGGATCATAATTGTGGAATAGAATAAAATAGAGTATCCACATCAAAACATAAACCACTGCAGAGTGCAGATCTTAATTGAGCATGTCAAGGGCCAAGGTCATGTGAATTTAGATATTTGCTTAGCTTGCTTTTTTACGCAGGCATGTGAGGCTAATAAATTTGCTCTGGGTCTGTCGTCGGTCTTGAAAGTGAAATTCTTTTTAGGCGGTAAGAGAGCAATAGGATCTCTCAAAATCCAGCCAAATCACCATTACGCTCTTGGCACACCGGAGTACTTTACAAGATTAGATGCCTCATGCACACACAGCTCTTTTATAGCTTAACTGGCATTTACAAATACACTAGTCACCTTTCCTGAATAGACTTACACAACACGTTTTATCGCACAAGCATGCTTCTTTTCAATGACTCAAACTGATGAGCTTTTTTCTTTGCTAAATGATAGAAGTGTTGTTTATTCAGGAGAAGAAGAAGACTACAGTTCTCAGCATGGAAGGTCAAACCGCGATGGAATAACAAGCAATGATCAGCTGTAGAACTTGTGCTTCCATCTAGTGGTGCAGGACTGAATTAGGTTTTAATTTACATCTAGTTGCATAGTTATTTACACACACGACACATACTGCACTAATTTATAATTAAAATGTGTTTCTCTGGAGATTTAAATTCATCCGATTTGGCTTTTCAATTAGATAGACGTGTAATAGATCTTAAGTGTATTCTTCAATATTGCTTTATAACCTTCAAACTTTAGTGATTTTGAGAACACTTTCAGGCAAGGTTTTTTGAACATTGAGCATTTATTTTGTAGTTTGCAGATTCTCGTCTGTCGAGGACATCATTGGCTCTTATTCTCAGATGCCTGTATTTACTTGCACAGACTGTATGTGATCAGTCACCGCAGGTATGTGACATTTATAGAGCTCATTTGTTTATTTAATAAGAAAAAAGTAAGTAAAAAAAAAGAAGTACACAGCAAAATCCCCAGTTTTAAATTAACTCTGCTCAGAGTACATATGGTCCCACTCTAAAGGGTGTTAAAGTAAGGGTACGTTTACACATGACAACGATATGCTTAAAACGGAGAAGATTTTCCTTTGAGTTTTCCGCGTAATGACACCATTGTCAAAACGATCCACATTCACACGGACACGCAAAAAATGACTAAAAACGTTGTATTCTGCTGCCAGGCCATTAGATGGCAATAAAACACTATAGACTGAACACATAATATGCATGTGCATGATGTCATCGTCTTCAGAGGTTTGTGTTTTTGTTGTTTACACAGAAACCGTTTTCAAAAACTTGCACTTGGAAACCTGTTTTCAAAACTTTTGCGTTTTCAGGCCCAAAACGCATAAAAAGTTGTATTTTTTTTTTTAAAGTAGTAAACTGCAGCCGTTAATGCCGGACAAAAGGAGATTCACATCACCATATGGAAAGAAGCGTAACTGGATGGGGAAGCATAGGTTACTGCAAAGCCACGTCTTAGTCTTGGCGAAAGCCGGGTAAAAATTAGCATGAAGTTTTTATTATCTACTCTAACTCACATGTAATGGAAATCATGAATATCTGGATACGTCCAGTTGCTTGGGAAAGACCTTGTGACAGCCAGGAGAGGCAGCTGACAGGAGGAAAGAGACCCCAATGGGGCTGGTAAGGGTTAGCTACCCTTGACGGCAGTATCCAGCTCCGTGTTTACAGGATTCCTGAGACACCCGCCCAAGGCTTCTGAGAAGTTAAAGAGAAAAATACCCCTAGAGTCTGCGAGAGTGGGGGCGGAAGATGACTCAATGTTGGACAACATGGTTAATGACTTAGGAATAGAAACGGATATGAGAATGGAGAGTAAGACTAGTTCAAGATCTGCAATTAGTAAAGTACTTGAACTCCAAGCTTGTGTCATTGATCAGTACTTCTTACGAAGTCAGTCGAATGATATTCAGGGACAGGAAACAAACCACAGCTTGCAAGATATCAGCACCCCTGTCATAGAGGAGAGGAGGGTTTGCACAGTTGGTGATGAACATATTCATACTTCTGAACCCGGTCAGACTAACCAGCATAAGAGAGAAAAGAACCTCAACGGACATAGGCCTGGAGCTTGTGAGAAAACTGGAGCTCTTAGATGGCCAAGAGCTTGTGAGAAAACTGCATGGGATACGGTAAACACAGATCTATGCTTTTGCTAACTGGTACAGTTGAAAAGAAGCTGGAGAAATTTGGGGACATCATTTACGCATACGGAAGTGAGAGGTTTGGTGTGGAAAAAAGGAAGGAAAAAAATACAAACTACTCCAGTAATGTCTAGGCGGCAGCAGAAAATTGAAGGGTTAGTTAGAGAAAGGAGACAGCTGAGGAAGCAATGGAGAGCAGAACAAAGCCAGAAGGAGGGACTCAATCTCTTACAAAAGGCCATAAAAGATATGCTGGCAACATTACGCAAAGCTGAACGCCTACAAAAACGCTACACGACGAAGGAACGTGTGAGGGCTAATTTCTATAAAGACCAATTCAAATTTGTAAAGAAGTTATTCACCAGTGAGAAGAATGGCATTTTGAAAGCATCTAGGGTTGAGCTAGAGAGATACGTATTTGAAGGAAACACATACAGATGCAAAAAGGCATGAGCCTGTCAATTCCATCAGACATTCCACCTATCAACCCACCAGAATACCAAATGGAGGTCTGTGCACCTAAGTGGAAAGAGGTAGAGCAGGCTGTGAGAAAGGCAAGGGCTTCATCATCTCCAGGGCCTAATGGAGTTCCGTACAGAGTGTCCAAGAGTGCTTTAGGAGTTCTGCGAATTCTGTGGAAATTGATAAAAGTGGCATGGGAAAAACAGGTTGTACCTAGAGCATGGCACAGAGCAGGTGGAGTCTTTATACCTAAAGATGCTACAGGCATCAGTCAGTTTCGTCCTATTTCACTATTAAACATTGAAGGTAAGATTTTCTTCAGCATTATTGTCCACCTACCTATTAAAGAAGGGCTGCATTGACACTTCAGTTCAAAAAGCAGGTTTTCCAGGGTTCTCAGGATGCTTAGAATACATTAATGTTATCTGGCAACGAATTCAGTCAGCTAAACAGGAGAGGAAGGAGCTCCATGTGACGTTCCTGGATTTGGCTAATGCATATGATTCAGTGCCACATGAGCTTCTTTGGGCAGAATTTTGCAGATTTTTACTTTTCAGAGTACCACTGTCAAATGCAAAATTAGTGAAAGCCTATTTTGGAGATTTGCAATTTAGTTTCTCAACTCCAGAATTCATCTCTACATGGCAATGCTTGGAGGTATAATAATGGCAGGATGCACCATTTCTCCACTGGCTTTTACGATGGCAATGGAAGTAATCATTAGGGCATCAAGATGGGTAGTAGGAGGAGAACTCTTGGCTTCTGGGATGCGACTACCACCAATCCGATCATACATGGATGACATGACAACCATAACTACAACTGTACCCTTCACTAATCGGTTATTGGGTAAGTCAACTGATAATATTGAATGGGCACGAATGTAATTTAAGCCCTCTAAATCAAGGAGCATCTCGATAGTTAAAGGAAAGGTAGTAGATAAAACATTCTTCATTAATGGTGAGGCCATACCAACAGTTTCTGAGAAGCCAGTGAAGAGTCTTGGGAGATGGTACAATGGTGATCTAAAGGACACAGTTTGAGAAGTTAGACGACAAGCAGTGGAAGGGTTGAAGAGCATAAACAGCTGTGCTCTACCAGGCAAACTAAAACTGGTACTTTCAGTTTGGTCTACTGCCAAAGTTGCTGTGGCCACTGACCGCGTAAGAGGTTTCTTTGACAACAGTGGATAGGCTGGAGGCGTTGATAAGTTCCTCAGCAGAGTGGGGCTTTATAGTAAAAGAATATTGCAGTCTCTGCTTTAACCGAGGAGTTTAAGTGTGCCAAGGTCAGACTGGAAATGACCTTAGTGGAGTCACGCGACAAATGTGTAAGAGAGGCAGCACCTGTGTTAAAAACTGGTAGAAAGTGGTCGGCAAAGAAATCTGTGGTAGAGGCAAAGGCTACCCTTCAAATTAGTGATATCGTGGGACAGGTACAGCATGGAAGAGGGGGTTTTGGGCTTAGTTTAGTTCCTCCTAAATGGCACAAGGCAGGCCCAGCTCAAAGGAGAAAGCTGGTAGTCAATGAGGCGAGTAGGTTGGTCAATGGAAGAAAGTAGGATCAGTTTCCTTATCAGGTCAACATATGATGTTCTCCCATCACTGCAGAACCTAAACCTAGGAGAGGATCCCTCTTGTCCTTTGTGTTCACCTGCCACATTAAGGCACATTCTGACAGGATGTAAGGTGGCTCTTAGCCAAGGTTGGTTTACTTGGCGCCATGACCAAGTACTGCGATGTTTGGCTTTAGCATTGGAAGGCAAGCATAACATGACCAATAAGTTGCCACCTGTTCTAGCACAACATTACACAGGAGCAGAGGAGCAGAAGGTTCACACTCACTTAAAACATTGTAGAACAGACAGAGACTGACTGAACAGAAAGGAACTAAATACAAAGGTGAACAATGAAGACAACAGCTGAAGACGGTGAGTGACGATGATGATGATTGCTGGCAGGTGTGGGCAGAGCCCATCTAACGGAGAGCCTTGGCACTTCCTATTATTAGCCCTATTGTGTATCATCCTGGTTGCAGTTCCATTGGAATTCCACTGGAGGTGATCGCGTGCGAGTGCAGAATGAATGGGAGTCTATGGGGCTAAACGGCTAAATGTGTCTTTTTCACCTGCTTGTCGTTAAATCAACATAGATTTTATTGCTGATTCCGCAAGTTCAATATAGATTACAGGCCAAAAGTGGAATGAACAAGTACTTATGTCCTTTTGATTTCTTACAGGTTAGGCCATTGTTGGCCGGGACGTGCTAGCATTCTGCTATTGTGTGATGTCATCACATTTTTGAACAGATTTTTAGAACAGATAAGTGAACTTAAAAATGCAATTTTCAGGTGAGTGTATTATCTTAACCCTCCCTTTTGAATGCAACTTTCAAATTACTTGACAAAGAATTACATCCTGAGAAAAGTGGATTTCTGGGGGTGAAACCCCATTGACTCCCATTCATTCTGCACTCGACCGCGAGCGCCCCCGCATGGACAGAGACGCGTTACTGCAGCCAGTCCAGAAACCAGAAGTAACCAGCCAGTGCCAATTCTCCTCAATTAGACATTCTCTGGTGTGGGTAATGGTTAAGGAGGTGCAGGTGTGGGCCAAGGAGGATGCTGGGAACTGTTGTGTAGACGGGGACTAACACATGACAGTGACGATGATCATTAGGTGGTGACTGTGACACTTTTCGTCAGTGAAATGATTAGTGATAGTGAATTAGTACCAGTGTAACAAAGTTTAATGAAAAAGGACAAGGAGGTCAGCGGTGACGACAAGTAAACCTTTTTATTAATAAAAATAAACAATTCAACTAATTAAAGTGCTCTCGGCTCTCTGATAACAGAACATGGTCAAAGAGGCAGGACATCGGTGGAGCTGAGTTGCCTGGTTGCTGAAACTATGCCCGCTTAGCTCAACGTGATGAAGTTAGCTCTGGCTAAGAAGCTAATGCTATATGCTACTGGCAGTACCACCTAAAGGGCTATGCAAGTATGCGACTTGCAAATAGTTAAAGTTCATGTTTTTACCCTTCGAAATACTATAATAGTTAAAAGACATAGCCAAAAGTGTCTTTTCAACTTACAATATGTCTCTGAGCGTGTGACAGTGATTCATGCGCATACTGTATATGTTAGTCAGTCATATAAGTTCGTAGAGAGCTTTATTCAGTCCTTTTTAAATTCATTTTGGCCACCTCTCAGAAGAATAAAGGGGTGGATAGACGGAGGAATGAAGGGGTGGATGGACAGAAGAATAAAGGGGTGGATGGATGGAGGAGTAAAGGTGTGGATGTATGGAGGAATAAAGGGGTGGATGGACAGAAGAATAAAGGGGTGGATGGACGGAAGGATAAAGGGGTGGATGGACGGAGGAATGGAGGGGTGGATGTATGGAGGAATCAAGGTGTGGATGTATGGAGGAATCAAGGTGTGGATGGACAAAGGAATGAAGGTGTGGATGTATGGAGGAATGAAGGGGTGGATTGACAGAAGAATAAAGGGGTGGATGTATGAAGGAATGAAGGTGTGGATGTATGGAGGAATAAAGGGGTGGATGTATGGATTAATGAAGGTGTGGATGTATGGAGGAATGAAGGGGTGGATGGACAGAAGAATAAAGGGGTGGATGGACAGAAGAATAAAGGGGTGGATGGATGGAGGAATGAAGGGGTGGATGGATGGATGAATGAAGGGGTGGATGGACAGAAGAATAAAGGGGTGGATGTATGGAGGAATGAAGGGGTGAATGGATGGAGGAATAAAGGGGTGGATGGAAAGAAGAATAAAGGGGTGGATGGATGGAGGAATAAAGGGTTGGATGGACGGAGGAATGAACGGGTGGATGGACAGAAGAATAAAGGGGTGGATGTATGGAGGAATAAAGGGGTGGATGGACAGAGGAATGAAGGCGTAGATGTATAGAGGAATAAAGGGGTGGATGGACAGAGGAATGAAGGTGTGGATGTACGGAGGAATGAAGGGGTGGATGGAAAGAAGAATAAAGGGGTGGATGGATGAAGGAATAAAGGGTTGGATGGACGGAGGAATGAACGGGTGGATGGACAGAAGAATGAAGGGGTGGTTGTATGGAGGAATGAAGGCGTGGATGTATAGAGGAATAAAGGGGTGGATGGACAGAGGAATGAAGGTGTGGATGTATGGAGGAATAAAGGGGTGGATTTACAGAAGAATAAAGGGGTGGATGGATGGAGGAATAACAAAGTTTAAGTTTTGTAAGCTCAAATGCTCACCTTGCTCTGTTCTGTGATGCACGTTTGTGAATCTCCTGTTCAAACTCGTTTATCAAAATGAATGAATCTTTTTCCGAGTCATTTGGTTCATTTAACGAACGAATTGACTTGGAAAAAGATTCGTTCATTTTGAGTTCCTCCACTGAAACTATACAAACGTCTGCCAGTAAACAGTGTGGATATGCCATACATGTGCCGAATCTCGGCCGTGTGCAAGTGAAAAGCATTTAGAAGTAATATAGACAAACTTTTTGGAAAAAATTTTACAACCTTAAAGGGTCAGTTCACCCAAAAATGAAAATTAAGTAATTAATTACTCACCCCCATGCTGTACCAACCCCGTAAGACCTTCGTTCGTCTTCGGAACACAAATGAAGATATTTTTGATTAAATTTGAGAGCTGGATCACAACCACATAGGCTACCTAAGGGAATGAAACTTGACTACAGTGGCTCAACTATAAGTTTATCAAGTGACGAGAATACTTTTTGTGCGAAAAAACAAACAAAAATAACGACTTTATTCGACTATTCCTTTTCTTCCTTGTTGGCCTGAGACGAGACTTCCTTAGATTTCCACGACGCATGCGCGAGAACTGCGATCTCCTTCAACTACTTCAGTTCAGTTCTCGCGCGTGCGTCGTGGAAATCTCTTGAAGTCTCGTCTCAGGCCCAGAAGGAAGAAAAGGAATAGTCGAATAAAGTCGTTATTTTTGTTTGTTTTTTCACACAAAAAGTATTCTCGTCGCTTACGCCCGTTTCACATACACACCGTTTGCAGTGCGTATGCGGTGCATATTTTTTTCCATACCCATGTCAACAGGTTAGAGCTTTCACGCTGCAGTCCGTCGGTCCGTTCCAGTTGCGGTGCGTATACAGCAGTGCAGAGATCGTTGCCGCGCCGAGTCTATTTCTGCTGGGCTGCAAACGCTGAATTAAGTGACTAGCGCACGGTTCGTGGTCAAAATGAACTCAGATTGACCTGAAAATGTTTTAGTTTCACCATACATGCATTTAATTCAATAAAATGTAGTAATCTCACCATAAATGCATTTAATTAAATACTACTTTTCATCTTTTTAATGTAAGACCGGGGGTTTAAGGAAGCAAAACTACAATTTACCTCAACAAGGATATAATGAACAACACTCGTCTCATTCGTGGAGGTGGAAAAACAAGTTCTTTGTGACATGCAAGATTTATTGTTATATTATTATTTATTTATTTTACGGTTCAAGGTCCAAAAGACAGTTTCAGTGGAAGAACTCAAAATGAACGAATCTTTTTCCAAGTCAATTCGTTCGTTTCGTTCGTTTAAAGAACCAAATGACTCAAAAAAAGATTTGTTCATTTGATAAACGAGTTCGAACAGGAGAGTCATGAACGTGCATCACAGAACAGAGCAAGGCGACCATTTGAGCTTATAAAACTTTAAAAAAATATATATATATTGTCTTTTGGACCTTGAACCGTTTGGACCCCATTGAAGTCCATTATAAGGAGAAAAATCCTGAAACGTTTTCATCAAAAACCTGAATTTCTTTTCGACTGAAGAAAGAAAGACATGGACATCTTGGATGACATGGGGGTGAGTAAATTATCAGCAAAAGTTTTTCTAAAAGTGAACCACAAACTTATGTCTAATACCAATAACTCAATGAAAGAACTGATGAATAATAAACATCTCATTTATTATATATACTCTTGTAGGAGAACAGTTTCTTACATCGGGAGATCTCGAGGCATCATCATCATCCACACTGAACCTTTGGTTAAACAGAGTTACAGATTCAAACAGGAATGACCAACATTGTGCATACAAATAAAATAAAAATAAAACGATTAAAATCCAAGTACCTTATTGTCAGACACTGGGGAAATAAACCCATCCGATGGCTAAAGAATGGAAGCGCTTGTAAAATAATCTCAACACAACATTAGAGGAAAAACACACATATTGCACTTGAGTTAGGTGACAAAATGGCCGATGATAAACTAAACTAAACTAAATGTCAACTCCATGCCAACGTAAACTAATCCTCAAGCCAGAGTCTGGAAGTTTGGCCCGTGTTGTCCAGTGTGATGCGTTACAGTAAGAGTGTCGACGATAACTCACAGTTCGGGAACTTTGCAGAGTAATAAAAGTGGCAAATGAGCTGTCGTCTCGTACATAAAACAACTAAAACATCCAACGAACGTGGAAAATAACTTAAAGTACCAATTAAAACGATGCTTCTGTGAAGCGGTTCAAACTAATTAAAACATTTTTCAGCATTTAAACATTTGTACAAGGGCAAAATTGGTTATAAAAGAAAAGCTATAAAGTTTCTATATATATATATTAAATGATCATAGAAAAAATAAAAATATATAAGAATATGCAAGGTTTGTACAATATGTTTGGCAATACACCAGCTTCGACCAACTTCGAAAGATCGACAGCTTTTTAACTAAGGCGAGACTGTCAGACGAAACAATGCCCTCGTTTCTTATTCATCAAACAAAATCCCTTCATCCCAGCTCTCGCCTCTGTCTATATAGAGCAGAGAACTGTCCGTCAATCATGAGCGTGTCAGTATCGCTTTCAACGCGTCTTTGGCTTTACGCTTCAGCATCGTGTGATCTGACGTGTATCAGGTGACGCCTCCAACACAAATAAAAAAGCTCACACACTTGTTGTGGATCTGGATGTGTGAGTGTGTGTGTGGCGCTCATGTGGTGGAGGAATCCACGTACGGAAGGAACTTGGTGAGTTTGTTCGGCGAGCCGACGTTCACACACTCCAAGTCTTCACTCAACCTGAAGAAGATCTCCTGCTCCTTCTTCCTCAGAGTCAGTTCATCCTCCAGGACCTGAGAGAGAACACGTCACACGGTCACTACACAACAAATCACATCCAAACGACAATAACTGACAGTTTTAACTGACAGGATTATGGCGTACAGCTTAAGGGATAGTTCACTTTGAAATTAATTTCTGATATGTTTTAGCTTACCTCAAGGGCATCCAAGATGTAGGCGTCTTTGTTTCCGCTGTAGTTTCAATTTTGATATTTTTAGGTCAAACCGTTGTTGTCTGTCAGTCATATAATGGAGGTCTATGGTCACCACCTCAAAGAGCATGCACAGAGAAGTCAGAATTAAACATGATTTAATGACTCATAAATGTAAGTACACATTGATGGCCTAAGACACGAAACGAGCGGTTTGTGTGAGAAAACGAACAGTATTTATATCGCTCTTGTAACCACAGCCACGTCCAAGTGATCTGAGGACGCGGGCGCTTTGTGGTAAAAACGATATAAATACTGTTCGTTTTCTCACACAAACCGCTCGTTTCGTGTCTTAGGCCATCAATGTGTACTTACATTTACGAGTCATTAAATCATGTATAATTTTGACTTCTCTGTGCATGCTCTTTGAGGTGGTGACCATAGACCTCCATTATATGACTGACAGACAAGAACGGTTTGACCTAAAAATATCAAAATTGAAACTACTGTGGAAACAAAGACACTGATATCTTGGATGCCCTTGAGGTAAGCTAAAACATGCCAAAAATTAATTTCAAAGTGAACTTTATGAAAACCCCAAATTCAAAATTAGAATATTGTGAAAAGGTTTTCATAAGCTGTAATCCGTAATCATTAAAAATATAACAAATAAAGGCTTGAAATGCCTCACATTGCATATAATATATTAGTTTCCCCTTTTAAGTTGAATTACTGAAATCAATGAACTTTTGCACGATGTTCTAATTTTTCGAGTTTCACCTGTAAGTTTTGTTGATAAATAAATAAATAAATAAAATGCCATAATCTACAGTTGTGGTCAGAACTATTAGCACCCCTGGTAAATATGATCAGAAATGGCTGTGAAAATAAATCTGCATTGTAAATCCTTTTGATCTTTTATAAAAAAAATAAAAAAAAATGAGCAGAAGTAAAAGAATTGAAAGAGGAGTCTAAATCGCAACACAAAACACATGGTTTTCTCCAGAACACATGATTATAGGCACTCTTTATATCAGAAGGTGAAAGGTGAAAATCCAGCTTTCAATGTTGTTTATGTGTCTATGTGGTGTTGTTAATATGCTTTAAGACAAACTGTGTGTAAATTCATAATTCATATTCTGTTCACAAGTATTTTCTGCTTAAAACTGCAGTGAACCAAAGACAGTCTCAAAAACACGCTTTGAAATCGCTGGTGTTTCTGACGTCACAAACCACCTTGTAACCAATCAGATCAACGTGTCATCGTCAACCAGTGGATGTCTGAGTGAGTGGAGGCGGGGCTCATTTGCATATTCATAGGACCACGTATACTAAATGAGGCAAGGGTGTCGAGTTACATTCAAGAAGGCATGAACACATTTTTTTTTTTTTTTTTTTATGCATCATTTTAGTGATCAAAGATGCAGGGATACAATTATTGACTACAGGCGGACTTTAAAATATTTCTCTTTTTGTTCAACTTTAATTGGAGCACAGAAAACTTGAACAATATAATATAATATAGTAAAATATAACATACTATAAAAATGCCGTCTGATTAAACCTTCAAGCCTTCATGTCATAAAGAGCATTAGACCAAGAATGTTTAGAATGATGAAGATGGAAATTTTTACCATAATGCAAGTTAACCCCTTAATTGAAAATGTTTGTGTGCGCTCCAGAACGGGTGTAACCTTCACACACACTTCACCCGCAAAAGAAAATCTCCCTCATTTCAACGGCAAAATGTGAATTCAAACATAACCAACACAATTATTGTGGTTAACTCAAATAATTGTGATTAAATCAAATAACTGCAATAAGACAATTCATCGAAGTCTAATATTAAAACAGACATTTTAAACCGTACAATATTACTATTCTGACTGTTTTTCACCAGATAAATGCATGAAGACCATGAGCGGCTCAATCGGACATCCACAAACTTCTGAATGGTTGAGTTCAATTTATGTTTGTTTTTCTGTAATTCAGGTTCCAGACGTGTGTAACTCGGTGTGTGAAAGTGACCTCTGACCTTCTTCCTGGGCTTGAGGTGTTCTCTCCATTCCTTCAGCTGCTGGTTGTGTTGCTCGTCCAGTGACTTCAGACGCTGCGTTTCGTTTTCTATTAGCAGGTGACACTTCTCATTCTGCAGGACACACACACACACACACACACACACACAGTCAGACACGTGAAGTGTGAAACAAAACAACTATCACCACAAAACTTTGAGTTTTCAGGGAGACGCGATGCAACACACAAATGTCAGGTAATACTATAAGTTTACAGTAACAAAATAGTTTTTTAAACTTAGTTTATAGTTAATTCATAGCTTATCTTCTAAAAAAAAAAAAAAGAGTGTGTCAGATAATGTTGAGGTTGAAAACAAAATACACTCAGACATGTATCAAACTATCTTTTCCTTTTGTGTTCTACACAATATGTGTGAATGTAGTGCTGGGTGGTTTGACCAAACAATTATATTATATGATTTATATATACATTTATATCACTTTTATTTTATTATTATACCGGTTTCACAGTAGGCATTACTTTTTTTTTTTTTTCTGATTGGGTGTTATCCACATTTTCTGCTGATTGAGAGAGGAGATACTGCAGTAGACTGAGTGAATATTCTAGAGAAATCCACATTAATACAGGTTTGCACAAAATGACGCTCTTCATAAAGAGGTCCAGCAGGAGGCGCTGTAGGTCTGTCACTCAAACAGCGGTTTCCACGGTAGCGGCTGAACACAAAGCGGTTTCCCGGTAACGACAGTACACAAAGCAGCACAACGCTCATAAATGCTGCTTTATCAGGAAAGATTAAAGCTACACTGTGGGAATATTAGTTTCTGTTCCTCTCAATTCCGATTTCGTTTTAACTCCTACGGTGGCCAATGTAGTCCAAGATTAACATGGCTTCCAGTTCGACCTCGTCCATGAGTGTTAACTCGAACATAAACGCGAAAGGCGAAGCTTGAATTAACGGGTATGTCCCTCTTTGGCTAATGTACTTTCAAGATGGAGACATTAGAACCCCTTACCCGTATGTATTTTCAATGGTATGATATGCGAGAATACTCACGACAATACTTTATTACTTGAACGAAGTAAATATACATTAATGAGATACATATATTTTTAAAAGAACTAAGTGTTTTTAGCTAAGAATAAACTAAATAGGGTTGCCACCTTCAGTGAGGCAAAATAAGGGACACCCATACGCGAGATAAATAAATAATTAAATGAATTTTAAAAAATGTGTCAAGGGTATGGAACTGGTTATTTCAACATGACAACTTGACAGCTCAACAATAAACCAAGAGAAAACATGTGAGCTTGCAACAGAAAACATTTTATATTATTATTTTACTTATTTACTATATATATATATATATATATATATATGAACCAGTAATCATGTTTTTGACAATTTTGCATGGATGGGATATTTTTATTGTTTTTATTTACTCACATTGATTTTGAATTTCATTTTGAAATTGTTATGTAATTGTTTGTCTATTTTTTATTTAAATAATGTAGCACTTTTAAAACTTTCTTTTAATTGCCATAAAGTGTGTATTACAGATATGACCATAATTTAGTATGCATATATGGTTAATATTTAATAATACCAATTATAATGTATTTATTAATCTGTTTAATAACATTAACAAATATAATAGCTGTCTACCAAGCTTTGACAAATGTATGGAATAGTATTAATGTTATATATTTATTTTTCAAAGAAAAAAACAACAACAAAAAACAATAGGCCTATACCGCATGTTCTCTAGACTCGTCACCATGGAAAAAAAGACACTAAAATGCATTCATGCGCAAATTAACTACTCTACCTTTTTCTTGTGAAATTGATTTTATTATAATTACTATTAGTAGCCTATTATCTATAGGCTACTATAAAATCCTTATTTGTTTATTCATCTATGTAAAATTATGTCTGTTGATATGACTATTTGTATTATTGGTAAGAAAATCTATTTATGTATTTATTTATGTATTCAGACAGGATGACATTCTCTAGGTTTTTAATTTCTCCACAACATGCACATTTTTATTATTAAATATGTATTAAATATATATCTCTCTTATTTCTAATGATAACTTATTTAGGCTACTCATTGCCACTGACACTTTCCAGTATTTGTTTCCTCCCACTCTCGTCGGTACTTTTGCACACACTTCGTTTCAGAGGTGGACGCATCAAGACCCGCCCTCTTCTGACTCTGATTGGCCCTGAACCTGATGGTATATTAAACAAACCAATCAAACCAACAATGACAGCGAGTATTTCCCAATCAAGGGTAGAATAGGACGAGTCTTCACAGAATGCGGGTGGCATAATTTGCATGGGATCATGCGTTCGGAAATACGGGACAAACCGCGTCCCGTATTGATTCAAAACGGGACGCGCTGTTTACTTCACAAATACGGGACGATTCCGTATTTTAAGGGACGGGTGGCAACCCTAAAACTAAAAGAGTTACACAGTGTAGCTTTAAATGAAAATAACGTTGAAACTCTTCTAAAGACTGTAGGTTCACTTCAGAAACATTCATTTAAAAACACCCGCGCCACGATTTTGAAACATGCAGTGCTCATGTTTATTCAGCGATGTCAAACAGTGTTAATATTGAGAACCAATGTGTGTGGGAAACACTGTAATATAATTTGACAGCTATCAATTATAGTGTAACCCATCCATCTTCACCTTTACAGTAACACACACACACACACAGCTGTGTATGACCAGTGCAACAGTGAAAAGGCCCCCTCAAACAGACAGAGACACTGGTATTGCGGTATATTAAAAATTCATATCATAACAAAAATAAACACTAGGGCTGGGTATTGACACAAATTTCACAATTCGATCCCGATTCGATTCAATATCGATTATTTTGGATATCAGTTACAATAAATGGCAAATTTTCTCAAGGGAATCAAATCTCTTAACTAATGCTGTAAACTATGGGAGTCTAGTTGTAGCCTATAGACTTCATTAGCCTAATATGAAGATAATAATAAACTGTTTTGTAGCTATACAAACACTTAAATTACACTTTTATTTATTTTTATAATAAGAAGATTATATGAAATATAAACATTTAAATGGTGGCTGTCATAAAAACTTGCCAGATTTATTCAAATATGCATTAAATATTGAAGAACATTAAGATTATAATGCATATGTAATATGGTGTATATATTTAGCAAAATGCTCCTCTCTAGAGTTATTTTTCTAGCTGACTAACGAGTTTATGTGGGTTTTCTGAGGTAAATATGACGATTGATTACGAGCTGTTTAACTGACGTCTTTCCACGGTTGAAACGCTGATTGAGCGAATCAATGTGACATGATACGGATTTAGATAAGTTGTACTCTATCTTTAACACACTTTCAGATGCTCGTTCATGTTTATTTCGCGCTGTAACTGGTATTATTAAGCCGGAAGAGAGATCAGCGCTGCTAAGAGCGATCTCACGCCACAGCGCCAAAACGTTATTCATGTTTTTGAATTTCTAAAGAAAATGGACGTAATTTGAAAAATGACTTTGTTTCATATCAATAGTAACAAAGGGCAAAGATTATTGCGATTTTTCGGATGCGCGCAGCCGCGATACATAGTTCAATTCATTCAAATGAAACAGGATGACTAATCGATTCTTGAGATTTAAGAATCGATATCGGTTCGTAAAAATGAGAATCGATTAGTATCGAGAAATCGATATTTATTACCCAGCCCTAATAAACACCGCTATGAACCGGTCTACCGCCCAGCACTGTGTGAACGGGGCTGAAGAAGAGGAGAGTGTGTGTGACCTGCAGCTGCTGAAGCTCTCGGCTGTTCCCCTCACACTGGCTGATCATCTCTCTCATCTGGTTGTCATGTTTCTGCTGCTGGTGCAGTCGCTCGGCCTTCTGCCTCTTCTCCTCCAGCCTGGTGAACTGAACACGAGAGAGAGAGACACGTCTCAGAGAGGACACACACACAAACACACGGGCCGAGAGAGGAGTCTCTGAGAGGACACACACACACTTCACCTGCTTGATCTTCTCGCGGTCTTCCGCTGAGTTTCCGGTGGAGTTGATCTTCAGGCTCTTCTTGAACATCACCATGCGTGTCTTGCCCTCGCTGCGCTGGATCTTCGGGAGTCTGTTCTTCTCCTGTTGCTGTCGAGCTTTGAGGATCTCAATCATGCGCTGGTTATAACACTGCATCTGTTCCTGTTCCTGAGACCCCACACACACACATGGGTCAGTGTCAGAGCACTAACACACAGCACAAGCTTTAAACACACTGAGACAACACACACACACACCTTCTCGTGTTTCTTGAGGAGCTGGTGTCTCTGCATGAAGTACTGGTCCTTCAGCTGCTGTTTGAGGAGCTGGTGTCTCTCGTGCAGGTTCTTCTCTTCCATGTCCCAGAGAGTGGACTCTCGATCTGAGGGAAGAGGAGAGCGCTCGGGTTAGAGGCGCCGTCTGCATTCAGCTCTTCGGAAACCGTGACTCTCGGTCTGCACTTATACCTCTGAGTAGAGCCTGTTTCTTCAGGAGGCAATCGCGCTCCGTCTCGGAGATTTCCCGCTTGTTTTCAGCAATGATCCTCTTCAGAGTCGAGTCCAGATGATCCCTCTGATCCGCAAGGAACTTCTCTTCCTGAACAAAGAGCCGGAAAGAATGAAAGTCAGACCTCTTTGGTCCTTTCCTAGTGTTTGATTGGCCATTGAAATGGATGATTCTGTCCATGATAAACAAACCTCGTTGGATTTCAGCTGTTGAAAGTTGTTCATTTTGGCCTTCAAACTGTCTTTCCTCTGATTCCTGGGCAGTTTCTCCACTTCTTGTTTGACCTGAGACCAAACGAGGGTAAGTGTTTTACTTCAAACTGGAAAATTCAACACAAGAGTTATCTAGAATGGCCCCATAACGGGCTGTGTGGTCACGTGACGTGGCGTTACTCTAATCAGAAGAAACATCTGGAATAAAATAGCGGACCGCTTGAATGCTAGATCAACAGATTTTAATATTTTAGACACATGATGATGCGGACTCTTGCACTAGTTTATATTGTAAGCAAGAGAGCATTACGTGGGATGTTAGCGACTTCATATTTCATCATCCAAGTCAAACATATTATTTTTTAGATATTTACTCCTCTTCAGAAAAATTTCAATTTGTCAATTTCGATGTCAAATTCATCGCCACCATTCGAAAAATAATCATATTTTTTACATTATCATTAGCAAAATAAAAAAAAAATTATCATTTTAGCAATTATTTGATTAACGAGATTTACAACGAAGCCAGGTTTCAATATACATTACATTAAAATAGTAAAGTTCTAGAATATTAGTTACACATTCAAATATATGAATGAATATATTTCATATTTATAATGGAAATTACCAAAAACATTAATTTGATATCAACAGTTTCGTGCAACAGTTTCTAACCCTAACCATAACCCTAACCCTAACGTTTGGGAAATCATTGAAATTGAATGTTTGGGGCCAATAAAGTATATTTTGAATATATATGTGTGTGTGTGTATGTTTGGGGTGTAGCTCACTCGCCTCCTTCTTCTTGTGCTTCATCTGGTCCTGGAACTTGCTGTAGGCTTTCTCTTGCTCTGTACGGATGCGTTTGCCCTCGTCCCGCAGTCGTGTGGTGTGGTCCATCTCCATCTTCTCTATGGTCTGCTTCTGCTGCTTCTCCAGGGTCTCCAGCTCCGTGTCAAAGAACTTCTTCTTGGCCTGTGAGCAAAGCCGCAGAACAACACATCAGCGCTGGTCAACATTTCAACTGCATGAAGTCACGGTTCCAGACTGCAGCCAAATTGGTCACATATGTATGGAAGCTTGTTTCCGCCACAGAATGAAAAATAAAAAAAGGTAACTGACTTTATATCTCACAATTGTGACTTTTTATCTCACAATTCTGACTTTTTTTCTCACAGATGTAAAGTCAGAATTGCGAGATATAAAGTCAGAATTGAGATATAAAGTCAAAATTTTGAAATATAAAGTCAGAATTGCGAGATATAAAGCCAGAATTGTGAGATATAGTCAGAATTGCGTGATATAAAGTCAGAATTGCGTGATATAAAGTCAGAATTCCGTGTTATAAAGTCAAAATTGCGAGATATAAAGTGAGAATTGATTGATATAAAGTCGAAATTGTGTGATATAAAATCAGAATTGCGTGATATAGTCAGAATTGCGAGATATAAAGTCAGAATTGATTGATATAAAGTCGAAATTGTGTGATATAAAGTCAGAATTGCGAGATATAAAGTCAAAATTTTGAGATATAAAGTCAGAATTTTGAGATATAAAGTCAGAATTCCGTGTTATAAAGTCAAAATTGCGAGATATAAAGTGAGAATTGATTGATATAAAGTCGAAATTGTGTGATATAAAATCAGAATTGCGTGATATAGTCAGAATTGCGAGATATAAAGTCAGAATTGATTGATATAAAGTCGAAATTGTGTGATATAAAGTCAGAATTGCGAGATATAAAGTCAAAATTTTGAGATATAAAGTCAGAATTTTGAGATATAAAGTCAAAATTGCTTGATATAAAGTCACAATTCCGTGTTATAAAGTCAAAATTGCGAGACATAAAATCAGAATTGCGTGATATAAAGTCAAAATTGCGTGTTGTAAAGTCGCAATTGCGAGATATAGTAAAAATTGCGAGATATAAAATCAGAATTGCGTGATATAAAGTCAGAATTGATTGATATAAAGTCGAAATTGTGTGATATAAAGTCAGAATTGCGAGATAAAGTCAGAATTGCGAGATATAAAGTCAGAATTGAGATATAAAGTCAAAATTGCGTGTTGTAAAGTCAAAATTGCGTGATATAGTCAGAATTGCGTGATATAAAGTCAGAATTGATTGATATAAAGTCGAAAATTGAAAGATATAAAGTCAGAATTGAGTGATATAAACTATTCTCAGGGAGAAAAAAATTTTACAAGTTGAACGAGTAGGCTACTAGTATCATGAATCCATTTTTCAAAAATTTTATATGGTCGCTTATGTGCGAGTGGACGCTCGCGCAACAGAACGCCGTTGCATCAACTGCTGCACTTATGTTCAAAATGAACGAGTGAGCTACATCATGAACTCGCCATAGACATTAATGAAGAGAAGTTGCTCCGGCTACAGTGTTCTTCCGTGTTCTTTTACAACTGCAGCTCTACAAACAAAAACTTGGTTTCCCTGTTTACGCCTGCCGGTTTCTTTAGCAAGCGGAGATATTCATAGCCGTAGAACCCTTCAGTTTAGCTAACTTTCAAGCCAGAAACTTCACATATTTATATTCATGTAAGTTAGGCTTGTGGGGCGTCATGGGGGCGTCTTTTAACCTATATTTAAATCATCAAAATTGTAAACGTATACTTTGACTGCCTGTTGCTATGGTTACTCACAGCTGATGTAGCAAGCGCATTTATTTATTAATTTCGAAAGGTAAACAGTCAGTTTCACCAGAACTCCTTTACTAGGTGTCCTCTAGACATTTTTTTTTTTGGATATATAAACATATATACACACACACACAGTGTTTTTTTTTCTTTCTTTTTGATATATAGACATATATACACACACACACAGTATACACAGTACAGTTTTTTATATGTATATAGTACATTTTTTACCCCATTTACATGTGATGTCTTAAGAAGGCCCGTTCATAACGTCTTTAAAGTGAGCTTAACTGTCTTCACAACTACAAACACGCAGTGTGTTCAGCGTAAAGCTGCTTGTGCTGGAGATCTGTGACTCTTACATTCATCTCCTGGTCGAATCTGCGCTGCATCTGTTCCCGCTGGTCCTTCAGCTTCAGGTTGAGCACGACCTGGGCACGATGCTGCTCTTTCTGCAGGAGACGAAGGTCTCGCAGCTCCTGGCGCCTGTGTGGATCAATCAACGCAGACGTCAGAATCGCTGAATGGAAGTCAATGGGCACCAAAACTACAGTACTCAACATTTGAAGTACATGAATTTCGAACAATACCCGTTCTTGTCTTAGGACGGCTTTTTTTGATCCACTTCAAATGTTTGGTTACTAACATTCTTCAAAACATCATCTTTTGTGTTCAGCAGAAGAAGTGGAACAACATAAGTAAATGATGACGCAATTTTCTTTTTTGGGTGGCCTATCCCTTTAAGCTGAAAATGTGAAGTCTCCCGCCAACCAAAGAATGTCTAGAATGCAGCAATAGTCTGTTCTTCCACAGAGAGCACTACAGAGGGCTCATGGGAAAGACACCCCCACCTCATTCATTGCATGACTTCACTGACAGCCAGAGACCAGAGGAATGTTCCACACAGATATTTAATGTGGGGGTAGATCTCAAGCCCCAGTCATATTTCATCACCAAACCAAAAGAAATACATTGCATTTTGCTTGAGGACAATGAAGTCTATTATTAAGAAGGCTGATTTTGTGTTTTGATTTTGAGGTCAAATATGATCCGGACATGTTTGTTGTGAGACTGAAGTGAAGCTGTGCTATGTGTGTTTCATGCAGGACACGATCACACCACTAGATGGCAGCAGTGGCATTGTTTGTAGGTGCGGACCGAGAGCAGCGTGTGTGTGTGTGTGTAATCTACTACCACCAGCTGAGGTGCTTCAAGAGAGAAGGCTAGATTGAAAGGTTCACAAGGATTCAGATGATGGATCTGTTGAAGGGAGATTTGAGCTCTTGTTTTGCCCTTTAAAAGTGGTCCACTTCCTCTGGCTGTACACAAAGTTCCCCTTGTGTATTAATGTCCCATTCGGGACGGACAAGGTCTTGGACCTGAGACCTAAAATAGCCTGTTTACTCCGCTGAGATGCAAGATCAAGTAGAAAACTTTTCCTCTTAAAAGGTTAGTTCATCATTCTGTCATCATGTACTCGCCCTCATGTTGTTCCAAACCTGAAAGACTTTTGTTCATCTTTGAAATACAAATGTTTCTTTTTAATGAAATCTGAGAGCTTTCGGTCTCACCATTCACACTACACATAACTAACACTTCCACTTTTATTCACATATACACATTCAACTACGCCCACATATGGTGAATGGAAGCTTAAGCATGTTCGCTTGACATGCAAGAACCAATGAGGTTAAATCTCGTGTTAAGCATCACGTTTGAGATTTAGCAAGAAATAACAAAACAAATGAGGTTTGTTCTCGCGTGTCAAGCCGGTTAAGCTTTTGTTTATGCTCGCTGATCAATATTTGAATTAGTGCTAATATTTTATTGCTAATATTTTATATAATATTTAATATTTAATCGCGATTAATCGCATTGATGTCACAGTTAACTCACGATTAATCGCATTGATGTCATAGTTAACTCGTGATTAATCACATTGATGTCATAGTTAACTCACGATTAATCGCATTAATGTCATAGTTAGCTCGCGATTAATCGCATTAATGTCATAGTTAACTCGCGATTAATCACATTGATGTCATAGTTAACTCGCGATTAATCGCATTAATGTCATAGTTAGCTCGCGATTAATCGCATTAATGTCATAGTTAGCTCGCGATTAATCACATTAATGTCATAGTTAGCTCGCGATTAATCGCATTAATGTCATAGTTAGCTCGCGATTAATCGCATTAATGTCATAGTTAGCTCGCGATTAATCGCATTAATGTCATAGTTAGCTCGCGATTAATCGCATTAATGTCATAGTTAACTCGCGATTAATCGCATTGATGTCATAGTTAACTCGCGATTAATCGCATTAATGTCATAGTTAGCTTGCGATTAATCGCATTAATGTCATAGTTAGCTCGCGATTAATCGCATTAATTACATAGTTAGCTCGCGATTAATCGCATTAATGTCATAGTTAGCTCGCGATTAATCGCATTAATGTCATAGTTAGCTCGCGATTAATCGCATTGATGTCATAGTTAACTCGCGATTAATCGCATTGATGTCATAGTTAGCTCGCGATTAATCGCATTAATGTCATAGTTAACTCGCGATTAATCGCATTGATGTCATAGTTAACTCGCGATTAATCGCATTAATGTCATAGGTGACTCGCGATTAATCGCATTGATGTCATAGTTAGCTCGCGATTAATCGCATTAATGTCATAGTTAGCTCGCGATTAATCACATTAATGCCATAGTTAGCTCGCGATTAATCGCATTAATGTCATAGTTAGCTCGCGATTAATCGCATTGATGTCATAGTTAACTCGCGATTAATCGCATTGATGTCATAGGTAACTCGCGATTAATCGCATTAATGTCATAGTTAGCTCGCGATTAATCGCATTAATGTCATAGTTAGCTCGCGATTAATCGCATTAATGTCATAGGTAACTCGCGATTAATCGCATTAATGTCATAGGTAACTCGCGATTAATCGCATTGATGTCATAGTTAACTCGCGATTAATCGCATTAATGTCATAGTTAGCTCGCGATTAATCGCATTAATGTCATAGTTAGCTCGCGATTAATCACATTAATGTCATAGTTAGCTCGCGATTAATCGCATTAATGTCATAGTTAGCTCGCGATTAATCGCATTAATGTCATAGTTAGCTCGCGATTAATCGCATTAATGTCATAGTTAGCTCGCGATTAATCGCATTAATGTCATAGTTAACTCGCGATTAATCGCATTGATGTCATAGTTAACTCGCGATTAATCGCATTAATGTCATAGTTAGCTTGCGATTAATCGCATTAATGTCATAGTTAGCTCGCGATTAATCGCATTAATTACATAGTTAGCTCGCGATTAATCGCATTAATGTCATAGTTAGCTCGCGATTAATCGCATTAATGTCATAGTTAGCTCGCGATTAATCGCATTGATGTCATAGTTAACTCGCGATTAATCGCATTGATGTCATAGTTAGCTCGCGATTAATCGCATTAATGTCATAGTTAACTCGCGATTAATCGCATTGATGTCATAGTTAACTCGCGATTAATCGCATTAATGTCATAGGTGACTCGCGATTAATCGCATTGATGTCATAGTTAGCTCGCGATTAATCGCATTAATGTCATAGTTAGCTCGCGATTAATCACATTAATGCCATAGTTAGCTCGCGATTAATCGCATTAATGTCATAGTTAGCTCGCGATTAATCGCATTGATGTCATAGTTAACTCGCGATTAATCGCATTGATGTCATAGGTAACTCGCGATTAATCGCATTAATGTCATAGTTAGCTCGCGATTAATCGCATTAATGTCATAGTTAGCTCGCGATTAATCGCATTAATGTCATAGTTAGCTCGCGATTAATCGCATTAATGTCATAGGTAACTCGCGATTAATCGCATTAATGTCATAGGTAACTCGCGATTAATCGCATTGATGTCATAGTTAACTCGCGATTAATCGCATTAATGTCATAGTTAGCTTGCGATTAATCGCATTAATGTCATAGTTAACTCGCGATTAATCGCATTAATGTCATAGGTAACTTGCGATTAATCGCATTAATGTCATAGGTAACTTGCGATTAATCGCATTAATGTCATAGGTAACTCGCGATCAATCGCACATTTTTATCTATTCTAAATGTCTTTTGATTTCTTTTTGTTACATTATTTTAAACTCATTTTAATTCTCTTGTCAACATGGAAAAGTGGATCGGCTTGTTTAGTGCAAATGTTTTTTTATTATTATTATTGAAAATAACATTGGAATAGTGTTCAATTTCACACTAACATATATAAATAATCTCTCACACAATGTAACACTGTCTATCAATAAAAGGGTGAAAGAAATACTGACGAGGTCCTGATATTGACGAGGGGGTGGAGAATTCGCATCATCTGTGTGTGTGTGTGTGTGTGTGTGTGTTTGCTTGGCCATCATCAAGTGGTGTTTCAGACTGGATGTGCTGCGATGATGATAGCTCAGTTCACAACGACAAAACACACAGATCACTTGGTCTTGTCAATGGGACAATTTGGCAACTTTTTAAAAGTAAACTTTCCATTCCGAATCTTAGGGCATCCATTTCGGCGTCTCGCGCTCGTCATCCACTCAAACGTAACGTTACTATTTGGCCGGCTCGCAAGCCGAAACGAGTGTGTGCGGCACAAAACGTCCTCGCGCTGCGAATCTGAAACCCATTCATTTCAATGGCTTGCGCCGCGCGAGGACGTTTTGTTGCTTCTTCGAAAAGCGCAAGCGGATCTAGCTGGAACGGAAACAAAACAACAGGCACGCCGCAAACACACGTTTGGGCTTGCGAGCCGGCTTTGAGTGGATGACGAGCGTGAGACGCCGAAATGGATCAGGACGCATGCCGCGTCCTGTTGCAAAAGCATGTGAAAAACATTAAACAAGACCGTTAATCGCGCAATAAAAAAAATTAACGCCGTTAAAATGGGTTTGCGTTAACGCCGTTAATAACGCGTTAAACTGACACCCCTAATTTGAATAAAAGCCTACATTCAATCTGTTCCTCATATAAAATGATTGTGTTTTCAGAAAATGTGAACTAAACTGATTGATTAAGTTCATGTGGATTCATTTTACAATCTCTTTATGGACTTTTTTTGAAGCGACAGTAGTAGTTGCGTAGACTGTCAACGGACGGACAGAAATCCCTCAGATTTCATTAATCATATCTTCGTGTGTGTTCCCGAAGATGAACAAAAGTCTTACATGAGTGAGAATGAGAATTTTCTAATTTTTTCAAAAAGCTTGATTAAAGCGAGTGATGGCGTGGACTTGCCTGAGGAACCTCATCTCCTCGTCTTTCTTCTCATCATCGGTGATGATTTTGGAGGTGGTGATGCTCACCTCGACACCGTCAACCAAGAACTTACGGGTGCGTTTGAGCGTCTTCTTGGAGTCCTGTTAAAAAAACAAATGCATTTAAATGAGAGAAACTAAGAAACAGAAACTGTGATGGGTGTGGTAGCAAGATTGAAGGGAACTGTGGATGGGACATGGCTTGGCGACGTGAAGGAACTAGCACTGATAGAACTAGAAGCGTAAGGAACGGGTGGACTGGACAAAGAAAGAAGAAATGAGAAACTGAGACAAAGGGCATGAACAGGAAGCAGTGCGATTTCTGGTATCCTGTAAAGCCAGTTCTGACAGGAAGTGTCAGTGGCTCATGAACGCATGATTGAGAGATTATGAGGGTTAATCTCACAAATCCATCGTGCCATCCTTTTTATGGAAATGTAATAAGCAAGTCATTGCTGTAATGAGAAAAAATAATAAATAATATATTATATTTGTTGGATTACAAACTAACTAACATAAAAGGCAAAGATGTTTTGTAGTTTCAGAGCCACTGAATTCAATTAATTTATTTAGACACAGTTGCAATCGTATTTTATTGGATCTTGTCATATAAATGCCGTCACTTTTCAGCAAACAACACAAAGACTCGTGTCTATTTAACCCAGCTGAGCAAACAGCCACATCCTCTGTCGTCTTCATGCCGTACACTCGATAGTGAGTCGAAGCCTGCTGTCCGAAGCGCGCAAACCTTGCACTTCCTGCGAGGTGGTTTTGGTGGTAAAGTGTGCATATGTGCACTAATGTTTGCTAAAATCATTGTTGAACCATTTTTGATCGTGCAGCATCAAAACTAAAGGATAAGAGAGAGTTAAACTTCTGAATCATACTGGGAAAATGGCAAACATGAGAAAAGAAGCTGTTCTCTGGAGTCACAAACAAATCCTCAGTGACTGATGCACAATACTGAATGGACCAGAGACAAAGAGCGTTTGAGAGAAATGGATGGAAAATCTGACACAGGCGAGCACTTTGAAACATGCAACAAATGAATTGACTTCATTTAAAGTAATGTTCAGGGTTCAACACCAGATTCACTCATGATGAGTCTATGCGGATAAAACATGTTTAACTACTCTACCTAGATGATCACACCTCAAACTAAATCTTTTAGATGAGACATATTTTTTTTATTATAATTTTGTAAATCAACAGCATATCAGGGATGGTACTGATAAAAAATACAGTAAAAAAATGTAATGTACATTTTAGAGCTGTCAAACGATTAATCGCGATTAATCGAAATTTGTGTTAACATAATATATGTGGGTGCACTGTGTATAATTATTGTGTGTGTGTATATATATATATATATATATATATATATATATATAAATAAATACACACACACACATGCATGTATATTTAAGAAAAAAATATTATTTATATATAAAATATTTATATTTATAAATAATATAAATGATATATAAGTCTATATACAGAATATACATGAAAATATTTCTTAAATATATACAAGCATGTGTGTGTATTTATATATATAAAATAATTATACACAGTGCACCCACATATATTATGTAAACACAAACTTTTATTTTTAATGCAATTAATCGCGATTAATCGTTTGACTGTCCTAATATATTTTAAAATGTACATTATTTCTGTGATGGAAAAGCTGAATTTTCAGACAGCACTAATCGAAATCGAAATCTTTAAAGTCCCCATGAAATCAAAATTGAACCTATTTACTTTGTTAGCGCATATTACTAGTCTTGTGGTGAACAATTAATCCGTGCAAGTGAATATATATTAAAACAAATGTTTTACCTTAGCAATCTTTAATCAAAATCTGAAAAGTTACTTCCGGTCTGGAACGGTTTCTTTTTCTGATGACGTAGGTTTCACAGTTTGGGTGGGGAAACGCTTAACCACTCCCCTCAAACCGTTAGTTTGCTATGAGCGACAGATGGAGAGGAGGAGCGCTAGAGTAAAACCGTTTGCAACTTCCGGTTCACGGGGACTTTAAACTATATTATCGCCCATTTATTAAAAGTTGCATATATAGTTCATTCTCTACTCTACTTGCAAACATACTGTAAACTCACGTAAAGAAATATAGCAAATCTCAAATGTGCAACTATTTATATCGTTACAAAATATAAATAATAATAATAATAATAATAATTCATCACATTTATATAGCGCCTTTCTGGACACTCAAAGCGCTTCACATAGAGGGGGGAATCTCCTCAACCACCACCAGTGTGCAGCATCCACCTGGATGATGCGACGGCTGCCATAGTGCGCCAGAACGCTCACCACACACCAGCTTACTGGTGGAGAGGAGACAGTGATGAAGCCAATTGGTATATATATATGGGGATGATTAGGAGGCCATGATGGACAGAGGCCACTGGGCAAATTTGGCCAGGATGCCGGGGTTACACCCCTACTCTTTCGAAAGACATCCTGGGATTTTTAATGACCACAGAGAGTCAGGACCTCGGTTTAACGTCTCATCCGAAGGACGGTGCTCTTTTGACAGTATAGTATCCCCATTACTATACTGGGGCGTTAGGACCCACACAGACCACAGGGTGAGCACCCCCTGCTGGCCTCACTAACACCTCTTCCAGCAGCAACCTGGCTTTCTCAGAAGGTCTCCCATCCAGGTACTAACCAGGCTCAGCCCTGCTTAGCTTCAGTGGGCAACCAGTCTTGGGCTACAGGGTGATATGGTTGCTGGCTAAACTATATTATAACAGAGAGGAATATAGTACATCCAAATTAATCCACGTACACACGGTATACTCAAATGGATCAGTTATATAGTATATCAGTCTATTGCTTGTATTGTTGCAAAAATGAAACTCGCCTACACTATCATCTGCTGAATGCGGTTAGAAGGCATGAAGTAAAAATACTATAAACATTAACATGACTTTCTGTAAATCTGCTTAGGCTTCAGGGATACCTGGAAACACTTTGTTTTTGCAGGATTTTGCTTTGTTAAACCTATAAAACAGAAACTACAGCATAAATTGTAGGGTTGTCCATAAATTGCAGGACTGTTGCTTGGCAAGATACTTCGGAAAGCAACCTGTAATTCTAAAATCAGTCGGTACATCATTTCTAAGAAAAGAGCTTTGAAAAAAAGAGACTGACATGACACTAAACATGACATAACACCTGTCATGAACATGAAGGAGTCTTTATGAATGTTCATGACTGTTGTCATTAAGTGTCATTCGGTAAATTATGACACTTTTAATGCAAAGTTGACATTGTTTAAAATGTCTTTGTTATGACAACTTGACATTAACAAAGAAATCATAACCTGTTAACCTGACATCTTTATAACTAGTCCAACGTGTTCCACTTTACTTGAGGTAAGGGGAAATATTAATGACACTGTTGTTTGACAGCATTTGACAGTGTAATAACCCTTAATGACATCTTTATAACTAGTACAATGTGTTCCACTTTACTTGAGGACAAGTAAAATATTCATGACAGAGTTATGGTGTCACAGTTAAAACCAACCATAACATATGACAGGGTAATGTAATGTTAACACAAAGCTAAATAACTTCTTTAAGTTTGAAAATTAGACCTGTTATGACATTTTTGTGACAGGTTATAATTTCTTGGTTAAAGTCAAGTTGTCATAACAAAGACATTTTAAACAATGTCAACATTGCATTTAAAAGTGTCATAATTTACCGGATGGCGCTTAATGACAACAGTCATAAACATTCATAAAGACTCCTTCATGTTCATGACAGTGTCATGTCAGTCTTATGCATACCCCTTCAAATAAAGTGTTACCATTCTTCGTAATAACGGCTATTTTAATCGTTTTACTGACAATGCTAAGCAAAGCCCAACTCATTTCTGGTTTGGTGTCAATGAAGGGCTACTTGAGGCTTAAATATATGTAAAGCACACACATCGATCCATCCAGCGGTGCAGAGAGAGCTCATTCATGATGCGTGAGACAGGCTGGACTCTGTTTGAGCTCTGTACCTTCACTGTACTTCTGTGTGTACGCCGGTCGACCCGCCCAAAGCACGTTCCACCAGCTCTCATAAACAGGGCTCTGTTCTACGGTGGCCCGACTGAGGAGACCGTGAACAGAGGACCACATAGAGTGGAAGTGAGAGTATTAGTAAAGCAAGTATGTTAAAGAGTGTCATTATAGACTACATAAAATTATGAGAACTTTATAATTGTGTGCTTGGGACATGGGACTTTTTTTGTTATTAGGCGTTGAAAATTTATATCATAATTTGGATTTAGCTTTATCGGCCAATACATCGGTTACCGGCTTTCAAATATTAAGAATTATCGGTTATGGGCCCAAAATGTTTTATCAGTGCATCCCTAGTTTGGTTGAACAAGAAGTTAATAATATTATACGTTTTGTCTCATGGAAATGCACATTTAACACATTTAAGCATTGAGTTGGAGTAGGGATGCAGATGTAAATTTACTTAACAACAGTAACAACTATAAGAAGTGCAATAGATAAATACAGTAAAACTAAAAAGATCCTGAAAGCACAACTAGGACCGTGCTCTTCTATAACCACTGCTAAACCATCAGGACTTCCATGGTAGAAACCATCTATGTGGTTTCTAACAACATGGATTCTATAAAACTATGGATTTTGAACATGCAGGGCCTAAAATTAACATTCAACAAGCGCCAAATGAGAGATCACGTTTTTGATTATTCGAATACAGCAATCGTCACTCAGGCGAACGAGCACAGATTTTCCTTTAAATTTTGTCTTTTGCCAGTGATTGCCATTAACTGTCGGCAAGTGGGAAATCAGAGCTAAAATCATGTGTGGGAAGCATTAGTCGCACCAAAAACAATTTGTATTAGAAACTTTCCAGATCACTATGCTTTAATAGAGATTACTGGCGCAAATATGGCCAATTTATACAAAACCAAAACAAAATGTACACACACTAAACTAGTAGTGTATGTCATAAAAATCAGGGATGCACTGATATGAAAATTTTGGCCGATATCGATAACCGATAAATTTATATTTGAAAGCCGAAAACCGATATATTGGCCAATAAATTTAAATCCAAATTTTTACATCATTTATATAATGTCCCAAACACACGATTATAATGTTCTCATAATTTTATGTCATTTATATCACAGACTTGTGCTGCACATGTTGACTGTTTTTTTCCCCTTTTCCAATCATATTTCAAGCAAAAAACCATCAAAGTGTCTCAGCTGGAGGAAATAATCCATTATTTATCGGCCAAATTTTCTTATTGGGCCGGTAACGATAACATTAAAAATGAACATATATCGGCCGATACCGATATGGTGGCCGATATATCGTGCAACCCTACTAAAAACAAACAAACAAAAAAAACCTATGCATTTTGTCCATTCATTGACACAACAGCGGGGGTTTGGGGGCCTTAAAATTAGAGCCCGACCGATAAAAGATTTTGAAGGCCGATACCGATACAAATATTTTTTGCTTTTAAAATCCGTTATTCCGATATTTTTTATTTATTTATTTTATTTCAGAAACGCGCAACAAAACATTAACAGATTTCCCTAACATTAGTAATTTGTAGTTATTATGAGTTTTAACTAAAATAATATGATAATGCATTTTAAAAAGAAACATGTTTCTTTTATTGTCACAACAGAACAGACTGATGATACCATTAGCTAGCTTTGTGGTTAGCTAGTCTATGCTGAGCCATAATTTAGCAATGGATAACGTCATACTGCAAATTGTAAAACATACATGTTCAATATAACAGGCCAAGGAGAGATGATGCGTCTCATTGCTATAACTGTCACGCGCCATTAAAGAAATACTTCAGTCACATTGTCAAAAGTTAAAAGGACAGTCAGTCAACTACACTGTAACAACGTAACGTAACTATTGCTAGCTAATTCCGCTTCACTCTCTGGACATGATAGTCACAAATTTTAATTGTTATTCAAACAATGTATGTATCGTGACCAACTCAACGAGTGTTGCCGACAGGAACGGTGTAGAGCGCCCTCTGGTGGACAAACTATACAACTCCAACACTCATGACATGGTTCAAGCCCGTTTCCTCCGTTTTTATTTTATTTTTGAAATATTCATTTATCGGCCATTATAACTGCCGATACCGATAGTTTGAAAAATGCCTAATATCGGCCGATAATATCGGTCTGGCTCTACTTAAAATGCAATTCATATGAAAATGGGTTTCAAAGTGCAAGTTTTTTAAAATTATACCAGTATTGACTGTGTAAATGACAAAACGACGTGAACTTGTGAAAACGGTGACGTCATGCATATTAAGTGTTCTATAAGTCTATAAGAGTGCATTGTATCTTTACAAAGTGGCAGCAGAATACAGCTTTTTAATCGTTTTCGTGGATCGTTTTCTGGACGCGAAACAAAAATGCAGAGGAAAAACATTTCAGTTTTTAGTACATCGGTGTCATGTAAAAGACTTACCCTTATAGAGATGGTGCCCATTTCCTTGTTGACAGACAGATCACCTGACAGGTTCAGGCTGATGTCCATGTTCTCACTGACCACATCAGAGTATCGTTTGGATAACCTGCCGTTTGTGTGAGGAAGCAAACTTTCCAGATCCTCACCAGCCAAAGAGGACCTGTCGCTCACCACAGACACACGATTGGCCGGCTCTTTGGGATACGTCTGGTCCAGCATGGGATATGGTTGCTGGTTAGGCATCTCTCCACTGTGAGCTTCTTCCTCTGGTTTCTCTGATGGCTTGGTGTCTGAGGAAGACTCTGAAGGTTCGGCGGTCCTCACTGAAGGAAGTTCTGGCTCTGAGCTCTCGACCGCTTTGGTGTCCTCCTCAGAGGTGGGCGTGCTTTTCCCATCCTCGATCCCGGAGTCGGAACAGGAGGCCTTGCCCGACGCCTCGCTCTCAGGTTTGTCATGGTCTTCCTCTGCAAACTTGTCGCTGAGATTGTCCTCCTGCTCTTTCGAAGGGGTTTCGGTGGACCTGAGCTCCTCCTCGATCACCATTGGAGTTTCGGTGGGACGCGCGTCGTGCGGATGCTCCCCATATGAACTGGTCTCACTGGTTTCTGACGGGTCTTTGACTGGAGCCTAGAAAGAACACACACAGAATGAGGCTTATGCAACATAAAACCATGACAATTATCTTTTCTTTCTTCAAAATAAACCGCTCTGTCAGTCCCACTGAGAAATATACAATACTATCTGTTATACATGTAGGCCAAACGCCCCCCAGGTTATTATTTGCGTTCTCGAACCACCAAACACAGTTGTCGTACAAATGAACGTTTTCAGTAGGGCTGGGTAATAAATATGGATTTCTCGATATTAATCGATTCTCATTTTTACGAACCGATATCGATTCTTAAATCTCAAGAATCGATTAGTCGTCCTATTTCATTTGAACGAATTGAACTATGTATCGCGGCTGCGCACGTCCAAAAAAATAAATAAAATAAAAATAAATAAATAGATAATTCGCAATAATCTTTGCCCTTTGTTACTATTGATATGAAACAAAGTCTCAATTTTCAAATTAGAAATTCAAAAAAATAAATAACGTTTTGGCGCTGCATATTATGCTAATGAAGCCTAGTCTACAACTAGACTCCCATAGTTTACAGCATTAGTTAAGAGATTTGAGTTCCTTGAGAAAATTTGCCATTTATTGTAACTGATATCCAAAATAATCAATATTGAATCGAAATCGAAATCGAATTGCAAGCTTGTGAATCGAAATCGAATCGAATTGTGAAATTTGTGTCAATACCCAGCCCTAGTTTTCAGTTAAAACGGTGCGGTGTTAGCGCCCCCTAAGTTAATAACTAATGATCTTTGCATGAGTCAATTAAAAACTTAATTTAGCTGGACAGTAAGTTTATTCTAGAGCAAAACAATCCCCGTCATCACTGTGAAGCAGCTCTGAAACAATCAATATGGTTAAAAGCACTAGCCTATTCTGTATAAATGAAGGTGACTAGAGTAAACCAGCAAAACTATGGCTGGTTTTATAAAAAGGAAAGTCTCCAGTGCCTGAACTAAAATGGACTGAGAAAACATACAGGCCAGAGACTGACAGTTAGCTCATTCACAGCCACAGGCCACTGTGTCCTTTGCAAAAAGAGGGACTAATTGTCCTATGCTTTATTTAACTCTAAAGAAATGTGGATGTCGTGTCTTTTGTTTCATTTCTACATGAAGGCCAGAAGTGGAAGAGGAAGTGTATTAAGAGTTATTTTTGAACATTCATACCATTGTGCCATTTGACCACAACAGCCTAGAGTAGATCTTTAAATGGAGACGTTAATGTGAAAGTTGGGTGGGGGACACATGTTCTGTTCGTATAATTATACATGCAGTGTTGACAACATGGTCACAGTGTGACATTAGGGTAGTGGCGCCCAGTGGAAAACTACTGGCTTTCATTTCTTATTATTAGTATCAGTGTATCAGAATATGCTTTATCTAATCAATAAAATTTTGTGGAAACAGATTACAAGCAATTATTAAATTGAACAAATTAGAATTGAGTAATAGTTAATCAAATTAATATTCTAATTAATTCTGATTTGTACAATTTAATTAATAATATTGCTTGCAATATGTTGCCACAATTTTATTGATTCGATAAAGCATATTATTTTTTTCAGTGTGGTAAAAATTACTACTTTTCTTCATCATGGTTGCCTTAAATTGATCAAAAGTGACAGCTAAGACCTTTAAAATGTTAAAATGTTGCAAAGGATTTCTAGTTAATAAATGCTTTCAAAATTTCTGTTCATTGATTGAAATTTTCTACTCAAAGATTCCTGAAAAAAATTATCACCAATTCCACAAAAATGTTAAACAGCAAAAACTGCTTTCAACATTGATGATAATAATAATAATAATAATAATCAGAAATGATTCCTGAGCAGCAATGATTTCTGAAGGATCATGTGACACTGAAGACTGGGGTAATGATGCTGTAAATTCAGCTTCGATCACAGGAATACATTACATTTGAAAATAAACTCAAATAGAACATAATAGATTTTAAATTGTAAAAATATTTCAAAATAATACTGTCTTTACTGTATTTGTAATTACATGTAGCCCTAGTGAGCAGAAGAGACTTTCAAAAACATAAAAAATTAGTTTAACGATAAACATTAGTGATCACGTGACCTTGATATTTTGCATGTTAAATTCAGCAAGTTTTAAATCAAAACAGATCTTTTGCATCTTCAATTCAATTTTGTTGAAACCAATGAGTCGATTTAAGAGTTAAAAATAGTGGCTGTGCTTAATTCAACACACTTACAATAAGGAAAGTTAAGAGGAACACTGCATTGTGGGATACGACATTCTGTGCTCTGTTGTATACTGCTTAGGCTGGCAAATGTAGCATATTATCCAGATATTTTATGCATAAAAAATGTGCATACTGTATACAATACATATTGCATACACTGCAGCATTACAAAGAGTGTATTAATAACCCAAACGAGCACATATCTGCATAATTCATTGAGTTGGTGGCACGTTGTGCTGTTCGCAGTGTTTTTGCCCTTCACAGGTACACCTGCACTGAAGCGTACAATAAACTTTCCATGCAATAACAGTTAGAGTTGTCAAAGCACTAAACAAATGCGTCGCTCTTTACGCCCTGAGCTCTTTCCATTAGCAGTGCATTATCTTTCCTCTATCTGAGGGATTTACGATAGAGAGACATTTGGAAGGTGTGCAGTAAGAGAGAAGTGTCAAGACCTCTACAGGAGTGACATCAGCAGGGTCTTCTTCTTCTCCTTCTTCGTGATTGTCCTCGATCTCCTCCATCACCTCAGCTTTGGCCTCCGCCACCAGATCTCTCAATGGACGGTTGGTCTTCACTGAACTCACAAAAGGATGCTGAAACGCAGAACATACGCGGAAAGATTAGACAGAGTTCTTTGTAGCGGTACAAACTCCAAAATGACAATAACATGCACACGCCATCTTAAAGGCATTCTCCACTTTTTTTGGAAATAGGCTCATTTTACAACTCCCCCAGAGTTAAACAGTTGGGTTTTACCGTTTTCGAATATATTCAGCCGATTTTTTGATATTTAGAAGAATATCAGTAACCAGACAGTTTCTGGTCTCATTGACTTCCATAGTATATTTTTTTTTCATAATATGACACTAATATGCATTAATAGATGATTAATTACTTCATTGTTAGTGCAAATTCATGAGCAAATTACTACAATTACTAAATGACTAGTTAATAATGATGTGCCCCAACAAGTAAAGTCATAACATAATGATACCTTTGCAAATGATTAGCTAATGATTAATTAAAGCAGACAACTGGAAGTTGAAGTGCATAGCTTTGACTAATTGTGGTAATTAACACATTAATTTACACCATTAGTTGGTAAAATATGTTAAGGACACATTGAATTAATAGCAATTCATGTATTACTTAATCTATTAATCATATAGACTCTTTATTAGTTGCTGATGCAGTAATCATTAATTAATGGTTTAGTTCTTCATGAGTTATACATTATCTGTGCATTAGTTAAGCATGAATTAATGCATATTAGTGCACCCGTATTGTAAAGTGTTGTCTTTATAAAGACAGTTCACTTCGTGTATACAGGTGGCGCCATCTTTGGAAAACAGTCTCGACAAGTCGAACCACGAACGTCGTGCTGAGTGATCTGAACTGTATGAAGTTTGGCGAACTTCTGAACGGCGTTCGGGGATCGACTTGTCGAAACTGTTTCCCAAAGATGGCGATGTGGACTGTCTTTATAAAGTATCTTCTTATTAAACGGTCTGTACACTTACACAGTTCTCAATGCTTCGTTTTGCATGTGTGGACCCTCATTATGCTACTGTGTTAGTGATAAAACTCTTCACGTTCGATTATCATGAAAACAAATCTCAGAGAACGGTTGACTAGGTACCAATGTTTCATTAGACCAAAGGTTCATTTTGTGCCGGAGTTCTCCTTTAACCTCTTTCAGTCAAATTTAACTATGCAAACATAAATGACAACTTTAACTTGTTAATTCTGGCAAAAGCAGTATAGCAGTGCATTAACTGCGTCATGCATTCTAATTGTGTAATGCAGAGCTAGCCGTGGATTATCCCTTACTCATTTATTACATTTAGTCAAATATTTGTGGTTTGGACCGAAACGCAAAAGTTCTCGACTCCTCACATTGTTGTGGAATTTGTGTAAGCATGTTATTTTACTTGAAATCCACCTGGAATTAGCAAAAGTGGCAGGTCATTGAAAAAAAAAATTGATGTGAGGATTAATTAGTGGGTCAGCGGAGTTAGACTTGCGCTGAACTGTGAAGGCATCAGTGTAACGAAGAGGAACGCTGCTCTCATCTATTATTCAGCCGAGTTGCACCTTGTTTAATTGAAGTGTCCCAGCTGCCGAGCGCATGAGAGGGGGACTCGAGCGTTAAAAACATACAGCCAGCAGTATCACTTACCCTCACCGATGACAGTCAAGAAAACAAATAAGCACAGCTCATAAAGAAACACTGCAGCAAAACAACACGCACGATATATCTGAAACTGCACGAGAGGTCAGAAATAGACCATCACAATTCATAGTACGTTTGGATAATGTGAGATACAGGAACACTATGTGCAACGGCGAGGTCAACGGATTTATTCCCAGGAAAAATGTTTAAAATAATAGCATTTAAAGAACACCTATGAAGACCTTTTTATAAGAACATGAATGCTGTATGTCCATACAAAACAAACCCATAGAATCTCTATATAAATCTCAGAAATTCTTCTAAACATGCAACTGCAAAACAGGGTAACCACAAGTTAATATATAAATATATTTACCATCAATGAATATGAATTAGAGTGTCGATTGGATTTTGTTTTACGACCTTAAAGGAGTAGTTCACTTAAAAAAAAAATATATATATATAATGATAATTTACTCACCCCCATGTCATCCAAGATGTCCATGTCTTTCTTTCTTCAGTCGAAAAGAAGTTAAGGTTTTTGATGAAAACATTCCAGGATTTTTCTCCATATAATGGACTTCAATGGGAACCAAACGGTTCAAGGTCCAAATGAGAGTTTCAGTGCAGCTTTAGAGGGCTTTAAACGACACCAGACGACGAATAAGGGTCTTATCAAGTAAAACATTTCATTTAAAAAATAAATAAGAAAAATTTAAGTTTTATAAGCACAAATGCACGCCTTGTTCGACTCTCCTGTTCAAACTCGTTCATCAAAATGAATGAATCCTTTTTCGAGTCATTTCGTTCGTTGAATGAACCAAATCACTCGAAATAAGATTCGTTCATTTTGATGAACGAGTTCAAACAGGAGAGTCACGAACGCGCATCACAGAACAGAGCAAGGCGAGCATTTGTGCTTATGAAACTTAACGTAGTTTTTTATTTTTTTTTAAATGAGTGATCGTTTCGCTTGATAAGACTCTTATTCATCGTCTGTTGACGTTTAAAGCCCTTTGAAGCTGCACTGAAACTCTCATTTGGACCCTGATGCGTTTGGACCCCATTGAAGTCCATTATATGGAGAAAATCCTGGAATGTTTTCATCAAAAACTTCATTTCTTTTCGACCGAAGAAAGAATGACACGGACATCTTGGATGACATGGGGGTGAGTAAATTATCAGCAACAGTTTTTTTGTTTTTTTTTAAGTGAACTACTCCTTTAAATTAATCAAACTGAATTTAAGACTTTATTATAAGATTTTTAAGAAGCCTTTGTGTCTGAACATGCACAAATATGTAGCCAAATTCTTTTATTTAAGGTTTCTTAAGGATATTTCGATGATGAATATAAACTACAAACCAGCTTATAAAGACTTTGTGGTAATGTTCACTACTCAGGATAGAAGTGATATATGAACTTAGCATTCAACTCTTGCAGGACAGCATGTACTGAATATCAGTGTAACCTCTTCACCTTCATCCACCACCTGTCTTTCAGGTTGCTCTGTACGCAGCAGAGCATTAAATTAAGATGTAATATGAAACCCAGAAGCGAGAGTGACATCAGAACAGGAGAGTGAACACTTTATTTTCAGTGGCCAGCAGAATAAGTGCTTTATAAGTATTAATAAACAGCCAATAAGCTAGTAATATGCATGCTAATGCATGCAGATCTCCACAGTTTACTGTTTACCACTTGCCAATATCGAATCTTCACATTCCTCACGATTCAATTACGATTCGAAGAGTATCAAATAGATTATAAATCGGTTTTCGATGCATCTTTTCCTCCAATTCTTTTATTAATAATAATTACTATGTTAATAATCACAATAAAGTTATTTTTTGAATAAATAAAAGATAAGACATTAAACCTCAGCATTTTCTCTTTTTTTTCATTTTACATCTATTTAACAGCAGCATTCAAGTAATAAATCACACAGAAATTGAATAACATAATCGATATTGTTGAATAATTGAAGTTTAAAACTTATTTTTATTTATTTGTGAAATGACCAATAGTTTCGCTTGATAAGACCCTTATTCATCGCCTGGTGTCGTTTAAAGCCCTTTGAAGCTGCACTGAAACTCTCATTTGGACCTTGAACCGTTTGGTTCCCATTGAAGTCCATTATATGGAGAAAATCATCAAAAACCTTCATTTCTTTTCGACTGAAGAAAGAAAGACGTGGACATCTTGGATGACATGGGGGTGAGTAAATTATCAGCAAAAGTTTTTTTAAAAGTGAACTACTCCTTAAATATGACAGCCATATTTAATTAACATATTCACTACTAGCTAGGAGGTTTCCCTCAATTAATTCCTAATTACTGCTTATTAATAGTTAGTATAGTTATGTTAGGTTTAGGTATTGGGTGGATTAAGGAATGTAGAATCTGGTCATGCAGAATAAGGTTATTTGCTTTATAGGTACTAATAAACAGCCAATAAGCTCGTAAAATGCATGCTAATAAGCAACTAGTTGGCATATGAACATTTAATGATATGTTTGAAAGTAAAGTAAATCGTCCAGTGAGGAAAAAGCATTTCGATGACGATATTTCACGCATCTCCGGTCAGATCGTCGGTCTTACAATGTGATGTCAACTATTGTGTGAGAGTTTCTAATTAAATTACTAGCAAGTGTCACTAAAGTCCAATTCGCCAAAGTCAAAATGTAACTTGGGGATTATTCTGGGTCTTCAGCACATCTACTGCACGTTTTTCATTTCGTAAACTCCTCAATTGTTCAGTTCCTCTTTTCTGATGGGGTGGAGGTGAAGAAATACCCAAAAGGAAGAGTGAAAATTGCTGTAAGTCCCTTGACCCAGAGCGGACAGGAAGCGAGAACTGCCTTGATAAGACGTTCTGCTGTGGTTTGCACATACCGTCTTAAAATGCCTTACAATACATTGCGAGCGACTGCAGCAGAGAGAGATAATATAATGTGTGTTACAAGTGTCTGTGTGTGTGTGTGAACTCCTTACTTCTAGAAGCTGAGCAGCCGTCGGCCTCGTCTCAGGGTTTCGGTCCAAAGCTTTTTTCAGGAAATCGTTAAATTCCATTGACCTAAAACACACAAAACCCTTCAAAATTTGCCCAATACAATCTCTTAAAGGGATAGTTCACTTTGAAATGAATTTTTGGCATGTTTTAGCTGCGTCTAGCGTCTTTGTTTCCACAGTATTTTCAATTTTGACATTTTTAGGTCAAACCGTTGTTGTCTGTCAGTCATATAATGGAGGTCTATGGTCACCACCTCAAAGAGCATGCACAGAGAAGTCCAAATTAAACATGATTTAATGACTCGTAAATGTAAGTACACATTGATGGCCTGAGACACGAAACGAGCGGTACACAGCATGTCCAAGTGATCTGAGGACGCGGGCGCTTTGTGGTAAAAACGATATAAATACTGTTCGTTTTCTCACACAAACCGCTCATTTCGTGTCTTAGGCCATCAATGTGTATTTTCATTTATGAGTCATTAAATCAAGTTTAATTTGAACTTCTCTGTGCATGCTCTTTGAGGTGGTGGTGACCATAGACCTCCATTATATGACTGATAGACAACAACGCTTTGACCTAAAAATATTAAAATTGAAACTACTTCGCAAACAAAGACACCTACATCTTGGATGCCCTTGAGGTAAGCTAAAACATACCAAAAATTAATTTCAAAGTGCTAAAATAACATTCGATGCCGATATTCAGGAAATGTCAAGAGCTATAAATCAAAGTAAAAAGCCACAACTATGCTCAGAGCACAGGAATCTCATAATGTCAGTGAAATCGGGGTTTCGCGGCTCACCACTTGGAGGGCTGATCCAGGGTGGGCGGCTCAGACTTGGCGATTTTCAGCAGGACCCTCATGGGGTTCAGCTCATGGTGGGGGGGCTCTATCTGAGCCAGCTCTATCAGGGTGATGCCCAGTGACCAGATGTCCGCTTTATAGTCGTACGGAGCGTCCTTCATGGTCTCACACATCACAACCTCTGGAGCCATCCTGAACACACAGGAGATATTACAGTTAGATCACCACGAAAGCTTCGAACACTGTCAACATTTGAAGGGGATCAAAATAAAGTTGTCCTAAGACAAGAACGGCTATCAGGGCTGTCACTTTACGCTCGAAAATCGATTGCACAATCAACCAACACATTCGAAAGTGAAAATAGGGAATCGATTTTATACAGCACACAGAACATGAAGGATGTTGGAAAATAACAATGTCTTTTCTGTTCACCAAATGCTTTTTAATATTCGCCATTACGTCAATGCAAGTGAACAAGCGCGCCATTATGTGTTGCGTAGTGACGTGTGTGTTCAAGTAAGCCAGAAATGAGCAGATTCTGTGCAATACGCTGTATTTAATATATCATGAGGATCACGAGTTGCGTATTTGCACTAAATCTGCGCAGATTTCCCTTACACGAACTTCCCCAGCAAAGTGAGTAAACATATAAACACCAGATTGGCTTGTGATTGGACAGCGTTTCCCGCCAAATTCATTTTTTACGCAAATTTGGCGGATCGAGGGTGTTAATCTCAATCCCTGAATGTTGCGCTCCTGTTCGTCACTGTGGACGAAGCTTTACGGCAATAAATCATCAGGAATATTGCTGACTTGTTCCTCTTTACGCTCGTCCTAATGCCTGTTAGGTGTCCGTGGATTTGCCTGTATTTGGTGCTGAAAATAGAAACGTCTTTAGACATGGAAAATCGATTTAATGAACGCGTAAATCGAACAGGATTTTCTCACAAAAGTGGCAGCCCTTTTGAGTATTGTTCAAAAATCATGTATAACTTTTTTGATCCGCTTCAAACTTCGACTACCGTACATTCCCAGTACGGAAACATGTCTGCAGATATTTAGCCGGCGACTAAAAGAATTTACTACAAGTCACTAATAAAACTGATAAAGATTGTTGAGTCAGATAAGAAGACGTTAATATCCACTAGCTCCTGTGTGTGTGTGTGTGTGTGTGTGTGTGTGTGTGCTCAGAGGAAGGACAAAGGTAGGGCAGATATTTCACATCAAGCTACACACTAGTTAATGATTGCTTTAAATCCTGTGGGATATGACAAGACCTCTATCTATCAGCATATTTCTATTACCTTTATGGGAAACTCACGAAACCTGTAACCATTCATTCTACTTATGTTAATTATATTTTGTAGCGATGCACTGAAATGTCGACAACCAAAGATATTCGCTCTGAAAATGTTTGTTTTGATCATTAAACAGTGAAGTTTTAGCACTTACCAATATGGAGTCCCGATAAAAGAGTCTCGCCTTTGAAGGGTTTTGGTGTTTTTTGCCGAAACTCCAAAATCCGCTGTAATAAAAATAAGAGATGTTGAATTATTAGTATTAAGGATTTGTCCCAGTTTCAAAATGGTCACAACCTCCAAAACCCCCAAATCGAGAGTTGACGTCATCTGTATGAGGGCACTCTCTAAGAGTGGCTTACAGAAAAGGCTTTTTTTCTACAAATAATGTCAAATGATGTAAAAATGAGGACTGAATTATTGTATGATTTTCATTGGAGAATACAGGAGGGATAGAAATCACTGTTAAACTATTATAGATCAAGTCCTAGGAGGGATATCATTACAGTCTAGCATTCAAAAGTTTGGGATCAGTCTCTTCTGCTCACCAAGGCTGCATTTATTTCATCAAAAATACAGTAAAATATAGTGCTGGGTAATAAATATAGATTTCTCGATACTAATCGATTCTCATTTTTACGAACCGATATCGATTCTTAAATCTCAAAAATCGATTAGTCACCCTGTTTCATTTGAATATTGAACTATGTATCGCGGCTGCCCGCATCCGAAAAAAAAAATCGCAATAATCTTTGCCCTTTGTTACTATTGATATGAAACAAGGTCATTTTCTCAAATTACGTCCATTTTCTTTAGAAAGTCAAAAACATAAATAGTGTTTTGGCGCTGTGGCGTGAGATCGCTCTGGCGGAGCTCAAGAGAAGCAGCAGCGCTGATCTCTCTTCCGGGTTAATAAAACCAGTTACAGCGCGAAATAAACATGAATGAGCTTCTGAAAGTGTGTTCAAAGATAGAGTACAACTTATCTAAATCCGTATCATGACACATTGATTCGCTCAATCAGCGTTTCAACCGTGGAAAGACGTCAGTTAAACAGCTTGTAATCAATGTCATGTATCGTCATATTTACCTCAGAAAACCCACACAAACTCGTTAGTCCACACTCGTTAGTGTTCTTCAATATTTAATGCATATTTGAATAAATCTGGCAAGTTTTTATGACAACCACCATTTAAATGTTTATATTTCATAATCTTCTCATTATAAAAATAAATAAAAGTGTAATTTAAGTGTTTTGTATAGCTATAAAACAGTTTATTATTACCTTCATATTAGGCTAATGAAGCCTATAGGCTACAACTAGACTCCCATAGTTTACAGCATTAGTTAAGAGATTTGATTTCCTTCAGAAAATTTGCCATTTATTGTAACTGATATCCAAAATAATCAATATTGAATCGAAATCGAATTGCAAGCTTGTGAATCGAAATCGAATCGAATTGTGAAATTTGTACCAGCCCAAGTAAAATAACATTTATTTAATCTATCTATCTGTAATGTCGAAGCTGTATTTTCAGCATCATTACACATTACAGTGTCACCTAATCCTTCAGAAATAATTCACATGCTGATTTGCTGCTCAAGAAACATTTATGACTATAATCAATTATAATAAAAAAAAAAAATTAGCAGCTTAATACCTTTGTGGAAACTGTGATTCTTTGATAAATAAAATAAAAAGTTTAAAAGGACTGGATTGAAATGGAATAAAAATCTGTTGTAGCATCTGTAAGAAAATGTAAGTTATTGTTATTAATATTAGAATATATTTTATTATTATAATATTTATAAAATAATGAGTATATTACATTTCTATTATTGTGTTATTTCAAATAGTAATAATAATCATATGTCGACTGCATTTTTTGATATTCTTAATTGACTGGATAGCGAATGCATAGAGTGCAAATATAGTCCACAGAAATGTTTGGAGGACCAGCATCTGAAGAACATGAGCCTGTTTAAAGTTTCTCTCGCAGGAAGTGATAAAGGCCAGAGAGTCTTGGCCCGGCATTCTGGGGTGCCATTAGCCAACACACAATGAAGCCACATTGGGTTACACGTTAAACAGCATTCAGGGGAAATAATTCTCTCATTGAATTACTCAATCCAATGAGACTTGAGAAGTGAAGTGTAATGAAATATTATAAGTCAGCTCTTGGCAAAATCTGGTGCTTTACAACACAACCTACAACAATACAGCGAGTGTGTGTGTGTGTGTGTGAGAGAGAAAGTGTGAGAGAGGTCATAAGAATTAGTAAGAGATCTAATAGCACAGACACAAAACACTACGCTCAACCAAAGGTCACTGTGACTTCACCTAGTGCGTTGCCTATCTAGACAACATGTTAAGGCCAGGGCCGGATCTACCATACGGGCACAGGGGCTCTTGGCTTGCGCGTAATCGCGTTTTTTTATTTTTATTTGCGCTACATAAAAATATTATACACAAGGCATGGCCTCGATCTTGACAAGTATCCAGTCAGAATAAAAAATAAAGGCCAGCGGGGCTGCCAAGAGAAAAACAAAAAAAGGAAAAGGAAGAGAAACAAGCAGCTGCTATTAAAAACGTCCCGCGAATAAATTTTTTAAGCTTTTTTAAAAGAGCTAAGAATGCCGGTGTCAAGGAGCTAACCACCGTTAACTCTGGCCTCTATCGCATACGCTCGGCCTCAGCTAACGGTAGGAAGCGTTAGCTTTAGCGAATGAGGCCGGTCATCATCATTAGCAAACAGAACCGAAGTAGGCCTACATTTACTAAGTTACATTTACTTGAGGATTTTTTATTTTTTTTAGATTTAAATGTGGGGACTTTTACTTAATTTAACTCGAGTAGGCCTATCTTTCAAATGAAAAAATAAAACTGTACCTTTACCTTGTTACGTTGGGCGACATTCCTCTTGTTATTTAGTAATATGTCGTTAAATGCGTAGTTTATTCCAAGCGCGCTGTATCTTTGAGCGTTCGTGGTTCGACTGATTACGGTTTTTTTTGTCTGTTACGATAGTCACTGTGTTACACGATTTTGGCTCCTAAATTCGTGTCGTGGACAAGACAACATGTCAGACTACACGTTACTTCCTGACCAGTCATCGAATGCCACGTTTAATGCCACGCGTGATGTCATGAAGAAGGCGAAACTCGTAACGAGTGACTTCCTGGATTGCTCGGCATTGCCTTTTCAGCGTGAGAAATAGACGGTGTGGCGTGTGAGTGTATGAACTGGTTTAATTGCGTGTGTCTCACGGCCATTGCGTGAGACTTGAGAACCCTGCTCGAAGAGGACAGTATTGGAGAACTTGAGGTAAAATATTGTTTTCTTATATATTTTTACTTCTAGCTTTAACGTTAGTACCATCGTTTCGCCATTTTTGAAAGTTGTGTACAGAAAAGCTTGTGATCCTATTGGTCAACATCATACATGTGACGGAACCGTCGTGGATGACCGTTAAAAAAATTAAACATGCTAGTCTTTTTGTCGTGATGTTGTAAAGCATCGCAGACGCGACGTTGGTTGTCTACGCTATGACACACTATTGAGATGATACGATCGAATCTTGCGCCCCGTGCCAGAATCGGGCTAAAATCGTGTAATCTGAACCAGGCCTGAGACTGTTTTCAAAGATGGTGCCACCTGTATACACGAAGTGTCTTTATAAATTAACTTCTTATTAAACGGTCTGTACACTTACAAAGTTCTCAATGCTTCGGTTTGCATGTAGGGACCCTCATTATGTTACTGTGTTAGTGTGGGGCTATTTTGAGCCTTGTTAGTGGTATAAACTAGCGATTTCTTTTTACTTAGTCAATGCCCCCAGTACTAGCATTACACGCTAAACAGTTTTTAGAGATAAAACTCTTTACATTCGATTATCATGAAAACAAATCTCAGAGAACGGTTGACTAGGTACCGATGTTTTATTAGACCAAAGGTTCATTTTGCGCCGGAGTTCTCCTTTAAGGCATTACAGCCGCACACCTGATCCAAATGCTGTTTTAGACAGGCAGCAGTAATATATATATATACACACACACACACACACACACACTAATTTGCTAAAGTCTTAGGCACATTAGTATTTTCACCCCCCACTGGCTTTTTTTAATCCAGTTATTTATATCTTTTGCTGTAGCGTGTCCAAACATTTTCCACAACGTTTGAAGCCGTTTCACTCGGATGCACGATGCAATACATAAAAAAAAAGACTATCACAACTTGTGTTTCATGCTGACTTCAGTCTGAGCGATCTGTTGATGTACACACCTAGCTTGATGTCTCCATCCAGCATGAGGAGTATGTTTCCCGCCTTCAGGTCTCTGTGGATGATCTTCATGCTGTGGAGATACTGAAGACCCTCCAACATCTGCTTACAGATCACCCGGATCTGAGGTTCTTCAAGACCCCTGTCCAACTCTACACACACACAAACACCAGTCAATCTCATAATATCAAAAAATATCAAACAGAAACTGATATGATATGATTATGATAGATTAATATAATAATATACTGAGTAATATAATTAATATAATAATGGAAATAAACAGTTTTTAAGACTATTAAAGGGTATTTTCTCCAAAACAAAGGGAATGTATGTCAATTTAAAGGAATAGTTCACTTCAAAATGAAAATTCTGTCATCAGTAATTATAAATATATTAAATTATATAATATTATACAATACAATACAGAAAATAAACAGTTTTTCAGACTATAAATTTACAATTCTGTCAATATTAAAGGAATAATTCACAAATTTATGTCATCATTTACTCGCCCTCAAGTTGTTTCAAACGTATATGAATTTCTTTTTCTGCTGAACACAAAAGAAGATATTTTGAAGAATGTCGGTAACCAGAGAGTCAATGGACCCCATAGTATAGCAAAAAAAATAAAAAATAAAAATACTATGGATGGAAGTCAATGGGGTCCATCTTGAGGGCGAGTTTTCACGTTGAAGTGAACTATTCCTTTAAATACACACACACAAAAAGTCCTACAGCATGACCTCTTAATAATCGACAAAATTCTGAGTCAAGAGGCAAAGCGGGGTAATCAAAGGCAATGAACTCTGAGTGACCTAGACTGACTCGCTCACAAAACACCCAAAATAATGCAATATCCTGTTTAAACTTCAGGGTAAAAAGGGGCGTTTACCTACTCCCCCATGAGCATCAAAAGCAAGACGCAGGGGTCTTTTACGAAAACAAGAACATTAGCAGATATACTGTTATAGTCTTACCTAACATGGTGGCATCGACCGCACCCCCGGGGCAGAACTCGATCATTATCTGTGGGGAAATGAGCTTCAACTTAACATGGTTCTCTGCAGGAGAGAGATTTCAGTAACACTTTATTTCACAGTGTCCTTGTTACACATGGTTACTTTAGTAATTACTATAAATTATGCATAATTGCATGCAACTAACCACAAAACACACCCTAATCATAACCCTATAGCAAGCAAGTACATGCAGTTAACTACGTATTATTACTCAGTCCTTAAATGTATTACATAGTGACAATGACACCTTAAAATAAAGTGTAAGCAAGATTTTGTGCAAATTCAGACAGAAGATCTCATTGGAGACTCGTGATAAAGACTCATTTCACGTAAACAGGAAAGGGTGGCGATTGTGGATATGAGTTATTCAGATCACAGAACAATGATTCAAGATTATCTGGAAAAGTCTAAATAAAGTTCTCAGGACTCAGACTTTAAGTTTAAAGTCACCATGAAAATCAAAATAACAATTACATTTTATTTTATGGAATTTGTCAGTATGTATATTTCTCTGATGACGCGTTTAATGTTGTAAGGGACTCCTACATTTATTCTTGTTTGAAAAGTCGTTTCACTCGGATGTACATCACAATAGGGAAGAAAAGACTATCGCGAAATCTGTTTAATGCCAACTTATAATATAATAATAAATAATACTTTTTTCCCATCATGGTTATTCTAGTGTTAATTAACTGACTGATCGGATATGTAAACAATGTCCTCCTGAGATGCTGACAATCTGGGTAAAATTTAGTTGGCACAAAGGTTAAACTGCAAGACCAGTTTATGAAAGGTAAATATTTGCATCGTGTCTTAATCCAGACAAGAAATTTGTTCTGTGTGGAGCAGAATTTTGGACCAATGGGTTTTCACTGTGGGCGGGGCTTAAGCATTGCAGGAGTGAAGACTGGAAATAAAATGGGCTCTATGCACAGCGTTATTTCCGGTGAAGCATTAGGGATGCTCGATAACTTCCGCCGATCATAGAGTCCAATGCAATACCGAGAATTTATATTGAATTTTATACTCCATGGTTATACTAATGAAACGTTAGTCACAAAAACAGATAAAACAGACACCCCTCGTTGTGTTTATGCTTCTTTTTAAAATTATATTAAATAAACATAACTATATATAAAATAACATCAAAAAGGTATGTACGTTTCGTTTCAAAGACGGGAGGACAGTAAATATTGAAGACTCTGCCATAATCCCGTTTTCTCCGGTTTTCCTCCGCTTTAATCTACACAACCGGAAATGGACGAGCATCCTTACGTCAAATGCGGAACTTATGCGTGCATATAGCCCATTGAAAAAAAAAATGCAAGCAAGTCACTATTATTTATATGGAAATTAAGCAATTATGAGTCATTCTTTGCATACGGCCATTTCTGGACTGTGCTGATGGTTTTAGTTTGTATTCCTCTATTTGACCACATTTACAGATGTTTAATGCGGTATATTTTTTATATCTTTATTACACATCAAGATTCAAGAAAATATCATAAAGAAAAAGTGGAACGATATTGATAAAATATTATTTTCCATAAGATGAGGACATTATCACCCAATTCTGACTTTACATCTCGCAATTCTGACTTTATATCTCGCAATTCTGACTTTATATCACGCAATTGCGACTTTATATCACAATTCTGACTTTATATCTCGCAATTATGACTTTATATCTCGCAATTATGACTTTATATCACAATTATGACTTTATATCACAATTCTGACTTTATATCTCGCAATTGCGACTTTATATCACACAATTCTGACTTTATATCTCACAATTGCGACTTTATATCACGCAATTGCGACTATATCACGCAATTGCGACTTTATATCACCCAATTGTGACTTTACATCTCGCAATTCTGACTTTACATCTCGCAATTCTGACTTTATATCTCGCAATTCTGACTTTATATCTCGTTATTCTGACTTTATATCACGCAATTGCGACTTTATATCACGCAATTGCGACTTTATATCTCGCAATTCTGACTTTATATCACAATTCTGACTTTATATCTCGCAATTCTGACTTTATATCTCGCAATTCTGACTTTATATCACACAATTGCGACTTTATATCTCGCAATTCTGACTTTATATCACACAATTGCGACTTTATATCACGCAATTGCGACTTTATATCACGCAATTCTGACTTTATATCTCGCAATTCTGACTTTATATCACAATTCTGACTTTATATCTCGCAATTCTGACTTTATATCACAATTCTGACTTTATATCACAATTCTGACTTTATATCACAATTCTGACTTTATATCTCGCAATTGCGACTTTATATCACGCAATTCTGACTTTATATCACCCAATTCTGACTTTATATCATGCAAATCTTGACTTTATATCACGCAATTCTGACTTTATATCACCCAATTCTGACTTTATATCATGCAAATCTTGACTTTATATCACGCAATTCTGACTTTTTATCATGCAATTCTGACTTTATCTCACATTTCTGACTTTATATCACACAATTCTGACTTTATATCTCACAATTCTGACTTTATATCATGCAATTCTGACTTCATATCTCACAATTCTGAGAAATAAAGTCAGAATTGCGAGTGAGAAAAAAAGTCAGAATTGTGAGATAAAAAGTCACAATTATTTATTTTATATTCAAAGGCGGAAACAAGCTTCCATAAATCTGTATCATAAAATCATATATCATAAAACCTGAAATGCTATAACGTGCCTAATAATACATCACATGTTCAAAATGAGAAAACATTTTATTTGTGTGCGTGTATCAAAGAGTTTTATTCTTCTTCCCTGTGGCGAGTTCACAAAATATAAAAATAGCAAATGATAACATCATCAAAACATTTTGTTTTTGTAGTCAAAGTGCATTCTCGAATCATTAGAAATGCAGTGTTCTGTCAATGCTCTTCTCTGGATTAATGCAGTAACTTTCTCTCCGTTTAAAGCGAGCCAAGAAAACCCCTCGCATTGCTTGCCAAAACAATTCCTGACCTTCACATACTGTACTTTGTCTATCACTGACGTGAGTTTGCAGGTTTCGCACGCTGTTCTCCACGAACAATATAAGAAAAGTTCCTAAATGTCAGTAAGAAACGACAGGAGTATCTCCAGGAAATGACAGAGAAAGAGATTCTGAGTAAAACTGAAAGAATGTGCAACAAATATCCTCCACCTGTCAGTCATATGATAAATCTTCATCAGATCCTGACCTACTTTAAAATGAGGATTCCACATTCGTCATAGTTTTGACTTGTTTAAAAGGAAGTTTGCCAAAAAAAAAAAAACACATATACTGTGCCATAGTGTAATCACATGTCCTTCCAAACACATATTACTTTTTTTTACTTGTGTAGAACAAACAATATGATGTTTAACAGATTGTTTATGCCGTTTTCTTTCCACACAGTGACTGAAAACTTGTGACCATATGACTTTTGTGCAATAAATTTCAAATCTTCTGAAGTCATACGATAACATTGTGTGATGAACAGGCCTGATTTGTCACTGTAACATTCTTCAAATTCATGTGGGTTTGGAAGGACATAATTAATGATTACAGAGTTTTTCATTTTTGGGTGAACTACTCCTTTGGGAATGTATGACTCTTCTATATGATTCTTCCATTGTGAATTTGTAACGCCTTGTCAATACTGAGCCACAACTGCAAAAGTATTGAAAGTGATTTGCTCGTGAAAACACCGTCCTGCCTAAGCAAAGGGCTCGACCCAAATGGACTGGTAAACACAAGTGTGTGTATATTTAGTGATGGAGGCGATAACACAGCGACACAACGTTTCATGACTGCATCCAAGATACATAAACCACATACCAAAGAGAAGAGACATGGAGTCAAATGTGCTATCCAATAAAACTGCTATTTTCTGGGTTGGAAAGCAGCTTAACTCCTGAATCTCTCTGCTCCCTACATCATGAGAGAAATCACACTATTATTTATTTATTTATTTACACTTACTGGTGGTCGGTTGGTTGGTTGCTTGTCCAGAGTGTTTTGGTTCATATCTATGTGGTTATTAATTGGTTTAGGTTACCAATGCCCACACTTTACCAGACGCAACACAATGCCACGACAGGCAATAAATTGTCTCTTTACCATGTTAATCAGTTTTTGTCAGGAGATTCTCTTTTAGAAACAACTGTAAAGTCATGGCTAGAACAACAAGATGCAAAATATAACAATGATAATCTCAGGTACTGATTTTGATTGATCTTTATTTAAATGTTAAAGGCCGTGTTGCAGGGTTAATTTTTCAACGAATTTGTGCAATTTTCTTGTTGGTAATAAACATTTAAACTGTTAACTGCTACGAAAAAGTAGGTACTATCTTACAGCAGTTTCAACGATTCTCCTTTCCCCCATAATGCATTGCATTACGTCACCTTGGGGAGATAATTTCCAAAGCCCGCCTTGTTTAGAGCGACGAGTAGAAGACGAGAGTATTCAGTAGAGCAGATTATAGATAAATACATAGATATACAGAGATAGATAGATAGATAGATAGATAGATAGATAGATAGATAGATAGATAGATAGATAGATAGATAGATAGATAGATAGATAGATAGATAGATAGATAGATAGATAGATAGATAGATAGACTAGATATATACAGACTAGATGTATAGACAAGTATAGAGAGAGATAGGCAGACGGCATAACGTTAGCAGATATAGCTAACGTTAGCAGCAAGATAGAAATATATAGTAGATTGTAGATTGACAATGGTGAACTACTGTGTTTGTGCTGCGTGTAAAAACTCCACCCAAATCAGGACACAGGGTCCATGGCATCCAAGCACAATGTTGTGTTTTATTGCGAGTGTGCACAAATATAAGTAAACACTTTGCAGTTTGAATGATATCCTGTACGAACAAAAAATGACGGTGTATGTTTTTATGTTCCCACTGTTCGATCGCGCCTCTCTCTCTCACAAGGCGCATTTCCATTAAAATTGAAATAACGCAAAACAGCACGCGCGCCAATAACCAGTGAAGAAGACGAAGAACACAACACGCGAATGTGGACGTCAGACAGAAACTAGTGCTACAAACTGTTTGCGCGATGATTTGCTCTGAGAAAAAAATGCAAAAACCCATCAACCCATGCCTTTCTCTGATTGGCTGTAGCTCATGACATCACTGAGGTTGAGTCGTGCGACAGCTCTGGATATTTAGCATGCTAGATATTTTTCTGGGCTCTGCGACACATTAATGCGTTGTTGGCTCTTTCATACTAACAGATTAGCGAGCGTTCATGGCAGGCTAATCCCCCGCGATTTGAACTTGATAACACCCTGACTGCAATTTGGGCTTAAAATCACGTACTCTGAACTAGGCTTTACACACACACACAGTGTTCCGCTGGTCTTAATTCAGAGTAGAAACTAAAATTGATGTTCTCCGTGCGTTTTTTTCAGTCATCTCCGCCCATTAGATTGAAAGATCTGAAAAAGCCCACACCCACCCATAGACCCTCCTCTGAAGAAATCAGGACAGAAGTGGCTGAAAGTGGACAAAAGAGATGGATTAAAGGGTTCGTTCACCCAAAAATGAAAATTCTGTCAGTATTTACTCACCCTCATGTTGTTCCAGCCCTGTAAGACTTTCGTTCATCTTCGGGACACAAATTAAGATATTTCTGATGAAATCTGAGAGCTGTCTCACTAGTCCATTGGCTTCTTGAGGGAATGAAACATGCTGGACGCGAAAAGTTATTAAAGACATCGTTAAAATAGTCCAAGTGACTACAGTGGCTCAATCTTAACTTTATCAAACGACAAAACAACACTTTCTGTGCGCAAACAACAACAAAAATAACGACTTTATTTCAACTATTCATTTCCTTCTCCCTGCCTCGAGTCAGGTAACGAGTTTAATAGCATAAGCTTCTGTTATTGTACGCCACACGCATCACACACATGACCAATAGTGAGCCTACATGTGACGTAGCTCTTCGCTATCACGCTACGCTAAGGAAGGAAGTGAATAGTTGAAATAAAGTCGTTATTTTTGTTTGTTTTTTGCGCACAAAAAGTATTCTCGTCGCTTGATGAAGTTAAGATTGAGCCACTGTAGTCTCTTGGACTATTTTAACGATGTCTTTAATAACTTTGAGGTCGGCAAGTTTCATTCCCTCAAGAAGCCTATGGACTAGTGTGTAGCAGTGATCCAGCTCTCAGATTTCATCAAAAATATCTTAATTTGTGTTCTGAAGATGAACGAAGGTCTTACAGGGTTGGAACAACACGAGGGTGAGTAAATACTGACAGAATTTTCATTTTTGGGTGAACTAACCCTTTAAAACACCAGGTGTAAACGGGAGTTGTGAACCGATTGACCAAAACTCATCTTAATACCAGCTGTAAACAGGGACTAAGATCATTTCTCAAATGGGTGCTGAACTCTGTTCCACATGTGATTTCTATAAATTGCTAGTGATCTTGTAATTGTGACTTGTTTCAGATCAGTCTTGTAAACGTTCCCGTATTAATGTCACTAACATATAAAACAGCACCTGTCAATGTACAAATCTTTTACTTGAAAACGGTGAGCGGCAATAATCGCGTAAAATTCCAAATCATGATTCATCGACAGGTTTCATGCAAAAAATTTACAACAACTAAAACCACATACGCAAATATTGCATAATATGGGTGGGCCTTAAAACCCTTTTAAGATTCAAATTGAAATATTTTATCGTTATATATAGTAGTGCTTGCCTTAGGAACATGAATCAGCAGATTATGAGGCTGATGTCACTCGCCTGTCACATGATCCAGCTATTATGTAATTGTTTTATGACAGGACCGACTATCCCTACCAATGGCCCGACATTAGCCTAGGCTATACCATTCCCATGACCCAGCATTGGACAAGCAGTTTGGATAATGGATGGATTGGTAAATAAACAGTAGAAACATTTACTGTTGCCATAACAAAAAAAAAAAAAAGACTCACTTTCAACATATTCATTACTGAACACATGCAATGACAACACTGTCCAATGAGTCACTGTCCCGACGGATAATCCAGGCGTTTCCAAACAATAGACCCGTGACTGTGTGTTTACAGAGGGAACGTACAGGAACTGCATATCCAACAATACAGCTATTAATACAAGCTCTTGAAAATACAGTCAGTATGTATCATAGAAGCAATGGTAATACTTGATGATTAGTGGCTAATCACAAATAAACATACGACGAAAAATGTTGGTTTTGAGGGGAAACCTTGCATGCATACAATGTTCATTTGTAAATTTGATCTAAAATGCATTTACTTGTAGATATATTTTTGAATTTATTATTAATAAAGCAATTTAAATTGCATTTTTTAATTGGATAGCTAAATAAAAATATCTGAAAATATCTATTTTCTGCTATATGTTGTATCTTGAATTTATGAATTTTTTAACAAAGTGTTCATGAGGTTATTCAATTTGAAATGTGAAATAACATAATTACTTGGGCTTAATTATTTTTCTGACCATGTGACTGCGATATAATTTCCTGTTCTTTTTTTTCTTTCTTCTTTGACGGGTTTTCAAAATGAAAAAATATTTTAAAACACAATCTTAATCCTATTTACACATAACCTTGACATTTTTCAGTTTTTTTCCCTCACAACACAAAAATCACTATTAATCCAGAAATTGGAATTCATAATAAAAGAGGTGTATTTAAGTAATTACCTGTATGAAATCCATAGTTAATAGTAATAAATGACCAGATGAGACCATATAATTTCTTTTTATTTCCGGTAAACACCTCTCAATGTTATAAAAACTGGAGAAACCAGTCGCCGTGAGTTTAGCATCTTAGCATCTCCATTCACGTGTTTCTGTCTTACTGACATTTCTGAAATATTCTCGATGACATGCGCCGATGCCTGGAGGTACAGGAAGGCTGAACAACCAGTCCGACCACAAGAACAAAGTCAGATCGAGAGCGTCCGAGCAAACACGGATTCCTCAAACGCCTACGCACATATCTCTCAGGCAAACGCAACAAGAGGTTAAACAAACAGAAACGATTGAGGGTTTAATGAGACAAATCCACAACACTGTTGTTAACAGGAGTCAATAAAGACTGCATAACTCGACTGATCTTGGACACATGCCCTGAACCCTATTCAACCTGATAAATAAGTAATGATGATGATTATCACTTTCACAGCACTGGCACAGAGCTCCACACTTACATTTACTTAAGAGATGAGCAACTGATGGCTAAAATAACTTCATTCAGTTCCCGGTAGAGAGGCGAATCACATTTTTTTCCATGACGCTTTAAAATAAAAGATTTTAATGTAACATGCTGACATAGGAATGGAAACTTTACAGCCGCCTGCCTACTATATGTGAACAAACATGAAGTATACAACAATACAATGTGTTAAACAGTTGATCGAATGGACATTTTGTGAATTTTATCTTTCTACTCATTTTGTCTTCTCATATCGTTTACTCATGGGGCTTAAAAGAATACTAACGTTGAGAAATATTATCAATTTCACACGATTGGATGAGACTGAGTTGAGCTGAATAATGATATTTTTTGTCTTCTGTAAACTGAATATTATATAATTGATTAACTTTGCAACATTGACGGTTATTGAACTAAACTGAATCAACACTGAACTAAATTGTGTTATTTAACCAAAGTATTCAACAGAATAAAGACAATCGTCTTCTACAGAATTGCTTAACACCTGAAATTAAAGGGACACTTCACCTCTGGAAAGATGAATGTGTATTTAAAATGGGTCATTTATGTAGAAGAAATGTGAAATTATTTTTGAATTTGGAGCTTTCTAGACTGAGAAAAGCCAGAAAATGTATTTTTTGGCTTATGTGGATGAAAGACAACAACTCCCAGAATGCACTTGCTTCGCTGCCCTAGGAGGCCACGCCTACCGGCAACAGATCGCAGTAGTTAAACAACAAGTCTAGGCTACTAGTGAGTCTCCGTGATGAGTCTGCCCAAAAATGTGTTTTCAGATCGCCCAAAATGTCCGGGATTGGGCTTTTGCCATCTAGTCGCCATTCATCATGTTTACTGTGGCGAGCGGGACGAGTGAGGGAACGGCGCGAGGCCGGTGGCGTGATTACCGATGAGCGACACCTGTGAGACGCACCGGTCTCGTATCTCTCACGGAGAGCGGAAATTTTCTTAGCAATGTTAAAACGCACATTGTTTAGCGTTCATGTAAACACGACACTCTGAATTCAGTTAGATTGAAACAAAAGCTGTGCATGTAAACAATGAATGGCGACTGCAGAAAGCAAAAGCTGAATCCCGGACATCGACGGCCGGACATGTCCCGGAAAAAGAGGGTGATAACCCTGACTACTCAGCTTTCTCCAGAACAAGAGCCTGCTAGCTTAGCTTCCAAAACAAGATGGCCGACACTATGTGTTCATTCTGTGAGTGATATCCCCCTCTATGGGCGGGTTGAGAACATGTGGGACAGACCCGACTACTGACTGTGTCAAAATGACGATTTTTGCGTCATCTGAGGATTTTTTCCAGACTAAAAATACATAAATCTGTCGTGTCAGGGGGGTATGAGGGTGGAAAGCATACTACAGGTTTCCTACTAATACAAAGCTTAATGCTAAATCCTGAAGTATCCCTTTAAATTAATAATTAATGATTTTTTTAACATTTCTATTCATCCTGTTTATAAGCTACTTTAAAACAATCTGTAATGTATAAAGCTCTATTTAAATCAATGTGACTTTACCGAGTACTCGACATATAAATCATGAAGTTCAGATTAATGCCCATTTAATTCTTCATAGTGCATAGCGTCTTCAAATAATGCTAGCTAGTAAAAAACAATCCTATATTGTTGACCTTGACTGAGATGTTGCAGACATGAGTTCATCAGACTGTTGAGACGCACTGCACTGAAGCTGAGAAGAATGAAAGAGGATAAGAGGAGATTATGTCGCGCACAGACGGAGGAGAAGCAGTCGTGAGCCGACCTCCTTTATCCCGCTGCTTAATTGGATCTTAAATACAACAGTTTACAAGAGTTTATGGCTGACGCGCAGTGATTGAGAAGGTCACACACACACACACACACACACACACACACACACGTGTGAGTCCAGGCACGTTTGACCCCTGTCGGATGAGGGTCAGAGATCTTCACACACCTGTTACATGTTTACACGCCCGCTGACTGACACACACTTGAACAACACATGAGCAGATCAATGACAGTTTGTTTTTTTTAATGTAAAATACTTCTCCAATTTCACTTTAGACAGCTTCTATATAGTCATTGTTTTTGCGCTTCTGTTTGATGACACTTGTGGTGCTAAAATCCCACACTTGAGATTAAGAAGAGGCACTACAAGAATAAATGAGATTGGGATGCAAGATCATGATTTTTCATGGCCGATTCCAATTGCCGATTGGTTTACAAGCAAATAGGCTGATTAATAATCTGAAATACTGATAATCAGTAGCCGATTTGTTTTTTATCTGCGTTTGAGCACATTTATTTGTTGTTTATTTCCCCTATTACAGACCAAACTAGACTTCAACAACAAAAAATGTCCAGTTGAAATTAGAAGCAAGCACATTTTAACAAAGACTTTAGATATCCACAAGTTTCCTACGCCCCATGAGGCCTTGCGTCAAAAGTAAACAAAGCGCGATTTGACATCCCAGACAGCAAACTGACATTGAATCAACGTGGAAACGACGTCTCTCATGACATTGAAACAACGTTGATTTGCTCATCGAATTAACGTTGAACCAACGTCAGACGCGGCATTCTTCAAAGCTAAATGAAAATCGAAAATTGGTTTGCTTTCATAACGTTGAAACAACGCGTTGATTTCAAGTTGATTTCCCGTTAGTTTTGAAAGAATGACGCATCTGACGTTGGTTCAACGTTAATTCGATGAGCAAAACAATGTCAGATCAACGTTTTTTCGATGTCATGTTTCCACGTTGATTCAATGTCAGTTTGCTATCTGGGATACTACACTCGTTCATTCAACAGTTGACAGTCATTCAAGTTATAGCGATCCAAACTAGCTAACGATGTGGGAACACAAACTCAACGAAATTCAAAAGGGTGAAATAACAGTACCTTTACCCTCCGCAGTCGTTGATTGGGAGTATTATAATAACATTATTAATAATCAATACTCATCAAGGCATGGTGACAGACAGTTGTGCGAGCTGACAAACAATTAAAATAAAAAATACACACTTAGTCATTGTGCTTTGGAGTTTATTCAAAATTATAAATGAATGTGCTGCTTGAATACATTAACTGGCACATTTGGTATTCTGTCAACTCAGGCTTTGATCCTGAGTTTAGGTGTAACATCAGTAGCGAACAGCCAATCACATGCTGATAGAGTTTAGAGAATATTAAGAATTTAAACAAATGTACAAAGGAAGATTCGTCGTCTTTTGGGAGGTGATGGAAACTACAGTCGTTGGCAGGATCACTCTGATTTCGTTTTCGGCTTATGTTCAATACAATCACGTTTAAGCCACTGAATTAGTTTAGTCCGGTTATACATACAACCGCGAACAGCACATGTTGTCCCTGAGCTCCGTAACGACATCTCTCATAAAGATTTGCGTCTTTAAATAGTAAAATAATTCTCCGAAAAACAGCTAGCCTCTTCGCTAACTAACACACAAAATACCATTGGAATGCTACTTCCGCGCCTCACCAGAAGTTTCACCCACTTTATTTTTTACAGGAGCGCCCCTCGGAAACTTGTGGATACAAAGACGGTGCACTTATATTACTATGAATGAATAAGTCCCGCCTTCTACATAAAAGAGCCAATCAGCAACTGGTAAAGTCGTGTCACTGCAGCTTTGCCGTCGCATCATCCAGGTGATTTGTTGTGCAAGTCTTGAACAAATATCAGCCAAAATAAAAAACATTAAACCGGTGTTGGGAGCAAAAGCTGTCTGCTTTCGAGATTTGAAATTACAATTTTGACAAACATTTTTTTTAAACTTTCATTATAATGTTAAATTATAAATGTTTAAGCATTTAGGTATTTGCATCATTGCATCATTTAAAGGGCCCTTTGCTTTCTGGTTATTGCTGATCGTGATTTATCGCTTTATTTCTGATCATGATGGAGAACTCGAGCACAAGAATTGACTTTGACCACAAGAGAACCACAATAAAACAGAAATAGAGGTGGTAACAGTATACGATGTGCACTCTCCTTTCAAATTTTCGTTTTGAATAGCTGACAATCTCTGACTTTTGATGTAAGGTGCAAATGTGCATTTTAGGACCTGATTTGCATATTTAAAAAAAAATAATAATTTGAAAGAATCTTATTTACCTCTGATCAGTGTTGGGGAAGTTACTCTAAAAAAGTAATTAATTACTAGTTACTAATTACCTCTTCAACAGTGTAATTAGATTACTATACTAATTACTCTCTCTAAAAAGTATTTAATTACTTTTAATTACTAATTACTTTCAAAATCCCATATCAACTTCAACTAGCTGAATAATACAAGAATAGACATGAATCTGTTTAAATTCTTTCAAATAAATACTATAAAATTGCATGAATTATCCTTAAACTGACCACGGAGGAGAACATTAAAATACTTTTTAGCATCAGATAATACATTTTGATGTTAAACCCACTATTGTTTTATGTCTGATCTCATGACATTTCACACTTTTTTCATACATATTTTACAATAATTCATAATCATAATATTTAGACACCTCATAAAATGCATACGAATCGCTGTGAGATCGGATTGATCTTTACACAGTATTTACCTCAATTACATCAGAAGTAACTGTAATTAAATTACAGATAAATTAAGAGTAATCCCTTACTTTACATTTTCAAGGGAAAAGTAATTACAGTAACTAATTACTTCGTAATTTATAAGTTTATAAATTACTTCGTAATTAGTTACACCCAACACTGCCTGTGATACATTCCCATCAGAGGAAAGTGCTTTTGAGACAGTAAAGGAGAATTACAAATGTGGGAATTTGTTTTTTGTCGTGTTGTAAATAGAAATCATGTGCTTCTCCTCACACATATGAATACCAGTATATAATGTTCAGCAATGACACATACATTATTGCATAATAAATGTTATTTCACGTACTATAAATATAAGTAGGAAGGTGCCTGAGCAGTTTCATGTCAAAATACCATCAAAATCTTTAATTGAAAAGCATCAAGGACCCAAATCATGCTTGCATCCAAACATATGACAAACAAATGGCCTGAATGCTTGAGGTCTGGGGCTTTCAGTTCAGCATCTGTATCCCCAGATTCGGTAAAGACAACTTCACACACTCGAGTCAAAAGAACAAGAGCTCGTTATGTTTGACAACAAGTGTGCAGCTATTTCCTTTCACAAAACCCCACACACATTCCCATCCGAATATTTCCATCGAGAGCTTGGTCGCCTCGTCCACACCCACACATGATCATCTAGGACACAGCGTAGCATTGCCCAGACAGCTGTGCCACACCTCTTGCTTTAGTATGAGCAAACTTAACACACGCAAATGCTAATTATAAACTTTCCCATTACATATCTGCAGGGATGACGTATTTTCATCATAGGCCAAGCCAAAAGTTCAAATCACCGTGATTCCCTCAACAAAAACCCAATATGACTTTCCGCTGTCTTATCAATACAGCAGAAGTAAGCACAGTAACCAATAAAAGTTTGATTCTTACACGTTTTGTTGTTCATGTTAACCTTCACAAGGCTATAAATGACCTATAGTTGTATACAATATCTTAACCTTGTGTTAACCACAGACCATATTTCAGATATTTAACTGAAAACTCATTGACTTTTTTGGCCAACAAAAACATAACTCTTGCAGGGATCAATAGACAAAGAAGAAAAAAAAATAGATAGCCTAGCCTAGCCTAGCCATCTATTCATGTCCATACCCAGATAGCAAACTGACATTGAATCAACGTGGAAACATGACATCGAAACAACGTTGATCTGACATTGTTTTGCTCATCGAATTAACGTTGAACCAACGTCAGTCGCGTCATTCTTTCAAAACTAACGGAAAATCAACTTGAAATCAACGCGTTGTTTCAACGTTATGAAAGCAAACCAATTTTCGATTTTCATTTAGCTTTGAAGAATGCCGCGTCTGACGTTGGTTCAACGTTAATTCGATGAGCAAAATCAACGTTGTTTCGATGTCATGAGAGACGTCGTTTCCACGTTGATTCAATGTCAGTTTGCTGTCTGGGCCTAGTCAAAGTTTAGTATTTAGGGTTAGAGTAGTTTCCAACAAAAGGAAGTCTTATTCAAACACTATGAGATCTGGAGACACATCTTCCAGACAAGCAAATTTACCGTCACACTGAGGAATTCCAGCAACGCTTTAGACGTCTCCTCATGAAAACGTGCTTTTACAGGCTGTTACCTTGACAGCATGTCAACACAATCACACACATTTCCTTATCTATTTAGCTATACTTATCCCACCCTGCTGATTATGTCAACTAGCAAATCTTTTACATTTAGACATCGTAGAAAAAACAGCTATTTAATGCATTACTCGGTAGCCACATTCACACAGCAGAAGAATACAGATGTCAGTCCTGATTTAGAGAGTTATGTTCATGTGCTGTTCAGTTAGCGAGAGTGACAACAGTATTTCAGAACCCAACTGACATCTTTTATTTTTCAGATTTGGGCTATGTTCGGTTCACCCAGTACAGTTTTGGGATTGACAACGCATTTACTTACAGGAGTGAGTCTCAAAATGTCCCGTTCACACAGCAACTTACAGTAGCGTCTCGAGTACTGTCTGTATGAACGTGCAACAAGAGTCAAGCCTCTTTTCTCATAACACAAACCATATTGACAGTGACCAAAGTAATGTCAAAGATGGCGACGACCACGACCAAGTCTTCTCACATAAAGCCGTCCAATTGAGCCGCAAGGTCATCTGTCAAATCTATATTAAACGACAGACGCTTCAAAGTCAATGCGTTAGCCGGACGCCCTTAAAGGGGTCATATAATGCCATTTTTGTACAAGTTAATATGAATGTTTAAGGTCTAAATGAAAACTTTGTAATATACTTCTATTAAAAGTTCTCATTAGTAGTTTAAGAAAACACCATTTTACCTGGTCAAAATCAGCTGTTTTCAGCAAGCCGTTTTAGTGAATATGCCTTTAAATAATAAAACCCCGCCCCTCTGTTCTGCGGGCGTGAACGCACGTGGAGTGTTGCCTTGACAACAGTTGAAGTTTTTGGAGAGAGAATGACAGCGGGAGTCTCTGAGGACACTAGAGCCAGACCGATATATCGGCAGACCGATATTATCAGCCGATATTAGTCATTTTCCAAACTATCGGTATCGGCAGTTATAATGGCCGATAAATGAATATTTCAAAAATAAAAACGGACGAAACACGCTTGAACCATGTCATGAGTGTTGGAGTTGTATAGTTTGTCCACCAGAGGGCACTCTACACCGTCCCTGTTGGCAACATTTGTTGAGTTGGTCACGAGACATACATTGCTTGAATAACAATTAAAAGAACATCCCCATCAGTTTTCTCAACTCAAATAAGCATGACAAAATTTGTGACTAATCATCTCCAGTTTAAAAAAATAAAAAAATAAATAAAATATCGTCCGATATATCGGAATATCGGATTTTAAAACCAAAAAATATTTGTATCGGTATCGGCCTTCAAAATCCTTTATCGGTCGGGCTCTAGAGGACACTTAGTGCAACTGTATCAGTTTGAACTGGAGTAACTGTTCACCGGAACAAGATGGCGGCCGCAAAGAAGTTCGACAGTTAAGGCTTGAGGACGTTTCTGAATGGTTGGTTAACGTAATGTTACTTTGATCTACCTTTGTATGCACTGGCAGGGTAGAGTAGTGAGATACGAACGCTGTGTTTACTGATGTATATGTTAGTTCATTGACAGATTGACGTTACAACTAATTGTCATAAAAAACTTTTTCCCGTGATTTGCAAAAGATTAATATAAAGACTAATAAAACGTTAGGATCAGAGGGAACATAAACAGTTGGTACCGATTATTTTTTCAGGAGCAGCTTCTTAGCAAAACCAGCTTTATACTGATCCTCGTTTATAAAGCAGTCTGGTGAGAAATGATTCTCGCAAACAAGAAAGTATTGACATTGATCGTGGGGAATATTCCCTTCGTAAACAAAACTCAGCCACTTCGTTTTCATCGGTTCAAATTTAGGAACATCAGAATGATTTCTGTGTTTATTGGACCCAAGAACAAAACAACACAATCGCTTAGACGTCATTCTGCTCCAGTGCATCAACAATGACGGACTATAGTCTATGATGACAGCTCGCTCAGGGCGGGTCTGTGTTGAAACACTGCTGTCAATCAACAGCCGCGGGAGGGGCGTGCGGCCGTGTGACGTCACGCGGTTGAACGGCTCGATTTGAGGCAGGGGAAAACAAATAAGGAGATTAAAACAAAACCACTGGATGGATTTTTATCATTAAATGATGGTTGTGTACAATCAACTTGTAAAAGTGCATGTACCATTATATGAATGGTACATGCACAGAACTGCTGTTTTTATGTTTTTCCATTTATAGCGCAGACAGGTGGCCAGTCCCATTTGCTTTTTCACATGTCCACAGAATGAGCTTTTACATACGTGCACCATGTTTGGCGAAAATATCTCATCCCGTTCACGAGTTATATCCATTTTAGTAAAAGTGGCTACGCCCACTTCGAACGTTTTGGCGGCGCTTTTGGCGGTCTGGGACACACTTAACGACTGTAAGGCCGATTATGAATGTAATTTGATACTTACGACCGATCATGGCCAAACGTGCCGAGCTGCGTTCAGTCGCTGTTTAAAATCTGCTCCAGTCATTGAAAGCTGTAAGTGTGTTCAGTTCACTCTGATCGTTTTAGCTAGTCGTAAGAGTGCAGCTCAGCATTAGAGAAGATATAAATCACTCTATGACATGAGACATAAATCAAAATGTTTGATAATTATTGACAATCCGACTCCAGGGAATCTTGCTGCACTGGTTAGGTTTCGATTGGGCCGAAATACCTGCAACTTTCACTAAGCATGTATTTTGTCTGTCTTGAGCCAAGGATTCCAAAGATATAAGCCTACGCCTAAACGGTTTTACAAGCGATTTCATACTTTTGAGCGCTGTAGCGCCCCCTTCAGGCCAATCGGAGCAGCGTTGGTGACATTGTAGGCGATGCGAATACAACCAGCCCTCAAAGTTTCAAGTCTCTACGTCTTACGGTTGGGTCGGCAGATCACTTTTAGGGGAGAATACTGATCCTTGGAAATTTCGCAATAAGATTTAAGCGTTATGCGCTTGAACCCCGATTATGTGAAGAGAATGAAGAGTTCTTACCCAAGAAGAGTATGTGCATTTAGATGCAAACATGCAATTTTCATTTCATGCGAATCAGAGAAAAGGTGGAAAAAAAAGCACCATGAAAAATTGCATAATGACTTCAGTGAAACGATAATGCTATAAATGTAGAACATGGTTCCTTTAAATCTTAAAGGGTTAGTTCACCCAAAAATGAAAATTAAGTCATTTATTACTCACCCCCATGCTGTACCAACCCCATAAGACCTTTGTTCATCTTCGGAACACAAATAAAGATATTTTTGATTGAATCTGAGAGCTGGATCAGTCCTATATAGACTGCATAAGGGACTGGCTCTTGACGGCCCATAAAGTCATTAAAGAAAAGGTTTAAATATTCCATGTGCCTACAGCGGCTCAATTATAAGTTTATCAAGCGACGAGACTACTTTTTGTGCGAAAAAAACATAAATAACGACTTTATTCCACTATTCCATTACTTCCTTATGGGCGCATGCGCGAGAACTGAGACGAGGACGTTCTTCTCCTTCGACTACTTTTTGTTACCGGCTGCTCACCGCTTACGAGTTTTACCGCCCCCTAGTTTTGGGTGAACTAACCCTTTAATATTTGATGCTAGGTATAAGTGTAGGTGTTTGGAAAGTGAATAGTGATCACATCTGCTATTTTATTTTTTGTCAGATTCGGGAATCTGTATGGCGGCTCAATTGGGGTGTGCATTTGTAAACCCGGTGAGCAAATCAGATGATATGCAAGACAACACACCTCAGTGGTTTCTAAGAAAGGTCAGTTTGGTCAGTTTAACCAGCTTACCGACAGTTTGTTGTCGTAGAAGTAGGCATCCAGCAGTTTGACGATGTACTGATGGTTGCAAGACGCTAAGATGTCAATCTCCACCACATAGTCTTCCAGCTCCTCCTCACTTTTGGTTTCGATCACTTTAGCTGCAGCAAGCACACCAGTTTCTTTATTCTGGGCCTGAAAGACAAACCAGTTTCACATCAAAAAACAACGTCAGCGTGATCAACATTGCGGCATCCTGCTGATATTCCCGTTCCACGCTCGTCGCATATCTTGTGACGTTCCTGGATGTTCTTTTGGATGTTCCTGGATGTTCAGAGAAATTACCAAGGGTTCAAACAACAATGGAGGACCTGACTGGACAAAACCAAACAAGTACTGTTTTTTTTTACATGTTCTTATGTTGGGTTTGCCAGATGAGACTTTTGACCATGAGACTGTGTACATGTTGTTTAAAGTGCCGAGGAAACTCTTTTTGAACGGCACAGTGGACTGGTTGCTCAGTGTTGGTCTGAACAGACTCAAAGGTCTAAGTGCATATGCAAGCAACTATGCTGGATTGAGAACTCAGTCAAGAAGGTCTAATGTGAACTTGTGAAACTGGGGGTTTGCACCCTAAATGAGTAGAAAAGAAATGAACTGAATTTGAACTGATTTAATTTTTGAATTAACTGATTTGTTTTTGTTGGAAAGATTTTCAGAACTGGGAATTGAGTATTTGAATTTATGGAAATTTTTATGTTTCCATTTTTTTGTTGTTGTTGTTTTTGTGTTGGCATTTGTGAATCATTAATGCTTTCCCCTCACTGAATATTATCTTGCTAAAAAAAGAAACTAATAACAGTTCATATGAATTGAGCCTATTGCTGTTTGTGTGTTAATTCTTCATCCACATATTAAGGGTTCTACTTTTATTTTTAAACGTCTGAATCCTTTGTATGGTTGACTGACTAAACGAAATATAGTAGGTTTAAAAACCTGCTTGGCACCCCAATCAATTAGGTCAATCTGTTACAACATTAGTAGCCAGTCAGTGTAAAACAAATGTGTATAAATTTAATAAAATATAGGCAAATTAGCATTCAGAAACGTTTTTGTAAGAGCCGTGTTTAGAGAGGTTCTGCTTGACTCTCTTCATCGCCGCTTTCTGGGTCTGAATCTGGCTCTGATACTGCAGTATCGACACCATTGACCAGAGCGGCTCTGCATTGGACCTAGGGTGACCACCCGTCCCGCGTAGCGCGTGCGCGCACAGCGTTTGAAGCCCAATTCATGCGTCCCGCAAATTGAGACCGTGTCACGCATAATCAATGCTTTCTCAAAAAGAAAAAAAAAGTCGGTCAGTCTATATCCTCGAGACCGAGGCAGCCAAATGTTGTGCCTGAACACGTTCACGTCCATGAACTCGTTCATATTTTGGGTGAACTGAACGTATTGTTTTACTGCCTGTCCCGATGAACGTGTGAACTCGTTCGTTCTGGTGTCTGTGAACGCACGCTCTCTCAGTTTAATGGGGTGCCAGATTTCTATAGAGCCTTCCAGGCGAAAGCCCGGCTAAAACTCACCGTAAACAGGGCTTAATATGTAGCGAAAAAACATCCAATCTGGCAACACAAGCCATCAGTGTCGCACCGCGGCCGCCGTCGACAAAGGCGTCGTATGATAATTTAAACGTATTTTATAACGAGGTCGGTGAAGATGGGAAAAATCTTACATTTCTGTGCAAACTTTGAACTGAACTAGTTCATTTTAAAATGTGTGAACTAAACTTTGAACTGGTTCATGTAGAAAGTGAACTTCCCCAACACTGGTTGCCACTCCCACGTGACCTGCCGACTAGGTTGATGTTAACTTTTTCATTGTTGTCATGACAGCGCAGCTTCTCGTTCCGTGAACCTCTGGAGTTGTGAGTTTAGACTTTTTTTCGACTTTTTTTTAAAACTGTTCCTGTGGTGTTGAGCAACTAAAATTCCTGTTAATCCTATAATTTTATATTTTTATTTATTTAAAGTGAATTAATTGTAATGAAAAATAAATTAAATTAAATAGCTAAAGTAAATCGTAAGTGGAAGTGCATCTGTCAATTCATTGAATGTTCAAAATATTCATCTTTATTTAGAAAAAAAATACACATTGGTTGGCCTATCATGAGCATCAGCATATAGCCTATCAGCAAAACATGTTTAGGGAATAGGGCATTATTAATGTATGTGCTAAGGTATGTGCTTTTTTTGAACAATTATTCATGTACAAACAGTAAGGCAATAGTAACAATTCTAGATATGGGTAAACCACTATCAGAGTCTGCCCGTGTGGGGGCACCGCCGCGCCAAGCAGTGTCCCACCTTGTCCCTCAGAAACATACCCCTTGTCCCCCCTTGGGCTTATTAGCAGGTGGTCACCCTAATTGGACCGGAGCACATCCACGTTTCACCCGTAAAAGTAATGGGCGTGAAACTTCCGGACAACGTGAGCTACTGTTTAGCCAATCACAACACACCGGCCCAAACTAACCAATCTGAGCCCACTGTCTGTTCCTGAGGGAGTGGTCTCATAGACTCAGGAAGTCAACCGGTCTTTCAAATGACAGAGGAGAGCGTGGCTTACAATAAAGGTGAAATTTATGAAAAATAAAACTTTTTAGAAAAGAAAAACCACGAATACAGGTTATATTGCACCCCATAAACACAATCATGCAAAGAAAAAAAGCAGTAAACCACCCCTTTAATTCATAAATGCATTTCTGATTTTGAAATGTGAACGCCTTGTCATAAAGATTAAATGATCAAACATTGTAAGACTTCCTGACCTTGATGGTCATGAGCTTTATATATCTTTTTGTTGTTTTCAGTTTTTTATGCGTTCACCACATGACTTTGATTTCGTTTTTCAAAAACAATGAGCAGTGAATGTTTTTCAGTGAACATCTTTCCAGATATTAGGCCAGTTTGATGGCGTTGCGTGTGATATCTGTCGAAGCGGTGGGAACATGCAGCGCTGGTTGAGATGCAGTCACTCATTGTGGTTAGCATGTTTTCAAAAGGAAACACTGTTGCCAAACCACTCAAATGCAGGACTTCCGCTCAGTTGTCAAGCAACTAAAACATGATTTGGCACAACTAACAAAAAGCAAGGCTTGTAAGTTGGACAGTGATGGTTATTATCAATAAAAATGTAATAGAGGAGAGAATGAAAGTATGGCAGGTTTAGATGGCTAATAAAACGAATAATAAGCTAGTGTTTTGGGTGGTTGCTAGGCCATTACTGTGCAGTTGCTAGGGTCATGCAGAAACACAGATGAGTCACACCCTGATGTGACGCTTGACCAAGGAATCACAATTCTAACGAATATCTATCTTATCCTCTTGCTCAATTAAATAACGTGAATCTGAATATGAAAGGCTAGCCCGTTCTCATCCCAAGGTGTCATATACTGACGCTTTTGACATTTCGTCTACATCCAACGCTCATGGCACCCTTTAGCGTCAATATGAGACGCAGAGGGTCCAGAATGCGCCTCTTAGTGGTCTAACCCTACTCCAGACCTAAACCTACCCACAACTGAAGCGTGTTATATTTTAACGCAAAAGGGTGCCATGTGCGTTGGATTTAGACGAAATTTCAAAAGCGTCACTATATGACGACCTATGATGAGATATGATCATATGATATGATCCGTGAAACCAGACTTCCTAACGTGAAACCAGACTTCATTCGCCCCAATACAAAGCATATTTACACTGTCTGAATCGTTCCCTATCCCCTATGTAGTGCACTATGTGTCATTGGCCATGTAGAAAATAGTAAATGTGTGAACAAGTAACTGATTTCAGCTGCAGCATGTTTGTAGGGGGCGGAGCTTCAGATTCTAGAGAGCATTTGATTGGAGAGAAAGGCTGAGTGACGTCATCAAAATCATTGATTCCTATGGGCTAATTTGTAAGATTTGAACGCTTATATCTTCTAAACCTGAATTGTGTCATTTTTTGCAGCACACTATCTTATAGATAGTAACTAATTTATTCATACTAAAAGTCATTTTTGATGAAATTTGGACTTCATGGGGACTTTCAGAACCATATTAGAAGGCACAGATGTATCTTATAGAATAACATCTTCATTTTGAATTACTTTTAGGGATGCACCGATATGAAAATTTTGGCCGATACCGATAATTCTTTATATTTGAAAGCCGATAACCGATATATCGGCCGATAAATTTAAATCCAAATTTTTATCTAATTTTGAGAGCCTGATTACAAAAACAAAAGTCTCACAATTAAAATCCATGTCTCAAGCGCACGATTATAATGATGTTCTCATTATAGTGTTGTATAGCCGATATGACAGATTTGCGCTGCACCGAACGAACCATATTTTAATTTTTAAAAATCTCTTTTTAAAGAGATTTCAAAACTGTTTCAAGAAAATCAAAATCATAAACAGTGTTCAACAAGTGTCTCAGCTTCTATAGCATTTATTTCTCTTAGTTCATGTTCATTTTACCATTAAACAATTATCTTTTTATAATAAATTAAAATGAAAAATAGTATCTTTTAATATTATTATTTAATGGATCTGCTACCATGAACAGTTGTATTTTTATTAAGTAATGTTAATAGATATTTAATAATTACTAAATAAATACTATAACAAATGTTTTGCTCATTGTTACAGTAATTGTTAGATGCTATTATTGTGAAGTCTTACCAGTTTCTCTAGTTTAATCATCCTTTTTTTTTCATCAATGCTTAAAAACTACTTAAATCTTAATGCTTTTTAGACTAATTCAAACTTTCTAGCCAGGCTTTCTCAAAGCAAACATCACATTTGTATCTAGTTTATCAGTTTTCTGAACATTCTTTCACTCCTGCCTTTGGACAAACAGATGAGAGAAGAGATTGGAGATGTGCACTAACAGTTGAAGGGCTCATCGCCTCAAAGAAGCATAACCATAAATATAAAGCCCCAAATCCACTTCCATATCCATTGAGAGGATTACGGCACCTGCTCAAGTCAAAGCTTCTCATCTATCCTGGAGAATGGCCATCGAAACAACACCCTGAGCAACAGCAACACAATAGTGTACTTTCAACCCTGTGTAATGGACATTAACACCCATAAAAGAGATCCACCTCTGTTTACATCTGTGACACTGCTGTGTTCTGCTTTATAGATGACACTCATTTTCACAGTGGAACTGAATCAACACTGACAAGTTCAATGAAAGTTCAGCTAAACAATGACACTATTTTCTTTTGGAGCTGAAATTAACTGAAATGATCATTAAGTCTCGCTGTAAAGCCGCTTTAAAACAATCTGCATTTTACAAAAACATGTTGACTTGTCAGAGAAATGTGACTTTAAAACTAAAACTGGCTACGACCACCTGACCGTAAGTCCGATTGACTTGAAAATTGGTATGCAGTGTCTTGGACCAAGGTGTCATGTATGAGGACATTTGCGTATCTCCCAATGAAGTTTGAGCACCTATGAGACGAGGTTAACGAAGGCCGATCAGAACGAAACTCGATGGGTGTGTTCGACTCATGACCCTAGAGGTCTTTACGAGTTTTGAAAGAAATTGGCCACTAGTTGGCAGTAACGAGTTTTACGGCTCTGTTGTAATCACGTTGTGTTGCACACATCCCCACAATATGCATATCATTTGATAGATCTCCTCATGCTGAACAACTTTGCCTCTAGAACCATTGCTGTCAATCAAATCGTTCATTAAATATTCACAAATATGTTCAAAACCTACTTTTGCGAACTAGTCCCTGGTTTTTCGCCCGATCGGAACCAGACCAGTCTAGGACAATTCTCTGGACTCTCGAGATCAATAGTTATTGAGAAAAAGTTGAACTTTTCCATTTGGTTGGCTATAAACGTGTCGTTTAAATAATGGGTGCGTGGCAAAATAAACTCAAAAGCCTATAAATCATAAATAAAAACTCAGAACTTCAGAAAAATTGATGAGCATATGTGGCAAAGTTTTATGGAGATCGGACAATAGGTGGCGCTATAACTGTTAAAAATCTTAAAAACCATGTGTTCCCTATGGTAAATTGCCAGTATTGCCTGTAAATGGTCTTACTAAATAAAATGAATGTCTTTTGGTGCTTTTGTGCTTAAAGCCCTTAACTGCTTGAACCCCGACAAATGTTGCTTGCAGCTTTAATTTCGCCAGTTTTGATCCCTTAGAAGCCGATGGAGGAGTGATCCAGCTCTTAGATTTAATCTAAAATATCTCAATTTGTGTCTTACAGGGTTGAACAACAACATGAGGGCGAGTAATTACTGACAAGAGTTTTCATTTTTGGGTGAACTATCACTTGAAAGTTTAGTACACTGACTCCAATGGTTTCAATTAATTGTGCAGCCACTGCGAAGCTACTAATAATAATGGCGGAAACAATGAGGCCAAAACCAGATCCTTAAATGTGGAGAATGCTGTAGTCAAGCTAATATGCAGAAAATGTTCCTCTCCACCCACAGAAGACGCTCTTATCACTGTAAAGCCAACAGCACTGAACACTGGTGATTAGCAGACCCATCGAGAAACACGTGATCATCTCAACCACAACCACTTCAGGACTTGTCAAACTTTATCATGACAGGAGTTCAGGTGTTCACACTGCTGCCATGAGCTTACACACGTGTGCCATCAATAATTAACAGTCAAAGAGACACTCAGCATTAAATAACAACACACACAAATCCAACAGCTTCACACTCAAACACTCAAAGACACCAAAGACATTTGGATTCCTTACTAAATTATGTAAATTTGGCCATGATTCGATTGAACTCAATTCTGTTACTTGCTGGTACGATTCATATTTATTTTTAAAAGACAACCAGATAAATCAAATGTAATTTCAAACCAGAAGTCGAAGCAGAGTAAATAAATGATACAATATTGTAAATATTTTGCGGAAGAGCACAAATAAACAAAATATAATCTGGCCACACTGTCTCTTAAATGTGATTAAATATTAACTTTTTGTTTCTGAAATAATTGTGATTATTAGTTACGTTGATAATATGCTTTTTTCATATTTATTGGCACATTTGGCAGCCATTTGTTTTGCTCTGTCATTCGTGAGATCTTGAGGATGAGGAAGTATTAGGCCATACATCGTCTAAACTGCAAATATGCAACAATATAGTTTTGATGATTATAATGAGACTGTTCTAGCTTTATTTCTTCACATCATTTGCTGTCAGTGTAGATGTGTATGGGGCCATTCACACAGAGTGTGTTTTTCCATTCCAATGCACCATTTCCATTGTTTTTCTATGTAAACGCGGTGTGTATAACGTTGCGGCATGACATGGCATTCTAAAAACACAGTCCTCAAGTTAAAATCAGTAAAACTTTTAAAAAACGTGTCTCAAAACACGTTTTCCCGCATTCCACTCTATGCGTCTCACGTTTTCAAAGCAAAAACGCATTCTCAGCAGGGCCTAAAATTAACACTCGAATTAACATATTTTTATGAATACTAACAATGGATGAGCGGACAAATTCACACCAAATTATGTCTAAAAATAGTGCACATCCAAGTAAACATAGTCGGTTATGTCTTGAACAACAATTGAGAAGTAAACGCATGTGTCAGTATCAGTTTATTAGATCTATGCAGTCGGTCTTAAAGAGACAGTAGGTTAATATTCCTGCTGCTGTCTGTTGTCTGACAAAGAAAAATCTCTTTTAACTTTAATAAGGATGTTTAATTTATACAGTGAAGACTATGCAGTGTTATTTTTATTTTATTACAATTTTGTACCTGGAAACTACGGTCAGATCTTCCTGAAAAATCGAAAAAGCACTGTTTATTTTAATTGTATCTTTGTTATATTGTATTTTTTTTGTGATTTTGCTTCTAATTTGATTTTTTGTTCTTGTTTTATTACTGACTATTTGGTTATTTGCTTTTAAATTTACAGTATATTGGTTAGGAAATATACAAATTTGGTGTCATTACGGCTTGTTTTTGCAAAAACAGTTTCATAGCCAGTAAGAAATATCAGTGACATCACCAGCCATTGGCAGTGTGGCTAAAGTTAGTTTTAGGCCCGGAGTGTAAGTGTATAAACACAATCCCTTGTACGTGTTCACAGGATGTTCTTTCATAGAGACGCGTGTTTTAACATGTCCAGGCAAAAAAAATCAACAGTGCGAAGGTGTGGGAGTTTGATCAGTCTCTGATTTGAGATTTTATGATCATGATTAAATGTTACTAAACAAAGACCAATAGAGTGCCGAAGTTATGACGTCACTTTGTAGGACGGACGTGGGTTCCCTCGACCAAAAAGCTATGCATTTTCCCCAGACTTTTGAAAAATCGCAAAAAAATACGTGTAAACCCTTACACGTTTTGTCTATCAAGATAATATTTACAAGTTAATACAAAATGTATACATTTTAAAGCCTATATAAAGTTTAAAAACCACAAGCAGGTAATTACTGATGTGTTTTATGTCAAAAACCCATTCAAAAATCCCATAGATTTTAGGGCGAGGGAACCGGGAGTGCTAAAAAAATGCTAACCCACTTCCGCGTTTTGGCCTACAGAGTGACGTCGTAACTTCGGCACTCTATAAGCAAAGCATCAGTCAAAGAAACGTTTACAGTGATACTCGCATTCAAACCTGTGTAAGTTTCTTTCTTCTGTTGAACACAAAAGAAAGTTTTATGTTTGCTTAACAACATTCTTCAAAGTATCTTCTTTTGTGTTCAACTGAAGAAAGAAACTCGTACAGGTTTGGTACAACATGAGTAAATGATGACAACATTTTCATTTTTGGGTGAACTATATTGTTATTTAAAAAAAAAAAAAAGATGAGTCTTAGGTCTGTGTGTAACAAAAATTGAAAATGTGCGCAAAACCTTCATAAATTATGAGAATCGCCCCATTACAGTATTACTGGATCACTCCACTGTGAAAGCTGTCTGTACTAAGATTGTATTTAAACCCATTCAACCCGGTCTTTAAGGGTAAGAGGGTTACAGTGACCCTGTATGTCACACAACACTGTTGGAGACAAAAGGCAAATTCAGCGTTTCCTACACAAGGGTTTTTCTCCGCCTATCGAAACTGCAGCACATTCCAGCATCTTCCTACACAGTGACTCCGAGTGGCCCCTGAGGGCCCCGGGCTGAACACATGTGACCTGTCAGGGTGTCTTTGTGGCCGAAGAGTGAGTGCCATTAACCGGAATGGTAATGGAGTAAGCCTATCTAATATTTGATCAGTTAGTCAGGATGGTTTTACTGAGGGTAGTAACGCACCACTTCATGTCACATATCACAACACATGTCAGTACATGAAATATTGAGTTGCATTCATAACCATCTGGTCAAGAAGTGTGCACAAGTCTCTTGATTGTCCCATACGGGCTCTTTTCACAATTCAAACAAACACAATGTTGGTAAAAGTAACTAAAGTGGCTCAAATACATAAATAACACAATTAAATATAATAATTCAAGAGTGCTATGAAAGAAAAGACTATGGATTTGGTTTTTTGTTTGTATATGTGAACATGTTTTAGACTAAAAAGTGCGAAATAGGTGTCAATACGAAGGCAAAATGTTTATATGTTTCTCGGAATGAATTCTAACTGTCATGAGCACAACAGGTTGTCAATTAAGAGAACTTCTCAAAAGCCTACTATGCTAAAGGCTTAGCTTATGAATATTAATTAAAAGAATGACGTTCGCTAAACAGGCCTAACTGATTGGCTGAAAGACAGTTAGATGGCCAATCAGCGAATCTGGTTACGGCTAGGCTTATTAATATTAATCATTGTCATTAGTAAACGAAGCGACGTCAATAACATGACAACGGTAATATTCATGAACTAATCCTTTACCATGGTAGAAGTCGTAGTTTCGTTTCGCTGTCTCACAGGTTTATTAATATCCGAACTCACCTTATAAACTTTCCCGAAAGCACCGTCGCCCAGTTCCCCGATAATTTCCCACATGTCGTTTGGATTTACATCCCGATGAACGTGCTCATATTGCTTGGTTTTCTTCTTGATGTCAAGTGCAGGAAACCGGATCATCTTGCTGAATTTGGCAAAAGCCATTTTTAAAAAATATACAGGTAGAAGCCTCAAATGCTAAAAAAAAAACCCTGATTATGCTGATGATAAATTAGTTGACCTCAGAAAAAAACAAAAGCGTCTGGGCTGAAAACTATCCGACACTCCGCTGGAAATATAGACATCTTCATCACTTAAAAAAATTAAAAATAACTTCAAGTTGTAATAGACTTATTCCACTCCATCCATGAGAAAACATGCGCCGTCTGAGGCGAGTGAAACACTCATGTTCACCTGTTCACTCACTGCTGTTGTGTGTGTGTGTGCGCGCATAGTGTGTGCGTGTGTGTGAGAGAAAGAGAGACAGAGCCACGCCCACTGCACAGAATTATGGGAATAGTAGTTTTTAAAGTTAATCATAAAATAGCCTAAGCAACACAACATAACATATTTACAACGGTACCATGTTATATCTTATATATGTCTCACTATATCCTGTTCTAGAAGCTAAATAATAAAATAAAAATTTAAAGTAGGCTAGACAGTATGAGCAACAAGCATTTTAATGTTTTTTAATGATTTTAAGTAATCGTGATATTTGTATTGAATACTGCTATTGTAATACTCTAGTTAAGACGCACAGGAAAAAAAAAAACTACAGATAAAATATGAAAAAGCCCGAGTTTAAAACAAAACTGCTGCACACAATCTCCACCTTGTGGTGAATTTGTGGTACATTTTATTTATTTATTTATTTTAGAATACAAAACACGTCATTTTGATATATCAATATACAATGTACTTTTTATATTGAATATAGTGAATATAAAACAATATTAAAAAGTAATAAATAAAGATTTCCATCACATTACAGCACATACATTACGAGACAATATATCTTTATTTATTTTTTTAGATATGTTTAGTGGTTTGAAAAATACATAAAAAATTTCATTCTTGAAATCATTCTATGTATGTTTTGAATTTCTTATCCAAAAATAATTTTCTTACATTTTTTTTTTTTTTGTGGGTCTTAAAATAAAGTCAAGGGGAACAACTTTAGCATAAGCTATTTTGTAATGTTATTCATAAAAGAAGGGAATGTTCATTTTCGTAATAATATTTGAAAAAGATTTTGTCCATCAAATCAAAGTCTGAGTCATGTAACCAATCTGCAAGATGCTATATTATTACCATGTGATAAAAACATTGAAAACTTTTTTGTTTTTTTCAAAAACCTGAAATCATGATGATGATGTGAACGTTTAGATGGAAGAAAAATATTACCTCTTAATTGTTTAAAAACTTTTAAATGAAAAAAAAAAAATGTTGAAAGCGTATAAATGTTTATTTTTTTATTATTTTTTTGAAACTACTGATTATGAATAACATCTGTTATCATGCTGAGTAATGGGCTCTTCGTGATCTTGGTCCAATCCTCCTGCAGTGATGAGTTCAGCCTCTCCGTCCTCTGGACTGTAATGCTTCACAGTTATCATGGGTAAAAACCAAGTCCTGAAACAGATCGACTACTTTTCAGGCACTCAGTTATAGCAAGGGCACACAGTATATATATGTAATAAAAACAAATATTAATAAATAATAATAATAAAAAAAAAATAAAAAAAAAAAATATATATATATGTATGTATAAAATGAATTAATTAATTCAAAAGGGACAGGTAGGCACAGGTTTGGTGGGATGGGTTTAAGGGTGAGTTAAGGTTTAGATAGATATATGTACAGTACAATGTAAAAACATGCATGTACACAATAAGTGCAACGTATCAAATTATTCATTTACTTGTCAGTGGTTAAAGACACCTAAAGAGGGACCAAAAATTGATATAATATACAGTATTTGTGAAATAAATGCTTGACTTACCCCGTGACATTTTTGTGATATGATGATATAGAGTTGTCTAATCATGGCAGCGAGTGTTTGCACTTTCCTGTTGTAGGAACACCGGCGCTCTCTCAGGCCGCCCAGCAGAGACACATAAGAGTTCATCGTGGACATTACACAAGCGTTCTGTCGTCACAAACAGCATATATGACTGACCATACAAGGCTTTTAACTTATTTCAAAGCACACATATAATGGAGTGATTAAAAAAAAAAAGATCTGATTTGTATGTTTATTATTGTTACTGAGGTGGAATCTGATCCAGATAATGGGATTCTGAATGTGCTTAGTATTAGTATGTCATTATTTTACACTACAAGCAAGCTTTATTAGGAAAGCGTATTGCATTCACTTGAGGAAACAAAATCTACTCTGTTTTTCTGAATTAACGAGTTAATTATCTCAGAATTACGAGATCATTTTTCATGAAAAAAAAAAACGTTTTTGCTCTGTTTTTCTGAATTAATGACTAGATTATCTCAAAAATTATGAGTAACACATTAATTCATAAAAACAAAGCGAAAACATTTTTTTCCATGAAAAATGATTCTGTAATTCTGAAATAATTAACTTGTTAATTCAGAAAAACAGAGAAAAAACTTTTTTCCATGAAAACTGATCTCGTAATTCTGAGATAATTAACTTGTTAATTCAGAAAAACAGAGAAAAAACTTTTTTCCATGAAAAATTATCTCGTAATTCTGAGATAATTAACTCGTTAATTCAGAAAAACAGAGCAAAAACTTTTTTCCATGAAAAATTATCTCGTAATTCTGAGATAATTAACTTGTTAATTCAGAAAAACAGAGCAAAACCTTTTTTTCATGAAAAATGATCTCGTAATTCTGAGATAATTAACTTGTTAATTCAGAAAAACAGAGCAAAACCTTTTTTTCATGAAAAATGATCTTGTAATTCTGAGATAATTAACTCGTTAATTCAGAAAAACAGAGCAAAAACTTTTTTCATGAAAAATGATCTTGTAATTCTGAGATAATTAACTCGTTAATTCAGAAAAACAGAGAAAAAACTTTTTTCCATGAAAAATTATCTCGTAATTCTGAGATAATTAACTTGTTAATTCAGAAAAACAGAGCAAAACCTTTTTTTCATGAAAAATGATCTTGTAATTCTGAGATAATTAACTCGTTAATTCAGAAAAACAGAGCAAAACCTTTTTTTCATAAAAAATTATCTTGTAATCCTGAGATAATTAACTCGTTAATTCAGAAAAACAGAGCAAAAACGTTTTTTTTTCCATGAAAAATGATTCCGTAATTCTGAGATAATTAACTCGTTAATTCAGAAAAACAGAGCAAAAACTTTTTTCATGAAAAATGATCTCGTAATTCTGAGAATAATTAACTTGTTAATTCAAAAAAACAGAGAAAAACCTTTTTTTCATGAAAAAATTTAATTCAAAAAAACAGAGAAAAACCTTTTTTTCATGAAAAAATTTAATTCAGAAAAACAGAGTAGTTTTTGTTTCCTGAAGTGAATGCAATACGCTTCCGTACTTTATCTCTTAAATGTTGAATGGGTAATTCTGCAATAGTCTGTCAGTACTTACATGAATATCGATGTACAGGTCGGGCAGGTGAGCTGCGCATCTGTACTGCAACACAAGGCACAATAAAAACATCAACTTTGGTTTTGTCAGGCATTTTTGCACTCACCTCAAGTGGATGTGTTAGACTTACAGTGTCGTGGTCTTTTTTAATGTCCGCCGCTCTTTGAGTGATTTCTGTGCCCATGTTCAGCACTTTAGTGTAACAGGTTGGTGGTATGGGGTACGGCTGTGCCCAAACCATGGGCATCAGAACCAGAACCAGAACCAGAGCCATGCTTTCTGCTCTCTGTGAACGACACTGCTGTCTGTGTGCTGCATTTATACACTGCAAATGTTGTGTTTATTACCAAACATGACATGATGAATCATTTAGCCTGGAATTCACATCATTGTCTTCTCCAGTTCTGTTGCTGAAACACTGGTGCTTGTGGTTTTCCTCAGCCAGAATATCCCACAATACATGCAGGAGATCTCTAAATAGACAATGACAATTGTAAACAACATAATAAACATGAATCATGTCAATATTTAGCACCACAAAAATGTTTCGCACAAATAACAAACAACAATTTTGCTCCATTAAAGATTGCGAGAATTACGATGTTGTAATTCGGATTTTGAGAAGACGACGAGTGAAACGTTTGAGTGGATCTATTAAACAACATCTCAACTTTGCGTTACAAGCGGCACTGCGCAGAAGACGGATAGGCTAATGCATAAAGTTTTCATTTATATTGAGGGGGGCTATGTTCACACATTCAATAATGAGATTCGTATTTACTGCTAACAAGTGCTGTCAATGTTAACGCTTGCGATTAAGTTTGTCCAGTTTAACGTAAATTAACGCAGCATCATCCTTGTATTGTAACTATCGTTACATTATGAACTACAAATGCTTTTTTTTTGCATCTATGCGCGATTAGACTAAAGAGAACGCTCTGTATGTGAATGTCCTGATGCAGAGAAAGAAAACGCCTGAAAACGCTAGTGTGGACGGAGAGCGTTTTTAAACGAAAACCCCGTTTTCAAATGTATCCGGATTAATGTGGACGTAGCCTTAGTGAGAGTGCAGAACGCGGTAAGTCAGTCATGGCTTAAAGGGAGCGATATTGGCTATATAAATAATCATTTTGTTTTACTACGGCAGCTGGTTTAGTCCAAAAACGCGCAGTTATTTGCCAGTTGGGTCTGTTCGAGGTCGTATCACGTTCTCACCACAAACGAACCGCTCCAGAGTTCGTTTGAAAGCGTACCGAGACCTCCGTACGCTAGTTTGGTCCGCTTTTGGTGCGCACCCGAGTGCGATTGCTGCCTTCACACCCCTTTCCCAAAAAAGGGAAAACCAACTCTAGTCTTTCAACCGAACCGAACTAAATGAGGCAGGTGTGAAAGCACCCTGAAATACCACTAATGTGCCTCCATCAGTATACTGAGGCGTTCGGACCTACACAGAGCACAGGGTGAGCAGCGCCCCCTGCTGGCCTCAATAACATCTCTTCTCTGACCTGCATGTAAACGCTGTCCTTTTCCATTCACTTCAGTCCTGCCTTGTTTTTTTTTTTTTGATGGAGCTGTCCTCTGTCTTTTGTACTTCATCTACATCCTGGTCACACTAAACAATAGAGAATTGATAAACAACTGCTTCGCACTGCAAATGTAGTTTCCTCCTTCCTCTGTGTTACACTACCTCTTCTCGTCTGACTGACTGCTACTAATCAAACCAGCGGTGCTCCTCGAGCTGCTCTAGTGTCAGTCGCTCCGCTGGATCACGCTCTAAACACCTGGAAATCAGGTCTCGGCATGCTGGAAAGTTTTCAGAGAGGGCGCGGGTTAGTCTTAGGGGATCACTAATGTTGAAATACGTGAAATAATGTTAATGTTTTGCCATATAAAATGTCATTATTAATCAAATAATTAAAATAACAACCTAGTAAAGACGAGTAAAAAGTGTTTAGATAAAGGTTTGAGTGACTAATGTGGACTTCTATAAAGATCCGTTTGGCCATTCACTTTTTGCATTTCTCTCCGATTCGGTAGGAAATAAAATGTGGAGGATTTTATCTTTGATAGGATGATTGACAGGCCAGTTTACTTAGACAGAGAGCAACCGTTAAAGACGTGATAGTATCCCAAAGCTTGTCTACTAGGGCTGGGTAATAAATATCGATTTCTCGATATTAATCGATTCTCATTTTTACAAACCGATATCTATTCTTAAATCTCAAGAATCGATTAGTCGTCCTGTTTCTTTTGAATGAATGAGACATTGTATCGCGGCTGCGCGCATCCAAAACATCGCAATAATCTTTGTCCTTTGTTACTATTGATATGAAACAAAGTCTCAATTTTCAAATTACGTCCATTTTTTTTAGAAACTCAAAAACATAAATAGCGTTTTGGCGCTGTGGCGTGAGATCGCTCTGGAGAAGCAGCAGCGCTGATCTCTCTTCCGGGTTAATAATACCAGTTACAGCGCCAAATAAACATGAACGAGCATCTGAAAGTGTGTTAAAGATAGAGTACAACTTATCGAAATCCGTATCATGTCACATTGATTCGCTCAATCTGCGTTTCAACCGTGGAAAGACGTCAGTTAAACAGCTTGTAATCAATGTCATGTATCGTCATATTTACCTCAGAAAACCCACACAAACTCGCTAGTCCACACTCGTTAGTGTTCTTTAATATTTAATGCATATTTGAATAAATCTGGCAAGTTTTTATGACAGCCACCATTTAAATGTTTATATTTCATAATCTTCTTATTATAAAAATAAATGAAAGTGTAATTTAAGTGTTTGTATAGCTATAAAAAAAAAAACCTTCATATTAGGCTAATGAAGTCTATAGGCTACAACTAGACTCCCATAGTTTACAGCATTAGTTAAGAGATTTGATTTCCTTGAGAAAATTTGCCATTTATTGTAACTGATATCCAAAATAATCGATATTGAATCGAATCGTAATCGAAATCGAATCGAATTGCAAGCTTGTGAATCGAAATCGAATCGAATTGTGAAATTGTCTCAATACCCAGCTCTATTGTCTACTCTTCTGCTACACACTCAACAGTATCTACTTTTTCTTCACTTTTAGGGCAATTGAGACAGCAATAGTGTCGGCCCACTTCTGGTACACATGGATCACACGGTCTGGATGTGGGCTGACAGACACTATGTTGCTGTCTGGGTGAGATTGTGCAGAGATGTCTGTTGCGTTTACCTGATGATAAGGCCGGACTCGTGTTAAGAGAGTCATGCAGTATGCCGTCGAAGGGTTTAAAGGGCAGATCGTTGTGCAGGATCTTGAACAGCACGACTCCTACAGTCCAGACGTATGCCGGCTCGGCGCAGAACACTTCGTCCCTCAAGACCTCAGGTGGGGTGTACAGGGGTGCTCCTAAAAGAGAGACTGTTTTAGTGTCTATAATACCGTGATCAATTGCTGTTATGTACGCTAACATAAACTGCTAACACACCTTGATATTCACTGCTGTTGAAGCCCTCACTCCTAATTAGACGACCACATCCGAAGTCGATCAATTTGAGCCTCAGACTGTCGTCCAGCAGGATGTTCCCCGTGTGGATATCACCATGGAAAACTCCACGGTCGACACAGTGTTTTACAGCTTGGACTAACTGATGTATGATCCAGCGTGCTTCTGCTTCACCGATGTCGTCCGAATACGTGATGTAATCCTGCAAGGTCTGGCATGGATCGGGTTTCTCCATGATGAGATTGGCGCTCCTCTCGTCCTCAGTCCAGATATATAATTTGATGATGTTGGGGCACGAGGGAGCTTGTCCCAAACGCAGCATCAGTGCCACTTCTTCAAGCACAGGTTTGGAGTCTTCAGGCTAGAGAGAAAAACAAACAGTTTGAGTAGGAACGCATAAGGTGGAAAATTTGAAGATTGGTCAAGATCAAGTTTATTAGTATAGCACATTTAAAAACACCCACAGCTGACCAAAGAGCTTAACCATGTCAGGATTAGGGTTGGGTATCGAGAATCAAATATCGATTGGAACCGAGACTAACTTTTCGTTTTTCCCGGAATCGTTCAAAAGTTAAAATTTCGATTCCTAGTTTCGATATTCACAGTCCGCCGAGCGGAAGAAGAAACCGCTGAACAACGCCAACGAAGAAGCGTCTACCGGAAGTGTTGGCATAACCGCGCGAGTCGAACATGAGTAGCTTACGTCGGTGATCCAAAGTGTGGCTTCACTTTTCTAAAAATTAACGAAATCTCGGCAAAATGCAAAATTTGTGACAAGTATTTGTGACAGAAGGATTATTTCCTTCAGAAAGACCGTTGGTTAGCAAGGTTAGCTAAACTTGTTTGACCCTGCCTCTTAAAAGAATCGGAATCGAGAATCGTTAGGAACCGGAATCGGAATCAGAATCGTTCAAATTCAAACGATACCCAACCCTAGTCAGGATACACGCAAATAACTACATTTAAAATAAATAAATACATTTCCATCTTCTAGACTCACTGCTTCATGTTTTGACAATACTCGTCGCTTAAACAAATCTCATTTAGGTTAGTCAACTTACAGTGTCGAGATAACGCTCCCGTCCACGCTTCTGTATATGCTTGATGGCAACCTGTGAACGGCAAAATAAGCACATTAAAGTACCTGGTCTGCACAACTACAATCGATTCGTGTTTAAATTAAGAGAGACGACACACATCTCTACACCAGGAGCAAAATATTGGTTGAATTCAATAAGAATAAAACTACCTTGATACAATCACAAAATATGTGGGTTCCCTCATAAACCTCTGCAAAACTTCCTGCTCCTATCCTTTCTCCCACGCTAAAAAGATCAGACACCACAGTTCCTGAAAAACACACAGGACACAGAACAGAGACATATATAAATAAGGCAGTTTCCTTTGATTGTCTGATATTAACTCAAAATCTTAGATATCGGGTATATGTAGCAAATCAGCTACAATACGTCTCTTAAAGGATTAGTTCACTTTTGAAAAAACTTTTGCTGATAATTTACTCACCCCCATGTCATCCAAGATGTCCATGTCTTTCTTTCCTCAGTCGAAAAGAAATTTAGGTTTTTGATGAAAACATTCCAGGATTTTTCTCCTTATAATGGACTTCAATGGGAACCAGGTCCAACCGAGGTCCAAACGACAGTTATAACAGTTACAGATGCAGCTTCAAATGTCTTTAAACGATATCAGACGATGAATAAGGGTCTTATCATGCGAAACGATCGGTTATTTCAAAGCTTATTCCAAAAATGTAACTTTTCTAAGGACAAATGCTAGCCTTGCTCTATTCTGTGAGGCGCGTTTGTAACGTCACGTAATACGTAATTACGTTCAAAAGGTCACGGGCGACGTAGCCAGAAGTGAACGCATAGGTTGAACGTGAAAACTAACTCAAACGCCGTTTACAAAAAAGGAATTAAAAGGTAAAACAACGATGTCGGACGATTTTGATTCTGTACTTCCGGCTACGTCGCCCGTGACCTTTTGAACGTAATTACGTATTACGTGACGTTACAAACGCGCCTCAGAGAATATAGCAAGGCTAGCATTTGTCCTTAGAAAAGTTACATTTTTGGAATAAGCTTTGAAATAACCGATCGTTTCGCATGATAAGACCCTTATTCATCATCTGGTGTCGTTTAAAGACATTTGAAGCTGCATCTGAAACTGTTATAACTGTCGTTTGGACCTTGAACCATCCGGTTCCCATTGAAGTCCATTATATGGAGAAAAATCCTGGAATGTTTTCATCAAAAACCTTAATTTCTTTTCGACTGAGGAAAGAAAGACATGGACATCTTGGATGACGTGGGGGTGAGTAAATTATCAGCAAAAGTTTTTTCAAAAGTGAACTACTCCTTTAATGTGATGTCAGAGTCTCAGAATTATAAGTAGGAAAGAACAGGGCAGAAATATCAAGAAGCAAAAATAGTAATGCCTCACCGTATCGCAGTCCGAAAGGCAACGGCTCTGGATCGTCCGGCTCCGGTACTGACTGGAAAGGCATCAGCTCGGAGTGGGCCGGATCCGATCCGTGGCGGAGGAAGAGCCCCTTTGCAGCCTCGCCTAATCTCCGGAAGAAGGCACGGACTGCTCTCCTCTTCCTTCCTTTCTTAGCTTTTCCTAAAATGAAGAACAATCATTAGGTAACACATTAACGTTAACAATGAGCAATACATTTGTTACTGTATTTATTAATATTTGTTAATGTTAGTTGATAAAAAATCCATTAACTAACTAATTTTTACGAATACAAACTTAAACAACTAAAACTAAAACATCTCTGTGAATGATGATTAGATTAATCAAGGCAATTAAAGATGAAAATAGTATAACAAAGATCATTTTCAGATTTTTAACTCAAGCGATGTCAAATCAGAACTATAACTGAAAGTAATAATAATAAAAAGAATAGATCAGAGAAAATAACATGATGAACAACGTAATAATGACTCACTTTCATTCGGATCAAAACTGGAGGGATTTGAAGCAGGCGACAGCTCAGAATCAGCAGGATCTGTGTTCAGCGTTTCCTCAATCCTGAGGAAATCTGACACACACGGGGACTCCAGATCCTCACACACCTGGCCTGGCAAACACACCAGCTCAGGATATGCGCCCGGCGTTGGCATGTTCCTCACAGGACTTGAAACACGCTTTAGCTCGGGGTCCTCAAGATCTGGCTGTGGTTTAAGACACACCACTCTGTTGTCCTCGCGAATGAAAGGGGACTTTACAGCCGCCCATCCATTGCGAAGGAAAGCTCGGACTGCTTTCCCCGTGCTACGTTTTGTAGGCTTTCCTATAAGAAAAAAAAGAAAAAAATGGTTGTAAAGGACATGACCACAGATGAAAGACAAACATATTCCATGAACATGGTTTTATCTGATTAATTCATTAAAGAAAAAATAAATTGCACTTTTGCAAATTCATTTTCCTGGACTTGGCCAAAAGTCAAACATGAGCTCACGAAGGACCAGTGTAAGATTGAAAAATACAAGAACACTACAAAGATTATTCACATAAAATACTTCGTCACTTTAAATAACGAGGAACAGCACGTTTCCCTGATGTGAAGTGGATGAAAAAGAAAAATTCTGGTACTGTGTTTTGCAATGAAGAAAAGAAAAAGAAAGTTTCATAAACTATTTTAACACATTAGACTGCAGTCACTTATTTATCATACAATGCACAATATAAATTTTTTTTAGCACCTTCAGTAAATTCAATTTCGATGTTTTGATACTTTTTTTTTTAATTTCCTTTCTCACAGAAAATATAAAGGTGTATTTTTTCTATGAACATTTCTGAAATGCACTTTTTGAAACACTGTATTATGAAAAAGCGCAATGCAAATAATTTAAACTGAAGACTCCTGCTGTGGAGAACCAAACCGGACATTTTGTTGTTCGTTCGTTCAGATAGTCGAAAAAAATGCTAACACTACATTGCACTAAGTTTATTATTTCAAATGCATTTTTAAAAGTGTAGCCTACTATTAAAAAAAATGTAATTCGCGCCGAAGCCAGTTACGGAGTGTGTTACACGCCACTTATGAACTATACACCTGCATTTGGCGAGTGTTAATGTCAAGCCCAGCACACAGCAATAACTGTATTAATAATAAATGTATAAATGATACTTGTTTGTCTCTTCCATCTCACCTGCTGGGCTGTTCTCCATGGTCTCAGCTGCCAACTCCGCGATGCTGACAGAATCAGACAGCTTGTCTGAGGGAAAACTGGTCATCGCAACTCTGCTCAAACTGCACTCGATGAACAACAAAGTCTGTGTGTTAGCTCTGTGTGCAAATGCTAAGTGAAAATCAGTAGTCTATGTGTATGATAATGTGAAAAAGTGTGCAAAATCAGTCAAAATCAGTGTGTGTAAAGCCAGTAAAGTTAGTAGAATCGGTCAACTCTCTCTCTCACTGCAGTTTGAGTGAATGTTCTTCTCTCTGTGACGTCACAGAACCTTCGATGCAGCGGATTTCTGTTTTGTTTTGAAATTTTCAGGTCAGAAACCACTTTTCAATGTTTTGCTTATTGAAGTACAATATTACTTTGGGACTATCTTTGACTCATGTAACAATAAAGCTTTAAAAACTATTGAAATATGCCAGTCTTTTAACCCTGGAGAACCCAAGAACCATTTTCTTCTTTGGAAAATTATGAACAATGCATTAAATTACTGCTATAAGTTCACTGAACACCAAAATATCCACTTTTTTTAAATTTTAACTTAGGGAATAAAAATTTAATTTATTCCCTAATTTAGGATTAGGGCCAAATTTGACCCATTTTTATGCGTATTATTTAAAAAAAAATCACAATAACACATTCTGTCAATGCAAACTATTTTAAATTTAGGAAAATAATCAGTCAACCACACAGCTACATTTAACAATGTTTTTTTTTTTTTCTGTTGCTTTATTTGTTGCATGTTAGAACTGGATTTCAAACGTGCAAACACTTCGGCCAATGGAAACAAGAACACAAGGCCAAAATCACTAAACTAACACCATGGGTTTTGCTTATCCAAAAATCTGTTCTGCTAGAGAGACAACTCATTAGACATTTTGGTAGTCTTTGAAACAATTTATTTATTTATTTATTTTTGTTGATTTTTTTCACAGTGCCGGAGTGGTCATACTCCCTGAAAAGATATACTACTTTATTAGTCTCTGGCCCTGTCCTACTGAGGTAACTTAGTAAAATATATGATAGGCCTACAAATGAAATTATTTTAAAGGCTTTAGCCAAATACAGGACTGTCACCATTCTCCATCAAAGTCACTCAAAGAACCAAAGGGTCATTTTTGACCCAACATTTGTTTAACCCATACAGCCAGAGGGTCATTTTTGGCCCATTGTTTTTTTTTAACTAGCTCAGAGTCCCTAATTTATCCAAAAAGAATATAAAACGTACTTCTGGGCATTCTGCAAGCTAATACTGAATAGATTAACAAAAAATATACAATTTTACCAATCGCTGGTTTGCTGAGAAGACGAGTTTGGACAGGTTTACAGCTCAACAAAACAGCATGTGGTCAGCCATCTTGTTACTACCACTCTGACACTTGTGAGTTCAATATTCATCCACTAGGTGTCTCTATGCAATGGCCAGAAGTGGCACTCTGGGCTTTTGAAGTTAAATTAAATTTTTTTTAATTATTTTGGGTAGCAGCAATTAACAGAGGTAAAATTTGACCCTGTGGGTTCTCCAGGTCTTTTCCCTTGATATGTATTTTTTTTCTTCTCTGATTAGTTATACCCTGACTTGTAGTCTTTTTTTATTTTGTTTTTGTAATTTTTTCTGTTTATTTGTTCTATATTGTGATTGTTCTCTTTAAAAATGTTTCATTAAAAAAAAGAAATCTGTCTTGTTTTGTTTCGAAATATAAAAACACTGGCCTGAAAACTAGTACCTCACAATCTATTCTAGACTATTTCACTTAATATTTCGATTTAAATATTTTTTGAAAATTTAATATTTATCAAATACTTCACCGAGGATCTGATTCGTTGTGCAATTTTAAGAACTTTAAAGGGAAATTAAACTCAAATGACATTATAGAGCTCATGTTTAAACTGACTGTCATTAGAAATAGGCGACATTTTAAAGGGTAAATGAAGCAGTCAATCAAGTTTACATGATTTACTAGATGTATTTCCACTATAATCAACCATTATATAAGAAACATGACAAACGTCAACATATAAAAGAAAAAAAAATTCCCTTAAGGTTACGGGAACGTTCCCGGAACATTCTTCTTACGTTATAAAAATGGAACCTAAAAATAACCTACATTGAACGTTCCTATAACGTTCCTATAACGTTCTTGTTACTATAACGTTCTTCCCTTAAATCCTTAAATGTTTCCTGATGATCTAACCTTACTTAAAAAAAAAAAAAAAAAAAAAAAAAAAAACTAAACCTACCCCTGTCCCATGTAGGTTATATTAGCCAGTACTTTCTAGGCAAGTACACTGTCCTTGAAACATTTGTCAGCAATCAATTAAAATAATTTCTGTCTGTTAATAATACCCTGTATGACTTTCATTCTGGTTTTAGAAAACAACATAGCACAACTACGGCAGCCTTAAAGGCATTAAATGATTTTATTGAATCTGTAGAAAACAAGAAACACTGTGCAGCCTTATTCATTGATCTATCAAAAGCATTTGATACTGTTGATCATACTTTACTGACACAAAGATTATCTTCTATTGGATTATCTAAACATACGATTGGCTGGTTTAATAACTATCTTTCAAAGGTTTTATCTCTGGTTCACTTAATGGTGTGCCCCAGGGGTCAGTCCTAGGACCACTCCTATATAAATAATATTGATCAAAGTTTCATTATTATGCTGATGATACAGTAATATATAGTTCTGCATCCACACCCAACCTAGCTCTTTCTCAATTACAGCTTGCATTTGATATTGTTCAGCATAACTTAATTGAATTAAAACTGGTTTTAAATGAGGATAAAAGAAAATCTATGTTGTTTTCCAAATCCAAATCAATCCCTCATAATAATCTTCTGCCCATTACTACGTCCCAAGGTTAAAAAAAATGAGTTTGTGTCTCAGTACAGGTATTTGGGTATTGTAATTGATGACGCTCTCTCCTTTGGCCTTCATGTCAAGCTCAAGGTTAACTTGAGCTTATATTGAATTAACCCGTAGTATAAATATTGTCATGTATCGGGAAACATCCTTATGTGTATAGAACTTCTGAATCAATACTTTCATGGATTATAGATTGATTACTTATTTAGATTTTTATTTATTTCTTTTTTGTTTCTTTTTTTAGGTATTTGTTTAAATATGGTATAGGGGGGTAGGAGTACATAAGTTTTACTTCTTCCTACTCCTTTTTGCACATGTAAATAGAGGGTTGTTTTTTGTTTTTTTGTTTGTTTTGTTTCTTTTAATTGATATTCCTTGTTTCATTGATTAATATCTGTATTTTTATTTATTATTTACATGTTCAAAATAAAGATCTCAAATCAAATCAAATCAAATGTCCAGCAACTGGTGAAAGGACTTTAAACTTTCAAAATATGAAATTTCAAGGCAATGTGTTTGCATAATTTGCTATTTCTCTTGCGCTTTAAAGACTTAAATCCATAGTCTATATAGATGTAGACGATTTTATAGATGCTTATTTGCTTATCATTTAGAAAATAAGAAACAGAAACATCCATGTATCTGCCTCTCCTTTATTGCTTACTTTCAGGAAAGATTATTCCCTCGTCAGTGCATTATTATTTGGGGGAGTTTGAAAACCCCTGCCTTCCCTTTCCAGCTTCAAAAATCCTCATCATCTTTTCTCAATAAAAAGTAACCAGACAACTCAAAAAGACAATTATATAAATGGAAGATGATGACTCTCACTTACAGTTTAATATCATAATAAAGTGTTACCATGGGATTGCTTATGATAATAATAACAACAAAAAAATCATGTTGACTATTTAAAATGTTTATTTGATTTACATTATGTAAAAAAGTTAAAAGACAAAATACTATTAACAAAACATCACACAAAAAATTATAATAATAAGGTAACCCATGTCATCTTGCCTTTGTTCCTGGTTGGAGAAACACATTTGAACCGTCACGTTTCATACTTACAGTATTATCCTTATCCTTCATAGTATTTTTCTAGCAAACACCTCTCAATACAGACCACCTTCCATTCTCCTTTCCTAACTCAGGCACTTGCATGTGTTGCACGTTTAAAGATGGACTGCTTTTATAGCAACCAGGAGCGGATGACCGTAGAGCAAAGTCAGCATTTGATTTCTGGTGCTCCCAGTATTGTCAAGTCCACTGGGCACCTATTTAACACTGGTTTAGTTTTCTGATAAACGAAACGAATGGAAAACAAAAACACACAAAATATGTTTAGTAACATAAAATACACATTTCCAAATGTAGTGTTAACAATAAACATGTTTATCAAATGTATGCTTGAAACCAGTCAAACGCATTTGACAATGATTGTAAAATATCTAAGCACCTTTAGTCAATGGTATGAAAATACTTTGGGCAATACTGACATATAAAAGATCGACAATATCATGGCTGCTCTGAGGTAATCCATTATTCACTAACGTGGACAATTGGTACTGCGAAACAGAGTTGCTTTTATGTGCAATAACATTTACACAACAGAAATCGAATAGAAATTAAATGGGTGCCACCGTTCTGTAAACCTTAGACATTTCTTGCTTCTCCTCTTTCCACACCTTCCCTTTACTCATCGGTTCCACAGTGCAGAGTCTATAAAAAGTGCAGCTTGAAACTTAAAGTTTAAAGAACCTACGAGATTTATTGATTATTTGTACTTGGCTGTAAACTAAAAGACTCGAAATTTGAAACGTAGCGTTATAAAGCTAGAGTGTTTAAGTTCTCCAGGCTTGATTTGAAGCTCCAGCTTGCTAATTGTAAGGTTTTGTAGTATGTGTTATATAGAAGCATACTTGTATTCTAATCTAGACTCAGATATCAAGCTTTACTTATCTGCATTTACTACGCAAAAAGCACAGAACGCTTTGCATATTATACTGAGGCACAATATCATGGAGGCTGATATATTGCTAGTCACTTAAACCTTTAGCGATACATATAAGGTTTGATTAACATAAGGATGTGCAGGTAACAGTGCTAACGTATGAAAGCACATTAAAATTAAAAAGCAAGCAAACAAATTATTATGGCCTGTTTGAACTTGCGAAGGATGGAATGCGATTTAAAAAAAAAAGGTACCCATAAATAAAGATGTTAATTAAATAAGTTTTCTTTAGGCAGCGATGCCGAGAGTACCTAAGGTTTCTTGGTCAGGTAATTGGAAGGAATCCAGCCCTCCATCCCTGGCCCGTCACTCACATTTTTACAAAACCACCAGCCGCTACCACTTTTCTCCAGCACTTCGAAGACAGCGCCCTCTTTAAAGCCAGGTGTCTGCTCGTCTCCTTCAAAGTCTGCCACGGCTAAGAAGAGCTCCTCCTTGGCTGGCTCCTTGATAAGGGGAGGGAGTTTGTCTCTCGGAGGCCCTGGTTTTTCTGTCTTAATGAGGGGCTTTGGTGGCACAGGTATTTTGGGCTTGGGTTCCTCCTTTTCTTTGGAGCCTGGTGAAGGGAAGGCTTTCGTTTTGGGTGGCGGGGGTCTGTTCTGAGGAGGGGCTGCCGGTTTGGCTTCCAGCAAGTCTTTTTGAGGAGCTTTGGTGTCTGTAGGACTGGCTGGCTCTGAACTCTTCTTTGGTGGTGGAGGCCTTCTAGGGGCCAAAGATGGCCTCTGGGGAGGCTCTTTTGGTGCCGGTGTTGGTGGTTTAGTTGTTTCCGATGGGTTATGGCCGTTTTGTTGCTTAGGGGGGAATTTTGGCTCTTCATTGGTTCCGCCATTATTCGGGGGGTTGCTGGATGGCGTATCGTTCTGTTGGTTGGGATCACTTGAGTTGCCAATGAGTTCTGGAAGCTTAGACGGACGAAGTTTACTCCGGAGGTTTGTGATGTCCAGCTCACTCTTAGCTACCGGCTCTGGTTTCACTGCAGGGGGTGGCTTTGGTCTGACCACTGGTTTCGGCTTCAGGAAGGGGGCTGGGTTGGCCGAATCAGGCTTCTCTTCGAGTGAATCTTGTTTGGGTTTGGGAGGCTGCTTGGCCACATGCTTTAAGTTAAACTTTTTCACCTCCTTGGCTGAGATATTGTGGCCACACTCCAAGCCCATTTCATTGCGCAGATAGAGTTGCTTGTTCTTCTCTTCCTTCTTCATCTCTGGGGGTTTGTCTGGTTTGAGAGGAGCTGCTTTTGGCGTCACCAATGGGACGATGACCCCTGGCATTTGTGGTTTGGGTGGGAGAGGTTTAGAAAGGTCTACTTTGGGTGGAAGGGGTTTAGAAAGGTCTACTTTGGGTGGGAGAGGTTTAGAAAGGTCTACTTTGGGTGGAAGAGGTTTAGAAAGGTCTACTTTGGGTGGAAGGGGTTTAGAAAGGTCTATTTTGGGTGGAAGGGGTTTAGAAAGGTCTATTTTGGGTGGGAGAGGTTTAGAAAGGTCTACTTTGGGTGGGAGGGGTTTAGAAAGGTCTATTTTGGGTGGGAGAGGTTTGGAAAGGTCTGCTTTGGGTTTGTCCTCCAATTCCAGGCTCTTGTTAATGGACTCTCTCCTTGGAGGTAAAGCCGGTTTCTCTTCAGCCGTAGGTGAGGATGGAGGTGGGGGTAAGGGTGCAGAAAAATGGGAGCTGCCCTTGACCGCGTTGGGCTTCCATTCTCTTAGTTTGGAACGGGTGGAAAATTCAGAATTGGATGAGGGTTCGTCCGGCAAGGGTTTGGACCAACTATGTTCAGAGTTGGTATTATTGTTTGAGGTATCATCAAACTTCAGCTGACCCATCTCACCAGGAAGGGGAGCCAAAAAGTTAGGCCTAGAGGCATTGCAAGTCTTCTTGTATTTATCAATGAATGTGACTGGAGCCCAGCCTTCTTTTTCATCGATCTGAATGTACCACCAGCCACTGGAGTTCTTCTCAATGACCTGGGAATACAGGGTATGAGGTAAATGTAGAGATGCATTTGGAATAGATAGATGTATTCGAGTAATGTTAACTCACTTCAACTTTCACTCCCGCCTGAAAGCTAATGCCATCTGGAATGGTTGTCTGAAAGTCAGCGATGGTGTAATATTCCTCCTCTACTTGGGGCGGCACTGGGGGTTTAGGCAGGTTCACTCCTCGAGGCTGGAATTAGAGACAGTTAGCACGTCAAAATCCTAAGTATCCTGTAGAACGGGGATGGGCAACGTCGGTCCAGGAGGGCCACTGTCCTACAGAGTTTAGCTCCAACCCTGAAAAAAAATCACCAACTTTCTAGTAATCCTGAAGACCTCAATTAGCTTGTTCAGGTGTGTTTGATTAGGGTTGAAGCTAAACTCTGTAGGACAATGGCCCACCAGGACTGAAGTTTCCCATCCCTGCTGTAGAACCTTGCAATTGAAAAAGAAGAATCGCCCTTACTATTGTAAGATCCCGGCGTGGTGGAGGTCTCTGTCGAGCTCCTGCTTCTGCAAAAGTTTAGAGAGCAAACAATCTTTTCAAGCAAGTTTCTCTCACTTTTATCTGCTCTTGTTATGGTCCCCACAGTGGATCATCTGCGCGTTTATTTGGCATAAGCTTTACACCGGATACCCTTCCTGATGCAACTCAGCACTGAGAGTGCACTACAGTCTCAAGCAAGACTCAACTAGGGATGCATCAATATTTTTTACTTCAGCTTGGTGCCTTGATCACTCTTTTGGATTTTTTTTCTTGATTTTTTTAGGATTAGAATAAAAAAAAAAAACTCTTGCTTACTGCACTTGCTGTCTGAAAATGGTGAAAAGCGGTCCCGCTGATTCTCCTTGTTTTCCTTGTTGGCATTCTGCTGTTTGCAAGCCACATCTAGGTCATTAGTGCTGGCATGAACGGGGCCACCAGCCGCCATCTTCTGACTGAGAATGTCAGCCTTCTTCAGATAGGACGCCGGGGCCCAGCCCTCTTTTCCTTGGTATCTATGGGGTAAAAGGGGGAATGCTGCATCCAAGAAAATGCTTAAGTATATTAGTCCTTTTTCTGAGTACATTAGCATTTGTTTTTACCTGATCTTCCACCAGCCTTCCAAGTTTTTCTGAATGACCTCAACAGTCATGCCTCTCTCCAAATCAATTTCATCTTGATCACGTGCAGAGTAAGGATAGATTGCGGTGTACTTTTCCTCTGAGGAAACGAAAGGAATATTTCAACTTTTTTTAGTTAAAAATTCCGTTCATGAATAACATTCAACCACTACAGCCAATTTACCACTTAATGTTTCTTTGTTTTGCACAAAATTAATACATATAATACCAATGTTCCACTAAAGCTTGACAACCAGAAATTAATCAAATACTTTTTTCTACATTTTGAACAGTTTATCATTGTTTTATTAATAGATATGTGCAATTTGATTGAAAAGTTTGCTTGTGATATTTTTGTTAAAATAAATGGCACTTGAAAATGTTCTTATCCAATGCAATGGCATCCAAAGTAGTTGAATGGAAATGTGGTAAATTTGGTATTGTGGTAAAATATTCACTTTTCACATTTGTATCGATATTGTACAGTAAATGAGTACTCTCGAGCTTTGTCATGAATAGCAGATGGAGGAGGTTGGGGGAGGATCTGATCAGAGACTATTGACAGCATAAGCACATTTGCTGGGAATAATGATTATTTTCACATGCTCACAAACAAAATCACAATCTAAACATAACACGACTCCACCAGGTTTAAATGCTTCTTATATTCATACATTCACTTTTATGCCAAATACAAGCCTCAGTGTTATTTTTTTTTTCTTTTATTTCTCCTAGGGCTGTCAAACGATTAATCACGATTAATCGCATCCAAAATAAAATTTTGTTTACATAATATATGTGGATGCACTGTGTATAATTATTTTATGTATATATATATATATATATATACACACACACATGCTTGTATATATTTAAGAAATATTTTCATGTATATACTGTATATAGATTTATATATGATTTATATTATATATAAATATGTTATATATAAATAATATTTTTTTCTTAAATATACATGCATGTGTGCGTTTATATATATAAAATAATTATACACAGTGCACCCACATATATTATGTAAACACAAACTTTTATTTCTGGATGCGATTAATCGTGATTAATCGTTTGACAGCCCTAATTTCTCCATTACTTTAATATTGAATACAAATATTTTGGTTGTGCAGCACAACACAGTATGAAACCGTGTGAATCATTCTGATTTACTTCTGATATAATTAATAGAATACCGAACTCAAAATTACTGTATGTATTTAACTGTATAATACGTATTGTAATACAAAAGAAATGTAAAAATGTATTATTTAAAAAAATAAATAAATAAAAACTATTTAAAAAAAAGACTAACACACAGGTGACGTCACTTCTTCTCCTCTTTGCTTGTGTGATTAATTTGTTTAAATTGTGATTGTGTTTTACTGTCTGACATTTTTACAGAGTTTTCATGACAAGTCATGCATCAACCAACACCATTTCTTTTGCAGGATCATGAGTTATTGCATGTGCTTTGGTAATTATTTTTGTAAATAAGATATGACTTGGGACATAAAGTAAAAGGAAAGTATTATACAAATAATAATAATGACACATGTGTCACAATTCCCTGATTCATGCTTTGTTCAGTTCTACACCACATCCAGTGCAGTGCATGCAATGGCGCATGCAGAAGTCACAAATGCGGGGGGTGGGTGAGGGAGACCATCACAATAGAGTGGTATGCTTTCCACCTTGGCCAAAGCCTGTGCTGAACAGATCCCCTAAAGTACGCCGGCGACCAACGTGCCTCGGCAGTGACCAGAATCTCCGGCACACTCCAGCAGAGAGCAAGCAGACACATGTGAAAACCTTCAGGTCACGTCTCTTAATGTTGGGCCACCAAATATACAATCTTTGCCATGTAGTGCTGAAGTAAAACTAAAAACTGCACTTAAATCTGAAAAACTCTATCCTTCTCAATTCGCATCTCTCTTTATGAATCACATCTGAGTCAGACTTCCTTTCTATAACTTTGTTGAATGGTAAAGTGTGTAATTTTTGCGTCACTAAAAGTGTCAGAAGTCTGGAGTTCCTGGGTTCATAGCATTTGCTGAAAGGGTTATTTCACCTAAAGAAGATATTTTAAAGAAAATTAGTAATCAAACAGTTGACGATACTTACAAACTATGTATGTCAATGGCTACTGTCTGGTTACCAACATTCTTTAAAAACATCTTCTTTTGTGTTTAGCAGAAGGAGGAAACTCATAGAGGTTTAAAACAACATGAGGGTAAGTAAATGATGACAAAATGTTGATTTCTGGGTGAACTATCCCTTTAAGCAATGCATATAAACCCAAGAACTCTAGACAACAACAACAACTGCTTTGCTAACTTTATATTGTTTGGGTTTCCACATTTGACACTCGTGGTCTTTTATACTCAAAATCTGCTCATCAAGAGTCATCAATGGTCTGATCTCTTAAAGGGATACTCCACTTTTTTTGGAAATAGGCTCATTTTACCACTCCACCAGAGTTAAACAGTTGCGTTTTACCGTTTTCGAATGAATTCAGCCGATTTTTTTTTATATTTAGAAGACCAGACAGTATATTATATCAGTAACCAGACAGTTTCTGGTCTCATTGATTCCTACTATGGAAGTCAATGAGACCAGAAGCTGTCTGGTTACTGATATTCTTCTAAATATAAAAGAATTCATTCGAAAACGGTAAAACTCAACTGTTTAACTCTGGGGGAGTGGTAAAATGAGCCTATTTCCAAAAAAAAGTGGAGTATCCCTTGAACCTCCCTAGTGCACACGCACCCTATTTATGTATGTTTGGAATTCATTTATACACACACAGGTTTAACTACCAAATCTGTGGTATACAAAGCGTTTGTGAATCCGGAGGAGAGTTCATTTTACACGCTAATTTACTTACGAAAGTTTCATGAATGAGGCCCATAGTCTCTGCATTAAACATTCAAAAAATTACACACTTCACCTTTAAGAGAACCCAAATCTGAATAAACAGGACTTGTTGTAGACATTTTTTTCAGGTGAGATTGATGTGGAACAAATACAGGACTCACCTTCTTCTGCTGGAAATGAGAAATCATCAGGGTCATCCTGAGCTTCCAGACATGTGGCTGGTACCCAACCCTGGGCATCATCGGAGCTAACAAACCACCAGCCTGGGAAAGGAAACAATAAATGCCTTCTCAGGTGCTCAGAAAACCATATGGGTTTGGAGCATCATGAAGGTATTCACTCAACAGAACAGGTCTGAATGACTTTGACAATAAAAGCGAAGGATCCTACCGGACTCATTCTTCTCGATGACCTCCACCACCTGCCCCACGTACAGGCTGACCTCAGAGCTCTCCTGTTTCTCGTAGTCCGTGACGGCCACGTATTGGTCCAGCATCAGCGGGTCGGCTGAGGACGAGTCTCCTCCTGGAGGGACAGAGTGGACAGGTATCGACAACTGTCCTAGCGTGCCACCACCACCACCACCACCACCACGACAAGAGAAGAAGGAAGCAAACGTGATTGGAAAAGATCAAAGCAGGAAAGCCAGAGGTTTTAGTGCTGGGAGTCTTGCAAGGAAACAAACCCACACCAAATCAGCAACACTGCTACAGCAAATACGGAACAGAGCGGGACAATTATCAAATGGCTTAAAGCACATTTACCTGAGCCTAAACAATACAATCCATGGTATAAACAACACCATTGCAGTGCACAGTATTAGTTTGGTGATTTGTACCAAATCATTGAAGCAAAGACTATTTGTGTGCCCATTTCTGTGAATGATTTCATGAGGGACTTGTCTGTCCATTTCTATCTATTTCAGTGATCTCAGTTTGGGTTGAAACTCCACTGAAACATATGGTCTGTAAGAAAAAGTTGACTAAAAGTACTGTTAAATCAGCAATCTGAAATCATTATTTCACACCTGAGTGTTGGACAATGAAACTGAAATCTGGCCAATATAGTGTTGGAGGATTCATGCCTATATATGAGCGGCCTGGTGGCCAATCATCAATCAGATTCAGTAAGAGCCGAGCGTGAAGGTTGAGTTAGAAGAGCGATCGCACAGCTGTACATAAAATATTGCAATCCACACAATATAATGGGAGACATATCAGAGTTCAAAATGGTTGGTGAGTGTCTCGCTGGCTCATCCGTGACAGCAAGTCTCCACAGTGTGGTGTATCGAGAGCAATGGTATCCATTATGTCGGCATACCTCCACGTAGGACTAACCACAAGAAAGGGATGTCCAGGAACTAACCTGGATTGTATCCAAAAAACAAAACCACAGCTGCCCAACTCGACTGTCCCGTTTCCACCGAAACTGTTTATCCCGAAACTCCACAGATTCAATGTTCATTAGGGTTGGGTATCGAGAATCGAGTATCGACTGGAACCGGGACTAACTTTTCGTTTTCCCCGGAATCGTTCAAAAGTTAAAATTTCGTTTCCTAGTTTCGATATTCACAGTCCGCCGAGCGGAAGAAGAAACCGCTGGACAACACCAACGAAGAAGCGTCTACCAGAAGTGTTGGCATAACCGCGCGAGTCGAACATGAGTAGCTTACGTCGGCGATCCAAAGTGTGGCTTCACTTTTCTAAAAATAACGAAATCTCGGCAAAATGCAAAATTTGTGACAGACGGAGTATTTCCTTCAGAAAGACCGTTGGTTAGCAAGGTTAGCTAAACTTTTTTGACCCTGCCTCTTAAAAGAATCGGAATCGAGAATCGTTGGGAACCGGAATCGAAACAAGGAATCGGAATCGGAATTAGAATCGTTCAAATTCAAACGATACCCAACCCTTTGGTCACTCATGCAAATGCCAAATGTTGGTTTCATTGGTGTCAACAGTGCAAATCTTGGACTGTGGACGAAGTGAAACATGAATGAGGCATTTATATAGCACTTTCATATGTACTACTGTACACCCAAAGTGCTTTACAATCATATCAGGGGATCTCTCCTCAATCCACCACCAGTGTGAGCATCCACTTGGATGATGCGACGACAGCCACAATACAACACCACACACCAGATATAGGTGGAGAGTGATCGAGCAAATCAGTGGATTATTAGGAGGCCATGATTGGCTAGGGCCAATGGGTGGAATGTGGCGTTACACCCCTACTCTTTTACGAGAAGTGCCATGGGATTTTTAATGACCACAGAGAGTCAGGTAGGGCCCTATGAAATCCGTTTTATTTTTTCCCAAATTCCGTTTAAATTTTTGGGAATTAGGTTTTTTTTACCCTTGACTGTTATTTTAGTTGTAAAAATAGTATGCTTTTAAAGTTAATGATTAAAATGTATTAAAAAATAAAAATACATTAGGAATGACCTTAAATTTATTGAGGCAATACAGACATTTACTCATGTTGCATCATGCCGTATTTGTCCTGAAAAAGCTCCTAACACTGCACTCTTCAAGTAACAACAAAATATGGTTATAAGCTTTAAACTGTAATATAAATTATATTCGTTTATATAAGTTTAAATAAAGTCACACTCTGTCTCTTACGGAGTTCGCTTCGCTTTTGTCCAGTCTGGCGCCTCATAGACAGACGCGGTGTGCACGTTGTGTGTGTGAGAGAGAGACGGAGGGAGAGCAGGGAAATACAACTGAAAGAATACGGTGCGTGTTTTAAATACTGTTAAAAACCGAAACGCAGTATGTGGCGGTGAATTAGTCAATGTGTGGGAAACACTGCATAAGTCACGTGCAAACTGCTCAGCTCGGCACTGACGGCTTACAGCGTCGAGTTTCTTAACTTTTAGCCAACGAAAGCAGAGCCGTGGAGAGCCGCTTCGCCATGCTTTCATTGATTTGATTTCGTCATTGGAGCTGAAATGACGAGTTGGGGCCCAGATTTGCTTCCCCTGGTCTGCATTTTCACCAGATATGCGTTCATCTCCCACACAAAAACAGAATTTCAAACCAAATATGTAAAAATCCACAAAATTCCGTGTTAACACTAGATTCCGCGTTAATTGGCCATTTCCGCGATTCCGTCCGTGATTTCGTTATCGCAGAAATCACAGGGCCCTAGCCAGGGCCTCGGTTTAACATCTCATCCGAAGGACGGTGCTCTTTGACAGTATAGTGTCCCTGTCAATACTAGGGTGTCAGGACCCACACAGAGCACAGGGTGAGCGCCCCCTGCTGGCCTCACTAACACCTCCAGCAGCAACCTGCTTTTCCCAGAAGTCTCCCATCCAAGTACTAACCAGGCTCAGCCCTGCTCAGCTTCAGTGGGCGACCTGTCTTGGGCAACAGGGTGGCCAACATGTATTGTTCTTTGATGAGTCCACCTTCACTGGGAGTTACGGTGCGGAAAAGCCCCAAAGAGGCTTCACATCCCGGACTGTTGCTGCTCGGAGTGAAGGAAGGGTGATGGTTTGGGCTGCAATACCATGACAATCCCTACTGTCCCTGCAAAAGGTCTACCAAACCGTTCCGGAGGAGCATGTGCACCTAACGATTCAAAAATTGCACCCTGAATGGGGGTGCCGTGTATCAGCATGATGATGCATCAATACACACAGCAAGACTGGAGACAGAATAGTTTGGTGAACATGAAAGTGAAGTTGAACATCTACCATGGCCTGCACAGTCACCAGATCTAGAGCTACTTTGGGATATTATGGAAGCAAGTCAAAAAACGTTTTCCTCCACCAGCATCACATACTGTAGTGACTTAATAACCCAATTCACAGTTTTATGTGAACGATTACACCGTGTCCTAACTACACGCGACACGCGATAAAAGGTATCTTTTCCATGTTAATCAGAGTTTTTGTCCTAACCAGACGCGACGGCGACACGCGAAGTTTCTAATTTAGAAACGGTTCCTATTTCTGCGACGCCGCGGCTGACAGAATAAAGAAATTACACTGGTTATGAGTATACATTATTTATTTTTAGTTAAAAACAGCTCACTGTGCCACAAGTGATAACAGATAATTTACCTCAGATTTTGAAAGCATATAATATAGCGTTCAAAATGAATTCTATGCAAATATACAACTGTACTTCATAACAAAATTAGTCAATTAGTATATTTTGTTAATGTTTTGGGTTTTATTAATGTTATTTCTTGATTTGATTATGTCCTTACCCATTTCCAATGCAAGTGCCGGCCAATAGCTTGTTTTCACGTGACGTCACGCCACTGCGTTGCCATGGCGCGAAACGGAGATGGAGGGCAGGAAGTGATTTTCTATATTAGGAAGCACTATAACACACTCAAAATGCCTATCTTTTGCGTCGTTTATGGTTGCTCAAATCGATCAAAACACGAGGAGTTTCTTATCGTGTGCCAAAAGTTGTTGTTCATAAGGGGGGAAAATTCAAGAAATTGACGGAAAAACACCGGGAAAAATGCCTTGCAAACCTACGTCTGCGGTCGGGAGCAACCGAATGGGAAAATGCCTGTGTGTGTGTGTGCAGTGATCACTTCGTCAAATGTGAGTATACATTATTTATGTGGCTGATAATTACATTATTCGGGTGTTTAAATACACTTATGTGGCTGTTTGTGTAACGTACCAGTTTCCGAATTTTGTAAAGTCAAAGTATGTCTGTAAGACGAGTTAGTTGCTGATATCTACAGCCTCGATGGCAGGCAAATCTCTCAATTCAGTTGAAAATCGGTCCTCTTCATAACGTAAGGATCACGTCCAACATATGTTTAGATTTTCTGTTTATATATTTCTCTTGTAATAGCGTCTAAAGTAGGACAGTACGGATTTTCCTCTATCTCGTCCATTGCGCTCTTCACTCCTTGCCCTCCATCTCCGTTCCGCGCGTCAACACAATCACGTGACTGCAAACCACCTATTATTGCACTTTCACAGAGAGACTCTCACACGCTGTTCTTCTGAATGTGTGGCGTCTCACAGTCGCGTCGCGTCTAGTGTGGACAGACACACTTCCTGTCGCTGGAATTTTATCGCGTCGCGTGTGGTTAGGACACGGTTTTAGGAGGATGATTTTCAGATCATTGTGAAGAAAAAAACTCTAGGCAACAACATCAATAAATCAAAAGTCTTGTGGACGCATATTTAGTATGTGTTTTGTGGCCTTATTTCAGAAACGTTCATTTTTAGTTTTTTCAATAACCACGCATAAACAATATTCTCTCAAAAAATACATACATGTTGCTCACATATTATAGTAGCCTTGTTTGTGCTAAATAGAGTGTATTTTTACCTTCACGTCTGAGGCTGAGATGAATGATTAACCCGACCACTGTTTTGGAAGAGGAATGCCTAAACATCCCTCTGACCACTGTGAAGGACTTGGATCTGTCATTCCCAAGATGAATCAATGCTGTCCTGGCCGCAAAAGGAGGCCCTACACCATACTAATAAATTCAGGAGTTCATTTAGCCATATAATCTTTAAGCTTAATAGGAAGCAGCTTCAACTGGAGCTTAGATACACCCCCCAGTGGGACTACTAATGCTTGGATGAGGAGTATGGTGCCTAAATTATGTTAGTGGAGTTGACGCCAAAACATCTGATGCCAGAGCAAGGTGAGCGGCTGCTTATATGCTCCGGCGGTAAATCGATGTGAACCTCACTTATTGTGGTCTAAAACCAGGTGTTTTAGTGTCATTGTCCAACCCCTGTACTGTATTTATATTGACCCCAAACCTTTGAATGGTTGCTGGCTAACTTAAATTACATAAAACAATTCAAAAATGAAAATTGTTATGACTTTCTCTCTCATGTCATTCCACAGCCATGAGACTTTATTTCTTCTGTGCACAAAAAGGAGATGTAAGTGGGATGCTTCTTTCCATTAGATGACAATAATATCCACTCATGTGCTATATTGCAAGTCTTCATGATTCATAGAACAGCTTTGTGAAATAGACCGCCATTTAAGCTGTTATTTACTGATGACCTTCCTCTGCAGATCTGAAATCTCATTTGAGGATGTTCAAACTTGGTTGTGCCAGGTCTGACGTCAGTGATCCCAAACGCCACTGGTTTTTTCAACAGTGATCTGCCAAATGTGAATACACTTGGTGAATTATGCTTAACATTTTGCAAATATACCTTTTGGAGACTACACAGCTACTAGTTCCTATGTGATTTCAATGCATTTAAAAGACATGCATGACCATTTTTCAAAATTTCACCTTTATGGAAGAAAGAAAGCAACACATATGGCTTTGGAACAACATAAAAGTGAGTAAATGATAACCAAATATTCCTTTGATATAAAGCATCCTGATCACTATAGATGATATTCCTGGCTTCTTATGATTTTGAAATCATTCACAGATAAAGTATTATTTCCATTCAATGAACAAAAAAAGATATTGTCTAAAGCTTGTACAATTCTGAATGACTACAGTTTAGAATATATATTGATGAACATTTTAATCACAAGGTTAAAGAGAGCATATAAGAACACAAAAAAACACGTCAAGATATAAAATAATAAAGTTATCAATTTCAATTAGAATCTCTATTTTGCATCACACAAAGAACACATCTGCCACATACAGTATTCTGCCTCAAAACACGTTTTTGATTGTATTTGTATCTATTTGGTGTTGGCGCTGCTCTCTTTTACCTTCTGAAAAAAAAATGTGTTAGCTGTATTACTGCTAAAACCAATAACTTTTACAACTACCATTAGTGTAAAAACTATCCTGATCAAGCTAAACCAGGGTTCCCCAAACTTGGTCCTGGAGGGCCAATGACCCTGCAGAGTTTAGCTCCAACCCTGATCAAACACACCTGAGCAAGCTAATCAAGGTCTTCAGGATCAGTAGAAACTAGGCGCGCAGATTTGCGCAAAACTTTTGCGATATTTTCCAAATTTCGAAAAAAACTATTGCGAAATGGCGGTGTTTCCATTAACCGATGTTATGCGAATAAAACGTCTTTTTTTTCCTCTCACGATAAGTCATTCCAAAAATCAACGGACTTTGGTAGGTTTATAACTTATTCCACAGCCATGCACCGCACTAGACATTGTTATTAATGGAAGGAGACGTGGTGTGTTATCCAAGCATTAATAGCAGGGAAACATACAGAGTTCCTTAAGTGTCTCCCTTATTTCTGCTTCGATGTCTTGATGGCATTTCTTTGAGGTTTAGAGAGGCTATTCCTGTGATTATTGTTTCTTTTTTTAAATGAATTTAATAAAGAACTCTATCTCGTATTATGTCCAAACGGTCGTTGCAAAACGAAAAATGAACGGTTGTTGTATTTTTAAAACGCAAAGTTGAACACCATCATTTTAGTTTGACCACACCAATGCTGCGCTATATCTCAACGAAATTTCAGATATTTGTTTATGACTTTTTGCTCCCTTTAAAACATTTAAAATATTCACAAATTAATATGGGGGAAAAAATGTCGATTTTACTGGTTTTCTAAGGCCAAATTAGAACATGGATAGCCTATTTATGATATTTTTCCCGCAGTGCTTTAGGCTATATGTTAGGTGAGTTATTATAAATGCGTCTGAAAAAATAACGAGCTAAAAACATAATCTCCAGATGCCCCTTTAGAGAGAACTGCACCTTTCATAGGATTACATAATCAGAAGGTATTAGCTTACGATTCGAATTTGTTCTTTTTAAAGTGGACATTTAAAGCTTTAGTCTATAAAGGCTATTGTTTCAGTTCTCGCGCTCCAGTTCACGAAGATCAGTGCGCCTGATTGTTTTATGTTATTTTACAACGTTTTCTTGTTATTGTGACATTACGCAAATAAAAGTAGTTAGCCCTCGGTACTCGGTACTTCGGTACCAAGTCGGTACTAAAAAAAAAAAAAAATGTTACGGTACCAGCTTTTCTAGGTAACGAGTACCAGGTTAATCCAGTTCTGTTCTAGACGCGATGTCTGAAACGTGCACAGTTGCGTCCTCTTTATAACGCTGATATGGCTCTCTCTCTCTGAATCCACTTGTTGAAACGAAAAGAGGAAAGAGCCACATATGGAAATATTTTGGATTAGGCTAATGTCACGTTGCCATAAGAGGCCGATTACATGCAAATTCGCAATTTCAAATATAGGCGCGATTCAAGCGCGCTCCTAATAAAAACTCGTTGGCGTTGCATAGCAACGACAGACGCCGCGTGAGAGCAAGCGCTTTGGAAAGAATAAGCACGCGCAAAAATATAATTAAAAAACACGCGCGACATGTGAACGGCCTCTAAAGTGCTTTCGGGGTAGTTTTACGAGTACATGAGCACAGTAGTATCCACCCGACACCAGAGTACTACTGGTATTAGTATTGTCATTTAATGTCAGTGCCAGTTCTATGCGTATTCTTGCCTTTATAACTCAGCAGGTTTAAAAAGCCTTTTTAAAATTAAATATGAATGCAGTTTTAGATTAAATAAAAGGACAGTCAAGTCAAATAAAACATGTTTTATGGTAATGCTACAAAGATACCATTCATCAACATGACTTAGTTATCAACACATTGAGTGAACAATATATTTTTACAACATTAATTAATGTTTGAAAATGTTATTTATTACAAACACCTGATTGTTCATGTTTGTTCACTTAATTCATTGTGCATTAAATAAATAATGGATTAAAACTTTACAAACAACTTTAAAAATGTGTTAGTGTATACTATTGTTTATTTTAGGTCATTTTATCTAATCTTTTTCTAAAGTGTTTATAATAAAAAATGTACAGTTTCCATACTTGTAACCGTGATAAACACTTAAATATATGTAAATTTAAACTAAGCTTTGGTACCGAAATTGGTACCGAGAACCGTGAATTTTAACTGGTATTGGTACCGAATACTGAAATTTTGGTACCGTGACAACACTAACCTGTAGTATGAATGAGATGTGACGAATTGCTTTGTTCCTTTTTTGGATAAAAGTGTCTTCTAGGCTACATATGTAGCCTAATAAATGTTATAATAGGCTAATGATGATAATTATTATTATTATTTGCGGACACTGACCTAAAACACACTCCGTCTTCAAAGTCAGGTGACTGTAAATGCGCAAAATCCGTTTCCAATGCAGTTTTGCGAAAAAATCCTTTTTCGAATTGCCTGAAAAACCTCCTCATGCGAGCGTAAAAAAATTTTTTGCGATAAACGAGAGTTTTTGCGAAATTGACGTGTTTCCATTGAGCGTATTTTCATTTCGCAATTTCAATTTGCGCAAATTGAAGGGTAATGGAAACGCGGCTACTCACAGGTAGGTGTGTTTGATAAGGGTTGGAGCTAAACCCTCCAGGACCTAGTTTGGGAAACCCTGTGCTAAACGGTCGTCCAGTAAAGCACCACCACCACCACCACCACCACACTGCCATGCACATCACACAGGATCTGAGCACAAAGCTTTAGCCTTGCCCACCTAAAGAACACCCTTCTACAGAAGAGCCGCACTTCGAGGGGTCAAACACAAAGAGCATGGCTAGGCAAGTATCTGTTACTACCTCTCTTTAGGAAAGAAGACGCTCGCTCCACAATGCCTGATGAGGGAACATGATGAGAGCAGGAATGAGAGAGTGGGAAGGTGGAAATGTTCAAGTAACAAAGGAATGAAAGCATCCGCATTTAAGGATGATATTGCATCTCACATGATATTTTGACTTGAGGGATCTATGAAGTGTATGGTCACCAGAGGGCACACTAACCACAGTCAGAGTGAATTACAACTCCAAAAAACAACTTACTCATGGCACTTTCTCAAAAAAGAAAATCAGTTCCTTACCAGATTTCTTTTTTCCACTGGGTTCCCTGTAAATAAACACATTCAAGTTAGGTATTTATAATGTTAAATATGTTGTTTTTTAATGCAGTATCATTGATATTCTTTGGATGATATTTCCAGATTTCATTTGAAAGTTTTAGTAATTTTAATAGTAATTGTGAAATACCGGTAGTACAAAAATAACAAATATAAAATATTAAAATAAATAAAATTAAATAAATTAAATTATTATTAAATATAATTAAATTATTAAATATTTTTTTGTCATTTTTATTAGTTATAAAACAGTTTGTTTTTATTATCAATATAGTTTTTGTTCTTATTTTATTTAGTTGTAGTTATTACATTATTTGATTTCAGTTAATGATTACTTTATTTGTAGAATATATATACATACATATATATATATATATATATATATATATCCTATATAATTATTTTAGTTTTAGCTATCGATAATAACATCAAATGAAATATCTAAGAAATAAAACTGTGGGTCAGAGAAAAAACATTTTAAATGTATTATCTATTCAGTCATTTTAACAGCAAATTTGCCATCAATGTTTCAAACTGGTTGGTAATCATGATTATTTTTGAGTTTTCCTGAGTTTTCTTCCTTTTTTGTTGATTGCTTTACACAAATATTCACTCAAGCTGCTTTGGAAAAATATTTGCATGTGATAAATATATATTCAACTGAAAATGGTTGTCTTCGGGTTAACACAGCTGCATAATAATAGTGGGTAGAATACTGAGTCAGTGAAATAATAAGTTAGCATTTTGATAATTTGCTTTTGAATATATCTAAATTGGTGTGTTTACATGTGGCAAGATATATAACTGCTTTAATATGTTTAGGAACGGGTCCCTGCAAAGGGAAGATCATACTTGGGGGGTTTTGGAAAATCTCTGTGCTAGTGAACGCCTGCAAGATGACAATAAATGGTAACACTTTACAATAAGGTTCGTTAGTTAACATTAGTTAACTACATTAGTTAATATGAACTAATAATGAATAGCACATATACAGCATTTGTTAATCTTTGTTAATGTTATTTTCAACATTTACTAATACTTGATTAAAATCTTGTTAACATTAGTTAATGCACCGTGAACTAACATGAACAAACAATGAACAGCTGTATTTTCATGAACAAACATTAACAAAGATGAACAAATGCAGTAACAAATGTATTGCTCATGGTTAGTGCATGTTAGTAAATACATTAACTAATGTTAACTAATGAACCTTATTGTAAAGTGTTACCCAATAAATGTCTCCAAATAAATGCTTTCTACACTGAGAACGCCAACTCCTCCACATACTAATGATCCTGACTAGCGATAACAGACAGCAAATCATGGTTTAGTTGAGCTGTGGTGTAAACTAAAGGCTAGTGGTGATTTATTTTCGGACATTTATTGATTTAACAAACAAACTGCTCAATATGAATTCAGGCTCGTTAAGTTATTAAGCTACTATTATGTTGTAAATATTTTACTGATTTTGAAAGTGTGTGTAAACTTACTCTTTAGGTGGGTCCAGGTCTTCAGGACGCGTCTCGAAGAACACACGAACCTCCTCGCATTGGGAAATATACACCGGCAGCTGGATCAGAGCCTGAGACGACAATATTCACGAATACTCGTTATTATGACACACATTCAGAAATGCGAGTTGTCGATAAGAAGGTCATCAATTTATGTACACTACCTTTGTTAAATAAATTTCAGTCAAAATGTATGAGGTAATAAAACAAACCAACAGATGTTGTTTAGAATAAAGGCCTGTTCACACCGGGACGAATTTCCCGCGTGATATTCGGCAACGTTTCAAAACGCCTTGTGAGAAGAAACCGCTGAACAACACCAATGAAGAAGCGTCTACTGGAAGTGTTGGCATAACCACGCAAGTCGAACATGAGTACCTTACGTCGGCGATCCAAAGTGTGGCTTCACTTTTCTAAATATAACGAAATCTCGGCAAAATGCAAAATTTGTGACAAAAGGAGTATTTTTACAGAAGGATTATTTCCTTCAGAAAGGCCGTTGGTTAGCAAGGTTAGCTAAACTTTTTTGACCCTGCCTCTTAAAAGAATCGGAATCGAAAATCGTTAGGAACCGGAATCGAAACAAGGAATCGGAATCGGAATCGTTTAAATTCAAACGATACCCAACCCTACTAAACAGTGTGAGTGTGCACACCGACACGAAAAAACGCCACGCGTAAAAGCGTCATTTAAAAAAAAAAAAAAAAAGCCTCGGGTTCGTCTTTTTGGTTTGACGCCGCGTCAAAAACTATTCGACCAATGAGATTGCCGCTTTTGGTCACGTGTCTGGAGCTTCTGAAGTTACAGTAAAACATGACTCAGGGGCGCTCAAACACAAAACGGTCTTGCCGAGCACACATACGTAACGGCATCTCGCAAGATCTGCTGGTCTCGTTGGTGTAGAACATAGAACATAAAGAACTACAAACGCGACTGTGACTTCCAAATAGGACTATTTCTGTTTTACATTAAGCGCCATCTAGTGTCACGGAATGAACTGGCATGTTCACTCAGCTCATCGTCAGCGCAAACAAAAAAAACGCGTTGAAAAACACTGGCGAATAAAGCACGCCGATATTCGTCCTGGTGTACACGGCCCTGAAGTCATTTATTCTCCAATCATCTTAATAACATACTTTTTTTATGACATTCTTTATAAAACAGCATGCAAAAATCAAACCCCTCAAATAAAAACACAGTTCCCACAGCTTCCCATTATAGACCTCTTTTGCGCCGACGTCACAGTTACGTCACGGCGCTAGCTGGAGGCAAAACAAAGTGAAAACTGGAGGCGGCCAATGCAAACCAGCACAGATTCGGCTACATAATAAGGAGCTTAAATAATTGTTACTATTATCAAATGTCATCTTGTTGTGTTGTTTGGTGCAAGAATTGATGAAAAATGAATAACTTTTATTTCTAGAAAATATTCACATCATTAAAATCGCACTGTAATGTCACCCTTTACATTGTCGTGGTCTCGGCGCTGGCTCGGCAGAACTGCGGATCGTACACACAAGTCTTGTACAGGACCATATAGGCATCTAAAGATTTATTTTCTCAGTTTCTCTTTACGATCGGTTTCTCTATAAGGTAGGTGTAGAAGTCAGGCCACTCAACCGAGGTAACGTAACGTTAATCCTGTCAGATCGTCCATGCATTGAGTGAGCGTGTAGGCGGCTACGGGTCGGCCAATCTGGTTCTGTCCGTTAAAAATAACTGTTGGAAATAACAATCGCGGTCCTGGACACTGAGTGACCTTACACATTAAGATAATATCGGATTTTCTCCAGTCATTGTTAAAAAACAAGCTAACAATCCTTGCTAACTAGCGTTAGTGAAGCGGCCAGAGGGATCGTTCTGCCTCCACCTAAGCTCCGCCCCCACAAAAAAACGTCACCATGTTTACCAACTGAAAAGGGGTCTATACAGACACACATGCACAATGAGAGTGATTTGCAGTGCCGATGTGACCCTTTTTTTAAACGCCTCTTACACGTAAAATCACTGACATTACCCTCGAAATCTCAGCTGTATGCTTTCACATTAGAGGCAGTTTTACACTATTGAAGGCAAGCTGTTTAGAGGTGTCTGCTTTATCAGCTGCGAGTCTGAAAGCACAATGACCCAAATGAGCTTTTCTGCTGAAAAACGAACCAAAACTGCAGCAGACTTCTCGTCCCACATTAAAGTGCCTTCTGGCTGACACAAGATGCTTTTTGCAGTCATACATTTTGGCAGAGGAGCTTTTATTTAATAAAGCTGAGTGCCTCAGTGTCCTTCAGAAGGAGGTGCCTTCTGTCCACGTGCTGAATTATGATGTCTGGCCTGACAGGAATTTTAAAATTCAAAGCTCAAGGTGCCCTTTCCGAAATCCAGCCGGAGCCAATTTCTGACTCGCCAAATACACTTAATGTGCACATTTGCGTGTTTGCCCAATGCTCAATTTTCTTGATGAAAAGGGTGTTTTTAGGCTTATTTTATTAAGAGAAGGAACCATCGGAGGCTGCGTGAGGCCCTCCTAGCATTGGGTTTGCATGATGATTGGATGGATATGGATCTGATTCATGGATGTCCACAGATTGATGTCTCCCCAGGGTACAGCACCTGACCTCCCTACATATTAGCATTCCCTGAAGACACAGGCTATATGGAGGCCAATTATAGTAAATGGACTCGATTGGGTGCTCTTTACTGGGGGTGCATTACCTAGATTGTTTTATGCGAGCAGTAAGTGGAAGAGAGAGAGGGTGAGAGACAGAGAAAGATAAGACTGTTCATGTATGTGCCCACATAAGGCTATGGGTGGTTCATAAAGGAATAGGTTATTGCTCACTAAATACCACAGTATACACCGTAAACTGCCTACCTATTTAAATATTATTGCAAGCGTTGTCCAGTTGTATCTCGGATGTTTAACCCTATAGAGCCTACTTCACTCTAAAAAATGCTGGGTTGTTTTAACCCAAATTTGGGTCAAATATGGACAACCCCAAATGTTGGTTTAAAAATGTCATTAAAAAATTCATAGTCGAAAGTGAAAGTTGAATGTGGGTTAAAATGACATTTTTAACCTAACATTTGGGTTCGTCCATATTTGACCCAAATTTGGGTTAAAACAACCCAACATTTTTTAGAGTGTTTGATCAACATGATTTTTTTGCTGAAAAAACAAAAATCTTGTTGATTTACATTACAAGCTTTCGGAATTTCATCTGACTTTTTCTCCATTTGTTTTTCATCTTCGAATATGAGCACTTTATTTTCCATATTCTTTTATATCATACCATTTGAGCCATAAAAGCCTGATGTCAAATGCATTGATACTGTTACAAAAATCTCACGATTTACATTGCAGGCTATCAGAATTTCGGCACATTATTTTCCATGTTATTTTATACCATACCATATGAGCCATAAAAACCTAATGTCAAATACATTGATTCTTAAATAAATTAAAAAAATTAAAACTATTGAGGATTTTTATTTATTTATATTTGCTCTAAAGGTTCAATACTGTTCCATTTAAAAAAAAAATCATCATAATAATAATAAGGCTTTACAGGGTTAAATGGATATTTTTCAAGCAAAACTAACTAAATAAATACAAATATGTTTTTTTTTCTTGTTTTACTTGTAGCAGTCTGATCAAAAAAATTGTTTTGAATAAAATTCAGATTAAAAAAACCAAACAAGTTCTGAAGCAATCGCTAGTATATCTGATTATCCAATAAAATAACCTCTGGAGTGCCATGGATTTCCACTAACCCGACAAAACAAATATCTTAACAGCATTTCTGACCTTTCACCCCAATTAATATAGATCATGCTCCAGCATTCAAAAAAGTGAGTAGGCCAGCTGAAGGGGCATTCACACTGACAGTTATGAATGTGTCGGAGAGTCTCTGTGCTGTCGGCTGCTAATAGAGGGCTTTCCCACCGTATCCAGCTGTTTCTGAAATTCATGACCCACCACTCACACACAACTCTCATAACACATTTTTAATTTATCCAAAATCCAACAAGGAGATACAAAGCAATAAGCTATGAACACAACTACGTAAAAACAAAGACAAAAATGTGAGCTGGGATCGATTTGACAACGTTGTCGTCTGCAAAACCCAAAGGACAAACCTTTCTGTTTTTAGTACATCTTTGGTGTGTAAACGTACCCTAAAACTTAGCATAATAATTAGTTAGCATGCTAACTGAAAGGATAAACCCCGCATCTGAATGTGCCAAAAAAAAGTATGTGAAAAGAGTTGTGTGTCTGAGTTCAAAGTATTCAAAAAACACGTACCCAGATGACCTACTGCTTCCTGCAAGTTTCCAAAGTGCAATTTGATGGATAGGAGTTGTAAATAATGGCAGTTAAGTAACAAAACTGATGCCGTATATCGCAGGACAATGACAACATGGCGGATACAGTACATCAGGATTACAAAACACACATATGCATACTATATGTATGTATGTAGTGGATAATCTTTCAGTTTAAATACAAAAAAAATATTTAATTCAATTTAAAAGACAAGAATTTACATATTTTCATAATTAGTAAGACTACAATAATGTTGAAAGCAATACTGCAGAAGACCACTGGTATCAGTCATTTGGGGTTCAGTCATTTGTAAATCAGACTGCAATGATCTAACTATATGTTTCTTTTTATTCTTAATTGATGCGTGAAACGTGTCTTATGAGAGAGGAAAAGAGGTAAAAACGAGTCACAGATCATGACCGCTCACACAGGCACCTTAAAAAAAGAAAAACACTCAAAGCAACATTTAAAAAAAAAAACAGTTTCCGTTGGAAACAGCCCTTTAAAAAGTCAACAAAAAGCCATGATGTGCTGACGAAGGCTAACTCTGCGCAGCTCCAAACCCCTGCCCTAAAGAAGACATTACGCTGCCAAATGTGGATTCCTAGCTTTTTTTCCCTCTTAACCCTTCTACCAAAAGCCCAACAGTCACTTAAGACAGAACAGTCTTTCATGTTAAGGCAATTCAAGTCGCACAGCAGACCACCATATAAAAACTGATCTGAAGTTGTAGGATTAATATTTGATCTCTCTGAAAGTCAAACTACTTCTGGTTCCTGCTTACCTCATTGAAAAAAATCTCTGTACACGTCTTAGAAAGGCCAGTTTATTACAAATAAGCGAACTGAAGCTATGCTTTTTGAAATGGAATTTACACTGGCTAAAGGTCAGACACCTAGACGAATATTTTCAGATCTACTTTTTTACCATACCCTCCAACAGCTAAAAGGACGAGTAAAAAAATTTTTTTTAAAAGAATTAATATAAGTGTGCAAGCCAAATACTCTTAAGGGTCCCTTTTGACTTGAAATCTTGAAAAATTCAATATTTTCATCTATTTAAAAAAAAATCATCACGTTCTGGAATAACGGTCAGAACAACCTTCACATGCATTTTGGTACAAAGTGTGGTGGTGAGCTTTGTTGATATTATTTGTTAAAGGTACACTATATACATTATTGGCCCTCTAGTGGTTAGGGTTAGGGTGAGTGCAAAACTGCGTGCATTTTGCAGAAGAAATTGTTTTGGTTGTGCTTTGGTTGGTAGTCAAATGCTCGGGGTTACTTAACTGTACCCTTGTTTCCTAAAAAGAATGGAATGAGATTATGTACTGCTCAGCGCATTGGGAACATCTTTAAACGTTACCAGCTGTGAATATAGTGTGTAAAAATGTCAACAGAATGGTATTATAGCCTTGATAGATGACTTCATCAGCGTGCACCCGTGACGAAAGGCTATAAATAGATAAGCCACAGGTGCATCATCAGGATATTTTGTTTGAAGATAAGTTCTGGGACATCTTCTGCACGGCAAGGCAGCGCAGCATCTCATTCCGCTTTTTCAGGGAACAAGGGTTACAGTAAAGTAACTCCGGGCGTTCCCTTTCAAAAGGTACAATCGATGCTGCGCTGCTCACTGCATTGGGAACGAAAATGCCCACGCCGCCGTGCTTGGAGATGTCTGGACCCCTTACGGTGTGTAGGTGTTCTCACAAAAACGCAAGAAGGCCCTAGACATTAGCTTGACATCTCGACTCTAGGACATGAAAGCCTGGAGTGGCATGAACATCCAAACTATAAAATCTTATGAATGTGTGCGGAGAGGACCAGTCTGCCACATCACAAACAAAATGCAAGGGGGAACGCCTTGCCAAAGCAGTAGAGGTGGAGTGAGCTCTTAAACCTGTTGGCGAAACTTGAACGTGCGCCCCATAGGCAAGCATATAGCATATAGCAATAGCAATAGCATCCCTGACCAAATAAGACATGGTCTGCTTGGTGGCAGCAGTCCCTCGGTTGCAGGCCCCATAACAGACGAACAGTTGCTCTGACTTACTCCACTGGCTAGTGCGGTGGATTTAGGCCTGAAGAGGATGGACTGGACAGTCTGTGAGATCTCTCCTGTTCCGGCGTTGTGAAGGGTGGAGGGCAGAAGGCCTCAAGAGTGACAGGATGTACAGTCGAAAAAGGAACCTTAGGCAGGTAATCAGGATGAGGATGCAAAATCACTTTCACCATTCCTGGAGCAAAGTCTAAGCAGGATGGCGAGACCGATAGTGCCTGCATTTCCCTGATAATTCTTTAAAGAAGTTATTGCCATTAGAAAAACCATCTTAAGGGACAGAAATTTGTCAGACGCTGACTCAAGAGGTTCAAAAGCAGTCTCAACCAGACCCTCGGACCCAACTTAGTCCCATGACGGCATCTCGGTTCTTGTTGGAGGCCTCAAAAACGAGCAAGCAGAGGATGCCTCCTGAGGTGTGGCAAGCCGAAAGAGTGGCCACATAAACCCTGAGAGTGGCAGGGCACATGCCTGCTGACAACTTTTACTGCAGAAAATATAGAACTGAAGCAATCCTAATTCTTTCTAGTGGAGTTGGCCCTAGCACTCAGAATGGTCTCAATAACATCAGACGAAAGCCCAGTGTCCCTCAGTTGGTACCCATCAGTGGCCAAACATGAAGGTTTCACAGGTCGAGCATGGGATAGAATATTGTGCCCTCCGCCTGGGACAGAAGGTCCCTCCTCTCCGGAATCGCCCATGGGGAGGAGAGATATTATCTCCGAAACCATACTCCGTTCGGCCAACGTGGCACTATTAGTAAGAGGCAAGACACTTGCTGGCGAACTCTGGCTAGAACTTTTGGGAGCAGAGCGACCGGAGGAAACGCATACATTTGAGCCATGTGCCATCGTGTCCAGACTCAGGGGGGCCGGGTGACTCATACCTCTTTTCCACCAACAAGAACCAGGTGCTGGTTCAGAGCTAGTGTCGGTTCGGAGTTGGTTCGACTGACGAGTTTTCAAAGAACCGGTTTGCCTTTCCACAGGCTAGAGAGCCATCACAGAGCCAGATCTTACGTCACTGTATACATCTCATGTTGCCCAGCAATGCTAGCGCGACAAACACAAACACACCAGGCTTGTTCAAGATGGTTCGGCGCTGTGAATCTCGAACTGCGAGAGTGATTCAAAAGCAGAAGGAGTCTTATGCTCTCCAAACACTCCTGCAGCTCTGATCAGTCCCTTCCATCAACAATGGCGGTCGTTGCGTTACTATTTATGCTCATGGCTTTGCAAACCTACATCGGTATCCAAATACGGTGAATCCAGCACGTCCGTGCAGCTCGCCGTAACTTGCTTTAACGGAGATTACAATCGAGCTGCTATTAGCGTGATTAGCCGCTATTTAAAAAATGGCGGTCACAAGTTTCTGTTCGTCTTGTTGGTCACGGTAACCCCGCCCCCAGACGCTGACGATTCTTACTTCTAGACCTGCGATGATTTGGTGCTACTTAAGAACCACTTTTACTGGTTCGGAGCTGGTGCTTTGGTGGTCGAAAAACAAAGAACCGATTTGAAACTAGGCTCTGGCTCCGAACCAGCACCAGCTCTGCCTTGGTGGAAAAGGGGTATCAGAGAGAAGTAGAGGGGACATTGCGATGTCCACCTCTGCTTTGTAAAATCTGGTCCAGATCTGTTTCACTACTTCTGGGTGGAGTTTCCATTTCCCCATCGATAGTTTCTGTCTGGACAGTAAATCCGCTAACGCATTCAGATGCCCTGGAATGTATATTGCTCTGAGTGACAGGAACTTGTCCTGGGCCAAGAGAAGAATCTGTCTCACTATTGTGTTCAGATTGCGTGAGCGCAGACCTCCCTGGTGATTTATGTGAGAGACTACCAAGAGATTTATAATGTTACAAAATGTTTCTATTTCAAATAAATGCTGTTCTTTCTACCTTTTTGTTTATTAAAGAATCTTGGACATTGAAACTGTATTATGTTTTCTACACTTCATTAAGCAACATTGATAATAATAAGATATGTCTCTTGAGCAACAAATCAGTGATTTCTGAAGGATCACTGAAGACTGGAGTAATGATGTTGAAAATTAAGCTTTGCGTCACAGGAATAAATGATATTTTAAATATACCAAAAACATAAAACCGGTATTCACAACATTCACACTTCACACTTCACACTGAAAATCTTCCCATCCATGGTAGAGTAGCTCTTTAGGTTTGAAACATGAGAACTTATGCTATTTGTCGTCACTGACGTCAAATCTAATGTGACACCTCTTGACTTGCCATATTTAAATATATTGCACTGAATGTGATTCGAGAGCTACAGCAGACTAATGAACTACTATTATGGTGGAATTGTGTCCTTCAGTCACTGGTCACATGTATAATGTCAAAAGAGCAGTTTGGCAGTCTGCTAAATATCTCCTTTTGTGTTTCAAGGGAGAAAAATAGTCATTCAGGTTCATGATGACATGAGGGTGAGTAAAGGATGACCGAATGTTTATTTGAGGTGACTTCTGCAGTTTGGCCTGGGCTGTGCATTGAAATATTATAAATGTAAATATTTAATAGTGTTCATTTTATCGTGTAAAAATAATGCTAATCACAGGTGTACTGTTTGTTGTCTAACTTACCCTACAGTACTCGTTTATGGGTTTCAGACGTTTCATGGCCACGTCTCTGATGTGGCTTCTCCTGAAGAGAATCTTTCCTGTTAGGAAAAGAAGACAATTATTATAAACACACCCTGCATTCATCAGCATCTTCATTCTCAAATTCATCAGCACTCTTCACAGGGGTTGAAAGGCAAAAGGGAAACTTTTGGGAATGTCCCTTCATGCTTTAAGACCATTTTATCAGATGTTGGAAGACCACAAGCATGAAACTTGCCCAAACAAAGATTGTGGCCTATAAAACAATACCAAGAAATGAACACAAATGAGACTCTTAAGTTTTATGACTCATATCCTGCTGAACTAAAACCATATACTGTGGTCCCTTTTTGCTGAATGTAGTAAAAAAATTTTTTTAAAGTGAAACATGTGGGAAAACAACTAGGCTATCCCACACAAGACCCTAGGGTCATAGATCTTTTAGCAATGGCACATTCAGGAGAACGAGGCTTAAAAACACCTTGGTGTGTGTGATGTGGTGTGTATGTGTTGGGTTACTGCCCCAGACCTCATGTGCTGAGTGGAGCTGGGTAGAGTCCACACCTTCTCACAATGGCCTCGGATTGGCCGATTTAAAAACAAACCCTGTTACACCTGGCATTATCGGCCACCTCAAACGATTCAATGATCGAATCGAGTCCTGTGACCACTTGTGTTCAGATTTCTCTCTTTACCAGGTCCATAGATCTTAGGGGCTGTTTACACGACACCGTTTTCAACTAAAAACGGAAAACTTTGTATGCGTTTTGGCCATTCATTTTGGGTGCCAGTATACGCAAACTTTTGACAATGGGTTTCGAAGTGCACGTTTTTTGAAAACGGTCTCCGCGTAAACAATAAAAACGCAAAACTCTGAAGACGATGACATCATGCACATGCGTATTATGTTCAGTCTACAGTGTTTCGACACCGTCTAATGGCTTGGCAGAAGAATACAGCATTTTAGTCGTTTTCGCAGATCCGAGTGAATGGGGATCGTTTTGACTATGGTGTCGTCTGTACACAAAAAACTCGAAAAGGATAAACTTCTCAATTGTAAGTATCTCGTTATTGTGTAAATGTACAACTTTTAGCGCTTAGCTTTTTGAAATGGAATTTACATTGGCTAAACGTCAGTTTACACCCTGATGAAAATTCAGTTTTTTCACAGAGAGATGTTTTAATCACTTTTCCATTGCACTGCGAAGAAAACTGTCCAACTGAAAGTTGCATAGGGATTTGTGTACCAGAGTGTACTGAGGTATTTCTGCTTTTCTATAGCCTAAGCATTACTTCCTCTCAGAAAGTTTGCACCATATTTAGCCTATGAACAGACAATTCAAATGTGAAAATTTGACTGAATTTTTGGGACAAACATTTACTGTATGTCAGTGTGATCAGGCCTTAAATTGCGTGTGTGAGAGAGTGGTACAGTGCCTATTTTTTTCTTAACATATTTTGTTCTGACAAGGACACTTGACAATAATAAACCTGATAACTGTCTTTCACAATAGAAACATGCGATGATACAAAAAGTATATATATGTATATATAGTCACGTTTATGATGGCTTAGAAAGCACACGACAAAGGAGATAGCAAAAGTCTTTAACACAAAAGAATACGACCATGTAAACACAAATAATTACTGACAAAAGACTGCACAGAAAATGGGAGTATAAATACACATAGTAAATGAGGACACTAAACAGGAACTGCAGGATGAAGATCAGAAACCATAGTAACTAACGAGAACTTGACAGAAAAGACAGGAATGACTAAATGGAACATAACTATGACATTATGCCCCCTCGGAAAGGTGCGTCCTCGCTAGGGTTGGGTATCGAGAATCGAGTATCGATTGGAATCGGGACTAACTTTTTGTTTTTCCCGGAATCGTTCAAAAGTAAAAATTTCGATTCCTAGTTTCGATATTCACAGTCCGCCGAGCGGAAGAAGAAACTGCTGAACAACACCAACGAAGAAGCGTCTACCGGAAGTGTTGGCATAACCGCGCGATTCGAACATGAGTACCTTACGTCGGCGATCCAAAGTGTGGCTTTACTTTTCTAAAAATAACAAAATCTCGGCAAAATGCTAAATTTGTGACTAAAGGAGTATTTGTGACAGAAGGAGTATTTCCATCAGAAAGGATTATTTCCTTCAGAAAGACCGTTGGTTAGCAAGGTTAGCTAAACTTTTTTGACCCTGCCTCTTAAAAGAATCGGAATGGAGAATCGTCAGGAACCGGAATCGAAACGAGGAATCGGAATCGGAATCAGAATCGTTTAAATTCAAACGATACCCAACCCTAGTCCTCGTTCCGAATAATGTCTAACTGAGGAGGGAGGGGGCTTTGGAGCAGGGCGTGGAACTGGTGATCGACAGGGACGACCCGGAGGAGTAGGAGAGAAACACCATGAAGGTGTTGACGGTGGGAGGAGCTTCGGCTGAAGGGGAAACCTGAGAGGCGATCAATGGTGGCGGAAGCAGGGGGAGTGGAGGAACCGATGGACCAGGGAAACTTCGATGGTCTGGTGGCTCACGGGACTGAGGTGGCAATGGGTACTTTGCTGACCGTGGTGATGCTGAGCGAGCAAGGATGACAGGGAGGACGGAGCAAGGAAGGAGACGGCGTTGGGGTGGGGGGAGTAGGGACTTCTGGAATCCCGGAAAATGAGCGACGACCACCGGAGGCAGACTTGGAGGGACGAGTGAGCCCAGCGGAGTCTCAGGGCAGACGGGCCACGGAGGCGACGAGGAGGCATAGCGCCGAAGCGAGGTTGATGGGCTGACGGGTCGAGATGAGGACATGGGACTGGAGGCCTGATGTGTAGCCGGGGACTTCGGCTCAAGCCCGAAGCAAAGCTAACGATCCGCAAGGAGCAAGTGAAGGAGCAGAGTCTGGGAGCTAGACGACTCCAGTGTCACTGACGGATCCTGATGACCAGCGTGGGAGATGGGACCAGAGAAGTTAAGCACGAGCAGGGCATCCAAATATCCGGGCGGGACCGGCGAAGAAGGCGAGAATTCGAGGTTGTGGATCTGGGTGGGAACTGGATCCGCAGGACACATATCTATCAGGTTCAGGACCATATCTGGGGCGGACTGATCAGGGCGCTTAGACTCCATTACCAGGGCATTGATGGTATCTGGATCTGGTTCCTGGACGAGCTTCATGGGTGCCTCGGGCTCGCTGGCTGTGAGGGAGAGGCCATCATCCCAGAGCATCCAGCTCAAATACCTCAGCAACCTTCGGTTCTCGGGGAGGAGGAGGAAAATGAGATGACGCAATGCTGGTGAGGTCATAGTTTACTCGTTTCAGAGGGTCGGTTATAGGGGATTATCATGCTGATACGTAGTACTTCCGAATTCTGTGATCTTTGTGCACTGCCACTTCCGTTGAATCACCGATCTCACTGGCGAACTGATGACGGACTGCACTAAGTTTATTTATACGGCATCCCTGGTAAATTAGTCTGATTCACCAAAGTGCCGGCTGCAAACAAACGTGCTACCTTGTTTTATTTTAAAGTTTTAATCCACTTCTTCCTTATACTCAATTCAGTCGGGAATCCATGAAAACTTAAGTAGGGTTCGCGTTGTTGGTTAGATTTACAAAGTGGAACAGAGCAGTGACATAAATAGCATTCGTTTCAGGCATTGTTGAACTGCGTCGGAAGTAAGGTTGGGTATCGTTTGAATTTGAACGATTCTGATTCCGATTCCTTGTTTCGATTCCGGTTCCTAACGATTCTCGATTCCGATTCTTCTAAGAGGCAGGGTCAAAAAAGTTTAGCTAACCTTGCTAACCAACGGCCTTTCTGAAGGAAATAATCCTTCTGTAAAAATACTCCTTTTGTCACAAATTTTGCATTTTGCCGAGATTTCGTTATTTTTAGAAAAGTGAAGCCACACTTTGGACCGCCGACGTAAGCTACTCATGTTCGACACGAACGATTATGGCAACACTTCCGGTAGACGCTTCTTCGTTGGTGTTGTTCAGCGGTTTCTTCTTCCGTTCGGCGGACTGTGAATATCGAAACTAGGAATCGAAATTTTAACTTTTGAATGATTCCGGGAAAAACGAAAAGTTAGTCCCGGTTCCAATCGATACTCGATTCTCGATACCCAACCCTAGTCAGAAGTGGACATGCACAAAGTTGACAAATCCCGCCCATGAAACCCGGAAGCGTGATAATCCACTATTGCCATGTTTATGGTGGCTTAGAAAGAGCACAACGAAGGAGAAAAATGCATTTAAGTCTTTAATCCAATAGCAAACACCGATAACACTGATAAAAAAATAACCGAGTATAAATACACATAGTATATGAGGACACTAAACAGGAACTGCTAATCAGAAACCATAGTAACTAGCGAGAACTCATACAGACACTAAATAGAACATAATTGTGGCATTATATTTATATATATATATATATATATATATACACATTTAACCAAGCACTAGGAAAAATATAAGTATCAGAAAGTTAAAGCTTTTTAATTAAAATTACCTTTTTTTCCTTCCCCCACTCATCCATGGGACAGACAGGTTCAGAATAAAGATTGTTTAAATGGTGCCATGAGTGTGTTTACAAAGCTCACAAATAGATGTTGAGTGTGTGTACATGATGCTCAGCTAATTACAGGACTTTCTGTGTAGATTGGTGACAAAGTGCTGTGTCAGTAAGCCCAGACACTTGTTAAACGGTTGTAAAGAGCTGGTATGTAAGACAACATTCAGGTGCTTGTAGACTGTCTGATTCCCAAGCAAACAAACCTTCCAGCCTGCTTAATTACAGCCAGATGTTCATTCGAAACAAATTAACTGTAGCATTCTGAACTTGCTGTAAATGCTGTTGAGCTAGTACTCTGGGGTGAGCGGGCCACAACCTAACGTGGGGCTAGTTGCAACACACATGCTAGTAGAGCCAGACCGATATATCGGCCGATATTAGTCATTTTCCAAACTATCGGTATCAGCAGTTATAATGGCGGATAAATGAATATTTCAAAAATAAAATAAAAACGGAGGAAACACGCTTGAACCATGTCATGAGTGTTGGAGTTGTATAGTTTTTCCACCAGAGGGCACTTTACACCGTCCCTGTTGGCAACACTCGTTGAGTTGGTCACGAGACATACATTGCTTGAATAACAATTAAAAGAACATCCCCATCAGTTCTCTAAACTCAAATAAGCATGACAAAATTTGTGACTATCTTGTCCAGTTTTGCTGCTGTTAAATAAGCCGAGAGTGAAGCGGAATTAGCTAGTAATCGTTACGTTACGTTGTTACAGTGTAGTTGACTGACTGTCCTTTTAACTTTTGACAATGTGACTGAAGTATTTCTTTAATAGCGCGTGACAGTTATAGCAATGAGACGCATCATCTCTCCTTGGCCTGTTATATTGAAAATGTATGTTTTACAATTTGCAGTATGACGTAATCCATTGCTAAATTATGGCTCAGCATAGACTAGCTAACCATAAAGTTAGCTAATGCCACTATCATCAGTCTGTTCTGTTGTGACAATAAAAGAAACAAGTTTCTTTTTAAAATGCATTATCACATTATTTTAGTTAAAACTCATAAATAACTACAAATAACTAATGTTAGGGAAATCTGCTAATGTTTTGTTGCGCGTTTCTGAAATAAAAAAAATAAAAAAATATCGGTTTTATATCGGTTTTTATCGGCTGATATATCGGAATATCGGATTTTAAAACAAAAAAATATTTGTATCGGTATCGGCCTTCAAAATCCTTTATCGGTCGGGCTCTACATGCTAGCATGACGAAACATAGCGTATTTACTAGTTAACATGTCAACACTAGGCTACATAGACAAAAAAATGTGTCACAATTCAAAAATGTTTGGAAGATGTCACTGAACAATTATAAAACCATAGCAAAAGTACATTTCTTACTGAAGTTACTTTTTTTTTTAAACCAAGACATCTGCTATTATTTTAATTTGCCCTCATTATTTTGATCAATAATTATGTACTTATTAGAGATGTACTTAAAGGCCCAATGAAGTGCCTTTAAACGCAAACAAGAAGCCAGGACGGGACATATCAAACAGCTCCTCCCCTTTTTAAAATAACCAATAGCGTTTAGTTTATATCACAGTTCAGCCACAGCCGTTGAGCTCGATAAAGCCGCAGTTTCCACCTAATCTCCTCCATATGATTGGCGATATGATCCGCTCTGTGCTTTCATGCGGTGGTTCGAGTGACACTAACATGAAACCAGACTTAATTCGCCCCAATGAAAGCATATTTACACTGTCTAAATCGTTCCCTATCCCATAGTGCACTATGTGCCATTCGCCATGTAGGGAATATTAACCTTCAAATGGTCTTTGTTTCCTGTTTACACTTCTGGGCTTTGGGGTCTATACGACCCCAACAATTGATTGAGTAAATTGTACAAAAATTATACATTTTTAATCACACAAATAATATTTTTTTTCTTCTCATCTATTCATTATTGCTGTGTTTTTGGAGATATAAAGTACTTTTGTATCTATATACCACACAATTCCTCAACTACACCATTAGCTTGCATATGAATTATTATTTTTTTATGATACCTTGCATTTATGCTCTAGTACTAGGCCTTCATTTCTGTGTTAAAATTTTCAGATTTATGCTGGATTTTTTTTTTTGACACATGAAGAAAATATATTTCGTTTTTTTCACATTTCCCATTCATTTCAATGTGGGGTCATACTGACCCCGAAGACCAGAAGTGTAACCATTTTTTTTTTTTTAAATACCTTCAGAACAACCGAATCAAGTCCAGTTTTTGTGTGTGTGTATAGACAGATAATGTATGAAAAGTCACAAAATCTTATTCCACTGAGATGAAGGGAACCTGTTTTCTTCTTAATAAAATAAAAGTCGATTGAGGTCGTATAGACCTCATGACCCGATTGAGGGTTAAATGTGTGATTCAGCGTCTAATCCTAATGTTGGGGGCGGTGCTTCAGATTATAGATAGCATTTGATTGGACAGAATCTATGATGAGAAGCTGAGTGATATCATCAAAATCATTGCTCCATAATGGCGGAAGTGAGAAACTGTAAGTTTTGAGGTCTTATATCTTCTAAAATGTGAACTTTGACATTGTTTTAGAGCAAACTAGCTTATATATATAACAATAAGGTTAATATATTCATACTAAAAGCCAAACCTTTCAATTTTGATTTCATTGGGACTAATAAATTTGACTTAAGTATAATTGGCTTATACCAGGTATGGGCAAACACTGTCCTGCAGAATTTCGCTCCAACCCTGAATTATAAATTATAAGCTATTTCATCACAAAACTGGCTCATTCAGCTTAGTAAAGCCTCTACTCCATTGACATCCATTCAAATAAAATGGCCTCTTGTCTCCGTCCCTGCAAACCGCAGCGTTAGCATGTGTTATGCTTTTCTGGCTAAGGTTGCCTTCAAGTGTCTTTGTTTCTAGTAATCCTGAAGACATTGATTAGCTTTTTCAGGTGATGATTGAGTTGCAGCTAAACTCTGCAGGACAGTGACCCACCAGGACCGAGTTTGGCGATTCTAAAAAGAACAGAAAATGAAGTATACCCAGGCCAGACAGTACATGGGTGGATCTGAACCAGAACCTTTTTATACACAGTGTTAATAACCCAGAAACAGATAAACATTAGGCTGGTTTTATCAACAATTCTTCCACAACGTGAGTAAACTAAGTACGATACGTTTAGTTAAAGAAAGTATACTTTCAGTTTAATAACTATTACTGCAATGGAAAATAAAAATGCGTAAACTAATTGTGTCCTCAAAGACTACGGTTACACCTTTTAACAAAAATTGGGCTTATTATTTTATTTATTTTGACAGTATGTGTACTTACAGTTACGACATAGGTTAATGGGTTCAGGGTTAGTTCGTATTTATAACCCAGTTACTGTAATTGCTATAAATAGTATGTACGTGCTTAGTTCATTGCTAAGCTACGTAACATGCTGTTTCTGATCCAGAAAAATTAATTCACGCATTCATGACCTCGAGACTAGATTACTGTAATGCTTTATTAGCCGGTTGTCCTGCATCCTCAATAAACAAGCTACAGTAAGTCCAAAATGCAGCTGCTAGAGTTCTTACTAGGTCAAGAAAATATGATCATATAACACCGATTTTATCATCTCTACACTGGTTACCTATTAAGTTCCGCATCAACTACAAAATACTACTACTGACCTATAAAGCCCTAAATGGTTTAGCTCATTTGTACTTAACGGACCTTCTTTCGCCCTACAATCCATTCCTTAAGATCACTAAATTCAAGGCTTCTGGTCATTCCTAGGATATCCAAGTCCACTAAAGGAGGGAGGGCGTTCTCGCATTTAGCTCCAAAACTCTGGAATAGCCTTCCCGATACGGTCCGAGGCTCTGACTCGCTGACACAGTTTAAAACTAGATTAAAGACGCTTCTCTTTAGTCAAGCATTCACATAATGCTTACCTTCTAGTCCTCTGTTATGCCATACGGAACCGTTTGCCACTGAAACGCATTTCCGCGACAGTGGGGCTCGACAGCCTTTTAGACAAACGGGTCGGCGCGTATGGTTGGGTTGCGGAGAGTTCAGGTTACAGAGAGTTTGTGAGAGAGTGGTTTTCTAACACCGACTCCCGTATAATGGAAATCATTATGAACATCAGCTATGCTAATTATTTCTCATCTGCCTTTCTGCTGTTATCTCGGGACGCTTGTCCAGAGAAAAATGGCGTTCGTCAGGTCCAGTTTTGTGTCCAGCCTCTCACAGGGATTCGGATGCCCCAACGCCTGTGATGAGACGACTCAACGCCCGCGATATGTTATGGCGCCGTTTTATATATAAACAATATTTATATTTAATATTTATATATAAACAATATGAATGTAAGCCAGAGGAGAACTGGCCCCCGACTGAGCCTGGGTTCTCCCAAGGTTTTTTCCTCCATCCAATCTGATGGAGTTTTGGTTCCTTGCCACTGTCGCCTTGCTTTTGGCTTGCTCAGTTGGGGTTATTTAATATTTAATATTTAACAATATTATTGATCTGTGTTGTACTACTTTCATGTTATCACTGTGAAGCTGCTTTGATACAATCTGTATTGTGAAAAGCGCTATATAAATAAATGTGACTTGACTTGACATGCGGAACAGGAATGTGAAAAAAAAGTGCTGAAATATTTCGACAATGTTGTCAGAATAAACATATAAAAATGCACAGTGGCACCAAATGTCAAATGCTGGCAGATTCCCTGTGTCCTCTAAGTGATCAGTACTTTAGCAGAAACTGCAGATAACCACACATATCCATAGTGAAAAAGGAAATTACAAGTTTACAGCATTTCCTATATGAAAGCAAGAAGCGGCAGCAAAGCGATTCCAAGAAGCAAATATAAGACCGAGATCGGTGTATTTCTGTAGTATATGACTTGTTTACCTGGTAAAAAGGGAATGATTCTGCGTTTAGGATCCTTCTGTCCACCTTCCACGGGGAATTTATCCAGAAGCTCCATCTGGAAAACAATAGAGAGAAACTTAACGTCAATGTGAAAAGACAACTCATGTTAGTTCATAGATGAAAAATGTAAGGCAGGACTTGAATGAATCAATTAGGGATTTGACTGGATATGGAGGACGCTGATTATAATCCAATAGTCAACAAATGGTCTACACATTTTTATACTCAACACCTCCCTCCGTTAATACTCACATCCATACCCTGTGATGATCACTTACAGCTATATGTTATTTTTCTTTGCTGGCACCAATTAACATTTTCCTCCCATCTGTAGAGATTTGGTAACAGGCCCTTATTCCAGTCCAAAACCAGCTGCGGACCAATGAAATCACACCTGTGCCTTTCCAAAGTATGTTAAAGTAGGTCATATGTGCATTTTACGCATTCATTCACTAATGACTATAGCAGAGCTTAAATTCATCAGCTGAGCAACGTCTTCCAGCACAGCAGTTCTGATATATGCAAGGCCCTACACTTTACTTCTAATGCAATACCCAACGTAAAGCTAACCAGTGAAGAAATAGCTGTCATCTTCAAACCAGGATCATTGGAAATACGGGCCTGTGATGAGATTTCTGCAAAATTATATTACGTTGCTTCTTGCATATCATGCACTATGATAAAAGTAGGGATGCCAGAAATATCGGCCACAATATCGGTATCGGCCGATATATGTTCATGTTTAATGTTATCGTTATCGGCCCGATAAGAAATTTTGGCCGATATATTAACCCTTAACTGTCACTTGCCCGTATACGGGCAACCTAACTTTACTTCACTATATTACTATTAAATCCTAATCTTGTCATGACAAACTATATATCGTTGGAAAGGTCTAAGACTCCTAAATAGATATTTTAGGTCTGTTTTATTCCTTACAAATTATGAATGAACAGTAATATATGAATATATGACAAGAGTGCGCCTCAAAAAAAATTGACGTCATTACAGGAGTTTCTGACCTTTGTCACAAAAAGTTGACGCACACACTTTTAATAATTGAAACTTTGGTTGTTAGTGCTAAAACTTCATAATAAAACATATTTAGTATTTGTCAACAAAAAAAAGATAAAATTATATTTTAAAAAGTAAGGTAAGAAGTCCTCTAAAAAGTATAATATATTATATATATATAAAATATAATTTTTTTATTATTATTATATCACATATTTTATTAGTTATCATAAATTAGGTATCATTTGAAAGCTTACGAACTCAGAATTCATCCTGTGAAAACCGTTTTGAAATTGGACGTTGCGTTACCATAGAAACGGTATTTTTTTATTAGGCCCCTCCCCTTTTGGGCATTCTTATCTAATAACATCTTTCAGAATTTATTATGAAAACCTTTTCTAATCTTGACAAAACACATATTGTCAGAAAGGTCTGAGTCTCAAGGTTCCATATTTAGTGACAGAAGTGATATTTGGATAGAAATTTATTAATTTGTTATGGCAAAATGCATACAATTAAATTCAATGGAATTCAATGGCATCCGGTGGCTATTTTTGGTACTACGCCTAAACAAAATCTCATGGGAGCTTCAATTTTTGTGATATCAACTTCAAATTTGGAACACAACTTGGTTAGATATATAGCTTTCATTTTATAGTAATTTTATAGTAAAACATATTTTGTAAAGTATAAATTTCATATTAAAAAATATATTAATAAAGTATATTTGATTTACTGACAATTATAACTTCCATAACTTTTTCATGGTTTATTTTTTTTTTAAGTGCTTTCAATTTAATAATAACCTGCTGTTTGTTTTCTTTAAAACAAGACCAAACTTAGGTCTATATTCCAAAGCATTCTTGAATTACAACCATTTAAGTTTGTATAGTGCATTTTAATGTCAATTTTCAAAAAGGGGGGTGAGAGGTAAAGGGTTAAAGCTGATAAATAATGTGTTATTTCCTCCAGCTGAGACACTTCAGATGTTCAACACAAATACGAAATACTAATAGAATCACTTTAAAAAGAAAAATACAGTAAAGTGTACACAGTGCAATGCAAGTCTGTCATATCGGTAGGGTTGGGTATTATTTGAATTTGAACGATTCTGATTCCGATTCCGATTCCTTGTTTCGATTCCGGTTCCTAACGATTCTCGATTCCGATTCTTTTAAGAGGCAGGGTCAAAAAAGTTTAGCTAACCTTGCTAACCAATGGCCTTTCTGAAGGAAATACTCCTTCTGTAAAAATACTCCTTTTGTCATAAATTTTGCATTTTGCCGAGATTTCGTTATTTTTAGAAAAGTGAAGCCACACTTTGGATCGCCGACGCAAGGTACTCATGTTTGACTCGCGTGATTATGCCAACACTTCTGGTAGACGCTTCTTCGTTGGTGATGTTCAGCAGTTTCTTCTTCCGCTCGGCGGACTGTGAATATCGAAACTTTATTTTTTTTGTGAATATCGAAACTAGGAATCGAAATTTTAACTTTTGAACGATTCCGGGAAAAACGAAAAGTTAGTCCCGGTTCCAATCGATACTCGATTCTCGATACCCAACCCTACATATCGGCTACATAAAATTATAAGATCATCATTATAATTGTGCTTGGGACATTGCTTTTAATGATGAGACTTTTATTTTTGTAATCTCAAAATTATATAAAACTTTGTATTTAGATTTATCGGCTTTAAAATACTAAGAATTATCGGTATCGGCCAAATATCGGTAAAATTTAATTCCTAGATAAAAGTGTTTTGAGGCCATTTCACAGTATTGTGTAATGAACAGCATGAATATAGTTTATTCAAAAATCTACCCCTGTAATCTTAATTTGTGTGACAAAGACTGAAACTGTATGCATAGGTATGTTATTGAGTTTTTACAAAAGTCTATGTAGAGGCAGGTTTTTCCAATGAGCCTAAGTTTGGCATTTCAGATCACATAATTCTGTTGTGTAATAAATGTAATGATGACTTATACAGCATGTGTAATGAGTTGCAAATGTCTGAGGGGAACTGCATCATGTAAGTCTAAATGAGCAAATAAAAACAACAGAATGTAATGAAAATCGAAAGCTTCACTATTTTTTAACATAGACTTTCGCACTAACTAAAGGAATGCCGTGACACATTTAGAAGTTAAACATTAATAGATTCGTAGTTCTCACTCGTGTCTTTTCGAGACTAATGAGGAAGCAGAGAGAGACTGTCATTCTGCCAGACAAAGCTTTTACTGTCGTTGGCCAATTCATTAAGCGAAGGCACAATGTCTTCTACTGTGACTCAGCACCATCTGAATGACGGCGCATGGATAAACCTCTTTATTTTCTGTTTCGCACAGACAAATGAGCTCCATTACAGAGCAGTGTCTGCGTCTTCTGAGATTTCATTTTACGGCTCCACATAACCGTTTCAAATTACGACTTGAAAGCTTCATAATGCAAAGGATTTGGTAGACCAGTGGTCGCCGACACAGTGCATTAGACTTCAGCAGGCCTGAGAGTCATAGAAATGGCTTCGATTTTAATGAATTTGAAAATTTTACAAATGCTACCAGTAAAAAAAATAGGACACAGGTACTCATACTTCAATACTATTTTCAACATTTTTAGAAAAACAGTAAATTTAATAAAACAAATAGACGTATGGATATTATGTAATTATGTGAACCGGATCTATATTTGATATGAACATCTTTAAAGTAGCCACTTGTACATATCTTCAGGCTTGTTTAATTAAACACATGTTAAGTCTTTAGTATTGTGTCTGTTGTTATAGTATACTATAGTTTGCTATATGCTTTTATGCTTGAGTAGATGGCAAAAATATCAAATCACAATTTTTTTATTTATTTTTTCAGGAAAATCCAGATTCATGATCTGGATCACGTTGGTTTTACTATTTTGCAAGTGACTGAGAAGTTCAGCTAAACTAATTTCCCTATTTTAAAAATGTAGCCTCAAGTTCAAGTTAACAAAATATAAAAGAAAAAAGACCGTTTAGGGCAAAGTAGGGGTGAGTGAAGATGAAAATCTATATTTTATTATTTTATCCTTGTTATTAAAAATAAAAAAACGATGCACATTACAAATACAATATAATATGCAAATGAAATAAACAGTGCTTTATATTTTTTCACAATAGGTGTATTTACCAGTAGTACTCAAGTAAGAAATTGAATAAACAAGCGTAAAAATAAAACACTACATAAACTTCACTGTATAAATTCTATATACACTGATTATTATTAAAGCTAATGGAGTTATTCAGTCGAACCATTTCTCCTAATCTCCATATCGCTTTAAAATACAGCATTCTGTGCAGAATTCAAATGGGTCTGATATGTTTTCTGTTTTGCGTAATTCGCAAAAAAATGACTTGCATGATACGCTCTGTGTGGTCTCTCTGGAGCTGCGGTGGTTCGAGTGACACTAACATGAAATCAGACTTCATTCGCCCCAATATAAAGCATATTTACACTGTCTGAATCATTCCCTATCCCCCAGAGCCCTATATAATATAATGTGCTATTCACCATATAGAAAATAGTAAATGCGTGAACAAGTGACTGATTTCAGCCACAGCTTCAGCAGTTATTTATAATGTAGGGGGTGGAGCTTCAGATTCTAGAGAGCATCTGATTGGACGGAAAATCTGATGAGAAGCAGAGTGATGTCACCAAAACCCTTGATCCATATTGGCGGAAGTGAGAAACTTTGGCGGAAGTATTGAATGCTTAAATCTTCTAAATGTGAATTTTGTTATTGTTTTGGAGCACACTAGCTTATAGATAACAGTAAGACTAACATATTCATACTAAAAGCCAAAAAACATTTTTTTTTTGGATTTCATGGGGACTTTAAAGGGTCACTTCACCCATTTGCATTAAAGGGTTAGTTCACCCAAAAATGAAAATTAAGTCATTAATTACTCACCCCCATGCTGTACCAACCCCGTAAGACCTTCGTTCGTCTTCGGAGCACAAATAAAGATATTTTTGATTAAATATGAGAGCTGGATCACAACCACATAGACTGCCTAAGGGACTGGCTCTTGACGGCCCAGAAAGTCAATGAAGAAAATGTTTAAATATCCCATGTGACTACAGTGGCTCAACTATAAAATTATCAAGCGACGAGAATACTTTTTGTGCGAAAAAACAAACAAAAATAACGACTTTATTCCACTATTCCTTTTCTTCCTTGTTGACCTGAAATGAGACTTCAATACGATTTCCACGACGCATGCGCGAGAACTGAACTGAAGTAGTTGAAGGAGATCGCAATTCTCGCGCATGCGTCGTGGAAATCGTATTGAAGTCTCGTTTCAGGCCTACAAGGAAGAAAAGGAATAGTCGAATAAAGTCGTTATTTTTGTTTGCTTTTTCGCACAAAAAGTATTCTCGTCACTTGATAAACTTATAGTTGAGCCACGGTAGTCACATGGGATATTTAAACATTTTCTTCATTGACTTTCTGGGCCATCAAGAGCCAGTCCCTTAGGAGCCAATGTGGTAGTTATACTGATACAGCTCTCAAATTTAATCAAAAATATCTTCATTTGTGTTCCGAAGATGAACGAAGGTCTTACGGGGTTGGAACAGCATGGGGGTGAGTAATTAATGACTTAATTTTCATTTTGGGTGAACTAACCCTTTAAGCTTTATAGCTTTAGAAACCCAGTCATATTTTTGAATGGTCATGGTTTATTCCCTTATTTTCTCCTGAGATGGGAGAAATAAGGATTTAAGTATTTTACTTCCTGCTTATCGTGACGTAAAAAGGAGGCGGCTGGCTCTCGGTCGAAGAGCCCGTACCGGCTCGAGCTGAGGCGGACTGCTGATGCCTGTGCTCTTGCTGCGTGCTACGGCCGTGCACATTTCAGTGCTAGATCGCCTGTTATTTAACAAACAAATGAAACGAATGCTGTTAACTGGAGATGTTTTATTTGTATTGGTACATCTGTGCCGCGAGATGTTTCAAAAGTGGTGGGGACAAAATCGACCCTGGCAAAAAGTGGTGGGAACATGTCCCACCCGTCCCCCCCGTAAATGACGCCTATGAGTTTAACTTCGTACAATCGGGTGCCAGAATTCTATAGAGCCTTCCAGGCGAAAACCCGGCTAAAACACACGTAAACAGGCCTTAATATGTAGCGAATAAACACCCAATCTGGCAACACCAGCCATCAGTGTCACACCGCAGCCGCCGTCGACAAAGCAGCGAGCGAGGAGGCGTCATATAATCATTTAAACGGATTTTATGATGAGGTCGTGAGCATTAGGGGTGTAACGGTACATGTATTCGTATTGAACCGTTTCGGTTCGAGGCTTCCGGTTCGGTACGCATACAAACCGAACGATTGCTTGGACCATTTTTCTTGCCGGCAAAATTCGTGCCAATACAACGTTGCGCAACATCCAAATGGCAAGGGTAATGAAAGCAGAACGAAACTGCGCTCCTCGTTATGTGCTTCACGGATCGTTTATCAGTTCGGACCAGCAACATCTGTGCAGCGCGAGCCGATCTCGATCAAGCAACACTGTTAGTGTTACCACACCGCGCTAAGAGATGCGGTAAAGAAAACATTTGAATTCGCCACTGAGGTAATAACATCGCTGCGAGATCTAGTGAGATGCATTCACATTTCTACGTTATTAACCGTAGATCTCTATTAGATCAAACAGCGCTGTCATGGAAACCAGGAGAAACATTGAGCCGTGAATGAACTAGTTATACTTTACGTCCACAGACCAGCAACATTCACCATGGATTTAATATAATAACACTAACTGGAACCAGTTTGGCTGGAATGGTGAAATGCTTTCAAGTACTTCACACATCTTTTTCCAGCACTTCAAAATTCAAATATTATATAAATAAATATATATTTAAATGTTATTTTTAATGTGATGACCAAAACATTATTTGTTCATCCTTCAAAGATGACCCCCATTTATAAACCTGAAAGTTTCAAGATCTAGGAAAACTCACACTTATTTAAAAATATTTTTTCTTATAACAAATAGGAAATTTCTCTGGCATTTCTTTCTTTTTGCTGTATCGAAAACGTACCGAACCGTGACTTTAAAACCGAGGTACGTACCGAACCGTGATTTTTGTGTACCGTTACACCCCTAGTGAGCATGGGAAAAATCTTACATTTCTGTGCAAACTTTGCCCATCAATTAAATAATTGTTGTTATTTTTCCAAATCAGAGTTTCAGTGCAGCTTCAAAGGGCTTTAAACGATTTCAGACGATGAATAAGGGTCTTCTCTAGGGCCCTTCGAGTCATGACTCAAAAAAAGATTTGTTCATTTTGATGAACGAGTTCGAACAGGAGAGTCACGAACGCGCATCACAGAACAGAGCAAGGCGAGCATTTGTGCTTATAAAACTTAAACTTTGTTATTTATTTTTGAAATGAGCGATCGTTTCGCTTGATAAGACCCTTATTCATCGTCTGGTGTCGTTTAAAGCCCTTTGAAACTGCACTGAAACTCTCATTTGGACCTTGAACCGTTTGGTTCTCATTGAAGTCCATTATATGGAGAAAATCCTGGAATGTTTTCATTAAAAACCTTAATTTCTTTTCGACTGAAGAAAGAATGACATGGACATCTTGGATTACATGGGGGTGAGTAAATTATCAGTAAAAGTTTTTTTTTTAAAGTGAACTAATCCTTTAAGAACAAATGTGCATACATTTGGTGAGAAGTTCTCCTATGCATATACAGTAAATATGAATAATTAGCATAATTTTTAGTGAATGAGATGCAGTGTTTTCAATAAAAGATCGTAAATCTGCCCCTCAGAGTAACATGATGGGTAACAGAGGTGGTGATTGCGCAGCGGATATGACACATGCCTTTGGTGTGAGAGACCCGGGTTCGAATCCACTGTGAGACACCAATGTGTCCCTGAGCAACACACTTAACCCCTAGTTGCTCCAGAGGTGTGCGACTTATGACATATATAGCAATTGAAAGTCGCTTTGGATAAAAGCGTCCGCTAAAATGAATAAATGTAAATGTAAAATGTAACAGCAGTGGATGCGAGGAACTGACAAGAGAACAAGTAAAGTAAAAGCTGCCAAGAACATGACTCCAGTAAATGTTGTTTATAGGAGGAACTGAAATTCCTTTATGATAAATCCATACAATCAGTCCTTCCTCAGCTGAACAAAGAGAAACCCCCCGTCCCATATGACAGGCGTCTATCTGATGTGAAGAGCAGAAATGCGTCTCTCAGGAGTTCACATATGCTAATCACATCCATATGTCTGAGAGCCACGCCTGAGCTAGTGTTCAGCACAACTTGAGCTGTTTGGACAAGTAAGCAGCTGACATACAGAGGAATTCATGTTTATCATGATCTCAAAAACTTCAAATGCTTTAAAGTGAGTTTTGTGGGCAAACATAAAATGTGTCAACACATTTCTTTTACAAAACTGGTTGGTAGGTATGGTGTCCAGATTGTGCAGAGCTATACAGTCGCAGCTTAAATATACTATAGGTTTGAGTCTGTTTGAACTTTTTGTTCACAACATAATGAATGAATGAATGAATTTATTTTATTTGATCAGGGACAATGCACAAAAAATCATTGATCTAAGAAAGAAGAGATGACATGTGCCAGGTTATAGCAAAAAATATGCTAATTTCCGCCTGCAGTCCCTGGACAGGTTGATGGTATACTTACAACAATTAAAAATTATATACAGAATTATAATACACAGTTGATTCGAACACAGAAGCATCACTTTACTCATATCATAGAACACTCTCCACTACAAGAATCTTTAACTCATTCATTCACAGTTTGCATCATTCGTATCACAGTCATTCAGTGCGTACAGGTTTGATTTGTTAATAACCACTGTTTGGTCAGGCGTGTAAATGTGCTGTAGTTAGTACAAGAGATAATTTCATTTGGAAGAGTATTCCAAAGGCTCACTGCTTTATAAGAAAAAGATTGTTGACCATATGTGGTTCTGCGTTTTGGAACGCTGCACTCTCCTCTAACTGTCGACCGTGTGGTTCTACAATTTCTCTCCGAATTTAGTGTCACAAATTTTCTTAAAGGAGGTGCAGCGATGTTATGGATAATTTTAAATAAAGAAGAAATTTGATTATATTTAATAAGATTTTCAAAATTTAAAATGTTATATTTACTTAGTACTTTACAATGATGGTAGTAGCGAGACTTTTTATCATGAATTTTTATAGCCCTTTTGTATAAAGATTCAAGAAACTTTAGCGAGGTTTTACACGCCTGAGACCAACTAGACATGCAATACAAAAGATGTGAAACAATCATAGTATTAAGGAATGTGCTTGAGGCTTCCGTAGATAGTGAATTTCTAATATGTTTATAGTTCATCAAATTAAATTTTAATTTATTACTGAGTTTTTTATATGACTTTTAAAACTAAGGTTAGAATCATAACAACCCTAACCTCTATTTCTGGCATTTCGTAATATTTATACTACTGGGCCAGTTGTTCAAAACATTTAATCTGGATCAAAATGATCCAGCTTTGGAAATCCCACTTTTTCCTATCCAGGATCAGGCAATCCGTCTTACTTTTATGCCGGTTTTTCAAAGCAACATTGGACTGGATCAATCCAGATTCACAGTTTTCAAGATTACCAAATCCGGATTACCAGTGCTCTAAATGGCACAACATATCACAATGTGGGCAACCAGCTATGCAAAGAACAGGTAGAAGAGCCAACATTGGGGTCACTGTACGTGTTTCTTATTTTGAGGCAAAGCACAAATGGGGACAAGATAATTTTTATTTTATTTTTACTTTACTATACTGAATACGTCTACTTTATCACTTTTACAATGGTTACACAAGTCAAGTGCAAAATATAAATAAAAGTATGCACTAAATGATACAAATGTATTATTTGACCAATTTTAAAGTTTTCCTACATTTTCTTACTGAAATCCACCTTGAAATCCTACCCCCTGTTGGGATCAGGATAATCCTGTTTTTTTGGATCAAAGTTATCCAAATCCCACTGACAAGTTTTGAACAACACAAACTGAAGGTTTGATCCAGATTAAAACTAGGATTGGATTCTCTGACCTAATCTGATTTCAGATTCCTTCTTTCCCTTTTGAACAACCCATTTTCAAGATTTGATCCAATCCGATAACCAAAATCCGATCAGATTACCTTTGAACAACTGGCCCACTATTCTAAAATGTGGAGAACGTTATAATTAAGAACGAGTAGATTTTTACTGCAAGTGTCCCTTGTGAAAAAGATGTGCACTTAATTGGATTCAAAGTGCACTTGTGTACTTTTAAACTTTCATTTTTTTAGAATTTTATGTCAACAACGAAAAAAACCCCACAGATAATAATAATAATAATAAATAAATAAATAAATAACATACAATGAACAAAATAGGAGGAGGTACCTAGTACATTTGAAACAAAAATAGGTCTAATTATACTCATCAGAATTACTGATCGATAAACCTTACATTTACTTTACTTCTACCATCTTTTGCATAAATTTACCAGAAACCCAATCCACTTGTGTACTTTAAATCTTAAAAGTAATTGCAGATAATATAATATTAAGGAAATAAAAGGCCACTTATAGGTATTTAAACAGAGTAGACTTTCATGACTATGTTTGGTTACAATTTATTTTAAGGTGTTCACGTTACAGTGCAACTATACATTTAAATACGGGGTAATATTAATTAGCACAGGGTTAGGGTTTGATTCAGGGTTAGTTGCATGTAATTAAGCATAAATTGTTATTTCAATAGTAGATAGACACTGTAAAATAAAGTGAGCCTATATTTCTTAACACACTTAAAAAGAGCACATGGTAATGTCAAATTACAGATTTTCCTTTAGAGAACCTTTTAAAACATAATCCTTTGTCATGACTCATGCTTCAAAAATGATTTTGATGTGTTGTTTAATTTTAACTGTAATGTATGTGAGTGTCTTAATTGTAGCGAATTGCAACTCGATGTGTGTTTACGTGATTTATATATTTTCTAGTTTATATTGAGCCTAAGTAATTTTAGTTTACCCTTAATGCTCGTCAGTACATTCGTCAGAACAAACTTTAACCATATTTCAAAGACAATGGAAGTACAAATGACATATAGATGCACTCAAGTCCTGCTTAAGTGGATTGAACTACTCGCATTCTATAATAAATTTGTATGCAATTGTAAATAGCATGCAACTGAGTCTCGGAAAACATTACATTCGTTTAGCACTTACTGAAATTCTTAACTAAATTATCTTAAACTTTTTTAAAAGTATGCTAAAGAATACTCTGTGTCCTGAACTGATGTTATCTGATAAAATTGATTTAAAATTAATCCCAAACATTGTGGTATGAATAAAAAATGTATGTTCCACCATTTGCAAAACCACCAAATACAGAGAAAAAACTGAAACAGCGTAACCACATTCAGACGACTATCATCCGATCTGATTCACTACTGAAATACATTAGTGGTTGTCGTATTTATTCTCCTCATCACTGCTATGTGCTGCATCAGCACTAGTTTCTCAACAACTCATGCTTCTCCATGGAAGAAAGATAAGTGGCAGAGAGTGAGAGCAATGAGGGAAAGTTGAGGAAATCGTCACCAAAGCAGTCACATGCGTCATATGATAGAGACAAAAAGGAAGGAATAAAAATGAGTCAGCCCATGGCAGTAAATGACAACTATTTGTTTATATTCAAACACCACTTGTTTAAATGCAGTACTGAAGATAGGATGAAGTTAACTATATTATTATATTGCATTTCTAAATCACAATCTGTGACAAAATGATCACGAAAAATTATTTTACTTTAAGTTTAATTTATTATTATTAGGCTGTCAAACAATTAATCGCGATTAATTGCATCCAAAATAAAAGTTTGTTCTTACATAATATATGTGGGTGCACAGTGTAATAATTATTATTTTTAATTATTATATAATTATTATATACCGGTATATATATACATATAAATACACACATATGCTTGTATATATTTAAGAAATATTTTCATGTATATACTGTATATATATTTATATATAATTTATATTATATAAATATAAATATTTTATATATAAATAATATTTTTTATATTTTTTAACATGCATGCATGTGTGTGTATTTATATATATATTTACAAATTAATTATACACAGTGCACCCACATATATTATGTAAACACAAACTTTTATTTTGGATGCGATTAATCGCGATTAATCGTTTGACAGCCCTAATTATTATTTATTTCAGTGGTTAGGTATTTAAATGAATCATCTTGGTAAATAAATGAGATTTTTTTATTTATTTCTCCACTTCATCATAACCATGTGATTTAATATGAAGTGACTGTAAGTGTCTTGTCCATTTAACATAAAGAAGGAACACCACCAAACTTAACCTTGGATATGCTGGGTACAGTAGACGTCAAGCTCTATCTATAGCATTTTAGTAAAATACCGATTTCCACAAAAACTGTATGGTATCATTCCGTTTCTCAGGGAACCGGCGTTACATCCATCCATAACCCTAAGACCTTCTCTTTCAAGGGAATTCAACACTGCACCAGATTGCTATGGGAACGTCAATACCAATGCCACCATACTGCCAAATGCCTGCCCAAAGGATGTGAATAAGCACATTCTAAGTCCAGGAAGGAAAGGATAGTTCCCTTTTCTTCATTATGGGGGTCATTAATAGAATCCAATCCTTACATAGATAAACACATCTAACCGCTAAACCGAGAGGAAACAACACCAAAATCACGACCGTCAACAACTTCAATAGAAAAGTGCAGGTTGCTACTGTACTCAGAGTAAACTGCAACACCTCGAACTCTACTGCTGTTCACCTTCACCTCCAGCCTGATCACAATGCTGAAGAGGACAGCAGAGGAAGTGGAACTCGACCACCAACAACTTCTAGAGATACATGATATATCGGCCACCATATCGGTACCGATATATGTTCTTTAAAAGTGTTATCGTTATCGGCCCGATAAGAAAATTTGGCCGATATATTAAAGCCAATACATAATGGATTATTTCCTTCAGCTGAGACACTTCAGATGTGCACTGTTCAACATGATGGTGTTTAATTGCTTTAAATATGATTGGAATCCCTTCAAAAAGGAAAATACGGTAGTCTGACATATAGGCTACATAAAATTATAATGAGAACATCATTAAAATTGTGTGCCGGGGACAAGGCTTTTAATGGTGACGTTTGTTTTTGTAACCAGGGGCCAGTTGTTCAAAGGTAAGCTGATCGGATTTTGGTTATCGGATTGGATCAAATCTTGAAAATGGGTTGTTCAAAAGGGACAGAAGGAATCTGAAATCAGATTAGATCAGAGAATCCAATCCTAGTTTTAATCTGGATCAAACCTTCAGTTTGTGTTGTTCAAAACTTGTCATTGGGATTTGGATAACTTTGATCCAAAAAAACAGGATTATCCTGATCCCAACAGGGGGTAGGATTTAAAGGTGGATTTCAGGAAGAAAACGTAGGAAAACTTTAAAATTGGTCAAATAATACATTTGTATCATTTAGTGCATACTTTTATTTATATTTTGCACTTGACTTGTGTAACCGTTGTAACAGTGATAAAGTAGACATAGGCTAACAATTAAGCTATTCAGTGCAGTAAAGTAAAAATAAAATACAAATTATCTTGTCCCCATTTGTGCTTTGCCTCAAAATAAGAAACACGTACAGTGACCCCAATGTTGGCTCTTCTACCTGTTCTTTGCATAGCTGGTTGCCCACATTGTGATATCTTGTCCCATTTAGAACACTGGTAATCCGGATTTGGTAATCTTGAAAACTGTGTATCTGGATCACGGTGATCCAGTCCAAAGTTGCTTTTAAAAACCGGCATAAAAGTAAGACGGATTGCCTGATCCTGGATAGGAAAAGATGGGATTTCCAAATCCGGATCATTTTGATCCAGATTAAATGTTTTGAACAACTGGCCCCAGGATCTCAAAAATTATATACAAATTTAAATTTAAATTTATCGGCCAATATATAGGTTATCGGCTTTGAAATATAAAGAATTATCGGTTATCGGTTTTGGCCAAAATGTTCATATTGGTGCATCTCTAACAACTTCAATGGAAGAGGGCAGGTATTCTTGCAACCGAGCCGAACCCAGCCTGCACGATCACCTCCGAGCTAGACCTGTCGGAGGGGCAACAAGAAGAGTAGCGTTCTCTACTTATCCATTCCCTTCACTGGGGCGTCATCTTAAAGGCTCATACCTCCGGCCTTCAAGGGACAAGCCGTGTGGCATTGTACCTATTTGTCTACGCAGTCCCTTGCCAACTCTGAGGAAGGGCATTGAAATTGATGCTTCTACATTCATACTCTCACTTCAAGCTCCAGTGCTGTAAATTACTTTATCGGGAGCTAGAGAGGCCTCAGCTATACATACATCCACCAACAGCTTCCATGGAGGTGGGTTACTTATGGCTCTACCATCCTCGGACTATACTCATTTCCGAAAGCAGGGAGGCAAAAGAATAAATAAAAAAACTACTAACATGATTAAAACCATGGGATCTCCCAACTGGCTATTGCACCGTTACTATCTCCAGGTTCTCAATCGATTATCTTAACTCTGTCGCCACTCCGTAAAGGAGCGTACAACAAAGGCAACAAGGAAGTGTACACTCTCACCTCAAGCACAGTCCTGAGGAGGCAGTCAAAAAACTAAATGAGGATTCTCCCATCTCTCTGCTTATAAATCCACCTTTTTCCTCCAGCACTGGAAAAATTCTGCAACAAGCTACAGGGGTTGGCAATGAAACTGAAACACTGGCCAATGTCGGAGGTTTCACATCTATATGCCTGGCGGCCAATCTTCAGAGTGAAGCACGGGTGGATCAGTGATGGTTTGAGCTCCAATATCATGACAATCCTGATTGTATTTGATGGACACGACACTGCCGAGGACTACCAAACCCTTCTGGAGGATCATGAGCACCTGATGCTCAAACCGTGTATCAGCATGATCATGCACCAACACACACAGCAAGACTTGTGACAGAAGGGTTTGATGAAGATGAAAGTGACGTTGAACATGCACAGTCACCAGATCTAAATATTATTGAGGTGTTTTGGAGGAGCGAGTCCACCAGCATCATATAGTGACCTGGACACTGTTCTGGAAGAGGAACGGCTCATAATCCCTCTGGTCACTGTGAAGGACTTCTATCTGTCATTCCCAAGATGAATTGGTGCTGTATTTGGATGCAAAATGAGGCCCTCACCATTCTAACAAATTATTGTGTTGTAAAACCAGGTGTTTCAGTTTCATTGTCCGACCCCTGTATGTCTACGTCCAATTGTCACCTCCACCCCAATGGGGGCCATAAAACATCTCAAGATGAGGTCCATCTCTTTATATCTAAGACTCTCTCGGATCCCTCCTGGAAGATAGCCTTCTGACCATTTCTTCAAACTCTGGTGCTAGGTTGGGGTCTGGAGGCTCTTTTGTAGCCATCATGAGGACATACATATTGAATGCAGCCAATTGAACCTCTCGGCTACTCTCAACTGCAGTGCCAAAGAGGCCAAATGGCAAAACCAGGCAGTCCAGAAGAGTCATTTTATCTCTCTGCCTGATCCCCGAAAGGTTCAACCATAGAACGCCAATAACACCGGCCGTTTGGTGGCACTTAGAGCTAAAGAAGGAATTGTTTCCACCTCAACTTCAAACACATTAGACTCCTCAAAGTCAGTTCGGGCCATTATTATGTTCTCAGGCAGACTGGAAGAAGCCACAGAGCAGGCTTTCACGTCTGCCCTGACAACTCCTGAGTTAGCGGGTGCCGACTGAGAAATGGGAATTCCCGTCTCAGATCTTTCAGAACTCAGAGCTTGACCTGCCTTAGCATCTGCAGGACCTAAACCACAGGCTTCCATCATCATCAAAGAGATCCCAGCAAGAGCAGAGTTTTTTTTAGGGTAAAACACTCACAATATGGGCAGCCACCTCTCTCAAGAGATCAGACCTCTCCCAAACAAAGGTTGTGTGTCCCAAAACACAAATCGTGTGTATCGTCCTCTGCCAGAAAGTGTGTGCAAGGAGGCACACATCTTTTAAATGCTTTACTTGCCATAAGTACTCCTAACCGATGGAATCTAAGGACAAACAATGACACACACACACATCAAACAAAGAGGCTTCCTAAAGACGAAGAAGATGATGATACGTTTGAACGTCTATTTATAGCCTCACTGACTCGATTACCATTCGTGACCTGACTATTTCAAGGTCAATTTCATTGGTTTGTTGGCACACACGCTTCAGACACTGGCCCACGCAGAGGCGTTCCCATAGCGCTGATCTGACGTGGTGTTGAGTTCCCTCGAAAGGGAACTTCATTTAACTTAGCTTTTTATAAATGTTACTTATGAAAACATGGCTGTATGGAAATTAATATTGATGCACACCTCTTGTAATCCATTATACCGCTACAGTTAACATTTTCAGACCTATGAATTATTTGAAGGGCTTTTATTCATTTGCTAAAAATCTGATTTCTCCATGGTATGGGTCACATTTCTGTGGAATTGCCCATCAGGAAAAAGATCCAGTAACATTTTCAGGAAGCTGTGGCAAACCTCCCAGTGGGGATTTCTGACCAATTGTCCAAATTTAGTGAGTAGCTTCAGTTGTGGTAAGTGTTTCTAATAATAGAGGGTTTCCGTTATAAACTGTTTGCAAGTTTTTGGCTCCTATAGTTGGAGAGAAGAAGTGTCAACACATATGTACACCAGCAAAAAGAAGTTCAGATTTTAGATATTAGTATTAATATAGTCTATTATTCAGGTACACGTGCAGTCTTTGGACCTTAAACTTAGCCTCTTTGTTAAAGTGATGGTATAATGCCCTTTTCACAAGATGTATGTCAAGTATGTGGAGTTTTAGCTCAAAATGTTATTTGTATTTAGATATTTTTGTATAGCATGGTTCAAATAGTCACTTTTTGAAGGGGGAAAAAAACGCACAGTTTTTGTATCAGTCCCTTTAAATGCAAATGAGCTGCTGCTCCCAGCACAGGGGGCGGAGCTACAACAGCTTGTGTCCTTTTACCTCACACAGACATGCACTGAAAATTTCAAAGTTGGAGAGTCAGACAATAATGGAGATACTCAAAAAGGAGAATGCAACAGGACATTTCTGAAATGTTAGTTGATGAATTTATAATAACGCTTCCTTTTACAGTCCAGTTACCCATGTAAATACTATGTACCTATTTTAGTAACTACAATTACTGGGTTAACTAGTACTAATCCTGAACCTATTCCATGTACTTACCTTATATTAGCCAGTACTTTCTAGGTAAGTATACTGTAAGTACACTGTAAAATGAAGCGTTACCGTATTTATTTAGCTTATTATGTGTAGTTATCTTCTAGTCGTTGATTAGCATATTCTGTCATACAGTAATAATCTATAAATCGCGTTCCCGGGGGCGGGGTTTATGTAAACTTTATGGTTGGTTATGTCACTAACCCAGGAGGAATGTCGTTTCTTGTTGTTTCAGGAGGAACTATTTCTTTATAAGCAAATATAAATAATTTTAAGTTAATATAAAGTTAACTTTAATTTTGATGACGTCTGAAACACTGGTACATAGCCTATCAGGATCTTAATGAGGCCAATCTGACCATAAACCAAATGACCAACATGCAAACAATCGGCTGCAGTTTTCCTAGAGCGAAAAACCTAACAAACAAAAAGTAAACGCCACGATTTAAATGCTGATACCGCCATATTGGAAAGGGCAGACTTCCACCAACAGGCCAAAATCCAGTTCACCGGTCAAACCTAACCCTAACCCTAACCCTAAGCATACTCAAATTAGCCTATAGCATAAGTAAGTTTCTACACTGTTTTCTCGAACAGAGCTATGAATATGATGATGGCTTTTCCTGTTGCACCACTGAATTCCTGCCACATAAACTTCAGCAATTCTGTGGCCATCAGTGAAATCCATGTTGAACTACTAAGCTTTTAGTTCTGCACATGACATCAAGCTTTCCATTATGCTTAATGTTAACAAAGAGGATGCTAATATTTGGATTCATTATATTTTCATTCACATGTTTATGATCACATTAGTATAATGTAGGCCTAACTAGTACTAGAACTAGAACACAACTCACCTGAAGGTCGAAGAATTTACTGTAGCGCCTGAAAATGTTCTCAGTGCTGCCATCAGACCAAGCCACCTTGATAATGTAAACCTACAGTAAAAAAAGGAAAGAAAAAGAGAGTTAACCCACATTAACAGTTTATGGATTAAAAATTGTCTCTATCATTCAATCTGAAGCCATGTGACAGCTTTGACTAAAACCAAGTCATCACACACTGAACGTGTCTTTGGTGTGACTCAAATCTAAACGATCGGTTCATGAATCAGACTAATTCACTCATTGATTTGAGTTGGTTGCAGTGGTTGACAGCCAACTGGAGGAAAACTTTAGCATGTAATAATGACTGAATTTTGGTTTATTCCTCATACAAAGACAGTTTGGCTCCAAAAGACAGAAGACACTTTCACTTTAATTATACTTTCATGGTAATTTTGAAGCTTTTTGAGGTGCAGTCCCTTCATCAACACAGCATAGAGAACAGCAACCAGTGCAATTCTTTATTATCTCGTCTTTAGCAATCCACAAGAGAATGCCATTTGGTTTCAAAACAACATCATGACTGAATTTAAATTTTTAGTTGAACTTTAATGCAACCCCACCTAGGAGCTCATCATTTAAAGGTATACTTGAGGATTTAGCATTAAGCTTTGTATTGGTAGGAAACCTGTAGTATCACCGTGTTTTCCACCCTCATATCCCCTCGAGACCATTTATGTATTTTTTGGTCTGGAAAAAATGCTCTGATGGGATAAAAATCATCATTTTGACACAGTCAGTAGTAGGGTCTGTCCCGCATGTTCTCAACCCGCCCATAGAGGGTGGGATCTCACTTACAGAATGTACACATAGTGTCAGCCATCTTTTTTTGTAAGCTAAGCTAGCAGTTTAAAGAAGATTTCCAAATAGCTCCTCTCTCTCTCATCCCTACAAATGGTTTAGTTCGTTGGTTCATTATTTCAGCTCAGTCAGCAACACACAGCAGAGGGACCCTATAAAATTAAAGTCCCGTCCCAGCTAATGAACAGAACTAATCACAGTTAGGCTATGGAAACCACAGAATAGGTAATTGCAACTTTTTATCTCACAGTTTTGACTTTATAACTGGTTTATATCACGCAGTTCTGAAATGCGAGATGAAAAGTGTCTCTAAAACATAAAATAAGTAAGCTTGGCCAGATTTCTTGCGAGGAAAAGAGTTTATTGATGGTAGTAATGTCACAACGTTCTTCAGCAGCGACGTTAGCATGTCGGCCTTCAAGCATCTTATCTTCTCCCAGATTTCTATCTGTGGGAGACGATTTATACCTGAAGACTGAGGGCTACAAACAATACATACTGTAGGACCTCCTCCCAATGGAGATCCCACAATCCACAAGAAGTTCCTGAGAAATAACTGTTGCTTTGTTATTCTAATTGTATGGACCATTTGGTTCACATTTGGTTCATTTTTTGGATAGTTAAAACCAGTGGCATTGGTTTGGTTTTGAAATTGAATAATTGGTGGGGATGGGGACATCTATATATTTTAAGTTTTGATCGAGATTATTGCTAGGGATATATAAGTTTCACTGGATATTGGTAGGGACACACATAGATATCCATAAAAATAATAATAAATAATAAAGGCTAGATGTCTCGTCCGCGCTGCTGGGCAATGGAGGTCAACTTCCGCACCTGGTGGCCATCTTGCCACAGGCAGCTCGCTCACTCATAACATTGTGTTTTAATGGTGCATGTACTTCTTAAATAACCATAACTTGCTAAATTTTCTTCCAATTTTCAAATGGTTTGGTTTGTTAAAAACGTCAGAGATGTAGTTATAACACTGCACACTTATGAATAATAAGTATATAAATAAATAATCATCCAGAATTATAGCCACGTTAATAACGTTAGTAAGAAACCACACCGTTTGTAAATCTGTCAAGATTTCAACGAGATAAGAGTATTTGTTTTCGTGCTGATCATTCTTCTTACATCAGCTTGCCTGTGACAAGATGGCTGCCGGTGATGACGATAGAGAGTGATGACATCTATCCTTTATTATGGATATCTATGGGGACACGTTCCTAGCGTCCCTTCTAAATTGTAGACCCCTGGTTTCACTGTAAAAAATTATCCTGTAAAAAAACGGTAAACTACTGCCGGCTGTGGTTGCCAGCATCATACCGTAACAATACGGTGTGTTACTGTTTTTGTGTTACAGCATATAGCTATTAAATTAAAGTTTTATACTGTAGCTGACAATGCGGTATTTAGCTGTTAATTTTAAAAACAGTAACACACCATATTGTTATGGTATGATGCTGGCAGCAGTTCACCATTTTTTACAGGATTATTCTTTTTACAGTGAAGATAAGTGAAATACATATCTTTAATCTTTCTGTGATAACCTTAGATATGTTACAGCTTTTAAAATCTTTCAATCGTTCAGCGATAAACTTAGATATGTTACAGCTTTTAAGTGATTATAAATGGAGTGCTCTTTGCAAACTTTATAATCCATTCAGAATTTGAATAAAAGTTTTGTTTTCCATGCTGCTAAGTTTCGGACGTCACATCCATATTACAAATACAGGATTTGCTCTCAAAATTACAATGATTGAAATACCAACCAATGGGCGGAACAAAAATATATTGTCAAAACAGATTTTTACATTAAAATTTGAGGGCATTAAAAAACAGATTCATGGAAAAATATTTGATTTTGCGCATCGACATTTGAAATGTTAGTTTCTAAGGCACGTTTATAACAGCTACTTAAATGCCACAATTGCCTAATCCGGGCTTAATCTAAACCCTGTCTGTGAAACCAGGCCTACGTGTTTAATACGACAGTAAAACAGAAATAAAGAATAAAAGATCAACTCTGTGAGCATGTTGTGCTGATGTGTAACTCGATCTCTATCCTCCAGAGACGTCCTGCCTTCACCAATGACCTGCTTCTTTCAGCAATAAAGAAATACAGCGCCACCTAGTGCTGAAATTAAATACTTATAACTTTGGCTGTGGTTGACTTATTTTTGCGGGAGTCATCTTGTCGAGTTCCTGAATCGTTGCCGAGTCCACAGATACCAAACATGCTAGGTTTTGTCTTACGGTTTGTGTAGCGTTGCGATTTAGCGCTTAAAAAACATTTGGCGATATCTTCAAAACCGCTAGTTCGATAAGTGATAAACCATTAAATCGATAAACCGAAAAGTGATAAATCGAAATTGATAAACCGATAAACCGAAAGTGATAAACCATTAAATCATTTTATAAGTTACTGTATTTATAATTTAAGCCATTTTGCCAAAATTCATCTTTAAATGTCTTCAATTGCTCCTTGCTGCAGTTGGTCTGACACATGTTGGCATGTTTTGTCGTCTTCTTTGTGCTTGGCCCTGGCATTGCTGCTTGCAGCTATATTTATTTATAATAATGTTGATTTTCCACACACCCTTTATTGATCAGTATCAGTAACTCGATACAGTGTTTTATAGAGCGTGTGCCGCAGGCTATTAGAGTTGTTTATAGTAATCGATTTGCATTCAACACTAGCTAAGAGTTTTCTCAGGGTAACTGGTGTCTATAATGGCTCTTCACAACACTGATTTCGATTGTGGCTTCCTAGATCATGCTGTTCAGAGAAACGCTACCGAGGATGCCATCAGATTGTACACAACTCTGCTTGCACATGGGCAGCTGTTGCGTTCATGTGGTTTTGTTCTGAATGACGTAAAGCCTGCTCCATTATTTTTAAAATGAGTGACTCATACCAACTAGAAATTACAGTAACACAAATGCAGAACCGAAATGAAAAGTGACCCATTAATAATAACCCTTTATATTCTATTTATTAAAGACTTGCTTTGTGAACTGTGCTAGACTAACTGGGACTTCTCACATCACTTATATGTTGTTTTAATTTATTTTATTGTTCTCCTCTTTTGTAAGCCACTTTTGATAAAAGCATCTGCTAAATGAGTACAAGTCAAATGTAAATCTAAGACTAAAATAACTTCTAACTTTTCTTTAAATGACAAACTAACTTGTGTTCCCGGAGCTCGACTGGTACAACATGCTCAAAACAGATCAAGGTCATGGGATTTATTACCAGGGAGCACATTTACTGGCAAAATGTAGACTTAAAGGGTTAGTTCAGCCAAAATTTAAATTGTCCCATAATTTACTCATTCTCAAGCTATCCTAGGTGTACCTGAGTTTCTTCTTTCAGACAAACACAATCAGTTATATTAGAAAATATCCTGGCTCTTCCAAGCTTCATAATGGCAGTGAATGGTGCCTTAGATTTTGAAGCCCAAAAAAGTGCATCCATCCACATCATAAAAGAAATCCATACGACTTAATAAGAGTGCATGTGTAAGAAAAATATCCATATTTATAACTTTATGAACTATAATCACTGGCTTCTGACAGACGGCCATACACGAGTCTAGTTCCAGCAGGAGTGTGACCTATGACCCCACCATGACGTATAAAACACTGGTCAAGAATTCGATTTTTTAAAGAGAAGTGTGGCAGGAGCTTGAGTTTGTTTGAACCGCGAGAGAAGCTTACGCTACTCCTACATCCTATGGGATGCGTCAGGTCAGAGGTCACTCTTCCGCCGGAAGTAGACTCATGTACAGACGTTACATGAAGCCAGTGATTAGTTTATAAAGTTATGGATGTTTTTCTAAAAAACGCATGGTTTTGCTGGAGTCATACGGATTACTTTTATGATGGATGGATGCACTTTGGCCTTCATAATCTAAGGTACCATTCACTCCCATTATAAAGTTTGGAAGAGCCAGGATATATTTTTATTAGGGCTGTCAAATTTGCGATTAATTGCGATTAATCGCATCCAAAATAAAAGTTTGTGTTTACATAATATATGTGGGTGCACTGTGTAGAATTATTTTATAAATACACACACATGCTAGTATATATTTAAGAAATATTTTCATGTATATACTGTATATAGATTTATATATAATCTATATTTTATATAAATATTTTATATATACATAAATAAAAAATCTTAAATATACATGCATGTGTGTGTATTTATATATATATACAAAATAATTATACACAGTGCACCCACATATATTATGTAAACTCAAACTTTTACTTTGGATGCAATTGATCGCGATTAATCGTTTGACAGCCCTAATTTATATACAACTCTGATTGTGTTTGGTGGAAAGAAGAAACTCATTTTCACCTAAGGATGGATTGAGGGTGAGTAAATCATGGGATAAATTTCATTTTTGGGTGAACTATCTCTTTAAAATGTACAGTAATTCACTATGAGTAAAAATGACAGTCAAATCAAATGCATACATGCGGGAGTAGCGGGATTTCCCTGCCTCCACATTTATTTCATCCCCAGTATAGGGGTAGGTTTTATCCCTTAATTATTTAGGTCACACAGGATTCATTTCTGTCAATAGATAGTGAAATAAGTTTTCGACATATAAAAACATGCATTACAGAGTAGAATGGGAATAACTGGATTAATATTATGTTTTTATACCTACAGTTTCACTAGCTAACACTGTCCTTGACGTGATTATTATAGTCAGCGCTGTCACTGCCACCACTCTTTCATCACACCTAAACAAACTTCAGTTTTTTTGTGTTGTAGATTTTATTTTCAGCGGTGTGCGTTACAATACGACTTACTCTGGACTAAGATTGAATGAAGACAAATTTATCAGGATAAATGGATTAAATGTGTTTAAATGAATGTTTGACAGCTTGGGGCCTACAAACCATATAAATAAATCAGTAGTCAACAAGTTAATAGTTAAAAAACCATAGTTAGTTTAGTTTAAAAAAAATTGGGCTATTTTCTGCATTTTACTGTTAGTTTTATATGATTAAACAGATTTTTCTACATTGTCTAAATATTTACACATATATGCATTAAAATTTTGAAAACATGTCGAAGTTAAATATCACATAAAAACAACATTATTTATTTTTAACATTCACAATATGGGATTCTAATTAGCTACTCATTATTTACAGTCATTTTACTGTCATATAGGAAACAACTAATTGTAATATAAATGTTTTTAGCATTTTTAACAAATAAAACCGTAATGTATAAATATCAACTATTTAAATATTCTTAGAGGTTTCATTTTAGATAAATTACTTTCATATTTGGAGTGAAATACGACTTTGACAATTTGATAAATTAAAGGAGAAGTTCACTTAAAAAAAAAAAAACTTTTGCTGATAATTTACTCACCCCCATGTCATCCAAGATGTCCATATCTTTCTTTCTTCAGTCGAAAAGAAATTAAGGTTTTTGATGAAAACATTCCAGGATTTTTCTCCATATAATGGACTTCAATGGGAACCAAACGGTTCAAGGTCCAAAAGACACTTTCAGTGCAGCTTTATTTATTGTCTGGTGTCATTTAAAGCCCTTTGAAGCTGCACTGAAACTCTCATTTGGATCTTGAACCGTTTGGTTCCCAATGAAGTCCATTATAAAGAGAAAAATCCTGGAATGTTTTCATCAAAAATCTTAATTTCTTTTCGACTGAAGAAAGAAAGTCATGGACATCTTGGATGACATGGGGGTGAGTAAATTATCACCAAAAGTTTTTTTTTAAAACTGAACTACTCCTTTAAGTGAAATTCACCCCTGTATCAAAGCACAGAAAGCAAAAGGGTCTAAATCTGGGGAATATAACTACATGATAAATCAAACTGATAACCTTGAGCTATAAAGCACAGAGTTGGTCAGATTGACATGCATTTTAAGTAGTTTTTAAAAATGTGTCAAGTGAGCAGTAATAAGCAAGCTTATTCAGCCAAAACATTAAAAACACAAATTATAGCAAAACATAATACCAACTTAAGTTGAAAAAGATTTTTTTTTTTTAAATACACAAAACTTTGGCTTTGTTGGACTGGAAAAGCCGAACCAATGGCAGCATTCAATAGCAGGAGGTTAGGGGGTGTTCAGAACTTTAAGGGTGTGGTGAACAGGACAAGTTTTACACACACATATGTATATATATAACTATATATCTATATATATATATATCTATATATATATATATTATATATATATATAAACAGATACAGTCCAAGCCAATAGACTAATAAGTGTCTTTGTTATATTTATGCAGATATGAAAACATCTGGATTGACCCTATCACTGCAGTATGCCTTACTACCCACAGCTGTCAGGAGACTTTACTTGACACTTGAGGAGTTTAATACTGTGCAACACTAACAGAAATAAAGAGATCCATGTAAAAGATCAACTCTTTGAGCGTGTTGTGCTGGTGTGTAACTTGATCCTCCAGATCACATCTCCAGCCTCTTTGTTCAGACCAACCAGAAAAACATTCGCAAAATACATCCCTGGACACTTTCATTAGGAGAAAAAACATTAGGAAAAGTTCGTTACAAGTATTTAGAGATGTCAATCGGTGTCAACTTACATAGTGTTTGTTGGGGTTTCTCCTCTTTTGCACGTCTTGAACAGTTACTTCTAGTACAGTCCGCCGTGGCATGTTGTAACACTCTCTCAGACTAAAAACAGATACACGAAAACCTCAGAGCCACAGCAGAAAATCGGATAAAGTTTTCCGCATGGATTTATAGTCATTCGCTTGTTTGTCTATCCGTTTCTGCGGGTTTATAGTCCACGTCGGATTTCCTGCAGTCTGGACCGAGTGAACTCCCAGCCTATCCCAGCTCACCGACTCTAATTTAATTAAAGCCCACCGTATTCACAAAACCTACTATGGGATTCCTTGGCTCATGAATATTAAATACGTACCGCGACGTTCGCCCAACAACCCTCACTGATTGGCTGAAGGGTAGCCATTGGTAAGCGAGCGTTCGCCAGCTTCCGAATTGTTTATTCCAAATATGGTGAAGGTTGCCTTATACATATTAATTAGATTACGTGCCTAGACGATTACTGGGAATGCAAGTACGACTATATTTATATTCATGAATTAATCCTTCGCCATAGTATGATTCGTCATTTAGTTCTCATATGAGACCAACCCAGTGGGATCACTTAAAGGGAAAGCGCACAATAATTTGATACAAATGTCATTTTTACCCTCTGTGCATATAGCTCACGGCAAAAATGTAGCAAATATTTTACCTTTTTTTGTTGTTGCAGTGAACATGAAGTGTGTGCAGGAATACATAGCACAAGATCTGCCACAACATGTCCCCCACCTCCATATTGTTTATTCACAATTATGCTGCATCATGTTTTTTTTTTCTTCCGTGGGATGCCTGCAAAAGAGTTACCATAACAACGTGTGTAGTTATATGTGCAACAGATTAGCACTGCCACACAAAATATGAATTCTGGGGAATGATTTTTTTTTTTTTTTTTTAAGGCAGAGAGAGCGCACATATTTTTTTTAAGCAAACAAACAAATCAGGATTGAAGATTGATCAGGTAAATGGCACAAGGTGGGATGCTGTCATCATGTTGCCATTATCTTCAAATCAAATGCATTCTTATTAAAACTACTAGTAAATCATTTGATCACAATCCTGTTTGCAGTTCACAGTCTGAGATTTTTTTTATTTTCACATCATTCAATCAAGTGAATTAATTTTAGGAAGTGAATGAATATGTGTGAGAAGGTGTGGAGTAAATCTGAAAAAGATAATAGGTTAAGAATAATACAAATTTGAGGATTAATAATAATAATTATCATTACTGTTGTTAATTCCCCTTTTCTGTAGATTTGTGCTGCCATCTTGTGGTACTTTCATGAAATAAATACAAATACATTATTGCATCTGGTAAAAAAAAAAAAAGTCAATTTGTTGTGTTATTTACTGAAGTTTTAAAGCCATGCACTATGATTCCCAATGACAGCATTTAGGATCACTGATATAATCGTGCATAACCGTGTCTCATATGAAGTGTGACGGATCAGAGCCATCACTCATCTGGAGTTCCAGGTGTGAGGTGATGCCAGAGAAGTTCTCCTGCTGTGGTAACAGGAAACCATGGCCTTTCTCTGAACAACAGAGCCAAGGTGGCTACGAGGTGGCTAATTTGTACGAATTCATACGATCTCACTCGCAAAAATTCGTAAGATTTTTGCTAATTTATACGAGTTACCAAATTTTCGTGTCAATTCATATTAATGACCAAGCCCTGACCCCGCCCCGAAACCTACCCATTACGTGGGTTTAGGTCAAGGGGACTCCATCGACCGGAAGTTGAAGCCTCGCGGGAGCTGCCATCTCGTAGCAGAACTTCACTTGCTTTAGAATTCCCATTGACTCCCAATCTTTCCCAAAAAGTCTCCCATTCATTTTGGCGTCACTTTGACAGCGAATAACTTTACACCTGAGGCGTTTGAAGACCCCATTTGTCCTTTATTTTTTTCTAAAGAAACACGACTATGTATAAAATGCTCCATTACCTTGGTTCCTTGTGGATACCTCCATCACTAAAAATACAAGAGAAATCATGTGTCTTAGTGCGTCTTAAGAGTAGTAGTTACTGTTCTGGAAAATGCTAAAACAAATAGAAAAATATTTAATGTATAAACGTTTGTAAGTTCGTTCCAGGCTTCTGATTGGTCAACAGAGTATTTCGGCAAAACTAAAATCCACAACATTAAAACAACATGATACAAAACACCTGTTTATCATATCATCATGCATATTTGTGTTGCATATCATGTTCTGTTATGTCAGGGACTATAACTTTTAGCAGAAGAATGCCACTTCAGGAGTCACTTAAGCATTTTGATTTCACAGTGGTTGATTATTAAAGCGGACAGATTTCTTTTTTTCTTATTTTTGTTTTTGTTTCTCATTATTACCGTCATTGACAAATGACAGAATACATTTGCACGTTTTGAATCCTACAATGTATATGTGCGTCTTTTCGCTTTCTTATGAAGTTTCCCATTTCTATTGTGATGTGAGAAACTATTACAAACAATTCAGTGTGTGATCAAACTGAATCACAAACAATTTCAGATCTTTTTGCAAACACATGTTTGACCCCCTTTCACCTTCACAACTGCCCTAAATGTGGCATTGATTCAACAAGGTGCTGAAAGCATTCTTAGAAATGTTGGCCCATATTGATAGGAAAGCATCTTGCAGTTGATGGAGATTTGTGGGATGCACATCCAGGGCATGAAGCTCCCGTTCCACCACATCCCAAAGATGCTCTATTGGGTTGAGATCTGGTGACTTTGGGGGCCATTTTAGTACAGTCAACTCACTGTCATGGTCAAGAAACCAATTTGAAATGATTCGAGCTTTGTGACATGATGCATTATCCTGCTGGAAGTAGCCATCAGAGGATGGGGACATGGTGGCCATAAAGGGATGGACATGGTCAGAAACAATGCTCAGGTTGGCAATGGCATTTAAACGATGCCCAATTGGCACTAAGGAGCCTAAAGTGTGCCAAGAAAACATCCCCCACACCATTACACCACCACCACCAGCCTGCACAGTGGTAACAAGGCATGATGGATCCATGTTCTCTTTCTGTTTACGCCAAATTCGGACTCTACCATCTGAATGTCTCAACAGAAATCGAGACTCATCAGACCAGGCAACATTTTTCCAGTCTTCAACTGTCCAATTTTGGTGAGCTCTTGCAAATTGTAGCCTCTTTTTCCTATTTGTAGTGGAGATGAGTGGTACCTGGTGGGGTCTCCTGCTGTTGTAGCCCATCCGCCTCAAGGTTGTGCGTGTTGTGGCTTCACAAATGCTTTGCTGCATACCTCGGTTGTAACGAGTGGTTATTTCAGTCAAAGTTGCTCTTCTATCAGCATGAATCAGTCGGCCCATTCTCCTCTGACTTCTAGCATCAACAAGGCGTTTTCGCCCACAGGACTGCCGCATACTGGATGTTTTTCCCTTTTCACACCATTCTTTGTAAACCCTAGAAATGGTTGTGCGTGAAAATCCCAGTAACTGAGCAGATTGTGAAATACTCAGACACCAACAACCATGCCACGCTCCAAATTGCTTAAATGACCTTTCTTTCCCATTCTGACATTCAGTTTAGAGTTGAGGAGATTGTCTTGACCAGGACCACACCCCTAAATATTTTTAAGCAACTGCCATGTCATTAGTTGATTGGATAATTGCATTAATGAGAAATTCCTAATAATCCTTTAGTAAAGTGTACGTTCCATTTACATGTCAGTAATATTTTATTGGGGTACAGCAGTATTTCTCTGGGGCTTGTCCCTCAGTAAAAAAATGTCTAGAGACATCCCCACCGCCAGTCCTGTCCAGCTTGATTGACTCCCTTGTTCCACCCAGGACTCTAGCTCTCTCTCCTTAGCTGGTGGACTCCTTAGTTTTGGCCTGGACCCTAGCCTTTCTTGTCGCCCTAGCCGCCCTTTTCCAACCTTCACTGTGGTCCTCCATCCTTTTGGCTCCACCATGGGCCTTCATCTCCCCAGCTCCACATTGGTTGGCTGCTTCTAGCTCTGAGGAGTGGGATGTTGAATATGGTGATGTTTAATGTTAATGTTTAATGATGGTCAAGAACTACACAACCTGTCCATTACGGGTTGAATCATTCGGCTTCTTTTAGTTCAGGTTTTCCACAATGAGTTTCTTGTAGAGGTCCTGAAAGCATTTATATTCTGCTCATGTTACGATCCCTGTGCTAGGTCATTTTTCATCTGCATCATCTTGGAGAGGGACATAACTATTTTCCAGACCATGTATAATATTATTCATTGCACATCATACGGTTCTGCAAGCAGATATAAACAGTTTTTTATGTTGTAGATGAGGGCATGGGATTAATTACTATTGCTGCCCGATCCCTTCCACCCAACCAATCCTTTCAAAGTATCGGAACACAAGGTTTTTAGGACAGTTTGCTCCCCTAGAAGCTGGGTACTCCCTTTTTATTCAAGCACATGATACTTCTCTCAAAACATTACCAGTTTTTATCTTCTGCCAAATGTGTTACTTTAGGTCTAATTTCACCACGCTTTAACGGCACATTAGTCAACAAAAAGTGCAATCTCTTTATAAACCTTGAAATAAGATGGCATAAAAAATATTCCCCTCCTCTTAAGAGTCAAAATTTTACAGAAATTTACAGATTTTACAAAAATAGGTATAATGCCGACAGATGCCTCCAATGCTGGTGCAGTCCATGTCATTTCTTGACTTGGTTCTTGGAGAGGCTCCACACTCTTAGAAGAAATGGTTCTATTTAGAACCAGAAATGGTTCCATCCCCCGCTTCATATATGGAACTCCAAAATGGTTCTATATAGAACCATTTGTTTGGTTATAGGTTCTATTGGCCAAGTATGGAACCCAGAGGAACCCTTTTTTAAGAGTGTATAGAACCTTTTAGGGGTTCCAAATATGTAGCGCTGATAGAACCTTTTAAGGTTCTATATAGAACCTTTTCTTCTAAGAGTGAGTAATGATTAAAAACAACTCGATTATGTACAGTATCTATCCAGGGTTCCCTGAGAAGGAGAACAAGATGCTGCGTCATGGAGTTGATGCTATGGGGGAACGCCATCACATTTACATTTAATCATTTAGCGGATGCTTTTATCCAAAGTGACTTACAAATGAGGAGAACAATAGAAGCAATCAAAAACCAACATTAGGGTAAGTGCTGTGGCAAGTCCCAGTTAATCTAGCAGAATACGCGGCTACGCGCATCAAGGTGTTTGAAATAAAATAGTGTTAGTATTAATGGGTCAAGTGTTGGAAAAAAAAATCTGTCCATTTGTCCATTTCTTTAGTGCCTCTTTGGGATGGCACCACAAGGCACCGTTCACTTGCAGAACCTCCTGGAAGGCACATAAGTCTGAAGTAGTGAGTAAAGAGGTGTAGATCCAGTGGTTGTTCTGTGGGCAAACATCAGTGCCTTGAATTTGGACCGGTGCAAATTGATTTAGAGAGGTGTAACGTGTGATCTCTTCGGCTCGTTGAAGACCACTCTCGCTTCTGCATTTTGGATATGCTGCAGAGGTTTGACGATACACGCTAGAAGGCCTGCCAAGAGAGCATTAGCCGGGTTTCCACTGCCGGGCTAGGGCTAACAGCGAGCCGAGCCAGTGGCCTCGGGCCTCGGGCCTCAAGCACCGGGCTTGCATTTCCACTGCCGGGAAATGCCCTAAACCCTAAACCCCGCCCCTAACACACCTTCCTGGATCAAACGACATACAACCCAACCCATTTCAGTGGGTATTATGAATTTATTTATTTTTTAATTTAGGAAGATAGCATGTATATTAACTCACCGGCTGTGGCTGCGATAGTGTCCCGATTGACTAGTTAATAATGATGTGCCCCAACAAGTAAAGTCATAACATAATGATACCTTTGCAAATCATTAGCAAATGATTAATTAAAGCAGACAACTGGAAGTTGAAGTGCATAGCTTTGACTAATTGTGGTAATTAACACATTAATTTACACTATTAGTTAATAAAGTATGTTATTAAGAAATTAATACACAATGACACGTTGAATTAATATCAATTATTGTATTACTTAATCTATTAATCATATAGACTCTTTATTAGTTGCTGATGCAGTAATCATTAACTAATGGTTTAGTTCTTCACGAGTTATACATTAACTCATGACTATCTGTGAATTAGTTAAGTATGAATTAATGCATATTAGTGCACCCGTATTGTAAAGTGTTATCTTAAACTATATTTCTGTAAAATTCAATAATTATGCACAATATAAAAATAGGAGAAGTTGTATTGTCTTCTTTCCACAGGCCTGAAATGAATAAATTGGCAGTCTGTGAGCTAGGCATCCAAAGCCACACTGTGTTCTGGCAGTTTTTTTCAAATGGGAATAGGCTTTGATTTGTATTAGTGCCATTTCAAGAGAAATCTGCATAACGCTCATGCTGTCTCAGACAATTGTTGTCCATATTAAAAAATCTATTGGGATGTATTATAAGGATTGTGTGAGGAACCTCAAAACTCATATCTCATTGATGTTTCCCCATACTCTCTCTAAAGCGCTACTTGGATGCAAGAAAGAATAACTCATGTCATTTGGTATCACTTACCTGAAACATGGTGCAACCCATTTAGGTATTTGGCAGTCTATTCCTCACAAAGCAATCATAAATCAAGACCTGCAGTGCATAAGTCATATACATAACCTTTGCAGTACTTAAAATAGTCTTGTTCTTTTTGGAGATTGTATGCTGTATGCTTTCATTGTATGGAAAAGAGGATGGACATTCAATTACCCAATGACCAGCTTGCTTACAATTTATTCCTGCAGTCATTCATAAATATTTTCTTTGCCTGAGGTTCGAATTTCAAAAAATGTTAATGACTAATTTCTATATAATATGTTGTCTAATGATCCAAAGCACACATCTATTATTGGTCTTGTTCAACAGCATGTATGTAATTATGGAAGTCAGTAAGTGGAACGATCTCATTAATCCCAGCATTATTTCTGCATTAATTCCTCAGTCAATCTTATGCCACTTGGAAATAACTGTCCTCTTTCCAGTCATTTATGACTCGGAAGAGTTCAATTTCATAGAAGGGTTGTAACAGTTCGTCTAGTATTCACACCCAGACTAATTGCCACAAGATTTTTATTAGGGAGGGAACCGCCGGCTATGCTCTGTGTTAGTCTAAATACTCAGTAAGACAAGAAATAGATGCAAAAGTTAGTATCATTCACAAAAGAAAGAGGTAAATAATACATCCCACCATCAATACATGAGAGGAAATCACACAACATGGCCAGAGTCAAAGCATTTCAACGTAGAAGGAACAAGTGACACATCAACAACATTCACAAAAGCAGTGCAAAAGTTATTATCTGGATAGTACTTAAAAAAAGTAGTTCACTTTTAGAAAAACTTTTGCTGGTACTCACTCCCATGTCATCCAAGATGTCCATGTCTTTCTTTCTTCAGTCGAAAAGAAATTAAGGTTTTTGATGAAAACATTCCAGGATTTTCTCCATATAATGGACTTCAATGGGGTCCAAACGGTTCAAGGTCCAAATGAGAGTTTCAGTGCAAACTGTTCAAAGGGCTTTAAACGATTCCAGACTATGAATAAGAGTCTTATCAAGTGAAACGATTGCTCATTTAAGAAAAAAATAACAAACAACAAGTTTACGTTTTATAAGCTCAAATGCTTGCCTTGCTCTGTTCTGTGATGGACATTCGTGACTCTCCTGTTCGAACTCGTTCATCAAAATGAACACATTTTTTGGAGTCATTTGGTTCATTCAACAAACAGAACGAACGAATTGACTCAGAATAAGATTCGTTCATTTTTGAACAGGAGAGTCACAAACGCGCATCACAGAACAGACCAAGGCGAGCATTTGAGCTTATAAAACTTAAACTTTGTTATTTATTTGTTTTAAATGAGCGATCATTTCGCTTGATAAGACCCTTGTTCATCGTCTGGAATCATTTAAAACCCTTTGAACAGTTTGCACTGAAACTGTCTTTTGGACCTTGAGCCGTTTGGTTCCCATTGAAGTCCATTATATGGAGAAAATCCTGGAATGTTTTCAACAAAAACTTAAACCACTTTTTTAAAAAGTGAACTACTCCTTTAAGTGCACGAAAGTCTGGAAACGCAATGGCTGGAGTCAGTCCGATATAATCCGATAACGAGGAGGACAGCAGTAGGGTAGCCTTACATACCAGAGGAAAACTGAAAACTAATGTGACAGGTCGAGACTGTTACAGGGTGTTTCTTTAATTGGGGGCAATTTCTTCAATGTGGAATCTTTTTAATACATTTTTACACTCTCAATACACTGTAAGACAAAAAAAAGTAAAAAACTAGTTACTGGTCATTTTCTGATAGGACACTTTCTGTTAAGTTTACAGAAATATCCATCTTAAAAACATCACAATTCAATGTGTAATTCAAAAAAGAGAGAAAACACCTGTGAAATATCTAGGCTATATGGAAAATTAGGCAGTATTTTATGGACTTTTCTTTTGTATTTTATTATTTTTTTTTATAGTAAATGGACAAAACAATGGACATACGATACAACACACATTATTCTGTACGTTTTCTGAAACGGCATGATATAATTCCCACCGCAATGTTAGCGCAAAATTTATTAGATAGCATTCTGTAATGGTAATGATGGATTACACTTTAGGGGATATCACACTATTTTTTATTATTTTCACCTGATGTCCACTCTTAAAATTATATAAAAAAAACAACAACATTTTTTTTTTTTACACACAGTTTTCATTTTAATTTATGGTAAAGTTTTAGTAATTTTGATGTGTTTTATATGCCAATAGATGTTTTATTGAATCTGTTAATCCCTCATTGATGGACATTCAAAAGTTGCTTTGTATCTCAATCATTTTTGTCCCGCAAAATCTAATTTGCAATTATTTCAGCATATGCATTTTCCAAATGAATGGTTAAAGAGACTATTATTTTAACCAGTATTATTTTAGTATCAGGCTTAGCTTAAAATTTACAGTAATAAACCATAATAATTAATTCTGATAAAATGTTGATTTACCAATACCAACCTTTTGAAAAATTGATATCTGTTTTTTTTTACCATTGTAATACGATCATCAACTCATACAAGTTACATGAGCAATCAAAGCTCATCACAAATAATCTTCCATTAGAAAGTTATATATAAACTGCACAGTGTCATTCACACAAACATTAAACACCATCATGGTAAGACACATGAAATAAAAAAAAATGCAATAAACATTAATTTAACAACATTAACTGTAACATAAAACATTCAATTTAACGGTATTTTACAGTAAAATTATATCACAGTTATTTACCGTATATAGTATGGAAGCTTTCTGTTAACCAAAAGCTTTGCACTGTATCATTTTTTTATCATCCGTCAGTCTTTTACCGTTAAAATCACAATAATTTTTTACAATTTTTTACAGTGTATATATACACATAAAAAGTTAAAAGTACACTAAATTACTTTTTTTTTTTTTTTCAAAATTAGCTAAATTTAAGTAATGAGTCAATACATTATCAATCCTTTTTCCAAAAGGTGTTTTTGTATTCTCAATTCACAATGGTATATATTGGACCTTGATTTTATAGGCCTATATTTTTTTTTATACGGTTTTAGTTTTTGTAAACTAAAATAACCCACATACATTAACTTCCCTAAGGAATTCTGATTGTGGGAATCTGTGCTGCCATAATGGAAGTCTGTTCAAATTTGATAAGTGGGCAAGACTGGCCCTCAACCCCTCAAACCTATTCATTTGTATGTATATAGTGTAACCAAACACTCATAGGCATAACATGAATTGGTTATTTCCTTGAAATATTACTCTGGTGTCATATCTGATCCCTTTGTTACTCCATGATGCAGGACGATGTAGCCTACAATCACAATTTGGCTTCTGTGCGGTCTTTCAAAATAGTATACGCCGTTACATAATAATTGCGTCATATCATCATTAGCATCAACTTTCAAATACCCTTCCACTGTCCCAAACTTTTTAAAAGTGTGTGTGTGTGTATATAAAGAGGAGATTACTGCTGCAGGGGGTTCTGGGAATGTGTAGCTTCAGGTGTATTAATTCAGAGAGGAGGATATTGTCTTTCTCTTGGACTCCAGGGGCTTCTGGTGCTGCACAAACTGAATGTTAATACACACAAGAAACCTCGGCTGCACAGTGTAATGTATTTATGGAGTGTGTGCTTTAATATCACATGTGTTTATTGCAGAAAGTTGTGTCTAAAATCGATCCAGTAATGAATTTGGAAGAGGGTTACGGTGTCAACCAGGCGACACTTTAGTTAGCGCTGATTAAGCAGCCTGAGTGAGACAATAACTTAACTCAAGGGCTCACTTTGAACACACATTTGGGCAGCATGAAGATGTTGGACGAAGCCCATGGAGGGGTCACAAGGCATTTCACTCAAGCGCCTCGGTTTGTTTGAATTGGCAAGGAGAGTGTGCAACGATGCCACAAGTGTTTCCTAGCAACAGTGTCCCAGCCCTCCCTCCCCCTTCCTCCAACTGCAGCAATGCACCACTTTCCAAGGCTCTGAATTGCATTTTAATTTTGAGATTCTTGTCACCGACCACAGCATAATGCAAGTCCTTCTACTTCGTTGTAAATTGCCTTCCGAAATGTGTCAGATTGTATATGCTGAGGTGCTAAACCACCTTCTTCCATGTTCAGTCAGATATTGTCTATCTAAAGTGATGTCAGTATAGTAAGTAAATACAGTAAGTTATGGTAGGACAGGTGAGTGGTAAGATGTGAAAAAATGTTTTAAGTTCATCCAATTGCTTCAAGCGATTTGGCGCGAGGAATCAAATTTGTATTGATATTTTGACATAGAAGAGGTCATTGCAGTCCTCCTCACTGCAAAAAAGTGCTGCCAAAACGACTTCCTCCACACTTTTGGTAGATATGTACACTAAAAAAGGTACAAAAGCTGTCACTGGGGCTGTACCTTTTCAAAAGGTAAACTTTGGTCCATTTTAGGTGCTAATATGTACATTTTTAGTGTTAATATGTACATTTCAGGAGCTAATATGTACATTTTAGATGCTAATATGTACATTTTAGGTGTTAATATGTACATTTTAGGTGTTAATGTGTACATTTTAGGTGTTAATGTGTACATTTTAGGTGTTAATGTGTACATTTTAGGTGCTAATATGTACATTTTTAGTGTTAATATGTACATTTCAGGAGCTAATATGTCCATTTTAGGTGCTAATATGTACATTTTAGGTGCTAATATGTACATTTTAGGTGTTAATATGTACATTTTAGGTGTTAATATGTACATTTAGGTGATAATATGTACATTTTAGGTGTTAATGTGTACATTTTAGGTGTTAATATGTACATTTAGGTTCTAATATGTACATTTTAGGTGTTGATGTGTACATTTTAGGTGCTAATATGTACATTTTTAGTGTTAATATGTACATTTCAGGAGCTAATATGTCCATTTTAGATGCTAATATGTACATTTTAGGTGTTAATATGTACATTTAGGTGATAATGTGTACATTTTAGGTGCTAATATGTACATTTTTAGTGTTAATATGTACATTTCAGGAGCTAATATGTCCATTTTAGGTGCTAATATGTACATTTTAGGTGTTAATATGTACATTTCAGGAGCTAATATGTCCATTTTAGATGCTAATATGTACATTTTAGGTGTTAATGTGTACATTTTAGGTGCTAATATGTACATTTTTAGTGTTAATATGTACATTTCAGGAGCTAATATGTACATTTTAGGTGTTAATATGTACATTTAGGTGCTAATATGTACATTTTAGGTGTTGATGTGTACATTTTAGGTGCTAATATGTACATTTTTAGTGTTAATATGTACATTTCAGGAGCTAATATGTCCATTTTAGGTGCTAATATGTACATTTTAGGTGTTAATATGTACATTTAGGTGCTAATATGTACATTTTAGGTGTTGATGTGTACATTTTAGGTGTTAATATGTACATTTAGGTGCTAATATGTACATTTAGGTGTTGATGTGTACATTTTAGGTGTTAATATGTACATTTAGGTGCTAATATGTACATTTTAGGTGTTGATGTGTACATTTTAGGTGCTAATATGTACATTTTTAGTGTTAATATGTACATTTCAGGAGCTAATATGTCCATTTTAGGTGCTAATATGTACATTTTAGGTGTTAATATGTACATTTTAGGTGTTAATATGTACATTTAGGTGCTAATATGCACATTTTAGGTGCTAATATGTACATTTTTAGTGTTAATATGTACATTTCAGAACCTGATATGTATATTTTAGGTGCTAATATGTACCACTAAGGTACCAATATGCCTTTTGAAAAGGTACAGCCCCAGTGACGGCTTTTGTACCTTTTTTTCTGAGAGTGTAGATATGAACTGCTTTTGGGTCAGTTTCTACTTTACCTTGCCATTAGCCAGATATAAAATTGGATATTTACTGACAAGTCTTAAAGGAGGTGCAGCAGCAATACCGAAAAGTTTCTGACACGTTGAAAATAACAACGCTTTGAAAATATGGGCGCCTAAAACTTTGCTTAAGGAATACATAAAAATGTAAAAGATAGCATTTCATGATCCATATACAGTAATAATGATGATAAAGTCTTTACATAGTTAAACTAGCACACTTCTCTTCTCTAGTCAGACTTTATCAGGATTTCATTATGTTTAGTAAATGTTAATTTTGCTTCAGTGATGTGATGGGTCAAAGACAAACATGTTTTCTATGTATCAATGTACACTGATGGACCATCAATAACACCAGGAAGGGATAAACTGGGTCAATTTTGACTTCAAGGGCGTTGTCCCTTGTCTTTGGCCCCCAAAGCAACTGAAAAACATACCCGAGAGTCAACCCAAAGTGTTATGCTTCTCTTTTAGTCTTCCCCCAGGTGGGATCCTCCAAAATAAGAAAGAAGAAAGAACCTTTTCTTTAACAAATCACTCAACTGCAACTGGGCAGTGACATCATGCAGTCCTCTAAGCCACAGACAGGGGGAGCCATTGCATTTTGAATCCAAATTGAAGTGTTTCGTATTCTTCAGAAGTGCCTCCGCTGCTTTGAACTGCTAACTTGCAGTCTCTTCACTTGCTGAATTAACAGTTTGAAGCAACCCAATTTGTGCTGACTGAATTATTATTCATCATATTTGAGCTAAATGAGTTTTATTGTCCTATAGCACAGCTGTACGGTTATGTTTCCATTGGAGAGGAAATGACTATCATTGCCGAATGCCATCCCACTTCAAACCTCAATCTTATCCGATCACACCAGGAGCTCAGCTCGATTGACCTCAATAGAGTTTAATGTTGCTAAACTAATAGTGCGATAGCCTACTCTGACAAGAAAGGGACGCACATATAAACTAGTCGTTCTCACATTGATTCAGGATTTCCCTTCGACGTGAATTTGGCTTTGAAGATTCTCAGTTATATAATCTAGGTCATTGCAGAATGTTCCAGTAGATGTCTGGAAGCTGGCAGGTCTCGCTCACAGTCGCGGCTGGAGAAAGCTGTGTTTGATTGGGCTGGCGAGGCGAGTGTCACATGAATCACGGTCAATCAGATATCGAGCGAAGACCATGGAGGAGACGGTCCTGATGGATCAGTTCGGGAGAGAGAATATGAATCACAATAGAGATGCGCAGCACTTATCGGACAGGTTTTGATGAATGTCTGTTTGCTTGCAGTCTGAGGGGGGTGGTCATAGTAGTCAATAACCAGGAACACTGACAATATGTGCAGCCAGGGTAATGATGAGGACATTGGGACAAAACACTTCGATCATTTTGTTCATTTACGTCAATACACTTTGCATGGAATTCTTTCGGCTTAGCTGTAAAATCCTTTGTTGGTAATTACAGCAGAGTTATTCATTAGTCATTTAACCTAAATTATGTTTGTGTCCTTCATATATGGGAGTAACTTATAATGTGTGTTTATGTCTTTTATTTCTGCATGAGGATACGTTTTTATGGACATTTGACTTGCTTCAGTTCAGTCTAAATGTTTGCATTAGGGTACATGTGTACAAAAAGGTACATAGAAATATAGTGATTTGACGTGCAGTTTGCACATACACACATATTGTCCAATTACATTTTCAAAATCATACAAAATTCACCTTACACTTTCTGAAAAAAAGGTACAAAAGCTGTCACTGGGGCTGTACCTTTTCAAAAGGTAAACTTTTGTCCATTTTAGGTGCTAATATCTACATTTTAGGTGCTAATATGTACATTTTACAGTAGGTGGTAATACATTTAGGTACTAATATGCACATTTTAGGTGCTAATATGTACATTTCAGGGGTGAATATGTTAATTTTAGGTCCTAATATGTACATTTTAGGTGGTAATATGTACATTTCAGGGGCTAATATGTCCATTTTAGGCCCTAATATGTACATTTTAGGTGGTAATATGTACATTTTAGGTCCTAATATGTATATTTTAGGTGGTAATATGTACATTTCAGGTGCTAATATGTACATTTTAGGTGGTAATATGTACATTTCAGGTGGTAATATGTACATTTCAGGGGCTAATATGTCCATTTTAGGCCCTAATATGTACATTTTAGGTGGTAATATGTACATTTTAGGTCCTAATATGTATATTTTAGGTGGTAATATGTACATTTTAGGTGGTAATATGTACATTTCAGGTGCTAATATGTACATTTCAGGTGGTAATATGTACATTTCAGGGGCTAATATGTCCATTTTAGGCCCTAATATGTACATTTTAGGTGGTAATTATGTACATTTAGGTACTAATATGTATATTTTAGGTGCTATGTACATTTCAGGGGCTAATATGTCCATTTTAGGTCCTAATATGTAAATTTTAGGTGGTAATATGTACATTTTAGGTCCTAATATGTACATTTTAGGTGGTAATATGTACATTTTAGGTGGTAATATGTACATTTCAGGTGCTAATATGTACATTTTAGGTGCTAATATGTCAATTTCAGGAGCTAATATGTACATTTTAGGTCATAATATGTACATTTTAGGTGGTAATATGTACATTTCGGGGGCTAATATGTCCATCTTAGGCCCTAATATGTACATTATAGGTGGCAATATGTACATTTAGTTACTAATATGTACATTTTAGGTGCTAATATGTACATTTTAGGTGCTAATATGTACATTTCAGGAGCTAATATGTCCATTTTAGGTCCTAATATGTACATTTCAGGTGCTAATATGTACATTTCAGGTGCTAATATGTACATTTCAGGTGCTAATATGTGCATTTTAGGTGCTAATATGAACAACTAAGGTACCAATATGCAACCTTTGGGTACAAAAGTGTACCTTTTGAAAAGATACAGCCCCAGTGACAACTTTTGTGCCTTTTTTTCTGAGAGTGTATCAAACTGGAAATGGCAGCAGGTTTTTGAGGTGTTGAGTTGAACAAAACACTGTCAGAGATCAAGATGCATCCTCTTCTCTGTGCTTGTGCTAGACTGTACATCTTGACTAATTCCCACAATCTGTGCTTGGCTTTAAAACACCGTTCATTAAAAGAGCACCTAATTACAGCAGCTGCATTATCTATAATTATTTTCCCAGCCAACTTCCCTGATAAAAATGTGTTCTGTGCAGTCAAATATGCAATTATATTTATAGAACACCAGTAATTCATATAATTAAAGTCGAGCTCTTCTTATATCTATATATAGCCTGTAGAAAATGCTTCACCTTGCGTTTTCATCACAGACCAAACACACCGTAAATGACTTTAAGTGCTACTGCTGTTAAGATGATGTGAAGAAGTATAACCATATGTGTATATCATCCCATTACATGTATTGCAGAAAGTGTCTTCATTGTTTCAAATCAAATGTGTTCTGAAATTGTTGTTGAAAAGTCTATCTATGTTACCTGTTTTAAAATAAATGCCAAAAAGTTTGATATTTAAGCTGATGAAATTGAGGCCCTGTTTCTAATATCGTCTCCGGTTTAATAACGAGCCAAATGTTATTTCTGTAAATCTCAATATCATTTGGCAGTAAAGCAGCACCATGGAAACAAGGGTGGGTCAAAACGTGAAAGCTTTTTTTAAACCCTGCTTGACGCAGTCGAATGGCGTCCATGTTTTACGCCTCTAGATGGCAGAAAGAGCACACTGATGCACTGCATTCAAACACTGAGGTTAATTACAAAGATCCCTCATGCAGAGAACACGATTGCTTAAATATTCCGCAATAATGATAAAAAAGCCTCTATATTAATAATCTGTTTCACATGGCGTTGCTGCCATACCAGATTGCGTTTTAAAATGTCCTTATACTGTAGCTGTACTGGTATGAAAGTACTTGTATATGCATATCATGTCTGCATTAATAAAAGGATTGCAGATGTTTGTAATTTCATGCAATGGGGTTTAACCCAGCTCGACTTTAAAGATGATGATGGGCATGCCATTAACTGGGTGATTAAATAAAGCCTAATGTAGGTTATTGATTTGTGGTCACAAATTCTCTCAAAAGAACATAATGGTAAAAGGTTATGACTTCAAAACATTCTGACTTCAAATGAAGTATGATTCCCCTGCATAATATGAAAGCTCAATGTCACTATTTGAGACATAGTAATAGTTACATTATGGGTTTTTAGGTTTTAAGTCAACTATGAGTCCACTACTCCCACTGATTGTTGGCTGAACAAGTCATCTTTTGATTGGTTGGATTCTACAGGGTTTCCGGGAGACGTGTGTGTCCTACCCTATCTCACGACCAATTCGTACGAATTCGTACGAATGATTCAAAAGTGGCTAATTCGTACTAATTCATACGACCTCACTCGTACAAATTTGTACGATTTGTCTAAACCCACGTGACGGTTATGTTTAGGGGCGGGGTCAGGGGTAGGTCATTCGTACGAATTCGCTAATTCGTAAAATATGTACGAATTAGCTAAATCGTACTAATTCGAATTCCCGTGAGATCGGGTTGGTGTGTCGCGTTATTTAAAGGTCCACTGGGAAACACAGCTGTTGTGATGCCAAACCCCCTCATGGAACAAGAAAGCCGTATTATTTATTCCAGATCCAACTCCTCCCACTTTACGTACACCTTAACCTACCCAACTCCGCCCCCTAATCCCTAAACCCAACCCTAATCCTACCTATCTCCACCCCTTGGATCTTGATCCGACTCCTCCCCGTGGATTTCATGTGCATATTGAGGTGCAACTGCCAAGTGCAACATGTTAAATTTAAAGCTACACTGTGTGATTTTTACCCCCATCTAGCGGTGAAAAGGTATATGACCATCCAGTGAATATTAGTTTCTGTTCCTCTCAATTGCGATTTCGTTTTAACTCCTACGGTGGCCAATGTAGTCCAAGATTAACATGGCTTCCAGTTCGACCTCGTCCATGAGTGTTAACTCAAACGTAAACGCGAAAGGCGAAGCTTGAATTAACGGGTGTCCCTCTTTGGCTAATGTACTTTCAAGATGGACGGGCAACATGGAGACCGACATTTAAACCCCTTACCCGTATCTATTTTCAATGGCATATTATACACTCACGAGAATACTTTATTACTTGAACGAAGTAGATATACATTAATGAGGACATCTATTTTTGAAAGAACTAAGTATTTTTCGCTAAGAATAAACTAAAAGAGTTACACAGTGTAGCTTTAATGTTGAGATGTTGTTCATTGAGTGTAGGCCTAGAGATAACGATCCAAATATCGTAGGCTGATACACGGAAAGCATGACAGTAGGAGGTTACCACATTATATGGTGCTTTATTTATAATTCCAATGTGTCTAACAAATCAGTAAATGCAAGAATTAGCCTACTATATTGTCTAATGGTGCGTTCACACCAGACACGAATAGAGCGTCTGGCGCGAGTGATTTCAATGTTATGTCAATGCAAAGACGTGTTACGTGCGTAAAAAAAGCCTGCGGCGCGTATGAAGCGTAGAGCGCGGCACGGTGGACGCGAATACGCCTCATTCAGGCGTAAAGTTCGAATTGAGTGTCTGGTGTGTTACGCGCAAATGATTTTATTAAGTGCATTCACGCGTTTGACTTGAATTTGTGTCTGCCACTCAAGTTGAAAAATCTAAACTTTAGCGTCAATTCGCGCCATGTTAACCAATCAGGAGCCTAGCTGCTTGCTGCTATTATTCGAATAGCATTTATTTGAAGTTTTACGGTATGTAAGTTTAGGCTTAGAATCAGGGTGAGTGCTTCTACATCAGTGTTATTCATCTATCACTTCCCTATGATTTTATGCCTGGTTCAGATTACATGATTTTAGCCCGATATTGACACGATCCGTTTGACGTAGGGTGTCGTGGGGATTCGTAAACGACAACGGGCGTCGGGACGCAAGATTCGACCGTATCATCTCATATAGTGTGTCATAGTGGGCGACAACCTACGTCGCGTCTGCGATGCTTCACGACATCACGACAAAAAGACTAGCATGTTTAATTTTTTTAACCGTCGTCCACGACGGTTCCGTCACATGTATGAGGTTGACCAATAGGAGCACAGAAGCTTTTCCATTCACAACTTTCAAAAATGGCGAAACGAAAGAGAGACGATGGTGTTAACGTTAAAACTAAAAGTAAAAATAGATAAGAAAACAATATTTTACCTCAAGTTCTCTTTGGAGGATTAACAGCCCATACTGTCCTCTTCTTTCTTTTTTTTTTTAACTTTTTTTCTGAACAGGACAGCCATTTTCAGGACAGCCAATACAACACTCACCTCTTCATCCATTGTTTGTTTACGTTCATTTCCGGAAGTCACTCGCTACTAGTTTCGCCTTCTCGATGACATCACGTGCGCCGCATGCGATGACTGGTCAAGAAGCAACGAGTCTTGTCCACGACACAACAAGATTTTAGGAGTCAAAATCGTGTAATCTGACACAGTGACTATCGTAATAGACAAAAAAAATCGTGTAATCTGAACCAGGCATTAGGGATAACTTATGCGTAGGGTTAGGTTTAGGGGTAGGGGTAGCGTTAGCATACATTTTTTGGGGCAGAAATGTTGTTTCAGGATCAACAAAATATATTGACTCAGAATGCATCTAACTAAGCAAAATCAGGACATGCCTCGCTTCGCCGGAGGATCAACTAAACACTGGATTTGCAAAAGTATGAGAAGTATGTGACTACTAAAGCTTGTTTCACAGACAGGGTTTAGACTAAACCGGGATTAGGCCTCAGTTCAATTCGGACATTTCAGTAGCTTTTATAAACATGCCTTGAAACATGTTTGAGCTGTTGTAGCTTAAATATATTAAAATATGTCAGTAATGGCACGGACATATTTTAATACAGTATGTATTAGTTACAACAGGTCAAACGAGCATTTTAGTCCAGGACTAGGCTTAAAGGAGTAGTTCACTTTTGAAAAAACTTTTGCTGATAATTTACACACCCCCATGTCATCCAAGATATTCATGTCTTTCTTTCTTCAGTCGAAAAGAAATTAAGGTTTTTGATGAAAACATTCCAGGATTTTTCTCCTTATAATGGACTTCAATGGGAACCAAACGGTTCAAGGTCCAAAAGACACTTTCAGTGCAAACTGCAAACTGTTCAAAGGGCTTTAAATGATCCCAGACGGTGAATAAGGGTCTTATCTAACGAAACGATCGCTCATTTAATAAATAAATAACACATTTTAAGTTTTATAAGCTCAAATGGTTGCCTTGCTCTGTTCTGTGACGCATGTTTGTGACTCTCCTGTTCGAACTTGTTCATCAAAATGAACAAATCTTTTTCTGAGTCATTTGGTTCATTCAAAGAACAAAACGCACGAATTGACAAAGATTCATTCATTTTGATGAACAAGTTCGAACAGGAGAGTCACAAACATGCGTCACAGAACAGAGCAAGGCGAGCATTTGAGCTTATAAAACTTAAACTTTGTTGTTATTTTTTTTAAATGAGCGATCATTTCGCTTGATAAGACCCTTATATATCGTCTGGAATCGTTTAAAGCCTTTTGAACCATTTGCAGTTTGTTCTGAAACTGTCTTTTGGACCTTGATCCGTTTGGTTCCCATTGAAGTCCATTATATGGAGAAAAATCCTGTAATGTTTTCATCAAAAACCTTAATTTCTTTTCGACTGAAGAAAAAAGACGTGGACATCTTGGATGACATGGGGGTGAGTAAATTATCAGCAAAAGTTTTTCGAAAAGTGAACTACTCCTGAAACCCGGGGCTAGACTCTTTAAAATAGAGTTTTGCACACTATTTTGTTATTGTCGGGCCATCAACTTGACATTGTCACGCCCACAAACATGAAGCGGAACTAAAAAAACTGTGATTGGTAGCTTTACATGTCGGTCAGACGTCCTGTTGGGCATCACTGGCCAATGAAATCTGCGATGGAGTCCAGACCTTCTGCCGTCAGTATGAAGGTCTCGCTATGCGAGAGTAACTAATGAAAGGCTTAAAGGATTCTCATCCTGACAAGGATAAAGTGTAGCCACGGCATCCATAGGGTCAAAGAAGAGATTATCATGGGCAGTATGTTTAAAGCCTTTTATCATGGCAACTGCATTATGATAAATTTCCTTTTGGAAAATCGAAATAAAACAAATGGTTTATATGTGAAATAACCTTCTGGTAATACATATTTTTATAAATAAATAAAAAATGAAATAAAGTGCAGTTATTCATAACAAAAGTGCAGAAAGAGATTTACTTTAAAGCTTAAAGCATTCTCTCAATTCTGATTGAATGAGCCACCAAAAGCCATATTTCACCACACATACAACAGACAGTTATATAAATATTAACACTGAAAAAATGGTCATGCAAAAGGTCACTAAGAACTGTAGGCCTAACTTGCCATTTGTGCATTTGGCAAAACATAGCTATTTGTCACCATTTTGATTAATGCATGTGGAAAAGATTACGACAAGCCTCTGCTTAGGAAATGTTACAGTATGTGATGAGCATGTGGGAGTTTTGATGCCGTATCGCGGATCTTCAGGAGAGATCTCCCACACATGTGCCACCTATCTCTGCAGTTCATGCAGTTTGGAGTGAAATATACAGCGTTATCACGGCTCTCCACTGTGGCACGATAGGAGAATAACAAACCTACCGGGGGGTCTCGGTCTAATGAGCAGCTAAAATTATATTTGGCATAGACTCCTTCCTAGACGTCTTAAGAGGCATCTTTGGTATGGCACCTGCTCGAAAATCCAACAAGTCTCAATACGCTCCTGTCTCCCGTGAGCTGCAAATAATACCAAAAAAATGAATTAAATACTTTTCATTTACACATTTGGCAGACACTTATCCAATGCACCTTACTGTACATCTTATTCAAAATAATCATGTCTTGCATTTCACAGGAATCAAACAAGGGAACAAAAAACCTTGCGTCATTGTTGAGCTACACACAAAAAAGTGCATAATAGTCCAATTTGTTCTCTTAAATGCACTATTAACTAGCTTTTTTAAACATTTACCTATGAAAATATGAGCTTAGCTTGCTAAGCACCACTATAGAGAGCCGAGGGTGATTACCAGTGCATTGCTGTTCTGCATCGTTCGTGGTTTGAGTGTAGCTGTGGGGTTTCTGAGGTGATTTCTATGGCGAAAGAACCCCACCCCCAACTCTATTATATTCTGGTTTCTAGGCCCAGTGTGTATCATATTCCCCCCACTCATTTTATTACTCTTGACAGCTTGAAATCGAATGTTTGATCATTTAGAAACGTTAACAGAGGAGATCTTCATGACTATATACTGTTATAGTTTTTGTTAATGTCCCCCTGTGGTGAAAATCAAGCTTTTAATGTTGTTCATATGTCTATGTGGTGTTTTTAATATGCTTTAAGACAAACCGTGTGTAAATTCATAAGTCGACAGCAATGCTGAGTATTTTCTGCTTAAAACTGCAGTGAACCAAAGACAGTCTCAAAAATACGGTTTGAAATCGCGGGTTTTTCTGATCTTGTAACTCATTTGCATATTCATAGAACCGCGCATAATAAATGAGGCAAGGGTGTCGAGTTACATTCAAGATATTTTAAGGCACGAAGATTTTTTTTTTTTCAAGGAAAAACATTTAAACATGTAATTTTGGTGATCAAAGATTGGTTTTGAGGGATTTAAGAGGTTTTAAGACTTTAATATTGTGAATTAGATTTTTATTTTAGATTTTGTTTTAACTTACATTTTAGTTCGTCCTTAACATTTTTTAAATGAACATACCATATATTATTAATATTTTTATTTAATATTTTGTGAATAATATTTATGGGATAGTTATGACAATTTATTACCTGTTAACCTCTTTTTGAGAACTGTCATAAATCTTGAACGCTTTGGACTTTGGTTTGGTCTCTTTTAAGAGAAGACACATGTCAGATTACTGCTAAATATTTTAAATAATTAAACAAAAAATGTTATATAAGTTTATAGTTAAAATGTATTATTGTTATTATGGTAACACTTTACAATACGGGTGCACTAATATGCATTAATTCATGCTTAACTAATACACAGATAATCATGAGTTAATGTATAACTAGTGAAGAACTAAACCATTAATTAATGATTACTGCATCAGCAACTAATAAAGAGTCTATATGATTAATAGATTAAGTAATACAATAATTGATATTAATTCAACGTGTCATTGTGTATTAATTCCTTAATAACATACTTTATTAACTAATAGTGTAAATTAATGTGTTAATTACCACAATTAGTCAAAGCTATGCACTTCAACTTCCAGTTGTCTGCTTTAATTAATCATTAGCTAATGATTTGCAAAGGTATCATTATGTTATGACTTTACTTGTTGGGGCACATCATTATTAACTAGTCATTTAGTAATAATTGTAGTAATTTTCACATGAATTTGCACTAACAATTAAGTAAGTAATCATGTATGAATGCATATTAGTGTACCTGTCATATTACCTGGAAGTTGAAATACAAGGCAAAATACAATAAAAAAATGAGTTATTATGGAATTAATCCACAATTAAATATTTAATTAAAAACAATTCATGTATGAACTAATACATTAACCTTAGAGACTTTTAATTAGTTCCTAATGTGGTAATCATTAATGAATAGCTTAGATAATCATTACTTACACAGTAATTCAGTATTATCTGTGCATTAGTTAAGCATGAATTAATGCTTATTAGTGCACCCGTATTGTAAAGGGTTAACGTTATTATTATGAAAAATGCACACAAATATATATATTTTTAAAAAAAAGCATGTTTTACTGTAAAACTGGGATACAATCAAAGCCATACATCTAAACAAGTTAAGTTCCAAATTTGAGGTGGATATCTCAAAAAATGAGCTTTCAGTAAGATTTTGGGTGCAGTACCAAAAGAGATGAAATCCGTCTTCCGCTAATTGCCGATTTCGGTCAATACAAGTGTGCAAGCTAAATATACACATATAAATAGATGCATGCTATCTAATTATTAATAAAAATAAAAATAAACATGAATCAGTCACGACAAGTTATTATAATAGCAATGTGTGTCCACTTTTCAAAAGTCGATATGGCTTGGAGATACGAAATTAAATTCTTCCGTCAAGCTGTTGTTAAATTTACATGTAGCCTATATTTAGTTTCTACATTAGAGTCTTCTTCTCCCATTTACCAGTGATGCTTGTTTCAACGTCCCACGTCTACCATCGCAGATCTCGACAGCACAACTGGGTTGTAGGTTGCCAGGTCGGGGTCATTTGAATGATATGTCAATCATGTGAGTAGGATGCATTTCATTAAAGATCTGGCAACTGAACGACCTTGGAAAAATATTTTGACGTAATTATTCATGTAAAGTGGAATGGGCCATACAAATTGCTGGAGTTTCCCGAGAGAAATAACAAAACGGGAGATGGGTGTGAAATACGGGAGACTCCCGGGAAAAACGGGAGTGTTGACAGGTATGTCAAACCATGCAGTGTGTTTAAAAGTGAGATACAGGATAGGAATAACTGATTTTAGCCAGTGCATTTGATTGACAGTTTTTGCAGAGACATGCTGAGCTCCTTGAGGCTGAGCAGTGACATTCAGGATGAGCCACCTGGTGAACACAGCCCAATGGGGGATTCAACACTGGCCCTTACATGATTAATCACACTGTCGTGGATGACAAATGAACAGCTATGACTGTAACCTACTTTAAAGTGCACCAAAACCATGCTATTTCACCCCCTTTGTAACGCAAATGGGAGCAGCGAATACCCTGTCCTTAAAAACACAACATATAACAAAACACCAGTTGTTTTTTCTCCATTATCTAGGGGTTTCCTTTCATTCAAGAGAGGGGACTTTCTACTAACCTGATGCTAAAAGCTCCTTAACTCTTTAACTGTGGTACAATATCTGTCTTTTAACAGTACACAAGAATCATCAATGGCAACAGATTAACCCGTTCCATGTTAGTCATTTTGTATTAAATAGGCTTGAAAGGGGTATTGATGATAATGCACAATAACGGTAACAACACACAGTATGGTTATCAATCTTTGTTAATGTTAGTTAAAGGAGTAGTTCACTTAATTTACTCACCCCCATGTCATCCAAGATATCCATATCATTCTTTCGTCAGTCGAAAAGAAATTAAGGATTTTAATGAAAACATTCCAGGATTTTCTCCATTTAATGGACTTCAATGGGAACCAAACAGTTCAAGGTCCAAATGCGAGTTTCAGCGCAAACTACAAACTGTTCAAAGGACTTTAAACGATTCCAGACGACGAATAAGGGTCTTATCAAGCGAAACGATCGCTCATTTTTTAAAAGTTTAAGTTTTATAAGCTCAAATGGTCGCCTTGCTCTGTTCCGATGCGCGTTCGTGACTCTCCTGTTCGAACTCGTTCATCAAAACGAACAAATCTTTTCCGAGTCAATTCGTTCATTTCATTCCTCGAATGAACCAATGAAACGAAAAAAAAGTTTGATATTGTTTGTGCATCTGTATAGACAGATAGCCATACATCCATCCCTCATCCAATCATCCTTCTATTATGGATCAATATCACAGAAAGAGACATAGAAAAGGGGTGCAGAGTTTTGCAATAAATAATAATAAATAAAATCCAAATTAAACTGAATTAAATTTGAGTGTGGCAGCAGCATGTAAAATAAGTATTATTAATAATAATAACAGTAAGTTTAAAATCAATATGTAAAGGGTTTATTGCATTAAAAACAGGCCATATTTTAATAAATAAACAATTGATCAAAGCATAGTACACTAAATTTTAAAGATTTTAAATTCCAACATTGTTTGTGAAAGTCCAACAAAGTTAAATGTATAAATAAATACTCAAACCTGAACAGTTGTGTGTCTCGCTGTTTTCATTTGATTATCATTGTACACTTTACACTGTGCTACAACTAACCCCGCTGTGTATTACATATTTTAAGCCTAGCTAACAGTCGCTAGGAATTGCTGACATGTTTCAAAACGCTGCTATGTTTGAGCGAACAAGACCGTGATTACGGAAATATAAAGTTAGATTTGGAAATGTACACAGCCAACTCAGAAACGTGAACGTGAAAATGAAAAAATGTACTTGCATACTGTCAAAACACTCTTTCTCCAGTATCTTCACGAAATATTATCAAAACTTTACACAAATTCGCGGGAGACCGTCTTCTGGCAGCAAGAGAAAAAGAGCGGGAAGACAGCCTGCTTGATCCTGACGAACTATATAAATGGTCTGTGTTACATTAACCCCCGCGCTAAGGCCTGTTCACACCGGGACGAATTTCGCGCACGTTATTTGCCGACGTTTAACGCCTCGTGTCTAAACAAAGGGCGCCAATGTGAGTGTGCACACCAATGCGTCATTAAAAAAAAAAACACCTCGGGTTCGTTTTTTTCGTTTGACAAGCCGCGTCAAAAACTATCCGACCAATGAGATTGGCGCTTCTGAAGTTACAGTAAAACACAAAAAACGGTTTTGCCGAGAACACACATACGTAACAGAGAAGAAGATCTACGCCAAGTAGCTACATTCTCTGGTAGCGTCGCCGTCTACACAGACAGGAAAAAAATAAGACGAGGATGAATGAGCTGCTGGTCTCGTTGGCGTTCGAACATAAAGATCTATATGACAAACGTGACTGCGACTACAAACATCTTGATAAAAGAGAACTGATATGGAGTGGTATTGCAGAGCAAATGTGCGCCATCTAATGTCAGGGAATGAATTTGCATGTTCAATCGACCCATCGTCAGCGAAAATCACTTGGGTGTGAGCACAAAAAACGCGCTGAAAACCGCTGACGAATAACGCGCGCGGTGTGTGTACGGGCCTTTAGGTTGTGCCCCGTGCTCCCCTATGTCAAGCCTTTATTTGTTACAATTTTGATAATTATGGTTTACACAGTCAAAATTAGATTATTGTGAAAAGGTTTTCAGCCATAATCAACGAAGTTATAACAAATAAAGGCTTGAAATATCTCACATTGCACTTTTAAGTTGAATTACTGAAATAAACCAACTTTTGCACCAGTCTAGGGGAACATTGAGCCATGCTCTCCATTTAAACACGGTGCCCTCTATATTCGTTTCTGAATTATTATATTTACCAAGTGAAAAGGTTTCATGTCACTCCCCAAGCGATGCACTAAGTGGAAACGACGTCTGATGCCAGGCATTGCGTTGATGAAACCTGGCTGGAGAGTGCCTGTTCTTGGTCTGGTGAGGTTCTTTAAGCGTTCAGAAGCAGCCGGTAGGTCTGTATCGCTGTCTGCATGAGTGCACATGCTTTGGCTTGTCAAAAAAGCCTCTCTCTTCTGCATAAATGAGGTCAGAGCGAGCTTCCCGCAGGCTGACCGACGGCTGCGCTGACATGGCCCAGGTGCTGGAGAAATCACCTGGACAGGACTTGACATGTGATTCCTCCAGGCAGCTGCTCCTTTGGATAACGTGATAAGCTGAAGTTGAATGTAGAAGACATTAGAATCAGCATAAACTAAATTCGCTTAGTCGTTTAAACGTATGCAGGGATATATCTAAACTGGTTTTGCATGAGGAAATTTGACATTGGATATCAAGTGTGACCAAACAGTACCAGTTTTAGTTGTTGTACGCAAGTAAAATAAAATGTACAGTATATTGAGATTTGACGTGTGACATTATGGGCCCGATCATACACCCTGTGCAATGCAGCGCCAGGTACGACACACGTGTTTTTTGCTACTGTAGTTTCAGCCCGACGCAGTTATCATTTTCCAGACCTGCGACACTTTGTTTAAATAGCAAATGCATTTAATGTGCTCAGATCGTTATAATAGGGCTCCAAGTGTGACCAGACAGAACCCAGTAAACACACAGTAACATTGAAATAATGGACACTTGGTGTAAAATTACACGAATTTCAAAACATTATGGGGTAACACTTTACTTGATCATAAGACTGACATTACACCATCATAATCATGCCATGACATGTCTACCCTATCTCACGACCAATTCGTACGATTGATTCAAAAGTGGCTAATTCGTACTAATTCATACGACCTCACTTGCACGAATTTGTACGATTTGTCTAAACCCACGCGACGGTTATGTTTAGGGGCGGGGTCAGGGGTAGGTCATTCGTACGAATTCAGACAAATTGGCTAATTCGTAAAATATGTACGATTTAGCAAAATCGTACTAATTGGTACGAGCGAGGTTGTATGAATTGTTACGAATTAGCCACCTCGTAAAATTCGTACGAATTCCCGTGAGATCGGGTTGGACATGTTTATGACAACTGTCTTTAAGTGTCATTCGGTCGATTATGACATTTTGAATGCAAATATGACATAGCTTGAAATGTCTTTATTATGACAACTTGACATAAACCAATACACCATAACCTGTTAATGTCTTTGTCATGACAACTTGCCATTACCAAGACAACATAAATTGTCATAAATATGTCATAAACATGACATAGCAGATTAATAAAGCACTTCGCATTATGGGTTAGCATTACATTAAACTGTCATGTGGTTGGCTTTGACATTGGCTGTCATGAGGCCATTATAACTGTCATGAATATTTTTCGTGACCTCAACTACAGTGGTACTAACTGAATTTGTCATTAAAATGGTATAATGGCCTCATGACAATGTCAAAACCAACCACATGACAGTTGAATGTAATGCTAACCCATAAAGCTTAGTAGTTTCTTAAGTTTGATCATTAATGTTCTATGTCATGTTTATGACAGGTTGTGTTGTCTTAGTAATGTCAAGTTGTCTTTACAAAGACACTGACAGGTTATGATGTATTGGTGTCTGTCAAGTTGTCATAACACAAGTTGTCATAAGACATCTCATACAATGTCATATTTGCATTAAAAATGTTATAACTGAGCGAATGACACTTGTCATAAACATGCATAAAACCTCCTTCATGTGTCCTGTCATGATTATGAAGTGTCATGTCAGTCTTATGCACACCCCTTCAAGTAAAGTGTTACCCATTATGGTAACCTTTTTGCAATGGACTTTAATATGTTAACACATAAGTCACAGGTAACTAACAATGAACAATATTTATACAGCATTTATTAGTGAATGTTCATTTCAGTATTTACTAATATTAAAGTCAAAAGATGTAATAAATCAAAGCAAATGTATTTTTATGAACTTATAGTAAAAATGAATTAATGCTGTTAAAATACATTGTTAGATTATGTTGATTTACAAATGAAAACTTATTGTGAAGAATTACCAATGTATTAATGCTGCGGTATTTTATTTTCTATTAAAAGTTTAATTGTTTTATGTCTTACGGTTTTTAAATATATTTATCCATGAGTGGACATTTTTTTTTAGCCATTTGCTTAAAATATTTCTGTAAATAGTGGAATTGACGTCTGAAAAAATGTTATATTTCCAAATGGTACCAAATTAAATGAATGACCCATTTATTATAATATCGTTAGTTGCATTTAGCATGGTTTTCTCTTTCATGACCATCTCAGAACAGACCTGCGACTCATTTTTTTGGGTCACGACTCAATTTGATCCAAAACGACTTAGATAATATTAAAGATTCACATGTTATCAGTTCATGAATTCCATGGGAATCGAGTCCATGACCTTGGTGTGGCTAACATCATGCTGGACTGTTTTCATTACAGGAATGCTTAGGGCCAGGCTCTATTTTTGGAGTAGAAACATCAAACATAATATAATGAAACAGCAAAATGTTACAACAGTATTTGCGGTGCAGCACTATATTAATATTCCTAAAGATTAGAGTTTGCTCTAAAACGTATTTAACTTAAAGTATTAAACATGGCAAATAAGTCAGCTTACAGACTCACTAATGCAATTTACATTTTGCTATACTTTGTTTTTGTGTGTGTGGATAATTTCAGACTTATAAATGCACTGTAAAAAATATTTTCAAAATTTGTTATCACAACATTTTTCTTTTGTCAAATCAACTTTATAATAATTTATTTTAGTTGAGATAAATTATTATTTTGAGTTTCTGATGATTGAATTAATCTCCTTCATTGTATTAACTCACTTTTTCTAGTTCAATCAACTTAAAATTTTAAGGCAACCCAGGTTACTTACTTTTTAAGTTAAACCAACAATATTTGTTTTACAGTGTAGTAATCACAACATTTTTTCTTTTGTCAAATCAACTTAAATAATTTATTTAGCTCAGATAACATAACATTTTGAGTTTCTGATAATTAAATTAATCTCCTTCATTGTATTAACTCACTTTTTTCAGTTCAATGAACTTAAAATTTTAAGGCAACCAGGTTACTTACTTTTTTAAGTTAAACCAACAATATTTTTTTACAGTGTATGGCTCTGGATTAAACCTGCATTAGCTCAAACTTTAACACTCAAATTATTTTTTGAAAAAATAGTATTTTATTCGACTGAAAGTCACAAAGTGCAAAACAATGCAGGTGCAATTTAAAATATTTAAACTAATCTAGAGCGGTCATTACTATCCGATTATAGAGTAATCATTTGATTATTTTGACGAGTAATTGGATATTTTTTGTGGTAATAAAAGTGAACAATAGTCTTTAAAACAACTTAAAATACAAGGTAATACTTTACAATAAGGTTCATTTCTTAACATTAGTTAATGCATTAATTAACATGAACTAACCCTGAACAATGCATTATTTGTTCATCTTTATTAATATTAGCTAATATAAATACAGTCATTCATTTCATGTTAGTTCACAGTAATGTTAAGAAATACAATATGAGATTTTAATGATGCATGATCAACATTAACTAAGATTAATAAATACGGTAACACATTTATTAATCATTCTTAGTTCATGTTAACTGAAGTTTTTAACTAATGAAACCTTATTGTAAAGTGTTCCCAAATATAGTAACAATGAGACAATATTGGGTTCAAATACAGTCTCAAAAGCAAGTGATAACAGTATTGAACAACACTTAAAATACACAATGTAATACATCAGTATAAACAATTAACTTATTTATAACAGATTTATAAGATTTCTAAATGATTTAGGTTACAAATCTGGTAAAATGGCGCACGTTGCGTTCCCAGATGAGCATTATAAGCAACCCAAACTCACAGCATATGCAGAGATATGAGCTGCTGAGACGCTCCATGCAAGTTAATTAAAACAGTGCAACACTTCCCTATGAAACACGAAGCATGTCAGATATGAATGTGCTTTCCCAAAATGCACATTTTTGGAAACCCAAACAAACAGCACCTGAAGAGACTGAGTTTGTGTGGATCTTTATTTACTGTGAACGGAGCCGCTCTGAGACACAGGAAGAAACACTTAACCTAAACGCATGTGTCACATTTCCACGTGGTCACCATCCTCTGCACTACATTTCCCATCACCCTCCTTGGCTTCCAGCTGCACATCATTCACAATCACTCACACCTGCTCCTCATCACTGCCACTATACACTCACCTAAAGGATCATTAGGAACACCTGTTCAATTTCTCATTAATGCAATTATCTAAACCAACCAATCACATGGCAGTTGCTTCAGTGCATTTAGGGGTGTGGTCCTGTCAAGACAATCTCCTGAACTCCAAACTGAATGTCAGAATGGGAAAGAAAGGTGATTTAAGCCATTTTGAGCATGGCATGGTTGTTGGTGTCTGAGTATTTCACAATCTGCTCAGTTACTGGGATTTTCACACACAACCATTTCTAGGGTTTACAAAGAATGGTGTGAAAAGGGAAAAAACATCCAGTATGCGGCAGTCCTGTGGGCGAAAATGCCTTGTTGATGCGAGAGGTCAGAGGAGAATGGGCCGACTGATTCAAGCTGATAGAAGAGCAACTTTGACTGAAATAACCACTCGTTACAACCGAGGTATGCAGCAAAGCATTTGTGAAGCCACAACACGCACAACCTTGAGGCGGATGGGCTACAACAGCAGAAGACCCCACCGGGTACCACTCATCTCCACTACAAATAGGAAAACGAGGCTACAATTTGCAAGAGCTCACCAAAATTGGACAGTTGAAGACTGGAAAAATGTTGCCTGGTCTGATGAGTCTCGATTTCTGTTGAGACATTCAGATGGTAGAGTCAGAATTTGGCGTAAACAGAATGAGAACATGGATCCATCATGCCTTGTTAGCACTGTGCAGGCTGGTGGTGGTGGTGTAATGATGTGGGGGATGTTTTCTTGGCACACTTTAGGCCCCTTAGTGCCAATTGGGCATCGTTTAAATGTCACGGCCTACCTGTGCATTGTTTCTGACCATGTCCATCCCTTTATGGCCACCATAAAGGTTCAATGTTATTTATAGTTATCAGAAAGCCTAAAGTGGGGTATCAAAATAAAGTGTAGGTCTCTGTAAAGTGATCTACGACAATCACTGGGATATATTTTGAAAGGTGTGTAGGTTAGGGGAAGAAAACAAAGGTGTTATATTAGTATTTGCACATCTTTCAAAAGTTTCAAAACTGTTTGTCAGTGTAAGACAAAACACTACAATCCTGCTGGTGCAACATGAGCCTTGAAGAACTGAGTGCTAACACTCTAACAGGGTTCATCAATGGCACATGGACGTCCCAGCTGAGACCTCCAGCAGAAACATGACACGTCCATTTACACGTCCTTGAGAAGCATTCCCAAAACACACTCGGTGTAGGCTTTGATGTCACTCCGAACCCTCAAAGGTTCGACAGCAAATGTTGAATGTCGGGTGAGGCCGAATGAAAGTGACTTTAAAAAGAGGGCAAACTTTGGTAGAATTTCACAATTAGTTTCGTTAATTTGTCTTGTTTTAAATGACAGTATCTTCCAGTCCCCTAATCTGATGGTCAAGTTTCTCCCAGTATTTACTAAACATAAAAAATACTCACATTTTTATTTGCAGTGCCATAATACAAAAGCGTATTGCTTTCACTTGAGGAAACAAAATCTACTCTGTTTTCTGAATTAACAAGTTAAATTATCTCAGAATTACGAGATCATTTTTCATGGAAAAACGTTTTTGCTCCGCTTTTATGAATTAACGAGTTAATTATCTCAGAATTATGAGATAATTTTGCATGGAAAAAAAGTTTTTGCTCTGTTTTTTCTGAATTAACGAGTTAATTATCTCAGAATTATGGGATGATTTTTCATGGAAAAATGTTTTTGCTCTGTATTTCTGAATTAACGAGTTAATTATCTCTGAATTATGAGATAATTTTTCATTGAAAAAAGTTTTGCTCTGTTTTTCTGAATTAACAAGTTAATTATCTCAGAATTATGAGAGAATTTTTCATTGAAAAAAGTTTTGCTCTGTTTTTCTGAATTAACGAGTTCATTATCTCAGAATTATGAGATAATTGTTCATGGAAAAAGTTTTGCTCTGTTTTTCTGAATTAACGAGTTAATTATCTCAGAATTACAAGATCATTTTTCATGAAAAAAAGGTTTTGCTCTGTTTTTCTGAATTAACGAGTTAATTATCTCAGAATTACGAGATCATTTTTCATGAAAAAAAGGTTTTGCTCTGTTTTTCTGAATTAACGAGTTAATTATCTCAGAATTATGAGATAATTTTTAATTGAAAAAAGTTTTGCTCTGTTTTTCTGAATTAACGAGTTCATTATCTCAGAATTATGAGATAATTTTTCATGGAAAAAGTTTTGCTCTGTTTTTCTGAATTAACGAGTTAATTATCTCAGAATTAAAAGATCATTTTTCATGAAAAAAAGGTTTTGCTCTGTTTTTCTGAATTAACGAGTTAATTATCTCAGAATTACGAGATCATTTTTCATGAAAAAAAAGGTTTTGCTCTGTTTTTCTGAATTAAAAAGTTAATTATCTCAGAATTATGAGATATTTTTCATTGACAAAAGTTTTGCTCTGTTTTTCTGAATTAACGAGTTAATTATCTCAGAATTACAAGATCATTTTCATGAAAAAAGTTTTGCTCTGTTTTTCTGAATGAATGAGTTAATTATCTCAGAATTATGAGATAATTTTTAATTGAAAAAAGTTTTGCTCTGTTTTTCTGAATTAACGAGTTAATTATCTCAGAATTACGAGATAATCTTTCACGGTAAAAAGTTTTTGCTCTGTTTTTCTGAGTTAATGACTTGATTATCTCAAAAACTTTTTTTCCATGCAAAATGATCTTGTAATTCTGAGATAATTAATTCAGAAAAACAGAGTAGATTTTTTTCTTCAAGTGAATGCAATACACTTCTGTACAATAAAAATAAGTTATAAATATTTTTTTTCTGACGCTCCTGCAAATATCACTGCTACTATTCCTGCATTCCTGTAGCTGACATTAGAGGCTTGCAATGCTAAGGTCATACGTTACATTCCCAGGGAATATGAAGACGGATAAACATCTATACCTTGAATGCAATGTAATTCACATAAAAGCACCTGCAAGTTGAATAAAAGCATGTCTTTCGCTTCTTCTAGTCCCTTTGCAGATGTCAGTTTACATCACTGGTTCATATTTTCATATTATCTCTCACTTCAAATCAGAACGGTTGTCAACTTGTCAGAGAAACAGAGGCAGTCGGAAAGCATTATATGACAGCATTGTTAAACAGAATGATGACCAACATAATGTAGTATTGATTAAATATATAGTCTATCACTTTCAGAACAAAAGTCTTTACAAAGCTTCTTAAACAATTTGCTGTGTGAAGATTGATTTGAAGAAACGAAGATGAAAAATACATTAGTAAGACAACACTGATCAAGAAAGAGGTGTCTAAACATATTGGACATGACACTGAAAACTTCAGTACATCGAAATCACACTTTAAAACATGTCAATAATACATTCTAGAGTGTTAGTCAATCATTGTTGATAAATCATTGATGTCATATCGAAAAGAGATGTCACACACACACACACACGCACACACTGGGTTTCATATTTTTTTTATTTTTGTATTCTACAAACTGTGTATTGGATCCCTGAACCCTATCCATCACAGAAAACGGTCTGCATTTTTAAAAGCATCACTTTTGCCGTGAGCAAAGAGATGCAAGAGATTTATAAACTCTTTTCCTCTTGAGGGCCAAAAAAAATGTCGGTAACGCTTCCTTTTACAGTCCAGTTACCCATGTAAATACTATGTACTTATTTTAGTAACTACAATTACTGGATAATAACTAGTACTAACACTGAACCTACCCCTGTTCCATGTACTTACCTTATATTAGCCAGTACTTTCTAGGTAAGTACACTGTAAGTACTGTACTGTAAAAGGAAGCGTAACCAAAATGTCTCCAGGACAAGGATTTCGGGTATTGCCATCTTTTGTTAACCTGGCCCTAGCCAGATGAATTTCGCTCCGCCTAGCTCCACTCATCCATCTGGAACCGATCCATTGAAATGGCGTTTCAGAAGGCTGGGCCTTATCAGAAATCCTTGCATATGATTGGATAAGCCACTTGTCTGTCATCTTTATCGACGTGCTATTTTAACCACTCACATCGAAGCCAACCCGTGACGCTGATGAGAGCGACGCAGGAAAAAACATCAAATTCCATTACAAGATCATTTTTCATGGAAAAAGTTTTTGCTCTGTTTTTCTGAATAATCGAGTTAATTATCTCAGAATTATGAGAGAATATTTTATGGAAAAAAATTGCTCTGTTTTTCTGAATTAACAAGTTAATTATCTCAGAATTACAAGATCATTTTTCATGGAAAAAGTTTTTGCTCTGTTTTTCTGAATTAACGAGTTAATTATCTCAGAATTATGAGCTAATTTTTCATTGAAAAAAGTTTTGCTCTGTTTTTCTGAATTAACGAGTTAATTATCTCAGAACTACAAGATAATTTTTCATGACAAAAAGGTTTTGCTCTGTTTTTCTGAATTAACAAGTTAATTGTCTCAGAATTACAAGATAATCTTTCATCTTAAAAAGTTTTTGCTCTGTTTTTCTTAGTTAACGACTTGATTATCTCAAAAACTTTTTTCCATGCAAAATGATCTTGTAATTCTGAGATAATTAACTCGTTAATTCAGAAAAACGGAGCGAAAAAATGTCCATGAAAAATTATCTCGTAATTTTGACATAATTAACTCATTAATTCAGAAAAACAGAGTAGATTTTTTTCTTCAAGTGAATGCAATACACTTCTGTACAATAAAAATAAGTTATAAATATTTTTTTTCTGACGCCACCATCAAAACATCGTTTCCACCAACAAAAGCCTTCAGAGCCGTTCTCTGATGTTCTTTTAATGAAACAATATTAGGTAGATTGGACAACACGGATGAAATAGCAGCATCAATGTTAACGCTTGCTTCCTCGATGCGAGCCGCCATTGTTGTCTGAATCAAAACAGTCTCACGGTCGCTTCTCCACTACGTCACATCTATGAAACTCCCGCCCTGCGTCCTGATTGGCTAAGCCATAAAGTTGGTTGGAGAAATCACTCTCAATGGAAGAGGTTCCAGATGGATGTGAGTGAAGCTAGGCGGAACGACATTCATCTGGCTAGGGCCAGGTTAATCTTTTGTCCCCGTAAAGTAGGGTTTCCCTGAAAAAACTAACACAGTCTCATCCCAAAAAGTCATATGACTGACGTCTTGGGACGTATTTTGACCATACGTCAATATCCGCCTTTTTAGGGCCCCCTTAAACGTCGGTAGATGGCGATCCCGGGCCGTCGTACAACTGACGCTTTACCTTTAACGTCAGTTAGGTGACGGGTTAGGTTTAGGTCTGGGATTGAGTTAGGATCCCATAACCTCATCTACCGACGTTTAAGGGGGCCCTAAAAAGGCGAATATTGACGTATGGTCAAAAGACGTCCCAAAACGTCAGTTATATGACGTCTTGGGATGAGACCGGGTTGGAAACACAGTCTATGGGAACTTTGAAATGGTATTTTTCACCTACTAAACGAGTAGCACATCTCTCCTCAACAAGCTGCATGATTTGAGGAAGGATTGTTTGAACTAAGAATGCTTTTTGAATTCCAGCTGAATTCCATAAACCTTTATTTGCTTCCTGTTTTCGGTCGAAGCCCACAGTAGTCGATTGTCGAGTTCACGAGTGCGATCATTGGTGAATATCATCTCAAACCCAAAACTGTGTGGTGTTCTGAGAATATCAGCTCAAATGGGTAGTTCATCCGAATCAGATGTTGAACACACGGAGGAGGTTTGAGATGATATTCTCCAATGATCGCGCACGTGAGTTCGACAATCGACTACTGTGGGCTTCGACCGAAAACAGGAAGCAAATAGAGGTAAGTGAGCTGGCTGAATTAACATCATTTTTATTAATATCTTTCACGTCTACTGCAGTCGGATTGACCGTGGTCACTCTTAATAACACCACTCATCTGGCTGTGCACTCGTAATAACAAATCAAGGATGTTAAGAGGCTAAAAGCAGGTTTAGAACATGCCCCATTGAAGTCAACAGGGTGCGAATTTTAAAAAGAGGATAACATGGTGTAGGAAACACCGATTTTTGTCGTTTTTGTCTGTACCGACAGCACTCCAAATGTACAAAAAAATGAGCTCAATGTTAAAATTGACCGGTGTTCTCCTTTAAATAGATCGCTTAGCATATAACACTGGGATAGAAGAAAGCACTTTAACATAACATCTCTGTCACTACTTTATAAAGATGATACAATTATCTCTGTGTTAAAACAGTGAATATATTTACCTAAATAACAAACGTAAATAATAAAATGGTTAGGAAATTGTCTTTGTGAATTATTATTACAGATTTGAAATCAGAAATGCATTTGGTGCCGCATAAACATTTTGATTTCAAGAATTTCAGAAGTGGTAACATGAATAAATCATCTCATAATTGGTCTTTTAAGGGAATGAAGTGACAACGTTTCAACAATAGATTTTTAACATTATGAGATTGAAGTAGCAATATTTTTGAGAATAAACATTTAAAGTAGTTCACTTTTAAAAAAACAAACAAACAAAAAAAAACTTTTGCTGATAATTTACTCACCCCCATGTCATCCAAGATGTCCATGTCTTTCTTTCTTCAGTCGAAAAATTTTTTAAGGTTTTTGATGAAAACATTCCAGGATTTTTCTCCATATAATGGACTTCAATGGGAACCAAACGGTTCAAGGTCCAAAAGACAGTTTCAGTGCAAACTGCAAACTGTTCAAAGGGCTTTAAACGATTCCAGACGATGAATAAGGGTCTTATCAAGCGAAACGATCGCTCATTTAATTAATAAATAACAAAGTTTAAGTTTTATAAGCTCAAATGCTCGCCTTGCTCTGTTCTGTGATGCGCGTTCGTGACTCTCCTGTTCAAACTCGTTCATCAAAATGAACAAATCTTTTTTCGTGTCATTTTGTTGATTCAACGAACTAAATGAATAAATTGACTCGCAAAAAGATTTGTTCATTTTGATGAGCGAGTTTGAACAGGAGAGTCACAAACGCTCATCACAAAACAGAGCAAGGCGAGCATTTGAGCTTATAAAACTTAAACTTTGTTATTATTTTTTTTTAAATGAGTGATCGTTTCGCTTGAAGTTGATAAGGCCCTTATTCGTCATCTGAAATCGTTTAAAGCCCTTTGAACAGTTTGTAGTTTGCACTGAAACTGTCTTTTGGACCTTGAACCGTTTGGTTCCCATTGAAGTCCATTACTCTACCACTACTCTAGTCATAACTCTGCACTCTGAACATTTTTAACTTTTAATACACTTTCAACATTTTTTTTTTCAACCCAGCCACTCAATTTTAACATTTGCATATCTGTCTGTCTAGTTTTAACTTATAGATAAAATAATATTCTTTATTTCTAACTATTGCACACTGACTGCATTACTATTGCACACGTAAAAATTTTATAAGCATAATTTAATCATAACTTAAAAGTAACTTATTTATAATTCCTGCTATAACTTTATTGTATTGTATTTATTTTATTTTTGTATTTTTATTTTCTACTTCAATTGAGCACAGAAGTACAGTACGTCACAAAAACATTTCACTGCGCATCTTGCATGAGTAAGTGACAAATAAAATCTTTTGAACCTTTATATAGAGAAAAATCCTGGATTGTTTTCATCAGAAACCTTAATTTCTTTTCCACTGAAGAAAGAAAGACATGGACATCTTGGATGAAGTGGAAGTGCCAAAACTTGTTTACCGCAATCTGATAATAACGGCTAAATATAAACGCATCGCTTGTGTTGTGTTGACGCATGACGTGTACATCAGGGCTTAGACCGATACAGTGAGGTTTGGGTCACCGGTGAACCTTTTATTACAAAATATATTAAAAAAGGGCAATAAAGTGTCCATGGGAGAAGTGATCATATTACGGGGGTAGTGGTGTTCTCATCACATTGGGAAGTGAAGCATGTGTTGCGCAGAGAAGCTGTAGATTGTTTTACCAGGTCGTCTCTGTTGTGACCTGACTACATTACATCTCGCCTGGACCCTGGGCACCTTGAGCGTGTATGTGGTCCTGAGAGAGACGGAGGTGGTAATAACTTCAGCTGCACCTCATCACACGCCGCCCACAGCAATCTGTATTGACTCTTAGCTAACTGCTCCTGCAGAGAGTGCGGGCTTTGAGACGACAAATGGAGTGCCGTGGCGACGATGATACGAGGGGAGGGGAGGAAGATCTTCAATCACAGACTAATAAAGCCCTTGCAGGTGCCGCACAGTAAACACAGGTGCTGTAAGAGATGTTAATAGTTTGGCTAACTTCCACCAGACTTATGAGTATACTGAGAAGTTCCTACTTGTGCTTTCAAGTCATTTAGGTAATTCAAGGTTGAACAGGGGAGTCGGTGATTGGTTATAACACTGTTTATTTTGGTTTTGAGTGGTTCCCATTTGTTTTTGTGTGCAAATCGATGAGCCGAGCTATAATATATAGCTATATAGCTATAATGCACACACAAAAAATGCATATTTTTAGCCATTACCAGTCTGGAGAGGTGTGAATGTGTGCATGGGGAGACTGAGACTGAATGGGGCTCGTTTGCACCACAAAACAATAAAGACAATATACTGAATAGATGACTTAGAAGATGACTAAACATCAGTTTGCATTTTAGAGTCTAATCAAAATAAAGTAATTTGACATGATCTTGCAAAACATGAAACTAAATGCAGATTTTTCAACCCGATCTCACGACCAAGTCGTACGAATTCGACGAATGATTAAAAAGTGGCTAATTCGTAACAATTTATACGACCTCACTCGTACGAATTAATACGATTTTGCTAAATCGTACATATTTTACGAATTGGCCAATTCGTATGAATTCGTACGAATGACCTACCCCTTACCCCGCCCCTAAACCTAACCATCACGTGGGTTTAGACAAATCGTACGAATTAGTACGAGTGAGGTCGTACGAATTAGTACGAATTAGCCACTTTTTAATCATGCGTCGAATTCGTACGAATTGGTCGTGAGATAGTGTTGGATTTTTAGACTTATCATTTTCAGATTTTAAATAAAGCGCCAACTTCAATTTAATTTTCATGAGGATGTTTCATAAAAATACATTTCTAATAACTTTATAAAACTTTGAAGCTGTTTAAAAATGTTTTTCATTATGACAATAATTTAATTCTACATTTACAATAAACTACCAGGGGTCAGCTTTCAAATGAGATCATACTTGTGATTTTAGTGCAAAGGGTTCATGTCATTTCTGGTGATTTTTCAAAAGTGGGATTGAAGCTTAAAGGGTTAGTTCACCCAAAAATGAAAATTCTGTCAGTATTTACTCGCCCTCATGTTGTTTCAACCCCGTAAGACCTTCGTTCATCTTCGGAACACAAATTAAGATATTTAAGATATTAAGATCGCTCCTGCATACAATCCATAGGCTTCTTGAGGGACTGGCTCTTGCTGTCCTCGAAAAGTCATTAAAGACATCGTTAAAATAGTCCAAGTGACTACAGGGGCTCAATCTTAAGTTTATCAAACGACGAGAACACTTTTGTGCGCAAAAAAACAACAAAAATAACGACTTTATTTCAACTATTCGTTTATTTCTCCCTCTGCGCGAGTCAGGTTACTAGTTTAATAGCGTAAGCTTCTGTTATTGTACGTCACACGCATCACACACACATGACCAGCGTCGGCCAATAGTGAGCCTACGTGTGACGTAGCTCTACGCAATCACACTACGTTAACTGACTTATAGGCTCATGGAGAAGGAAGTGAATAGTTGAAATAAAGTCGTTATTTTTGTTGTTTTTTGCGCACAAAAGTGTTCTTGTCGTTTGATAAAGTTAAGATTGAGCCACTGTAGTCACTTGGACTATTTTAACGATGTCTTTAATGACTTTTCGGGGACAGCAAGAGCCAGTCCCTCAAGAAGCCTATGGACTGTATGCAGGAGCGATCTTAATATCTTAAATATCTTAATTTGTGTTCCGAAGATGAACGAAGGTCTTACGGGGTTGGAACAACATGAGGGTGAGTAAATACTGACAGAATTTTCATTTTTGGGTGAACTAACCCTTTAAGATGTTAATAGCTAATACATTATTATTTTTTGCAACAAAATGAAGAACAAAAGACTTACTTTTGGTGTGTAACCAATTGCGGCCAAATCCAAGACCAAGAGTGTGACAATATGGTCTTGGGCTTGGGCCAAGAGTCTAGTCTCGAGTGCTACAACACTGCTTTCATGATAATGGTGTTTTCCAAATTTCGTTGTGTTGCTCAAAGGAAAATAACAGAGGGCAGATTTGGCATATATTTGGCTCTATTAAGCACTTTACTCATTTTTAATACCTCTTGAATGTTTCTTAGGCGATGACATTGAAAATGTAGAACAAGGGCCTCTAGGCTCAAAGTCTCTCCAGTCAGCCAGCAAAGGCACACAAAAGATCAATCATTCTGAATTAACGTTATCTCTCCTGCTGGAAGCATAGAGTAGAAATAGAAAGGAAAAGAGCAGTGTGATTCACTCACTGTTGCCCCTGGACACATACCTATAGTCACCCTGCATCTCTCTGCTTCGCTTTATCTGTGTATTTTAGCCATTTATTTCCTTTTTGTATTGATTCCTTTTTGAGCTGGTTTTCTTCCATCCTAGAATGCCACTACTAAATGTCTTTGTTCTGTGCAGCTAAAGGACAGATGTGGCATATGGGGCGCATCAAAGTTGTTCAAAGTCTCATTGCATCACAAGGAGTGCATTCTGTGTTAGGGATGTGAAAACGGTATATTCAGTGTTTTCTGAATGACCAGTCTTTAGGTACCCCTGTATAGTTACAGAGGTTTATAGGCACCAGATAGCTATTAGGCTCATTTCTCAAGGGTGCTGACACAGGCCCGATTCTTGCATTCAAAGACAGATGTTCCCATAACAAAATGGAGCAGAAATCAGGGGTATCGCAACTATTTAAACTTCACACACAACAACTAAAAAAAAACCAACATAAAACAGCAAGGCACAGCAAAACATCCAAACAGATTCCTCTGATTCGAAATCACTGTAAAATGAATTACTAACTTTAACAAATATTATACTCACATCCAATTTTACCTATAAAGTAGTGAAACAATATAGCAGATCTCAACAAACTATCCAACCTAGGCTCATTGGAAAAATGCGCCACTAACTTGATTTTTACAACACTAAACAAAACAAACAATTCACTGCAGTTTCCATCTGAAATCAACTAAATGCAAAAATGCTGGTGCTCACTTGCCAACCACAATGTTTCAGGACACGCATTTGCGTCCATTCAGACTCCGATGACGAATTCGTCCTGCCGTCTCTTGCTGCACGGCGCAGTGCGCGAATACAGTGCCTCGACTCTTTATGGGCACAGGGCAGTGTTGTAGTCGAGACCACCTCACTCGAGTCCGAGTCGACACCGAGACCAGAGAGAGTCAAGACCGAGTCCATAGAGAGTCGAGTCCGAGACCAGAGACGGTCGAGTCCGAGTCGAGACCGAGACCAGTGAGGGTTGATTACCTAATTTACTTTTATTTACTTAGAGAAATCCTTTTTTTTTTTTTTTTTACTGAATTTACTTAGAGTTTAAAAAATATGATCAGTTTAGGGAAAAAAGGCCACATAGGTGGTGTTAAAAGTAATTTTATTACAATTTGTCATGCGCAGTTGCGCACTAGAAAATCACCAATCACTGGGCGTGTCAATCAATTTAAAGAAATATTTTATTCACATACATTAATAATCATGAAAAAGATTTTTAATTGAACTCGAGTGGACTCGGGAATAATTCCGAGTCCTAAAAAAAAAAAATGTTCGAGTACGAGTCAATTCCGAGTCCAAATGGACACGAGTCCATGACAAGACCAAGACCATTAAAATATGGTCTCGAGACCGAGACGAGTCCGAGTCTCGAGTACTACAACACTGGCACAGGGGTCTTCGGAGAACATGATCAGCACTCTCGGGCAGCTGGTAAACTCATTAGCCAAGGTGTGTCCAGAGAGGATCTGCTTCTTCTGGCCCAAAACACCCTGGGCAATCGTCAGGTCAGCCAAAACAAGCACCTATTCACCTATTCACCTATTCCAGCTAAAAGAACCACACTGCATGCATGGGCACCATCTCTTCAGGATATCTCCGCTGAAGCGAATTCACAACTCATTCGACAAGTTCAAAGCCTTTCCCAAACAGTTAAAGTTTTTGAATCGAAGATGGCGAATTTCGAACATTACTTCTTCAATTCTAACACCAGTTCAAATTCAGTTACAAACTTTCAGCAAGTCCTCACTTTCGTCCTCCTGCTATCGGATTAGGCGATCCCTCAAGTGTGCCTTCGACGACTTCTACTCAGCCAGCTTGTCAACTCACGGCTAAGACTCCATTCCAGGATTTTCCTGCTCCACTCGCAACTCCAGATTTTAATTCAGTCTTTCGGTAGGAGCTGGTTTCACCAGCCGCTGTCATGTTGTCTCCCCACAAGAGCTAACATCATCCAAGGTAAGGACATTAACTTGTCTTCATTACTGCTTCCTTCACCAGCTGCTGACAGGAAAATGGTTGACTGTGGTTTCAGTCCATCTGAAAACTTCACATCCCAGATTACACCGTAATCTTTCATTTGACGAATTCGTAATTGCTTTTAGCATTTTCAGAGACATTCTGTGCAAAGTTTTTCCAGACGGAAGGGAACAGCTAGAACTATATTTGCTATGACCTTTCGCTAGCGAAGTTAAGTCTGGTGCTAATTGTAGCTCTAATCCACCTGTCGGGCAGGAGCTATATCCATTTCACAATTTATTTTGCTTCAAGAATTCACAATATTTGGTTTGTTTTCTAGAAAGGCTTCAGATATTGGGTGGATAGTGGGCTTGAAGTGGAGTTGATGGCAAGCCATAATGCCTGAATAAAGGCTATAATGGCTGAATGAAGGCTATAATGGCCGGTCAGAAGTGTGAAAGGGTCGTTGATCGAGGACCATAAGGCAAGAATTGAGTAGTTCTCATGGCCATACATTGTTCAAGTAAGTGTTTACAGGGCAATAAAATGGCTTATGAAATTATTCCCAAAATGGAGTTTTAGAGATAATAGGGTTTATTCAATGGATGAGAAAATACAATGAAAGTGCAGGTGTCCTCAAACACAAAAATATGGCATTGGTGTATTCAAAAAGAATCACTCGTTCCCTCTGTTAAAATGCATCATTAATGCAGCTCTGATGTCAGCCCCTTCTGTATTCGCATGTTCAGGTAATGTCTGAACAGGAGGCTTATTTTATTTAGAGTGCTGTCTGGGTGCTCTTCAGTGAAATTATCACCATGTTCCTCACAATGTTATGGAGCACACAGCAGGTCAGTGCAATCCTCTTGCTCAGCTCCAGCTTGCAGTCATTTCCTTTTAGGAATCACCTCCATCTTCCTTTTAATCTCCACAACCGATCGTGCACTGCTCAGCCTGTAATTGTAGGTGTGATGTTCAGGGGTCAGTCTGCCAGAGTCGGAAAGGGGCTTCATGAGCCAATTCTCATGGGGTATGCCGGATCACCGATTAGGTAACGTCCAACATCACAGCCAGAGAGGGTCACTTTGTTTTGCCCTAGTAATTCCCCGTCACATTGGGCCTCCCACAAATGTGACTGTCATAGCACTCTGGCGTCATGCATGCTCCCTGAATTGCCAACACAAACATCCCAAAAAAGACCTTTGCCATCCACAACTGCTTGCAGAATAATAGAATGCCAGCCTTTACGATTAAAGTAGTCTCGTGTATAGTCTTCTGGTGCAATTATTGGAATATGGCTGCCATCGATTGCACCCACACACTGTGGAACTCTCCAGCGATTATTAAAGAAAGTGGCCAACAACTTTTCAGCATCAGGAAATCGTATGTGGACGGGAAGGAGCACCTTTGATGACTGTGTTGCAGAATTCCTGAACACAGTACTGAGGTCTACCCCAAAAAGATGACTGAATACCATGGCCAGGTAATGTCTGAACAGGAGGCTCAATGTTTAGAGTCCTGTCTGCGTGCTCTTCCGTGAAATTATCACCATGTTCCTCACAAATGTTATGGAGCACACAGCAGGTCAGTGCAATCCTCTTGCTCAGCTCCAGCTTGCAGTCATTTCTTTTTAGGAGGCACCTCCATCTTCCTTTTAATCTCCCAAAAGGCATCTCCACAACCGAGGTGGCCAGTTTCCAGATGGCAATTGCCACACGCTTTCAGATTGGGACACACAAACGGTAGTTTGTGTTCCTTCTCCCCATGGCATGCTCGAGCTGACTGCAGATGTACTCAAACGATTCTGCAAAGCCATGAACATCAATAGCAAAGCTACGTCCGCCATTGTTGATGGTGTGTTTGGGTTTGGCGCCACCGCGTTAACGTTGCTGGGAAAGATGAGACGTACACAGTGACGTAAGACCTAGCCTTGTGCTGGCTCTTTAGCCTGTGGAAAAGCAAACCGGTTGTTTGGAGGCTCATCAGTCGAACCAACTCCCAACCGACATTAGCTCTAGCTCTGAACCAGCACCTGGTTCTTGTTGGTGGAAAAGGGGTATATGCGGACGATCATGGCCTTGTGGTTCATCATGGCCTCATGAATATGTGGTCTATCATGACCTTGCGCGTACAATGACTTTTCTATGCGGCCCATCATGGTTTTGTGGGCCATCGTGGCCTTGTCTCTGTGCGGCCTGATTAGCGATTCAGCATCTTGGCAAATAAAAAAATAAAAAAATCTGCCAGCTGGAGTGCTCATGATCTCCAGCAGTTGGAACTCCTCCCATCTTCTTTGCGGTCATCCTGTTTTCCTAAAACGCAAAGATTTAAGCTCGGCCTGTTGCTCAACTGTACCACCTAACTGTAGCTTGTTAAGAATGTCTGTTAAGGTATTCCTGTCTCTCTTCTGTGTTTCCAGTTATCTCTTCCACTCCAGCCGAGATTCTCTGCAACTTTACTTCACAACCCTCAGTTGGACTTAAGGGTTCAACAGGACAGAGAGTACCCAGCCAGGTATGAGGCCGTAACTATAAATCATCTGTGGAGAGAATTACAATGTGTACTGGAAACAATGGTTTTACAGTGGACACAAGGGAAGGAACCACAGTCAAGCCCCCATGTAAACCAGGCTCTAACAACAGTTTTTAACCCTCAAGTAATAAACTCTTTATTCCCCTGACCATTAGAGTTGAAATTGATAAAGCAGGTACTGTATGTGCACTCTTTTACAGCTAGCCCATGCAACAAACTCTTTCTTTGGATTCAGTTGACAAAAGTCAACTGGCTCTTTGGGTTTGCTGGAAAACCTCAATGCAACTCCCCTCCTAAGGTGGTATCGAACTTAGCATGAACTAACTGTCTGCATCTGCCTATAATATTCATGTAGATAAGAGCTGGCAAGACTCAAGATTTGTGCTTCCTGGACTACTAGAAAACCACAGTTTGGCTGGATGATAACCATGTTTTCAACTGGTAGCTCAAGATTAGGGTATGGTATGGCATGACTAAACCATTGGCAGCAGTAATTTTGAGCCAACCGGATGTGGAAAGCATATCGTCTGCTTCACTTATTAAGTGCTCTTTAAAGAAATGTTCTGTAATTGTACTGACTTGGCTCCTTGTGTCAAGTAAACACGAAACACTCGTTCCTCCAATTTTCAAGAGTCCTTGGGAGTCGAGCCAATAGATTGCCCTCACATCACCTGGCTTACAGTAACCCATTTTCCTGTGGCATGGACGCTGATGCATCCTCCTTGACAGTTTGTTTGCTTCTTCTCACACAGTTTTCAGCTATGTGCCCCACCTCATTACACTTAAAGGGTTAGTTCACCCAAAAATGAAAATTAAGTCATTAATTACTCACCCCCATGCTGTACCAACCCCGTAAGACCTTCGTTCGTCTTCGGAACACAAATGAAGATATGTTTGATTAAATTTGAGAGCTGTATAACTACCACATTGGCTCCTAAGGGACTGCCTCTTGACAGCCCAGAAAGTCAATGAAGAAAATGTTTAAATATCCCAAGTGACTACCGTGGCTCAACTATATGTTTATCAAGCGACGCGAATAATTTTTGTGCGAAAAAACAAACAAAAATAACGAGTTTATTCAACTATTTCTTTTCTTCCTTGTAGGCCAGAAACGAGATTTCCTTAGATTTCCACGACGCATGCGCGAGAATTGCGATCTTTTTCTTCATTGACTTTCTGGGCCGTCAAGAGGCAGTCCCTTAGGCAGCCAATGTGGTAGTTATACAGCTCTCAAATTTAATCAAAAATATCTTCATTTGTGTTCCAAAGACGAACGAAGGTCTTACGGGGTTGGTACAGCATGGGGGTGAGTAATTAATGACTTAATTTTCATTTTTGGGTGAACTAACCCTTTAAAGCAGATCGGCTCTATATACTATAACTTCAAAGAACATTTTTATTCACACGTTAACAAAATGTCAACAATGGAAGACTTGTCCATCAAGCCTTACATGTTCGAGCCAAAGCGAGCGATTTGAAAAAGACGACGACGAACCTGCAGAACAACGTCTTCATATGGATGTATTGCAATGGTATGTAACTGTATTGTGTTATAAGTGAAAGTCGACTATTTCTCTTGTTAAAACAAGCACACTGACAAGATAAATGACTACGTTTTAATCTTACCACTAAAAATCTGTATTGATAATGAAGTCGATCGGCAAACCCTTCTCTATACTGGCGGAGGTTGTTGAAGTGGGAATCCTTGAAGTGCTCGGGTCACTACATCCAACAACCAAACATTTAGACTTGCCCTCTCGTAACTTCTGCATCATTGAGCTTTGACTACAAAATCGGAGAGAGAAATAACAATGGCGGATTGCTCGAAGTGTTGGGCCGGTAGTCAATGTCCTTATTTGTCAGTTCCGCTGCAAATACTGTAACGTAATTGTTCAAAAAACGTCATAGAGAACAGAAAAATCTGAACAGGTTGAAAAATATGACCAAAACAGAATATAAAGATATAAACAAAGCACCTTAAGAGAATAATTGAATCTTTTCTGTACTTATAAACACTCCAACTATACAACAAAATGCATTAAAGGGCTAAAAATTTGTTTTTTGCATGATATGTCTCCTTTAAAGTTGTCAGGCTTATAAAATGGGTAGTGGCAATCTGTAGTCGTGAACAGGTTGGCTGTATGGAAAATTCTCTAGAGAGGCCACCGTTCATCCAAACACCTAATAGACATTTTTTTTGTGTGAGATAGCTTCCTATCGTGAGTTATTCTACTGAGGCCACTGCTTTGTCAAGCTTCAGATAGAACTATAAAGTCAAGCATTGGCTCTATGTACAACTGGATATACAACTATTGTTGTTTTTCCTCTATGTTGTGAACAATTACTTGATCTGTTGGCATGAAATGACACCTGAAAGGCAAGTCCCACTTGTCTGATAGGTGCTGAGAGATGTTGACAAAGACTTCATATTTATTTGGCAAATCAGGAGCTTTTTTTACACAAATTAATCACAAGGCTCTAGATTTTGAATGAAGAGTTAACACATACCTTATGTCAAGTGTCATTAAGCATTTATTTTCATGTTTTTGGGTAAAATTTACTGAAAGTGAGTAGTGGTATGTCCTTAGCTTCGAGCAGTCATAGTTAGATATAACAATAGGAAAGGTAGAGAGTGTTGACTCAGCCGCTTAGAGGTGTTTTCTTTGTGAAGTTGATTTATAGAGGACAATTAGAGGTGGCACACTCTGCAACATATTGGCCAAATGGGCCATATGTGTCAAGCTACAAAAAGCCCACTTAGAGCAAATAATGGCTTGAGGGCCTCTAGATGTCTTTAACTACGAAGAAGTTTCAACACACTATTTTAATAAAGAACTAAGGGCCAGATTTGCCAACAGCTTATGCCAGAGAAAAAAAACTACTGCCAGAATTTACTAGTCACGCAGTGAAAAATTAGTGTGTACACTGTTATTTTTGCAATTGACCTTTTTTGGATCCATTTGTAGGAGTTTCCCTTACAGAAGTTAAATTTATGCTAGGAGAGTATATAAATGAATAATGCAATGTGATTTAATTTGGATTGCACTTGTCAATTTACTGGTATTTGTGCCATTATTTAATGCCCCAAAAAGCTTTTTTTTTTTATTGTGCTTTTGCAATAATTATCAGTTTAGTAAATAATCGGTTTAGTAAATCTGGCCCAACACATCCCAAGACGTCATCTAACTGACGCTTTTGACCATACGTCAATATCCAACGCTTTACGGCACCCTTAATGTCAGTTAGATGACGCTATCCTAGGGCGTCATCCAACTGATGCTTTACCTTTAGCGTTAGTTAGATGACGCGGGTCGGTTTAGGTCTGGGGTAGGGTTAGGGTTAGATAGATAGGGTTATCTAACTGATGTTAAAGGGTGCCCTAAAGCGTCGGATGTTGACGTATGGTCAAAAGCGTCAGTTAGATGACGTCTTGGGATGAGAATGGGCTGTTTAGTCTTAGAACCCTCACTATAGTATTTTATTAAACCAGTGGTTCTCAAGTGTGGGACTATGATGAAACAAAATTTGCCGCACCTAATTCAATTAATCACAGAAAGCTCCCAAAACATATATACAATTCACTGCAGTTTCCATTTTAAATGATTACTAAAAATGAAATGCCATTTATTCCTTTAAACACAAGACAATCGATAAAAACATACACAGTTCCTTGCATTATTCTACTGTAACAACCTCAAAACACTTTTTACCATACACTGTAAAAAAAATCTTTTCAAGGTTTGTTATCACAACATTTTTTCTTTTGTCAAATCAACTTAAATAATTTATTTAGTTGAGATAACTTATTATTTTGAGTTCCTGATGATTAAATCAATCTCCATTGTATTAACTCACTTTTTCCACTTCAATCAACTTAAAATTTTAAGTCAACCAGGTTACTTACTTTTTTAAGTTAAACCAACAATATTTTTTTTTACAGTGTAGTGCATGATTTGACGTGAAAAAAAGTATGATTAAAAGGCCTGGTTGTTTCTGCCATTGCGGTTTTATATTACGTTTGTTTTTGTTAACTCTATGCTAAACCTTGGATAGGTTTAGCTTAGGATTTAGTGAAGGTGGTAGGCCTACATTATTATCAAAAACAATAGAGCACTTTAACCTTTTAGCACCACTCTTTTCTTGACTCAGAATGATTCAATCAAACGTTAGATGAAAAGTAAGCAAATGTCCTCAGTACAGGGACAGTCTTTAAAGGGTACCTATTATGGCATTTAAAATGTTCCTAATATTGTTCTGGGAGTCCCCAACAACAGTTTTACAAGCATGCAATGACAAAAAACACTTTTGTTGTCTTATAATATGCATTTATTTTCACCTGATTTGCTTACCGACTCCCATATGAATCGTTTAGCGAGTCCTTTTTCCAAAACCCGCCTTTGCGTGACGCTAATCTGCGGTGATTGGTCAGATGACCCTAGACAGTTGTGATTGGTATTCTCTGTGCAGAGATTGTCGGAAACAGAACGCCCATCACCTTAAATGGGTTACGGTTTATTATTGAAAACTACCGTAAACAGTATATGAACAGACATGGCATTGCCGTATCAATTCGAACCAGAATACGACGTCGGCGTCCAGAGATGAACCAGAAACACAAACACGACTGGAGCAGGATCTTTCCCATTGGTAAGTGTCAATGTACAGTTGTGGCAATTCAGGTCATAATTGATTGGAGTAATAGCCTAATGTCTGATAAATGACGTTCTGTAATCAGAGTAATTTTGATGTCGTTCAGTGTAACGTGAGTATCAAGACGAATTAATTAGCGATTTTTTTAGGTGCTCATGTGAGTAACGTTATAGCTAGCTGCTATATTCTTTATGACAACTCCATTCTTCACATATTTCAATACAATTGACATTGAAGACCTAGAAGCTGTGGGCTGTGCGTACAACACACCAAATAATTATTGAGCATGATACATAAAACATAAAAGCAACAATTAATATTAATAATACTTACAGGTTGTGATTCTGAGAAGGAAGCTGATCCAAATAATCTCGGTACTGATCCTACCTTCAGTATCAGCCGGCTCGCGAATCCATAAGTTACTTTATAGCATTTAGGTTTGTGAAGCAATCATCTTCAAAATGACGTGAATACAGAACAAGGTTTGGGCTATACTTGTGTGGTATGCTTGTATATATGAACTGTAGCCACTTAGTCTTCAAATGCTCCTCACTTGGCAAATGAAAAAAGTTCGCTTTTGCGTCGCACTTCAAAACACAGCGTCTCGTCGACATGATTGTTTTCCGGTTTTCCCTGGCGTCTCCGAGCGCAATAAGTGGGCGTTTCTTATTCAAATAACTTGTCAAGTTGATGTCAACTAGACAAAGGAAAAGCATCGTTCTTCGAACGATTCATATCAGCGACTCAGAGTCGACTCTTACTTTTGAGAGACAATAACTTTGTATACAGTGAACTTTCATGTTTAAAACTTTGCAGGATGTTTTCGTTCACTTAGATTTGTTACACACTACATGAAGGGCAATTTTCAACCAACATCAACAGCTAAATTGTTCATTAAACAAAAATAAACCAAAACCTTGCTGTCTGACATCCAGTGACAATCCGATTCTTAACCCGGACAAAATTGAATACTGTTTCCAGGTCCATGCCTCCACGTTGTTTCATCTCAACAGCCATTTATGTCCACTATTTATTTATAACACACACCTTTTCAAAATCTCACGGTGTACAGTATAGCATTCGGCAGTGTTGTAGTCGAGACCACCTCACTCGAGTCCGAGTCGACACCGAGTCCATAGAGAGTCGAGTCCGAGTCAAGACCGAGTCCGAGACCAGTGAGGGTTGATTACCTAATATACTTTTATTTACTTAGAGAAATCCTTTTTTTTTTTTTTTTTTACTGAATTTACTTAGAGTTTAAAAAATATGATCAGTTTAGGGTAAAAAGGCCACATAGTAGGTGGTGTTAAAAGCAATTTTATTACAATTTGTCATGCGCAGTTGCGCACTAGAAAAACACCAATCACTGGGCGTGTCAATTAATTTAAAGAAATATTTTATTAACATACATTAATAATCATGAAAAATATTTTTAATTGAACTCGAGTGGACTCGGGAATAATTCCGAGTCCTAAAAAAAAAAAAAAATGTTCGAGTCAATTCCGAGTCCAAATGCACACGAGTCCATGACAAGACCAAGACCATTAAAATATGGTCTCGAGACCGAGTCCGAGACGAGTCCGAGTCTCGAGTACTACAACACTGGCATTCGGGCTCATGGCATCCCGGACACCAATATTTCTATGATTCATAAGAAAATTAACCACTTTTTGACCAAAATGAGATTTCACACAGGAGATAAAGATTAGGATCATGTTTTATGACAGAACTACAGCACACCATGAGTGTATATTGGCGCTGTTTGTTGTTTGCTTTTGGGTTCTGATAGATTGTCCAGTTTTAGGCATTTTTGGGTTGCAACGCACCATTTGAGAGCCCTCTGCCCTAGCTGACTAAGGGAAGAAGTGGTGACCTTCTTCATAAAGAGCTGTGTCTGGTGAAAGCGCATTGTTCAAACATCAGAGATCATGATTGTCATTCAGGTCACCCACACTTTCGATTCATTCCCTCATTGTATTGCATGGTATCACTTGTGACCTATGTAAAGACTTTCTCCCATAGATCGTAGAGGGTGTGTCAAATACTACCCTTTGAAGCAAAGAACAGTCAGCAGAAATTTTCAATTCGATATATCTACCACTGACAAGACACCATGCCCTGGTGCACACCCTTGACCAGATGTCTGGTTTTCTTAGTCATTTCAAGAGGTTCTTTGAAACATGGGAGTGGAAATTAATTAGCAGCTTCCATCTACCATTCTCATTTTGATGCCCGCCTGCTTGTTGAAAGAAGATGAAAGCTTGTATAATCGATTCCACCTATTCCAGTCGAGATGAGGTGAAATCGGTTTGTGTTGGCAGAGCCTAGACGACAAATAAATTAGCACTGATTTAGATCAAACATGTGCTGAACAAAGGTATCAACATGCAGAAGAGGTACAGGAGCATATTGATCCAACTTAGTGCATTGCTAATGTGATACATGATCAAGGCTGACGGTGGTGGAAAAAAAAAAAACGTGTCTGCTGATACAATTCCACCGCTTTTTCTTGTGTGGTTTTCATGATTAAATAAAAGCTTGTTTTTTGATTGGCAGAAAAGGGTTAAATGCTGTTTTAGGGGTGTTTTTTTCACAGAATGGGTAGTACTCAGTTTCTCACGAGAGTGAGGTCCTACTGACACACTTTCACTCTCACGTGCGTGCATTTACACACGTCCTTGTGACTTGTGTACTGTCAAAAGCTCACAATGTTCACACTTGAGATGTCCTTTTCACAGTTGGACTATTTTTAACTTGACGGGGTGCCTTAAATTAAAACGTAGCATACAAATTAAAACCATGCACCTTCAGACCCGCATGACTGTGCATCAAGGTCAATGTTTTTTTATGACAAGGCAATTCTAGTGCAGATTTTAAAATGTCTTGGGTTGTGACTTCCAAATAACTTACTTGTCATTCACCCTAAAGCAACTTGTAAAGCAAAATTTGATGGTTTGCTCTTCTGGAGAAATATGTATATATAAAACAGATGTTTTCTCAACAAATATTGAAATAATTGATTTGATAAATATGATGAATTATTTCAGTTTCAATTATTATTACTTTATTTTACACTATACACCATACTCTGACAGAAAGCAATTTCTCTTCAAATCTGGTATCAAGAATTGTGAGGTTTCATTGGTCTTGATATTGAACATTTTGGGTCTGTGACAACCTTAATCTGCGTCTTACTGATAAAAGAACACCAGAAGCTGTTTGAAACATAAAATGAACTCTTAATCCACTTCATGATTTGTCAATAAAGCATACAGTGTGCTGCTGTTACAAAAAAAAAAAAAAGAAATAATAATAAAGAGCAGTCGTTCAGTACAAGAGTGTTTTTAAATTTGCTGACCTTAAGGTCATTTACCAACACAGGTATATTAGATAGAAAGTGGATTACATGTGCGAGAAGGGTTTTTGTGTAGCGGACAAGGTCTTGACCATTCAACAGACACCATCTGTAGAATAAAACAAGAAAGACTTGACCTTTTAAAACCTTAAGCTAAGGCTCAGATGAAAACTGAACTGCATAGGGCGATTGGATTATTGAACATTCCATCAGTTTCAAAATGACTTTTCTTATCATTTAATAGAAGCAGCTTTAGCCATCTGGTTGCTCATGCACCTTATTGCAGCTGAAAAAGATGAGTGTGGGGAAAAAGTGCATTTGAGGAAATCCCGAGGAGATGGATGTATCTGGAAAAGTATACAGTACGCTCAGCAAATTGCTGAGTGGATCCTTACATGCCTTCATTTTCAAATATATATATCAAATATTTAACATTTATCTATGTTAATAGATTATTAAAACCTGAAAAGGTCCTTCAGGCCTCAAAATGCACCAGATCTTACAATGGCACCCTATTAGGGCTCATATTAGTCAGAAAACTGGTCAAAAATGACATAATTCTTATCAAATAATGTAATTTGACAACAAATGTAATTTTCTGTGGACATTCTATACAACTAACAATATGTTTTTTTATGAAACGAAAAACATTTACAATAAATTCTAAATCTTTTACTGAAAAAAAATATGTGGTGGAGTATATTTATCATTATTATTCATCAATTTCAAGAAAAAAAACAAATGTACATTTTAAATGTTATGATTCATTTGCCAGATGTCTACAGGAAAGGAGCCTCGCAGTCCAGGGAACAGCAATTCTTTATGAAAATGTTCAAGCCATACTTCATGCAAATTTGTCTTCTTGCACGACATGTTGTTGATTTATTGATGTGGGAGCTGCTCAGAACTGGAACACATAAATATGTATGCTAGCTTAAGCATAGTAGGGTGAGCCCTCTCTGCCCTCGTCAGCATCTCGTTAGGCTCCAGAGAGAATGTAATTCGGCACCATGAACAGATGCCAAGTAGGGGTACATGACTCATGGAAATGCGCCGCACCTGAAACCACTTGGCTGTCATCATCAGCGAGAACTAAATGAGCGCCCAACATTTGAATATGCCTACTTCTCTATGGGCCTATTACATTTCCAGGACTCTCAGAAGCGGAAATCGCCATTAGTGGTGAACGGAAACTACAACAAATATAATTTCTGTAATCCCATTTGCGTCAGTACCCAGCAAGCAAATTTGCATTTAAAATACGTCTAGTAGCCGTAATACAAACACAGCCCTGACGTGCAAATGCAATCTAAAACTGTCAGTGACAATTTAATAGACGTCTAGCCCCAGATAGCAAACTGACATTGAATCAACGTGGAAACGACGTCTCTCATGACATTGAAACAACGTTGATTTGCTCATCGAATTAACGTTGAACCAACGTCAGACGCGGCATTCTTCAAAGCTAAATGAAATCGAAAATTGGTTTGCTTTCATAACGTTGAAACAACGCGTTGATTTCAAGTGGATTTTCCGTTAGTTTTGAAAGAATGGCGCGTCTGACGTTGGTTCAACGTTAATTCGATGAGCAAAACAATGTCAGATCAACGTTGTTTCGATGTCAATGTCAGATCAACGTTGTTTCGATGTCATGTTTCCACGTTGATTCAATGTCAGTTTGCTATCTGGGGCCATATCCCAACAATACACTAGACATTGATTACATTAAATGAAATTAAACACCAAATGAAATTATGAAGTGGGTCCTTTAGTATGCAAAAAGCAGTAGGTCAACTGAGTAACTTCATTCACTCCGGCATCGGGTGATCCCACAGTGGAAGACACGAGCCAGGACCAGAGCAAGAACCTTTCCACCCCTCTCGGCCCAGAACCGCTTCTCCCCTCTTCACGAGTCGGAAAGCGACGACACCATGATCATCGGCAGTTCCATCGTCCGTCATGTCCGTGCTACCTAAAGCCAAGTTCACACTACAGGATTTTAAGCTCGATTTAAGCCCGATTTGCAAACCGTTGAGCTCGCCGACAGGTCAGGGTGTTATCGTGTGCAAATCGCGGGGGATAGACCTTTTTCACAAAAAACGGAAATACGTAATCGTTGTGGAAACGGAGTTCCCGTCAACTGTCGACACATTAAAAAAACCTACTCTGTGAGGAGAAAATTGATCAGAGAGTCTTCAAAACTTCGAAAAAATGTAAACTTGTCATGGTCCAGTTGTTGATGACTTTGTAAAATGCTGTGGTGATGCTTGTCTGCAGCTGATGTATAAGACCAAAGATATGACTATTGATTTCAGAACTGAAGCTCATTCTTCCCAATATACGTTCATTAAAGGTAAGAAGGTGGAGCGTGTGGAAAGTTATTCATATTTAGGGAGTAATATTTACAATAAACTGCATTTTGATGTGAATAAGAAGTCTGTCAGTTTTATTCAACAGTTATTCTGAATTTTTTGCACTGCTGTTGCTATAGAACGATCAAAGATGAAGAAAAATTATACAAATATTAATTTATCCCTTGTACACTCAGATTGTTAAATACTCAGAATGGTATATATTAATATTTTAAATTTATATGTAGCCCACTGTTGTGTGTTCTTATTTATCTTGTTTTATATTGTGGTGTATACTTTTATGTGCTTATTCCGCTGGATACAAATATCTTAATAAAGTTGAACATGAACTAACGTTACTTCAAAAATACACAAAACATAAAAAATAAACAAACAATGACGGCTTATTAGTGAATGGTGACATGAGAAGTACAGAAGATCACAGGATCAATAACATCCCGCCAGATTGCCTGAATCCAGTTCCTTCGAACTTCATCGACAGGGAACTGACGAGGGAAGGAATGAAAACGACAGGTGTGGCTGCTTTTGGGAATAACCAAAAAGATCGGTACGCAACAACTCTCACTAGTTGCCTTCGGCGCTATCTGTTATGAATGGAGCGGAAGAAGATTACCACGACAATTGCGTATTTCCGGTCACAAATACGGAAGTTGTGAGAAAGGTCTATTAGCGGACGATGAACGCTTGCAAATCTGTTAGTATGAAAGAGCCAACAACGCATCAAAGACGCTCGCAGACACCTCGCAGACGCATCGCAGAGGCCAGAAAAATATCTAGCATGCTAGATATCCAGAGCTATATATATATATATATATATATATATATCGCGTATTAGGCTCAGTGATGCAGTGATATGCTTGGAGTTTCTTTTGTTTATTCCTTTAATTGATTTCAATGGTTAAGTATGTTTTGAATTTGTATTTTTATTTTTACTTCCATTGTGATAAGTTTGGTTGAGCTACACTGCTGAATTCACTTAATCATTTTGTTTAGTGACTCTTTATTTATTTGAGTTTATACAGTGTCTTTTGTTTCTTTGGGTTTAGATTTGTGGCAACTAGACCAAATGGTTTGTCCCTTCTGGGACTTGTATTAATTTGTTATATTTGTATTTTGTTTTCTTTGCATATCAACACTCTCTCTTATTGTCTTTTTTTCTCATTTGTTGGCAGGACCTGGACACCAGTGGGGGCAGACGAGTGACCTTTTGGTGGTGGCATCCTCACTGTATGTCGTGGTCTTCTCTGACATGATGAGTTGCTGAGTGTGTGCTAGTGTGTGTGCACTGTGAATAGAGTTATTTTTTTTATAAGGGTGATATCTTGAGACTGCCCCAGGTTCCTCTGCTGCCAACGATATAATTTAACAAATAGATGAGAGTGATTGCTGGTAAACGCCTTTTTATAACTATTGCGTCTTAACAATTAATAAACTTTTTTGTACGAATACCATTGTCTCTATGTGACAGGTCGTGGTGGGCTCCGGCAGGCCGCCCACCCCTAAACTGAAACACCGCACCGAGGAGCATACCGTGGAACACAAGGTTAAAATAAATAACAATGTTTCTTTATTGGCTTATTAAAAGTCTTAAAAGTTGGCTTTGTGGTTCATTTTCTGGTGACAGTGGCTGAAAAGCAGAGGATCGGTAACAGCTTCCAGCTTCTCATTCGCTCACCGGCTCAGTGATTCTTCATTCCTGGCGACAGAGACTGAACAACGGGGGATCAGCAACATCTGATTCCACCCATGATTAGAATCTGCGTGTGCCTTTCAATTAGAGGTTGTTCAATTTTTGGGGTGAAATTCCTCAGGTGGCGTATTTGGAGATGATATCAACCAGAGTTTTGGGCGTGGGTATAATTTATTGGTTTGCCCAATTCCATATATAGTAGAGCTGCCCTCACACTAGTTGTGGAAATTTTGATTCTTTTCAGAGACTCGTTCATTTTTAGTTCGTTCACCAAAATGATTCGTTCAGACTCGTTCACTGATTCGTTCAGTTTTTTTTTCCCCATATACATCAGCAGCAGGTGCGGCAAAATGTGTTAACAACGTATTTACTTGTTACAAAATAAAAACTGATTTGACTTTATTAAAAATTGTGCCCTAGGCTACTCATTAAATTGATAAAATAAGTCTAAATAAGCGATCAAAGTCTCAACACTCTTTTTATCTTTTAAATTACACTCTTTTCGGATGACCAAATCACAAGTGTTTTTTAATTTGTTTGCATACTAGGCAGGCTAGTTAACATTTTATTTGTTTGGTCAGAACGAGTTAAACGAGGAGTTATTTTCTGTATGTAAGTTATGAATTGGGCGTTCACAGTACGGATACCTGCGCTTTGCATTCACTTTCTGCTGATTGATGAACTAGATTGACAGAATGGCCGACCTGGTACACGAACTGGGTTTAGCAACCAGTTCGTTCAATTCGTTCACGAACGGGAGATCTCTCTCTCGTTCAGACTCATTCAGCAGAGTAGATCCAACTCTGCCCCTTCTAAGCCCAAGCTGAAATGCTATTAGCTGACGTGAGTCACGTGACGCAAATGAGCTGGAATGACGTGACGCAAATAATCAATACTCTATTTTTTTTAATGTTTTACAGTTTTTAAACAAACAAAAGTGCATGACATGACATATATATATTTATTTTTTAAAGTATAAATCTGTCGAAACATAAAACAACAATAATAAAAATAAATAATACAAAATGCCCACAAAACAACACCAGTGCTAGTGGTGCCACTCATTTTGAAGTTAGCAGATTGCCTGATGTAGTTTGTAGATTTTAGGAAAAAAAACGAAAATTTTAAGCTGTCTTTTATTAAATTAAACCATCAGCTTGCACTGTTAACGTCGTCGTCATTATTATCTTGACGTTCAAACAACTGGTTCTTTCATTCACGAACGAGATGTATGTAACAGTTCATTGGACTCGTTCAAACTCAAAGCAACTCAATAAAGGGCGTATTCGGTCACTAGATTCAACAAATCACATGCTCCGTCCTCGTATCATACTCGAAGGCTATTGGCTCGAGGTTTAGTCACTCTTTGTCTTTGACAGATGAAACGGGCCACAGAGCTACACGGTTCATTGAGCTGCGCATGCGCGCAATAGCGGCGCGCAGTGGTAGAAGGGGGGATTTCAGTGAACGAGAAATATGAGTCAATGGATAACGTGAACGAGAATGATTCGTTCACCTAAAAGATTCGTTTAAAAAGAACGATTCGTTCACGAACGTAACATCACTACCTCACACACTTTGCCACATTACAAAACATAATGATACAGTCAGAGACGGATCGAGGGATGTCAGAGACAGCCAAATACAGTTAGAGAATATTAAAAAGATACAATTAAAGGAAAAATAAATCTTAGTGTGTTAATAATACAGGCAAAAAGGAAAGAGGAATACAGAGGAAAGCCTTACTACTATTATTAGTGTAGCATGGAGACCATTTCATTAGGCTATACTTCTTAATTTCTTTCTGGTTTAAGCCAGCAGCGAATCTATTTACATAACGTTACTCTCCTCACGCAGCGCAGCGATTTATTTCATTTATTGACTCATTCTTTAACTATATTAAATGATATAAACCAACTAAATCACAGTGAAAGCGTTACAATCTAAACGCACGGCGCACCCGGACTTTCTCATCAGTGTATGGCCAGCAATATTGTAATGTTTAATGACATGAAGATAATGTCTGTTCTAAGTTATTATTGTACTGTACAATTAAATACAATCGTTCCTGAGTCTGCAGTCTGAAAACTTTACCTCAGAGCATCCGTTTACTGAATGAATTGAGAATCTCACTTGAAAAAAATCCAATAACACCAGCAATTGTCATTCAACTGATTTCTGTAAATGAATGCAAAACTAAATGCATATTGCAGCATAGGGCGAAGTCAGGATCCGTCAGCACCGATTTGAGACAAAAATAATTTAAATTGTATATAAAACTATGTAAATGGCGCTCTGTGGCGCAGCAGGGTTTTGAACACGGTCGCCGTTGCTGGGCGCCGCGGACAGACGCCGAACGGCGCCGCCGGTGTGTGTACACTTATAGATAATAATGTGTTCGAATTTTAAAGACGTGGCGCTGCGCGACGCGACGCTTCTCGTCCGATGTGCGACACCCTTTACTGGAGTTCCACAACTACTCAAAAACTATGTTTTCCTCTCCCGCCACCGGAATGTGTGTGTCTGAGGTAAAAGGGACGGAGGCGGTGGACCAACACACTGCGAGGCAAGGGAGGGGGGTCTCAAAATGTTTAGAACGCTTTTTTCGTTATTGCCCCGTTTGCATTTGTGTTATTTTATTTCTTAATTATTTTAAGAATATATCATTACATTATTTACAATACACATATTTTAATGTTTTTTTGGGGGGACAACCCTCAGATAGGGGGGGTCCTGACCCCCCCGACCCCCCCGCGATTTCCGCCTATGCATATGTTAGAGCAATGTTTCTCAACTCCAATCCTGAGGACCTCCCAGAAAGTTTGATGTCCCACTAATCAAAACACATGATTTAACTCATTAGCTTGCTAGTGTTAAATAGGGAGACATCCAAATAATTCGCCCTAGGAAAATTTCTCTCTTCTCGAGGACAAAGGTTGCCACTTCTCTGTCCGAACTCCAAAAGCAACATTCCTGGGAAGGGCTACAGCCTTCAATAAATCTACAGTCGGGGAGATCTTTAACAATTTGGCTGTAGTGATGGACAGGTGACATACAGTAATTAAATATTTAGTTGCAAATGTTTTATGGAGGCTTTAGCTGTTCATCCCTTGCCTCTCATCTTTAACAGGCATACATTCCCTCCACACATGCTATACAATGTGGATGAAACAGGCATCTTTAAAGTACAAAAGCCACAGCAGGTAGCCTAAGCTATACATGATAAACTAGAGAGCACCAGACTGATACTGAGTGGCAAACTAATGCTAATAGTAATATTGTGAACTGGGAAAAATGAATAGACTGAAAAGAAATACAATGTTCCTTTAGACCAGTAGTAGACCAAACACAGGAGCGTCTGTTACATTGGCATGGTTGAGAAAGTAGAGGATGACGAAATACTTTTTTTACAATCAAGTTCTCGATCTTGTTCTCAGAAGAATCCAGGGAAACACGAAAGAGTGGGAGAGTTTGCTATAAAGGAAAATGATGGGGCACATGTTCCTAAAAGTGATGTGCCTCAACCTAATAGGCCTGGAGGAACCACATGGAGAGAGTGGACTATAGAGTAGGCCTAATTGTAGAGCATGACAGTAGGCTGATGTTCTAATCCAGTCATTTGTTCTGAGTCCCAGGCTGTTCTAGCTGGTTCTGATTGTCCTTTGCTCTGACCCCTAGACACTAGCTGACTAAGGGTCCTGTTCTGACCCCAAGACCGTGTTCTATATTTGAACGCTATTTTTAATTATATTTTGTATTTGATTTTGTTCAGTTACTCTCAAGTGTTTAGAAACTAGGTACTTCAAAAATATGTACTTAATTGACCAATCTCCATGATTCTGTTAGTCCGAGATTAGTTGTGTGATTGTCAAGCTAGCTTTCAGGATTCTAACTAGTACAACATGTGTTGTTATGGTAGTTTCAGAGTGGAAAAAGTAAGTGGATCAGTTTACCCCCAGCTGGTTCACTTTACCCCCTTGATTTTTCCCTTCTGTCTCAGATTAGTGAGACACAAGACCACTTTTTAAAAAAACAATCATATTTTCACTTCCCTTTGCCCTGAATACATTCTGATAATTTACATTGCTAGGAAACATCCCGAATAAATGTGGAAGGTGTACATTTTACTGATATATAATTTTAGCTCGCTTAGAAGGGAGCAAATGTAAAAAATTGTCTCACTTTACCCCACTCTCTGATCATTTGCACGAAAATATTTTACAACACAATTTAAAGCAGAATTATCATGCATCAAGCAATCCTCACTGATTAAAACATGAAAACATCACTCCAAAGGAAAGTGTTCAAAAGCAGCGCATCCACTACAAATGTAAACTTCTGAATAATGATTTCATTAAATTTCAGTGCTTAACTCCATCAAGTGACATATTTAATCTAAATGTTTGAATCATTCTGTTTACTTCCGTCTACTCATTTTTATGGCGCTATTTTTTATAAATCCCAATATGTGTGTAGAAAATTGCAAACGCAGATTTTTATGCAATTTTTGTTCATACTCACTGTTTATGCATCAAGCCCCAGGTGTCAACAAAAGTCTAAGTCTCCAGCACTGGGCATTGTCGATACTGTGTGTGAACTCTGAGCAACTGCAATTGAGATGAATAAGAAAGTGATGGATAGGTATTAGATCTCTTTGAGTTTAGCAACACCTTCACTTAAAAGCCAATAGATAGATAAATTAGTACAGCATGACAGCCACAATCCTCTCGAAGAGCTTATCAGGCAGCAGCCCATTGGGTGCCAGAGACTTGCTGAAGGCTATGGAAGAGGTAGTTGAGAAGACGGAAAAAATGGGATTAACTGAAAAAAATCAAACACCTGATTCGGAAACCACACAGCACTTTTTGTAGCAACTTTAGATAGCTTATTTAAGTCTCATCCCTTGACAGTTCCTTCATGCCTTGGGTAAACAAGGTTGCTGAGTTGCCAGTTATATTAAAACTGTTTCCAAACTGGCAGAGAGTTGATCAAAAATTGCACAGCCTGCACTAATCGTTAAACTTATTACAAAACCCTAAGACCGTGTTGTAGTCGAGACCACCTCACTCGAGTCCGAGTCGAAACAGACACCAGAGAGAGTCGAGTCCGAGTCAAGACCGAGTAGAGAGTCGAGTCCGAGACCAGAGACGGTCGAGTCCGAGTCGAGACCGAGACCAGTGAGGGTTGATTACCTAATTTACTTTTATTAACTTAGAGAAATCCTTTATTTTTACTGAATTTACTTAGAGTTTAAAAAATATGACCAGTTTAGGGTAAAAAGGCCACATAGTAGGTGGTGTTAAAAGTAATTTTATTACAATTTGTCATGCGCAGTTGCGCACTAGAAAAACACCAATCACTGGGCGTGTCAATCAATTTAAAGACATTTTATTAACATACATTAATAATCATGAAAAATATTTTGAATTGAACTCGAGTGGACTCGGGAATAAGTCCGAGTCTTAAAAAAAAAAATGTTCGAGTACGAGTCAATTCCGAGTCCAAAGGCACACGAGTCCATGACAAGACCAAGACCATTAAAATATGGTCTCGAGACCGAGTCCGAGTCTCGAGTACTACAACACTGCCTAAGACATAAATATTCTGTACTTACGTGAACATCACTTTCATTCACTTTCAACACTTTGTTCTCAACAACAACAACAAAAAAAATGTCTTATTGAGTCAAGAAAGAAAGCCAAACAGAAAACCCAACTGGTGAATATTACCAAGTTCATCCTATCACTGTCACGGACACACAAACATCAGCACCAGACCTCTTCACTTCAACCTCCACTTGTTCCACATCCCCGGAGTACTAATCACTTCCACCTGTCATCATCATCTGATCTGCAATCATTCACCCTTACCTTTATAAACACCACCAGTTCCCTCAGTTCACTGTCTGGTTTCGTCCGATAACCCTTGACGCCCTGATTCAAAACGATCTCCTAATCTGCAAGACTCTTACCTGCTAGATACTCACCTGCTTTTCTGAGATTCCCATTCATCACCTTGTTCATCTGTCTGCATACTGGTCTGCCATCTTCAGTCCCGATCCTTGCCATCCCGCCTGCAACAGATAAGAGACCCGGACTAATTCCATTCTCCTGTTCACTTCCGTTGACTCTTCATATCTACTACTTACCTGCCGTGACTGTTCCAAGTTTCAATAAATATTTCCTGTTGAACTCTACTGGATCTGTGACAATCACAGCATAACTGTTCTCAGATATCATACAAACAGGCCATTTATAATCAGAGGATTAATCTTTAGTGTCTGTCATGTTCAAGGAAAATTGCAATAGATAAAACAACCAGCTAATGGTCAAAATCTTACTGTTAAAAAAACAAAATAAACAACAAAAACAATCCAGAAATTATGGTAAAAAAAAAGTATAATTCGATGCCCTCATGCGAAAGTGGCTTGGCGGTGGAGATTTTCAGTGAATTTCCAACATGACATCATGACTTTTGCGTAAACATATTCTCAAACATATTCTCATGATCGCTACGCATTTTGAGCTATCCGCGTCTGCACACGGCGTCAAATGTCCACGCGAAACGAAGCAAAATGTAGATCTACATCTGGGGAGCGATCTTTTTTTTTTTTCCTAGGATGGTAAGGGAACAGTCATAAATGCCATTAACCCCACCCAGACAGCAAACTGACATTGAATCAACGTGGAAACGACGTCTCTCATGACATTGAAACGACGTTGATTTTGCTCATCGAATTAACGTTGAACCAACGTCAGACGTGGCATTCTTCAAAGCTTAATGAAAATCGAAAATTGGTTTGCTTTCATAACGTTGAAACAACGCGTTGATTTCAAGTTGATTTTCCGTTAGTTTTGAAAGAATGACGCGTCTGACGTTGGTTCAACGTTAATTCGATGAGCAAAACAATGTCAGATCAACGTTGTTTCGATGTCATATTTCCACGTTGATTCAATGTCAGTTTGCTATCTGGGCAGTGACGGTTAGGTTTAGGGACGGGGTTGAGGTAAGTCATATATTTATATATACAGTAATAACGTTAAGTCAACGGCGTTCATAAACACGCTGAAAAGCGATTATGCGTCTTGATACCACGCCAAAAATGGAAATACGAATTGGCGTGTCATACACACGCTACTTCATGAGATCAGTCTGGAATTTCAATCTTTCTCAGCTATCATATGACATTGTAAGACTTGGAATACAGCTCCCAAAATCTATGGACTAATTTTATGGCAACTTTTATTTTTCACAAATGACAGAAAATGATACTTGTCAAAAAAAAGAAAAAGAAAAATGTGTCTTGACTGAAGTTGAATCATGTGCATCAGGGTGATGTTTAAATGTGATTTTTGATGGTGCCGGATAAAAATCATAATGATTGTAATGTCTGTTCTTGGTTTGAGTTTTGTCTCGTTAGTTTTGCACTGTGCCCAGTTCTGTTTCCTTTGTCTCACCTGTGTCTAGTTAATTGTCCCGTTTAGTCTCTAGTGTCTTTGTCAGATCTTGTGTTTTATAGGTGTTGTTCTGTTTACTGTGTTTTTCTTCCCTGTGGCCTGTTGTATGAAGCCTGTTTCAGTTGATAACCTGGGTGAGTTTTTTCAAGCTCAAGGAGGTGTATTGGTTTTTAGCGGTGTCAGTTGCCATGGTAACTTGAGCTACACGGGCAATCTGCTCAGGAGCAGGTTTTATTATCTGGGTTAGATATATTACAAACCAAAACTGGACAAATCAGCTGCAGCGTCAGGACCAGGGTTCTCAAGTTTGAGCAAAAGCTTGGAGTGAGATCACACGCGGTTAGGGGAGGAGCCATAATGAAGCCCCACCCCACCCATCCCCGCCCCCAATTTTACCCATTGTACATAATTAACCAGAACAAAAAGTATAACAATTAGTAAATCTGATAAATGACAGAGCAATTCATCACATCAAAATATACTCTTTAATGCAGTATTACAAATATAGCTAACCAAAAATATAACAAATTGCTCCAAACAGTTTCAAACAAATCTTTAAAAATTGCATTTTGAATGCGTCTTCTAGACGAATGATTTATTGTGTGGTGGGACATTGAGAACAAATGGACAGATTAGAGTGCACCACCTCTTCCACTGTCTAATCTGGCAACCTTTTTAGGGGGCTTACCCTTTGGTGCCCAAAATGACAAAATATCTTTCTGCTTTTTTCCTGACATCTTTGAAAAATACAAATGCAACATTATGACAATGATTCGATATTACCCAGAGCAATCTGCTGTAATACATCCTTAATGTAACTAGAAAGACTATTAATATTACAGTACAATATAATTTAAAATAAAATGAGTAAATCTTCATTCCTTTCCATACCCACTAACATTTCTCTTAGTTTCAGATAACGTAAGATAGCCAAACTGAGCCTGGTTGCAAAGTAGTTGTAGAGTTTTTGACTGCATCAATAATAATGTACGACGGGCTATATATTAAATGTTCTAGCCTAAAAATGTTAGATGAGCTTCTGCCAACTTACCTTCTTCTCCATCACGACACGTGTTCGCGCGATGTTGTTGGTTACCTAGTAACAAACGTACGGTGGCCGAGGATGTTCCGTCCATTTCCGTGTGTTCGCGCTACTGAATGACATGTCATTGTATAGATCAGTGGTGCACGCAGCGCGCATATATGTTGCCTAGTAACGAACGCAATCTGGCGGAGATACGCGCTGGCGGCAGGAAACTTCACTTTGTTTGCCTGCGCCTCGTATACAACGTTAGAAAGCTTTCAGCCAGGACAACTTGGTTGGCATTGCCTTTTCAGCGTGAGAAATACACAGTGTGAGCGTGTGAACCGGTCGAAATGCGTGTGTCTCACGGCCAATGCGTGAGACTTGAGAACCCAAAGTCATGATGTCATGTTACTGCATCGTCAGCTCGAGGACAGACCCGGGGTCGAGGGCGAAGCAGGAGGTCATGCAAGAGGCCGTGCAACTAGAGGCCGAGGACGGGGTGGTTGAAGTAGCACTTCTTGGACAAGACGACCTGCGTCGAGTTTTGCCTCTTCAAGCTCAAACAAGGGCATGTGAACAGGTATGATCTGGATACGGGCAAGTGGGCAGGTCCTGTGTGGCAAAAGGGTGGTTGCCATGGTTGCGAGAGAGTGACAGTCGCCTTAGCCAATCCTTTGTTTCGTCCCGGTTGGAAATAATGAGCTGTGTTTAGTGCAAATTAAACGGTCTAGAGTCACTCGATTTTTATACTCTTTTTATCAGAGTACTTACATTTTAATTACGTGTCGATATATAGAGAAAGTTTAAACATATTTGTAAAAAAAGTTTTTTTTTGTAAAATTCCTACCTAAAATACGTTTAAAGAAGGGTGTGTTAGAACTAAACTGATGGTTTGCTCAGGTGTTGATCTGCTGAACTTGCTAAACTGTATGCATGTATGTATGTACTATTTAATAAAATCTTGTTCATGTCACACGCAAAGTTGTCTGTGTCTGAAGCTCATATCTAGAGTCACTAATCATACATCTTGACTACTTGCTCTTAGTAGTACTTTTCCCATGCCCTGAAAATGTACATTTCTATTAAAGGTACAATGTTTTAATTTTTAAAATACCAAAAAATCACTTGCACAGTGTGATATGTTTCCTGCTGTTGTGTACTTACGATATCCCAAAAGTCTCCAAAGATTTTTTTTATTTCAGAGAATTTCCGATTTTAAATAAGTGGCCATCTGGCTGGTACGAATTTTACGAGGTGGCTAATTCGTAACAATTCGTATGACCTCACTCGTACGAATTAGAACAATTTTGCTAAATCGTACATATTTTACGAATTAGCCAATTCGTACGAATGACCTACCCCTGACCCCGCCCCTAAACATAACCGTCACATGGGTTTAGACAAATCGTACAAATTCGTACGAGTGAGGTCGTATGAATTAGTACGAATTAGCCACTTTTGAATCACTCGTACGAATTGGTCGTGAGATAGCGTAGGGCTTTCTCATCCCTCCGCAACCGCCTTGGTCAGTCGTCACTCTGCCTTTTCCACGTATTTCTTGGCCTTCGGCTGTGCCTCATCCCTCCACCCTTTCGGCTCCGCCTGGCTCCTACCTGTACGTTCCCCCTGTTCCACCTCTTTCCTCAGTCCCACTGGCTCCACCTCAGTCCTCTGGTACCCTGGCTGTACCTCGTCCGCTCGTCCCCACGGCTTGGCCTTGGCCTCCAGGACCTTTACTGTTACCAGGTCTCCATCTCCAACTCTATCTGATGTCACCCTGGTTCTGCCTGGCCTCTACACCAAGGCTTCACCATGTCTCCATTGGTTCCAACATGGGCCTTCATCCTAGTAACACCATTGAGGGTCATTTCCTGGATCCTCCCGCCATCAACTCCCTGGTTCCTTCCTCGTCATTGGGTTGTCCCGTCTGCCGGCTCTGTGTCCTCCTCCTAAGCCCCTTGTCACCCTCCTCTGTTGGATATCTGTAATCTGATGTGTCATTTGAGTTTGTTTTCATGAAACTGCTTGCAAATAGATCCAGGTCTTCTTTTACGTCTTTTAATCAACCCCTGCATGACAACGAGATTGTGTTGATTTGAGATGAAGTTATGTGCAATAAAAATACAGTACACATTGCACTTGATGTGATTGATTGAGTACAGTATAATTGCTTGTGACTGATTAATTGCATACAAATCTTTCAGCATGCATATTTGCATACTTTAGTACATTCAGAATTGAGAACAATCTCTAAATGTCGTGGGAAATATATTTAGCAAAATACATGATGTCCTTAACTCCATTAGTGGATAGAAAACCTCCCATACATGTTTTTGGGCACGTATGATGATGGTAACATACTCCTAGGTATACTCATACATTATTTAAAGGTTCGTCTAGAAAGTCCCATACTTGGCCTTATACAAATTTTATAATATGCATAAGAACTAAGGATCAATAATGTAGAATTAAATGAGTGGATATGTAATTCTCTGGCATGCTGGAAACGCGTTCAGTGCAAGCCCTATTACTTCTTCTTTTGTCACATCTTGAACAATTGTCTATTCAAACACATCATGTTGAAAACATTACATCAGCCACAACCAGGGTAGTGGATGAAACAGACTTCCTTGGCATGGATGATGGCCAACATCGCTAAATGTGTCTAATGGACCACATGAGTGGTAGAATGACAGCTGTTACACAACCTGGCATATGAAGAACTCCAATGGATGCTTGCATGACATGGTGTGGAAAAAGATATGCCAGGCTCAAGCAAGCAAAACTTTCCAAACAAGCTACTTGTGGGCTTTTGGAGGAAAACCACATTTCACAGTGTTAACATGCCCTTTATGATACAAAAGGTGTGATCACACTTGCAACCATGTGAATAAGTTTGAGTGCTGCCATCCAAACATTGGTTTACACCAAACAAATGGACCAAGACCCACATTTTCAGGGGGTTCATGAAATTGTACTATAGGTTTTGTTCAGTGCAATCTGATGTACATTTATATTTATTTAGCTAACGCTTTTATCCAACGCGACTTACAATTGCTATATATGTCAGAAGTCGCACGCCTCTGGAGCAACTAGGGGTTAAGGGCCAATCCCAATTCTACCCCTTACCCCTTCACTTTCCCCTTCCCCTCCGTTTTGCGCGTCCACGTGAAGGGGTAGGGTTGTCCCAATTCTCTTTTGGTTGGAGGGCTAGGGGGAAGGGCCAGATAGCCCTTCAAACGAAGATTTTTCGGGAGCACACTTCAAACGAAGGGGTATGAGAAGTGTCACTGCTAACCCAGGCTGGCTGCCCAAGCGACAAAGGAGACCCATAAATTTAAGTATTTGTGGCTTTAATAAGTATTGTAACGACAAACAATGATTTGCTTTATGTTACATTCAATATTGTGTTCATATTTACGGTCAGTTTCTTCACAGAAACGTTTGTAAAAAAAATTTTTTTTTTTAAAATCGCTAAAATTACTGTAGTTTGCTAACGATAGTCCGGCAACATATTTTCGTCGTCTCCGTTGTTTCCTGCGAACTTCACAAGATAAATGCAAGAAAATAGCTGTAACCCACGCGACTGAGATAACTGCAGCTGTCGACGGCATCTTGGAAGTTGTGATAAACATCGGCGCATCTCCTGTGACGTAGGCGCTAGCGACGACTTATAATGACTTTTAACGGAGGCGAAGTGGTGTCCCATTTCTTAGGGGAATATTTTCACCCCTACGCATTGCCACTCTGTTTCAAGGGTCAAGGGGAAGGCGAAGGGGTAGGGCTAGGGGAAAGTGAAGGGGTAAGGGGTAGAATTGGGATTGGCCCTAAGTGTCTTGCTCAGGGACACATTGGTGTCTCGCAGTGGATTCGAACCTGGGTCTCTCACACCAAAGGTATGTGTCTTATAAATTGCGCCACCACCATCCCAAAAAATATGGCGCGCTTCACGGATTTGCGCGTCATCCTTTCGCAGGGGCCACGCTAATCTTCAGTGTATTGATCCAATTTTAGTATATGTGCTGCCTTGATGTAGTGACAAGCATAATTATTAAGTCATGTCATAATACTTACATAACACATTGTAGTACATAATATTTTAAGTCTCCTATTGTGCAAGCCAACGGCAACAGTTGAAAGGAATGAAAAATTCCATTTGATGTTTGGATAATGGAGGAGCAAAACATTGGGAGAAATAAGGAAACATCAGGGGGACAGTTTTCCTCTGGCTATACAGTCGAAATATATTTTTAGTAATTAAGTAGAAATGTTACTTCATTTATGCAACTGTAGGATTAAGTCTTTCAGGCCAATCCAGGCACATCACGCTGGGCTGAATCGTGTAGACTATAGTACCCTCGGGATAGCTATCCAGAGGGTAGCAAGGAATGCACAAAAGACTGATATATTAGAGTAGATACCATTCAATTAAAGCTGTAGTGTGATATGAGAGGTGTCTTTGGTTCCAGAAGCCCTGAGTAACACACATCATCCATTAGCTGTAAGGTATAATTGAATTAATAATAATAAAAAAAAGTCTAGACATAAACTGAGTAGGGGTTTCACAACTACTGATTTTTGCTAGTCGACTAGTTTTGCATAACAGTCGACGACTAGTCGACAGGTCGTTAAATGGTTTATTCTAGGGGTGTGCGACATCACGAATAGTAAATGTCTCCATGATCTGCTTTTGAAGAAATATGGTAGTAGTATCGTGTTACAGTGCATTCTATCAGTTCTGGCGCCTCTGTCTCAACTGTACAACGCGACGTAGCCTACACATCACACGTTAAGGAATAGGTACGGGACACTGCAATTCACAAAAGTTCATTGTTTGCATAAGCCTTGCCGGTTAAACATTTAATTCACGCGCTGTTCTAACGTGCGCTTTCCTGAGCGCGCGGCATATCCCCGACGCTCACAGGCATTAGAAGCCTGTCAAACAGCGCCTGAATACTGGACTAAGCTATCTTTCAAGTCTTATTATGCTAATACTGTTAAATACACACAATGTTTACATAAACAGAATTGGCTATGTCTAAAGTGAAAACAAACATTTGAGAGAAAATCTGGTGTAGGCTAATATGCGTCCATATTAAACACGTCGCGTGCTGGTCTAAAAGCGATAGCAGTACTCGTATTTTCCGCACTATAAAGCCAACACTATCTCACGACCAATTTGTACGAATTCGACGCATGATTAAAAAGTGTCTAATTCGTACGACCTCACTCGTACTAATTCATACGATTTGTCTAAACCCACATGATGGTTAGGTTTAGGGGCGGGGTCAGGGGTAGGTCATTCGTACGAATTCATACGAATTGGCCAATTCGTAAAATAGGTACGATTTAGCAAAATCGTATTAATTCGTACGAGTGAGGTCGTATGAATTGTTATGAATTAGCCACTTTTTAATCATTCGTCGAATTCGTACGACTTAGTCGTAAGATCGGGTTGTATAAAGCGCACTTAAAAGCCTTTCATTTTCTCAATCCGGCCTTTTCTCAAGCCTTATAATGCGGAGCGCATTATATATGGATCAATTGCTCGCGCTCGTGTCCATCTTATGCCCGCTTTGTCACACGGCCAGTTCAACCTCGTATAAATCAGGTTATGTGTGTCTCCCGCTCACGAGCGCTCTCTCTAACACACACACACACACGAACAGACACTGCTGTCAGCAGGCTGCGAATGTAAGTTACGTGCCCGCCCCAGCGCGCTCACGCTTACTAAATAAACGCCTCACCTCCGCACTCGCTGCATTCCCTTTAGCACATCTAGTGGATGCATAATGCAAACCCAGTCAAACGTTTGAAAAATGTCCTAAAATAGGTAATTGAAGGTGCGCCTTATAGTGCTTATAGTATATAGTACTGCCGCTTGTATTTAAAGGGATAGTTAACAAAAAAAATATATCTATATATATATGTCATCATTTTGTTTCCGACTAGTCGACTGAGGCCAACAGCGCCAACTAGTGGTTGTGACAGTCGACTAGTTGATGAAACCCCTAAAACTGAGAGAATGTGGTTGAGTCCCAAACAATAGTCAGATATTACATAGTTTAAGAGCAAAGTAACAAAATAATTCTAGCGGCTGCATTTTGAACCAGCCGAAGTTGACTTATTGGGCCTGTAGGACATCCACCAAAATAAGGCACTATAGTGATCTAATCTTAAGTTCTTTTACACACACACTGTATATTTTTAGCATCAGATATACTGTATTTGTCTAAGAAATGGCTGTTCTACAAACATTGGAAACATGATCGTCAAATGACTGATTCCCAGACAGCAAACTGACATTGAATCAACGTGGAAACGACGTCTCTCATGACATTGAAACAACGTTGATTTTGCTCATCGAATTAACGTTGAACCAACGTCAGACGCGGCATTCTTCAAAGCTAAATGAAAATCGAAAATTGGTTTGCTTTCATAACGTTGAAACAACGCGTTGATTTCAAGTTGATTTTACGTTGGTTCAACGTTAATTCGATGAGCAAAACAATGTCAGATCAACGTTGTTTCGATGTCATATTTCCACGTTGATTCAATGTCAGTTAGCTATCTGGGTTGCTATTAAACACAACACCCAGTTTCTTAACTGTAGAACACACTGTAAGAGTAACTCAATCAAGAGAAACATTATATTTAATTGTATAATTTTCATATTATGTGAGTGAATTTGCCAGAATTTAAAAGTAAATTACTAGCCGTCCATAAATCTGAGTATCTACATAACAATGGTAACTAATGCCAAGGTTCCTGATCATGTCCCCCAAGGGAAGAGTAAGGGACCTAATACCGAGCCCTGTGGAACTCCATACTTAACTCATGTTTGGTCTGACACCTCATGATTAACACAAACAAACTGGTAGTGCTGGATAGGTAGGACCTAAACCATGCTAATTCCTGCCCAAAAATGCCAGTTTAGTTTTCGAGCCTATCTAAGAGAACATCTATAGTGTCAAACGTTTTTATGACTAAATTTGCCCATTGGCCTCTATCCATCATGGCCTCCTAATCATCCCCGTATATACTGATTGGCTTCATCACTCTCTCTCCTCTCCACCTATAAGCTGGTGTGTGCTGGGCGTTCCGAGATAACAGGTAACACCTATTTCAGTAGCTAAGAGTCACAGGGTGAAGACTGTAAGCTTATGTTATGCTCTATAGAGAGGCATGTGACCCAGTTCAGGGGGGTGCTGAGCTTGCGTCACTTCGTCTTGATCTCAGTACCGAAAATAACCTGGAGCGCATATTCCTGTCTGATGGAGAGTGCTTTCTTAGAGCCAGCAAGAACTGCTCATTATGAAGAGCAGCACAACAGAAACTTGCATTATCGCAAATTGCGGCATACTTAGGCAGCTCTGCCTGCCTGTACACTCTTGGTTTTTGCTGGTTAATGGAATCATAAAAGTACTAGCCGAAAGCCAAGTTCTGTGTTGTATAAGAGCCAAGGGAAGCTTGATAGTAGAGAATTCCACGGTGGGCCAGAGACCTCCACAATGTCCATTCTACCATCATTAAATATTTATGCAGGATGTTTCTGCTCTCAAACTCAAACATGCACAATAACAGATTTAAGTACACGTGTACAGCAAGCAGTATTCTGACGCTGTTGGGGGAAAAAATAGATCCAATTGCTTCCAAGAAATGCACTTAATTTTATTGAATGTACATTAATATGTGCACTTAGTACTCATGCCAAATTAGAAGTTTTACATTAAAGTACATTTTAAATCATCTTTTTGTGCTTTAAAGAAGAACACTTTATTTTAATGTGTTGACTAACATATTAAAGCACATATAAAATATTTGATATTTTTAATATCATATGTAGAAGTACTATATATTACATTACATATATTACATTATATTTAAGTTCAGTAATTTCACTTAAATTACAATTAATAGGTAATCTTCATTGCCATTTAAGTGAAATTACTGAACTTAAATATACAAGCTTGATAAAAATGATCATTGTAGAAGAAAATTTCAAATGGCACTTAGAGGCTTTTGCATCTGAACTCTTCAAATATATTTCAATGTGACACATTTCAATAGAAATGACATAAAAGTATATTTTAGTTTAGCATAAATGCTTGTTTTACAGTATAAATTTGGCCAAGACAACACAAGTAATACTTAAAATTACGTCCTATTAGTCCTATTAAAGTGAGTCAAAAAGCACTCTTAAAGGTATAGTTCACCCAAATATAAAAAAAATCTGTGATTTTCTCAGCATCAAGTTGTTTCAAACCAGTATATTTTCTTTCTTCTGCTGAACACAAAACCAGATATTTTGAAGAATGTTGGAAACCAAACAGTTGATAGACCCCATTGGCTTCCATGATATTTTATCCAACAGGGCAAAAGGGTCCATCAACTGTTTGGCTACAAAAAAATCTTCAAAACATTCAAATCTTCAAAACACATTACATTTTCAAAAAACATAATTTTGTATGAATTATGAAATGTTTTCCTCATGGGAACCAAAAAAAAAAAAAAACATCCGGAATTACTACCCTTATGGGATAATAGCAACTTACCAAAGCAATTTTTCAAGGAGCCAGTGATACTGGTAATACATAATTCTAGGATTATTTGATAACTAGATTAGGAAACAAGCTAAAGTGTTTAAATGTATTGCTTTAAGGTTGTGGTGGTGGTTGCTGAAGAGGTGTGTGGGCAACACTTCACAATAAAGTTATTGTGAAGTGTTTTTAATGTATTTGTTAATGTTAGTTAAAGGGATAGTTCACTTTGAAATTAATCTTTGATATGATTTAGCTTACCTCAAGGGCATCCAAATCAGTGGTGGAAAGAGTACTGAAAAAAACATACTCAAGTAAGAGTACCATTACATTCCAAAAAATGTAGTGTGAGTAGAGTAAAAAGTACTTGTCCAAAAAACTACTTGAGTAAGAGTAAAAAAGTAGCTTATTTAAAAGTACTCAAGAGTAGTGAGTAGTGAGTACTGAGGTGCGGATTCTAACCCTTATAATAAACACTGTGCACTACAATTTATAAATTAAAAAATGCACATACTGGAATTCACATTATATTTTGTTCTTTGTAAGAAAGATTGAAGGATATCTATCATCCATCTTTTTAAAATGCATCAAATCAGTACACTCATCACCATTTAAATCATATTATTTGGGGGGAAAAGCATTTAAAATTAGGCGAAAAGCCACTGGGCCTGAGCATGCTATTGTTGCACATAAAATATCAATTTTCATAACTGTGCAAAGAATTCAAAAACCTTTAGAAACTCATATGATAGTTCAGCATCACACACCAAGAGATGGGTTAAATAAAATAAAAAAATACCCATTTCTCTCCAAAACGGTACCAATGTTAGTGTTTTGATAAATGAGAATCACTAATATTACCATATTACCTCAACTAATACACTGAAAAAGGCTAAGATAGTGAGCTAACACTAATTACACACTTTTATTCCATGCTATTAAATATGTTACAATTTAAACATAAATGCATTGTTCTAGAAGGGTGGCATCATCCCTTACATTTAACACGGCTACATTTACACACATTGTAATGCTGATAATGTAAGGAAAATTGTGCATTAAATAGGCTAGGGAAGTTATATCCAGGAAACTTTTACAAAAGAAACAAACACACTTTGTCTCTGAAGTCTCAGCGAAGCTAAACAGCAGCACACACAAAAAAAAGTTCAACATGAAAAATGTTTTTGCTCAAGTGCACTTGCCAAATAAAGACGGGTCATATAATGGATCAATCAAAAAACGCTGTTTATTAACGAGCTGTGCTAATTTCTTATTAAGTAATGCAGTTCAAGTTAACGGCATGTGCACTGATTCTGAATCTGTCGGCATGGCGAGCGCGAGACGCGGCAGTGCATAGAGGTTGACGCGCGTCTCTCTATAATGTGATTGTGAAGTAAATGGGAGCGGGAATTCACCGCATTATGAACTCGTCTCGCAATTCCCCCAACCTCAGACCAAATGTTAGGCCATGTAGACATGCCAGCCTTTATAAATATCATATTAAGAAGAAATGTGAAATTTACCTTAGCATATTAGAGGAAGACGCTGTCGCTGATATCTGGATTGAATTGGTGCGTGATAAATGCACTTCCACAGCAGTCACGAGTAACAACAGGAATAGGCGGTTAAAGTTTTCTATGCTTAATTTGAATTGATGACATGACAGTCACGAGACCGATTAATCGATCCAATCACGTTGATGGATAAAAATAAAATTAAAACAAGTAACGAGTAACGACCACAAACAGAAGGAAAATAGCGGAGAAAAAGTACCGATACATCACTTAAAATGTACTCAAGTAAAAGGAAAATTACACAATTTTAAACTTACTCAAAAAAGTACAATTTCTGAAAAAAACTACTTAATTACAGTAACGTGAGTATTTGTAATTCGTTACTTTACACCCCTGATCCAAATTAAACATGAGTTAACGACTCGTGAATGTAAGTACACATTGATGGACTAAGACACGAAACGACCGGTTTGTGTGAGAAAACCAACAGCATTTATATCGTTTTTACCTCACGTAAGCACAGCCACGTCCAAGTGATCTGAGGGTGCGGGCACTTTGGTCTGCGCAAGCGCTTCAGAAAGCGCCGTAAGTGATCTCTTGCGTGGTTGCCAAAAAAACAACAACGTTACTGTCCATTCCAATTTTCTGTATATCTAAATATGTTTACATCTTCACAGTGAAGGATAACACTTTTGAAATCTCTGTGTGAACAACGAGTTGCGTACACACGCGAGAGATCAGTGCGCTTGCGCAGACCGAAGTACCCTCGCACTAAGATCACTTGGACGCAGTGATGTTTTCGTCAGTGATGACGATAACGAAATGATTTCGTTAACGCACCGTTTTTTTATGACGACTACGCGACGAAGACTAGCTAAAAATAGCTCTGAGGTGACTAAAACATGACGAGACGTTTTCGAGTTTTCGTTGACGAGACGAGACGGAACGAAAATGATTATAAGTCTGACGTTCACAATGCATGTAATTTATGCCTGTTTTGCGTGAAATCGGTCCGTATGGAGCTAAAAAAATAAGTATCAGCAATGCTGCCGTTTCCTATCGCGTGCGCGCACCAGATTCCACACAACAATAACAACAACAACACAGGGTTTAATGGTAGTTTTTGTACCAAGTCAAGTCAATAGAGTCGGACAAAAACTAGGACCTGTTGGAAAGCATATTTTCCAGCGATGTTTGTGTGAGCATATCAGTGAACATCCCTGACCACTCGGTGAGTTTGACGTCTTTGTAAACGAATGTTTAATGCGTTTTATGAACGATTGTGTGGGTGCTAACACACAAACCTAAAATTCTCGGGACAACAGCATTTGTCCAAATTTCAATCTTAACCGTTCTATTTCATCAGAAAGGATCTTAAAACAGGGCTTTAAGTGTAAAATACCGAACTAACCAAGACCAAATACAGTGTTTATTCAGGGATCGTCTTATGTTCAACACACTCCAAGTGTCATGTTTGTTTCATACTTTATATTCAAGTATGCATTCTTTGTTCAATGCACCTCAGTATTAGATATTTATTTTATTATTTTGTTTCAGAATGTTTGCAACTTTGCAGTTTGCACAAGTTAAAGATAGACTGGGTTGTATACATAATGTTTGTGTTTACAAATAATATGCATCTTATTGTTGCATACTACGTTGTTCATTGCACTTTAGCAATTTCTCAAATAAAGCCACAATTGCCAAAGTATCGTTTTTTTGGAGTAAAACAGTGATTCCACTGTTATCACTTTATCTGTGTACAATTTTCTAGTAGCTCGATGTTTTTACTGTTTAAACTTTAAACCATTCCTTTATTACTGTGATAACTTTTTAAACTAAATTAATTTGTGAAAGACTACTTTTTAATTACTAAAATTGATTAAACTTGACTAAAACCTTTTGGTGTTTTCGTCGACTAAAACTCGACTAAAACCTTTTGTGTTTTCGTCGACTAAAACTTGACTAAAACTATTAAGTTTATAAATGACTAAAATGTGACTAAAACTTAAAAGCATTTTCGTCCAAAAGACTAAGACTAAAACTAAAACTAAAAGGGCTGCCAAAAACAACACTGCTTGGACGTGGCTGTGGAAACATGGGGTATAAACTATATAAATACGTTCGTTTTCTCACACAAACCGCTCGTTTCGTGTCTCAGGCCATCAATGTGTACTTACATTTACTAGTCATTAAATCATGTTTAATCTGGACTTCTCTGTGCATGCTCTTTGAGGTGGTGACCATAGACCTCCATTATATGACTAACAGACAAGAACGGTTTCACCTAAAAATATCAAAATTGAAAATACTGTGGAAACAAAGACACCTACATCTTGGACGCCCTTCAGGTAAGCTAAAACATATCAAAAATTAATTTCAAAGTGAACTATCCCTTTAATAAAAATACAGTTCGTTGTTTGTTCATGTTACTTCACAGCGCATTAACTTACGTTAACACAACTCTTGATTTTAATGTTGAAATTAACATTAACAAAGAATAATAAATGCTGTAGAAGTGCAGTTCATTATTGGATCGTGTTAACTAATGTAGAACATTATTGTAAAGTGTTGACGATGTGTCTTTAGCTGCATTTTGAAAGATTTTCTCAGTAGTTTGGGCAGAGGTGGGCAGAAAGGGTGAAGGATTTGGACACAACAAAAGGGTGTCACTCGTTCAGAGACCCTCACTGGCGTGAGCGAGCATATACAGTAGCTTTATGATTGAATTAAAGTAGGGAGGTGCTGTTCCAGTGGCAGTCCTGAAAGCTAGCATCAAAACCTTAAATATGATTCTGGCTGCAACTAGGAGCTAGTGGAGTGAGATAAGTAGGGCTGTGAAGTTGGTTCAGTTTGGCTGATTGAAGACCAGATGTGCTGCCAGGTTCCGGATCATCTGCTGAGGCTTAGTCATGCTAGCGGGAAGGTCTGCCAGTGAAGCATTGCAGTAGTTCAGTCTTGAAACGACAAAAGCTTGCAAGAATTTGCGTCGCACACTTTTGACAGGAAGGGTCTGATATTCCTGATAAAGCGTGAACCTGCATGACCGGGCTGTTGTTGAAATATGGGTGGAAAAGCTCAGCTGTCATCAAACACAACCCCAGTGGACCCCAGTTGCACAAAGATATTTTTCAGAAATTACAAGGAACTCTGTCTTTGCAAGATTGAGCTTTAGAGGACACTGAAAGGGGGACAGAGATACGAGTTAAGACCGTGAGATAATCGGGTTGAAATGATTGATAATGTTTTAATGTAAACAGATACAGCAATTATTAAAGAATTTACTCAGTTTCTGCATATTATACCTGTTAGAACTACCTGGATATCTTAAAGCACTGTTTACAGTTTACATGGGTCGACAAAAACAATGACTTTTTTGTGCATTTTTGCAGGGCAGGTAAAAATCTGAACTAACCCGACTGGGCCAGTAGAAAAAGCGCTATATATTAAAGGCACAGCTAAATGTGACATTTATTACAATGGTTTTATGCGAATATTCAAGTTCACCTAAAAGTGCTTATATAGACCATTTTGCAAGATGTAAACAAAACTGGTCCAGAAGCACTTCCTGTTTCAGTTTTTTTTAACACTACATAAAAGCTGGGATAAAATACAACCGACAGAACATATAAAACTGAATCAAAAAGTTAAACAAACATCTTTAAGATTTTTTCTTTCCATGTGAAATAAAGAAAACAGTTACAAACTGAAACAGGAAGTGTTTCTGGACCAGTGTTGTTTACATCTTGCAAAATGGTCTATACACTCACCTAAAGGATTATTAGGAACACCATACTAATACTGTGTTTGACCCCCTTTAGCCTTCCCCAGACAGCAAACTGACATTGAATCAACGTGGAAACGACGTCTCTCATGACATTGAAACAACGTTGATTTTGCTCATCGAATTAACGTTGAACCAACGTCAGACGCGGCATTCTTCAAAGCTAAATGAAAATCGAAAATTGGTTTGCTTTCATAACGTTGAAACAACGCGTTGATTTCAAGTTGATTTTCCGTTAGTTTTGAAAGAATGACGCGCCTGACGTTGGTTCAACGTTAATTCGATGAGCAAAACAATGTCAGATCAACGTTGTTTCGATGTCATATTTCCACGTTGATTCAATGTCAGTTTGCTATCTGGGTCAGAACTGAAGTAAGAAAGATCAATAATATTGTTGAATATTAAATGTACCCAACTAAGCAAGCCAAAAGCCAAGGCAACAGTGGCAAGGAACCAAAACTCTATCAGTGACAGAATGGAGAAAAAAGCTTGGGTTCACCATCCGGAAAAGCCTTGGAAAGACTAACATAGACTAGCGAGTAACGAGTACATCGGATGTTGTAGGAAGTGACCTAATCTATGCACCCTAATAATCATTTAACTGATTTGAATAATTGAAATGTATAATCTTCTGCCAGGTAAAAGAGATGTACAAGATGTACGAGATGTAATACAGAGTGTGTCTGCTTCCCGGACAATAATAGGGAGACTTCCAAAGTTTAGGTGCTAAATAGGAACAAAGTTGATTTTGCACCAACTCTGATAGAAAATCAGCAAATCCTTTGATAAAATCTGAATTGCGCCTTAGCTATCTCATCAATTTTTCGAAAAGGAAGGGGGCCAGAACTAATTACAGTGCCTGGCATCATACTTGCAAGTTCACACAACTTTAATGTTAATTTAAGTCATCTACGACTGGCGAAGTTGAACATCATTAGTTGCGATGTGAATAATAATCTTAGAGAATTCATGATTAGCATTAGCCAGCACTTTTACATTTGCTTTGATGTCTGACCACATGTGACTATTTTCACGTTCCCGTGTGATCCAATCAACAGGATTGTCAGTGGGTGTTTCACTGAATGAGGATCTGTTGTAATCGGAACGGAAGAGTGGTGTTTTATCTCGCGGGCTCAACAGCCGGAACCGAACAATGTACAGGGTTCACTAAGCTAGTCGCATCCAAAGCACTATCTAAAGCCCTTGCACTCTTACAATTAACATCAATTAAAGTTCGAATGTATGTCTCTAGTTCTGAAATCTTCTCCGTCAGCCTGACTGTCTCCCTACATTTATCACATGTAAATCCAATTTTGCTGACAGGGAAGGCTATACTATACAAGTGAGATAAAGTGCCAGTGACAATAACAGGAGAAGACATCACTCACCGTGTTTGATGACTGATCGTACAGCCTACTACTTACCACAGTTATTTGATGGATTCGTGAGAGGCACGAGAAAAATAAAATAATTAAGCCCTCGGGCACGGATAACATGTTAACAAGCTATAGCTTGTAAATAGCGTGTTGATCAGGCTAACAAAATTACTAGCGTGTTGTGCTAGTTATAATGATTCAGATAGAAGCTAGCGAAGATTAGCCTAATGTTTGGTGATGAGATAAATTAGCAATATAAACAACACAAAATGATAGTAATTAAAGATTCAAAACAGAAAGAAATTTAATCAACAAGGTTAAAGGTATAGCGGAGGATCTTTCCGAATTTTAGAGAAGACCCGCCCTCTCCATTTAAAAAAAAAAAAATGCACATGCAGAAACACAACACTCTTGCTCCCGAGAGGGAACGCCTAATACGCCTTGCACAATTATAAACTAACTCAAAAACATTCATAAAAAAGACAACATGCCAAATGCCCTTCCGTGTTTTAATTACTTATTATACTGACCGATTGAGTGACCGAGGACTCAAGACATGATATGTTGCAACCCTGTATCACACGAAATACGTTCTGAGGAAACTATTTTGCAAATCGCAATTACGTTACATGGCAACATATAAGCAGTGCTATTACGTTGGTCCTTAACCTAATATGTCTCATTGTTAATACGTAGGTACCCAGATAGCAAACTGACATTGAATCAACGTGGAAATATGACATCGAAACAACGTTGATCTGACATTGTTTTGCTCATCGAATTAACGTTGAACCAACGTCAGACGCGTCATTCTTTCAAAACTAACGGAAAATCAACTTGAAATCAACGCGTTGTTTCAACATTATGAAAGCAAACCAATTTTCGATTTTCATTTAGCTTTGAAGAATGCCGCGTCTGACGTTGGTTCAACGTTAATTCGATGAGCAAAATCAACGTTGTTTCAATGTCATGAGAGACGTCGTTTCCACGTTGATTCAATGTCAGTTTGCTATCTGGGTATTAATACGTTATTTTTATACATAGTTGCGTATGGAGAAGTAGCTTGTTGCATTTGTGTAATAATAAACACACAAGGTTTTAGAATATGAACACATGAACACACAAGGTTTTAGAATATTTCAGCGTGAAACCATTTACCATTTGGTCAAAAGGCTACTTTAGACAAATTGAGATTTGTTTACCGTGTCTATGTGCCAGGGCTAGCATTGCTAAGTAGCTTGCATTAACTTTTACTAGTGATTTTAAATTGATTTCTCCAAATAGTATGACAAACTTTACCTGTCTGGTAGAATCTTCGCGACCGCGGCATCAGTGAGAAGCCTAACCTGTGCTTTTAGCGCACGCCAGCGTGTGATATTCACCCAAAATCACTCTGGTCTTGTTTCTATATTCTGCGGCGTTTCTCTTCTTATCATAAACTTCGTAAACATTTTTTCTCTTTCGACCCTCAGCCAAAAGAAATGTCTGAAACGGTGACTCTGACATAGGCTAATACACCTGAAAGTGAAAACCACATAGTGATGAGCACGTACGACGGCCTTACGTAAACATATCACCAGAATGATTGACACTTAGGTGGACCAATAGTATAGACTACCCACCCGGAAAAAGAAAATCCTCCGCTATACCTTTAAGTTAATTTAAGGTTAAGCAATTTAAATAATAAGGCAAGTTAAATAACACTACATAAAATATAACTCAGGGCTTGTCCACGTAAAAAAAAATTACTTGTCCAGAAAAAAAAAAAAAAAGGATTATTTTGTGTTGTGAATGTAATTCATTCTGAAGCAATGTGTTCAATCAGCTTTGACATATTTAAATCTGCATGATGATTTTTTAAGCTTTATAAAGAACATCTTTCCCTAATCGTTTTAAATATATGCTTCATTGTTCATTTCATAAATTTGATCAATAAATTAAATGACAATAATAAGACACTATGGGTCACGATTAGATCCAAGGAAGATGGAGATCATCGGAAAGTAACAAGTTTGTTTAACCCTTATGCTGCATTAGGGACATTTTTGGTCTTTTGCAGTTTAATTTCTTTGACCATTTTGGCTGTTTTAATGCAAATGGTATGAAATTTGGCAAAATTGTGACTTTTTGGATACATGTAAAAAATGTCATCCCATTTTGCAAAATATGTATAACACACACTGTGTAGATCAAATAGTAACACTCAGCACCATAAAGACCAAAAATGGCCCATTGAAACCCATTAAAACGTTGTTTAAATCTGAGGCTGTCAGTAATACATGAAACATGATTTTTGCACAAACATCCTTTCATTTTGAAGCAAAATATTTGCATTATATAGTGTATTCCACCAGATGACGTCACTACATATTTATTCCCTATGGGTGGAAATGCACCTTATTTTAGGCAATAGGCAATGTTTAATAGGTGGCCATTTTTGGTCTCTAACGCGCTAAGTGGGATTTTTTGCAAAGTGGGACTGTGATAATCCAAATCTAAAGTTTTCTCTTTGCATTTAGTTTATTGAAAATAATTGAATTTTTGTGTTTTTTCCTCTTATACAAATCGATGGTTTCGCAAACAAAACTTGTAATTAAAGGGTTAAAATCCTGAAATTGAATACATTTTTGGTAGTTATGATGAGGACTGATGCTGGTTAAAAGATTTAGCTTGGTAAAAGTGGAAAATAATAATAATATATAATATTTTAGGCAATGTTTAATATGTGGCCATTTTTGGTCCTTAATGCACTCAACGGTGTTCAAAATCTAATGCAGCACAAGGGTTAATAAGTAACTCAGAACAACAAACAGGCGAGACAGCATGCAACACACAATCAAAATCAGACACTGAGCTGAAGACAGGAACCAAATACACAGATGATAACGAGACAATGAAAGACAGCTGTGATGATCATTGGTGTCCATAGAGATTGATGACTTGCTGGTGATAGGTGATCAGGTGGTGGCTGAGGCATGCTGGGAAGTGTAGTTCCATTGAGGTGTGAAAATATAAATATAAATATTTCTTAAATATACAAATATAAAAAATATTATAGAGAATGATACTTTTAAACACGAAACTAAACCATCAATAGGTGACCTGGCAGGAGAATGAGGCTGTTGTTTAATGGGTTATTGAATCTTTGACTCAACGTATTGATGCTGAATCATTCAGTAATGCGGTTATGTGTTCCGGTGAGATGCGCTGTGGTTCTGTTGTGATCTTTCTTTGAAACTATTTTCACCGCTCAAATAGAAAGAAAAAAAAAACAGCCAATATTGTGTCTAAAATGTAAGTGACTTAATATTAATTACTTGTTTACTGAACTGTCATATGAAATCACATTTTCAATTGTGATGGTAGTCAGCACTCTTGGTCATGTGATGTTGCTTAACTGTATCATGTCATATGTTAATTTAAAATATAAATAAATTTGTAAAATAAAAATAATGTTGTGTTACCGTCAGACAGTCTGTTATTTCATTGGTTGGCAGTCCGAATTTTGGCAGATTTTTAATTTTTTTTATTTTTACAATACTAATAAAAATGTAAAAAGTACATTTCAAATTAACATATATTGTAACTAAACAACAATAGGCCATGTTTAGAATTATTATATTTTTTTTTTTATCAAGCCTTAAAGCCTTTAGGTGGCCCGTGGCTACGCCTATGAGACTGAAGGGGGAAAATAGTTGTTTAGTACTGTTACTTACTGTACTGTAATGATGTAATCCGAAAACGTTGTTTCTGGTCATCTCTAAATAGTTAGCATTTCCTGGATCACATAAATTAATTAATTAATTTAATATTAATTAATAAAAAATTAATTTCAAAGTGAACTTTCCCTTTAAGTGTCACCCCCATTTTTTTTGAATATACATGAAAATGCACATTTCAAACTTAAATGGTTGTAATTCAAGAATACTTTGGAATATGGACGTAAGATTGGTCTGTGCATTTTAGCTTGCTGCCACATCACAAAAAATGGTGAATATGTAATTTTTTTCTTCATATTTAAAAAATGTCAGATAGTGATGGCCGGTTCGTGAACGAATCGTTCTTTTGAACCGGTTCTTTTTAGTGAACCGGTCGAACCAGTACACTAAATCGGACTGAATCGTTCGAAACAGTTCGCGTCTTGCGTCAGCGCTAAACCACAAGTTACTAAAGTTACTCACTTTCAGACATGCCTGACAGTCCCTCCGAATCGAAATAAACCAATATCCAGAAGTACATTTTATTCGAATCACTCAAAAAGTTCACTGAACGGAGACATGTTGGTGCTGAGAGAAGTGAAGCAGCTGATACTGCGCATGCGTGTACTACCGAACGTACAGGTACAGCGGTCGGATAACCAGTACAGAACCGAGAACTGTTTCTTTCGGACACGTTCGACATACTGAGATCTGATGAGTTGATGAGCTGAGCATGCGTGCATTTTTTTCTGAGGGACGAAATGTATGTTTCCATGTCTTTAGTTGAACATCAGTAAGTGTAACAAAAAAAACAAACATTTTGGAAACATGTTTATCACATAATTACTGTATTATCACCATAGCTGAACATTGAAAATAAGGGAGTTTTCCCGGAATCCTTCCCCAAAATAAGGGATTTTTTTTTTTTACACTATTCTTACCCACAAACTTTAAAAATAAAGCACTAATCCTTAAAAGTCTAAAGAGTTAATAACTAGCCTAGAAACTAGTGTCATTTAAAGAAAAAAAAATCTACATTTGGATTAGCGGTGTGTTGCTCTTGCCTTTACGACAACAATTTCAACTGTTATCACATCTTCCAAAACCCACAAAATAGGGAAGTGGGCTGTCTGTTTATTTCAATTACATTTACACATTTTATGTAGTTTTAAAGAGCCTATATTTAGCCTGGTGGTGGACCGTCACTCAGAAGACACACTCTGTTGTTATTGTAGCCTATCCCATCTTTATATATAGGCCCAGAACGTTTTTTTCCAAAAGTTTTTTCTTCTTCTTTGTGTAATCATTGTTAAGAGCATAAGAAACAAATGAAAAAAAAAGAAATGAAAAGAAATTTTATTCATGTTATATGACTTTAAATTATATATAGGCAAAACTAATGGCAAAATAAATCGATTATTATAATTATTATTTGTTTAAATTACATTGATATCTGAATTTATGTAAAAACCTTGACTTTCAAACATCAAAATGTAAAATGTAGGCTATTCGAGTACAAAATGACATATCAACATCGTTTCCTATTTTTTATTTTTTTATTTTTTTGCCTGGAAAGGCTTTCAACACGCTTGCGTGTCGCGTGAAAAAATAGGCGTCAGTTCTATTAGCATGCACGCGTTTTCTGGAGTGTGCAAGCTCTAATCTGTTAACATGGTAGCCGAAATAAAAACGGACACGCCACACAGCCAGTGTGTCTCCGGCCAGCGCACGCGGCGCCGCATCTGAGAATAAACGACTTCAAGCCGAATCAGTCCGAGCTCGTACGTCTCACACAATCAGAGTAAAAATACGGGATATTTTACGGGAAAATACTAAAACGGGAAGACAGCGGGAAAAGAGTAAAAATACGTGAGAAACCCGGAAAAAACGGGAGGGTTGACAGCTATGATTATCACTGTATTATTTTAACGATTGGAAACAATGATTGGATTCTAAAACTTTCAAAATAAACATTTCTTATTATACTAAAATAATATTTTCAGGAACAGTAACAATAAATCTTTGATGTAAACTCTTGCCAATGTTTTAATGGTGAACTGCTTAGTAAATGTTTCTAATGTGTTAACATAACGAATTAAACATATATCGAATTAAACATTTATGTTTAATTCGTTATGTTAACACATTAACATGATATATACTGTATAGGCTACTGAAGGCTATATTGAAAACAGACATGCATCGATTTTTTAGTTTTGTCGACTGTATATTCAGGTTTCAGCTCAGCACACACAGGCCTATGCTATGGTTCTCGAGTCGAAAACTGGTTGTTGCAGTTCTTGAATCACTAGTACAGAACCGAGAACTGTTTCTTTCGGACACGTTCGATACGGAGAACCGATGAGCTGGAGATACTGCGCATGCGTGATAGCACCGTCTCTGAACAGAACTTTCTTTCGGCCGGCTGATCTTGTGCTGATATATACGAGCACGCAGTAGTACGGGTGAACCCAGGTCTTAAATGAGAAGGCGAATCGGCGAAATGTACGTTTATTTAATAACAAATAAAATGATGAAGACCATTTATGCATTTTATATATTTAAAACATTTAAAACATCCGCGTTAGCACATCGCCTAGGCTGCAGCAGGGTTCGTTTTCAAAATGTAAGAAGCTTATCCAAGATGATTATGACGATGTGTACTATTATTTAACTGAAGTTATGATTACAAATGACTTTAATTTAGAATTGACGTCATTACGTGATGACGTAAAAGAACTGGTGAACCGTTTTTTTTTAACCGGTTCATTAAAACGAACTGTCCAAAAGAACCGGTTCGCGGAAAAGAACCGGACTTCCTAATGTCAGACCTTTTTTTCTAAAACAATTGAATGGATTAGTGATCGACCAATATATCGGTCGGCCGATATATGAGGTTTTTACGTGTATCGGAATCGGCCGATACACCGCTTTTTTTTTTTTTTTTTTTCGGCGTTATTTATAGACAGGCGTTCACGGGCAGCTCTGTGCTGCTGCTGCTGGAGATGCTGCAGTTCATGTGCCCCGCCCTCCCCCACTAGCAGAGTGCAACCTGCTCTTCACGAGAATGGTAACTTAGGGTGTATTCACACCTGCCTTGTTTGGTTCGATTGAATCGAACTCTAGTTCGTTTGCCCCCTTGGTGCGGACCTTTTGGGCAGGTGTGAATACAGCAATCGAACTCGGGTGCGGACCAAACAACCGAACCAAGACCCAGCTGAAGAGGTGGTCTCGGTACGGTTCCAAACGAACTCTGGTACGGTTCGTTTACGGTGTGAACATGAACCGACCCAATTGCAAGAAAGCACTGCGTCGAAAGAGAATATTGCGCGTCTTTCTGCGCGTCGTGTGTGAATGTCTAATCGCGCAAAGATGCAAAAAAATATCATTTGCAGTTCATAAAGCATTTGCAGTTCACCACCTTTTGGTGGTGGTTGACGAGTTTCCCCCTTAAAGCGAGTGCCGAGAAAAATTCTATATATAAATGTAATGAATTATTATTATTATTATTAATGTAAGGATAGTTACAATACAAGGATGATGATGCGTTAATTTACGTTAAACGAATACGTTAAAAGAACCTCATTATTTAAATGAGTGAACATAGCCCCTCTCTATGAATGAAAACTTTATACCTTCTCCGTCTTCTGTGCAGTGCCACTTGTAACGCAAAGTTGAGATGTTGCCCAGAGATAAAAAAAAAAACAGTAGATGGTCGAATGAAAAGATGCACGAGAGACGAGAGTTGTCGTATTTCCCCGCGTTTATAGAGCCGCTCAAACGTTACACTCGTCGTCTTCTCAAAATCCGAATTACAACTTCGTATAGATGACATTGTATCATTGATACTCATTAGTTTCTTCATATTGCGTTAACACAAAATTAGTAAAAGAACAAATATTGCAGTATGAAATATATGGAAATATCTCCACGCTGAGCCTTTTTTGCACTTCCTGATTTCCCTTGAGAATCCTTGTCCAATGAATGGACGACCTTAGCACACGTGTGGTTTGGTTTACAAATTTTGGTTCACTTGCAAAAAGAGCAGTGTGAAAGCGAACCGTACCAAAAAAAAAAAAAATAATAATTTATTTGGTCCGGACCAAAGCAAGTGAACTATCGGACTTTCCTGGTGTGAATACACCCTTAAACTTTCAAAGGATCTTTTAAATGTTTGACTGCTGAAATATTGTCAAACACTTTGAAAATGGAAACACGTCGCCCTATAACTGTTATGTGCTTGCAACTAAGCAAGTTTGTGGGTCCAAATGGAAAACGCGAATGCCTCGTCTATAAAACTTAACTGCTTGCCATGGACTAGTTGCACGACAACGGAAATGGAATTTCCGGTTTGTCTGTGGTAGGCTGGAACACTTCCGGTCACTGGTTCCGTCAATGGCACTCGCTTATTTAACCGACTGTTCAGCGTAGTGTAAAAGAAAAAAACATGAGTCTTTTCGGTATTAAAACAGCAGGTGTTGTACCGAATTCCAACTCGCGGACAAATCGCACGCCCCTTCGCGTGCGCGCGCCTCTCATTAATACGCGCAGAAACGAGTTTGAATATTGCCATATGCGTTTATCGATTGATTTTTTTCTCACAGCAAGCACCCACATCCTTCATGAAAGCTTTGCACTTACAAAAGTTAACAGACAGTGAACTAGTGTGGATAAAAAATGCAAACAAACAAAAATGCAGCCATAATAAAGCTAGCACCTGTCAAAACAAAACATTACTGTTAATTTAACAGAACGTAACTTTTGTGTCTAAAACACGCGGTGGTTCATAGGAAAATAGTGTATTACTCTCCCCATTGCACATGAATGTCATTAAAAATAATATTTAACCTTTTTAATGAAGATAGGCTTAGTTCATAAAACACATGTCTGTATATTGTATATAGGCTAATATAGACTATAGCCTATATGAGGCAAATACCAGTTTTAATGTTTCTTAATTGATAATCATAATAATGTGATCATTGACTAAAGCTAAGGATGTAAAGAAACCTTAGACTTTTTTTAATATAGTTATTGTCTGGCACATTAGGACCACAAAAACATTATTTATTTAATTCATTCTTTCAATTTCACATTTTGCATCCTAGCTGAGAACGTTCTCAAAACTTTGGCTAACATTCCCTACAAGTTTGGTTTAAACTTGTAAAGCCATAAGGTAGCCTACTGTTTTAAAGAAAACATTTGAATGTAATGTTGAAATAATGTTTTAAGGATGTTTTAACTGTAATATTTTGAGGATGTTTTGGGAAAGTTGCTGAGATAACACATTATAAAATGTTCTTTTTGGGAAAAAACAAAACAAAAACAAAACTACCCGCTGAAAACATTAGAACAGAACAAAATTTTAAGAAAAATTCTAACGCATTCTCACCCCAAGGCGTCACCTTTGACCATGCTTCAATATTTGACGTTTTAGGCTAAAGGAAAGCGTCAGTTAGAGGACGCGGTTAGGTTTAGGTGTGGGGTGGGGGTAGGGTACACGAGATCCTAGGGCGTCATCTAACTGACGCTAAAGGGCGCCTAAAGCGTCAGATATTGAAGCATGTCCAAATGCTTCCCAAGGCGTCAGTTAAGTGACGCCTTGGGGGTGAAAATGGGAACTGGGATTGCTTATGGAAATTCATTGTTTTGTGTTCAGGTGCCCTTTTTTGAAGAAAACCTGCTGCAATATTACAAAAGTGCATGCATAATTTGTTTATAAGCCTATCTTCATGAAAAAGGTTATTATTATTTTTAATGACATTCATGTGCAATGGGGAGAGTAATACAATATTTTACTATGAACCACATCGTGTTTAACACGCAAAAGTTACGTTCAATTAAATTATTTGAAATTAACAGTAATGTTTTGACAGCTGGTAGCTTTACATGGTAGCTTCACCCGTGGAAGTTTATAGTCTGAATCGATCTCCCATGCATTTTTGTTTGTTTGCATGTTTTATCCACACTAGTTCACTGTCTGTCAATTTTTGTAAGTGTAGACAAAGCTTTCATGCAGGATGTGGGTGCTTGCCGTGAGAAAAAAATCAATCGATAAACGCATATGGCAAATCAAGTGCATTCAAACTCGCTTCAGCGCGTATTAGGTGAGGGGCGTGCGATTTGTCCGCGAGTCAGAATTCGGTACAACACCTATAATACCGAAAAGACTCGTGTTTTTCTTTTACACTACACTGAACGGTCGGTTAAGTAAGCGAGTGTCATTGACAGAAGCAGTGACGGGAAGTGTTCCAGCCTGACAAACCGGAAATTCCATTTCCGTTGTGGTGCAACTAGCGAATTGTATTAGGGAGCTGCAAATAGCTAAGGTGTAGGCTATCCGTTCAGTATGCATTAGGACTGTCTATGAATATTCTACATTCGAATATCTATTAATTTTGAAGGTGAAAATTAATATTTGAATGTGGAAAAACACGCCCGCGGTTGCAGACTAATAACGTTACCACAGCTGCACACCTCGCTCGGACTCGGGGCGCTCACTGTCGGTTCTATACTGTGAAACTTCAATCACTGAATGAAGCCTGCTAGATTTGGGACAAGAGTCACGACTCACAACCTTAAATTTTTTGCACAAAACTCTTGATCAGCACTCAAACATTTGTTTGTTGTTCATTTAACCGACGCGCAGAGACCGTGAGGGCGAGAGAGAGAGAGAGAGAGTGCCTGAGCGAGTCCAGGGCGAGACAGAAGGTGTTTCTCAACGTCAAGGATACTTCCTTGGCAGGACGGGTCCTTCCAAGTCATTTCCTTCAGAGGCTAGGCAAGGGTCCTCTTTAGCATTCGGAGAACATGTAAATGGAACAGGCTAGCAAGTGCACGTCATTGCGTCATTACATCAGTGAAAGGTCCGCTTCGGCGCTGCTAGTGTACTGCACTGTTTAAATACACTTGACAGTCCTTATTTTGTCTTGTCAGTCCTCATAGAAATAAATAAATAAAGTATAGGGGATAATGTATAACCAGGCGGTTGTTATAGTGAATACAACCCCGCAAACTCTAATCTGATCAGCCTGAAGGGGTTGTATTCGCTGTAACAACCGCCTCGCTATACATTTTCCCACTTATAACATGGCTACCTACCAAATAAATCAATAATTTGACTCAAAATATTGATTTAAAAAGGACTTCATTCATTCAAAACCGATTATATTACCGGAGTGAACAGAACCTCCGATCTAGCTGTTAAAACATATGCAATTGTAAAATATGTGACCAACAAAAAAGGCTATAACGTTATATGAAGTAAAAATTAAAAAGTCAATCACCAGTAAAAGGGAACAGCTTTAAATCCCCGCAGCAAATTTGAGCCGATATGTTAAATAGTTTAACAAACATTAAATAAATGGCTAAACTGAAATTATACTTGCTTACATTTGAAAGCATATTGCCGTTTTCACTCCGACTCCGCTAACGGTCGACATTTTTTAGTTCTTGAACAAGATAGCAAAGCTTGCGCATAGGATTTTGGGTGATTTAAGAGCGCGAAGGCTACACATATGCATCCTTTCCTGTGTATGGGATATTTTCCGAACGAAGGACTCAGTCCTTGGTTGAAATTCTGAGGATCCTCGACATTGGAACAGTCCTTCGACGGACGTCGATGACGTAGCATCCTCGAAATTCCGGCTTCCGAGGATCCTTCCTTGACATTGAGAAACGCCTAGAGTGAGCTCTGCGGTCTTGGCCATTAGTTGATTCACTTGCTTTTTAATACGTTGTCAAATATGTTTAAACTCAAATAAACTATCTAATACTAGTAGTTATGTCTCTTTATATTAAAGTCCCCGTGAACCGGAAGTTGCAAACGATTTTTCTCCAGTGCTGTGACGTATTTCCAAGTGAAACGGAATATTGAACAGAGGGCAGGGTTTTACTCTAGCGCTCCTCCTCTCCATCTCTCGCTCATAGCAAACTAACGGTTTGAGGGGAGTGGTTAAGCGTTTCCCCACCCAAGTTGTGAAACCTACGTCATCAGAAAAAGAAACCGTTCCAGACCAGAAGTAACTTTTCAGATTTTGATTAAAGATTACTAAGGTAAAACATTTTTTTAATATATATTCACTTGGACGGATTAATTGTTCACCACAAGATTAGTAATATGCGCTAACAAAGTAAATAGGTTCAATTTCGATTTCACGGGGACTTTAATGTGTCCTGTTATTGACGTAATGCGCGTCAATAATAAAACGCGCAACGGGATGTTCGAATATGTTTTTTAGAGGGAATAACGCCATTTGACAGCCCTAGTATGCATACGGGTGCTGTAACGAACACTGGTCATAGGATTTTAGTAACGCCAACGTTGTTCCGTGCTTTTTGTGGGAGATTTATTCAGCGGCCACCTGGCTGAGGTTTGGACGCGTGTGGTGTGTGACTCCCTCACCATCGCAGTGATATTGAGACTAGACATGCTTATTTTATTTTATGTAGGAAAATTGAAACCATGCAGTACATCGTTCGTTTCTTTTAAAATGAAGTACAGTGTGCACTGTGCACTTTATTATGCTGGTTGTAATTATTTAATTTATGCTTAAATATTCATTTTCAGCACTGAACTTTTTTTTGTTCTACTTTATGTTTTTAATATTTGTTAAATCGTTTATCTACTTGTTCTTGTTCTACCTCACATGTTTTTACTATTTGTTAAATATGAATTTTTGAAGTTAGTTAAATGTTACTTTTATTAAATTGAGACATTTCTAACATTTGTTAACATCACGTTATTTTTAAGATGTAAATTGAGGGAGCAAAATGTATCGGCTCAAGAAAATCGGCAGCCCGTATCGGTCATCGGCTAAGGCTGATGGGAAAAAAATCGGTATCGGTATCGGCACTAAAAAAATCCATATCGGTCGATCCCTAGAATGGATGCTATCTTTTGAACTCTTGGCATGAAAACAAACTCAGGTTTCTACCCTTCTTTCATGATTTTTTCATGTTCATCACTATATTTATGACTATTTCAAAATCTTATTTCACACCTAAGGAGTATGAAAATATTCTCGGTGCAAATTGATAAATAACGACTCCTCTGTAGCTTATTTAGAAAATTCCAAATATGTAAATCAGAGATTGTAAGCTTTCAAATGACAAGTCAATATTAGTTTAGGTTTAGTATAGGATATTACTGTTTTAAAAATGTAATGGATTTGGGCCCACCAGTGGTTGCCACTTTTGGTTAACCCTCAGGTGTTCTTCGTTTCGGAGTCACACTTGTTATCTTCCCGGTCAAAAGTGACCGGACACCTAAAAATGAAACTTTCTCCATCCCAGTAAAACCAATGCAATTTATTTTTGTTCTATAATATTTATTCTTTTTAATTTAGTATTTTAAGACTATTTAATTGAAATTATTAATATTTATGCAATATTTATGGTTTATTTTTGCCATGGAAAAATATATATATTTTTCTATATATATATTGTTTTTTTTTTTTTAAATATTAATGCAGTATTTTAGTTTAATATAGAGTCTAGGCCTTTAGAAAAAAATATGTTTTGAAGAAAATTAGCACCATCTTGTTACAGTACAGAGAAAAATCATAGAATCATGGTGTAACCACTAGATGGCATGTACAGGTCTCTATGGAGAGGCATGTGAATTCCCCAGCTGTTTATGAACACATTTTTTGTTGTTGTTGTTGGTGGATTTGAATATATAGTTGAAACAATCTCAAAAACTATTTCTTATAAAAAAACAAAAAAACAAAAATTCATAATTTCCCATTCATTTCCTATGGTCGGTCATTTTTGACCGAAGAGCACAAGTGTGACTATTTTTTTACGACCACTTAGCCTGCTTGGATCATGACCTCAATTTTTTTTTGTGTTTACACACCCAATGCCATAAAAGTCACCAAGGTTCGTAACATTCCGATGAAGCTGTGTTTTTTAAAAATTCAAAACAGAAAATTTTTCGGTCAGAAATGACCGAAGAGCACCTGAGGGTTAAGCAAGTAGCGTTTACTTTCCAGATGAATAAACATAGTCATAAATGTCCAATAAATGACACACTTCCCTTTTAATGTCATTAGTTGTTTTAACATCTATAAAGTAATAACACCTGATCATTCCATATTTGGCTCATGAATGGGACATGGTTACTGGAGGGGAGGCTTTGGGTCTCCCGATGAAGCAAACGAAATAAACATCCAAAGGTGCCCGTGAGGCAGGTGGCAGTGTGGAGGAAATATTGAGATAGATAGGCAACCATAAGTTTTGACTGAACACTGGATGCCAGCAGGCAATCGTTTCCTCTAACTTCACTCAGTGTGTCCTTGAGCACTTTATCCAATCTTTATCATGCGGTAAACCTTCAGGGTCAGCCTGTCACCTTCTTTCTCCTTTTGAGTGTTCTCTCTAAATGATTCTTGATATCTTTCTCCTGGTTTGATGAATACTTCAGGACAGTGCGTAATCTTTTGATCTTCACTACTGCCATTCATCAGGTTACACAAATAGAGACAAGGTTGAGTGAGTGAAGGTCTTTGATTGGGTCTTTGAAAAACGTAAATTTCACCATCTTGCCAATCATCAAATTTAGCAAATTACACTAAATATATTGGTTAACTTGTTAAAATATGATGCAAATTCATAATAATAGATACAATACTATAGTATAATGGTATTGCTCTGGTTGCTATAGGCCAATTGCTTTCTGTTGTAATGGACTGTTTCTCTTTGTGGAAGCTTTAAAGGAGTAGTTCACTTTTGAAAAAACTTTTGCTGATAATTTACTCACCCCCATGTCATCCAAGATGTCCATGTCTTTCTTTCCTCAGTCGAAAAGAAATTTAGGTTTTTGATGAAAACATTCCAGGATTTTTCTCCATATAATGGACTTCAATGGGAACCGGATGGTTCAGGTCCAAACGACAGTTAATAACAGTTTCAGATGCAGCTTCAAATGTCTTTAAACGACACCAGACGATGAATAAGGGTCTTATCATGTGAAACGATCGGTTATTTCAAAGCTTATTCCAAAAATGTAACTTTTCTAAGGACAAATGCTAGCCTTTCTCCATTCTGTGAGGCGCGTTTGCAACGTCACGTAGTACGTAATTACGTTCAAAAGGTCACGGGCGACGTAGCCGAAAGTACAGAGTCAGAGTGTTTACAAGTTGAACGCATAGGTTGAACGTGCAAACTAACTCAAACGCCGTTTACAAAAAAGGAATTAAAAGGTAAAACAACGATGTCGGACGATTTTGATTCTGTACTTCCGGCTACGTCGCCCGTGACCTTTTGAGCGTAATTACGTATTACGTGACGTTACAAACGCGCCTCACAGAATATAGCAAGGCTACACTCTAAAAAATGCTGGGTTGTTTTAACCCAACTTTGGGTCAAATATGGACTAACCCAGCCGTTGGGTTAAATTTTTACATTACATTTTTAACCCAACATTTCGGGTTTGTCCATATTTGACCCAAAATTGGGTTAAAACAACCCAGCATTTTTTAGAGTGTAGCATTTGTCCTTAGAAAAGTTACATTTTTGGAATAAGCTTTGAAATAGCCGATCGTTTCGCATGATACAACCCTTATTCATCGTCTGATATCGTTTAAAGACATTTGAAGCTGCATCTGAAACAGTTATTAACTGTCGTTTGGACCTGAACCATCCGGTTCCCATTGAAGTCCATTATATGGAGAAAAATCCTGGAATGTTTTCATCAAAAACCTAAATTTCTTTTCGACTGAAGAAAGAAAGACATGGACATCTTGGATGACATGGGGGTGAGTAAATTATCAGCAAAAGTTTTTTCAAAAGTGAACTAATCCTTTAAGATAATAACATAATGGTAAATGGTAAAATTTATAATAACATAATATCAACTCTGATCAATTTATGACCATATTTAATTGAACAATAGCTTCGCAATAAGAGGGCTAATGTAGTCTATCGGTCACTTTCACAAAGATAAACCCCATCAAGGTGATACAGTGTTCCAAGACTGATCACCCTGTCGTTGTTTATTGTGTTATAATGACTGTCTGACTCCATAATATGCCTTACTCAAAGACTTATGTTACACAAAATACACCGGAACATAAGAACCTGGGGATTTATAATAAATGTACATTGAGAGTGCATGTGGACGTGCATCTTTTGAGTTTTATTTTTTACCTATTCTACCCAGTCATGTTTTATTTACTAAGAAGCATCTACGTATCATAAGTGTTCATAACATTAAGTCAAGTGCAAATGAATTTAATTGTGTACTGAATAATCAGTAACTAAAGACAGCAATGCTAGCTTGAGGCTGTTGAGAGTGGACCTGAAATTGAGCTGTATGGAATTGAGAGAGAGCAGGTTAGGCAGGTTTGGGCTAATGGAAATGTTTTTTATGGGATTGAATTTGTCTCCAGTGCCAAGGACATCAGCCGATATTCTCTGCTCTTATCTTGCCCTGGCACTCTGAAAGCCTCTTTAATGGAAATCTTCTAGAGAATTCCTTTACAGTTTTCCACATTTATCAGTGACTAAAAGAGGAAAAGAGGGATATTTTGCAAACAACAGATACCGAATTCTGAAGAGAACAACCACATGCTCCTTGAAATAAATTACGGGCAGAGTAAGAGGTTGTGGAATGAAATGTTTAGATTAAAAACACTGTAAATTAAAGGGGCTGTCTGTGAGAAAGACAGCTAGTGGTTGAAATCGGTACTGCAGTTCAAAATATTAGAGATCGTTGTTTCCCTCGCCCCCTTCTCCTCAGACTTGACTCTCACAAGGGTTGCCATTTTGAGGACACGCAACAGGAACGAGCGCAATAGAGTGCCGAAGTGATGACGTCACTTTGTAGGACAACCCGGAAGCTAGCGGCGCATGGGTTCCCTCGGTCGAAAAGCAATGCATTGTCCCCCATAGACTTTTTTTGAAAAATCGCAAAAAATAAGATCTGTGTTTAACAAAGAGTTGTGACCCTTACACGTTTTGTCTAGCAAGATAATCTTCACAAGTTATTCCAAAATGTATACATTTTGAAGCCTATATAAAGATTTTAAAAAACACAATCAGACACAATAAAGTTTAAAAAAACCAAAAGCAGGTTATAACTGTGTGTTCTGTGTCATAGATCAAAACGTGAAAATATTTAGAGGCTTTGTTCACCACAGACCTTACTTCAGGCGATTTAGCAAAAACCCATTCAAAAATCCCATAGGCTTTAGAGCGAGGGAACCGTAATGCTAAAATGCTAACCCACTTCCGCGTTTTGGCCTACAGAGTGACGTCGTAACTTCGGCACTCTATTGACAACGAAAGTTGAGGAGACTTACACTTAATGAGTTGATTTATACGCGTTTTAATATGCTCTTGTTCATAGAGATTTTCAGATGGATACCAAGGCTTTTTTGGTTCTATGGAACAAACTGGTGTCGAAATACTATTGGGTGTACTGGAAAGTGGGCGGAGTCACACAGACCAAAACAAAAACAAACAACTGACAACACGGAACATGTAAAATAATAAGTAAAATAACCGTAGAAGTGTTTTTCATAGAAACGTGTATATTTATGCTTTCGCAAAGCAAACCTTTAATTGATGCTTCTGCCATTTACAAAAGCTGATGTGTATTCCTATATTAATATGATGTATTCTGTATGTATACTGTATGCATTTTTCTTAATTCTATTCATTTTAATGACCTGAAATTCAGTTTTATATACCCAATCCTATGAGATCTTGGAAGCTTAGCATGATACAGATTGTTTACTTACAACTGTTGTCCATAAGCAAGCACAATCTGTGGATCATTCTTAAAGTTTCCCATTACACAATTTTAAAGATTGCGAGGTCTCTTACATACATGCGTCCAAGATAAAACAAAAATAAATAATTTTCTCGTAATACCTGAAACGGTTCTAACAAGGATTTGATCTCAGCATACCCCATCTTTTCCAGAGTTTTCTCTGTTCTCATTGGTCAGATGGCCCAGGCTGTTGTGATTGGCCTGCCGGCTACAGCGTATGTCAGGAAACTAAGCTTTACATTCCTCAGCACTTGATAAACAGTGGTACTAACAGTAATGATGGCGTATCAATTTCCTCATCCTTTGGAAGTGCATGGAAAGGGGAATTGCTTTTGCAGAGCAGAAAAACAGCGTCTTATTGACATGTCAACAACGTGAAGCAAACTCTCACTACAACTACAACTACAGTGTTTGAGGGAGGGTCAAAGTAGACGTTGTTGAAGTTGCCATTTTGCAAATTTGTTACAAACCTACAAAGGTTTGTTCAGGGAGTAAGACTGGAATTCCTGACCACTCGTTTCAATCAGTTCAGACTTGTTTCTTTTGGGAGTCCATTTATCGTCCACGAAACTTTGAAGACCTTTTATATATTTACAAAAAGCTATTTCACACACCATATGAAAGGTAATATCCCCACACATTTTTAGATCCATAGACCGCATATGTAAGAACATGCAGAGCCAAGGCATGTTACTTTAAATCCACTTTTGGCTGTTATGACCTTCACCAGTAATTTCATTCAGACCCAAATCCAGAGAGTGAGGTTTTTGCACTTGACAAATGTTGGTTTAAGAAGATATCCACTAGTCTGTGACATGAAGTGTCCACTTATTTCCCCAGGGAAATTATAGGCCACACACAAAATCGAATCACAACACCATGATCCAGAGTGAGCATCAGTGAAGTCCAAAGACCCAGCCGCCTCTTCATATCGCAGCGGGACGTGCTGCGATGCTTCAGACCTTAAATCTGTCCTCTTTTGTTGTTTTAGACCACAATGGCGTTTGGCAGAAATCTTGAACAGTCACACTTTGATTTACTGAGAGTTTCTCGGCAATTTGGTCACACAGTAGGCGGCGGTCTGAAATAAATAACAAAAAATGAAGAATAATAAGAAATAAATGGAAGAATCTCATGGAACCCACTCTACAAGTAAAAAGAAAGAAAAAATCATGATGCTTTGAAGTAATACATTCAGTTCAAACTATTCTCACTCCCAATGCGTCTGAAACAGCTGCCCGGGGAATGAGAATGAGTTGAAATCCACTATAATAGGAACACATTTCAGGATTGGTGCTAGTCAGGGGGTACTTTAGCCGTACCAATGCAGATGTTAGGGTAGAAAAAGGTGTCCTATTTCAACTAGGAGTTTGAGAGGACATACATTTTTCATTGTTATGACCTGGACTTTATCTAATCTTGAGCTGGAATTGGATTGGATGAAGCTGCAGATCTTTCCTCAGAGGAACAGGATCAGGTAGGTGGAGAGCTTGTTCATGAATGCCTAATGCGAATTAGAGGCGCTTGCTTGAATCAATATGTTCACCATCCATGTAATTAGGTGGCCTCTGAGCCTTGCCAGTGAAATTCCCCTCTAGAACCTTCACCCCTTGGTGCTTAGCATTGTCCGAACAGACAAATGCAATTACACTGTCCTTTTCTCCTTAATGATTCCAGGATGGCTATATTATTGGCTTTGCCATCTCAGGGTAATGGATTGGAATACACTGATAGCGTGACCCTATTATGGTGACCTCATCAATTTGGCATACCTACTGTAGAATTAGTTTTCAGGTAGGTGCCTGGAGATACACTACAGAGATAATGTTAGCATCCATTATTTTTAATGTGACATGTGTGTGGACTACAGCTCGTATATGTCAGCAGCGTCTCATTATTATTTATGAGACTTATCCAATGAGAATGAGCTGTCTCATATGTATGACTCTCTGGCTGAAGTTTTTCTTTGACAGGACGCTTCAAACAGTGAGTTTATACCATACTGAACCGTCGGTCACAACTGTGCATTGCATGGACCAAAAATACAAGAAAGTATACCTGAACCTTAATCTTCCAGTCAGACATAACATGGGTGTAGAATAAGTAGTGGATGCAGGGGACGTGATCAAAAATAATAATTCATTACTGGCACTTTTTTGGGGGGCGAATATTAATACATTTTTTTTATTTTATTTTTTTTAAGGTGAGGTGTTGGGAACATTATGGAGCGCTAAACATCCAGAATCCAGATTTAAGAGGCTTGACTCAGATGAACCATGAAACAGCATTTGATAAACACAAGAAACACCAGCATGAAACAATAACACAAGACAAAGACAAGAAGATAACAAAGGGTATAAATACATTGGATTATGATTATGATTATGACAACTAACAGATAACTGTGGCAAACATGACAACAGGAACTAAACACACAGGGAAAAAAAGATATTATGATATCAAATTAAGAGTTCATGAAAACAGAGGCAAGGTAAACATGACACTTTTGACACTTTACGTCATCATTTTATAAGAATATCCTGTACGTTTCAGAACTGAAAATGTCCTTGTTAGTCCAATAAAAGCTTTTATTGACACCAGCCTCAGCAAACGACTCGTTTTTCAAAGTGGGGAACTATGACGTCAAAGAGGATAAAACCCCACCCCTGCAGAAGAAGATCAATGGGTTTAGCCCCGCCCACCGATTCTCGAAATACACGCATAGCTAAATAACATAGATGCCTACCTCGTGATTACAAACCGGATCGGATTGTTCTACCGAGCAATACAGAATATTGTGCAGCGCCTGGTTGTGGAAGAAGACAGTCGCTGCATAAGCTTCCTCTGGATTCCAATAGGACTGCATGGATAAACTTTATTTTTAATGACATTCCAGCTGATGAGGTAAAACATTGTCCGTTTGTCATTGAGGATTGTTTTGTAAACAAGACTGGATTTGCAGACCGATTAAGAGTAAAAAACGGTGCTGTGCCGTCAGGAATTGTGCAACACACGGACTCTGGGTCGAACATGTATGGGCGAATCATTCCGGTTGCCATTTTACAACATTGGACGTTTTCAAAGCAATTTCCCCCAAGTGCATCGACAGGTGAGTCGAAACTCATTATAATATGCAAAACTGTTATCCACCCACAGCAGTGGGCGTTTACTTCCAAGTCTTCAGTGCGAGACGCCCATAAAAACCCAGCGTTTTTCAGCTAGGCTCAAAACTAGGGTAGAAAATAGCCTATTACTTATTCATTTTGACGTTTTTGAATGTAAAAACCAAGCGAACGTCATAAGTCGACCTCAGACAACAATATAATAAAATTTAAAAGGCCAGTTCATGACCCCTTTAAGTCTTAGAAATGACCTGAGACATTATTGCTAGTTGCTGATGTTTTTGAAATTGAATTAGGAGACTTGGACACACACCATTTGCACTGGCAAAAGCAGATCTGTGGCACAAGAAAGTAATTCTACACAAATGGCACTACTCTTTTTTTTCCTCACTTGCAATATGTTAAATTGTTGTAGGAAGTAATATCAGCATGGCTGTGATATGGCCTAATGCAAACAGCTCTGCAATTATCTTTGCTCTACAACATTCTATAATATATTTCTACATTTTTGGTGTGTGTGCAGTTATGGACTTATACTGACACTTCATTGGAGAAAAATAAAACTAGGACAATTACTTTAACTGCTTTTGCATCGCTTTTCTCATGAAACATGAAATACACCAATATCAAAACTGTCTGTTTTTTTAACACTCCAGTGCCATCACTTGCCTATTGTCTCTAATATATCGGGTGAACATTGCCGTGAAACTAAAGCAAACATCTGGCAGCTTCTCCTAATTAAACATCTGCATCTGTGGTTTATGATTTCCCGTCATATTCGAGAAAGGATAATGAGGCATGTATGAAGTAATGAACAATTCCCCAACAAAATAAGGAACACAGGGTTTATATTCTCATGTGGCCGAATTGTAATACTTTTTTGCATTTTGTGTTATTATTATATTTCTGATGACATAAAGTATTAAAGTAACCAGCCAAAATGACTGGGTGTTTTTATTTACCTTTCTCTAATCTCAAACATGCCTTCACAGAAAAGGCAATTGGCTTTATTCGTTTGTTCCTCAGTGAGAAAGTGTTGCAACGCCGATGAATTGTGAGGCAAAATAGACCTCCCTGGATTTATGAGTTGAACACATCATTTGTTTTTGTAACCTCCATTGTATTCATATATTTATCATCCATTTTCATGTGAGTCCTGGGCCATACAATGCTACATATCATTGATAATATAATCTTGTGACAATATAATCTCATAATAAACATAATTATAATCAAATATAATTCATTTGAAACTGTTTTAATGCATTCTACATATGAAGAGTTTAGATGCAAAAGCCTCTAAATGCCATTTGAATTTTTTTTCTTTAATGACGATTTTTATCAAACTTGTATATTTAAGTTCAGTAATTTCACTTAAATAACAATTAATAGGTAATTATCATTGCCATTTAAGTGAAATCACTGAACTTAAATATACAAGTTTGATAAAAATCGTCATTAAAGAAGAAAATTTCAAAAGGCATTTAGAGGCTTTTGCATCTGAACTCTTCATATATATATAAGTACTTTAACGGTGGTTACAATTATGATCAAATAATTATGTTAAATGATCATTGTAATTATATTAAATGAGCATTATAAGGTGCACAAGGCATAATGGTGAATGCATTACAACTGTTTTATATTTTAAAATAAGTGTTACCAATTTTAAATAACACAATTATTGAATGCATTAGTTGAATGTTTGTAATAAATTAAAAATGTATTGTACACATCTCTATATACGGTACACTCTCAGAAAAAAAGGTACGAAAGCTGTCACTGGGGATGTACCTTTTCAAAAGGTACACGTTTGTCCATTTTAGGTACTAATATGTACATTTTATGTTCTAATATGTACATTTTTGGTGCTATTGTGTACATTTTATGTGCTAATATGTACATTTCAGGTACTAATATATACATATTAAGTGTTGATATGTTCATTTTAGGTGCTAATATGTACATTTCCGGTGCTAATATGTACATTTCAGGTACTAATATGTACATTTTAAGTGTTTATATGTTCATTTTAGGTGCTAATATGTACATTTTAAATGTTGATATGTTCATTTTAGGTACTAATATGTACATATTAAGTGTTGATATGTTAATTTTAGGTGCTAATATGTACATTTCAGGTGCTAATATGTACATTTCAGGTACTAATATGTACATTTTAAGGGTTGATATGTACATTCTAGGTGCTAATATGTACATTTTAGGTGCTAATATGTACATTTCAGGTGCTAATATGTACATTTCAGGTACTAATATGTACATTTTAAGTGTTGATATGTACATTTTACAGTAGGTGCTAATATACCATTAAGGTACCAATATGCACCCTTAAGGTACAAAAGTGTACCTTTTGAAAAGGTACAGCCCCAGTGACAACTTTTGTACCTTTTTTTTCTGAGAGTGTAGATATAAAAAGTCTACTTAACTTTTTAAACCCTGTGCAGATAAGCTGTCTCTGACATTATTATTCAGTGGCATCATATAGGTACGTATATAGGTTTACTTGTGAATCAGAACGTAAAGTGTCAGATTTAGTGCGATTTTCGCATTTACTGTCATTCAAAAACAGATAAGGTGAATAATTCAGATTTTGTTCCAGCCTAAAATGATCTTTGACAAGTAGTGAACATGAAGGACAACTTTAGCTTTCAGAAACCCAGCTAAATCATTTACAGTTTCTAATTTGCATGTAGTATGTGGTACAGTGTATATTGGGCCCGGGCAGCAATGACACCTGATTGGCCCTTTAAAATGACAGAGTATCTGGGCATACGATTGTTCATAATGTTCTTGTCCATCATTTGACGAATGACCACGTGAATGAGGCGTATTCTAAAATAAGTCTTATTTACGCTGAAAGGTTTGTCAGCACAGATCTAGATTGCTGTTGGTTCGTGGATAAAACAAAGGTTTTGAGTTTAAAACGACATGCTTATATAGAGAAACTGAGTGGGTAATTTGCCCCAGAGTTTATGTGTCACAATTCATAAAACTGTCCACTCGTTTCAGTCGGTCTCCACACTGCATTAGCTAGGAATGATGTATTGGCTTCTTCATAACCCATAAGGCTGTTCTGTGTCCCTCCTGTGTGAGTTTAATATTGTATGAAATTACCCACTACAAGCAAACGCTCATTAAGTCAGATGAGTTGTTATCTGGCTAACACTTTGCCTTTCATTAGACATTCCAACAGTCATCCATTGTAAGATACGCTAATCACCGAAGACTTGGTTTTGGTCACATCAGCGAGATTAAACAGTGGCTGGGAATACGTTTTTTTTTTTTTTTTTAATGAATTTTTTAATTGCAGTCCAACCTACAGAGCAGGTGGTGCTGAGAATTTGTGAGACCAACTTAGGTTGTCCGTGCGCAAACACAGCAGCTGCTGCTGGCAAATGAAGAAAGATGGAGGGAATAAAAAACGAAGGGGAAAAAAGGCCTAGACTGATCAAAGTATCTTCAATCTGTTGAAAGGGGGCATCTGGGAGATATCAAAGGTGCAGTTAACATGATGGTTAGAGGGTCTTTTATTTGTGTAAAGCGTGGCTTTGTTTTAGGAGCTAAGTGGACAAGTGCGGTTTTCAGGGACAAGGGTAAAAAAAAAGTACCAATCAATTAAATCGGTTTCAACTAATGCAGTGCAGTCACAGTAAGCGAAGCAAGACAGGCTCGCTGCCAGGGGTTTCCATGACGACATTTATCCTCCGTTGGCGCCGTTTCTTTTTTTTCCCATTCTAGATTAAGCTTCGTGTCTTAGACCTTCGAAATTCACAAAGAACAGACGGAGTGTGTGCTATAGAAATATCCAGCCCCTAATGTGGGTGACAAGGGTCTGCAACTAAATAAATGTGATCCGACCTCTGTTGCAATCTGATTTAACGACACTAGGACTTGCTCTCTCTGTTACGGACCGCATTACACTCATGTCGGATATACAGCTAACCCACTTGAGAACTGAACCAGCGTATCATCAATGTAATGTGTTTACATCCTTTATTGGTTCTCTCTTAATGCGTTTAGGTTGTTCTTCCCTTGGTCTGTGTCGCTTTCGTTGTCAGTCAACTGCATCGTTTCATCGACCAAGGTTCTGAAGCATGTGCAATTTTCTAGGTATTTAAACGTCAATGAAGATGGGACATCAATAGTGATTACATGCACTAATTGCTAGTCTAATTTTCTTTTTAATCACAATGATTTTTATACATTTCGCGTGGTAATGTACAACCCTACCTAACAGAAATTGCAAAAATATGATTTGACTGAAAACTATCTGTTCACTATATTGTTGAAATGCTTTGCATTTTGCATAATAAAAGCAACTGATAACATTTATTTTGAATTTGTCTGATCTATAATTGACCACGTAGAAAAAGTAACGGTAACACTTTATTTTACGACCCGCAAACAACTGTGTAAGTACACCTAAATTACGGTGTACGTTTCTGTAGTTATAGTGCACTTCCGTGTAAGTATAAGGGAACAATATGTTAAGTTTGGGGTAATAAAGGGGTAACAAGCACCACTTTAGTTTACAGCCCTCAGGAGTTATACACTTACCCTGTAACTACACAGAACAAGGGGGTAACAAACGCTACTTACTATGTAGCAATACGAAACACTATTTGCACTGTAATTACAGAGAAAGGTATTAATTACACATAGGGTTGGGTATCGTTTGAATTTGAACGATTCTGATTCCGATTCCGATTCCTTGTTTCGATTCCGGTTCCTAACGATTCTCGATTTCGATTCTTTTAAGAGGCAGGGTCAAAAAAGTTTAGCTAACCTTGCTAACCAACGGTCTTTCGGAAGGAAATAATCCTTCTGTCACAAATACTTGTCACAAATTTTGCATTTTGCCGAGATTTCGTTAATTTTTAGAAAAGTGAAGCCACACTTTGGACCGCCGACGTAAGGTACTCATGTTCGACTCGCGCGGTTATGCCAACACTTCCGGTAGACGCTTCTTCGTTGGTGATGTTCAGCCGTTTCTTCTTCCGCTCGGCGGACTGTGAATATCGAAACTAGGAATTGAAATTTTAACTTTTGAACGATTCCGGGAAAAACGAAAAGTTAGTCCCGGTTCCAATCGATACTCGATTCTCGATACCCAACCCTAATTACACAGTATATTTGCCCTGACATTTAAGTGTCATTGCAATTCAATGGGATAAGGTAAGTACTAATTACCACATGGTACGGTCTAAATTAAAATCATAGCAGAAACAAATTATTTTGATTTTTCTAGCAATCTAGTAAGAAAAGGCAATATGTCAAAATGTCAAAATTACCCTGAACATATTTTGCCAGAAATGTGATGCATTGTATAAACAACAGACATACAATTTTTTTTTTTTTAATGGAATATATTAACAGAATAGGTACATGTTATTTTTTAACTAATTAAATAATTTGCTTGTATATCTGCTTGTTGCCCCAAACTTACCCAGATAGCAAACTGACATTGAATCAACGTGGAAATATGACATCGAAACAACGTTGATCTGACATTGTTTTGCTCATCGAATTAACGTTGAACCAACGTCAGACGCGTCATTCTTTCAAAACTAACGGAAAATCAACTTGAAATCAACGCGTTGTTTCAACGTTATGAAAGCAAACCAATTTTCGATTTTCATTTAGCTTTGAAGAATGCCGCATCTGACGTTGGTTCAACGTTAATTCGATGAGCAAATCAACGTTGTTTCAATGTCATGAGAGACGTCGTTTCCACGTTGATTCAATGTCAGTTTGCTGTCTGGGTAACCTATTGTTCCTTTATACTTATGCAGAAGTACACTATAATTACAGAAACGTGCACCGTAATTTCGATGTACTTACACAGTTGTTTGCGGGTCGTAAAATAAAGTGTTACCAAAGTAACTATACTGCCCATAAATATACATCCTTAATAATATCTCAGGGTTATTCAAGGATCTCAATTGACACCTAACAAGAACCTTATGTTTTGATCTAAGCCCTAGATAATGGCGAACGCCTATGGCTTATAAAAATATGGCTTATAAAACGAGATGTTGAAGATACTAGATCGTTAAGATGAGCAGCTAAAAATAACTTCAATGATAAGGGAAAGAAAGAGCAATGATGTGAATGCTCCTCGTCACACTTATACTAGCTAGTGTGCAGCAACCGTCTTCTCATGATTAGCATTTCAAACATGACCTGAATTCAGGCTTCAGTAAGTTCCTCCCGGTCTCAAAGCAAACCAGAGATGAACTATTTATTTCATGGCTGATTTTACCCAAACTCTTTTCTTTTCAGATGGATTGGAGATGAGTTAGCAGCTTGGTTTGTACACGTACATATACAAATGCGCGCACACATCAGAGTTTATTAGTCTGCCTGGATGAGTTGTGCAGTTAGCAGAGCACATTAGACGGTCCCCCCTGAGCCCTGCCACTCAGTACATTTAAATTATAACGGAGGTGAGACAGAGCTGCCAGCTTTCCATGGGGAACGAGTTAAAAACCGAGAACAGAATGGTCTCTCTATCAAGCCAACCCTGAATTTTAAGTCCCTTGCTGTTGGTGACTGCCTTTGCAGTCGTGATTAGGCCAGCATGAGGTGATCACAGCTGAGCTGTAATCAAAGTAATGGGGTCGGCTTTCATTTCGGAACCAATCCGCCTACCTGATGCAATGCGGACCTGTGCGATAGAATCCAATCAGAAAGAAAATGGAAGGACTGACATTATAACAACCAGAATTGTCATGCCCACGCCAAAACTTCCAATACACTGTTTTGTATTTTTGACATAAAGGTTGCAGGATGACTTTCTGTTAAAAGGTTTTTTTTTTTTAAATGTTGTCTAAATATATTGAACTGGGTCAGGTCAACCCTAAATTGAAAATTGTGTCCTAATTTATCCACCTTGTATCGCTAACGATTATGGGCACTATTTTAAAGATCTAAGCGCATGGTCCACTTAGGGCATGTCCGAGTTCACTTTTGCTAGTTTAACGACGGGAAAAATGGAAGGCACTCCCGGTGCATGGTGTAAAGGGGTTGTCCCTATTCTCTTAATGAGTAATAGGTGTGTTTTGGGAGCAATCATCTCATCTCCCATTCCCTTTAAAATCCAGTTGTGCTCACGGCATGGCGGATTCACGATTAACATGGAGTAATTTGCAAGCGGAAAGACTGAACACGTCTCCAGAGAGCAAACAGATCTGCTCGTGCGTGAGGTTGAAGCACGAACAGACCATCTACGGGACAAGCCGGATTCCACCATATCTTCACATACACAATAATAATCTTTTACATTGTACTCCTTTTATTTTTAACCCTCATGTGGTGTTCAAAACCCTATAACACCTGTGGTGTTCCCGGTCAAAAATGACCGGCCCATAAGAAATAGCTTATAAATCACTCATTATACCATATTTTCACTCAATCTTGGATTCAATCTTTTTCAATTAGGATTGGTTTTATATTTTGATTTGCATCTGAATAATCATAGGCCTCGTTTATTTGAGAGTAGGTATTTCATTTTTTTGAGTGTTTTTTTTTTTAAATTTTTGAATAATTTTGGAAATATTAAATAAAATCTGAAGAAAATGTGTATTCTTGATCCCACTAGTCAACTTAAAATTTTCACCTGGAATTTTGTTTTGAAACTTTTGTTTTGTAAAAAATATGGCACATAGTCACACTTGTGGTGTTCCCGGTCAAAAATGACCGGCCTATAAAAAAATAGCTTATAAATCACTCATTATACCATATTTTCACCCAATCTTGAATTCAATCTTTTTGTCAACTTGTTCTCTTTCAATTAGGACTGGTTTTATATTTCCGTTTGCATCTGATTAATCGTGGGCCTGGTTTGTCTGAGAGTAGGCATCTCATTTTTTGAGTAAAAAAATAAATAATTTATGAGTAAATTTGGAAATATGAAAAAAAAAATGGCTACTGTTCATCACACTAGTCTACTCTAATGTTTCACCAGGAGTTTTGTTTTGAAACTTTTATTTTGTAAAAAATATGGCACATAATTACACTTGTGGTGTTCCCGGTCAAAATGACCGGCCTATAAAAAATAGCTTATAAATCACTCATTATACCATATTTTCAACCAATCTTGAATTCAATCTTTTTGTCAACTTGTTCTCTTTCAATTAGGACTGGTTTTATATTTCTGTTTGCATCTGATTAATCGTGGGCCTGGTTTGTCTGAGAGTAGGCATCTCATTTTTTGAGTAAAAAATAAATAATTTATGAGTAAATTTGGAAATATGAAAAAAAAATGGCTACTGTTCATCACACTAGTCTACTCTAATGTTTCACCAGGAGTTTTGTTTTGAAACTTTTGTTTTGTAAAAAATATGGCACATAATCACACTTATGGTGTTCCCGGTCAAAAATGACCGGGCTATAAAAAATAGCTTATAAATCACTCATTATACCATATTTTCACCCAATCTTGAATTCAATCTTTTTGTCAACTTGTTCTCTTTCAATTAGGACTGGTTTTATATTTCTGTTTGCATCTGATTAATCGTGGGCCTGGTTTGTCTGAGAGTAGGCATCTCATTTTTTGAGTAAAAAATAAATAATTTATGAGTAAATTTGGAAATATGAAAAAAAAATGGCTACTGTTCATCACACTAGTCTACTCTGTTTCACCAGGAGTTTTGTTTTGAAACTTTTGTTTTGTAAAAAATATGGCACATAGTCACACTTGTGGTGTTCCCGGTCAAAAATGACCAGCCTATAAAAAATAGCTTATAAATCACTCATTATACCATATTTTCACCCAATCTTGAATTCAATCTTTTTGTCAACTTGTTCTCTTTCAATTACGACTGGTTTTATATTTCTGTTTGCATCTGATTAATCGTGGGCCTGGTTTGTCTGAGAGTAGGCATCTCATTTTTTGAGTAAAAAATAAATAATTTATGAGTAAATTTGGAAATATGAAAAAAAAAATGGCTACTGTTCATCACAGTAGTCTACTCTAATGTTTCACCAGGAGTTTTGTTTTGAAACTTTTATTTTGTAAAAAATATGGCACATAATTACACTTGTGGTGTTCCCGGTCAAAATGACCGGCCTATAAAAAATAGCTTATAAATCACTCATTATACCATATTTTCACCCAATCTTGAATTCAATCTTTTTGTCAACTTGTTCTCTTTCAATTAGGACTGGTTTTATATTTCTGTTTGCATCTGATTAATCGTGGGCCTGGTTTGTCTGAGAGTAGGCATCTCATTTTTTGAGTAAAAAATAAATAATTTATGAGTAAATTTGGAAATATGAAAAAAAAATGGCTACTGTTCATCACACTAGTCTACTCTAATGTTTCACCAGGAGTTTTGTTTTGAAACTTTTGTTTTGTAAAAAATATGGCACATAATCACACTTATGGTGTTCCCGGTCAAAAATGACCGGGCTATAAAAAATAGCTTATAAATCACTCATTATACCATATTTTCACCCAATCTTGAATTCAATCTTTTTGTCAACTTGTTCTCTTTCAATTAGGACTGGTTTTATATTTCTGTTTGCATCTGATTAATCGTGGGCCTGGTTTGTCTGAGAGTAGGCATCTCATTTTTTGAGTAAAAAATAAATAATTTATGAGTAAATTTGGAAATATGAAAAAAAAATGGCTACTGTTCATCACACTAGTCTACTCTGTTTCACCAGGAGTTTTGTTTTGAAACTTTTGTTTTGTAAAAAATATGGCACATAGTCACACTTGTGGTGTTCCCGGTCAAAAATGACCAGCCTATAAAAAATAGCTTATAAATCACTCATTATACCATATTTTCACCCAATCTTGAATTCAATCTTTTTGTCAACTTGTTCTCTTTCAATTACGACTGGTTTTATATTTCTGTTTGCATCTGATTAATCGTGGGCCTGGTTTGTCTGAGAGTAGGCATCTCATTTTTTGAGTAAAAAATAAATAATTTATGAGTAAATTTGGAAATATGAAAAAAAAAATGGCTACTGTTCATCACAGTAGTCTACTCTAATGTTTCACCAGGAGTTTTGTTTTGAAACTTTTATTTTGTAAAAAATATGGCACATAATTACACTTGTGGTGTTCCCGGTCAAAATGACCGGCCTATAAAAAATAGCTTATAAATCACTCATTATACCATATTTTCACCCTATCTTGAATTCAATCTTTTTGTCAACTTGTTCTCTTTCAATTAGGACTGGTTTTATATTTCTGTTTGCATCTGATTAATTGTGGGCGTCATTTATCCGAGAGCAGGCATCTCATTTTTTAAAAATAAATAATTTATGAGTAAATTTGGAAATATGAAAAAAAGTCTACTTTTTTTCAAAAAAAAAATTGTATTTCCAAATTTACTCATAAATTATTTATTTTTTACTCAAAAAATGAGATGCCTACTCTCAGACAAACCAGGCCCAAGATTAATCAGATGCAAACAGAAATATAAAACCAGTCCTAATTGAAAGAGAACTAGTTGACAAAAAGATTGAATCCAAGATTGGGGGAAAATATGGTATAATGAGTGATTTATGAGCTATTTTTTTGACAGGGAACACCACAAGTGTAACAAGGTAACAAAACTCCCACAAAAAAATAAGAAAATGTTCAAAAAACAAATGAGATATAGTTATACCGTTTGGGAGCAAAGTCACAAAGTTTCAGTCCAAAGCGTTAACATTAACTAGTATTTTCAGGAAAAAGAAAATCTTCTCCGGGTCAAATTGACCCGAACACCACATGAGGGTTAATATTTGGCATGTTTGTGTGTTGCTGCACTTCCCTGTGTGTGTGATAAGCAAAGTGTATACATGTTGTGGACATGTATGTTAATGCTCCCTTTTAAAAAATACTGCGCTCATGTTTAATACTTTAGACCAGTTTTCAGTTGGTCAATGGCGCGGTGTGTTTCAGTTGCCTCAAAATAGCAATGCGCACCTCGTTTTCAGACCAGCACAAATGCATTTGTTATTTAAACGACGTGTCGCAGAATGTGAAAATCAAAACTGAGTCAGGCTCGCAAAAAGCGCTTCCAATTTGACTTGTTTTCTTAAAAAAGTTGTAGCGTTAAGTTTGGATTTGAATCTGTGATCTGTTCAATCACAACTACACCACTAGACTATAGCATCTTACACTTATGCACTTAACTACAGCATCACGTTTTAAGAAGTCATGGTCCTTTTGCTGTACCAAGTGTACTAAGTACAAAGTGCATTTCATCATCTAAAACCTGTTGAAACAATGTTAACACTGTTGCTAAATTGAAATCAGTGCGTTTGGTTGGTAAGGTAGGTTGGTGAGGCCGAAACCAAAAGAGCCAATACTCTCAAGTCTCTGGAAAGTATGGTATTCTGGAAAGTAGATTAGGCTCTGATCCCTTTTTCACTGCAATTCTATGAGATTTTTGTTGCCTTTCTGCAAGTATCACTAATATAATTACCATAATATGCCACAGGAAGTGGACTGCAGACTGAGTTAAAGGCTAATAACATCTTTTCTCATTGCAACATTTGGATTGGGTCTGTGATTTGTATTTTTTATTTTATTGCATGATTATTTAATTCCCACCGGTCCAGCTGTGGGGAGAGTGGCAGCACGTGCCTCATGGAGCTAAGGAGACATTCAGTGGGAGATCTGAACGCTCTCCAACAGAGGACTCATCCCACTCGTAAGCCAAAACACAGCATGCCAAAATGCCTGGGATTGGACGAGGGATTGTGAGACTTATTTTAGTTCACTTTTTTATTGTTTGCATGGGTGTTGTGTGCTGTGACAAGTATTGATGATTTCCTGACAGTGTCTGGAGATTGCAGGTTTTCAAGGGTGTTGTGAAGGGAAATTGGTGAGGTAAGTATGAAACTAGTAAAAAGAATCATTACCCCTCTAAACTTTTACTCTAAAATGAATGTGCACGTCAGCAGGAGGGTGGCAATTTGAATGTGTAAGACACCATCTTTCTTCTAAAAAAAGCCCATACATACTGTCCAACATACTGTAGGATACAAGGATACATAAGATAAAGTTAAAATTTCTGTATTTTTTTTTCTGATAGCACAGGGTATGTTTAAAATGCTGAGGCGCTCACAAAAGTGGTTGCTTGTTAGTACTCTACAGTGCCAGAAATTTAGAACTCTACTGAACTCTTAAATTCAGCACAATCATACCGGATCTAAAGAGTGTGAGCAAAAGGAAAGGAAATGTTGCAAAAGTCTTTCAAAAATAAAATTCATGGAAAACAATAAAAGTCAAATTACCAAAATGATAAAAGTCCTTTTTTTTTCTTCTTAAAAAATACTGTTTTTAATGGAAATCCATCACATTCTGGAAATAAATGGTTTGCAAAAGTGACATAGTCGATGCAGATCCCTCTATTCACAAAAACACACACTCACACACTTAAACATTCAACATCACTGATGGTACTTTACTAATTACTGTTAGGTTGACTTTGTAATCACCATAGGAGTTCCCTTTCAGTCGATGGGATCACTTTGGGGAGCCTATTGTCTTCGAGTAGTATTGAACGAGCCAATGCACATTGGTGTGCGAGATATGCATCTGTACAAAATTAAGGTTAATTGTTTGGCTTCAACACAAGATTAATAGCTTTCCCATAGCGTAAGCTAACTTACGTTACGTTTTCTATACGTTACGTAGGCTACCGATATGCTTTCTACATGAACCCACAAAGAGTTGATTCACACCAGAAAAAAATATTTTTCTGTTTTTTAAAATTATTATGTTTCTGCCAGCTTTTAAAAGCTTATTACTGGCGGCAACTATGGCACCACAGGTCCTCAAAACAAGCATTTGTTTTTGTCTACTCTAAAGAAAAGAGATAAATATGGTGGGCAGTCATTACAGCTGGAAATGTCTGGACTATACACACCTTGAAAAAGCAGTGTTTCTTTAGTTGAAAGATAGCATGAAATGAGCCGTGTGATAAAAAAAAAAAAAACTAGACATCTGAGCCCTGCTGCCCCCTGATGAGACCCTACAATAGCAAACAATAGACCATTCTTGTTCAAGTCTGCCTCACCATGTGACAACGGGATTGACAAAAACAGATGAAGAGAACGGAAGTAGTATTAGAACTATAAATCCAGATAAAACACAATTTTATAAAATAACATTAGTAAATAATAACTTAATGTAACTTGATGTAAGAAAAGCCCATATAAGAAACAACATTCAGGACACTGTAACAATCGCATAGCAAAGCCCTGGAAACCAATGGGCAAATACTAATAGTAGCGTGTTGCTCTGACATATAAAAGCTTGTTGTCCATATTGCGCTGTTGCTTTTTCATTTTTATGTGAAATAAGGCATATAAAAGTCCAATGAACAAAGTAAAAATCACCACTCAAATCAACGTACAGTAGCAACCTAGCTAGTTTCAGTAAATGGGTAAATGCATTAATTGACAGCATTCCTTAGAAATTTCAGCAGAATAAATGACACAATCTAATGGTTTAGAGTAGAATTGTCTAAAAGTACAGTATGTGAAGAACAATATGTAAAAATTTTATATTTTACACAGTCAAAACCTTTAACATCTACAATATAATGACCGCAATTACAGCACGTATAGCTGGACTTCAAGCAACATCTTTCCTCTAACAGTATTTTTTACCACAAAATAAGAAACACTAGAAAAACTTGGTGAAAATGTTTCTAAATAGCTGAATGTACTAAAGATATTGGATCTGTTTCAGAATCTGAGAAAATCTGAAGTGCTGCAGCTGTTTTTGAGATCAGTCTGCATTCGGTTTCCTTTTTCTTACCCCTAGTTACTTATAGATGTAGACGAAAATAGAACTGCTCAATTGATCCATTACTGCTATAAAGTGAGTCTGAATATAGAACAGCACACATACACTATTGTTTATTTTATGATTCATAAGATTTCTTTGGGTAAAATCTGTAGATATTACAAAGGAGACCAGGGCTAGTAGAAACATCTCACTCGATCTATTAGTTTATCCCCAGTGTTACAACTCTGCCCTAGGGGCATCAATTCACAAGGTAGTAGAAGAAAAACTGTATAAACAGAACAGACCGGAATGCATGCAAGGTACAGCGATAATGGAGGCCTACATAGACAAGAGAGATTGTGCAAAGAGCAGTCCCTCCAGAAAAACGCGATTATGCGATCGCTGAATTCAATGCAAAATCAGCCAAAGTCCGCGCATTTATGCGGGGGCCGCATTTTTTTCAAATACGCCTCACTTTCGCCGCATAAATTGCCGATTTCCGTGCAAAATATGCGGGGTCTGCATAATTTCATAATCCTCGCATTTTCGTTGCAAAAAAAAGTCACATGTATCTTAGCAGAAAGTTGAAAAATGTTGCGTTTGCTTCACATAAGAGCAGCCATTTCCCCCTGTTTCCATGGGAACGTTATGAAGTGACGCAATTACGCGACGCCAGACAGACTCACGGAGGCGATTGACATCTCACAAATCGAACTCGTATAACTGTCTGTCGAACGTTCTACTGTCACATCGTTCCTTAATAAACAACATAAGATAAAAGTAGTAGCATCAAACAGAAATTACCTGCACACATGGGGTGTTCGACAGTTCAACAGGGAGCGCGCAGCTCTTAAAGGGGCCACACCTTATTTACACTCTTACAGTCTGAAATAAAACAAGATGAGAAATTAAATATTCCCAGCACTTTCTATCATGTAGTATGCTTGTTTATCAAAGGAAGTAATAAGAAATGACTCTTATATTAACAGGATGTTGGGGGAATCACTTTTTTTCTCTTTTTCATCAAACCGCAATTTTTGCAAGTTCCCTCAATTTTTGTAAATTCCAGCAATTTCATCGCATAAAATTGCATAAATATACCACATATTCCATCGCATTTTTAAAGAAAACTGGCCGCATAATCAATCAATTTTTGCCCGCAACAATCACAAAAAAAAAACTCCGTGTTTTTCTGGAAGGACTGAATACTAGGTAAATGTTAAATATAAATCGCAAATTTTTTCACAAATTTTTGGAAATTACCACCACAAAATCAGTCATTTTGATCGCAAAAATCACAAAAAAAAAAAAAATCGTGAAATCCTGGAGGGACTGAAAGAGGCTAGAAAGTACCCTCATTTGTACAACTCTAGCATGAAAGAATATATATATATATATATATATATATGTATATTTACATGTGTTGTAGGTTGTGGCGAGACACTGCTCAAAACGATGCATTCAGTCAAATGAAAAACTGTCTGCAAGGCTGTGCATTTGACTGTGCACATACGCTCAATGAAGTATACTTTCCCCATGACCTGACTACCCACCTATGTCTCGAACTGTCCATCTTCTTCAGTCTTCTGTGAAAGTTACTCACCTGTGCAATCCTTTCCTGAACTGTGAATTTTCTTCTGTGATCATCAAGTCTTCCGGTTTTCCTCTCATTCATCATCACCGCCTGTAACGATAAGAAACTGTCCCATTCTTGCCAGGATCACCATATTGATTTTCAATCCATTTACTCACTTGCTCAAGTTAATAAACTCTCTTTGGAATGTACCTGTTTGTGTTCCTCTGTTCCGTGACCACCCAAACCATAACTGACAACATCAACCATGGTCATCATTTCTTTTGACCCAGAGAATCTACTCCTCTCCATTTCAAAATTGAAAATTATGTCGAGGAATTTTTTAATCTTTCCAACTTTGTACCATGGCTTGATGGAACCTTGAAGACAATCTTCTGGGGAGGATTAGATGATCGTTTTTACCCACAGATGCCGACGTCATCTCGCACCTGCTCTCTGGAGCGCTATCTTGATTATGCACCTTTGCTAAATGGTTCGTCCTTCACTGTGGGTGAAACCAACCCTCACGGCTATGCAACGACAGCTTTCAATCCCATTAAGGCAAGTGCTCCGGTTTTTCGAAGGGCAAGGAAAGCTGTCTCAAACACAGCACGGACCTGATGGCAAAGCTAGTGGACCCACCTATCATGGCCGTCAAGACAGCTTTTAAGAGGATTACCCATCTTCGGTCCTCAAGTCCAGAATCTGTTCCAGTTAGAGAAATTCCCCAGTCTGTCCCAGTGAGAGGAATTCCTGAGTTTGATCCTGCCATGAGACTCAATCCAAAGTCTGCTCCATTCATCGTGAATCACCAAGTTCAGGATTTAATGTTACATTACATGTTTACATTATACAAGCTTAGCAGGTGTAGCTATTAGCTGCATATAAAATGCTAAATATGTCGTATTTCAACATTATTAAACGACTAAAATCCACTTGCACTCACAATTGGTAGTTCCACAAACACTCATTGGTGGTTTAATGCACCTGTCACACCAGGAACTATTCTATTCCATAAACTATAAGAATAATAATGAAGAGTAAGTCTAAGTTTACTAATACTAATATTGGGTTGTCAAAAAATTACAATTTTTATTTATTTATTTTTAAAAAAAAAAATATATATATATATATATATTTTATTTGACGATACCAACATTTCTGCTGTACTAGTAGTACCGACTACTAAGGGATTCCGATTCAGGGAAGGATACGTCATGACTGATGACACCCAATCATGGAGCCGAGCGTGAGCCTCGGCGTCAGCGTTTCTAAACTCCTCCGTTTTGTCCCGTCTTCACTAAAACGCCCTCAGGTAGATTCAAAATGCAAAACTGCAGCAATTCTAAACTTCTCCGTTTTAGGTTTTCTTGTTTTTCGTTTAATTCTTGACGGGAGGTGCAAACGTAGCAAAAGTTCTAGCAAAAACGCAGTAGTGTGGACGGGGCCTGAAACTGTCAATATGGATATCTCAGAGTTTAAATACATACCAATAGACCTACCACTTGTTCTTTGTAATGTTCATGTTTTTCTTTGCTCTTCATTTTATTATAAATTTTTGTTTAAAACAATGTTCGGGCAAAAATTGTCACCACCTGATCCAGCAGGAAGTCTGAGTAGGTGTGGAAGAGGAGCGACTTAATAGGGTGGTGGGGCTAAGCCAACCGGGAGCATAGATAAAATGGGAAGGCATACTCACCCCCCTAAACCTCACTCTCATCCGGGTCACGGCACCAATGTAACCCCTCCACCCGGGTCCCACTCGACCCGCTCCGAGCGTGCCTTGAACCCGGGTCTCCGGCATGAGAGTCAGGCGCTCTAACAAGGAGGCTAAAAACTGCAGCCTCTAGTGCTTATTGAGATCAGGGGAGTGAGGTTTACTCGCACAGCAACTACTAGCTGGCCTCCGTTACACAGACTACTTTTATGTCAAGTTCCTTGCCCAGGCTGTGTATGACACCTTACCAAGTCCAGCAAACCTCCATGTCTGGGGGAAGTGCAAAATATCCTTGGGCCTTCTCCACACAGCCTCTGACTGGCTGTTTAAAGTTGACCTGGGCAAGCAGTTGAAGTTCCCACTGCACAATGCAACATCATCACTGAGGCCAGGCATGATCATTAACTCTGAGGCCACAAAACAGCTGATGAAGGAATTTATTGTGCCCTGGGAAGAGTGGATGGAAGAGGCAAATGAGCAAAAACTGGCAAAGAATCAAGATCTGGTGGAGACTTGCCAAGACAAAGGCTGTGAGTACATAAAGGAGGGTTGAAGGGTCTTCACTAGGTGATCACTTTGCAAAGTCTTCAGCTGGCTGGGGATTACGGGAGCGGCAAACAGAACAGTCATCGAATCCATTTACGAAGCTGCAGAAAAAGACACTTTGGATCAAGAAGGCAGATTGATGGGCAGTTGCTACTGGTTCACAGGCTAAGGTCTGATCAACCCCGGCGGGGTCTCCTGGGAGAGGTCATCTGACCCAAAACACCCGAGGACCCCAGGTAATGTCACTGATGATGTGACATAGTGCATCGTGATGTATCTTACACGAATACTTATAATTATTATCCTCATAAATACATAGTTTAAACAGTTTTTGATAGTATGAAGAACTGCAATGTTAAATTTGACTGGTATTGATACAGACTACATATATGTAATTGCAAAGTTATTTATAGTTAGTTGAATGTCTAAAATGGACAGTCAAAATAAAGTGATACCTTTTTTTCTGGGCAAAAACAGTGGAAATTAACTAGTTTTTTTTTTTTTGCTAGGTCTTTAATGCATTTGCATTGGTCTTGAAGGTGTCTATAAAAATAATGCCTTTCAAATATAAACCCATCCTGAAAGATATTCACTGGAGTGAATGTGGCGTGACAGGTGTGTAATCTAGACATACTTATGAAGTTCCAGTACATTTGAAAGTAACTTTGGCCTTCTAAACTTCATACAAATAGCGCACTTACCCAGCAGTAATTGGCAGCTTTGCATATGACCACAGCTATTAAAAAATATTACACATCCCCCCCCAAAAAAGCTACCCATTTGGAAGTATTAGTTACTCATTTAAATGGTAAATGGACTGCATTTATACAGCGCTTTCATAGACCAAATGGCTACCAAAGCACTTGACATTTGCCTCACATTCACCAATTCATACACCGACGGTGGTGTCAGCCATGCAAGGCGCCATCCAGCTCGTCGGGAGCAGCTGGGGTCAGGTGGAACCGGGGATTGGAAAAACCAACCTTCTGGATTGCAGACAACCTACATGAGCCACTGCCTAGGGTTGGGTATCGAGAATCGAGTATCGATTGGAACCGAGACTAACTTTTCGTTTTTCCCGGAATCGTTCAAAAGAAAAAATTTCGATTCCTAGTTTCGATATTCACAGTCCGCCGAGCGGAAGAAGAAACCGCTGAACAACACCAACGAAGAAGCGTCTACCGGAAGTGTTGGCATAACCACACGAGTCGAACATGAGTAGCTTACATCGACGATCCAAAGTGTGGCTTCACTTTTCTAAAAATAACGAAATCTCAGCAAAATGCAAAATTTGAGACAAAAGGAGTATTTGTGACAGACGGAGTATTTCCTTCAGAAAGGATTATTTCCTTTAAAAAGGCCGTTGGTTAGCAAGGTTAGCTAAACTTTTTTGACCCTGCCTCTTAAAATCATCGGAATCGAGAATCGTTAGGAACCGGAATCGAAACAAGGAATCGGAATCAGAATCGTTCAAATTCAAACGATACCCAACCCTACCACTGCCACCCCATTTACAATTTCAGTTGCTCCCTTCTCTGCTAGTTACCAAGCTGCAACATAATCTTGAGCACATTTTCAAAGACAACAAAAAAAGAAATCACAGGCACGAAGAGTCTAGGTAGTGAAAGTGTATCTGGGCAGTTCATGGCTGCAAAACTGGCATTCACATGTAAAATGATTTAAACTATAAATCTAATGAACAGGATAGCCTATTTCTCAGATTGGTTTACGGTATATCTCCTTCATCAAACAAGGATTTATAAGTAATATTTTACTGGGGCACAACAAACTTTGAAACTGCTACGGTTCCAACATTCAACATATCAACATTCTTACTACGTAGCAAAATGCCAAGGGAACTTTTGAAGGTTAAGTTTCTTCCACTATGATTCATTTGTTAAGCTTTATGGTGCTTTGCTATGCTGTCTTCTTCTGGGAGAGCAGTGCCTTCTCTAAACCTTGAACAAACCAGATAAGTCTACTTTAACGATGACTTAAGAGAGCTACTGTAAGCTGATAGATCCCATTATTTCATTCCAACTTTATGGAATATGGTAAGTAAGTGCCTCAAGGTTATGTACTCAGGCCGCTGATATTTCTAAAATTACTGCTTATCATTAGCCATGTTTCCATCCACTTGTCAATCGAATTATCTGAAATTCGGTTAAAAAACTCATGCGGATAAAGCTGGTGAAAGTGTGTTTCCATCCAACGGCTTTGAAGCGAATAAAAACCTGTACGTAATGACGTCACATGCTGTTTTGCGATCAAATTGGTATATCGAATTGATTTGAGACATTTTAAGGTGTTTCCATTTATTTTCGCACTGAATCGAACAACATTCAAGCAAACTTTTGCGAACAAAGTTTTGTTAGACAAAACGGATCGCGCCATCTACCAAAAATGATCAATATTTCACAAGTTGAAGGCTAATAATGCTTATGTGCCAGCTGACAGCGACATATGAATGGGATAATGAATGCGAGGCGGTTGTTGGTTGAATTCGCTATAACAACCGCCTCGCTATATATTATCCTGCTTATTAGCCTACATATAAATCAACCAAATAAATAAATAAATCAATAATTGACACAAAATATTGACTTAAAAACGAGTTTATTGATTTAAAAATGAGTATTGCTTCTGCTAAAGAAAATAGTCTGTTCCGTCTCTGAACTGCGTCCATGGCAACGGTGTGTTATACTAGAAGTCAACTAGAAATAACAGACCACATTCTACATTACAATTCAACCAAGCCACGTAAAAACAAGCAAAACTAACCTAAGAAAACAGCGACGCTATAAACATTGCTATGATGATGACGATGCACGTATGCCCGACGACAGCGGAGGTGACTGTGGTGTGGGAATGACAGCGCTCTATCAGTTCTGGGAGATCGTGGTTCACGATCAGTCAAACAGACTGGCCGGAAATGAACTCGTCTTCTGACGTGTTGCAACCATAAAAGGGCATAAAACTTAATCGCAATTCATTATTTATTCGGCAAATAACGTTTCCATCAGCTTTTATCGCATTAGCCGTATATCGATCAAGAGAAAATCCGATGAGACCGAACGCATTTCATTTGAGTCGATTTTCATGAAATTTCATCGAATTTTACTGTTTCCATAAGGCATTTTTCATTCGATATCACTTAATTCGGATAAAAACGTGTCGATGGAAACATGGCTAGTGTCAGTGGCGAAGGTTTTTTGCATCTACAAATGTCACTGGGATAGCTGCAAATTTGACAATTGGAACATGACAATACGATTTGCTGAATAAAGTAGAGACATTGCAAGATACATATGAGAAAGTAAGTAATCAACCTGCTATAACAACTGAAATGGCCTCGCAGAAAAGAAAATAGATTGCACAGGGAGGTGTCTGTGAAGTGATAGGAACAGATCAATGCATCCTCATGCCAGATGCAAACACAGAGGTCGATGATCAGGCAGAAGTAGTGAAAGTTGCACAAAGTGCCCTTTCAAGTGGGAGTCGACACTGTGTCATGATTAATTTGTTAAGTTTACATAGTCCTTTTCTGGTTAATCAAAGCGCTTCACATATGGAAGGGAGAATTTCCTCAACCTCCAGCAAAGTACAGGATGATACGATGATTGTGCCAGAACACCCAACACACACCAGCTTATTGGTGGAGAGGAGTGATGAAGCCAATGAGGCATTGGTCAGGGCTAGGTCATTCGTACGAATTCGAATGTACGATTTAGCAAAAATTGCACATTTAGCACATTTTTTTTTTTTGGGTAAAAAATATTCAGATAGTGTTTTGTCATACCCTTGAGAAACCCTTTAAAATATTTTTTTTTTTAATACCTCTTCGGTTGGATTTGGTTGACTGGTTTTCACAGTGAGGAATATAATTGGTAATTGGTGTGTTTTGAATATAATAGTTCCAAGCAAGAAGAATGAGACATGCAGTTCGATTTCTTAAATTAGCAAACACTTTTATCCAAAGTAAAATATATTGCATTCAGTGTTTTAATTATCAGTTTGTGTTTCCTAACATCTGACATTCTCTAGTTCTACAAACTAGAACTATCATGGTGCCTAAAACCCAGGTTTGGCACAAATTAAACTGAAACATTCCTAGCTATCAAAGCAGCTTTGTAGGACCCTGATCTAAACAAGGTTGGATTTGTATAGATTTGTCACATACTCTGACACTCAGAGTCCAAAGACCTATACCAGCTCTAACCATCATAAACCAGCCTGGACCATCATGGAATTCATGCTGTTATTGAATGTCTGTTGAAAGATATCTTTGAAAATTGGTAGACGGTTTTTCAAAGCTGTTTTAATGACTTTAGTGCTGTTATATTATGCCAATTTTATTCGTGTGTCTTTTATTCAGTTTACAGAAATAGTCCTCTTTGAAATTATGAAAAGACAGCTAAGGGGATTAGCTTCCCAAGCAGCGAAAAGGACATGAAAAAAATACAGGAATCAGAAAGCTCTTTCCTTTTATGAAGTGATTCATGCTTTTACTAGGGCTGTTGATTTAACTCATTCATTTAATATACGTGTTATAAATAACGTGTTAAAACCCTTAATTGCATTTAACTCACTGCCCCAAACACAGGTCATCTTTTATTTCATACAGTTGATTGGTGAAAAACATGATGCGATTGTAGCATGATGCTGTTGTCTGGCTCATGTCTCCCTAAGTGGCTTTCACTTGCAGAGCGCAAGTTTTTGGATCATTCTGATGTAATGATTTTAGGTACAAGGGAGCAGAGCCAGTGGTCGTTCCAGTGTTGTAGTACTCGAGACTCGGACTCGGTCTCGAGACCATATTTTAATGGTCTTGGTCTTGTCATGGACTCGTGTGCATTTGGACTCGGAATTGACTCGTACTCGAACATTTTTTTTTTTAGGACTCGATTCCCGAGTCCACTCGAGTTCAATTCAAAATATTTTTCATGATTATTAATGTATGTTAATAAAATATTTCTTTAAATTGATTGACACGCCCAGTGATTGGTGATTTTCTAGTGCGCAACTGCGCATGACAAATTTTAATAAAATTACTTTTAACACCACCTATGTGGCCTTTTTACCCTAAACTGATCATATTTTTTAAACTCTAAGTAAATTCAGTAAAAAAAAAAAAAAAAGGATTTCTCTAAGTAAATAAAAGTAAATTAGGTAATCAACCCTCACTGGTCTCGGTCTCGACTCGGACTCGACCGTCTCTGGTCTCGGACTCGACTCTCTATGGACTCGGTCTTGACTCGGACTCGACTCTCTCTGGTCTCGGTGTCAACTCGGACTCGAGTGAGGTGGTCTCGACTACAACACTGGGTTGTTCTGTATGCAAAAGTCAACGACTTGAATTTGATGCGAGGAGCAACTGGCAACCAGTGCAATTTTGTGAGGAGAGGAGTGACGTGTGCTGTCTTCAGCTCGTTAACACTAGAAGTGCCAGAATTCCAAAACTACTAGAAGCGGTCATTTTGACCGTTAGAGTGTTTATTTCGTTGATGAATAATTTTCGTAATTATTTTCGTCAACCACATTTTTTCAAAGACGAAAATGAGACGATAACTAAATAAAAACTAGGTTTGAAAGACAAAAACTATGACGAAAATGTTAGATAGTGACGATTTGCGAAGCGGTCAATGGGCTACTAATAATAATAGGACTAGCAGAACTAGTGAACAGCCCATGCAGCAAAACAAACATTTGTAAGAGCTACACTTAATTTGGCAGTTTGATAAATGCAAGTTAATTTCAATCTTTGTGTGCTAAAGATGCACATAAGTTCCTGTAGAGATAGTGACTCATTCTACTTTTTTTCCCCCCAAACAAACGAAAAGCATGTCATCAATGTCTTTTCTCTTGCTGTATCAAAATCTCACATAGCTTTCCTCTGCGATGGTCCCAATGATGTGCTTAAAGTCAAATCAAATTCAGTTTGTGCATGATTGCATGATATAACATTTTTTTTTAATACAGTATCCTAAATTGGGGATAATTAAGCTATATATCATATGCTGAAGTACATTTGGTGCTGAAAGCATTCTTTAGAAATGCAGAGTCCGGACCCTCGGATTGTGAGCTATGGACCGGGCCTACGCCAAAGAACTTTATTGCTTGCTGGGCTATCAATAAATGTATTTTTTTGTTACAGTATTTATTCTCCCGAGTCTATCTGATTGAATTTGATTTTTTATTTCCCAACAGTGTATACATTCCAGTAATGACTAAAGGTCCTCTGAAAAAGTTTTTAGAGTGTGGCACCAACAACCATGCCATGCTCAAAATTGCTGAAACGACCTTTCTTTCCCATTGTGACATTCAGTTTGAGTTTAACAGATGTTCATAATAATCTGTTGGGTTTGTGTGTATATGTACAGTATATATAGCAGTTCTTAATCAAAACAATCAAAAAAAATAAAATATCACTGTTGTATGGTAAAGAACACACAAAAAAAACACACCTGACTGCAAAATTTAGTGCTTCCATATCGTTTTCAGTAATCAGAAAATAAAAACTAAAACAGCTCATGCAATAGGTTAAGCACCTCTCTTGAGAGACCTTTTTCACAAAAAAAAAGAAAAAAGAATAAAAAGTTAAGGCTTCATTTGTTTTCACGCAAAAATGCCATTAAGTAAAACACAGTGAATGTCAGAGATCACATGAATCCCGCATGGAACATACCGCATGGAACATAGATGAAAAATGGAAAGAAATAAAAAGATTTGATGGATTTCGGTGACCTTTAATACAGCTTAACAAAACTGCTTCACCACATTTCCTTGCTCGTTGGAACCTAGAAAAAATTGCTTAGACTAGCATATGGTGAATAATAACAACTACAGGCTAAATTAACTGAACGATGGGGAAATGCACACAAAATGGTGTTGGTAACGCGAAGTCCAGCCTGCCTCTTTTACTTGGTTGACACCAATAAAATAAAACTTTCTGAGAAATAGTCTAGAACAGATAATTAACATCAGATATTACAAATGAGATTAATTTGTATGAAAGAAATTAAAAAAAAGGGGGGTTTTGTCAGGTGAACCACATGATCTACAGAACTTGATGTACCCCTTGGTATTTTAAACAATTCTATCAAAATATAATGGGTTTTACTTTGCAAACATGATTTTTATGTTTGCTTATTCGTATTAAATTTAGTATTAAACACTTTTAAAATTCTTCAAAACTTGACAACCCCAAATTGACACAATAATTGCAGAAAAATATTGCTTTCGTGCTGAAGCAAAGAGATATCATTTCGGATAATCAGCTGATTTCCTAGTTTGCGATGAAAACAAAATAATCACCACACTCTTCCAGCAAGTTTCATCCAAACACTTAAGTCAATAAGAAACAGACCTGGGGTGCTTCTCATTTATCAAACGAATGCTTCCTCGTTTCCTCATTCTTAGTTTGCACAGTGTGCAAATGTTTTCTGCACTACCTAGCGAAACCACTGAGCCATGGAAGGAGATCTCTACTGAGTGATACCGTTGAAGATCAGGCAAGATACGACTAACCTTCCCACAGGCCAATTAACATGATGCACCGGTTCCAGAGATGTTGCCATTGTGAGAAACGCACCTTTGAGTGCTTCAAGCTGTACCATGGAGTGTAGAAGAAAAACAGGAAAGACAGGAGAATGCAGTCAGACATAGAGTTCACAAGCATGCACATTTTTGTCATTCAAGGCATTTCTTTGCTCTTTATTCTACAACCTATTTTATTTTGTTGTTCAGTCAGTAAGTGTAGGCTTACTTGAAAGCATGTTCAGCCGTTCGGCTACCTCTATCCTAAATGTTTACCTTGTTCATTGTGTTCAATGCACACCCCATTAAAACCCTTTAAGTGACTTCTCAACCAAACGGTTGAGCACATTTTGAGTCACTATATTTTATTGAGAGGAGTACCTAACTTAACTCAAACTGATTGATCCATCTCTGTCATCTGGTTGAGGTATATTATGCCCTTAAAATCCACTAGATTTCACAGTGTCGATCAACAGCACTTGTAATAAATCACCCCAGCCATGTGAACTGTTTTTGGTGAAATTTTGCAAGCTAATGACCCATGATTTGGATAGTTTTGTGTCTGGGAAAAATGTGGGATTAAAAGTTGGGGTTAAAGCAGTCTTTTATTAACCAACAACAGAGAATGAAAATAAACAGATTTACCTCAGGAAAATGAGGTAAAATGACAAACAAAACAAAGTAAGGGAACATAACACTAACTTACCCAAGAAAGGAGAAATCCCAAATACAATCCAATTCCCTTTCTCCCTTTTCTGCAAACAAAACAAGGGAGATATGAGGGGTAAAATTTGCACAAGGTTTAGAGAAACGCTAAGAATAGTTCAGTTGACATATTTGTTAGATATAAGAGACACAGTATTTTTGAATACTACATTTTGAAGAAAACAATCCTTGACTTTTTTTTATGAACGCTTCATCAGTGCTATTCCATATAAATGATCGTTTTATAATCGTTTATTGAAATGTAATCACTTGAAAGGACCTTTTCTTTCAGGAAGATGTCACCAATGCTTCTCATTGTGAAACCCCTCTCTTCCAATCATGTCATATTGAAACATTTCACAATGCAATCATATCCTGAAGGATAAATAATTCAAATGTCTATTTGAAGTTCCTGTTTCACTTGAAATATGTCACATCATTGTAGCAAAAAGGGTTACAAATGTTTGATGTTGCCTTCAAATGCCTTAAAAGATTGGAGAAAACAAGTTTAACTTTTTAATATAGAGTCTTCAAAAAACATGTTGGATTAGAAGTGGTGTAAAAAGTAAGGTTGTTCAATCCTTTGAATATCGTTCATGATATTTTGACATTTTACACTGTTGTTTTATTAATATGCCACAAAGATATGAGGATTGTTCAAGAAATTTGCTTCAAGACAAAAATAGTAATATGATCTGACTTGATAGCTGATACATCAGTCTTCCCGGTTTAGTTCCGCATTCCTTCATATATCTGAGCTGGCACAAACATAGAAGTCACAAACACTCAGTTAGCAGAGAGGCAATTGCTGATGTCACAGCACGTAACCTCCTAAAACCCTCTAGAGAAAAGCAAACAAACCACATCTATCTTCAGAGCGGGGCAACTAATGATGGGAATAAACACTGTCAGCTGCTTGCCTTGGGTCTGATCATTTAAAGGCTAACTGTGTGTTTGAACTCCTGTGAACAAAAGCTTTAAAGACTGGACTCTTATTAGGCACCTGTGTGAGAGAGAAAACGGATGGAGAAAGAGAGAGATGGGAGCAAATCACTAAGAAGTAGAAGTCCATCCAGAGAAACGGAAAGAAAATGTCTGTAAGCTCGTACTAATTGGAATCCAAACAGAAATAATTGGTTTTCAGGCGCCTGTAAAAATAGCTTTGAGAATCAGGTATTTTGCAGCGGCTTTCTGTCACAGATATCCAGCGCCGAGTCGTTGCACATGAAAAGACAAAGACAGGAAACCCTTCATGAAAGCAATTATGTTCGACACAGTGGTCAGGAGTCACACAGACTGTCATTTTTAGACAGAGACTTCTTCCCCTTCGCTATCACACATACGAATAAATAGAAAGTAACAGTAACATTACCAAATGCCTCATTTAGGCTTGTGTAATTATTTCGACTCTCTGTCAGACTGTCATTGGCAGGGATTATAGCATATTTGAGGCGACCAACATGAGTTTTTCGTAGTTTCTTCTTGCAAACCCCTCTCAGATTGCTCTGGAAGGGTATGTGAACTGAAAGCTGAGGTCTCTTCTGTGGAGTTCAAGTCTGGGTGATTCAGGGATGTTTACGCGTCTTGAAGCCCCTCTGGTATTGTCCATGTGTGTGTGTGTTGTCTGGTTGCCATGCTGAAGAGGAGTTCATAGTTTCTGTGTGTGCTGGTCCTTAAATAACTCTGTATTTGACTTGGTGAGTATGACGCCACTTCTGCCATGCTTTTCCATTGGTTTGGTAGTAAACAGCTGATAATTAACAAGCTCCGCTTTTTTTATTTGCTCCCCTAAACAATAATGATATTCCATATTGTGATTTGTGAAATTAATCCTTAACTATAGGGCTGTCAGTTTCATGACTTTGGAAATCTCAAAGTGTGGTCATTTAGCATTCGGTGATGTCAAAATGTAATCAGCATTAGCCAACTGAGGACTTGATGTGATATTTGAAGTGTAAATAATTATTGTTAATGTACATTGAGCATCAGAATATCTAGTCATATGGAAAGAGGTGTAAACTATAGGGTTAATTTGAGCTCAAAATTACTGCTCAGTTGGAAATTAACAGGCTCTCTCGTTATCCCTGCATTAATCCATCCATCCATTCATCATTTCAATCATCCATCCATCCATCCATCCTTTAATTCCTTCATTCATCCATCTCTTCATTTCTTCATCTATCAATACAAATATCCATTGATTCAATCCTTCATCCATCCCCAATCCATCTAACCCTCTATCCATCCCTCTATACATTCATTCAATCCTTCCATTCAATCCATCCATCCATCCATCTCCTCATTACTCCCTGCATTAATCCATCCATCCATCCATCAATCAATAATTTCAATCTTCCATCCATCCATACCTTCAATCCTTCATCCATCCATCCATCCTTCCATTCATACCTCCAACCCTCCATCCATCCATCCATCCATCCATCTCCTCATTACTCCCTGCATTAATTCATCCATCCATTCAATCCTCCATCCATCCGTACCTTCAATCCTTCATCCATCCCTCCATCCATCCCTCCAACCCTCCATCCATCCATCCATCCCCTCACTACTCCCTGCATTAATCCATCCATCCATTCATCATTTCAATCATCCATGCATTCATCCATCACATTCATTCGTTCATTCATTCATTCATTCATCCATCCATCCATCCATCCTTTAATTCCTTCATTCATCCATCTCTTCATTTCTTCATCCATCCATCATTTCATTCCTTCATTATTCCATCTCTTCATTCCTCCATCCATCCATCCATCCATCCTTTCATTACTCCATCCATTAAAGGGCTGATGAACTGAGAAATCCAATTTTCCTTGAGCTTTTGCCATCTAAGAGGTCATCATATTATAAGAATATCCTGTAAGTTCCAGAACTAAAAACCGTCCTTGTTAGTCCAACAAAAGCTTTTATTGACACCAGCCTCAGCAAACGACTCGTTTTTCAAAGTGGGGAACTATGACGTCAAAGAGGATAAAACCCCACCCCCGCAGAAGAAGATCAACGCCTACTTCAACACGGCCGGTTTAGCCCCGCCCACTGATTCTCGCATTACACGCATAGTAAAATAACATAGATGCCTACCTCATGATGACAAACTGGATCCGGAGTGAAACTCATTATAATATGCAAAACTGTTATCCACTCACAGCAGTGGGCGTTTACTTCCAAGTCTTCAGTGCGAGACGCCCATAAAAACCGAGCATTTTTGAGCTGGGCTGAAAACTAAGATAGAAAATAGCCTATTACTTATTCATTTTGATGTTTTTTAATGTAAAAACCAAGGAAACGTCATAAATTGACCTCAGACAACAATATATAAAAAAATAAAAAAACAGTTCATGACCCCTTTTAATCATTATTCATTTGAAATTCAAAGACATTCTCTCGATTTGAATAGTGCACAACAGGAATTGTGCTCAGGAAAGTACTTTTCAGTTTTTATGGGAATTGAGATGACAAGACAAGAGGGTGTCTTTCTTTTTTGGTCATTGTATGACTGTGACGAAGAAGGAGCTGTCATCTCTGACAATGCTTCAAATTATCCTTCCACTGCTGAATAACCCCTGCATCTGTTCTGCTCTTGATCTTCTACCAATCTTTGCGAGAGCTAAAGTTAGCCCTGTCGAAGTCTCGACACAAAGTTTTCAAAGAGCCCTGAACTGTTGCCAAGGGTTACCAGTGAAATATATGTCTCATATAACATACTGTATATCATCCTCTAGTAAAACCAGACAACGAACATTCAACAGCCAAACAAGTTGGAAGAGCAACTGAATATCCATTATTTAAGCTATAGACTTTACTTTAATTTAAAAGAAAAGAAAAAAGACAGAAAGCTCCTGGTTGTCTTTTATTTTCCTCCTGTCTAACGTGCACCTTAAAACATAACCAAAACGAAACCAAACAAACACAAGGCAACATAAAACATAAATAATTTAGGGTAGGTTACGACATTGTCACAGTAATAAAGTAAAAGTGAAAGATCTAATAAGCCATGTATGTGACATATACTCTTATGATGAAAAGGATGGTTTTTAATCAAAAGTGTAGGAAGATTGAAAATGGGCTGAGAGGGAATATTAAACAAACACTCTGCGTCAGGGTGGATGAGCAAATCCATGAGTTGTAGCAGGATTCCAATTACTGTTCTTTGATGATTTTAATTGAATCTGTTGCCCGTTTACCTCCAGGGTGCTGCTGGGAATTACCAACACTGAAATGAGACAATTTAGGATATTCTCCCAATTTGATATTCGAAAATTAATGTTTGAATTGCAGTATCTAGTGTTGAAACTGAATTTTGGAGTAATTATAATACATTCTAACACGGTTCCAACTGTTTCTGTCTGTTCTGATTAATGGTTATGGACAGGACGGAAAAGCAATTCTAAATGGAAATAAGAAAACACGACTAGTTGTGTATAATCAGGAGAACACAATAAATAGGCTTATCAGATCTTACAAGGGAAGAGAGCAAAAACTCATCTCTCTTTTTCTTCTTCTGTTGTTGACCTCAAAGCATCTATTTTTTGTATAGGCGAGGTCAGGGGTTGGTCATTCATACGAATTCAGTAACTCATAAAATATGAATGAATTAGCAAAAATCGTACGAATTTGTATGAGTGAGGTTGTATGAATTCGTACGAATTATAGCCACCTTGTAAAATTCGTACGAATTGCCGTGAGATCAAATTGGTATATTCTACGGGTCAGGGGTGGGTTTCCCGAAAGCATCGTTAGCCAATAACACAGTCTCATCCCAAAAAGTCATATAACTGACGTTTTGGGACGTATTTTGACCATACGTCAATATCCGCCTTTTTAGGGCCCCCTTAAACGTCGGTAGATGGCGATCCCGGGCCGTCATACAACTGACGCTTTACCTTTAACGTCAGTTAGGTGACGGGTTAGGTTTAGGGTTAGGTTTAGGTCTGGGGTAGAGTTAGGATCCCATAACCTCATCTACCGACGTTTAAGGGGGCCCTAAAAAGGCGAATATTGACGTATGGTCCAAAGATGTCCCAAAACGTCAGTTATATGACGTCTTGGGATGAGACCGGGTTGTAGCCAACTATGGTCGCAAGTTCTGTCGTTTTCCAATAGAGTTCAATGGAAATTGCGACCAACTTGCGACCATAGTTGGCTAACGATGCTTTCGGGAAACGCACCCCAGGTCAGGGGTAGGTCATTCGTACAAATTTATACGAATTGGGCAACACGTAAAATATGTACGATTTTGCAAAAATCATACATGTGAGGTCATATAATTTCAAATTAGCCACCTCGTAAACTACATACGAATTTCTGTGAGATCGGGTTGCATAACCCTGGGAAACTCTAACATTCGCTTTTGCTGCTGTTGACAAAATATGGTTCATTTTGACACTTTGAACCGTCCTAGTTTAACGGACCTTGACGAAAACTCCCCGCAAGGACAAACAAGTAACCCCAGACTCTAACTGAACTGGTGCTTTAATGTAAATTGAATAATCTGTCTAAGAAACGAAGGTTTAAATTAGTGATTGATGGCTCGTTCTAGGTTACGTCTTGTTGCGCAAAGAGAAACTTTCTCTCTCATTCTCGTTCCAACTCACTCTTTCTCTCTCTCTCTCTTCCTTTCGCGACTCGTATGAATGTGTGTGTTTGTGTGTGAGTGCGTTAGATATTAGTTTTATGTGTTTAGAATAGCTAATAAAGTCTTGTTCATATTTGGAAAGATATTTGGCTTGTGTTGTGCTTCCAGATTTAATGTCTTGAACTGTTCGATCTACCTTGCTAATACATAGTGTTTCACTATAATATAATTACGGCCTGTTCAAATGAACTCCGAACGAGTCATTTGCTCGGTTCCATAGTGATTCGGTTGAGATTCATTGTGAATCAATGAATCATTCCTCTTGAGCTAAATTGGCCTTAAATACATTTTATGTATTATATGTTACGTTTGTTACAATCATATAGAAAGCTACTAATTATTTTGATCAGTTTTCTAAAGTGAAGATCATGGTAACCCACTAGTAATGACTTAAGTGTTACCAAATCCAAATCCGGAAAGGAATTACTAATCAGAACCTTACAAAAACGAACAAAGACCTCAAAAGCTTAAAATGACTTCAGTAATTACTTGGGAGTTATCATGCTTTTCACTTGATCCAAATAATTAGTTGTTCCTTTAGAAGGAGTCATTACTGGTAGGTTACCATGATCTTAACTTTAGAATTAATTTTACATTATTCATTATTTACATTCATTTTGAACCTGAATATATTTAGTAGTTCTTAGTAGTCCTGTGAGGCGTGAAAAAAAGTTACCAATTCGACTGAGCGCTATTATTTACTAATTTGTTAATCAGACTTTCTTGTTAGTAACTGTAATAGTAGGGTTAATAATGCACGACTCATTTGTTCCTGTGTAGGTATTCATTAATGACGTAACAGTAAGCATTTCATCATTACTGAAGTGAGCGATAATATGTCTATACTGTAATCCCTACATTCTTTTGGACATGGGATTTTTGGTACAAGTTTTATGTAAGAAGTTTTTTTAAGGATTTAAGAAAAAAGTCTTATATATATATATATATTCAAATCCATTTTGAGAGCATATAGGGAGACTGACTCGGTTACACTGTTAAACAAGATTATTTAAAAAAAAAAAAAAAAAAAACATGAAATAATGCTGAGAAACCACAAATCCCATCAATTAACAACCCGGTCATTAAAAATGTCTCCCAGTTGAGTAAACTAATGGATTTTTTACTTCCTGAACCCGACAATGGCACCTAGAATTTTCCCAGCATGGACTCGGGAGGTGGAAGTTTAGTCTTTGAAGATGATAAAGGAGCTGATGTTTTATTCCACCCATGGAGGAGGTGTTGAGGGTCCAGGAGATGTCCCCTGTGATGCGTATGCTAATGATCCTGAAACTGCTGACCCTTCCAGTTCGTCCCCCACAGATGTAAATGAGGGAGTTTTCTGTTCCTCTGTGCTTCCAAAAGCCAACAATAAAAGCTCATACTGAGTCCTGTTCTCTGCAGGAGACTTCTCTGACTTCTCATCAGTCTGACAACTATTACATTATCTGGGAATTTGATCGAGTTAGTATGGAACCCAACACATCACATCCGAGAGAGAGAGAGAGAGAGAGAGAGAGAGAGCGGGAGAGAGAGAGAGAGAGAGAGAGAGAGAGTTTTAATCCATCCATCCATTCATCATTTCAAACATCCATCCATTCATCCATCACTTCATTCATCCATCCATCCATCCATCCTTTAATTCCTTCATTCATCCATCTCTTCATTTCTTCATCTATCAATCCAAATATCCATTGATTCAATCCTTCATCCATCCCCCATCCATCTAACCCTCTATCCATCCCTCTATACATCCATTCAATCCTTCCATTCATTCAATCCTTCCATTCAATCCATCCATCCATCTCCTCATTACTCCCTGCATTAATCCATCCATCCATCCATCAATCAATAATTTCAATCTTCCATCCATCCATACCTTCAATCTTTCATCCATCCATCCATCCATCCTTCCATTCATACCTCCAACCCTCCATCCATCCATCCATCTCCTCATTACTCCCTGCATTAATTCATCAATCCATTCAATCCTTCATCCATCCCTTCATCCATCCCTCCAACCCTCCATCCATCCATCCCCTCACTACTCCCTGCATCAATCCATCCATCCATTCATCATTTCAATCATCCATCCATTCATCCATCACATTCATTCGTTCATTCATCCATCCATCCTTTAATTCCTTCATTCATCCATCTCTTTATTTCTTCATCCATCCATCCATCATTTATTCCTTCATCATTCCATCTCTTCATTCCTCCATCCATCCATCCTTTCATTACTTCATCCATTAAAGGGCTGATGAACTGAGGAATCAAATTTTCCTTGAGCTTTTGACATCTAAGAGGTCATCATATTATAAGAATATCCTGTAAGTTCCAGAACTAAAAAACGTCCTAGTTAGTCCAACAAAAGCTTTTATTGACACCAGCCTCAGCAAACGACTCGTTTTTCAAAGTGGGGAACTATGACGTCAAAGAGGATAAAACCTCCTTTTTAGGATAAAACCGAGAGAGAGAGTTTTAATTTTGAAAAATGACTTTGTTATAATTTTTTACATGAAATTTTTTTTCAACAAATCAACATTTGCCATGTTACATTTACATTTTATACCACAAAGAACTACAAAAACCTTTTTCTATATTAGTAGAACATAAAAAAATATATATATTTTTCCATCAATAACAGTGCACAGAGCCTCATTCGTACACCATTTCATTTCAAATGTAATAACATCATTCACGGAACTATAAAAATAAAAATCAATGAGTATTCTGGATTTAACTGTGGCTAAAAACAGAATATCTTGATCTGCACCCAATTTTATCTTGTTTTTTTCTACTCATATACAGTAGATTGCAAACTTTGCTTGACCTACAAGAAAATTGAAACACTGACAAATAAACCTATTTCTTCTAACATATTTAAAACCAACAATAAATATGTCTATTGAAAAAAGATTCATTAAAACTATCAAATAAATTATGTAATAAACTAAACAACCTTTTCAGTCTAAAATAATCCATATAGGCATGAAAAAAGGTTGAACAAAAAGGGCACTCTGTAGTGACATCAGGAAATAAAAGCATTAACTGCTATTGCACCATTTAAAAGTTTCCATTGTATGTCCCCAACTCTTTTACTTAAAGGTGGCTTGTACAATGATCTCCATTCTGGCTATTCATCATCACATAGTTTTAAAACATTACGCCATGTTGTATGAACCCTCTTATCAAGCACTTTTTTATTAAAAGCAAGAACACAAGTTTTATAAAAAAAAATGAAACTGGGATTTTCCAGAGCTTTAAACATTCCTGAAACATCATCTAACACAGGAGGGTTTCAGTTCATCAGAAGTGTTTCTTTGTTTCCATTTTTCTAATAAATCTTGACTTAATTTTCATGCTCAAAGCAACTCATTCCATTTTCCCAAAGTCTGGTCCTGTCAAGTTTACTAGACTCCCCATTGTACAGTATTTTGGAAGTGTTTCCGTAAGTCCAGAAAATGTACAGTACAGTCATTGTGTGTTAAATCAAAGAGTGCTCCATATATTAATGGTTCTTCAAGGAGCCAGTAAAGTGATTCAAAATGTCCTTCTCTTTGTACTTTGAACATGTTCCACATAGGCAATTCATTGAGGTTCAGTTTTGACAAGTCCATAAAGAAAAGATTTCTGTCCATTTTCAAATTTCCAAGATTTTCTAGTATTTTAAACGCAACTACATTCCAGCTTGAAGTTATTGAACCATTAAGAAGTCTTTGCACAAACTGTAAATGAAAAGCTGCTGATCTACTTTGAAGCTGTACCAATCCTTGTCCTCCTTCATCTATAGGTAAAAACAATATGCTCTAAGGTACCCAATGTAACTTGTCCGAGAAAAAATTGACTAAATCATCAGCATATGCAGCGACTCTTATACTTCTTTCAAAATTAGGCAATTTAAAACCATTTCTTTCCTCAATTGTTTTAACAGAGGTTGCTAGCGAATATAGCACTCCAGAGAGTGGGCTCACTCCTCTAAAAACTTGAGTTTTCCTCTAAAACTTGAGTATGCTCTCAACATCACTGTACAACACTTTAATTTTACCTATTAAACTTTTACTAAAACCAATAGCTTTTAACATTTCCCATGTTCAACTCTGTCGAAAGCTTTCTCTTGGTCAAGCGAAATCAATCCAATGTCACTATTTGATAACTTAGCGCAGGGAAATATTATCAAAAATTGACCTTTTGGGGACACAGTCCGGATGGATCACCTTAATCATAATTTTTGATAATCTGTTTGCTAAACATAAGTGAAATCTGTGACTTCACAAGTGAAACAGGTCTCCAGTTTTTGATCTCTGTGAGACTCTCCGGCAACTCAAAGAGAAGACCTTCGTCCAGACTACCATTGAGGACGTCTAAGAGATCCTCTCTTAAAGCTTCCCAAAAGCGTTTGTTAAAGTCTATTGGTATGCCATCAAATCCAGGCACACTTCTTGATTCCAAGCTCTGAACGACCTTATGCAGTTCTCCCAGGCGGAGCGCACACTTCATCACAGACACCTGTAAATCCTCAAAGAAGACACTCTCATTGATATTGTCCGATCCTACTTGACTTCTCAACAGTTTCTTATAAAAACCAATTGCCCTTCTAATCACCAGGATTGGACAACAGAATTCCCTCCTCAGATCGCAAAGTGTGAATGATTTTTTTTTTTGTCCATTTTTCCTTTTAAGGTTAAAAAATATATTGTGAATGTGCATCCATCTGATTAAAACTTATAAATCTTGACCGGACCAAAGCCCCCTGTGTTTTAACCCCTAATAATTCTGACAATTATTCTTTTTTTTTAAAGAAAGAATTTTCAAATGTCTGTTGTTTCGTTAATTCTGCCAACTCATGCATCTTAATTAAGTCATTCATTGACTGATTTAAAACTTTGGTGCTATTTTGCTGAAAATACTGTTTAATTTGTACTTTGCCAACATCCCACCATTTTTGTACTGATTGAAAAGATTCTTTTGTTGTTCTGTAATCAGCCCAAAACAATTTAAAAGTGTGTATAAAATCGTTATCATCTAACAAAGTTAAATTAAAATGCCAGTAAGCACTGTTAGGCTTGACAGAATTCAATATAAAAAGAACATTGCACCATCTGAATTTTTTTTTAAAATACCAGCATGATGCTTAAACACTTAAAATCTGGTCAATCTTCCCAAAGATACAACATTATCACGTGTATGTGTCCAAGTATATTGTCTTTTATCCTCAAGATAAAAGTTTTTTATTTATTATTTGAATGAGACGTTTTCTTGACGGCATATGGGGTTCAATCTGATTTCTGTCACAATTACTCACTGTACAATTAAAATCTCCTTCCAGATATAAAGAATCATCATGTAAAACAGAATATAATGTATCTCAAAACAACATCCTATCAATTGTTGAGTTGGGGACATACACAAAAATAAAAACAAAATTATAATTCTCCACTCGTGCTCTCACTTTTAAAAGTCTACCCTTCAAAATCTCTTTAACTTGATATGAACTTGGATTAATTTTTTTTTGCAAATAATATTGCTACTCCCCAACTTAATGTGGTGTTGTGACTGGAAAAAAAATAAGCCTTCCCATTCCTTCATCCAATCATTAACATTCTTCACGCCACTGTGTTTCCTGAATCGAAGTGACATCTATATATATATTTTTTTTGCTCGATAACTTCATACAGCTCAGCTCTTTTTCTGTAATCTCTAACACCATTAACATTCAATGCACTCAGCCATACTAAAATATATAAACAAACAAAAAAAACACAAGAAAACCAGATTACTAATGTTCTTAGTCTTCATTTTCATGTAAATCCATGACAACTTTCCTCACAATCTTTTTCAAACGATAAACCTCCCGCTTGGAAAGGCGCCCATCTGCGAATAGACTTTTGGCTTTGTCATGGAACTGCATTAGATCAAGGAAATAATCCTTTATGATCACACTTCTTTTATTTTCGATGGTATTAAAGGGGGGGGGGGGGGTGATTGCGATTTCACTGTTTTCATTTTAAATACCCAGACAGCAAACTGACATTGAATCAACGTGGAAACGACGTCTCTCATGACATTGAACCAACGTTGATTTTGCTAATCGAATTAACGTTGAACCAACGTCAGACGCGGCATTCTTCAAAGCTAAATGAAAATCGAAAATTGGTTTGCTTTCATAACGTTGAAACAACGCGTTGATTTCAAGTTGATTTTCCGTTAGTTTTGAAAGAATGACGCGTCTGACGTTGGTTCAACGTTAATTCGATGAGCAAAACAATGTCGGATCAACGTTGTTTCGATGTCATATTTCCACGTTGATTCAATGTCAGTTAGCTATCTGGGTAGTGTGTAATGTTGCTGTTGGTGCATGAACAATATCTGCAAAGTAGCAGAGATATCGTCTTTTAAAAATCAGGAAGTTTAATGCCTACAAAAACGACTCGATTGGGACTAGACGTCACTAACCCATACATTTACATCAACCCTATGCAAAAATAGGCATGGCCATATTTCTGCGGCTCGTCGAGTGTGTTGTGTTCATCCAGCTGTCAGGTCTTCTGTGTTCGAGCTTCCCACGGACGCTGTACTTCGTCAACAATGCATACAATTTGATTATGTTCCTGAAAATTACAATCATAATTTAGCTCTCTGTGCTGCGCATTTTACGAGAGACAGCTTCCAGAATCTCCACGAATTCAACACCGGATTCAACAAGAAACTGTTACTAAAACATGAAGCAGTTCCGACTATAAAACCAGAGACAGCAGTTGTTGGACCACAACCTGTAAGTAGGCTAAGACTTCATCTTTTTAAATGTATTTGCATGTATAACTTCAGACGTAATGTTTTAGTTTGATCAAATGCCAGCGCTGGCTTTATAGCCACTAGGCTACTAGTTATGCTATTTTGTGTCTACGACAAACGCGTACAAACATTTTGGACCTGAATTTCTATATGTACTAATTTTATAAAAGTCTTTTTCATGTATATATACTTCATGACGTTATTTTTCGATTTGATTATGAACGTAAACCAATGCCACCGCTGTTTGTGTAAATAGTAGCCAGTCACTTCGATGCTATTGTGTAAAACAAACGTGTATAAAGTAAAAAAAAAATATAGGCAAATTACCATTCAGAAACGTTTAGTAAGAGCTGTGTGTGGTGAGGTTCTGCTTGTCTCTCTTCATCGCCGCTTTCTGGGTCTGATTCTGATTCATTGGACAGGAACACACATGCAACTTCGCCCGTAAAGGTAATTGGCGTTAAGGATCCGGACAACGTCCGCTACAGTTTAGCCAATCACAACACAATCTGAGCCCACTGCCTGTTTCTGAGGGAGTGGTTTCATAGACTCAGGAAGTCGACCGGTCGTTCAAATGACAGAGGAGAACGCGGCTTACAATAAAGGTGAAATTTATGAAAAAGAAGACTTCAAAAAAAGAAAAAAACACTAATACATGTTATATTGCACCCCATAAACACAATCATGCAAAGAAAAAAAGTAAACCACTCCTCTAAGGAAACATTTTCTGTCTTCACCATCATAGCTTCTGCTTATAGCTTCAGTCTGTGACAACACTGTACATTTCACTTCCACTTTCGGACTCTTTCTGGTCTTCAAACACGTCTCCTTTTTCAAAACACTTTGCACTACTGCTCTTTTCCACATTTTTTCCGTTTTGTTGGTACTTTGAACATCCTATTCTCTGCTTCTGTGTCAGACACATCATCTTCCCCCATGTTTTCTACATCACTGTTCAAAAACCCAGTTTCTGCAGCTATAGAAATTTCTGAAGTATCCCTACCTTCATTCACTGATTCCGGCGAGGTCGATCCGGCTTCCAACAGATGTTCCTTCCCCAGCAGGTTTATCCACAGCCGGCACTGCCGACCTCAGCCAGTTTAACAGTCACGTTAGGCCTAGTATCTTTAGTTAAAACACTATCAATACTACCTCCAGCAGCATTCTTATTGGGACATGAACATATTAAGTGGCCCGATTTACTTCATTTTGTCAGTAGTAACATCCACACGGAAATTTAGAGCCAAGTCCAATATCATCTTTGAACGTGAATCTCCTGAATGAAACAATATGTTCACACCCGATCATAATCTTTTGGATCGGCAAAACCAACTTCCCATAACGTGATAGGACTACCCTATCTCACGACCAATTCGTACGAATTCGTACGAGTGATTAAAAAGTGGCTAATTCGTACTAATTCGTACGACCTCACTCGTGCGAATTCATACGATTTGTCTAAACCCACGTGACGGTTATGTTTAGGGGCGGGGTCAGGGGTAGGTCATTCGTACGAATTCATACGAATTGGCCAATTCGTAAAATATGTACGATTTAGCAAAAATCGTACTAATTTGTACGACTGAGGTCGTATGAATTGTTACGAATTAGCCACCTCGTAAAATTCGTACGAATTCCCGTGAGATCGGGTTGGATAGGACTACGGAGGGACATTTGATATTGTGATATTTTTTGACGGTAACAACAGCTCCACCCCTAAAGTTAGTGGGTCATGACCAAATTGTCTAAAAACAAATTAATAATGAATTTGTATCGGCCACCAATTTATCAAGACATAACATAGTTACAAATTTGCTAGAGAGTGTGTTGTACGTACAATTCACAATTTTGGTAGTGTGTTTCCACATGGGTTCAAAGTAAATGAGCCTTGAAGAGAAATCATTTAAGAACTGATAGCTGCAAAATATGATGGATTTCTCTGTCAGGAGCTCATATTTTGACGTTGATGCATCCAAGAAAATAATTCACTGTGTGAGAACAGTCGTAGCCTTTAAATCAAGTAAACAAATCTTAAAATGAAGCCTGTGCATCTGTATCATGCATTGAATTGAACCTGACACTGAGGCATTGACAAATGTCCCCATTCGTCTTACAGTTAAAAAGTCTATTGTGAGAAAAATGGGGAGCAGCATAAATCCAGATCTTTCAATGTGAGTACAGGCTTAGACAGATAACGGGTTTAACAATAGGCAATGAATAAACATGCTGACATATTGCTTGCCCATGTGTTCAGTAGAGGTTTTGTACCAAAGCCGTGTGCTCCCATCGCTATGCAGATTGCAGAGATTCTGGAATGAAAAATTGATGGACATGGCCGGTGTTTTTTTGATTAAGTCATCCATAAGAGGAAGGATGACCTTCCAGTTTAAGTGAATCTCACAAAACCTGCGCAAAACATTTCCAGGTTAAATTTCATTCCAAAAATCACAATACAGATACTTGACACTAATTTACACAGAATAGGGTTGAGTTAAGCTTCAAAATGGTGGCAAGCTTCACAGTGGCATAATATTGAATACAATTTCCCCAAGAGAGCCATGGCGATATAGAATATCTATTATCATAATAATAATATAAAAGAGATTTTATAAAAGTCCTATGCCTAATTCTTGTGTCCACTGTGTACACTGTAAAAAATTTGGAGTAGGATTTACTTAAAAAAAACCTTGCTAAACTATCTCACTCAGAAAATGCTAGTAAATTTACAAAGATTTGCCGAGTAAAAACCTAAACATATTTATCAGTAGCTTTAATTAGAAATCTTTAAGTTAAATCTACTTGGAATATGGAATTAAGTAAACTTTACAAAAAATAAGTAATTTGAACTCAGCTAGTAAAAGGTTAAATAATATAGATTTCCTTTGCCTTTGTATTACATTTCACTAAAACAATAATCTTGAATTTTATTAGTCATTTATATGTGCTTTACTTAGATCATCTAAGTAATTTATATATACATCATGTCAGACATTAAGCCTCATGTGAATGCAAACACCTCAATACTTGGTAGACAATACACAATGGCGGTAACATTTGATGGGTCGTTTTTGTGTTTCAGCAAAAAATTTACTCGAAATGTCACAAAATGGCAATTTACTAATACTGACAACAAAAATCAATGATAAAACAGTGTAAATAGAGCTGGAAAGCAGTGAAAAATGAGCCTCATTAATTATTCAAGGTTCAGTGCATTATGGGAACCCCAGTATCAGAAAAGTTGAGTAGTTTTTACTTAATTTTATTGAGTTGAGATTTACACTTTCATTTCTACTGGCTTGAATTAAGTACTGATATGGAATTTACTTAGTTTTTTAAATTCTTGTCCGAACTAACTTTTTCAAGTAAATTACATTGGGTTTTTTCACTAGTATTTACTTCACCAAAAAATCATTTTTTACAGTGTATCAAGGAGAAGTACAGTATGTAATTGTTTGGTATAATGCTATTCCTACCCTATCTCACGACCAATTCGTACGAATTCGTACGAGTGATTCAAAAGTGGCTAATTCGTACTAATTCATACGACCTCACTCGTACGAATTTGTACGATTTGTCTAAACCCACGTGACGGTTATGTTTAGGGGCGGGGTCAGGGGTAGGTCATTCGTACGAATTCATACGAATTGGCTAATTCGTACTATTTAGTAAAATCGTACGAGTGAGGTCGTACGAATTGTTACGAATTAACCACCTCGTAAAATTCGTACGAATTCCCGTGAGATCGGGTTGGCTATTCCTATTCCATCTTAACATGCAGAGGCAACTAAAGACCCATTGGTAGGCTGACTTCCAAAAGGATATTTTTTTGTGATAATGTGAGATTGTGGCTCTGTTCACTTGTGTGACCCCAAAACATTATATACATTACATTATATTATATTGCAAGTATTTCTTTAAAAGCATCTGGCAAAAAAACAAAAACAAAACATGAATGTTAATGGAAATGCCAATCAAAGAGCACTGAATATGTAACGGCTTTCTGCAACCTTACGCTTGTGAAATCTACCTATCTATCTATCAGTACCCAGGTCATCTGCAGAAGTTAAGGTAATGCACCACTCAAGGGGTGTGTGCTGCTGAAATAATTAGCATATAATTATACAGTGTTTCTAGGAAGTGCAGAGCTGCATAAAGTACAGCTCTTTCAGTTCTAATCTGCAGGGAGTTGGTGTTCTGCATTAGAGCTGCTGTTCTGAGCACAGTCCCACAGCGTCAAACCTCCACAGAAAGACTGATATTTTTAAAGTTGATACAAAAAATGGAAATAGTTTGGCAGAACCCTCATGATTGAGAAGGCAAATGCTTGTCAAGGTCGCTGCACCATTCTGCAGAGATACTGTGGGTTGGTCTGTGATATGAATTTGTTAATGTCCTTTGTTGTTTGTCCATATCAAAAGAATAACAACTATTTGAATAATAATAAACATTTGCAGTCTAAGCATATGGCTGTCATGGCTATGTCTCGTTTAATGCGTTTTTGTTTGGTTGAGTTTGACTTTTAGTTGTTTTTTTACTGTTTCTAGATCAGTTTTGTTTTGTCTTCATTAGTTCCTATAGTTACTCTATGGGTTAATTAGTTTTTGCACCTGATGTGCATTTAGTTCATTGGTTTGTTTCAATCTACAGTATTTAAAGGCCCACTGAAGTGCAAAGAAACACGCAGCGATATTGAACGTGTTGACGTAATTTCCACTGAAACAGGAAGACAGGGCGGGGCATATCAATCAGCTCCTCCCCTTTTTAAAATAACCAATAACTAACAAATGAGTTTACATCACAGCTGGGCTTCCCGAAAGCATCGTTAGCCAACTATGGTCGCAAGTTCCGTCGTTATCAGCATAGTTCAACGATTCACCCAGATAGCAAACTGACATTGAATCAACGTGGAAACATGACATCGAAACAACGTTGATCTGACATTGTTTTGCTCATCGAATTAACGTTGAACCAACGTCAGAAGCGTCATTCTTTCAAAACTAACGGAAAATCAACTTGAAATCAACGCGTTGTTTCAACGTTATGAAAGCAAACCAATTTTCGATTTTCATTTAGCTTTGAAGAATGCCGCGTCTGACGTTGGTTCAACGTTAATTCGATGAGCAAAATCAACGTTGTTTCAATGTCGAGACGTCGTTTTCCACGTTGATTCAATGTCAGTTTGCTGTCTGGGCAGTGTTTTTACCGAAACCATCGTTCCAACGAACATTCGTAAACAGCATCGCAAAGTTGTGTGGTTTGACCGACAGCTCTCGACCTGTGGTTAGAGGCATCGTTTCTATATTGCATGACATTTGGAGGTAATAAATCCAGCCCGATCTCATGAAAGTTCGTATCTATGGCACGAATGTCATTTCTCGTGGCATTTATACGCCAAAAGCAGTTTTTGCGTGTATTTGGCACGCGATTTTCGCGTACATATTATACGCACTTTTTTGCGTATAATACACACGAACTCCCCACCCCCTCCCCCCTAAACCTAACCCAGGGTTTTTTAGTGCGTACCATATACACGAAAAAAAACACTTTTGGCGTATAAATGCCACGAGAAATGACACTCGTGGTATAGATACGCATCTTCATGAGACTGTGTTGAATAAATCCTTATATTGAGCAAAATAAGCAAGCTGACATTCTGTACAACCGGTGTCTTTTATTTAGAATAATTACAAATGGAATTTACGTCTTTTAGTTTGTCAAAAAGTAACGTGTTTGAAGAGTGCGCATGTGCAAATGTGCATACTATGTAAGAACGAGCCAAATATTGAGTCTGGTAATAAAGCAAAACAACCGGGAACAATTAGAAATAGTCCTCAGATGACATGTCTGTAGTTTATACAAAACAAATATAGCGTTAATTGGATCTCAAACAGTTTCATTAAAAGTAGTTAATACTCCACCACGTGCGAAATCAACGTGGTTGAACGATATTTTGCGACAGTGGGTTTCGGGAAACAGCCGTGACTAGCTAGTTGATTTTTCCAACGATGCATCGTACTATGGTAGTGAATCAGCGAACTACGTCGTTGTACGGGAAACGCACCCCAGAGCCGTTGAGCTCAGTGAAGCCACGGTTTACCATTTAGGAATAATATTGTGTTTGAATCAAGATCGCCATTATTTTATGATAAATCGTGCACATGGAGCTGTAGCCAATGTGTTTTCGAATTTAATATTTGTATGTTGATGTTACCAATCTTGTTCTTATTCTTGTCTCATGACCTTTAGGTTCCTCTCTGACAAATCGAAATGGAAGTGTGCCCATCACATCAAGCTCAACTTGAACTGGTCTCTACATCCTTCTAAGAAGAACCAAGACTTCTCAAACCAATTCTTTGTCTATTTAGATTAAAAGTGACACATATGATGCCTTGTTTATTGATCATGTGTTTTACGTAAAGTGTGCTTTTACTTATGTTTCCATAGTACAATATCAGTGACATGACAGAATCTAAATGTAAGTAATTTGTGTATGAACAACTTGTATAAGTGTACACATGGAATTCGTTGAATTAATCGGTTAATAACGTTGTATTTTTGATCATTGAGATTGCTCTCAATTACATATTTTAAAATATAACATGCTGTGACAAAAGTTGCACACATAGTGGTGTAGGAACAACAGGAACCAGATGATGGTGACTTGTAGAATGATGATGGTGACTGAAGTGGATTCTCTGAGCAAGACGAGTGAACACGAAGACAGGCGATCTTGATCTGGATGACGGACAGGAGACGATCTCAGGTGTGTAGATTGGTGCGTTACCAACAAAAAACAAAAATAATTTATCTAATAATTTAAATGATTTGAAAATATTTCATGTTTCCTTTAGCTGTTAAAAATATAAAATTTTAGATATGGTTAATATAGTCAATAATAGGGTTGGGTATCGAGAATCGAGTATCGATTGGAACCGGGACTAACTTTTCGTTTTTCCCGGAATCGTTCAAAAGTTAAAATTTCGATTCCTAGTTTCGATATTCACAGTCCGCCGAGCGGAAGAAGAAACCGCTGAACAACACCAACGAAGAAGCGTCTACCGGAAGTGTTGGCATAACCACGCGAGTCGAACATGAGTACCTTACGTCGGCGATCCAAAGTGTGGCTTCACTTTTCTAAAAATATCGAAATCTCGGCAAAATGCTAAATTTGTGACAAAAGGAGTATTTTTACAGAAGGAGTATTTCCTTCAGAAAGGCTATTGGTTAGCAAGGTTAGCTAAACTTTTTTGACCCTGCCTCTTAAAAAAATCGGAATCGAGAATCGTTAGGAACCGGAATCGAAACAAGGAATCGGAATCGGAATCAGAATCGTTCAAATTCAAACGATACCCAACCCTAGTCAATAAATAGTATGTTTTATTGTTATCGATATATTTTTTTGGGTTAAATATTAAAGCATGTTTACATAATTAATAATCAATTTGGCTTTATTTTACATTTGTCAAATAAAACCTTATTTCAATCAAGTTGAAATTACTCAAATTAATAAATATGATATGATTATATATTCTCTATATTTAAAGAATAATATTGTCACAATACAAAAACTATGATTACAACAAAAATTTTACACTGAAAGTTCTCAATCATTCGTGTATATCCCATGCTGTTACGTTGCATTTGCTCTCTTGGATATTCCTATTTGCTTCGTTTAATACGTTTTACACATTAACTGAACTGTTATTGCGAACTACCTTCGTCAACTTTGCACTAAATATGTTACACTGCTATTGTCGAACTAAAACTTTTCCTGGCTATCATGTTTTCAATCTCAGTCTGCATTTTAATTACATCTACATATAACTTTGACTCACTTATGGTTTCATAAAGTTTGCACTTGGACAGTACACAAACTGGCTTTCAATTAATGTTTTTTTTCCCCCCCATCACTGGCATTAAACTTTGTAAGCATTATGCTATTTTTGGATCAAATAAGGATCATCTAAGCATGCAAATGACCTCAATGTTGCATATGTCCTGGCCTCCAAGTGCCCTTAGGTCCCCATCAAACACTCCAGCTAGACTGCTGCAACACTGGGTCATCTACCTCATCAATCTCCTCACACAAAGAGCTCCCGCTGGAACTTCTCCACCCGTGTCCCTTAATAGTTCTCATCAAACACTAATGCCTTCAGCCCAGCAGTTTCATTCCAATTCACATTTCAAGGAGGCTATGGCAAGGGGATTGTGAATCTCAAGATATTTTAATGTGTGAACAAGTTTAAATGAGTGACAAAACATCTTCAACAAAAGGAAAACACATTCTACCAATCATGCAGTACTTGTTCACTTGACTCATCTTTGGTGACTTGTCCTTCCCTACTGTGGTGTAGAGTAGAAATATCTGTTAGCATTACAATTCATTTTAATAGCATATTTGCATGTGGACACTCATTTTGTTTGTGCCATTCACTTAAAGGGGACCTTTTATATCCTTTTCTTTCTAAGTCTACTTGAATGGGTTTTCATGCTTGAATGATTAAAACAATTTTTTCAAACTATAATTTTGGATTCAAACTGTGTTCTCAAGCAGTGAAAAATAGAGAAACCAATGAAGAAAGCCGGACATGAAAACAGATAATTTTATAATTAAATATTGCAAAAAAGATCGATACTTTGCACCCGTGCACGATACAGTATTGCCACAGAAAATATTGCGATACAATATGCTGTATAGAAAACATTAAATCAAAAACTACCCCCTGGGGGAAAACAAGCAAGGTGGCAAGATTTAAACTAGACTTGGCATGGACAGGCAACATCAGACAAGGTTAAGACGAGAAACCAGCACAGGACTGAATACACAAGGAGAATAAATAGGGAGAGCAAACGAAGCAGGTAACGAGGGAGGACAGGTGGGGCAAATTAACCAATAATCACGTCACAAGATGGGAGGTCAAGGTCAAATTTTTTTTTTAGAGCACATTTACAAGCAGACACTACTGCCCCAAAGTGCTGTACACGTACAAAAAATAACAGAAATACAATAATAAAATATTCAAAAACATTTAGAAATGGCTATTACTATACTAGAGGTCTTCACGGGTCCACCCGAGTGGGTTCGGGTCCAAATCTCCGACGAGTGTCTTGGACATGGGTCGGGTTCGGTATTAGTGGCCTCGGGTCTCGGGTAACTTCAAATAAATATGCCTTTTCCAAATGGACCCGAGAAGACCCGAATTATTTTAAACAATGTTGGGCATTTAACAAAATTGCAGCATTTAAAACAACTCTATGACCGTTCAGACTTTTTTTAAAGTGAGAGAGCGAATCCGCGCTTTTATGTGCAATGGGATATAAGCATAAGCACGGTAGCCTTCGCATTTATTTACTCAGTTGCTCACTCCACAAAAACCAACCCCTCCGTTTGCAAAGAAGAATTGGCGTTTAGCCAGGCCTGTCAATCAATTTTAAAAATACGCGACACTGTCAGACAAGCACGGAGACGATAAAACAGGTATTGCGAAAAAGGTGAGGGAGAACGAATATGTAGAACAGAAACATCCAGGGTCATCCTTATCAACAATGATTTGTGATCATTGTTGATAAGGAAGGAAAAAAGACGTGCAGTTAAATGCGTTGATGCAATAACGTTACCATATCAACATTTGATTCAGAACGTCCAATTTGACTGCTATTGTGGTTCTAATGCCCCGTTTTAATCGCATTTTATCTAAACAACTTTGCAACAACGGGTTTGTAGGCTAAATAACACAATTTTAGTAAAAGTCAATGACTGGTAGAATCTGAATGAAAATTTGTTCTAGGCTACATTTTAAAAATAGCCATCGGTAAATTTTACCCTGATGTGGTTCTAATCATCGCGGTCCGGTAAATAACATTATGCCAAATGTTATAGGACTTAAAGGGTTACAGTGATGTGTGATTGACATTTTAGCACCCAGCGTGCACTTGCGCGTCTATGTTAAGCGCATTTTTGAGAAACGCAGGGCTGCAGGCTGTGCACACTGTAAATGCCGTTTACGTTCGGGTCTAGTCGGGTTCTAAAGGAAATGGCGTCAGGTCGGACTCGGGTCTAATTTTATCGGGTCTGTCTCGGGTCGGGTTTTTCTTTTTTTTAAAAATAATGTATACACGTCGGGTTCGGGTAAGTAGTGATTCGGGTCAATTCGGGTCGGGTACAGTTTTTAGGACCCGAGAAGACCTCTAATTCCTACACACAACAATGACTACAATGTCCCAGCTCAGGTGATATTAAACGCCAATGCAGAAAGGTGAGTCTTTGACAGTGATTTAAAACACTCGACAGAGGAAGCTGCTCTGATACTGAGACCGAAGAACAGCTGGCCAGTCGACCTCAGTGGTCTATAACTGGAGTGTGCAAAATAAGCAAGTCTGATAAATACGAAGGTGCTAAACCTTTTAGGGATTTAAAAACGATGGATTCTGTCAGCAACTGGCAGCCAATGAAGAGGCGCCAATACAGGGGTGATATGGTCACTACGCTTTATCCCTGTCAATAAACGTCCAGCTGCATTTTTCACTAATCGCAGTCGGGGGATTGAGCACTGATCAAGACCATAATATAAAGAATTACCAACCCGGTCTCATCCCAAGACGTCATATTACTGACGTTTTGGGACGTCTTTTGACCATTAGTCAATATTCGCCTTTTTAGGGCCCCCTTAAACATCGGTAGATGAGGTTATGGGATCCTAACTCAATCCCAGACCTAAACCTAACCCGTCACCTAACTGACGTTAAAGGTAAAGCGTCAGTTGTATGACGGCCCGGGATCGCCATCTACCGACGTTTAAGGGGGCCCTAAAAAGGCGGATATTGACGTATGGTCAAAAAATGTCCCAAGACGTCAGTTATATGACTTTTTGGGATGAGACTGTGTTAGAATTACAATAGTCCAAACGATTTGTGATCAGTGCATGCACAACTCTTTCTAGTTGGCTTTCTAGTCCTAAGAAGTCTGAGTTGGAAGAAACTTGCTTTTAGCACTGAGCTAATTTGTCTTTCGAGTTTAAAAGAACTATCAATTAACGTTACTCGTTCAACCATTTTGTAATAGTTTTTTTTTTACCTTGAGACACATAAAGCGTTTTCTCCTATAAAACACAACAAAAATTCACAAAAGACATCAAATCTTTAGAATCCATAGAATTCAGCCTCTTATCCAGTCGTGATCTCTCCATTCTCAGCAGCGACCGTACATGTCAAACCCCGCGCTGGTGATGAATTCAAATTCAAATATTGCGCCCTTGAGAAGCGATACGTCATCTTTTACGGCAGCGATATCAAACGTTCATTGGCTCTTCTCTGCTTCGTCACTGTTTGCGACATGAAGGACTGTGACGGTGGAATGGAGAAGCGCGAACCAACCGAAGCCGGAATCGGATTAACATTTTCTATAGTAATTTAATTTCTGCTCTATACTTCATACAAAACTATTACAATACTGCCAGAGAGAAGACTGCGACTGCAACGCATCATCATGTGAACGGCTTTTGGTATCGGTTTTGACATTTTCGCAATAAATAAATTATATACTTGTCTGTTAGTTATATTTTTCTTCATAATTTTAGTTTGTTACGTAGTTTTAAGGAATTGTTATGGGTAGGTTTAGGGGTAGGAGTAGGATTGGTGGCTCAAAATATATTTTAATGCTATATTGTTAATAAAACTGCCCGTTACGTTTTATCCTTTTTTATATTAAGTATAAAATTGGTATATTTAGGTTTGGGATTAGGGTTACGGGATCTTACATTTATCTATAAAAAAAATGGTAAAAAGGGAAATTATCCAGATATCTTTATGATATCGAATATAACGTTACGTAAATAGTTTACGTTTTGTAGCTGTAAAAACGTAATAATGTTGCAGATACGTCTATATTATACGTTTCAGCATCTATCCAAACGTACTGAAAAGTACGTTTTCTATCTATACCTACGTATTAACAATGAGACCAGGCTGCGTGTTCACACAAAACATGACAACATGAAAGCACACAGCCAGCGTTATATAGTACAAGACAAAACATGACATACAACTACATGAAACCAGGCACACAGACAAAACAAAACAGGGCTCTGTCACAAAACCAAGAAATAGACTAGACAGAAGTGACAGATCCCTGACTGGGAGTTATTTTAAATGAGGAACATTGTGACGTGTTCGTTCCCGACTAGATTGAAGGCGTTTCAAGGAGTGACACAGATAACTCTCCCTGGAGGGACTTTGTGCTTTGTATCTTTGCAGACCTTTTTCATATTTAAACAGGAACATTACACACTAAAATATGAACAAGCATAATAGACCCTTTAAAGCAGGGGTCCCCAACTAAATTGGCAAGAGGTCAACTAAACCGATGAGCCCAGTAAACGAGGGTCCGGACATGCAAAAACACCCGGCAAAATAAGTTCTTTCATTTTATTAAATTGTAAACAAATTGACAAAATCAAATAAGACAAAAATGAACACGTACACTTCAGTCCACTCATCTCGAAAGATCTCGAAAGATTCCACTTTTCTAATTTTTGACAAAGCCATAATAATCAATTCACGAATATCATAGTAATGTGTGTACAAGCCAAAGTTTGTGATCTCTCCAGACCCCGGCTCTTGCAAAGGACCTGACACAGACATAGCTGCCAGCGCGCACGCCTGTTCAAAAATTACTTTTGGTAAAAATTCATTTTATTTATTTTTTTTCTGAAACTTTTTAACAAAAATGTTTAGAGGTCCAGATAAAAAGGTATTGGGTTCCGGACCTGTTGCGGACCCCTGCTTTAAAGGGATAGTTCACTTTGAAATTAAGTTTTGATATGTTTTAGCTTACCTCAAGGGCATCCAAGATGTAGGTGTCTTTGTTTCCACAGCATTTTCAATTTTGACATTTTTTGGTCAAACCGTTGTTGTCTGTCAGTCATACATACACTGGAGGTGAAGGGGGTCCTCAATCGGTTCACCTCAAAGAGCACAGAGAAGTCAAAATTAAACATGATTTAATGACTCATACATGTAAGTACACATTGATGGCCTAAGACAAAAAACGAGCGGTTTGTGTGTGAAAATATATTTTAAAATATAAAATAAATTTATAGTTTTTACCTCTTGTAATCATAGCCATGACAAAATGATCTGACGGCACAGGCGCTTCGGTCTGCGCATGCGCTTGAAGTGATCGCTTGCGCGGCTACATCACTCTTTGTTTATTTCGGAAGTTTTACCTTTCACTAAACATATTTAGATATACGAGAAACCGCATTGGAAGACGATTTCGGTATATCTAAATATGTTTAGTAAAAGGTTAAACTTCCGAAATCTCCGTGTAAATATTGAGTGACGTCACACGCAAGCGATCACTTCCGGCGTAACATTGAACTGATTCAGTTCGGTTCAGTTGGACATTGAACAACTGATTCATATCACTGTGATTACACGAGGTAAAAACGATATAAATACTGTTCGTTTTCTCACAAAAAACGCTCATTTTGAGTCTTAGGCCATCAATGTGTACTTACATTTACGAGTCATTCAATCATGTATAATTTGGACTTCTCTGTGCATGCTCTTTGAGGTGGTGACCATAGACCTGCATTATATGACTGACAGACAAGAACGGTTTGACTGAAAAATGTCAAAATTGAAAATACTGTGGAAACAAAGACACCTACATCTTGGATGCCCTTGAGGTGAGCTAAAACATATCAAAAATTAATTTCAAAGTGAACTATCCCTTTAAGTAGTAAATATCATGTGACAAATGACCATTTGGAAATTGCATCACTGTACAGTAACTACTATTTACTACCATAAACTTTTACACGGCTTCAGAAGACTTGGAATATAGTGCATGAGTTGTGTGGAACAATTTTCGTGATACTTTTATGGTACTTGCATCCATTTTGAAGATTGGATACAATACAAGGTTGAGTAAATGATGACTTGGTGATGATGAACTAATCCTGTAATAAGAAAGGAACTTTCAACATCAAGTTGTTGTTTATTTGCAAGCTTGTGAAAGTAATATCAGAATGCAATCCATGCGTCTCTGAACTGCATTCTCACCTGCGGGTAGTGTAAAAAGCCTGGGAAATTGCCGAAGAGCTTAGATTCTGTTTATCTCACTCTCTCACATCTGTTATGGAGAAGAAGGAAATGAGATTCATTTTTTTTATATATATATATATAACGCAGTATAATTTGCAGCATATTTGAATAGTGAGAGAACAGAAACATCTATGAATACATAATAAGAAGAGACAGGTAGATAATACAAACAAAAACGACAACATATGATTCAAACATTACATTGTGGTAGATTTTTACCAGTGCCTGCTTTTTTTGTGGAAGGCTCAAAGTGTTAAATGGAGAATTACCTTGATGTCCTGCAGCTTTAGAGTGATTTGTCATTTCCAGTATGGCTCTAAAATTCAATTAAAATTCTAATTCAACTTAAAATTAGATTTAAAACATTGTACTACCTTCTGGGTGCCCTGCTCCAGCTGAGCAACTACCACTGTGCTGAACGAACTCTCTCCAGATATTATAGGGCCTTCTTTGAGTGTTATTTCCATCATTGTTCCCACCTCACAGAGCAGGAACGTCAGCGCCAAGGACAGTCGAAACACATGGCAGACTGACAAAGAAAGAAAATCACTCACAGCAGAGGCCACTTCAAGCTCATCAACTCCGGCTACAAAGGAAGCATGGGTGGCTCAGCCTGGTGAATAACTTAAACATTGTCTATTGATGTCTTGCTCCTGACTCTGAAGCCAATAAGACTGAACTGTGGCCGCTGGCACTGTGAAACGATTCAACTTTTCCATCTTCATAAATAATGTGGCACTTTGTTCTGCTCCATCACAGAGAGAATGACTGCACCATTGAATTTTGAAAGATACTGTGAGATCTCCTGAGATACTGTGTTAGGTGGGTGGTAAGACTTTTGTTGTCACAAAGTTCCATCTTTCTCATAAGAAAAATAAAACACAAAAAGAACGATGATATATAAAGTGCCAGATTTCTAAAATTAGGAAGTTTTTTTTGTGCTCCCGTTTCGAGTCATTGAATATCGAGTAGTCCTGATCCGATACTTGGTTTTTCCAAATGCTTGGTGCATACTTCACGCACATTAAAGGGTAACTAAACCCCTGGTCAGAGCCTGACTCCACCCACTGGCAATATTTGAAAATGCTGAAAAAGTGGGCTGACCCCAGCGGAGGTAGAGGGGACGAAATAGATGCTAAAACACTCTATCCTGATCGTTTTCAATACTCACAATCCCAATTCCTGACTCCCTACAGTGGTTTTGACGACACAAGATGGTTTTTATACTGCCAAGGGCGTAGCTCGCGTGGTGAGCTGAAAACTGCGTAGGTCACGAAGTGCGGAACATCCAATAGGAAAAATTCAACTGCAGTAGCCACCGTTCAACCTGAAGAGGGCAGCACTAAGACGTTTTTACACCATAAATTGTAGAAATAGAACACTTTATAAACAAATGTCAAAAAAGTTACTCGAATCAATGACTGGTATTAATAAAGATCCATTCTTACTAGGGTTGGGTATCGAGAATCGAGTATCGATTGGAATCGGGACTAACTTTTCGTTTTTCCCGGAATCGTTCAAAAGTTAAAATTTCGATTCCTAGTTTCGATATTCACAGTCCGCCGAGCGGAAGAAGAAACCGCTGAACAACACCAACGAAGAAGCGTCTACCGGAAGTGTTGCCATAATCGTTCGTGTCGAACATGAGTACCTTACGTCGGCGATCCAAAGTGTGGCTTCACTTTTCGAAAAAAAACGAAATCTCGGCAAAATGCAAAATTTGTGACAAAAGGAGTATTTGTGACAGAAGGAGTATTTCCTTCAGAAAGGCCGTTGGTTAGCAAGGTTAGTTAAACTTTTTTGACCCTGCCTCTTAAAAGAATCGGAATCGAGAATCGTTAGGAACCGGAATCGAAACAAGGAATCGGAATCAGAATCGTTCAAATTCAAACGATACCCAACCCTGATTCTTACAGATCATTCACTAAAAAAAGTTGGTTTAGTGTTTAGTTACTCTTTAAAGGAGAAATCCGGCGCAAAATGAACCTTTGGTCTAATAAAACATTGGTTTTGGCTGAGATTAGTTTTCATGATAGTCGAATGTAAAGAGTTTTATCTCTAAAAACTGTTTATGGGGGCATTTAATAAGTAAAACAAGGGTTAAACGTGTGTGTGTGTGCCGCACTAGAACAGACCTCATTGGTTCTCGTGCATTCGCACACACACATTTGAGCTTCCTCTATCTATTTTAATGGCGGTCAGCCAACCCGATTGAGGGTGCATACTGCCACCTACTACACGAAACCTGCTTGACTGCTGACGTAAAGTAAATGATCGATAACGATCCTCGATATCGGCTTGGATCCAGCACATCCCAAGCTACATTATTTATAGAATTACTGAAACTGAGCCATTCATGCCGAGATTATATGCTGTTGCTAATTTATTTTGAGGTCATTTATCTTCACTGTGATGCATTTGGTCAGAATGTGCCAAGAAAGCAGATGAAGATGGGTGATGAACAAGCCAAATTCAATCAGCCTTGAACTCACAGAATAAGTAGAATTTATGAGCCAGCTTATATATTATGCGCCCTGATATCTGGAGATGATGATGATAAGTTGCAACCTTAGTTTTGAACTATCAAAAAATCGTTCTCTTTTGTGAATGTGGGGATTGCAAACACTACCCAGATAGCAGACTGACATTGAATCAACGTGGAAATATGACATCGAAACAACGTTGATCTGACATTGTTTTGCTCATCGAATTAACGTTGAACCAACGTCAGACGCGTCATTCTTTCAAAACTAACGGAAAATCAACTTGAAATCAACGCGTTGTTTCAACGTTATGAAAGCAAACCAATTTTCAATTTTCATTTAGCTTTGAAGAATGCCGCGTCTGACGTTGGTTCAACGTTAATTCGATGAGCAAATCAACGTTGTTTCAATGTCATGAGAGACGTCGTTTCCACGTTGATTCAATGTCAGTTTGCTATCTGGGTAACACGCCACAAAACGTTCATTCAAAGCTTGGTGGGTCTGTAGATAATAGTTTGACATTCTAACATACTTTAAGAAAAACACGGATTTACCTAATTCATTGCATGCCCTGTTGAACATGTGTTCTTTGACTCATTGTAAATTAGTCATCCAACTATTTGACCAACCCGATAACACCGAATGCGTATAGCACACAGTTTGTTTATGGTGCAATTTATATGCGAAAATTAGTTTTTAAATAGATGGGTTGGTTAAGTGCATGCGAAAACTGCGTATCATATGCAGGTAAAAACTAATTTCAGGCTGATTTGACTTTATTTTTAAAACTTTTTTTTATTATTCATCCTAGATGTTCAACGTATATGCATGAATGCATGCTTTAAACTGCAATTTAGAAGAACAGGATCCCTGTGATTACTGTTGGCAGCTCTCATTTTTCTTCAAAGGATGACATGTCATTTATTATATCCAGGAGTGAAATGTGCTTGAAAAAGATGAGGTAAGCCTCGGGGAGCACAGCGAAATAACTCTCTGCTCAGAAGGAAAAGGTCATTCCATGAGAACTGCCACAAACACTTTGAAATGTCAATGGGAACATGAGGTGTCCTTCAGCCTCAATATCTCCATAGACGATCGAATCAGAATGAAACCAAGAAAAAAGCAAACCAAACGCATAAAAACTTGACAGAGAAAACTTTCTCATTTAGATGTGATAAACAATTTCATGAAAAGTTTAATTTGGGCCAGTGGTAGATATTAAAGATGCTTGGAAATGTCTTAAAGGAGTAGTAACTTTTTAAGAAAAAAAAAGTTTAAAAAAAAATTTTACTCACCCCCATGTCATCCAAGATGTCCATGTCTTTCTTTCTTCAGTCGAAAAGAAATGAAGGTTTTCGATGAAAACATTCCAGGATTTTCTCCATATAATGGACTTCAGTGGGAACCAAACGGTTCAAGGTCCAAATGAGAGTTTCAGTGCTGCTTCAAAGGGCTTTAAACGACACCAGACGACGAATAAGGGTCTTATCCAGCGAAACGATCGCTCATTTCAAAAATAAATAAAAAGTTTAAGTTTTATAAGCTCAAATGCTCGCCTTGCTCTGTTCTGTGATGAGCGTTTGTGACTCTCCTGTTCAAACTCGTTCATCAAAATGAACAAATCTTTTTTCGAGTCATGACTCGAAGGGCCCTAGAGAAGACCCTTATTCATCGTCTGGTGTCGTTTAAAGCCCTTTGAAGTTGGCCTAAAACTCTCATTTGGACCATTTGCTTCCCAATGAAGTCCATTATATGGAGAAACTCCTATAATGTTTTCATCAAAAACCTTCATTTCTTTTCAACAGAAGAAAGAAAGACGTGGACATCTTGGATGACATGGGGGTGAGTAAATTATCAGCGAAAGTTTTTCTTTAAAAGTGAACTACTCCTTTAACAGGAGAATGTCTGTGTGCATCCTTCGTAATTATGAGGCTGAACCTCAATTATATAACCTCATCTTTATTTTGTAAGGAGAGAAAGGTTGGAGACTTATTAAACTTTCTGCTAATGGAAGACTTAGGAGAATCTATATTTTCCAGTGCAATTAACTTGTGATTAATGCTGTGAGCTTCTGAAAGTGGTTGTCAGTCACTTGCACAACACAATAATCAATGTTCTGCCCAAACAATCAAGCCACATTGAATTGTGCTGTTAATCATGCAGGGTGATCGCTGGGGATTGTAATTACATTATGTTGATTACTGATGTGCTACTTCTTTTAGTCGGTTGGATGGAGTGATTAAGTGATATGTTGCTTTGATGTTGGTTACTTTGGCTTTCGGAGAGTTTGAGATCATGTTGTTTCATGTAAACTACAAGGGAACCAACTTGATAAAACTATGACTGCAACTGTTAGAAGTCACTGTCACTTTCTCTTTTCAAGTCATCTGGAGGAATCTATTTCGAAGACATCGTTTGAAACACGTTCGGGTGTCATTAAATAATAAAGGGGGGAAGCAGGCAAGCTGGAGGTATATGTTTGGTATGGAAGAACAAACGGTTCACTGCAAACTAACTGGAAAAGTATTATTTTCGATATTTGAAATCACTTGCTGTTGCTCATTGGGTCAAGAAATCTTCCAAGCTAAGTATTAAACGTTAGCCTGACTTCGTCATACTCATATTCAAGAGAGAATATGAGTCTGAAACTCCTCCATTGGGCTTTGATTATGAGGCGTGTCGTAACCGAACCAGGAAAAAAAAAAAAAAACCTCTGCACTCAATTGGATAGTCGGTAGACATACAACCAATCAGAGCAACGCAGTAAGTCAACTCCTTTGCATAGCGCAGTTTTCAACTACAGAACGTAGCCTAACTTACTTACTTCTCCATGAGTGCCACCAAAGGAGAAACCACAACAACCACAGGCTTTTCATTACGTCCCATCTTCTTAGCGACAGTCAGACCCAGCTGATAAGTTACACTTTTCCCGAATCATGTAGGAAGGACGCCAAAAATATCTTTCCGATCGACAAATGCCTTGATTGCAGTTTTCTGTTTGTCTATTAAAATGAATGCGCTGTCGATTGATTTGACAAAACACATGACAGCGGAATCTATACATCTCAATTCTCCAGCTGCAGTCATCTTTGACAAGCGCTCTTTAACGTGATGATTACGTCCCTGCAGATCATCTGTCCATCATCGTATAAAGCCCGCTCTGGCAATCTGATTGGCCCGATCATTTTTTGCCTGATCATAATTACTCCTCAATGGATCGAGTCCAGACCGAACTTCCCGACCAAAAAATGTTGTGGGTGGAGTTCGGGCTGGCATCCAGGCTAATTAAACGTACTACTCAACAGTAATCATATATTGTTGTGAAAAGTGTTGCACAAGTTTTTATTTTCTGGGTAGGGGAAATACATTTGGAATCACATACATATAATTACATACTATGTAAGCACATGGTAAGTACATTGTATCAAATGCTAAATTTGTTTAAAGTATTAAAGATGAATAATATACACTCAACAAAAGGAACACCTGTTTTATTATTAGGAATTATTAGGAACACCTGATCAATTTGTCATTAATGCAATTATCTAATCAACCAATCACATGGCAGTTGCTTCAATGCATTTTAGGGGTGTGGTCCTGGTCAAGACAATCTCCTGAACTCCAAACTGAATGTCAGAATGGGAAAGAAAGGTGATTTAAGCAATTTTGAGCGTGGCATGGTTGTTGGTGTCTGAGTATTTCACAATCTGCTCAGTTACTGGGATTTTCACACAGAACCATTTCTAGGGTTTACAAAGAATGGTGTGAAAAGGGAAAAACATCCAGTATGCGGCAGTCCTGTGGGCGAAAGAGGCTACAATTTGCAAGAGCTCACCAAAATTGGACAGTTGAAGACTGGAAAAATGTTGCCCGGCCTGATGAGTCCAATTCTGTTGAGACATTCAGATGGTAGAGTCAGAATTTGGCGTAAACAGAATGAGAACATGGATCCATCATGCCTTGTTACCACTGTGCAGGCTGGTGGTGGTGGTGTAATGGTGTGGGGGATGTTTTCTTGGCACACTTTAGGCCCCTTAGTGCCAATTGGACATCGTTTAAATGCCAAAGCCTACCCGAGCATTGTTTCTGACCATGTCCATCCCTTTATGGCCACCATGTCCCCATCCTCTGATGGCTACTTCCAGCAGGATAATGCACCATGTCACAAACCTCGAATCATTTCAAATTGGTTTCTTGAACATGACAATGAGTTGACTGTACTAAAATGGCCCCCACAGTCACCAGATCTCAACCCAATAGAGCATCTTTGGGATGTGGTGGAACGGGAGCTTCATGCCCTGGATGCGCATCCCACAAATCTCCATCAACTGCAAGATGCTATCCTATCAATATGGGCCAACATTTCTAAAGAATGCTTTCAGCACCTTGTTGAATCAATGCCACATAGAATTAAAGCAGTTCTGAAGGCGAAAGGAGGTCAAACACAGTATTAGTATGGTGTTCCTAATAATCCTTTAGGTGAGTGTGAAGTGGGCCACAACATCAGTTGTGACTAATACATCATGTAATTCACTTAATTACAACTACTAATTGTTTGTCTGTTCCAGTTATTTTTGTTAGACCCATTTCAATACTTGATTTCTATTCACTGCCTCCTTACCGCTGACAAGTCTGGTTTTACCACCCCAAAATGACCAAACACAGTTATGAATATTAATGTCGTTTGTCGGTCTACAATGCAAATCCACTAGAACGGTTCATATTCTCGAGGTGAGGAAAATGTTGTTGCTGCATTGCAGATAAGTAATTCATATTCTAGAGCTGCCTCTTGATTTGCTCCCCAGAGACCATCAAGTGTAACAGATGTCTCTCCTTGTGAAGGTCCAGTCACATGACATGCATCAGGGCTTCAGCACACCTTTCATGCTGCGCTTTGACCTCAACATAAAAAAGTGTTGCAAAAAGCGTGAAGGAAAGGCGATTTTTGATTTGAGGGTCGACAGTCTTGTGAAAGGGGAGTGCAAGAAAACAAAAGAGGTTGATGTGTTTTTGAGCGGAAAAAGTCGGTCATACATCACAGAAAGAAAGACATGACTCAGTCAACATGCATTTGATGATAGCTTATGTTGTACTCATACAGTATGTGCGCAGGAAGGATCTCTCTTCCATGTTGTGTATATTTTAGCACATCATGTCATTTGTCTGCTATTCATCGGTTATGCTTTGAAAGGTCAGTGGCAAATTGGGGCAGCTTGTTTAAATTTGGAGCATCGCCTTGCAATGGTTGACCTGCATGCACTTCAGAACTGGAAGTAATGCTATAGCTTAACGCTTTGGCGCATAGAGTGTAATACATTAGGGACCAATGAAGTGCATCATGTGAAAGGGCCTGTTTTCCGAGATATGTGGTGATGACATCATAAAACAACATGGACCAAAATAACATTTTTGTCCTGATTGAGCATGGAAGCTGAAATGCCTGGTGTGGAATGGAATATGTGAGTGTGTGTCATGTATTTTATTGTGTTGTCATCAGGGTTGGGTATCGTTTGAATTTGAACGATTCTGATTCCGATTCCGATTCCTTGTTTCGATTCCGGTTCCTAACGATTCTCGATTCCGATTCTTTTAAGAGGCAGGGTCAAAAAAGTTTAACTAACCCTGCTAACCAACGGCCATTTCTGAAGGAAATACTCCTGTCACAAATACTCCTTCTGTCACAAATACTCCTTCTGTCACAAATTTTGCATTTTGCCGAGATTTCGTTTTTTTTAGAAAAGTGTAGCCTAGAGTTAATTTTACCAGCCATTTTTAAATTTAGTTTCAGTTTTAGTCCAGTTTCAGCATCGCTTGTTAGTTTTTATCACATTTAGTCGACATCATCCCATTTTTATTAAGTCTAGTTTTAGTCGACTATAAGTCGAGCATTTTAGTCTTTATTTTAGTCCAAAAAAAAAAAAAATGTATTCGTTTAGTTTTAGTAAAAAAAAACTGTCAACATTTTAGTCTAGTTTTAGTCAGGACATCATTTTAACCTTTTACTTTGTTGTCAGCAGATAATATTAAACATTTCCTAAAATTATTTCACATTTCAACATTTTCTTTTTGATAAAAAACACAATTTTAAGGAACACATGCAGACATGGAAGATGTACTGACAATATTTTCATATTTATTTTGAACATTGTTAAGGTTCAAAGACACAAACACAAATGCTTGCATTAAAACAAATAAAATACACCTGACAAAGGAAACAAATAAATAAAATAAAGTGTATTATGAACTTAACACAAGTGCTGGCTGTTTAAAGCTAGTTCACATAGAATAAAAAAATAAATAGATTTGAGGTCAATGTTGTGAAAAAAAAAAAAAACTCCAACTGATAAAACAAAAGTGCTTTCCTGCCAGCTAGTTCACATGGTATATAAAGGTAGTATTAAGGTGAAACAAGGCATAGCTTGCTAGAACGTATGAAATCTTTTTAAAGCGTCTGTCTGCTTTAATCAAATTTAACTGAAACTATAGTTGCCCGGCCAGTATAACATATCTAAGTAAGCATAAATTTAACTTCACATACAATTCTATCAACAAGTGGCTACGGTCGCTACGTGCTAAGAAGCTAACGTAACATAGCCAGCCTGGATACTAAATGCTATGAAAGTTAGCCATCATTAGTTAGTTTATCATTGTAACAAAATGTGTCCATATATCACGTCTCTTCTTTCTCAAGAGCCCCGTGCAAAGCATGTTTTACTTTTAACCTGTCGCCGCCGCCTCACCGTGAATCCAGCTCCTGTCTGCTCCATGTTGTGTAGGCTACTCTGACTGACTGTGCCCGCCCGCTCCAGGTTTGAAAGTGGGTGTGTGGCGGAAGAGCTGACGAGGAGGAGGCGGAGGAGGAGACAGTATTTGACAAAACCATATCATATAATAATATGTAATTTTCGTCTCGTCTTTGTTCGTGAACTAAAATGTCCATAGATTTTAGCCCAGTCTTTATTTACCGAACTGCATTTTCGTCTCGTCTTTATTAGTCTACGAAAATTATTTCTGATTTACTCCTAGTTATTGTTTATTAGTGGGGATTTTAGTCTCGTCTCGTCTAGTTTTCGTTCGGTGAAAAATGTGCGTTGACGAAAATATTTTCGTTTAGTTTTCGTTAACGAAATTAACACTAGTGTAGCCACACTTTGAATCGCCGACGTAAGGTACTCATGTTCGACACGAACGATTATGGCAACACTTCCGGTAGACGCTTCTTCGTTGGTGTTGTTCAGCGGTTTCTTCTTCCGCTCGGCGGACTGTGAATATCGAAACTAGGAATCGAAATTTTAACTTTTGAACGATTCCGGGAAAAACGAAAAGTTAGTCCCGATTCCAATCGATACTCGATTCTCGATACCCAACCCTAGTTGTCATTTACTTTGTCCAACACTTTGGTCAGCTTTGCAGTGTTTAAAAATGCTATAAGAAAACAAAAGAAAGCAAAGCTAGTTCTAAAAAATACACTGCTTGAATTCCACTGAAGGCAACTAAACTACTAAATTAGTCTATTGATTATGTATTATTTTATGTTTTGATGATTGTAGAGATATAAAATGATGTTTGTAATGAAGGTTCATTGTGAATATTTCACAGCATACATATATCCACTCACCTAAAGGATTATTACTGTAGGAACACCTGTTCAATTTCTCATTAATGCAATTATCTAATCAACCAATCACATGGCAGTTGCTTCAATGCATTTAGGGGTGTGTTCCTGGTCAAGACAATCTCCTGAACTCCAAACTGAATGTCAGAATGGGAAAGAAAGGTGATTTAAGCAATTTGGAGCGTGGCATGGTTGTTGGTGTCTGAGTATTTCACAATCTGCTCAGTTACTGGGATTTTCACGCACAACCATTTCTAGGGTTTACAAAGAATGGTGTGAAAAGGGAAAAACATCCAGTATGCGGCAGTCCTGTGGGCGAAAATGCCTTGTTGATGCTAGAGGTCAGAGGAGAATGGGCCGACTGATTCATGCTGATAGAAGAGCAACTTTGACTAAAATAACCACTCGTTACAACCGAGGTATGCAGCAAAGCATTTGTGAAGCCACAACACGCACAACCTTGAGGCGGATGGGCTACAACAGCAGGAGACCCCACCCGGTACCACTCATCTCCACTACAAATAGGAAAAAGAGGCTACAATTTGCAAGAGCTCACCAAAATTGGACAGTTGAAGACTGGAGAAATGTTGCCTGGTCTGATGAGTCTCGATTTCTGTTGAGTCGGAATTTGGCGTAAACAGAATGAGAACATGGATCCATCATGCCTTGTTACCACTGTGCAGGCTGGTGGTGGTGGTGTAATGGTGTGGGGGATGTTTTCTTGGCACACTTTAGGCCCCTTAGTGCCAATCGGGCATCGTTTAAATGCCACAGCCTACCTGAGCATTGTTTCTGACCATGTCCATCCCTTTATGGCCACCATGTCCTCATCCTCTGATGGCTACTTCCAGCAGGATAATGCACCATGTCACAAAGCTCGAATCATTTCAAATTGGTTTCTTGAACATGACAGTGAGTTCACTGTACTAAAATGGCCCCCACAGTCACCAGATCTCAACCCAATAGAGCATCTTTGGGATGTGGAGGAACGGGAGCTTCGTGCCCTGGATGTGCATCCCACAAATCTCCATCAACTGCAAGATGCTATCCTATCAATATGGGCCAACATTTCTAAAGAATGCTTTCAGCACCTTGTTGAATCAATGCCATGTATAATTAAGGCAGTTCTGAAGGCGAAAGGGGGTCAAACAGTATTAGTATGGTGTTCCTTATTAGAGTGTATGTGGAATGTTTAACATTTCAAACAGTATAGTAGTATAGTACATACTTGACCTTGTTATGTTACATTTAACTCATGTTTAATGAAAAGAAATGAGCTTGAATGCACAAGTCGCTTTGGATAAAGTATCTGCCAAGTGAATATGAACTAATTAACCCAATTTTGTGTAAACACACCTGACAGCCTGGTCAAATAATGAGTCAGAAAGACAAAAAAACAAATAAAAACTGGGCATCTGGGTAAATTGTGAGTCACATGTTATTAGCTCAATTGATTAACGCATTTATTGCATGCATACAGATGTTGTGCACAGTATAGTTACTAAATAGAGCAGAAATACTTTAAGAACACAGCCTGAGAGTTTGTGAAGGTTATGAACACATTCTCCACACTGCTGAGGGGTGCACACCTGCATGCTACTTCAGATAAGACTCACTTTTGAAATAGCAATACTGCAGTCACGGAGTGCTGGCGGCAAACTAGGGTTCTTATACTCTTTTTGATTACATTTATTTTAAGGTGTCCTCATTACAGTGTGATTATACAATTAAGAATACTGAGTAATATTCATCAACAACATGTGATTTCTATATGGTTAGTTAGGGTTAGGAGTAGGGTTTGATTTAGGGTTAGTTGCTTGTAATAATGCACAAGTACTTGTAACACATAACAGAGAAAATTAAAGTGTCACTCTTTTTTTCTTTCTTATCTCTCTCTCTCTCTCTGGTGAGTATGAATGAAGTCAATCATTTGGACATAATGGCTGTACACTTAATTAAAAGAAACCTTTCTCTGTCGAAGGACAATGCATCTATTCATTCTCCAAACTTGATGGATGGCCAGGATGATGTGCATAATTCAATTATTTATCTGACTCCAGTACAATTAATCTGACTACATTGCAGCTGTAAGTATTATATAACCACTTAATGTTTGAAGGTACATGTCTTTTTCAAATGAATAGGGATCTGTAGGATTTAAATTGAACATTCAGATATCACTTATATTTAAAATAGCTAGTCGCAAAGGTCTAAACATGTGTTTAACTCACTGCTACAGTGAACAGTGAGTGAATGAAAGTTACAGTAGCTTTCAACACAACATTCCATTTAAACTGGAATGATGAAGAGCATCGTGCCATGTTTAATTCACATTAAAGGGATTACTGTTGAACTTAAGAGCTGTGGAGTTGCACCCAAATTCAGTCAAAAGCAGTTTTCTTACTAGCTGAGGCCCCATTGACATTAAAACAATATACAAATTAGGTGAAACTTTACGATAAGCTTCCGTTTGTTAGCATTAATTAACAAAAACATTGAAAATGAAAAATACTTCTAAAGCATTTTACATCTTAGTTGATGTTGCATTTATCAATACATTGAATTTTGTGTCTGTTAATATTGAATGAACCTGATCTAGCATAAAAAAACAATGTATTTTTTTATTAACTAACATTAAATCACCCAGTAGTCAATAATTGTATCCCTTAAAACTTATGTTTGATCAGCAAAATGACATTTTTTACCGTTCTTCATGCCTTTAAATATCTTGAATGTAGCTCGACACCCTCATTTAGTATACATGGTCCTATGTATATGCAAATAAGCCCCGCCTCCACTCACTCACTCACTCACTCAGAGATCCACTGTTTGACGATGACACGTTGATTGGTTACAAGGTCGTTTGTGACGTCAGAAACACCAGCGATCTCAAACCATGTTTTTGAGACTATTTTTGGTTCACCGCAGTTTTACGCAGGAAATACTCAGCAATTTTGTCGACTTATAAATTTACACACGGTTTGTCTTAAAGCATATTAAAAACACCACATAGACATAAACAATATTAAAAGCTTGATATTCACCACAAGGGGTCTTTAACATTGATTAATAAAAACTGTAACAAATGTATAGCTTATTTTTGTTTGTTAATAGCAATGTTACCAAAAATGGTACTTTCGTTTAGGGTACGTTTAGTACGATATACTAAAAACAGAAACGTTTTTTTTTATTGGCATTTTTCACAAAAAGATGACACCGTTGTCAAAACGATCCACGAAAGCGATTAAAAATGCAGTATTTGTGACGTTACTTTGTAAAGAAACTAGGGCTCTCAGTTAAACGCGTTATTAACGGCGTTAACGCAAAACCCATTTTAACGGCGTTAACGCAAAACCCATTTTAACGGCGTCAATTTTTTTATCGCACGGTTAACAGTCTTTTTGGCCTAGCAAACTTTGTAGTTTTCTTTCACATGCTTTTGCAACAGGACATGGCATGCTCGCGCTGCGTTATGAAACCAATTAATTTCAATGGCTTGTGCCGCGTGAGGACGTTTTGTTGCTTCGTCGACCAAAGCGCAAGCGGATCTAGACTGTAAAAAACAATAAGTAAAATTTACTTAATTTTTTCAAGGCAAGTTTTTGCACTGTTTTTTTTTTTTTAGTAAATTTCACACATATAATTAAATAAACTATACTTAACTAAGTTAAGTGAAAGTAACACAAGAAATTAAGTAATTTTTATTTAGCTAATTAAAGATTAAGTAACATCTGTTCTATTTAATTGAATTTTTCGTAATACAACATTTCGCTCATACAATATAACATTGAATTAGACCACAGTGTTTAAGTAATCATTACTTGCAGTGTGTCTCATCATGTCTTCACTTTTGATATAGCATATGTGAATGCAGACCTCAATACTTGGTAGACAATACACAATGACGGTAACATTTGATAGATCGTTTTTGTGTTTGAATGTGTCATTTTAAGTAGAAAATGAACTCCAAATGTCACAAAATGGCAAATTACTAATCCTAACAACAAAAGTAATGATAAAATAGTTTAAATACAGCTGGAAAACAGTGAAAAATCAACCTCATTAATTATTCATGGCCCAGTGCATGATGGGAACACCAGTATCAGAAAAGTTGAGTAATTTTACTTAATTTTATAATGTTGATATTTACGCTTTCGTTTCTACACGATTTAATTGAGTTCTACTATAGAATTTACTTATTTTTTTTTAATTATTGCCTGAACTAACCTTTTTCATGTAAATTAAATGGTTTTTTTCTGTAGTATTTACTTCACCACAAAATCATTTTTATCAGTGTAGCTAGACCGTAAACAAAGCCACAGGCATGACGCGCACACTTGTTTCGGCTTGCGAGCCGACCAAATAGATGGTTAAAGTTACGTTTTGAGTGGATGACGAGTGCGAGACGTCGAAATGGATGCCAATTAGATTCTGAATGGAAATTATTTTACTAAAAAGTTGCCAAATGGTTCAATTGACAAGATCCAAAGTGATCTGTGTGTTTTGTTGTTGTGAACTGAGCTATCATCATCGCAGCACATCCAGTCTGAAGCATTAAAATGAGGAAAAATAATGGATAATGGGAAATTTAGAATAGATAAAAATGTGCGATTAATTGCGATTAATCGCAAGTTAACTACGACACTAATGCGATTAATCGCAATTAAATATTTTAATCGTTTGACAGCACTAAAAGAAACGCAACGCGCGTCTAGACTGAACATAATACACACGCACCACCACGGTTTTCACAAATTGACTTTTTTTTGTTTTTAAGTTTACATGGAGAGAGTAACGGTATCGTTTTCAAAAACTTGCACTCTTAGCCCACAAAAAATGAGTAACTGAACGAAGTTTGCCGTTTTTTTGTTGAAAGCGGTTTCGTGTAAACAGCCCATTTAAGTACATGTCATTTAAGCGCATTTGTTGTAAACAAATTTTTTAGGGAATTTAATGTGTAAACAATTATTATTTAATAAATCAATTGTAATGGTTCTTGTGTGTCTTTAGAGCAACCACAAAGAACACCAAAGCAATCCCTTAGCAACCACTCAGAAACCCCTAGCAACAACATTGTGGCGTGCACGTAGTTCATGAAAAGAACAGCCAGCATTACATAACACATTCATTAGTTTCATTTTTTTCGGCAGATTGCTACATCTCGCTAATGTGATCAAAATGACAGCGTAATCTTTCTCAAATCATCACAGCACACTCAATTATTACATTCATTGGTTTAATATCTCTCAAATGAGGGAAAATGTGAATAAAATCCAACAGTTGCCAGCGCTTGCCAGGCGTTGTAGGCAGTGGAGTGGTGGGAACAGTGTGGGTGGTATAAGCCTGTGCAAAGATGATCCGGCACGTGATTGTGTTTGTGGAAAGAGTTGGGAATCGAGAGAAAGTCAGGGCAATTTTATTTATTTATTTATTTATTTTTTAACCAGCAGGGGGTACTATGGTTCCCTCAAGACACATATTCCTGTAACACACTTGCCCAGCTGTGCCCATGGAAAACATTATGGATTTTGCCAAGCACAAATGAACCTTACAGCACCAATTCACAGCTGTGATGGGCCGTGGCATGAAGTCTGAATCCCCCCCGTCTGCTCAGCGACCACTAACTCTTTCTCACCCACGGTTCAGGAAGCACAGACGTTGTTGCGTCTTATCTTGCTAAAAGAGACACGTGTAAAAGAGTGTGTTTCTGCACTTAAAAACGTTTTGCGGCTCTGGATTGTTGTTAAAGGCAAAGGGTTTCATTTTTTCCCAATGGTGATACTTTCTCCTATCCCAGTTTCTGTAGGAGTCATCTATAAGTCAGCCATTTGTAGGTTGATTCCCTTGAAAAGTGTGAACAATGAAAACCTTAATATGTTGTATCTTAATATGTATTAATAAAACATTAATATGTTGTACCAATGTTTGTATCTTTGGGTTGGAGATAACCGATTATTGATATGTATTTTCAGTGTTCACCACTGTGGGTGCCAATAATTTTTCCATTGACAAAAATTCCATCTGACGAAATAACGTTTTTGGAAGCATTATGTAAATTGGTGCAAGGCTTAAAGGGATAGTTCACTTTGAAATTAATTTTTGGTATGCTTTAGCTTACCTCAAGGGCATCCAAGTTTGTTTCCACTGTAGTTTCAATTTTGATATTTTTAGGTCAAACCGTTCTTGTCTGTTATTCATATAATGGAGGTCTATGGTCACCACCTCAAAAAACATGCAGAGAAAAGTCCAAATTAAACATGATTTAATGACTCGTAAATGTAAGTACACATTGATGGCCTAAGACACGAAACGAGCGGTTTGTGTGAGAAAACGAACAGTATTTATATCGTTTTTACCTCTTGTAATCACAGTCACGTCCAAGTGATAATAAGAGGGTGCTTCTGTCTGCGCAAGCGCCGGAAGTGATCTCTTGCGCAGTTAAGGGGAAAAAAATCAATGTTGTCTGTTGATATATCGAAATCGTCTTCCATAGCAATTTCCTGTATATCTATGATCTTCACAGAGAAAGGTAACGCTTCCGAAATCTCTGTGTAAACAATGATTGACATACACTCACAAGAGATCATTTTCGGCACTTTGCTTGCGCAGACCGAAGCGTCCACGCTCTCAGATCAATTGGACGTAGCTGTGTTTACAAGAGGTAAAAACTATATAAATGCTGTTCGTTTTCTCACACAAACCGCTCGTTTCGTGTCTTAGGCCATCAATGTGTACTTACATTTACGAGTCATTGAATCATGTTTAATTTAGACTTCTCTGTGCATGCTCTTTGAGGTGGTGACCATAGACCTGCATTATATGACTGACAGACAAGAACGGTTTCACCTAAAAATATAAAAATTGAAACTACTGCGGAAACAAAGACACCTACATCCTGGATGCCCTTGAGGTAAGATAAAACATACCAAAAATTTATTTCAAAGCGAACTATCCCTTTAAGACTGTGGCTCCAGCTGTCCTTGTTTGATTCCAACATGAGCAATAATATGTATGCATAATGAGTGAGTAAATTGTATAAAAGTGCCTTTCAAATGCATTAAAAAGTGCACAGCTAAGCATCTGTCATTTAGATGAATGGGAATGTAAGTTTTTTAGACCACAAGTGATTATTTTTGAAAGTCTGTTTGATTCTGTTTGGGAAACTCAATTTACCTCAATCATTCTGTGTAAAGACCGAAGACATGGCTATAATATAATATATCCATCAAGCTCTTAATTAATAAGCTTCTTTTGCCTCTCTCATGTTTATGTTAACACTCACTCATTGGGTAAAATTGAAAGTGGACCATTAAAAAGAGTCTTTCAGTCCAAAACAGCAGCTACAAACACATCAGAAGCACATCGACCATTTCTGACGCAGATGGAAAATTCCAGGCCATGTCAATCACATTTCATCTAACCCACTCGAGGAAGCCGGCTTCAATCACCTGTCTCTCTGCATTCATGCTTGCTCTCTTTTTTAAAACTTTTTTTTTTCCCCACAAAAGATCCATATAACTAAGTATTCAGCTGAACACATTATGGCACGCATGATGACACTGCCTGAATATCTCTCTCATGAAAGGAATGCACCTATAGAAATTAAATCCACTTCAATGTCCTAATGGCTAGATAGTGTTTCGATCTAATTCCCCGATAGAAAAAAAAGACATAATACCTCCCATTAAAGTCCATTAGCAGTATATGAGCTCCTCAGTGTTATCAACACAAGTTTCGTACTTAACTGATGTTAATGTGATTTGTGGCGGTACGAGTAGAGCTGCTCCAAATTGGTCCAATAGAAGAAGGATTCTGGGAGTGTGGCACACACACATGAAGATAACACACTTGACTGGGTCATGTGAAAAGTCTGTTTGAGCTCTCAGTGACCCATTTTATGCTTGTGTGTGTGTGTAGATAGCATTGCTGGCTGGAGCTAGTTCAACGAGCTAGATTAGATTGCATTTTCAGTTTTGGACACAGGCACTATTATAGCATTTCAATTATTTGTAAAATGTGATTAATTTATGATCATCATTCCATAAAGATACATTATACACTCCCGGTCCAACTTGACCAAACGCTATTTCCATTGGCATGGTGCTGCGTCATGTGTTTTAAAAATAACTCATTGTCATCTTTTTAGGACAAACACATTTATACACGATGTGCCTCATTCATACAAGTCTTAGATATTTGTATTGTGCGAGCAACATCGAGGAAGAGATTGTAATAACCGGGGAAATACACATTTTTTTTAAGCGTCAAATTGCTGTGTCCAGTAAACGCACCACTGGATTTTTACTGTTTTCTACTGAGGGTCAAACAATATTCAGGAGTAATTATTAGATATTAAAACATGTATGTTAACTTGAGAAACAAACAAAAAAATACTCAAGATAGTAACTCGTGGCCACAAGATACTAACTCGTGGCCTCAAGATAGTAACTCGTGGCCTCAAGATAGTAACTCGTGGCCACAAGATAGTAACTCGTGGCCTCAAGATAGTAACTCGTGGCCACAAGATAGTAACTCGTGGCCTCAAGATAGTAACTCGTGGCCTCAAGATAGTAACTCGTGGCCTCAAGATAGTAACTCGTGGCCTCAAGATAGTAACTCGTGGCCTCAAGATAGTAACTCGTGGCCTCAAGATACTAACTCGTGGCCTCAAGATACTAACTCGTGGCCTCAAGATACTAACTCGTGGCCTCAAGATACTAACTCGTGGCCACAAGATACTAACTCGTGGCCTCAAGATAGTAACTCGTGGCCTCAAGATAGTAACTCGTGGCCTCAAGATAGTAACTCGTGGCCTCAAGATAGTAACTCGTGGCCTCAAGATACTAACTCGTGGCCACAAGATACTAACTCGTGGCCTCAAGATAGTAACTCGTGGCCTCAAGATAGTAACTTGTGGCCTCAAGATAGTAACTCGTGGCCTCAAGATAGTAACTCGTAGCCTCAAGATAGTAACTCGTGGCCTCAAGATAGTAACTCGTGGCCTCAAGATACTAACTCGTGGCCTCAAGATACTAACTCGTGGCCTCAAGATAGTAACTCGTGGCCACAAGATAGTAACTCGTGGCCTCAAGATAGTAACTCGTGGCCTCAAGATAGTAACTCGTGGCCACAAGATAGTAACTCGTGGCCTCAAGATAGAGTTAGTATCTTGAGGCCACGAGTTACTATCTTGTGGCCACGAGTTACTATCTTGAGGCCACAAGATAGTTATAATTAATTTTTTTTTTACCAAAGTGGGACTAGAGGGGCTCCGTATGTTTTAACCCAACTTTGGGCGAAATATCGACAAACCCAGCCATTGGGTTACATTTTTTAATTACATATTTAACCCAATGTTTGGGTTTGTCCATATTTGACCCAAAGTTGGGTTAAAACAACCCAGCATTTTTAGAGTGTACCCTTATTGTTGTATTATTGTGTGCATTTACAGTAACACTTTACAATAAGTTTCATTAGTTAACTACATTAGTTACCCTTAACTATTAATGAACTGCACTTCTAAAGCATTTATGAACCTTTGTTAATGTTAATTTAAATACAAAATATTAAATTCAATAGTTGTATTTGTTAACATTACACTCGGTGCTCGGTTGTTTTAACCCAATTTGGGGTCAAACTAGGACAAACTCAAACGTTGTGTTAAAAATGTAATTTAAAAATGTAACCCAATGTCTGGGTTTGACCCCAAATTGGGTTAAAACAACCCAGCATTTTTTAGACTATAGTTTAATTCACTGTGAACTAACATGAAAAAGCAAAAAAAGATATATATTTTTTTAATTAAATAACATTAACAAAGATTAATAAATACAGTAACAATTGTATTGCTCATGGTTTGTTCATGTTTATTAATACATTAACTAATGTTAACTGATAAACCTAATTATGAAGTGTTACTGCATTTTCAGTTGAGGTGAAACACATTCACATGATGTTTATGCACTCTAAAAATGCTGGGTTGTTTTAACCCAGTTTTGGGTAAAATATGGACAAACCCAGCCCTTGGGTTACATTTTTAAATTACATTTTTTTTAAACCAATGGCTGGGTCTGTCCATATTTTACCCAAAATTGGGTTAAAACAACCCAGCATTTTTTAGAGTGTGGAGGTAAGCTTATCAAAAAAAAAAAATAAATAAAAAAAAAATAACATGTTTCAGTTTGCCACAAACGCTTCATTTCAAGAGACAGAAGCGCGATGTAAACGCATCCCTGCCCTCCCCCAAAGCATGTGTTTTAATGCTGGAGATGACTAGCGCTGTAGAGCCGTATATGTTTGAGGCATATTTAAATGAACCAACCCCAACAATTGCCTCCAAAGGCAAAATAAAATATTATAAGAGATAAGATTTTCAAATCAACTTAAATAATTTAAATCGTTGAGATAACTTATTATTTTGAGTTTCTGATGATTAAATTCATCTCATTCATTGTATTAACTCACTTTTTCCAGTTCAATCAACTTAAAATTTTAAGGCAACCAGGTTACTTACTTTTTTAAGTTAAACCAACAATATTTTTTACAGTGTGTAGCTTTCAATAGTTTTTTTTAGAAAAATAGGTAGCATAACAATTATGAAAAGAGGTGAACAAATGTAAGCACTCTCATTCAATATCTCTGGCACGTCGTTGAAAATAAACTTCATCAATGCATTTCTAGTTTGATCCTTTGGAAGGGTTACAGTTTTTGGATGTGCAGTTTGTCTACATTCGGGGTCTTATTTGACTGCAGTATCACTCCTGTGGCTGATGAAGACATGAAATGAACCAGTCAGTCATGTTAACGTTATTTAGTGAATGGATTTCCACTCAAATCAAAAATTCTGTAACAAATAAGAATAAAAAAAAAAATCTTTTGTAATTGGTTTTGTAGCAAGTACACCGCCATCTCACGGGGTTGGTTGCCAAATCAAACCGTGGAAAAGTGAAATATAAAGACAGAGATGGAAAACAAAGATGGAAAATGGAAAGCCACAGGCCATCAGAATACAAAAGGGAGGCCACTATTGCATAATGACACATGTCCATCTCTGAGATGTCTTTTTGATGTCTACATTACATCTGCAAAATGTGTTTTTTTAGTGTTTGTTCATCTGCAGTTTAGCTCTCAGATGTTTCCTGTCAGATGTTAAATAGGCATTTGGAAGATATCTTTAAGGTGTATATAATTTAGAATGTATGTAAAACTGCTTTTTCTAAGTTGTTTATCAGATGTTTCACTCAAATATGCTGTACACTCACCTAAAAGATTATTAGGAACACCTGTTCAATCTCTCATTTCAATGCATTAAGGAGTGTGGTCCTGGTCAAGACAATCTCCTGAACTCCAAACTGAATGTCAGAATGGGAAAGAAAGGTGATTTAAGCAATTTTGAGCGTGGCATGGTTGTTGGTGTCTGAGTATTTCACAATCTGCTCAGTTACTGGGATTTTCACACTCAACCATTTCTAGGGTTTACAAAGAATGGTGTGAAAAGGGAAAAACATCCAGTATGCGGCAGTCCTGTGGGCGAAAATGCCTTGTTGATGCTAGAGGTCAGAGGAGAATGGGCCGACTGATTCAAGCTGATAGAAGAGCAACTTTGACTGAAATAACCACTCGTTACAACCGAGGTATGCAGCAAAGCATTTGTGAAGCCACAACACGCACAACCTTGAGGCAGATGGGCTACAACAGCAGAAGACCCCACCGGGTACCACTCATCTACACTACAAATAGGAAAAAGAGGCTACAATTTGCAAGAGCTCACCAAAATTGGACAGTTGAAGACTGGAAAAATGTTGCCTGGTCTGATGAGTCTCGATTTCTGTTGAGACATTCAGATGGTAGAGTCAGAATTTGGCGTAAACAGAATGAGAACATGGATCCATCATGCCTTGTTACCGCTGTGCAGGCTGGTGGTGGTGGTGTAATGGTGTGGGGGATGTTTTCTTGGCACACATTAGGCCCCTTAGTGCCAATTGGGCATCATTTAAATTCCACGGCCTACCTGAGCATTGCTTCTGACCATGTCCATCCCTTTATGGCCACCATGTCCCCATCCTCTGATGGCTAATCATTCAAATTGGATCAAATTGGTTTCTTGAACACAGTCTCCAGATCTCAACCCAATAGAGCATCTTTGGGATGTGGTGGAACGGGAGCTTTGTGCCCTGGTCCACCAGGGCACAAAGGGCCCCTGGATGTGCATCCCACAAATCTCCATCAACTGCAAGATGCTATCCTATCAATATGGGCCAACATTTCTAAAGAATGCTTTCAGCAGCTTGTTGAATCAATGCCACATAGAATTAAGACCGTTCTGAAGGTGAAAGGGGGTCAAACACAGTATGAATATGGTGTTCCTAATAATCCTGTAGGGAATGTATGATGAGGAAGAACTTTCGTTTTATTCCCACTTAAGAGCATACTTTCTTTATCTGCATACGCATGTTAAGGGGACCTTCACGGTTGGGTTGGTTTCAAATGATGGCATTTCTGTAAGGTGGAAAACAAAAATAATACTGTAAATTGGGAGGCTAGTTTAGAGGTATGAAATTTACAGTATGTTTTTATTGATGACCTCTCATATGTGCAAATATCATTTGGTTTGGACATTTTGGTTTTTCATTTCATGATCTCTTCAGAGGTGAAGTTTTATGAAACACAAAAATACTAGGCATGTTTAATTTCGTCTTCGCCAGTATTTTACAGATCGGTGAGATTTGCAGCTTGCACTCGGGGGAGGAGATGAAAAAGAAGCTGTCAAGTCGAACACTATCTGATTCCCATAGTGACAGATGAATGGGATTAGATGTTTACAAAGATGTTTTCATGAAGCGACAGAAACACTTTTCATTCTCTACTTTGTGATAACAGCGCATGCATGTTCAAGAATAAAGTTATACATAAAGCTGTACTGTTTAAACACCAATAAAGTGGGATCTACAATTTTTAATCGGTTTATTTGATAAACATGTCAAAATACTGTATAACATTAAGGTTATATGAAAAAGAATTTTGTCTGTTATTACTGTTAAACAGATTTTGTGAGCATTAGTGGAACTGAAGGTGTCAGAATAAATCAAACAGGTCGAATTTATCTAGCGGTGCTTTGACGGCATACATCAGTGATGGTGTGTTGACGTCGCCTCAAGTTGGACAAAATTTATAACCGGCATCATGAAGTCCTGCATGTAGTCCTGCTCCAAAATATTTCTCTTTGACCAGCCCAACAAACCATCAGTCACTCAACCAATAATGCAATTTTAATGCTGGGCTTTCTTTACACCTTGTCTGTGAAACCGAGGGTTTAAAGGAACACTCCGACTTTTTGGGACTTTAGCCTATTCACCTTACCCCCCAGAGTTAGATAAGTCCATACATACCTTTTTCTTCTCCGTGCGTGCTATAAGTCTGTTTGACGCACCCACCGCTAGCCTAGCTTAGCACAAAGACTGGATGTGAATGGTTGCAGCTTTCATACTAATCCAAATGAGTGGCAAAATAACGCAAACGTTTTCCTATTTACATGTTGTGGTTTGTATAGTCACGGAGTGTGCAAATATCAAGGCCATATGAGACACAGACATCTTTTAACCGTATAAATAATTCTGAAGGCGAAGCACTGCTACTTGGGCAGAGTGATAACAATCACCTGAGACGCACCGTGACGAGGAGCAGAGAGTTCGCTCGAGTGTTTGGGTAACAGAGTCAGCAATTACTAACGTTAGATAGAAAAGCAAAGTTTATCACGGGTGTTTGCTTTATTGTATGAGCTGTGACAATAAACAGGGGAGACCAGGTACCATGTTTCATTGATTTCCAACCAAAAACGCACCCAGATTTATAAATATCACATGAATAAATAATTATTATTACAGGAATCAATATATTTTAAATGCAATTTATTAGCTGAACCAAATGTATTCAACAGTAAATAATATACAGTGTAATTGCATTACTGTAGGATAGAATACGGGGAAAGTAATAGCACAAATTGTTTTTGCACAATGAACTCACAGCCTATCGTACCCTTTTGCACGCTCAAGTTCGTTATTTCCATGGTTATTTCAAATTTAGGCTACTAGGCGCGCCGCGCGCAGGGTGCAAGTTCAACGCGGTGAACGCGCTCGTTTTTTTTCCAAGCGCGTCTGCGTCGCATCAAGATAAAAACATATTCATACCCTAATCATATAATAGTGTCACTAACGTTACATTAGCTCTGGCTAATGGCACTGTTACAGTAGGTCATCTAAAAACATAACAGAACACTTACCTCAGCCGCAGGTGATCCACTTGTCCTGTCTGTGCTATCGATGGGATGGTCGTATCCTTCAGCACATTATGGTCCGTGTGGCAAATTCCATTTTTTCAAAATAGTCGTCCATTGAAATGTACCGAGCAAACATAATGTCCCTTGATAATCTATTTAGGTGTGTTTGGATAAATATCCAGAGTAAGTTAGCCATTTCTTCATCCAGTCAGCGTTTTTAGTTGGAATTCTGTGAAACATGGTATTACCTCCCCTGTTTACTGTCGCAGCTATTTACGAGCGAAAACCCATGACTGTAAACTATTTTACTATTTATAAATTGCTGACTCTGTTACCCAAACACTGAGCGAACTCTCCTCACCACGGCGTGTCTCCGGTGATGCGGTTATTACTCCGTCAAAGTAGCAGTGCTTCGCCTTCAGAGAATAGTTCCCAGGTTTTATACGGTTAAAAGATGTCTGTGTCTCATTTGACTTTGTTATTTGTATATTCTGTGACTATAAAAACCACAACATATAAATAGGAAAACGTTTGCGTTATTTTATCACTCATTTGGATTAGTATGAAAGCTGCAACCATTCACATCCAGTCTTTGTGCTAAGCTCGGCTAGCGGTGGGTGCATCAAACAGACTTATAGCACGCACGGAGATGAAAAAGGTATGTATGGACTTATCTAACTCTGGGGGGTAAGGTGAATAGGCTAAAGTCCCAAAAAGTCGGAGTGTTCCTTTAAGGGCTTAAACACCAAATGCTCTTGGCCCACAGGAACATTAGTCAAGTCAAACTGCTATAAGTTCTGCAACCGACCCTGGAGTATGTATGGAAGCTTGTTTGCATCCACAGAATAAAACATTTTAAAAGATAATTGCGACTTTTTTTTCCTCAGAACTGGGAGTTTACATGTCCCAATTGTGTGTTATACAAAGTCAAAATTGCGAGATATAAAACCGCAATTACCTTTTCTGTGGCGGAAACAAGCTTCCATAAGTATATACCACCAAGGCCCAACCAGGAATCTCTGACAGGTTGAATACTCGACCCCAGGCAAATATTCGAGCCTTGTTAGGCCTTCCATGCATAATGTGCTTGTGTTAACCAATAGTCACATTTCATTCCCTGTTGCTGACCCTATTAAAACATTTTCTGCAGTCGTTTGCTAAGATGCTCTGAGCATGTTGCTTGTTATTCTCGAGATGTGGGACACACAGGGGAAACCTGCTTGACAACCAGTGTGCAGCATCCAGGCAAGTCTGATTCTACCAGATTGTGTCCCGATGAGTAATTCTTGAAAAACAAGCCCCTGCTCCCAACCATGAAATTCGCAAGCTTGAATTATTCATCAAGCAGTCCTTAATTCTCTTTCGGGAGGTTGTGAAATTATTGTTATTTTGGGAGAGACCACTGGGTTTTGCACCTCAGAAGCGAAGAACGCATGTGTGTGCATGTGCACAATCCTGCCAAAGCATTAAAATATGTAAAGTATCATTCGAACGTGGCATGGGCTACTCTCCATTTCAAACCTAAATGACTTGGGAGTTTGTTTCATAACACTACCACTGAGAGGAGATTATTACAAAGCAGATTAGATTTTAAATGAAATCTGGCCATGTGTCCTCTGAAGAGTTTTCATTGTCTTTCTTATCCATGCTATTACAATGGAAATGAGAATTCTCTGTGTTGCATTTCTGCAGTGTGTGATGGACTATCCGGGGTTATATGAAGGGCTAACAAAGGTTTTCGTGCTACTCAATGTTTGCAACAGAGACTTGACTGATTGTAGTTGTGTTATGATAATTTGGGCAAAGATATCAGTTTTATCACAATTGCTATTGGTCATACTTAGTGTTATTGATTTATTTGGATTGTTTCTATGAATCATTCTTTAAATTGGCTTGGTGAGGAAATATGTTCTATTGCTTTTCTAATTGCTCATAATTGTATTTTTCATCTAGTGGGCTATTAAGTAATGGGGAAATCCAATTCTTACACTGGGGAATCCATATAGAGACCCGCAGCAGTGTTCATAAATTCTTAAAATGGAGCTTGTTTTTTTTACACCTGAGATAACTAATAATCTTGTTGGTTGCACCACTTAAACTGACACAGTTTAGTCTTACAACATAGCTAGAAGGTTGTAAGCAATGTGTATTCACATTTGTTTTTTACTGCTTATTGAATAGGCAGCTGTAACATTTGTTAAAAATATTTTTTAACCCTTGTGCTGCATTAGATTTTTAACACCGTTGAGTGCATTAAGGACCAAAAATGGCCACATATTAAACATTGCCTAAAATATTATATATTATTATTATTTTCCACTTTTACCAAGTTAAATCTTTTAACCAGCATCAGTCCTCATCATAACTACCAAAAATGTATTCAATTTCAGGATTTTAACCCTTTAATTACCAGTTTTGTTTGCGAAACCATTGATTTGTATAAGAGGAAAAAACACAAAAATTCAATTATTTTCAATGAACTAAATGCAAAGAGAAAACTTTAGATTTGGATTATCACAGTCCCACTTTGCAAAAAAATCCCACTTAGCGCGTTAGAGACCAAAAATGGCCACCTATTAAACATTGCCTATTGCCTAAAATAAGGTGCATTTCCACCCATAGGGAATAAATATGTAGTGACGTCATCTGGTGGAATACACTATATAATGCAAATATAATGCTTTTGCTTCAAAATGAAAGGATGTTTGTGCAAAAATCATGTTTCATGTATTACTGACAGCCTCAGATTTAAACAACGTTTTAATGGGTTTCAATGGGCCATTTTTGGTCTTTATGGTGCTGAGTGTTACTATTTGATCTACACAGTGTGTGTTATACATATTTTGCAAAATGGGATCACATTTTTTACATGTATCCAAAAAGTCACAATTTTGCCAAATTTCATACCATTTGCATTAAAACAGCCAAAATGGTCAAAGAAATTAAACTGCAAAATACCAAAAATGTCCCTAATGCAGCATAAGGGTTAAATATGTAAATATTCAGCCATTGTATGTGAAAATATAAGATATACTTCCAACAATGACAAAATTCGTCAGTCTCTCACTTCCGCTAAAATGGATCACAGATTTTATGACATCACCGCGGACTTCAGCTTCTCATCACATATTCCGTCCAATCAAATGCTCTCTAGAATCTATAGCTCCGCCCCTATGCTTTAAAAACCACATGGCCAAAACGACCAATGACACGTCACAGAGCATTATGGGTTGGAGATGTGTGTTCGGTTGCTCAACCGCTCAAGTTTTATTCAGCTTTCCAACGGTACATTGGTTAAGAATGAAATGGCTAGAATTGATTCACCTTTACTATTGAATCTAACGTGTCACCAGCGCTCGGATTCGCTTCCATGGTGCTGTCAAGTACGACTTGCAGTCTGTGTGGTAAACTAAATTCTATTGGATATTTGAAAATGGGGTGGAGCCATTCAATATGTCCCGCCTTAACTTCCTGTTTCAGTGAAAATTACGTCAATACAAAGCTGTGCGATCAGCTAGCTTCAATGAACAACGTTCAAATATTTATTAGCGGTAACCTTGGAAATCATTGTCCATTTATTACATTACAATAGCCCTGAATTTGATTTAGACCAGAAAGCAACCACCCAGAACAGTCAACCATCTTGTATGGAAATACCCTACCAAACGCATTATGTATTTTTTTACCCCAAAGTGCACAAAACAAGTACCAATTACCTGTGTCAGAAACCTACCCAATTATATATATGTCCCAACACTCCATAATTTAATTCAACATTATACTACCATAATTTATTTGACAGTTAAACAGCCTCGGATTCCTTGATGTACTGAACTACAGGTGGAATATTGTTTGTGCTACACAATAAAAGGCTGATGACTGTTTCCACAATGACCTTTAACGCTGTGGAATTCACCAGGGCTGCATCAAAAATCTTTATTTTGTTCGAGTACACACAAGCTGATAGCTGTTAGTGCCACATGAGAAAGAAATCCTATTGAGAAAGTTTGGCCTTTTACAAAGATACCCCTCTCCAAGGAAAATGTTTAAGCTGAGATTACTAAAATAAGAAATATCAAAGGTGCGCATCTCAAGATAGGATCACTACTCGCCAAGTAATACTGCACATTTAGAAAGGTCATGGATGACTATAAACTTCTGCAGTTGGAGGAGTTAGAATGGTAATTGGCTTTGTTGTTGTTTTAATGTCAAACCATCAAGATCTGTGAAGGATTTGTGCATTTCTGTCCTTTCACCTGCTCTGTGTGCTGTATAGTGTGCGTGGACTGCCAACTGATGAAATCTGGCACCGTATTGAATGAAGTTAAACTGTGAGAGCGTGCGTTTACAGACACCAGAATGAACGAGTTCAAAGTAACGTTCATCAGGCAGTAATACAGTATTTTCAGTTCACGTTCACAAAAAATATGAACGAGTTCATGAAATGGAAGCTTTAGTGTTAAGTTCTGCAAGGAAGCCTCAATCCGGTACTTATGTATGACATGTTTGAGTTCGCAGATGCTGACGCTTCATTGACCTCCATCCTCCCCACCACTTCCAAGATAGTTCCTTCCCTTCCATCCTCCCCACCACCACCAGGATGGTCCCTTCCTATACCTCCCAAGGGGTCGGCTGCGCCCCTGCCTTCGTCTTCAGGCAGGAAATGCAGAGTCCGGACCCTCGAATTCTGAGCTATGGACGGTCCCTACGCCAGAGAACTTTATTGCTAGCTGGGCTATCAATAAATGTATTTATTGTTACAGTACTTATTCTCCCGAGTCTTTCTGGTAGAACTATCGTTCAAGAACGCGTTCATACACAACACTGCTAAATGATGAACATAATGATTGATTCACTTCTGTTGCAAAGATCATCAGTTATTAACTTAGGGGCCGCTTAAACGACACCGTTCTAACAGAAAACGCGCTCCAACCTGCTCATCTACAGAACAGCAGTGCCTGGTGGTTCGAGAACACAAACCTTGAAATAGGTTCCAAGGTGCAAGCGTTGAAATGTTTGAAAAATGTTATTATCTCTGCGTAAGCTTCGAAAACATGAATCTGTAAAAAAACGCTGGATAAATAGGAAAAAGAGGCTACAATTGGCAAGAGCTCACCAAAATTGGACAGTTGAAGACTGGAAAAATTTGGCCTGGTCTGATGAGTCTGGATTTCTGTTGAGACATTCAGATGGTATCAGAATTTGGCGTAAACAGAATGAGAACATGGATCCATCATGCCTTGTTACCACTGTGCAGGCTGGTGGAGGTGGTGTAATGGTGTGGGGGATGTTTTCTTGGCACACTTTAGGTCCCCTGAGCATTGTTTCTGACCATGTCCATCCCTTTATGGCCACCATGTACCCATCCTCTGATGGCTACCTCTACCATGCACCATGTCACAAAGCTTGAATCATTACAAATTGGTTTCTTGAACATGACAGTGAGTTGACTGTACTAAAATGGCCCCCACAGTCACCAGAGTCATTCAAAGTGTAGGTGCCAAATAGGAAAAGGATCTACCGTCAGCATTCGATTTTAATATTCTAAGTGTTATCGACGAGCCAGAATTTTGAGACCCCTATAGATGTGAAGGACTATAATGCGTTAAGAGCTCGCTCAAGTACTGGGGAGCTAAACCATTAAGTGCTTTGTAAGCTATCAGCAATATTTTTAAATGTATACGATGTTTAATAGGGAGCCAATGCAGGGTTGACAGAACCGGGCTAATATGGTCATACTTCCTAGTTCTGGTAAGAAATCGAGCGGCTGCGTTTTGAACTAGCTGAAGTTTGTTTATTATGCGTGCCGGGCAACCACCCATAAGAGCATTACAAGTTCAAACAAGATGGACATTTAAGGGATACGGTACAGTCATACCAACTTATTGCACAGCATTTCACCGCATAAATAATTATTGGGATAAAAGATATTAATTTGAGATTAAACAGTTTTAACTCTTTCCCACCAGTGTTTTTGAAAAAAGTTGCCAGCCACTGCCAGCGTTTTTGATCATTTTCAAAAAACATTCATTGCCCCTAGAAAGATTTCCATAACACGAGAGTAGATGTTAAAACTTCATGCTGATTTATACTTGGCTTTCGCCAAGGTAAGCTAAGACGTAGCTTTAGAGTAAACTATGCTTCTCCATCCCTTTACGCTTCTTTCCGTATGGTGGTGTGACTCCCCTTCTGTCTGGTGGCTGCAACTACAGTGTGGTCTCCCTAGTGGACTACCACGACGACCGTCTGGATTGAGCTGAGTAGGGGAGATCTCTAGGGTCTTCAAGTGGGCACCTTCCGTCCTCAGTGTTTTGTCGACTAGCCCACAACACCTCAAGAGGGCTCGACAGTGACCCTGGCGTCCCAGAGTCACCCCCACTCAACTCAGCCCAGCTTACTGACCCCTACAGAGACCTAACCACAATCACGCAGCAACCCAACCATACGCGCCAACCCATTTGATAATGGCTGTCGAGCCCCACTGGTGCGTTATAAAGCAGTTTCAGTGGCAAACGGTTCCGTATGGCATACCACCTACCGCAAACCACAATATCTGGCCAACTACAGTCATTCAAACAATAAACACAGGAACGTAATGACTGTAATTTCAGTGCAACCTATTCAAACAGACTCTTCAAGAATTCTACGAAACCGTAGCGTGGTGGCCTGTACATAGCCAGCTAGAATCTTTCCGTCTCAACCACAGCCAGCTCCTTTCTGCAGCTTCAGATAAGTTCTTTACCTTGCGACGCAACTCTTGGCCACTGAATCCGACATCTCAAAGGAACCGGGTTGTACAGTGTGCCACAAAACCTCGACAACCCACTTCCACTGGATAAACCTGGACTCTCCATCCTCGCTGCTCTGCCTCAGTGGCCAGATGAGCATACCGCAATTTCTTCCTCTCATATGCTTCATCTACCGCATCCTCCCATGGCACTGTTAACTCAATCAGTTGAACAATGCATGCTGATCCAGACCACAAAACAATATCTGGTCGTAAGTTAGTGGTAGCAATCTCAGGTGGAAAAATAAGCCGTTGATCAAGATCAGGCAGCATCTTCCAGTCCCTAGCAGTTTCCAGTTGTCCTGGGCGAGAATTGGTGTTAACACCATTTCTTGGTGGTTGCTTGCCTGGGTGGAGGAATATTGTCTTCTGCGTGTAATGTTTTGCAGGCGGCAACTTATTGGTCATGTTACGCTTGCCTTCCAATGCTAAAGCCAAACATCGCAGTACTTGGTCATGGCGGCAAGTAAACCGACCCTGGCTAAGAGCCACCTTACATCCTGTCAGAATGTGCCTTAATGTGGCAGGTGATGAACACAAAGGACAAGAGGGATCCTCTCCTACCCAGAGGTTTAGGTTCTGCGGTGATGGGAGGACATCATATGTTGACCTTATAAGGAAACTGATCCTACTCTCTTCCATTGACCAAAGGTCTTGCCAGCCCAACTTGCGTTGTTCCACACTCTGCCATCTCATCCACTCTCCGTGCTTGGTCTGGGAAATGGCCTTTATACACCTCATCCTCTCCTCCTGCTTTCGCACCTTGTTGACTACCAGCTTCCTCCTTTGAGCTGGGCCTGCCTTGTGCCGTTTAGGAGGAGCTACACTAAGCCCAAAACCCCCTCTTCCATGCTGTACCTGTCCCATGTTGTATGAATACCTGAACATACAATATATCAAACGAAAGAACAGACTATCTGCTTAAATATTTGAGAAAATCATGTTTTTGTCAAAGACTACATCCAGATCAGAACCACAGATTAAGTAGATCGAGTCCGTCAACATCCCATTTGACATTTCATTCAGTAACATTATTAGGCAGTTTTGATGATGCTGTTTAATGTTGGTGATCGTCTTATTTTTAACATGTGCATATGCTTACATATGATATATCTTAATTCTGCGTCTTCTTTTCGTGTGTTTTGATCTGGAGATTCAGTAATCCAGACTGATCTCATGAAATTGCGCGTATATGACATGCCAATTCGTATTTCCATTTTTGGCGTGATATCAACACGCATAATCGGTTTTCAGCGTGTTTATGAACGCTGTTGACTTAACGTTACATTACTGTATATATAAATATATGACCTACCCCAACCCCGTCCCTAAACCTACCCGTCACTGGGGTTAATACCATTTATGAGCCTTCCCCTACCATCCTATGAAAAAAAAAAAAAAAAAAAAAAAAAAAAAATCGCTCCCCAGATGTAGTTCTACATTTTGCTTTGTTTCGCTCGGACATTTAACGGCATGTACATACACGCGGAATCACTCGTACATTTAACGGCCGAGACATGCACGCGGATAGCTCAAAATGCGTATAGATAACATGCCACTTGACTTGAAAGTGCCGTGTATGTTTACGCAAAAGTGATGATGTCATGTTGAGTAAGCTTTCAGAAGATGTGTAATAGCGCCCCCTGTATGTATAACAGTGAAAACATGGAAAGCTAGAAAATTCTGTCAATGGCGGGGAAAGAGTTTAAATCTTACCTGTTTGCTATCTTATAATAAATTACAGTCTAAAAACAATCGTTGCAAAATTGGCAGTGATAATTGGATGTCATTAGATTCTTTTCTGACATGGATTGAAATAAATACTGAATTCTGCTGAATATCTCCTGTTTTTCATGAAAGAGACTCTATGTAGAACGAGAATCATGGAAAACAATTGCCCCTGTCAAGAAAAAAACAATGCTTTACTTTATTTCTGTGAAATTTCTGTGAAAAGTCAAAAATATATTCGCAGCAATTATCACCAAGAAGTCTGAGGTGTAAAATTATTCAGTAAAATATCTTGGTGTTCATAAGTTAATGCGACGCCTACAAGATGAGACTACAACATGTTTCTTTTTTTTTCGCCCACTCTAACTCTCTACTGACAAGGCTGCACTGAACTGAAAAGATTGTTCTCATCTTGGCTTTCACTTCGGAATATGCATTTAATTATAAATTATTTATTTAATTTTTTACATTTTTCATATTTATTTGTAAACCAGGACCACAGTTATGTCCCATCATCATCATCTGAATAATTGGTTACTTGTCGCAGAGTGATAATTTGATAAGAAACATGACCGCCAGACGTGTAGACTCATTATTAAGGAGAGAGAATGAAAGAAAGGAAATACTAATGTGCTGGAGCATATCAGAATATCTCTCAGACAAGGTAACCATAGTTACTGCAGAGCTGAGAAGCATAAAACTCCTCTGAGAGTGAAAAACAATGAAATTAAAACCCATTTTTCTGAACAGTGTATAAAGATGGCAGTAGACTGGCAGAGTGACTTCCCATTTGAGACTGAATGTTCAAAGCTATAGGATATATCGATGGCCTTTTTCTTTTTACATGTGCATCTCTGGAAGGAACATGAAAGTCGTGACATTCAGTGAAAGTCTTTCGTGGATGATAAATGATGGGTGCAAACATGAATTTTAGCCTTGAGGGAACAGGCAGAAAGGAGAAAAAATAGGGGAAAACCTGCTATGCAAGTTTATGAGTTTTGGAGTCCAACACTGTGACGCTTTCTCATTCACAGTGTCTCACATTATGCTAATTGTGTGAAAGGATTGTTCCCTGGAGCATTTGAGAATATTCTGTAGTGCCATGGCAATGGTAATTGTATATAACTCATTTTTATGGTAGTTCTAGTAAGTGTGTTATGTTTATCAGTGGTGTACACTGAGGTTTAAAAATAAACTTAAACACTGCTAGTAAAGTTACTCTGTAATTGTATCACACAAAAAAAGCTTTAATTTGATGGTCACTTTTATAACTTGTAACTTTGCAACTACATGTCAACTAACTCTCATTAGAACATCAGTAGACTGTCTGTTTAATATCTGCTAACTATCTATTGTCATGATCTACCAACAGATATACCGAGTCTAAGTAATTTTGCTTATGTCAACTCATTCTAACGCTATCCATACCAATCTACTAATACCAACACTCTAATGAGAGTCAGTAGACATGTACTTATACGTTACTTATTATCAAAAGAATGTGTTGAAGGTGCAATGTGTAAAAAAAAATAGTATATACAGTATAAACAGAAATGCAATATGACATCCATTAATAAACCGTAATGTTGTTATTACCTTAGAATGAGACATTTATATCTACATAACCGCGGACACCTCCTTCTATGAAGCTTGACACATAGTGATGTCATGTTTCTACCGTAGCCGACAGTGAACACACAGCGCTACAGTGCGCGTTTCGTCATTTCCTTGAAAGAGAAGCAGTAGAAAGCTATAAGCTAGCCATTGTGGTGTAAAATATGTAGTTGGACTGTTTATTGTCACTTAGTTCTTCTCCCTCGCTGTGTTATGGCTTTGCTATGTGGGGATAAATGTGCTGGTTACGTTCGGGAGACAGCTGATTAGTGTTCTTGTCATTGACCGTAAAACAGTAACGTTACAGGAATCACCAACCCTTCGATCGCGGTCGGTAAGTCGATCTTGGAAGCATTTTAAGTCGATCGCTTACTCTGGCTTACTCTGGCTATTCTCAGACGACGATATGTTTGTCCCGTTTGAGCCACCGTAACTTCTTCGAAAGGTAGGGGTGAGCAGTGGGCAACCGAACCTCTAGATGTCGCTAAAATATACACACTGCACCTTTAAAGGGGCTATCTAAATGAGGTGAAACCAAAATAGCATTTGGTGGTGGATGGGCTCTATGCACGGCGGTATTTCCGGTGAAGCATTAGGGATGCTCGATAACTTCCGCCGATCGTAGAGTCCAATGCAATACCGAGAATTTATATTGAATTTTATACTCCATGGTTATACTAATGAAACGTTAGTCACAAAAACAGATAAAACAGACACCCCTCGTTGTGTTTATGCTTCTTTTTAAAATTATATTAAATAAATATAACTATATATAAACTTACATCTAAACGTATGTACGTTTCGTTTCAAAGACTGGAGGACAGTAAATTTTGAAGACTCTGCCATAATCCCGTTTTCCTCGGTTTTCCTCCGCTTTAATCTCCACAACCGGAAATGGACGAGCATCCGTGCGTCAAATGCGGAATTTATGCGTGCATATAGCCCTCTTTCTTGGAGCTCAAAGCTGAGATCAACATACACTTTGCAGTTGTGATGATAATCGTTATGTTTTTACATCAACAATAATACAAATTCATGTAACCGTCTGCAAAAGAAACAGCACGTCAATTTCAATAAAATGTGTTCATTGTTGCTCTATTACATTATAGAAAGTAATTACTGTAATTACTTTTGGCATCTGTATAGAAGCGTGCAAAGCTGTTATATTGACAAGCGGACATATTGATTCAGACACTTGTTGTGAGTAAGAAAGGGACAGAGTCCTAGCAGTGGCTATTCTCAGCTTTGCTTCTCTAGCAAGTCCTTGGCTTCACTATGTTTCCATCACCCTGTCTTTTTGTGCATTTTGAAATATTGCATCAGAAATAGTGATGGAAATGGCAAATTTCGGGGGGGAAAATCCCTTAATTCACAAAAATAAAGTTTTATGCTCACTTGAGGTGGTTTTTGACAAAAAAGTTATGCTAATAATGTGAGTTGGAAATGCATTTGCCGAATAAATTCTAGTGTTGTTTTATTTAGAGGAACAGGGTTGGGAAACACACATGCCTAGGCAAATTATAACACTAGAAACTTATGAGGAACAGAGTTTGTACTTTTTTAAATTAAAATTTATATATATAAAAAAAAAAATAAGATGAAAAACATACAAGTGTAACATAGGTAGCAACACCCAATGACACACACACATACTGTACCTTTCATGGTTTGTTTTACTAACTTGTGATTAGCTGATTCAAATGTAATTAATAATTTTAAAGTTCTCTGGGTGTTAAATGCTAAAATACAGGACAAACTGTGTGTTCCATATTGATTTTATGTGGAACGCAACTCTAATCCCAGGATGATGATGCATTTACACAGGATGGCAATCTTAGTTTTGCTCTTGAGTGCAAATATCCTCTTAAATCCAGGTGCATCCAACATTGAACACCTCATTATTTCATGAAGGGGACTGATAAAATGTAGAATTTGTGGGACAGGGATCAACACTAAATACATCCTCATTGAAGTTCAAGTCCTCCTCTTGTTCCTGTCTCGTCTCCCCTCAGCAAAGACAATTAGAGTCGCCAGTCTCCACCTGCCTCTTAGCTCTCCGCTGCCTCGCGGTATTACTTTTCGTTATTTTTCCACTCCATCTACATTTGGCTCATCAGCTCAAGTTGAGATTAAAATTTCCCATTAGTCGGAAGTGCGGTTGGAGAAGAAAGAAGAATTCACACTCTGTTTAATATTCAGTACAAAAAAGTACTGAAGTAGTGTTGGTGTGCAGTTAGCTAATTATTGGTGTTTGCTAAGGCAACTGCTAACTGTTCTGAGTTTCTTTGTTCACCCCGTATCTGTTAATTAGGTTAGTTCTCCGTTCTCTCCCTGTTTGTCACTATGGTTACTGATTGATTTTAGTATTCTGTTCAGGTGTGTCATGTCTATTATCTCGTTTGCCCATGCATCTAATCCCTCTGTTTTCAGTCAGTCCCTTGTCTGGTTTATTTCAGTTCCTTGTGATAGGTGATTGTATATGTTCTTGTTTATTCTTTGGATTAATCAGAGGTACAATTACAAAACAGTCTATTGAGAATGAGGAGTTGACGTCATTTTACAGTGCCCCTTTCCGCCATGTTGGTACCCAGATAGCAAACTGACATTGAATCAACGTGGAAATATGACATCGAAACAACGTTGATCTGACATTGTTTTGCTCATTGAATTAACGTTGAACCAACGTCAGACGCGTCATTCTTTCAAAACTAACGGAAAATCAACTTGAAATCAACGCGTTGTTTCAACGTTATGAAAGCAAACTAATTTTCGATTTTCATTTAGCTTTGAAGAATGTCGCGTCTGACATTGGTTCAACGTTAATTCGATGAGAAAAATCAACGTTGTTTCAATGTCATGAGACGTCGTTTCCACGTTGATTCAATGTCAGTTTGCTGTCTGGGTAGGTTTCCCACGACAAAACAGTATTGATTACGTGTTTTTTTAGCTCGGTAGTAGAGGAGTTTCTTGCAATACCGCACTGTTTTACCATGCCTGGAAGTAACTGCTGCGTTAAAAACCGATAAAAACCCTGGTAACCGAAAGCGTCACCTACCATCATGGCTCAGACCCCGCCCAAATAGGCACGTGACTCCTCATTCTCAATAGACTTGTTCGACTTCATGCAGCTCTGCGCAAAACCGATCGGTGGCTGATTTGAAGCAGTGCATGCTGGTTAGAAATTGTGAGATGGGCAAATGAAGCCCCATGAAGCACTGAGGCTTTCCCCTGAATGTTTTTTTCTGAAAAAAAATGTTTGAAGCATCAAGTGTCGAAAACAGTGCCAGGTCAAATCTATAGCAGCCATGTTTATGAGCAGCTGAGCCGTTGTTTTATTATACTTTAAGCACAAATTAAATCCTGGCAACACTAAACATTCAGTCTTCTGATAATATAATTCACATATTAAAGTGTGGCAATAAACTAAATTTAATAATGCTAATTATAAAAATACCAACAGAGTTGCTTAATGCTAGTAAATGTTGGTCTAATCATTTTATGGTTTCTATGTGTCAGAATATTTGATCATGTAACATAGGCTATAGGCTTATTTATAAAAATAAATGTCAGTAATGGACTTAAACCTCCAAAAACCTGTAGAGTCTGGGTTCAAACATTACACGCAACGTGAAGCATTCATGCGACTGGAAAGAAAGTGAGGCTTCGTTTTTCGTTGATCTCATGTTTCTCTGAAAACAATACGCGGTCCGGCGCGGAGAAATTGCGCTGCGTACTCGATACGCGCTTTGAAGCTTCAGTGTCAAATATAACATTACTACAGTGCGGATACCACGTGACTGTGACGTATGCAATAAAAAATACTGAGAGAGCGATTCAAGAGCAGCCGGATCCACCGCATTACAACGAACACGTGATTGGTGTTTATGCGACAAAGGCAGTCCCGACTCGAAGGCTCCTTGAAATGCGTCCTTTGTTTCCTGGGTAATGATACAACAGATGGATCATTCGTAGCCTTGCCTACCCCATAATTCATTGTGCACCGGTGACGGAACCAGCGAAATTGCCGGTTTACAATTTTAAAGGTGCCCTAGAATGTGAAATTGAATTTATTTTGGCATAGTTAAATAACGAGAGTTCAGTACATAGACATGACATACAGTGAGTCTCAAACACCATTGTTTTCTCCTTCTTACTTAAATCTCGTTTTTGAAAAACACCCCTGAAAAATAGGCGAATCTCCACATAATACCGACTGTGACGCAACAGTCGGGATCATTAATATGTACGACTCCAAACAGAGTTTGGATGTACACATGAACACTAAAGTATTTTTTAGTTCCTTCATCCGAGCCTCTGAAGAAACAATGGGTTAATTTGATTTTCTCTGGAAATTTCCAAACATTTCACCGAACTATAAAACGATGTGTAATTGTTGTTCAAGTTCAGACAGTTAATCTTTCTCTCAAAATCATTCAATGCTGTTTATGCATCAGTAAGTCAAGCCAGTGACTAAAATATCAACTTCACATCGTTTCTTTTAGTTGGATGAACAAAAAAAACAATTAATTGTGAATAAATTAAAGAGATCAACAATCATTCCACACAGCGCAAGTTTATCTGAACGCTTGCCAAACTCGTTATGAATTCAATGACGCACGTTACACTGCACAACAAAGCTCTTACTGTATTTATATGATCGTGTCTGCATTGGTGAAAGCATTAGAGAGAGCAGAAACTGTGTTTCAATAATAATATCTTCATCCTCGTGATCGACAGACTGTCATCTGCTGCAAAAACATTTTATGTGATGGGAATAGATCTAAATACTTCAAAAACATCTCACGATTCGTTAATCTTGATAGCTGTATTAGTAAAAACGTATAATAGCTGTAGTAAAAGTATTCGAGAGTTTCACATGTAATAGCTATTTCATATGCAAACATGCCAGCCAATCACAGCAGAGGCCGGTTACACACAGCAGACACGTCCCTTCAAACAGAGCATTCAAATCAGAGGCTAAGGCTATGTTTACACGGAAACGATTCTGAAGCGAAAACGCAAAAGTGGTCGTTGCGTCATCACTTTTTATTCTGTGTTTAGACGAGCGTTTTGTGTGAGAAATCCGCGTGCAAATGGTGACGCAAAAGTGTGTGAAATTCAATGTAGTATGCACTCCAGGCGGCTAGGAGTGCACACTACAACAACACCAAGTCCACGCGCCTGCGTACTGTCGCGGGTGCAGGCTGAGGAATAAGACCGAAGAGGCAGGAGCTCCAATTCAATAACTTTACTTAAACTCACAATAGCAAACAGGTACAAGGAACAGGCAGGAAATACTCCAAACACATAGTAACACTAACATCGACCGACAATGACTGACTGAATGAGGAGGAACTAAATACACAGAGGAATCAAACATAATGAGGTGCAAACAGGTGAAAATTATGAAACAAGACGAGGAACAGGTGGCTGATGAGGGAGTGAGTTCCGGAAAGGAGACACGAGGATCCTGGGAAGTGTAGTGCTGATGACAACCCAGATAGCAAACTGACATTGAATCAACGTGGAAACGACGTCTCTCATGACATTGAAACAACGTTGATTTTGCTCATCGAATTAACGTTGAACCAACGTCAGACGCGGCATTCTTCAAAGCTAAATGAAAATCGAAAATTGGTTTGCTTTCATAACGTTGAAACAACGCGTTGATTTCAAGTTGATTTTCCGTTAGTTTTGAAAGAATGACGCGTCTGACGTTGGTTCAACGTTAATTCGATGAGCAAAACAATGTCGGATCAACGTTGTTTTGATGTCATATTTCCACGTTGATTCAATGTCAGTTTGCTATCCTGGAAGACAGACTGGTGCAGACGAAGACTGTGACACGTACAACCTTCACTGTCAAGCAGACTTTTGCGTTTACACGGGAACGCGGCGGTGGAGCGTTTTTACGATTTCCACTCTGGAGGGTGGTGTCACCTTTTTGCGTTTTTTAACCCTCAAAAAGGCACATCCGATAAAATACTTTTACGTTTTCACCCGCGAGCGTTCTCGTGTAAACAGGGCCTTAAATCAAAATGCCTTTTATTTCTAAGTTATGACTATTTTTGATCTAAAAAACAAAACAAAAAACATACTAACATTATAAGGGCAACCCAGGAAACATTATAAAATAATTTTACATTTTAGGGCACCTTTAAATTGGGTTAAATTGGGTATTGGGTTTCAGCTTACTCAAATATCTTATGACACAAATGTAAAAACATTTTTTTAAATCGGTTCAAATGTTGACATATCTTCCTAATAGGGATGCACCGAAATGAAAATTCTTGGCCGAAACCGAAAACCGAAAAAGAGGAAACCAAGGCCGAAAACCGAAAACCGAAACACCGAAAGAAATTATGCCAATTATTAGTATCATTGCATTTATGGCTATGAATGTGTACAAACTTTACTAAAATCAAGGCATTGCAATTGCATAAATGAATATAACATTTTCAAAGAATAAATCAATTACAAATTGTGCAAATATTTATTTAGCACAATGCACAGTATAAAATAAAATTCAAACTAAAATGTTTAACTTGACCCCACTCATGTGTACACTAAATAATAATCTACTGGCCTGCAGAAAGGTTTTAAAATGAAATGTTTTCTCAAAAACAAAGCCGAGCACAAACTTCTCATCACACTAGCACCCATTTTGCACGTCTAAATTAGCTACATTTTAAAAATGTAGCATACAATAGCATTAAAAGCCTTTTTAAGTGAACAATGGTCCATGTTTAATACAAATGTACATGAAACTTAATGAAACATGTTTAGTGAATGTAGAAAATATTTAAGAGAGCATTAATTTAGTTCTATACATACATGTTCCCATATACATATTTTTTAAATGTCACAAGTAATAATCTCAGGGTTTACTGGGTTTTACATGATTATTTTTGTATTGGTGGTGGAATACTAAAAAATAAACATTGTCATGTATTTATCTGTCTTCTTCTCACCGATTCCTGATGGTTAGAGGACAGTTACTTGAGTCGTCCCCTGTCGTTTCAAGGAATAGTAAAACGGAGAGCGCGTCAAGTAAACGCCTCGACCGTTTGGAGCGATGCACGCGCTGTTTGTGGAGACTCGCGCTGCCTTGTTTACTTTCGCCTGCCTCCGCAGCGCGAGTCTTATTTATAATTTTTAATTGTTTCATCCACCTATATCTGCTCTAAACAATGCGTGCCGCCATGCCGCGCTGTCTGTGGAGACTCGCGCTACCTTTATACTTTCGCCTGTCTCCGCAGCGCGAGTCTCCACAGACAGCGCGCGCACCGCTCTTGACCCGCTCGCAACCGGAGTCGTCGTCATGGCAGCACGCATTGTTTAGAGCAGATATAGATAAACAAGGTTTCCGTCTCATTGCGGGTTCAGATACACTGAAATACGTCCACACCGCAGACATGTTGCTTCAGACAAGCACGTGCAGGTCGCGGTTTCTGTTTGCGTCATCACAACATTTCGGCCGTATTGTTTCCGTGATAAAAGTCTTTCGGTGTATTTCTTTTCACCGTCTTTCGAATATTCGGTGCATCCCTACTTCCTAAAATACATTTTTATATTGTTTATACTCTGCATAAATTAACCTAGGTGAACATATTTGTACAGCCTGTGAACCCTGTTCTGTTTTCACAGTTGAATATCAAAATGTCCAGTACAAACGTTACTGCCACACATCAACTGCACCTGTCAGTTGCTAGGCGACAAGATCAATCCTCCATTGGCTAGACTATCTTATTTAACAACGCACGGACTTCGAAGGATGCAGCCTCTGAATCACTTGGGACAGCTAATATATAACACATTACAGTCACATATTACCACAAAGGGTTCCCAGACAGCAAACTGACATTGAATCAACGTGGAAACGAAGTCTCTCATGACATTGAAACAACGTTGATTTTGCTCATCGAATTAACGTTGAACCAACGTCAGACGCGGCATTCTTCAAAGCTAAATGAAAATCGAAAATTGGTTTGCTTTCATAACGTTGAAACAACGCGTTGATTTCAAGTTGATTTTCCGTTAGTTTTGAAAGAATGACGCGACTGACGTTGGTTCAACGTTAATTCGATGAGCAAAACAATGTCAGATCAACGTTGTTTCGATGTCATGTTTCTACGTTGATTCAATGTCAGTTTGCTATCTGGGTTGGCAGGGCCCAGGAAAAAATCAGCCTAATGCGACTCAAAACACATGAAATCTACCCAGAAAATAAAATGTAAATAATGTAAACCATGACAGTACAAATGGAGCCCAAAAATGAAACCCGCAGTACTGTAATTTTTCCCAAAACCCCAATTGTGTGGGAAACCCATGACCCAGTCAATAACCCATACACAGTTTATGAGGTATTTAAAATGTATTTTGAAATATTAGTAATCATGGAAAGAGGACAAAAAGCACTTTGAAGAAAACTGTACAAAATAAATGCAGTTTTTGAGGGGTTTATGACATTGTGTCTTAATAAAAGTGTTTAATAAAAACATATGAAAATGGCCGGCTGGTGTCATGCAACCATATAGCAAAGAAACATCCAGGAAAACCCCCACAAAATATTAGCATTGTTTTGCATGCGCAAGTTCCAAAATAAATAAATAAATAAATAATAGAATGACTGGTCTACATTCAAACCGAATTTAGAAAAGAAAACGTTAATTAGAAGGGTGCAATGATGCTTGTGATGTCCTATCTGGTAGATGTTTTCTTTCCCACTGCAATGTCCACTGTGTTACTGCAGCACTGAGAGGAATGACAAGAGAAATCTCCCAGCATTCTCCCTGGATGGATTAGCTCTCTGCAGCAGGCTGGCTGGAAGCAGGGGGGTTTAGCCAAGCCTCTCTTATCTAAAACAAAGTCACCCGGCTGGAGCAATTTGTTCTAGTGGTCCTCTGTCAGTCACAATAAGCTTCATACAGGTTGACAAGTATAGTTTAAGGTTTAATTACTCAAGAACCCGTAGCCAAAGAGACAGTCTGTTTTGACTGCGTTGGTGTCACAGAAAAACAAAGACACAGTTGAAGGTGCCAGGATGAGGACAAACCTGCTGTCAGCGACGTCTGAAACATATCTATTACGGTCCCCACTTTTTCCTTTCATACTATAAACCTGTGAAAACACACTTCCAACTCAAAGACCATTAGCTGTGGCTCATATTGTTTTATTAGGGTTTTGAGTTGGAGGTTGTTAAAGGAGTAGTTCACTTTTAAAAAAAAACTTTTGCTGATAATTTACTCACCCCCATGTCATCCAAGATGTCCACGTCTTTCTTTCTTCAGTCGAAAAAAAATTGAGGTTTTTGATAAAAACGTTCCAGGATTTTTCTCCATATTATGGAGAAACGGTTCAAGGTCCAACTGAGAGTTTCAGTGCAGCAGTGTTGTAGTACTCGAGACTCGTCTCGGACTCGGTCTCGAGACCATATTTTAATGGTCTTGGTCTTGTCATGGACTCGTGTGCATTTGGACTCGGAATTGACTCGTACTCGAACATTTTTTTTTTTAGGACTCGGAATTATTCCCGAGTCTACGGAGCCCCTCTAGTCCCACTTTGGTAAAAAAAATTCATTATAACTATCTTGTGGCCTCAAGATAGTAACTCGTGGCCTCAAGATAGTAACTCGTGGCCTCAAGATAGTAACTCGTGGCCACAAGATAGTAACTCGTGGCCACAAGATAGTAACTCGTGGCCACAAGATAGTAACTCGTGGCCTCAAGATAGTAACTCGTGGCCTCAAGATACTAACTCGTGGCCTCAAGATAGTAACTCGTGGCCTCAAGATAGTAACTCGTGGCCTCAAGATAGTAACTCGTGGCAACAAGATACTAACTCGTGGCCTCAAGATAGTAACTCGTGGCCTCAAGATACTACCTCGTGGCCTCAAGATAGTAACTCGTGGCCTCAAGATAGTAACTCGTGGCCACAAGATAGTAACTCGTGGCCTCAAGATAGTAACTCGTGGCCTCAAGATAGTAACTCGTAGCCTCAAGATAGTAACTCGTGGCCACAAGATAGTAACTCGTGGCCTCAAGATAGTAACTCGTGGCCACAAGATAGTAACTCGTGGCCTCAAGATAGTAACTCGTGGCCTCAAGATAGTAACTCGTGGCCTCAAGATAGTAACTCGTGGCCACAAGATAGTAACTCGTGGCCTCAAGATAGTAACTCGTGGCCTCAAGATAGTAACTCGTGGCCTCAAGATACTAACTCGTTGCCTCAAGATAGTAACTCGTGGCCTCAAGATAGTAACTCGTGGCCACAAGATAGTAACTCGTGGCCTCAAGATAGTAACTCGTGGCCTCAAGATAGTAACTCGTGGCCTCAAGATAGTAACTCGTGGCCTCAAGATAGTAACTCGTGGCCACAAGATAGTAACTCGTGGCCTCAAGATAGTAACTCGTGGCCACAAGATAGTAACTCGTGGCCACAAGATAGTAACTCGTGGCCTCAAGATAGTAACTCGTGGCCTCAAGATAGTAACTCGTGGCCTCAAGATAGTAACTCGTGGCCACAAGATACTAACTCGTGGCCTCAAGATAGTAACACGTTGCCACAAGATCGTAACTCGTGGCCTCGAGATAGTAACTCGTGGCCTCAAGATACTAACTCTATCTTGAGGCCACGAGTTACTATCTTGTGGCCACGAGTTACTATCTTGTGGCCACGAGTTACTATCTTGAGGCCACGAGTTACTATCTTGAGGCCACAAGATAGTTATAATTATTTTTTTTTACCAAAGTGGGACTAGAGGGGCTCCGTACGAGTCCACTCGAGTTCAATTAAAAATATTTTTCATGATTATTAATGTATGTTAATAAAATATTTCTTTAAATTGATTGACACGCCCAGTGATTGGTGATTTTCTAGTGTGCAACTGCGCATGACAAATTGTAATAAAATTACTTTTAACACCACCTACTATGTGGCCTTTTTACCCTAAACTGATCATATTTTTTAAACTCTTAAGTAAATTCATAAAAAAAAGGATTTCTCTAAGTAAATAAAAGTAAATTAGGTAATCAACCCTCACTGGTCTCGGTCTTGACTCGGACTCGACCGTCTCTGGTCTCGGACTCGACTCTCTCTGGTCTCGGTGTCGACTCGGACTCGAGTGAGGTGGTCTCGACTACAACACTGCAGTGCAGTTTCAAAGGGCTTTAAACGATTCCAGACGATGAATAAGGGTTGTCTGGAATCTAGGGTCTTATCTATTTAAAAAATAGATAAAAAAGTTTAAGTTTTATAAGGACAAATGCTCGCCTTGCTCTGTACTGTGATGAGCGTTCGAGACTCTCCTGTTCAAACTCTTTTATCAAAACGAACAAATCTTTTTTCGAGTCATGACTCGAAGGGTGCTAGGTAAGACCCTTATTCATCGTCTGGTGTCGTTTAAAGCCCTTTGAAGCTGCACTGAAACTGTCTTTTGGACCTTGAACCATTTGATTCCCAATGAAGTCCATTATATGGAGAAAATCCTGGAATATTTTCAAGAAACCTTCAAAAAAACAAATTACTCAAAAAAAAAAATTAATTTCTTTTTGACTGAAGAAAGAAAGACATGGACATCTTGGATGACATGGGGATGAGTAAATTATCGGCAAAAGTTTTTTTTTTTTTTAAAGTGAAGTACTCCTTTAACAGTGTTCACACTACCAAATTTCATTAAAAATGTAGCGTACATTTGGTAACTACATTTTTTACGAAATTTGGTAGTGAATGTCTTTCAGGCTTGTTGCAAATTCCTCAGTTTCTATTCGGTTAAAATGATTGTTGATTTAAGTTACGGTTTGAATTTTGGATTCCTGATAATCATTTCAGAAAGTACTGCCTTTATTAAAGTAACAAATAAATAATTGTATAATTGTATTGTCTGTTTAACGCTACAGATCATTAAAGGAGTAGTTCACTTAAAAAAAAAAAAAGTTTTCCTGATAATTTACTCACCCCCATGTCATCCAAGATGTCCATGTCTTTCTTTCTTCAGTCAAAAAGAAATTAAGGTTTTTGATGAAAACATTCCAGGATTTTTCTTCATATAATCAAACTTGTTCATCAAAATGAACAAGTCTTTTTTCGAGTCATTTGGTTCATTCAACGATTTCAAAAGATTTGCTCATTTTGATAAACGAGTTTGAACAGGAGACTCACGAACGCTCATCACAGAACAGAGCAAGGCGAGCATTTGTGCTTATGAAACTTAAACTTTTGTATTTAGTTTTTAAATGAGCGATCGTTTTTATTTGAAAAGACCCTTATTCATCGTCTGGTGTCGTTTGAAGCCCTGTAAAGCTGCACTGAAACTCTCATTTGGACCTTGATCCGTTTGGTTCCCATTGAAGTCCATTACATGGAGAAAATCCTGAAATGTTTTCATCAAAAAAACTTAATTTCTTTTCGAGGGTGTGAGTAAACGATCAGCAAAAGTTTTTTTTTTTTAAAGTGAACTGCTCCTTTAACGTAACTGAAACACAGTCTGTGTGAAAGCACAATGCTATTGCTTAGCTCATCGATTGCATGTGAATGCATGACACGCCTGTCCTGTCACAATGGCTGTCCTTAAGATGCTTATTTTTTGTGTTTGTGTGTGTAAAGGACTGTCCTACAGCTTAAAAAGCAGACAGGCTCCAAAGGGACCATTGTAGCAGCATTAGTTTGTCCTCTTTACTGTGTCCTCTTGTTCTCCACAAGTGGTCTAGCGTCAGACGAGACCGTTACTCACACACCTGAAACCTGCTTGTGTCAGTTCCACAGTGTGCACGTCATTCCAGTGTGATTAAGGGTGATAAGAAAACTGCCGTCCTCTTCAATAACACCGAATTTCCAGCGAGGTAAACACTTTTAGACACCGCCAAAAAAGGTGAGAACATCTTAAAGGCATGCCTGAACAAGCTCCAGATGACCTCGTTCCATTTTCGGCGTGTGTTTCTGTAGCCCAATGAGAGAACAAGCTAATGCTTTTTTTGTTTCTTTCTTCAGTGCTTTCAAAAATCAATTGAGCTAAGCAAGCACATCTATTACCAGCATGCCAACCAGCTTATGGTAGCCTTAGTTGCTTTTTACATCAATAGATTTTCATGTATGGAAAATGGATGCGGTCCTTATACTTCCGAGAAGTGGACTGATCTTTGCACTCCTTTTTAATGCGAAAAGGCTTCCAAGGTTTAATGAGCATTGTGCCTCTTTGTACTCAGTTACTGAGTGCTCTGAAACCTTATTAGATAATAAACAATCTCATTTATGGGATACTAAAGGATACTAGACCTTAGAACATTTAAATAAGATGACTCTTCATTTTCTCTGTCTACCTATATCTTCATGTACATTTAATGAATGTAGTTTACAGAAGTCACTTTACATTCAAAAGGATTTCAGTGTCATTCTTCCATTTTTGTGTTCTGTGATTTTTTTTTTGCTGAGCAAAGCGCAGGTCAGACTAGCACTATTGTATTGATATGAAATACAATCTCTTACTTTCAATCTTGACTAAGGAAGACATTCATCTCCGTCTGTCTCCACTGACCAATCATTTAGCTCCAGTAATATGTGGCCGAATTGGCACTTCCTGTGCCATTTCCGAGCAGCGCTGGAATATGAGCCATGACTAATCCTCCAATTTGTTAATGTAAGAATGAAGGCTCCTGAAAGACCTCTTAAAATGAAGTGGCTGGAAACTTTGATAGAGAATGTAAGGGGAAAAGGTTAAATGTAAATCTGTACTGCGAGTGTACTCTGATGTTGAAAATATACTGTAGGCTGGTTTAAAAAAACAACAAAAATGTGTGGCGCAATATACCTGTATTGACGATAACCAACATGTTAATTTAGGGTGTATACTCTTATTAGTGATGTATGTAGAAATATGATAATATGACACACAAATAATCCTGGTTGGCATCCCGACATTCAGTAGGTGGCAGTATTGAACTTTAATCTGTCGTAAAGCAGAAGACTAAATGCCGGGCAAATCGTGTCGTCCGATAAGACAGAGGAGTCTCTACCCTCACTCCAAAAAAGTAAGCTCGCCAGTACTGGAGTTTTTTTGGAACATCTGGTCAGGGGGGACAAATATTTTAACGTTATGGTAAAAGTTATAAGCCGTGATGAATCCGTAATGACATTAATGATGAGTAATTTACATTTCAGCCCTCATTGAACAGTGACTGAAGTGCGTACTTTTTGCATGTTAATGTTTTTTTTTTCTTTTTTGGAAACATTGAAAAATGTTTCTAACTGCTCGTACACACCTGTTTCAATTTTCCTTTGACTTTTTCTTCGTCTGCTATTTTTTAGTCTCATTCGTTTCTCTGTATTTCAGAGATCGGTTACCGATCTTCAACTGACTAATTAAAAATTAACCACAAAACGTAACATGCTAAATGAGGGATAACTAATGCATTCTCATCCTAGGGCGTCATATAGTGACGTTTTTGAAATTTCGTCTGAATCCAGCGCACATGGCACCCTAACGCACACAGAGCTTTGTTCGGTTATGGGTAGGTTTAGGTCTGGTGTAGGGTTAGGGTTAGACCACTAGGAGGCGTCTTCTGGCCCATATATATCTGCGTCTCATATTGACGCTAAAGGGTGCCATGGGCATTGGATGTAGACGAAATGTCAAAACGTCAGTATATGACGCCTTGGGATGAGACCGGGCTGGGATCTCTATATCTAGGATTAAAAAAAAATGTCAAAACGTCGTCTCTCAGCTGCTGAATGTCGCGCAACGACGTTGCTACACGCCAATTCTACGTTGTTACAATGTTGGGAGCACTTAGACATTGACATTGTCTTAGTAGAAATACAACGTGCCACAGAAGTACAGTTCTTCTTTCCGACTATGAATTATCATGCAGTAAAAGAGAACAATATGATGCAAAACACTGTAAAAGGTCTCATCTCCGTCATGTCACGTTTTGATATCGCAAGATCTTGTAGCTTGAGATCTCGTCTCAGTTTTTAGACTACTTGCTACCGAACGAAAGTGAGATAGACACAAGAAAATAAAGAGAAAGAGAGTGGTAAGAAAATAAATGGGGCTGTTTTCCCAACTTGGCTGAGTTTTCTTCTAGGAAGCAGTGGTTTAAGCATCAGTGTTTATGGAGGTGGACAGTGTTTTCCTGGAGCCATGATGGCCATGGCTCCAGGAAAAGTGAAAAGTGGGAAATATTTGCTGGTGTCACATCCTCTTTAACTGCTGGAACTCTGAGGTGCTTCCAAGGCAACTCCAACCAATTACCATCAACCATGACCAGCTTTTAACTTAGTACATATTTTTCCATAACACTTCACAAGGCAGATTTGAAGCTCTTTTTCATGGCAAGAAAATGAACAGGAAGTATTGATACTTTGATGCAAAAGGTAAAACTTCTGTATTGAAATTTTACAGGAAGTTCACTCAATATATTTCATATATTTCGGCTATCAATTGGGTCATTCTCACATAACCATTAAAACACTAAAGCATCAATTATTTTAAATCTAAGCCTCTCTAGCGAGATTCCTATTCGTTGGTCACCCACGTGACGCCTCCATTCCCTCCTTCAGGGAACGAGGGTTAAAAACGTAATGTTTTTTCCCCTCTTTCTCTAAATGTACTGTTTCAAACAGACATCTTACTATCAATCCAATTACTAACTGTTTATTTGGTTGCAAATAAATCCTCAAATCATTTCTATGCTTTTAATCCTTTTAATTGTTCTACCATTGTGTAAATGAATCCAGTAAAGTGCCCGAGAATGGAAAAATGTTTATAGAAACACCTCAGTTTCAACACAGACATAAACAGTTTGTTGAAAGCCAGATCATTCAAAAGGTAGGCCTACTCCATTACATGACACATTGTTGGGAATTACCCGTTATTGAAATGGATGGTCCGCCAAACATCGGTATATAATAATCAGCAGCAAAAAGATAAAATGCTAAAGTGTGGCATCCACCCTTGAGCTAAATAATAGAAGCAAGGTTCAGAAAACATGAGACTGGGTGCAGTGGGGCGAGAAATTATGAAGCGAACCTCTGTCACCCAGCTCAATCCCATTACTAACACTGCATGCTTCCTGCAGCCGCAGGAAGTCAACGGGTAGACGGCAGCATGATGAATGCTTAGCATAGGTACAAACAGTAGTGCACGTCTTCAAACTGGTAATTATATCTGTGTAATGTATCCCAAGAGAACCTAGAAAATTACAGCTGTGGACACGATGTCGGAGACACAGACAGGCCCAATAGATCACTCCAGCTCAACTCTAGCCAAGAGCTCAGAAAACATCTAACTTAATGTTCCTCAGTGCACAGATTCTTAATCAGTTGAACAAATGTTGACACAAAACAAAAAAACGGTAGCACTTTATACCAATATTGCCCTAAAACCAAACAAAGTAATTAGAAAGCTGCATTTGGTCAGCAAAAATTCTAGTGAGCAGACTTAAACAAGTCTTGGTTTAAATGTTTTTTTCTTTCAAAAAATCTATAAATCCTGGGATTGCACAATTAATCAAAATAAATTCAAAACACATGCACGATTCAACATACAGGATTCATTTATTTGACAAGACTAGCTTAAGGGCTTTATAAAATCCTGGAGGATTTTTTTATTTAAAAAAAAAAAAAAAATTCAGAAATTTATATAAAACAGAGTTTTATTTTCTAAAACTCTGTTTAGTCAGTAATAATTTAACATTTAATTTAATTTAATTGTTTTTAGTCTTTTTTCATGTCAAGCTACATACATAGATGAATATCCACTCACCTAAAGGATTATTAGGAACACCATACTAATACTGTGTTTGGGTCAACATTTTGCCTTATGAACTGCCTTAATTCTTCGTGGTATTGATTCAACAAGATGCTGAAAGCATTCTTTAGAAATGTTGGCCCATATTGATAGGATAGCATCTTGCAGTTGATGGAGATTTGTGGGATGCACATCCAGGGCACGAAGCTCCCGTTTCACCACATCCCAAAGATGCTCTATTGGGTTGAGATCTGGAGACTGTGGGGGCCATTTTAGTACAGTCAACTCATTGTCATGTTCAAGAAACCAATTTGAAATGATTCAAGCTTTGTGACATGGTGCATGGTAGAAGTAGCCATCAGAGGATGGGGTCATGGTGGCCATAAAGGGATGGACATGGTCAGAAACAATGCTCAGGTAGGCCGCGGCATTTAAACGATGCCCAATTGGCACTAAGGGGCCTAAAGTGTGCCAAGAAAACATCCCCCACACCATTACACCACCACCACCAGCCTGCACAGTGATAACAAGGCATGATGCATCCATGTTTTCATTCTGTTTACGCCAAATTCTGACTCTACCATCTGAATGTCTCAACAGAAATCGAGACTCATCAGACCAGGCAACATTTTTCCAGTCTTCAACTGTCCAATTTTGGTGAGCTCTTGCAAATTGTAGCCTCTTTTTCCTATTTGTATTGGAGATGAGTGGTACCTGGTGGGGTCTTCTACTGTAGCCCATCCGCCTCAAGGTTGTGCGTGTTGTGGCTTCACAAATGCTTTGCTGCATACCTCGGTTGTAACGAGTGGTTATTTCAGTCAAAGTAACTCTTCTGTCAGCTTGAATCATACTGGATGTTTTCCTCTTTTCACACCATTTGTAAACCCTAGAAATGGTTGTTTGTGCGTGCCACGCTCAAAATTGCTTAAATCCCCCATGAAGTCTCTTGAACAAAGGTTTGAGTTTTGTTCCTACCAGAACAACATATTCTTTTGTAAGAAAAAAATAATTGTTAATTTTTTTCTGATCTTTAAGATTGAAGTATTTCTATAAACATATAAGAATAGATCATGTGTCCACCTGTTGGGGTCATTTCTTAAGAGCACCTCTTAGTCTCCCTCATGTCGATTAACACTTTCTATAAATTAGTGGAGTTAATTGATGATTATCATGCAAAGAAGTTAAATCTGTCAACATCTGAAAAAGAAGCTCTTCATAAATGGTGTAAAAATAAGGACAAAGTGGTTAAACCTGCAGATAAAGGTGGTTCAGCAATTATGCAGCTCTATGCTATGGAGGCTCTTTGACAGCTACAAAATAAAGTCCTCACATCATATCCCACCACACAATTCTGAAGTGAAATTGAAATAAGACAGCACACTTGGGCACTCGTTTGATTTATGATAAAGAAATTCAATATCTTTCCAAATGTTCTCTTCCAAAGCCTGTGTTTTACATTTTGCCTAAAGTCCATAAAGACTTACTGTAACCAATCCTCCTGGATGACCTGTAGCGGTAGGCATTTATAATCTGACAGCGCCATTTTCCAGTTTTGTGCACTTTGTTTTGAGGCCTTTGATAACATCTCTTTCCAGTTACCTTAGGGATACTAGTGATTTTCTCCACTGTCTGTCAGCTATAAAAGAAAAAAAAAAAAACTGGATAAAGACATTATACTTGCCACAATGAATGTTACCTCTCTATACACTAATATTCCCCATAATGAGGGTCTTTTGGCACTGAAGCATTTTCTTGATCTAGGCATCGATGACGATGGATGATGAACAAAGTTAATTGCTGATATCGCTGAACTCGTAACTGAAAATGACTCGGACACATGCAGTCACATCTGATAACAGATCACTCCAAATTGTAATGTAGACAATCATTTTCTGTGAACCTGCTTTGAAACGATATGTAATGTGTAAAGCACTATACAAATAACTGGGAATCGATTTGACCTTGTTCTGAAAAAAATAATTATTTTCTTTTGAGAATAAATTCTATTTACAAGTCGAGGGGGAGTTCCCTGACGAATTAGGATCACGCTAAGGAGCCCATTGCCTTCGAGAGAATTAAAAACGAGCCAATAAACATTGGCATGCAAGATTTGCATTCTGCGAGCCGCCTACCAGCGTGGGTATAAAAGGCGAAAGTAAACATTGCATGACGCTTTTTTCTTCGGAGCCTCACAGTGTTGCCGAAGTGGATAGAGAAAACTTTCTGAAAACAAGTCTTTGGGAAGAGAAGAAGGACCTCTTGGGTGGCTAATGTGACGGCATGACATTGATCATCGTTTTTCTCCTTAGTAAAATTTGGTTGAGTGAGGCACACGGGATTCCCTCTTACCCATGCGCCACCCCGGCAACCGACCGCTCCACTGGGGGGATTCCCTCGTACCCATGTGCCACCCCGGCCAGCCAAGACTTCCTCAGCTCCTCATGCACTTCTGGGAAGAATGGTACTGGAGCAGGCCGTTGGGCAACAGCACGACCAATGATAACAAACCCAAATACAAACAGCTGTGATGATAAAATCAATGTCCATGGCAATAAACAAGTTTCAGGAAGTGTGAAAAAGACATGATAATGACGAGCAAAGAAAGTTCATGAAAAATAAAACTAAACTGACAGTTCATGAGATGCGGGTACAACAGATATACAATTCTGGATACAAGCATTTCTGTCATTAATGGTCATCTTACTTATTCTTTTGTATATATATATAATGGTCTTTTACAAGCCAAGAGTGCTCATCCTTTGAAATGTGGCTTACAGTCAGTTCATGAGACTTTATTTTAAGTAAGGGCGATTTTGAAGTTAAAGCCCAGACTTATACAGTGATAATAGATCACAGGAATATTCAACCAATTGGACACTGCACTGGATAAAGTTTGTCCTTTGTCAGGTAACACCTATTTTATCTCTAAAAATAAGACTTTTTCTTATGTTTTTAAATCTACATTCAGTCATTTGAGTTCAGAAATGAAAACGAGGATCAACAACTACTGGCATGTCACAGAAATTGACTGTGAATTATCAGCCTGGTCTCATTGTTAATACGTAGGTATTTTACGTTTTTGCAAAGATAGAAAACGTACTTTTTAGTACGTTTGGATAGATGCTGTAACGTATAATATAGACGTATCTGCAACATTTAAACGTAACATTATTACGTTTTTACAGCTACAAAACGTAAACTATTTACGTATATTCTATATCATAAAGATATCTGTATAATTTCCCTTTTTACCATTTTATAGATAAATGTAAGATCCCGTAACCCTAATCCCAAACCTAAACATACCCATTTTATACTTAATATAAAAAGGATAAAACGTAACGCAGATGTGTTGGGAAAGGGCAGTTTTATTAACAATGTAGCATTAAAATATATTTTGAGCCACCAATCCTACTCCTACCCATAAACCTACCCATAACAATTCCTTAAAATTACGTAACAAACTACAATTATGAAGAAAAACATAACTAACAGACAAGTATAATCACGATAATTTATTTATTGCAAAAATGTCAAAACCGATACCAAAAGCCGTTCACATGATGATGCGTTGCAGTCGCAGTCTTCTCTCTGGCAGTATTGTAATAGCTTTGTATGAAGTACAGAGCAGAAATTAAATTACTAATGAAAATGTTAATCCGGCTTCGGTTCGCTCTTCTCCATTTCAAATGAACTAAACTAACCAACCGTCACCTTCATGTCACAAACTGTGACGAAGCAGGGAAGAGCCAATGAACGTTTGATATCGCTGCCGTAAAAGATGACGTATCGCTTTTTTTGAATTTGAATTTTGGAATTTGAATTCATCACGACACCACCGCGGGGTTTGACATGTACGGTCGCTGCTGAGAATGGAGAGATCACGACTGGATAAGAGGCTGAATTAGGAGTTGTTTCTTGCAAACAACTATAGATTCTAAAGATTTGAATTACATCAAACTAATAAAAGTGATGTCTTTTGTGATTTTTTGTTGTGTTTTATAGGAGAAAACGCTTTATGTGTCTCAAGGTAAATATAAACTAGTACAAAATGGTTGAACGAGTAACGTTAAAGAATGTATTTTTAAGGTTTTATAATGTATTGTTTAACACCATGCAGGCGAAACGAGCGAAATGTTAATATTTATGAGTATTATATCAATAAATGAGACTGAAAACGTAATGAATAAGATAGTGGAATGCAATAGAGTCAAAACATAATGCTACGATATTAATATGCATAAATTGTGATACGTACAAATGTGTACGTCGGTGGATTTGTTCATACGTCAATAAATTACGTTTTTGTGCTGTCAATACATAAATATTTTACGTTTTAGCACTGTAAATACGTCAGTATTATACGTTTCTGCGCATATAAAACATAATTATATATACAACGACACTTTACGTACAAATACATACGTATTCTCATGAGATCACGTTGGAATTATCCAACACTATCTCACGACCAATTCGTACGAATTCGACGCATGATTAAAAAGTGGCTAATTCGTACGACTTCACTCGTACTAATTCGTACGATTTGTCTAAACCCACGTGATGGTTAGGTTTAGGAGCGGGGTAAGGGGTAGGTCATTCGTACGAATTCATACGAATTGGCCAATTCGTAAAATATGTACGATTTAGCAAAATCGTATTAATTCGTACGAGTGAGGTCGTATGAATTGTTACGAATTAGCCACTTTGTAATCATTCATCGAATTTGTACGACTTGGTCGTGAGATCGGGTTGGAATTATCAGGTTTGTTGACTGATCCACCTTTCTAATCCAAATTTAAGGGATAAATTGGTGCATTCAGATACCTTTATCCTCGCTTCCAGGACCCTCACAGATGCCCAGGGAAATTTTCTTTGCAAAGTTTATACTTCCAGTTTTCATTATCCAAAATGCTAATCTTTTACACATCCACTTTCGGAGTTTATTCAACTAGCTTCATGCAACAGGCTTCTGAGTGTTCTTTGTTTAAAGATTTATATTGCCTGCATCAAGCATGTTGGATTGCTACCGCCATTGTGACACATGTAATGTTTGTAACGTGGATAACGTTTCTTTCTCCATCTCTCTAAACCAGCAATGGCTGCAACACATGCTTCACCTCTAATTCAGAACAAAATATTTGCTTGTTTCCACAAATGCTGTTCCAACGTGTTTCAAATATTTAGTTCAAAATAATGTTTTTAATGTAATGTATTTGATGCAAAATATATGTTATTTTGCCTAAAACTCAACAAAACTGCTCTCGCCCAAGATTAGTCTTTTGCACATCCGATCTCTACAGTATCTTGTTCTTTTTGTCATTTTTTCCCCCCCTGAAACAAGAGAGAATATGTCAAAGAGTTGTGAAGAACAATCACACGGAGACCGTGGGCAGACACTAACATCGTCAAAAGAGTTTCAAAGCATGACACCCACTCGCTGTCATTTGGTGAGTTTTCTTTCGCTCTCACTCACACATCCCCGTCTTTGTCATCTCATGCTGTATGGTTTGCTTCTCCTGAATGAGTCCATAAGCAGATGGTATTTGCAGTTTATGTTCCAACTGGCATCACTTCTAAAGGCTTATCTCAATATAAGCAAGCCAGAGAAGTTTATATCCCCCCCACACACAGAAACGCTTCCGTGCTCACACTGAGAGACCAGGTCATATCTGTGGGAAGGACCAGAAGAACATAGTTTCCAGTTCACTGCATAAAAAACTGATACTTCATATGAAGTCATAGAAACTGTAGCCTTTAACTGTAGTGTTCCAGATGCTACTCAAGTCTGGTGGAACGATTTCTTCTGGAAGATATTTTCTGGTGTGATAAGTATTCCTTTCTGAGTCTCAGACTCGCTCCGATCAATAAGGTAATCCTCCTCGAGAAATCCTTCTTTAATGGTTTGGATTTCAGCAGTTGAAAGCTGTATCTGATGCTGCTGAACATATTGTTTGTTTGAATTCAATTAATGCAGAAAAAAATAAAAGAAACGAGATTAGACCACTATTTTTGTTCTTTATAACTTTACAATAAAGACAGTAAGCATGCACTACGTATTTTTCTATTTTTTTTTTTTACCTCACAAGAATCACAAATGTTTCTGCTTAGACTAAATGACTAAATATGCATTACTGATCAATAACCGTTTAAAACGGCTGGTGAACTCACAGTTGATCTCTCTGAGAATTGTATTTATATTTGTTGGACACTTTGAATGGTTGGACTGATTTTCCATTAGCAAGTAAACAGGATTTACACACTCACGAGCTGCAGCAAGGAGTTTGAGCGTTTTTTGACCTCATGCTTTTTGTCTGGGTCAAACCATATGGGTTGGGCCTCGCAGCGGACTGCAGGTTTGCCCTTGTGTGAGAGTATATTACTCTGAAGTAGAGCCCGACCGATAAAGGATTTTGAAGGCCGATACCGATACAAATATTTTTGGGTTTTAAAATCCGATATATCGGCCGATATTTTATTTATTTTTATTTTTTTTTAAACTGGACATGATAGTCACAAATTTTGTCATGCTTATTTGAGTTAAGAGAACTGATGGGGATGGTCTTTTAATTGTTATTCAAGCAATGTATGTATCGTGACCAACTCAACGAGTGTTGCCAACAGGAACGGTGTAGAGTGCCCTCTGGTGGACATACTCTACAACTCCAACACTCATGACATGGTTCAAGCGTGTTTCGTCCGTTTTTATTTTATTTTTGAAATATTCATTTATCGGCCATTATAACTGGCGATACCGATAGTTTGGAAAATGACTAATATCGGCCGATAATATCGGTCTGCCGATATATCGGTCTGGCTCTACTCTGAAGTGACGCACATTAGATTTGTCGTTATCTGAGCTTTCATTATCTGAGTAACACTTTCATTCCACTTTAGTTCCCGCAAACAACAACTGTCAAAGACTGAAAGTGAATGAATGACTCAGAATCCGTTTTTTTAAATGAATATATATATTTTAATTTGAAACTAGGATTTTGATAATCTGATTATTTTGTTTTGACTAGAAGCTCTGAATGGTTCATTTCAAACCTTTCCTATAAACATACATAACCAATAAACTAAAATCAATGACAAACAAGTAGGGGTGCACGATTCAGAAAATGTCACGATTCGATTCGATACCATTTGTCGATTCAAAATCGATTTTCGATTCAAAAACGATTCTCGATTCAAAAAACGATTCGCAGGTCTATATAAATGTAGTTTACTTTTTCCTATGTGATTGATTGCAGTAGACATAATTTAAAAGAAAAGTTTGATATTACTTATATATATATACTGTATGTCTTCATACAAAAATAAAAACTTTTGCAACTAAAAAGTGCAAAGTGCCAAGCTTTGGCCAGCTTTTAAATACATTTAATTCAAGTTTAAAATAAAACTTACATAAAAAGCTTTTACATTTAGCTTAAAAGTGCTGTAGTCAGATCAAACAAACAATTATGCTAAATGTGGTTTAAGGAGTCCCAGACAGCAAACTGACATTGAATCAACGTGGAAACGACGTCTCTCATGACATTGAAACAACGTTGATTTTGCTCATCGAATTAACGTTGAACCAACGTCAGACGCGGCATTCTTCAAAGCTAAATGAAAATCGAAAATTGGTTTGCTTTCATAACGTTGAAACAACGCGTCGATTTCAAGTTGATTTTCCGTTAGTTTTGAAAGAATGACGCGTCTGACGTTGGTTCAACGTTAATTCGGTGAGCAAAACAATGTCAGATCAACGTTGTTTCGATGTCATATTTCCACGTTGATTCAATGTCAGTTTGCTATCTGGGGTAGGCCTACTTCAGCTACCAGGTTGACTGTTGAAAAGTGAACTCGACTGGGCACATTGAACTTCCTAAAAATATATACTAATTTCATAGAACCCTTGCGAAAATTTTTTAAATAGATTTAAAAAAGCCACCGCTACTGGTAACATCTATGGTTAGATTGATTTGTTTAGATCCAGTGAAGTCGTTCATAGGCGCGTAATTTGCGGGTTTCTCCAGTTAACTAGCAGAGCATTCATTTAGTTCGTTATTAAATAAGAGACCTGTCGTTTTTTAAATCAAGCTGAGCGCTCGTGTCCGCTGCGATCAGTGTCATGGATACAGTGTTCCCTGTCTTCTCACGGACGCGCGCTTCAATCTATCGCCGTTGTGGAGACTCCGGTGAAATCACAAAATAAAATGCACACAAACGTGACGAACATATTCGCTTTTGACGAGAGAGAGAAAAAACTATACGAGTGCGGTTTAGAACCCGTAACCTCTGACACGCTTGGCAAAAGATCGACAGAACTCAAACATAAGATCTGCAGATCGATGCATTTATTTACGGGTTGAGCAGAGTGGCTGCACAGTTTGACCAGCGGGCGGCAAGAACTTGCAATAACTATTTATCAGACCGGCCCTCGCAGCCTCGAAACCATAGAAACACTACCGGACCACCGGTAAAAGTCTCGACTCACCCGATTGCCACTCCGCCCCTGCACGCCATTAAAAAATATAGCCTATATATATGAATCGATTTTTGGAATTCTATGAATCGATTCTGAATCGGTAAAGATTGAATCGCGATTCAAATGTGAATCGATTTTTTTGCACACCCCTACAAACAAGCTTGTCTCAGCCTTTTTTTTTCGTAACATAATTTGACATACAGTCATTTTCTTTTGGAGCGCAAACAATATTCAATAGTTAGTTGAGTCTTTTACTCATGGGACACAGAATCTTTGGATAAAGCATTTAATAGTTGTATCTTCCCTTCATTAGTTTACTACTTGACGCCTGAATTACTTCTCGGAGACATTTGCCAAACAGACTTTCATAATGCAAAATAAGCCCTGCGTCTCAGGGGATCGGCCTGCATCTGTTTAGTTACCCAGCCATTGGTGAAGTGGTAGTCTGACAGCTGTGGAGACAAATATGCTGATGGATACTGTGGAAGGGAATGCAGTCCAAAATTTAAAGACCCCTTTCCCAGTTTGACAGTGTCTGCCAGATTGCATGGGGTTCATGATAGCCCTCCACAATTTTCCTGTGTAAAACGGCCAAATATGTTTTTGACATATTTTCAAAAAGAACATTTTTTTAAAATTCTCTCTTTAGCCATCCATGAAAGGTCTATAGATTTTTGACAAGACACATTTTCCCAGTCACGTCCAATTTGCAAAAGGTCATTTCAAAGAGGCTGCTCATCAAGGTGCTTTAACAAAAAAATCAATTAAAATAAAGTGTGAGAAAGCTTTTAATAGTAAGAATCGTGAGCAGAAAATTCAATTTTTTGGACCACAAAAAAACAACTTTAAAATAGATTAGCTTCATAACACAATAGATCCCAACCTAGTCCAACCTTAGCTTTCATCAATGATTGAAATGCCTTCCGAAAGGGAGCAGAAATGCACTTTTTCTCAAAGTAGGTCAGGATTGTAGATGCATTATATCATAGCACAACAACCCAGATGAGCCTAACCTTAGTCCTCTTCTTTGTACCCTGCTTAACAATTGCGAGATCAAATGAATTCCAGTTCCTATCTTGTTAATTGAACACGCATGCAAATTTGATGCAAATCGCTGGATTGACTTCAGATAATTGCACATTCCTGTGCTGATTAAAAATTGGCACGTAGATCAAGACTGAAACCCATTGCTAGATGACACGGATGTGGAAGAAAACGTACAATTTCATAAAGCGCTAATTCTAGAGGCCTATGACATATTATGGCTCGTTTCCACTGAGGGGTGCGGTACGGTAAGGTACGGTACAGTACGGGTCGGGTCGGGTACACCGTGATCAGGCTTGCGTTTCCACCGCCAACAGTACCCTTACTTGATAGGCGTGGTATGCTGGAAAGAAGCGATCAACGTCATTTTCGCGCGAAGAAAGCGACATAGTAAACAACAATGGATGACAGACAGCAGATCTTGTTCTTGCATCTCGGCATGTTTGTCACTCGCTCTGGCTATGCGACTCCGGTTATCTCTGTATGTTCATTTTAGGCAACAATAAAACGAAATGTGTAATAAAACACCACTCTGCTTCTTTTCGATTTCATTTCAATACATTTTAAACATTCTAAAGCACATAAATGTGGTTCAGGCAACGCATAGCCTATTGATTATCACTGCATGTATGTAACATTATATATTTATAACAAAACTATATAAAACAACCCTGCCTCTTTTCGTTTAAATTTTAAAATATTAAACATATTTCAGGCAATATGTAATGTAATGTATTGTAAAAAAAAAAAAAGAAAAAGACAAAACTATCTCTTTTTGTTGAATTTCAGTTTTATCAATAGCCATTATAAAAGTATACGTAAAAGGTATAAAATACAGTAAAGCTTAAATAACATCAAGAAACAATTCAGTCAGTGAAATATACAAATTCAACGCTCAAAGATATGAAACTTCACGTAGCCTTCTGCCAAAACTATTGGCCAGCTAGGGAACGAATTATAGATTCACGAGACTAAAGATCACCTGTTAGGTTTATACAAGACGAACTATATCTCATGTTTAACCACTACAGACAGAGACGTCCGCGTCAGCGGCCAACATCAGGATGACTAGCCGAGGAAAGGCTGTTCCAGGCGGGGGACACGAGCGCGAGCGTCCGGTGATCGCTTGGAATGGATCTCAGTCAAATTATCAAACATCTATAAATAAACCACAGATCTGATCTTTAAAAAACTACTTTCTCGCCTGAAAAACTCTTAAAACTACATTTCGTGACACAATAACAGTAGAATTATATTTCAACTGTATGCTTCTAATACCCTTAGCACGCGCGAGTGACGATACTCCGTCCACCAATCAGCGTTCTGCAGTGAGTCTAGCTCCACCTTTTAGTACCCTTTCACTGTGCTAGGTACCCTAACGAAAGGGTACCCAAAAAGTGGTACGGTACGGTTCGGCTTTTTGGTACCATTCACAACTTTTGACAGTGGAAACGCAAATAATTGTGTACCGAACCGAACTGTACCGTACCGTACCGTACCACTCAGTGGAAACGAGCCATTAGTCTCATATTAGAAAGAGTCATGTTAGTCTTTTCTAGACAGACCTTTATTGCCACAAGGTCTTATCAAGAACTGGCCACGTTGTTTTCAGACCTGTAGAATGGTACAACAATGGGATTGATGGCACTAGAGTCATACAATGTCCTGTTGGTGACTTTCCGTGGCAAACTGTAACTGTTCCATACTGTACCAGTGTGTATTAATAGCCAAAGCAAGCCATCAAACTTTGATGCCCACGGGTCTTTGACCCATTGAAATCGATGCTTCAGACGGACAAAGGTAATTTTCATCCCTAGGTCTACATTGTAAAAGGTTTGTGTTGTTTATGATGTGAGTCATTGAATATTGCCTGCAGGCATATCCCCAGTTTAATAACAGGATCCCATCATAAAGACCTGTAATCAAATATGCACTTACATTTCGTCGACCAACAGTCATTTTAATAATACCCCAGAAGCTGAACTAAGCTTAACTTGGTCCTGCAGTGCAATCATCAGAGCTTATTATTCACAGGAGACTACCCACTGGCAATATGGCTTCAACTAGTTGCCTCATGTTTTTATGTAGATGTTAGATCAAAGTGCTAGCTGATAACTTGTATAGCTTAAAGATACTGCTAATTAACAATGAATGCATTTGCATACACATTCTCACACCTATTAAACCTAATCAATCAACATACCAGTCAGTAGTTGCGTGTATTATGCATGACGCAGAATTATGGACTTTAATTAACGGAGAACTCTAAACAGTCCACATAATGTTAACATAAGACCTTGACCTTATATACACAGGAGGATGATCATAAAAAGAACAGGTAATAACTAATTAGAAACCAGGAATGACTCGAACACAGCCAAATACAGAAATGGAAACCTAGGACTATGACAGTACAAGTCATGATGTCTAATGCATTTTTTTCATATTTGATTATGATTGACTTAAATGTATTTTCTCATGCTAGCTTTGCTTATGCTTAATTATTCGATCCTTGCATCATAGGAAACTTGTAAAGCATCGAACATGATTTTAAACAGGTGTATTTACTGTTACTGCTGCTGACCCAAAACGCATGCTAGCTATATACTTAATTATTGACTTGCATCATACAAAAAACATCTAAAAGGATTTTGAACGTGTATGGTATGTTTGCTTCATAATGTTAACGTTTTGAAACAGCAAGACTATTCACTTATCTTACGTGGTTGAATATCAGAGGAAGTGACCTACAGCAAACACTGAACCAGACTATATAAATATATATGTTGAGCAAACAATCCCATTAGCTTAAAGAAACCTGATGCCCATAAACACATGGACATTCTGAACACACACACTAATAGCGCTTTTCCACTGCATGGTATGGATCACTTTTGGGGTTTCCCTACCCTATCTCACGACCAATTCGTACGAATTCGTACGAGTGATTAAAAAGTGGCTAATTCGTACTAATTCGTACGACCTCACTCGTGCGAATTCATACGATTTGTCTAAACCCACGTGACGGTTATGTTTAGGGGCGGGGTCAGGGGTAGGTCATTCGTACGAATTCATACGAATTGGCCAATTCGTAAAATATGTACGATTTAGCAAAAATCGTACTAATTTGTACGACTGAGGTCGTGAGATCGGGTTGGGTTTCCACTGTATATAGTACCTTGTATTTCACCTCTGTGGCACTATAACTATAACGATCAACCACTTTGAAGCAGTACTAACTAGGGCTGCAACTAACGATTATTTTGATAATCGATTAATCGGACGATTATTTTTTCGATTAATCGATTAATCGGATAAAAAATTATATTTCATTTTTTGTTTATTATAACTAAATAAAACCCTAAAAACCACACTCTTTTGTGTGTTAAGCAATCTACTTAATACAGACAACTTCATTATAAAGAAAAACAACAAATAAAAAAAATGACAAAAATGCTATTGTAAACTAGATTAGTGGATAACTCAGCAAAACTTAGCCTAGAAATATCACAAGTGCACAATAATTTTATAAAATCTGAACATTTAGTGAAAAAAACATTCCTTAGTGGGGAACAAATAAGAGACAATAAGTGTAGCACTAACTCTGGTAAAACGTTACACATTGCTCTTTGTAATGTTGTTATACATTCATGAAAAACGTTGTAGAAATCAGATGCACAGCTGTTTTAAATGTAAAGCACAGCTGTTTAGTGAGGAAGCAAAATATAATAGATAGGACAGAACAAGAAAGGCTATTAATAGCTTTCATTGCGCAAAAGTATTATGACATGATCATGAAAGAGCTGCACAAAGTGCTTATGCGCATCGCGAGCGCTGAATGATGTTAAAAGCACCAAGAAAGGAGAATACAGTATCTATGCAATAGTTTATTAAGCCTTTCATTTAACAGTTTTAAATTTCACTTAGGCTACTGTGCACGTGAAGAACAATTATACTGCGCTGACTCTACTCTAGTGTTGTGATCCAACAGACACTCAGTAGAAAGTGATTAAGTTACAGCAATAAAAGTCTAGCAAGATAGAAACCATCATAGACCTTTATCTACGGATCAATTATAATAATAACATTGAATCATCTTGGAAAGAGTTTCATCATGTTAACTGTTGCAACGCGACGCGCTGTTTGAACACCGATTAGAGAATGACTGACAGCCGCAGTGGAGGGAAAAGCTTACGTTAACTTGAATTTAATGACTTAAATATACATTTCTATGTCACATTATACTATAGTATGGCTTCATAAAGTATACACGATTAACGTAGGTCACCTATTTTGGTTTCAAAACGGCGAATTTTCCCGAAAGGTGAATGCTTTTCGTGTATGCTGCATATTGATAGCGGTTTCCTGATGCCCGCAAATTAGTTCAAACTCACGGAATCAAGAGTGCGCATGCGAGAAAGAAGATAACGTGCTCCAAACCGTCCGTGTTACGCGCGCGAGACAGGGAAGAGCGGCGAGGGAGAGAGACTGCGTGTGTGCCTCATGAAGCGCATGTAAGAAGAGCATGTAGCATGTAAACAATCCCCGTGACGTAATCAGACCAACTAATCGATAATGACATTCGTTGACAACGATTTTCATAATCGATTATAATCGATTTTATCGATTAGTTGTTGCAGCCCTAGTACTAACCTGCAGTGGAAAAGCAAACCGAGCCAAAGTATAAAGTGAGCAGAACCAAGCCAAGCCGTACCGAACTGTCCCATGCAGGGGATAAGTGTCATTAGTTTTGTAAAAATTCGGCATACAGGAAGGGGTTAAAACTGTTACCACTATAACTCCATAACCATACAATCCATGAAGTTAGTATAGGCTACATCCTCTTTGCCACAAGTACTGACATGTTCATTAAATATCATTTGGAAAAATCAACAAAAATGGCCACCATCAGCAAATTCCAAACAAAGTACTGTAAAAGGTTCAACCAGCCGCTCAGGTAAAGTATATAAAGTCTGTGATAGGTGCTCTTGGGGTAGGGAAAAGATCCAAAGGGAAAAAAAAAACACTCAGTACTCAGTCAAGTCTTCACTGAGGAGAAGGATAAAGTTAAAAAGCGTTTTTTAAATGTGGCTTAAGTCATTATAAAAGTACATGAGCCAACTTGTTTCGACCAACAAGTGGTTTTCTTCAGGACAAAGTAACACAAGATATGAGAATGGCAACAAATTATGAGTTAAGACCCACATATAATCAGAAAACAATTAAACTAATGAGGCCTAATACAATCAATTAACCCAATAAGGCAATCAGGTCTAACAGGATAAGGGGAAAATCAACATAATGAGTACCACAACAGGTGAAATTCACAAACAAACAAAAAAAAAAAAACATCTCCCTAAACATAGGTTATCTGGAGAGGAAAATAAGTGCCATACATATCATCATAAATGAGAATGGCAGATGAGGGCTGTAATGTTAATAAGTTCTAGTAATGGGACTTGGAGCATAAGTTTAACAAGTTCAAATGAAGAAGGACAAAGAAGTCAGGGGTGGCAAGTAATCTAGAATTTATCCTCAAAATAAAAACAAGACAAGTCCTGTGGGATCTCTGCCAAACACAGTCACACAAACATAAAACAGGGACAGTCTCTGAAGTAATCAGTCTCTCTCTCCCTGTCTCAGGCCTGCACTTATATCCAGTCTCTCAGCCAATCACTCATGTACTTGACCTCCTTATCCCCACTTGTTTCCACACCCGTTCTTCCTCTGCACACATTTACCATTTTCCCATCAGATTGAATAACTCAATTTTGTCTTTTTTTTTTAAGTTAGTTGTACCTTTCGGAACTAGATTTTCTTATGCTGTTTCACCAACTTTACAGTATCCGTGGATGTTGAAGAATGTTAACTTTGCAAAACCTTACTGCCCAGCCAGACAATGTTTTTGTATGGAGGCACATACTAAGGAAACTTGAAGACACATTAACATTGTGACTAATGAGCTGAAACAAAATCAATTGAGCTTTAGACATAACCAAGCAAATATTTAATGAATAGGCCTAACAATCATTAGTGGAATAAATGGACATGTACACTTACCTGAGGATTGTTAGGAAAACCATATAAATACTGTGTTTGACCCCATTTTGTCTTCAGAACTGCTTTAATTCTTCGTGGCATTGATTCAAGGTGCTGAAAGTATTCTTTAGAAATGTTGGTCCATATTGATAGGATAGCATCTTGCAGTTGATGGAGATTTGTGGGATGCATATCCAGGGCATGAAGCTCCCATTCCACCACATCCCAAAGATTCTCTATTGGGTTGAGATCTGGTGACTGTGGCGGCCATTTTAGTTCAGTGAACTCATTGTCATAGTCAAGAAACCAATATGAAATGATTCGAGCTTTGTGACATGGTGCATTATCCTGCTGGAAGTAGGCATCAGAGGATGGGGACATGGTGGCCATAAAGGGATGGACATGGTCAGAAACAATGCTCAGGTAGGCAGCGGCATTTGACGATGTCCAATTGGCACTAAGGGGCCTAAAGTGTGCCAAGAAAACATCCCCCACATCATTACACCACCACCACCACCAGCCTGCACAGTGGGAACAAGGCATGATGGGTCCATGTTCTCATTCTGTTTATGCCAAATTCTGACTCTACCATCTGAATGTCTCAACAGAAATCGAGACTCATCAGACCAGGCAACATTTCTCCAGTCTTCAACTGTCCAATTTTGGTGAGCTCTTGCAAATTGTAGCCTCTTTTTCCTATTTGCAGTGGAGATGAGTGGTACCCGGTGGGGTCTTCTGCTGTTGTAGCCCATCCGCCTCATTTTGTGGCTTCACAAATGCTTTGCTGCATACCTCGGTTGTAACGAGTGGTTATTTCAGTCAAAGTTGCTCTTCTATCAGCATGAATCAGTCGGCCCATTCTCCTCTGACCTCTAGCATCAACAAGGCATTTTCGCCCACAAGACTGCCGCATACTGGATGTTTTTCCCTTTTCACACCATTCTTTGTAAACCCTAAAAAATGGTTGTCTGTGAAAATCCCAGTATCTGAGCAGATTGTGAAATACTCAGACACCAACAACCATGCCACACTCAAAATTGCTTAAATCACCTTTCTTTCCCATTCTGACATTTAGTTTGGAGTTCAGGAGATTGTCTTGACCAGGGCCACACCCCTAAATGCATTAAAGCAACTGCCATGTGATTGGTTGATTAGATAATTGCATTAATGAGAAATAATAATCGTTTAGACAAGTGTATCTAATAATGTTTTGGTTTCACCCACCCGGATTAGGCACTTTTATTCTTTTTAACCAATCAATGAACATTGCACACAGGAACGTTTAACATTAAGATACATCTTTGCTGCCTTCGAAAACCATCCCAATACGGTTTTACGCCTTTCTACCTTCTAATACTCTTGGCAAAGACAGCATTTTCAAAATATGCTGTTCCTATACTATTTGCTGAGCTTTATGTATGTAATACAGTACCTTTGTTATTTATTTGCTATACTTATGCATAATGTTGTAATATTCGCAGCGATGCCTACAATGCGTTTCTTTAAACTAACGAATAAGCAGGACAAGCATCCTGTTTTTCTCTCTCAATGAGAATTAAGCATTTATTCAGTCCAATCAAAATTAATTGCTTAAAATTAACTGAATAAATGAATGAATTAAAAAAAAAACTGAATTCTGGCTGCAGAATTCTGGTGAAAACATCACACGCAACTTGTATAAAATCTGTAAATATGCCTGAAAATCCATGAAAACATTAAATAAATATATTTACTTAATTCAAATTGGATTTTTTTAATAATGCCTGTTCATGTTTAATTCAAACTCCGTCTTTTGTTTTCCCAAAGGGTGCCAACTTAATTTCTGTCTAATCTGTCATGATGCACACTGCAAGGCACACATTTTTTTTTTGCCATTTGGGAAATACATTTGAGGTCTCGTTTATTATAATTCACAATTCTTTTTAGGTATTACGTTTTCTTATTTCCCAGTTTATGTTGCACGGACAAAAAGAAGCCATTAAAACATTACATGCATTATATATATAGATATATCTATATCTCTCTCTCTATATAAAAATAATACAATTCAGTATATATTCAACATTGTGCATAACAACACAAATGTTTAATTGATATTAGTCTGCTTTCATCTATATCCGTTGACTACTGAATCGTCAGAAACTGAATGTGCTCCCTCTCTATATACCGTATGCCATCACCTCAGGTGAGAGGTGAAACGTATCTCTAGTGCTGCTCGAACGCCTCTGAGATGATGGCTTAGTCAGTTTCACCAAGAGTTTTTGGACTGGAATGAAGCATATATCATTTGCTCTTTCTTTTGGATGAAACTGTGTGTTTTGCCCATGTAAGATGGAATAATTCCACATTAACATTGATGATGTGTATCCTTGATGACTTTTGCCAAGTTGCCAACCACCAGTTCTTGTCATATATCATAGCAAGCCAATCTCCACTGTCAATGCGATCTGCCACTATCTTTGTGTGAACTCCCTTGGGAACTTTGTGACCGTCCTGCTCCATTTCCTCCAATTACATGGCAACAGGTCCCTTTTCCTCTGTTCTCTTTTACTCAAATCCTTGATTTGCTTTACTTTTCCTTCCTCAACTCTCTGTTTCCACTTTGGCCTCTCCCGTCTTAGAAATTTCTCTTTTAATTCTGGCTGATTTTCTCTCTCTTCCGTCTTCTACAGTCCAATGAGAGATGTTCTTTAGCCATGCAGGTTTTTGTTTTTGCAATGGTATAAACTATTTGTCACGGGATATAAACGAATGACAGGAAGCAAGAGCAAGTTGACTGTTTATTAAAGTCTCACAGAGTCGGCAGTGCAAACAGGTGGAGAGAGTGACGCAGGGACAAGATGGTCAGTATCCGTGGTGAGGTGAAGTGAAGACACGGTGAAGAGACGAACGATGAATACTGGAATCCAGACGACGACACGGGAACACAAGGCAGGAACTCGACACCGGTAGACCAACACGAACCACATGAAACAACGATCTGACAAGGATGAAAGAACAGCGGTGAGTATAAGTAGAGTGGTGATGATCAACTGCAGCTGGTGATGTGATGATGAACAGCTGGAGCGGATCAGGTGATGTCATACAGACACACCTCTCACACACGTGCATTCATACAACAACAAAAACACAAGACTAGGAGGAAACAGAGAAAACGTCTACCGTGACAGTACCCCTCCTCCTAAGAACGCCTCCTGGCGTTCTCAGACTCCTTTACCTGCCGATTGTAATCATCGATAAGAGAGTGATCCAGAATGTCTCTAGCAGGAACCCAACTCCTCTCCTCCGGACCGTAACCCTCCCAGTCCACCAAGTACTGGAATCCGCGTCCCCTCCGTCTAGAATCCAGAAAACGATTGACCGAATAGGATGGTTCCCCGTCTACGAGTCGCGGCGGTGGGGGAACCGGGGCTGGCGGATTAATGCGGGCATAAAAAACGGGCTTGACTTTAGATACATGAAACACGGGATGAATTCTCCTGTACGCAAGAGGAAGTTTGAGGCGGATTGCCACCGGACTAACGATCTTGGTGACAGCAAACGGGCCAATAAATTTGGGAGCAAGTTTATTCGAGACGGATCGAAGCGGAATGTTCTTAGTTGAAAGCCACACTTTGGAACCGACGACGTATACGGGAGGCTTCCGCCGGTGGCGATCGGCTTTGGCCTTGGTGCGTGCTCCCACTTGGAGTAGAGTCTCGCGGGCTCTAGTCCAAGTGCGATGACACCTCTGGATGAAGGCGTGGGCGGAGGGGACCGCGACTTCGGATTCCAGACTAGGAAAAACAGGTGGCTGGTAACCTACGCTACACTCAAACGGAGAAAGGCCCGTAGATGACACTGGTAACGTATTGTGGGCGTACTCCACCATAGACAGTTGTTGACTCCAAGAGGAAGGATTCTTGGAAACCAAACATCGCAACGTTCTTTCCAAATCTTGGTTGGCTCTCTCAGTTTGACCATTGCTCTGGGGATGGAACCCAGAGGACAGACTAACAGTCGCCCCCAGCAATTTACAAAACTCTCGCCAAAATTTGGACACAAACTGGGGACCCCTGTCGGAAACCACGTCCATCGGGAGGCCATGTAACCGAAAGACGTGGTCTACGATCGTTGCCGCTGTCTCCTTAGCTGAAGGCAATTTGGGTAAGGGGATGAAATGTGCTGCCTTCGAGAATCGGTCCACCACAGTTAAAACCACTGTGTTTCCCTGAGAGGGTGGGAGGGCGGTAATAAAATCGAGAGCGATATGGGACCAGGGTCTCGAAGGCACCGGCAGCGGCTGAAGTAATCCCTCTGGCGGTCGATTGGAAGACTTACCAGTGGCGCAAACTGAGCAAGCCAAAACAAAATCATGAACGTCGCGAGCCATACGTGGCCACCAAAATCTTTGCTTGACTGAAAACCCCGTACGATTAACTCCTGGATGACAAGCTATGTTGGAAGTGTGACCCCACTGAATAACGTCCGACCGTAATTCCTCCGGCACAAATAAACGGTTCGGTGGGCATCCGGGCGGAGGCGTTACCCCTTCTAAGGCTCTCTTGACCTTCGCTTCGATCTCCCATGTGAGTGCTGAGACAAATATGGTCTCGGGTAAAATACACTCGGAAGTAGCCGGGCGTTCGGAAAAATCAAATATGCGAGATAATGAGTCGGGTTTGATGTTCTTGGAACCCGGACGGTAAGAGAGAGTGAAATCAAAACGACCGAAAAAAAGTGCCCACCGAGCCTGCCTGGAGTTCAATCGTTTAGCAGTTCTGATGTATTCTAGATTCTTATGATCAGTCCAGACGATAAAAGGTACCCCCGACCCTTCTAACCAGTGACGCCACTCTTCCAACGCCAACTTGACTGCCAACAACTCTCTGTTACCAATGTCATAATTGCGTTCGGCTGAGGATAAACGATGTGAAAAAAACGCGCAAGGGTGCATCTTGTCGTCCACAGGTGAACGCTGGGATAACACTGCTCCTACTCCCACCTCCGACGCGTCGACCTCCACCACGAACTGACGTGATGAATCAGGGGCTATGAGAATGGGGGCCGAAACAAAGCGGCTCTTTAGTTTAGAAAAAACAGCCTCGGCTGAGTCAGACCACCTGAACGCAGTTCGGGGGGAGGTCAAGGCAGTCAGAGGCGCGACCAGCTGGCTGTAATTGCGAATAAAACGCCGGTAAAAATTGGCAAACCCCAGAAACCTCAACAGGGCCTTGCGTGAATCTGGACTTGGCCAATCCACCACAGCTTTGATCTTTTCAGGGTCCATCCGCATTCCCTCGGACGACACGATATACCCTAGAAAAGGGACAGACTGTGCATGAAAATCGCATTTCTCCGCCTTGACAAAAAGCCCATTCTCTAGCAGCCTCTGAAGCACTCGTCGAACGTGTTGCACATGTTCCTGGAGAGACGAAGAAAAAATCAATATGTCATCCAGGTAGACATATATGAACTGATCGATCATATCTCGCAACACGTCATTGACCAGTGCCTGGAAAACTGCTGGGGAGTTGGATAATCCGAATGGCATTACCAAATATTCAAAGTGCCCCCTAGGGGTGTTAAAAGCAGTTTTCCACTCATCCCCCTCCCTGATGCGAACCAAATGATAAGCGTTACGTAAGTCCAACTTTGTGAAGATAGATGCTCCCTGCAACCTCTCGAAGGCTGAAGACATCAGCGGCAAAGGATAGGTATTCTTTACCGTGATGTTATTCAACCCTCGGTAATCAATGCAAGGTCGCAGCGATCCATCTTTCTTCCCCACAAAAAAGAACCCCGCCCCCGCAGGAGAAGAGGAAGGGCGAATGAACTTGGCTGCTAGAGAATCAGAAATATATTTCTCCATGGCCTCTCTTTCAGGAATCGAAAGTGAATATAACTTGCCTTTAGGCGGAGACTTACCTGGCAGTAAATCTATAGCACAGTCATAGGGACGATGCGGAGGGAGAGAAGCAGCGCGAGACTTACTGAACACTTCCTTCAGATCTAGATACTCTGCGGGCACGTTAGACAAATCCCCTGCCTCCTCCTGTAACACAGAAACAGATACAGACGAACACGCAGACAGAAGACAAGACTTATGACATTCCTTATTCCACTCCAGCACAGCCTTATTAATCCAGTCCACACGGGGGTTATGTTTGATCAGCCAGGGATGTACAACGGGTGCCAAAGGAGAGTCCAAAATGAAAAAAGAAATAGTCTCGGTGTGGTTGCCAGATGTAATCAGTGTGATGTCTTCGGTGGTGTGAGAAATGGTGGGAAGTTTCTGACCGTTTAGTGCATGAACAGATATCTGCTGGTTGAGAGGTTGGAGGGGAATCTGGAATGTATGTGCAAAATTATAGTCCATAAAATTACCTTCCGCCCCGGAGTCCAACAGTGCAAAACAATCGTGCTGGTGAACTGACCATCTTAATCTAACCGGGAGGAGTGTGGAGGTAGATGTAGTCGATGAGGTCTTCCTGGCGGAGATCCCACCCGATAGTAGCCTCAAGTTTACTATCGGGCTTGGCCTTTTACCGGGCAGTTGTAAGCATAATGTCCCGCTCCTCCACAATACAGGCAAAGGCCCTGGGACCTCCGCCTCTCCCTCTCCTCCCGGGAAAGCCGAGCTCGACCCACCTGCATGGGCTCGGGATCGAAGACGGGACTGACCACGTCCCTGCCGCTGGATCTGGGAACGTCGACTCTTCCGAAGGTACGGGTGGACGGAACTCGGCGCTCGACCCTGGATAGCCGAGCGTCCACCCGCAGAGCAAGATCTATCAGTCCGTTCAGTGTGGTAGGAAGATCCAGGGCGTAGATCTCTCTCTGGACGTGGTCAGCCAGCCCATGCAGGAACATATCCCACTGCGCCTCCTCGTTCCAGCCGCACTCCGCCGCCAAAGTCCGGAATTCTATGGAAAAGTCTGAAACCGATCTTTCTCCTTGGCGTAATTCCGTCAGGGTTCTGGCTGCTTCTCTACCCGAGACCGCCCGGTCAAAAACCTTCTTCATCTCGTCGGAGAGGGTCTGGAACGAGACGCAGCATGGATTTTGTTTCTCCCACACCGCCGTTCCCCAGAGCGCTGCTTTTCCTGTCAGCAATGTTAGTACAAACGCCACTTTAGCCTGTTCCGTCTCGAATGTGCGTGGTTGCAGAGCAAAATGCATCGAGCAACGGGTCAGAAATGCTCTACAAAATGCCGGTTCACCAGAATAGTGTTCCGGTACCGGCAAGCGGGGCTCCGTCATCACGGATCTCTCTGGGGCTGTGGGGGGAACGATCGGTGTGGGCGGCGCAGTGGGAACCTGAAACCGTTGGATATGCTGGGTGAGCTCGGACACCTGCGTCACCAAGGCTTGCACTGCGCGACCTGTATCGCGGATCTCTTTCTGCTGGGCATCCATTCTCCTGGTGCTGTGATGAATAAATTCCTCCACTGATCTCTGCGGCGAACTCGCTGCTTCCATCTTTGGGTCAGATCGTTCTGTCACGGGATATAAACGAATGACAGGAAGCAAGAGCAAGTTGACTGTTTATTAAAGTCTCACAGAGTCGGCAGTGCAAACAGGTGGAGAGAGTGACGCAGGGACAAGATGGTCAGTATCCGTGGTGAGGTGAAGTGAAGACACGGTGAAGAGACGAACGATGAATACTGGAATCCAGACGACGACACGGGAACACAAGGCAGGAACTCGACACCGGTAGACCAACACGAACCACATGAAACAACGATCTGACAAGGATGAAAGAACAGCGGTGAGTATAAGTAGAGTGGTGATGATCAACTGCAGCTGGTGATGTGATGATGAACAGCTGGAGCGGATCAGGTGATGTCATACAGACACACCTCTCACACACGTGCATTCATACAACAACAAAAACACAAGACTAGGAGGAAACAGAGAAAACGTCTACCGTGACACTATTAGAGGGTGGTGGATTGGCCAATTGATCATGATCGACTCTGAAGCTTATGCTTATTGTGCAGATCCTTTTTGCATTTTATTTCTTAAACACACAGTACCGTACAGTAAGTCATTTTGTGAAAATAATAACTAAGAGAAAGGAAAGCTAAACTTAATCAGCTTTGTACAATGTAATCTTTTTTTATATACAATTTCTTAAAGCTGCCTATAGATTTACATGTTTTCATCATCAAGACTATTCCACATTTTTGGTTTTATTGTTGTTTTGTATGTATTTCCCCAGACCTCTACGCAATAAGTCATGTATGGCACTATTAGAGACTGATACAATATTTTTAAGGCCTTTGAATCAAGAATGTATTTTATTTTGGACAGGATAGCCAGAGTTTTTGCAATTTTTGACTGATGTAAGTTATGTGGGATTTCCAACTGAGTTGGAAATGAGTCAATAATGACACCTAATAATTCAATTTAATGTAATTAAATACAATTTAATTTGTATTTATTTTTTTTATAACCAAATAAAATAATTTTAGTTTTACTTATATTTAATGACAATTTAATAACATTCAACCATTCAAAAAATAATAATAATAATAATAATAATTTCTGCTTCCTGTGTCCAGAAGCTGTCCCAAATTTTGACTGGAACAAAATAGAGTTGCATCATCTGCAAATAAGACACAATTTAGTTGTGTAAGCACCTTACAGATATCGTTGATATATAATAAAAATAGCTTTGGTCCAAGGACTGATCCCTGTGGAACCTCACAAGTCACCCTCTGTAGCTGTGACCTTTCATTGATGAATTGCACAAACTGAAATCGATTCCTAAGATAGTAAATCCATCTTTGTGCAACGCCTCTGATGCCATATCTTTCAAGTTTCTTTAACAATATTTTGTGAACAATAGTGTCGAATGCTTTCTTCCAGTCTATACAAATTCCAGCTGAATAATTTTTATCTTCCATTGCAGAGGTTATTTTTTCAACTAGCTCTATTGCAGCCATTTCTGTGGATCGATTTGCTTGAAAGCCATATTGACGATCATTTAATAATTTATGTTTTTAAATAAAACTGTCTAATCTTATTTCAAATAATTTTTCAAGTATTTTTGAAAATTGTGAAAGGAGGGAAATCGGTCTATAATTTGAAAATGAATGGGTGTCACCATTTTTATAGATAAGGATAACTTTAGCTATTTTCATGTTGTCCGGAAAAATGCCTGTTTAAAGAGATACATTAAAAATATAGGTTAGTGGTTTTACAACGAATGTCATAACATCCTTAATTAGTGGCATATCTATATAATTTAAATCTGTGGATTTTTTACTTTTAATTTTTTTATTGTATTTAGTAGTTCATTTTCTTCAACTGGCTTTAGACATATTGAGCTTGTATTTCATTTAATTATGTCAACATCCACACCCTTTAATTCTGGTTGCACAATATTGTTTTTTGCAGTGAAAAAGAACAAATCATTGTATAATTTACAGTGAAAAAAAATCCCTGCGCGACACTTCACATTTAATGTATTTTTTCAAATAACTGTTTCTTCATAATTTTCTTAGTTTTTTTTCTTCTTCTAATCAGTTATGTACATTAGGGTTTTATGTTACAGTTAATTATGTTAAATTAATTCTTATTGCATATTTTTAAATTTCAACATGTCCTTGATACTGTTTAATGTTTGTGTGAATGATACTGTGCAGCTTATATATTAGTAGGCTATTAATTGTCTTGTGGAAGAGTTGCTTATAATGAGCTTTGATTGATGATTTGACTCTCATTACTGCTGTGATTGTTGGCTGTCAGTGTATTACAATGGAACAAAACATATATTAATACTTCATAAGGTAAGTAATTTAGCATTATATCAGATAATGAAATACGGTATTGCTGTAAAATAATATACGGTTAAAAGTCGGTAAAACCTAAAATGTTGCTACCCTATTTTTACATCCTTTACAAAACTCTAGTGACCACAGCTGCCAGTTTTTCCTGTAAATTTTAACATAATTTAACAGATTTTTTTTTCTTTTTTCTTTTTTTTTTTTACAGTGTATATGACCTATATGCCTATCACTGTAAATTGAAACACAGGGAAAGTGTAGAGGCTCAATTTCTGTATGTATTATTTACTGGTGCTGTCAGTTGCATTGTCTGTACCCTGTGCTGCCTCAGTTTTCATATTGAGTGGTACATTAGCAGAAAATCATGCATCACTTTGGAGCCAATACGTGGGTGAGGAAAAATCAATGTTGTTCCCCGCTCTCTAAACGTATCAGAGTAGCGCATGCTAATGGATTTCACTTGCATATAGACGCATGAAATCACATTAGTCGAAACTATACACAATCAGCACAATAAGGCATTTTAGTTTTGAAGGTACAAGCCTGATAAACAAACAAATGTTAAACAAAGATAAATATATGAATACATTCAGTAGAAAATATGTGTGATGCTTTTTTTAATCAACACGAACAAGTTATTATTGTAACTGAACAATACGGGATGGTAACTGAACATCAATAATTTTAAGAATTCATGAGACAATAAATAAGATGATATATTTTTCTTCTCTTCGAAAGAGTGAAGTAACAATAACAGTCTTAACCTTTCAGAATACATTCCCAGATTCTTTAATAACCATATGAATAAGACTAATCACTTCTGGGAATTTTTTCATAGGTTAGATGTTAAATTGTTTCCAACAAGTATAAGAAAAAAAAATATGTATGAAAATATTCACCTCTTCAGGAAAAGAACAAATTACTTCTAAGTTTTCTTATTAGCTCTGATGACAGCGTCATGTCCCTGTTGTAGTACTAGTGGAAATTGAGTTTAATGAGAGGTGCTGCATGAATGCTTACATACCATGTTTCATCACTCCTTCCTTAAAAATCCATAAATCTGCAACATAAGACAGTGTCAGTTATTGGGACCTTTTAAAACACACTCTCCCTGATGTTCTCCTTCGTGAGTTTTTAACTAATTTTTAACTGGTGTGTCGAGTGCAAAAAGTAAATAAGCATGTTTTTATTATTATTATTATTCAGACTCCTTCATTGTTCCACATTTTGTTATGTTGCAGCCTTACAAAATTATTTAAATAACGCTGTGACAAAGCAAAAACCATCAAAAAAGCATTTTATAGTGATCACATACACATACATTTGAATAATACTTAATCCCTTTTTTTTTCAAAATCACTAAACATTTATTTATTTTAAGTGTATTCTTACAGATCAAAATAAAACTAATTATACAATGATATTAGAATATAATAATAATGAACATTTTGTGCTTTAAACTGTTTGTTGCTTTTGAACCTTGTAATTATTCTGTATTTTGGAGGCCATCAATGGCAATCGACATTTAGTAAGCAACATATGAATTGTATTTATTGTAATATTAATGTTTTCTCAGTGTTTTGAAATGTATATTATCTGTCTAAACCATATATAAATGTATTCATTTGTTTAGTGTCTTCATATTTTATATGTCGAAACATTTCTATCTTCTTTTTATTCAGCTACAGCGATAGCTCATAGCTGGATGCCTTTGTCTATATTAGGGATTTCCTGGAACATCATAAGTTATATTACTTCTGTGAGGCATATTTGGACTTTCTGCATGAGGGTACCCTCTGGCTTCCATTATGAATAAAACAGACATAACATGTTTATAGCGCTGAATAATGCTCACACCACCCTATTTTGGGTTAAAAAAGTAACCATAATAATCCATGTTTTTCTCTCTTGTAGTGTACTGAAGTGTAATTTTCTTATGATTCATAGCCACGAGTGCCACAACTAAAACTATTAATTCATTTTTTTTCAGAATAAATCAACTTTAAATGTGCAACCCCCTTTGTAAATAATTTACTGCACACTGGGAAGTGTTACATTTGTTGGCGAGCCAGCCAGGAGCTGCAAGTTACAATGAGTGAGCTCCAGAGACGAAGCTCCAGAGCTCTCAGCAAAGCAGTGTAAGAAGCTATCCTATGCCAGCCTCATGAACCAGATTAAGTCTGGATTGTGATAGGGCTTTGAATCCAGGCCTCCATTTAAGATATTTGCTTGAAATAAAACGAGATCTCACTCTTCTTACCTTGAAGACAATAATAACGGGCTTTTTTATGTTGATCCACCATCTGACCTGTAACAAAAGTTAATCAAAATTTCACAAGACCCAAAAGAATCAGCCCAGTACTTTATATTCAGAGGAATCAAGCTCAGAGAAAAGTTACTGTGGCAACTGAGTGAGGAAGATGAAGGTGAGCAGTTCAGCCCAGAAAATCCCTTTGATCCATCGAGACTGGACTGATGAAAGAGCCGGATCATCTGCTGGACCAGGTTCTTAGGGACGATGAGCTGGATCTTGCCGTTGTCATCCCTCTTCTGGATCCGCCGATACAGCAAGCCCTGGTGTTCCCGCACTTTGATCCTGTCGGTCACTGAAGTGAAGGGAGAGAAACTCCCTGGAGAGAGTTGTCATCAACCTGCGTGCTGGTGATTTGCTCTCTGGAGAAGGGGATGATGGAGATCATGATGTCGAAGTCTGGCCTGTGGAATTGTGGCACAGAAATCTCCATCTGTTGATCAGTTGATGGTTCGTGAAGGTTGAGGAGGTGGGTTCGTTGGCCGGAAGAAACCCAGGGTTTGATGTGGGAGGCACCGGGCTGGTCGTCGCAGTGTTTCGCCCATTTCTTGTCTCTCCTCTTAAAACACTCGATGACCTCTCTCTCCATTGTCGCCACACCATCCTTTATACATTCCTCTATTTTACACAACTTTGAATCAACAGCCTCTTTAAAATACACTTCATGATTAAGATTACTTTCAACAGTCTTTAAAATACTTCTCCAGATTTAAAACAATGTTTTTTTAAGAGTTACCACCTCAGAAAAAAGCTGTACACACTCAAAGATGTAAAAAAAAAAAACTTTCCCCATTAAAACCAGCAGATCTATTAAAATAAGTAGCATTATCTTGTTTAGTCGTCATCTAAAAACACTTTTCTCAACACAGTGTGTAAAATCGTTTCACATTCCACGTACAGGCCAAGCCAAATCGGTTGAGTTACAAGAGGTAAAATTGGGGTTTGATTAAACTGTGTGAGGTTGGGAGTGTTTAAAAAAATGAGACGAACAACAGAAATAGAATCAATAAATTAAGTGCATTCACAAAAAAAACAGGAAACTTCAGTCTGTTAACCCTCTGGGGTCGACAAACGTCAATTAGCGCATGAAGCAATTTGTTTCAGCGACTCGTTTTTTGTTTTTTGTTTTTTTGCAGTAGTGTGTTGGACATGTTTTTCAGTTGATTCTTTAATTCATTAATGGCTTGTGTTGTGTCCTCTTGAATTTTAAGCACCGTGAGGCATGGGAGGGGGTTTAGATGGTCCCGGCTCCTCCCACTCCTCCAGCACTCCCACCTCCTTCTGAGAGCTCACTGGATTTGCTGTTTGAGTTATTAAATGTTTTCGAATCAATGTCACTTTTTTTCATTGCTAAATGTTCTTAAGTGTGTTGTAAATTTCATTTAGTACAGACCAAACTTTACTTTGCTTTTAGGGAGTTTGCCTGTGTCACCGTCATACTGTATATGATTCCAGAAATAGCAGTGCCAACTACTATGCTGGTGATACGAGTACCCATGGTGATGTGATGATGTGACCCTTTTTTTGGTAGCGATTTTAATGTCAAACCATTTCTTTCATCCTATCTTATTCACCCAGAACATCTGCCATAATGGGCCTGTCCAGTGAGTTCAATTTGAATACAACTGCTCTGTCTGACAGTGCTATCAGAACCATAGGTCTGTTCATGAATTCAAATGAGCTGTGTTTGAACGTTGGTACGCAGGCAATATGGGAGTTGGGATATTGCATAGTTAGACACGAAACGTATGCTTGAAAGAGAACAATAGGTTACTTTTGTAAACCTAATTCTCTGATTGCTTCAAGTGCGGTGTCACATAGAAGTGGCTATATCACATAGACAAGTTTACTAGAACAATCAACCATTAGACTGCACTTTCTAAAAACTATTTACTTTTGAAATCTGCTCAAACATATGTAATCCCATACTTTCATAAATAATACACATCTGTTTATTATAGCATGTACCAAACCTCAGATCGCCTGTAAAAGGGTTGCTGATTGCTCTGTTAAACAGTCTACAGCCTTTGTGATTGCACTGAGAACAGGGGGCAGATGATGTGCATCTTATACAACTGTGTCCCTGTACACCTTCCACCCACTAAGGTTAAATAATACGCATATTAAAGTACCCCTGCATACACTACACTAAGGGGAAAAAATCTATAATCACAATCAATTCTCAAAAGAGAGACCTGTAATATTCAGATATATTCCAGTATTATTATGCATGTAAACTGACCTATGAAACTGGAAAGAGGGCTGAATTATTTAACCTGTTTAACTGCAGCTTTTCCATGTTGCGTGTAGTTGACTCACTCCCTTTCTCAATAGGACTTGGTAGGAAATAGACTTTACGGAATTGCATCATTATTGAGGGATTGGTTTCAACCCCCAGAGAGCAGAAGGATGGAACCATAAACTGGCAATGGAGATTCTGTGGAGTAATCTTTAAAAAAAAGAGGACAATTAAAATGTTATGTCCAATTGTCATAACAGAGAGAAATACTTCTGAATAATTATGCTGACGTTATGCCCTTGGGCCAGTTGCATAAACATAGCCATTATGTTAAGACAGTGTCTTAAGAACTAGTTTGACCATCTAGCAGTTAGTTAGGGGTAATCAGTCTTGCTATTCAGTATAAATTAGACCAATGTACGTTTTTATGTAACTAAAAAGATATGAACAGTCTTGAAGAAAACAATTGGATGACTAACTCGTAAGACTAGTCTTAGCAGTTTATGCAACTCGTCCCTGAGCAGTACTTTTAATATCTTGTTCGCCTTGTTTTACACTATGTGTAAATGCCAATGTGGTATTTTATGGGTCCATTGTTCATGTCCATGAGATAAAGAAACATAACAAACGTAAATCTGAATAACTTGCTGTAGTAAATTTGCTTATTAATCAAAGTTATAATCCTCAAAGTTGGGATTTACAAAACCAGATAAGTATGGTTCGTGTCAAAAGTGTTATGCGATTCAAACTGAGGGGAGAAGTGTATTGTGAATGCAACTTTCAAAAAACGTATGTCTGAAAATTTGTGTAAGATATCACATTAAATATCTTTAATATGTCTCAAATGTCTAAATTTTATTTCAGTCAAGCAACAATCTTCGAGTTCACTTATAAAAGATCAGATAGAATAAAATTATGCGTATTTGGTGCTGTCAGAAGGTTCCAAGCTCAGAATTTTGCCCCAAACCCAGAGTACTCCCCCTGTATCTCTGGTTAGGGAAGTAACTAGGCGAATGTGAGGAGACAGGGTGGTGGTGGGATGCTGAATTGCGGTCAATGAAGAGTGGTAAGTCGACTCTGCATATATATATATATATATAAAGGGCGTCATATCTTTCTGATTGACTCTTCCTGAGCTTTAATTTATTTTCTTTGGCCATGATGAAACATTCATGAGATGTATTTTTTTTTTCTCTGTGCTGGTGGATTTAAAACATCTATGTTGTCAAATGCATTTTGTTTCCTCTTTCTCATGTGTCATGTTATTTACTTTTGCTATGTAATGTTATGTTCCCTGCCATTGCGGCTTTCCACGTTCCATTAAGTAAGGGGCCCTTGGGGAGGCACCAGTTGGTCGTACGGTTCCTCCATGGGACTTGGAGGATGAGGCTTGTGGCTCATGCCAGAGCTTCAACATGGGATCTGGCAGTGGTTACCAAGGGGTTACCCCAATTTCTCACATTCAAGGTGGCATCCTTTTGGCTATTAAGTCCCTTAAGAGAGTTGTGGACCTTCAAGCTCTGTTAAATTTTCCTCCATGCTTAGAATTTGCTCCTAGGAGTGTAAAACCTATCATGCACCCTTGACCACCCTACTTGCCTAAGGCGCCTTCTAATGTAGTGCAATCTAACTTCTTTCAGGCCTTCCAGAAAAGACTTAATTCGGCCATAACTGTTCGGGCGTAAGAAATTTATGTTCAGACGTCTTCAGCTAATAGTGTGCTTTGGGTCGCCCAGGAAGGGATCCGCGGCCTCTAGGCAGACGATCAGCAACTGGATTGTTCAGGCTATATCCAGGTGCGTGGTACGCCTTCACTTCTGCCCATAAGGGCTCACTTCACTAGAAGCATGGGGTCTTGGCCCTGCTCTCTGGGGTTTCCCTGCAGGAAGTATGTGAGGCCATCCTTAAAAATATTTTGGTTTGCAGTAACAGCAATTTTTTTTAAAAAAAGGGTCGGTAGGTAGGTCTATATTTTTTTTTCCAAGATTCAGTGTAAAAAAAAAAGGTAAAATTTTGGAGATGGTGATCGTGAATTTAAAAAAAAAAAAATGCATATTGTGACGTCACTGACTGGGTCTACAAACTGTGCATCGGCCGCTAGGTGTTAATGCAAAATACGACCAGTTACATTTTAGGCTAGTCACAAAATGTATAAAATATCTATTTGTTATGCATATATACATGAGATAAGCAAAAACAAGTACAAACACATGGTCAAACAAAGAATATAATTAAACAAAGATACAAATTAGCCTATATACACAGTGCTTTAATTTCAGGAAGGTCTAAAATTAGTTAAGTCTGTCGCTCTCTCTGAAAAGAAATTTAATCTAGCTAGTAATCAAATGTAAAATGACACTGCATAGTTTATCATAGTTAGATTAATGCTTATTAAAGTTTAAGTTATTCATTCAAGAGCTGCCTGTGAGTGATTTTTATCTGCCTTTTGTTGTTTGATTCGCATTGGCTCAATCGTCACGTTTATTAGACTACTGCCCCTTTAAGACCGAACGCAGAACTCTACTGTAATAGATGACTGATGATGCACCATCGTTTTCTCCCAACTATTTACGTCCAATTAAGACATAAACTGTGTTTATGTATATTTGATGGTTTAGATGCGCACATGAAGCCCAAAATGAGGCGATAGCCTACTTTTCTTGTCTCGTTTTAGTGCATTTCGGAGCGCGCGTCGCGCGTCGTGAACAACGTCTCTTGCGCAGACTTTAGTACTTTTAATAGCTCTTTTAATGATTGCACGCGTCCGCAGTTTAGCAACAGTACAGACTGCATTTTACAACAATCACCGATCGTGCTGATTCTGACGGTACGTTTGGGTTTTAGGAAGAAATGACAGCGCAACGCTGTGAAGGGGAGGAAGTTGCGCTAGACAGAATGCGTCTGTAATGGTTTCATCTCAAATATCTTCTTTTTATAATCTTTGAAAGCGGAAATCTAAAATACAATTAGAATAATATCCCAGATCTAAAGTGTAACCACGTTTTGTCCTCATTGTCACTCATTAAGCAGGGCTGTAGTGCTGTGCGCGCTGTGGCTCCGGGTGAGAGATCGCTCTCTCTTCTGGACTGCGAATAGCAAAATTGCATCACAGACAAATTGTTTAATATTTTTATTATATATAGAAATGGTTGATATTCAGCCCCGTTGCCCTTTTAATACCGGGTACCAAGCGGGAACACTGAAACGAGCGAACGTACAAGCCATATAGTGACACGCGTAACGTTAAACCAATGGTGTAAACATAATCTGATGAATATGACGCCACGGGTTTTTATTTAAGAAAGAACGTAGCCTACGTTTGTAGGGTATGTAGACACAAGCAACTTTCACAATACTAACTAAAATATAATTAATATTATTTTATTGAATTTGAATTAGTCGTTTGAAGAGTAAAAAAAAAAATCGGTCGGTCTGAACGCAGGTTACAACCGGCAAGTCGGTCGGACAAAAAGGAAAAAAAAATAAAAAATTGGGTCGGCCCTAAATTGACAGGGTCGGTCGGGTTACGGCAAACAAGAATATTTTTAAGGGTGGCCTGACACTGCAGGCTGGGGTACCAGCATACATTTAAGAGATTTTACAGTCGGCACCTTCCTTCTACACCGGGTGCGCAGGTGCTCCCTTCCTAGCTGTGCCTAGACATTTCTTAGGGATATTCGATCCCCAAAGTGTCATCATACAACGTACCACAAGTTTCCTCAAAAGGAAACGTCTCCGGTTACAACTAACGTCTCCAGTTACAACTGTAACCCTTGTTCCCTGAGAAGGGAAAGAGACTCTGCATCTCATTGCCACGACTCTACATGCCATGGAGCTACTTACTTTGAAGCTACTCTATTTGTGTGCTGGTTATAACTTCTGCATTCCGCAGACGAGTGCTACGTCACATGCTACGTCATGACACATTCCCAATTAAGACTGGACTAGTGTTACACTCGCTTTACATGCTGAGGGCATTCCCCAAAGTGTCATCATATGATGCAGTGTCCCGTTCCTTTCTCAGGGAACAGGCGTTAGAGTCGTAACCCGAAGGGTTTCCTTTCGATAGGCTTGCTTATCAAAGTGTGTAGTTCGTTATGAGGAACGTCATGACTTCTGACCTGTAATGACCTGAATCATTATCATAGACTGTTCGCTCAACTGGCCCTCGACTGAGCCTGGGTTCTCCCAAGCATTTTTCTCCATTGTCACCTGATGGAGTTTTGGTTCCTTGCCTCTGTTGCCTTGGCATTTGGCTTGCTTTGTTGGGGACATTTAATCTTCAACTATATTATTGCTCTGCTTAGAAACAAACTTTGTTGTATTATTTTCATGTTAAAGTTCCTGTAAAGTCAAAATTAAGTATGTGTTCTGAGCTTGTCACATCACAGAAAAATGTGTTATTAGCCACCCAGCCAAATTTGAATGATTAAAAAAAGCCGGCAAGTACATAAAATAAGCTATCAAAATTTTGAAAAAATGAGCAGTTATCTCTGTTCTCAAACGCTGGGGGCGTGTCTGCTGGCTGCGCTGAAACCACGCCCACTAGCGGAAAAGTTGTCGACGGTGTAATGTAATGTGCTTTCGAGACGGGAGGATGAAGGCCGAGGCGGGAGATGGTCGTTTCGGCCCCGTTCACCACTAACAGCGGATGATCAGTGAATCCCAGTTCTCTCTGAGGAAAGTTTATAAAACGATCCCGTGTAAAATGATCACTACAGAGGCGGGTGTTGGCGGTAATCCTCAGCTCTTCATCAAGGTTGGCTCTCTAAAAACCTCTTCGTGATGTGATCGTTTTTAGGAAATTTAAATAAGGACATCGATCTGTTTTGTACATGATCGCATCCAGGTAGTAGCCTATGCATTTTTGGCTCGAAGGCATAGCTAGCTAGCAAACTAGTTCTGACAGTAACTCACGATTGAGCGGTGAATGCGAATGTGCTCTATTGTTAGGGGAGAGATCATCCTCTCAGTGGCCTCAGTGCGTCATCAAGTAGGGGCGTGTCCACAAGCTCTTGGGCTCCAGTGAGTCATCGAGCCCTGTATTAGCCCCGCCCAAGAAATCTGTAAAATAGCAATGGTGAAAAACTGTTTAACGGTCTAAAGGCCATTGCACACTGAGTACGAAATTTTCGTATGCGTATTTTCGTGTTCGTCAGCCTAAAAATTCGTCACGCATAGAAACCTTGCACACCGAGTCCTTTGCGTATTTATTAAGCGTTTGCGGTGAAAAACGCAAAAATACCAAATGGATTCGTCAAGCAGTGAGGATGATTTTTGCCCTCTCTTTTTTGAAAAAGAGAAAATATTACGTCCATCCAATCCAGAAATTGCGCCGAGACAGGAGAGTTCCACCTTATCAAGGAGTTGCGAATTTATCCTGAGCGATTCAAAATTTACCTCAGAATGTCAGTGGAACAGTTTGATGCTTTGCTAGCGATTCTGGAGCCACATATTAAAAACAAGACCACCAATTTCCGTGAACCAATCGATTCTGAACGGAGACTGGCAGTGTGTCAGTCTGAAATGGACCAGGTATGGACACACACACACCCGCGCGCGGCCCGTTGGAAGCGCTGGGCAGACAGAACAGCTAGGCTGTTTTTGTGTATATATTGTGTTTATATTGTGCCCAAATAATAGATTAGTTATCGAATAGGCTGCTCAATCATACCTTATTCGATCCTAAATTTCAATCTGATTGAAAGGGGAGGTTTATTAATTTCATAATCCAATATAGAGAAGAGAACATAAACACTTGATCGAATTGAAAACCGAAACTGAAAGCACGGCGCATATGTGCAATGATTTGAGGACGAGCTCCCCCCGGCCCTGAATTGTCAAAAGACCTCTCAAAATGCTGGCTCTGGATGCGAAAAACGCAGAAAATCGAACCCGATCTGATTAATTTTATGACGGACGAAAGTTTCGGAGGCGGTGTGCAAGCGTGACTGACATAACGTGAGGTCGAATTTTTTTTTTAACGTGCGAAAATTTCGGATGCGAATTTCGGACTCAGTGTGCAATGGCCTTAACTCCATATTTCAGTACTTCACAGTTCACAGTCTTTGTAATATGTTTTAACAATACATTTGTAACATTTATAATGTGTTTAGAATGTTTTTTTGTAGAATTGCCTTTACAGGGACTTTAACACTGTTAAGCTGCTTTGACACAATCTGTATTATAAAAAGCGCTATATAAATAAAGGTGACTTGACTTGACAAAAACCTCAAAAACCATTGGTGCCACGATAAAAACACCCAGAGCAGGAAACCACTGTTTCTCACACTAAAATGAATAGATACTTTTATCATGGTTTAATAAACATATTTGTGGCTTCCATCTTCAAGGTCTGGGTGATATGTCATAACTTTAAATTAAGTGCATTTGGATAAATAGAATAAGCTCCTGAGGTCCTAACCTGGATCTCTTTCAGAGAGTTTGGTATTCCAGCCTTGTGCAACATGCTGGAAATTCAATATAGGGACTAATTCACCTTGTCTTTGTGCTCAGGCCCTGCATAATGTGTGACAGCGTTGATGTCAGCAGCTTCAGGATGCATCTTAGATGTGAATGACTGTCAAGAGAGACAGAAGTGGAAACTTTACAGCATGCAATTTTCTTCACAGCATTTCATTGCATATGTGCAGGTGGCATGAAGGTCACAAAGACACACACATGATGACAACCTGAGAAAATATGTACACGTAAGCAAGATTCTCTTAGACTAGACTGGTGAGCGCACAGTGTCTATATCAGTTAATTAATCTCAAACCTCAATTTTGGTTTGAAAAGCTAAAAAATGATGACCGAATACTGGTTTATCATTCTTCATTCTCATGCTTCTCTTCAAATAAAATCCAGACAATTTCTAAATCTTCTTAAAAAATGTAATACTTAGAAAACATTTGAAAGGACATATTTGAGTAGTGACTCCTTAACACAACAACAACAATATTAGCAATAAAAGAGATGGAGAATAATAATGCTGTATTGACATGTTTATACTATCCATGTTGACAAGGCATACATTCATGCCATAGATTTAAATCCATTGGATGATTAATGCTTGATGGATGTACAATTGAACGCAACCTTGTGAACACATTTAATTTAATTTCAACTCAAAACACTTAAAAGAGAATATTTATCAGCACTAAATTAAACTATTAACTCCACTAAAAGACTACGTGCGGCTGAAACTTCACTGAATGAGTAAACCCACTACAATTAGAAACATCACAATAAATGTATTAACTTGTCATTAAGTGCTAGCTAACAATTGCACACATGCATATGCTAATGTACCGTAACCAGCAATTAACCTATCACTCAGCAAGCCAAAGGCTCTATTCTTTACCACGATAACCCCCAAATATAAAATTATGCCTCTCCGCTACTCTCTTTTAACAGTTAACAGGGGTCCGATGATGCTTTTTAAAGTTTTTATTTTATTTTGGTTTTAAGATCTTCAAAGTTATAAAGCTTATAATATCCCAAAGGGTTAGTCATTTAAGGTTTCAGAAGGGTGGTTCACTTTGTGGTTGATATGCACCATCGATGCACACTTTTGCAGAGCCCGCTTAAAGACATATATAAAGAAAGAAGATGAGGCTTCAGAGAATTGTAATGTTGTCATTACATCGTGGAGAAAGGGAAACCTGTTTGTTTGGCGCCATCCAGAAACTGATGAAATTAGGAACCAGTGGTTAAGAAAAGTCCAGAAAGTCAATGAAGAAAATGTTTACAGTGGCTCAACTATAAGTTTATCAAGAATACTTTTTGTGCGGAAATAAAACAAAAATAACGTAATTTTCTTACGTAAGTTTCAATCCCTTAGGTAGCCTGTGTAGCAGTGATCCACCTCTCAAATTTACTCAAAAATGTCTTCATTTGCAGAGGTGGAAGTAACGAATTACAACTACTCAGATTACTGTAATTAAGTAGTTTTTTCGTGTACTTGTACTTTTATGAGTACATTTTTTAGTCTGTAATTTTCCTTGTACTTGAGTACAAATTAAGTTAAGTAATGTACTTCACTACTTTAAAAATCCCATTAATTACAAACTACTTGTACAATTTGAATTCAACAATTATTCAAATCTTTGACCAGCATTTGGGTATCCAATGGAAATAACTGATCTTGGGCGGGCCAATAAAAACCCTTGTATTTGGATCGGGAAAAAAGCCCGGTTCCTGGAGAGCTATATTCGTCCTCACACGTCCTTCAGTTTGTATTTTAGTGTTATCAAAGAACTTTGCCGTAATGGACATGGACATTCGAGACACTGAATTCATTGAAAATTCCAAAGAAATACCAGATGACGAGAGCCCGCCCCACATGGAGGAGTTGTTCTTATACAGAGGAAGGAAAGGAGACGTTTTATAGAAACTTTGTTTCTGCAGTGATATGTAATAGTTCAGTTGTTTTTGTTTTTAAAGTTGGGTAGACCTCACGATAATTTGACTAAAAACATCACTTGAAACATGAGCTTCAGCGTTACTCAGGTGACAAGCACATAGCCTATACCGTAATAAAGATTTAGCATTTTAAACTTAGATTAAAAAGTTATATTGTGTCATTGTCAACACATTGTTTTATTAATATTGAATCCGTGTTTTAAGCTTAGAATGAAGAGTTTAATAATGACTCTTTCATAAAAACAGTGTCTTGCCGGCCATGACCCACTGGCATAACAGTGTAACTGCACTGATTGACAGTCTGTCTAGATTGTGCATTTGTGTCAGTGCTAAATGCTGATAACTTTTGAAACTTTTGAAATATTAGTAGGGTACATTTGGAAATCTTTATTGTAAAAAAAAAAGAAAAAAAAGTTTATAAATAAAATAACCCAATAAGCTTATTTATTTTGCATTATAATTCATTAATAATAATAATCATATTAGACCATTTTTATAACTTGGTTTCCATAAAAGTAAATAAATATCACAGGCTAAAAGTAATAAGTAATTAGTACTTGAGTAGTTTTTGAGAGGGGTACTTTGTACTTTTACTTAAGTACATTTTTAACACCAGTACTTTTGCTTGTAATCGAGTATTATTTTAGCAACTACTTGTACTAGTACTTGAGTACAAATTTTCAGTACTCTTTCCACCTCTGTTCATTTGTGTTCCGAAGATGAACGAAGGTCTTACGGGGTTGGTACAGCATGGGGGTGAGTAATTAATTACTTAATTTTCACTTTTGAGTGAAGTAACCCTTTATAGTAATACATTAACATCTGGCTGGAAAAAAATAAATAAATTGTAGAGGTGTATCTCTAATTCCATCCAATTGTGTCCGATTGTATCTTATCCTAGCTTATATGATTCCATCCCATCCTTTTGTGTCCTGTCATATCGGATCTAACCTAATGCCATTTATTCCTAACCTATTCTGTCTTTACATCGCATCATACGACTTTTCAACCCGATCTCACGACCAAGTCGTACGAATTCGACGAATGATTAAAAAGTGGCTAATTCGTAACAATTCATACGACCTCACTCGTACGAATTAATACGATTTTGCTAAATCGTACATACTTTACGAATTGGCCAATTCGTATGAATTCGTACGAATGACCTACCCCTTACCCCGCCCCTAAACCTAACCATCACGTGGGTTTAGACAAATCGTACGAATTAGTACGAGTGAGGTCGTACGAATTAGCCACTTTTTAATCATGCGTCGAAATCGTACGAATTGGTCGTGAGATAGTGTTGGACTGTTGTATGCATATTTCATTATGCTAAGCATCGCTTTGTTTGTCTCCTACTGTATGTGTTTTCCAATGCTCTCTTCTGTTCATATACCTCAAGTCAACATACTGTATAAAAAATATGTCCCCATTTTCCCTGTTTATAAATGCATTCATGTATACATGTAATGGGACCAGTGCCCCACTTTTCTTGCTTAAATGTGACAATTCAACTCTGAGTGTTTGCATATAACTAATCAATGTGATCTATGCTATCCCATCAACCTCAGACAACATGACTTTATGTGGGCATGACAAATTCTCTGGGTATACCTCCATGGATGAATGATTTATTCCTGCAGGCCTTGAATGATCCAATTACAGTTAACTTTGTTGTTAATAATTAATCAAAGGTAGCTGCTTTTTAATGATTTATGAGTTGCTTGGCACCTTTGGATTCATTAACGAGATTCCTCATGCGTTACTTTTGTACATGGTTTTCTACAGGCACTTTTAACATGGTGTCTTGATCTCTAATTGCCATTTCATATGCCATTTTGCATCGTATGAAGTCAGCTTCTGCTTGCATAGTACTTTGGTCTCAGAGGAGATTATTAAGTATAATTATACCATAGTGGTACTCAAAAAGTGTATTCGTAGTTGTTCTTATCAGGGCCCCTTGCAACATACCGTACAACACTGAAACAGTAGGACGAAAAATATTTATTTGCGTTGAAATATTTTATTAGCTCACTAATAAAAACTCCAAGAAGTTCCTAAACTCCAGCTGCTACAGAACTGAACAAACAGGATTATGGGACATCACAGATAGTGAGGGATACATCTACACTGCCTTAAGAAGTGATCAGATGAAGGCATTTCAGTGCACAAGATATGACACATTCATTGGATTCGGATATGCCCTGTTGCCTTTCTACCTCCATATGTCTTGCCAGCGGAGGCAGCATTTAGTTTTCGGACACAGCCATAAAAGTGGTGCTGTTTTCAATTATCCGGATGAATGTGATTGGCCAATCCGTATTTCAGAGAGCTGTCTATTATACAACTGGCCTGCGAAGGTCAAACTGAAAAAGGAAAAATCTAACTGTATAGTTAACTTACTCATCTAGTTTAGTAAGTACTAGTAGTATGTTAATATAAAAATTATGCAAATAGGCTATTCTTTGAACTCATTTAATCCAAAATCATACCCGTCATGTACCCATAATAAACATTATGCACTGTCATTTTTGTTTTGTTCATTTTTTTTGTTCATTTTTCTATCAACTAAAAACTAAAAATGCTTTTGATAGTGTATTCTCCCCAATTGACATCCTGAACAATTGAGTAAATGACCCTTGCTATAGTGTGTCGTGGGACAGCGGATGAGTTATCTGCTGCCAGAGGAATGAAAAGGACAATAGGAGTTCTTCTGCTTCTGAAGGTCACCTTTGTCTCATAAAGGCTTGCGACAATAGGAAATTAGGATAGGCCTGATATACTCAGAGCTGATTTTCCTTCCATTAGCGCAAGTCAGAAAGAATCAGCAAAGGCGCCACTTCAAACAAGTTCATCTGAATTCAGGCTTGATAACCACTTCTCCCCACCATCAATCATGGGTTTCAAGATTTTGACGAGAAAAAAATTCCCTCTCAGTTTTGCTTTACAAAACGAAATAACACAAGATCGATCAAAGAATCACCTAAATATAAACCATTAAACCAAAAATATGATTGCAGTTTGCTCTGTTGGTGTCTGATATCTTTTTGAAAAATAACCAAAATACTCAAAGCGTCTTCAAAAAGTCCAAACAATATGTTTAAACATGAGTCATCTGCTATCTGATATGATGACTGTACATATTTGTGGGTCTGTCTCAACACTGAGCTAATGCAGAACTTATTAGCGGACTGTCTTAAATCTGTTCAAAATAGCTGTGGACCTCCACAGACAGCATGTGCCTCTGCTGGATTCAAACGGACAAAATGGGTCAGCATTAGTTGATCTGTTCTTGCTTCTATCACAGACGAGGAAAGAGCCAAAAAAGCTAAAACTTTAGACATCGATAAAAATAAACTTCTCATGGATTGCATACACCGGGACATGAAATCTGACGTTGTCTTCCTCAGAATCAGCACCATAGCAGCAGAAGAAACAGTCTATCAATTGTTCCCTCAAATTACGATCCATTCGGGTTTCTAGTTTCTTTTTGGGTCTTCCAGCTAAAATACTAGTTTAAGAACTGTGTTGAATGAACTTTGGATGGGATGAAGAAATCCAATACAAATATTGCGCAGCCATGGGAGAACTGGCTAAATGAGCTAGTGAAGTAGTCAGACTTCAACATAGGCTTCTCAAAATATGGTTTACGACACCTGCCTGCAGCATCATTTCTGTGACGCCAGCGGTTGGTTATGGCACTGCCAGCTATAGGCAAACCAACTCATGTGGCTCTTGTAATAGGCAATGCAAGAGTCAAGTTGGGTGCACACTGTGCGATTTTGGCCTCGATTCTGCATTGCAAATTTTGCAAATCCTAGATTCCATGTTTTCCGACAGCCGATTAATGGCCGTTGCAATAAAATTTGACCTCGGACGAAATTCTGGCAGTGTTAGAAGTTTTGACTCACAGTCCTGCAGTGTGACTTCTCCTACGACAACCGTCACATTGTCTTCGTTTTTCAAGACGAGCCATGATCACAATTTTTCTAGAGATTTCTTTATAGTCACAATTTCAATCCCGTGTGTAATGCATTGATTGATGATGTAAAACTCCGGACGGGTTTTGTGTGCAAGTTCAAAATTGTACATATGCAGGAAGACGAGTGTCTCTTCTAAACAGATGATAGGGTAAGTACCCACTTGATTAATTTTTAGTGCAGTTAAACATGTGAATGAATTGACTGATGCTTTGGCTCCATTTGTTTTTCTATAGCCGGATACACTATTGAAAAAAGAGTAAAGTTCTCAACTCTCGGTTTGTGAGCATCCATGGGGATGGTAAGGTGGTGTTTTGGACTTATGAATTCCAAGGAAACCATACAACTCTTCTTAAGCTTGTTGACAAAATCATGACCTTGGTTGGAATAACCTTGGAAGATAGACCCTTTTTTTTTTTAAACGTCGCTCTGCTCAGTGCCATTTCAGGTCGAACACATCTAGACTGAGGAATTGTGTGTGCTCTATACAATCACCTAAAGTTGCTTCAATGCATTTAGGGGTGTGTTCCTGGTCAAGACAATCTCCTGAACTCCAAACTGAATGGGAAAGAAAGGTCATTTAAGCAATTTTGAGCGTGACATGGTTTTTGGTGCCAAACGGGTATTTCAGTATTTCACAGTATTTCACAATCTGCTCAGTTACTGGGATTTTCACGCACAACCATTTCTAGGGTTTACAAAGAATGATGTGAAAAGGGAAAAACATCCAGTATGCGGCAGTCCTGTGGGCGAAAATGCCTTGTTGATGCTAGAGGTCAGAGGAGAATGGGCCGACCGATTCAAGCTGATAGAAAAGCAACTTTGACTGAAATAACCACTCGTTACAACCGAGGTATGCAGCAAAGCATTTGTGAAACTACAACACGCACAACCTTGAGGCAAATGGGCTACAACAGCGAACAAATAGGAAAATAGGACAAAGAGGCTACAATTTGCAAGAGCTCACCAAAATTGGACAGTTGAAGACTGGAGAAATGTTGCCTGGTCTGATGAGTCTCGATTTCTGTTGAGTCGGAATTTGGCGTGAATAGAATGAGAACACGGATCCATCATGCATTGTTCCCACTGTGCAGGCTGGTGGTGGTGGTGTAATGGTGTGGGGGATGTTTTCTTGGCACACTTTAGTCTCCTTAGTCCCAATTGGGCATCGCTTATATCGTTACCTGAACATTGTTTCTGACCATGTCCATCCCTTTATATCCACCATGTCCCCATCCTCTGATGGCTACTTCCAGCAGGATAATGCACCATGTCACAAAGCTTGAATCATTTCAAATTGGTTTCTTGAACATGTCAATGAGTTGACTGTACTAAAATGGCCCCCACAGTCACCAGATCTCAACCCAATAGAGCATCTTTGGGATGTGGTGGAACGGGAGCTTCATGCCCTGGATGTGAATCCCACAAATCTCCATCAACTGCAAGATGCTATCCTATCAATATGGGCCAACATTTCTAAAGAATGCTTTCAGCACCTTGTTGAATCAATGCCACGTAGAATTAAGGCAGTTTTGAAGGCAAAAGGGGGTCAAACAGTATTAGTATGGTGTTCCTAATAATCCTTTAGGTGAGTGTATAGTGCTGGTGATAAGGGCTATATGTGTTCCTGGTGTGGTTAGATGTCAGGTAGAGAAAGATGAGAAATGCAGTCTGTGACAGTGACATCTTGCACCATAGTTCATAAACAATGCCAGATTTGCGATGTCTTTATGGAATGGGATAATAATAACATAAGATATGTAGTTGCTGCTACTTTCTTTGTTCTCTGAAGCAGTTCGTAGTTCAAATTAGCCCTGTCTAATATTAAATAGGACCTCACTTAATGTGGCATATAGAGATACATCTGAAAATAGATGCCTGCCCACACTTGAAAACCTTTGGTTTCTACTCAAATTTTCATTTATTATTCTTTTTCCACCAGAAAAAAAAATTCCTATATATATAAAAATCAGTAGGAGTTATGTGCATTAGTTACACAAGGAGTCACTGATCCTTTAAAGGCAAATGTGTAGTACATATGTAGTGTGAATAAAATGATTATGTTGGTGGATGTGGGTTGTGGTAGGGTTTCTCTGATCAAAGACAGACAATTAAGAAAAACAGACATTTGCGCTAATGTGGTACTTACCATGAAACATGACAAACACTAACCTGGCGAGTATTGTGGTGCAGGTTTTTATTTTTTTGATGGTTAGTTGGTAATTAAAAGTGAAATGTGTGAAATTGGCGTTAGACCAGATTAACACGTAATTACACAACATTTGTGCACAGCAAGTGTACACTATAGCTTGCTGGACAATGCGTCATCCACTGAGAAGATGAGCAGCTTCTTTATTTGTAGCACATGCTCTCAACGGGATGTCCATGAACAGACCCAACAATGACTTCACCCTGCCATCACACAGAACTGTTGTTCGTGCCATAGTTTTTCCATCAGTCATGACGTCCTTGCAGTGAAATGAAATGCTATGAGGGTAATGATTGTACGATAAATAAAATGAATTGAACTACATTGCATCAAAAATCCATTATGTTTTTAATCCACAAACAATGAAATGAGGTAAATAATAATACGCAAACAATAATTTGCTATTGATCTGATTGAGATTGTGGCAATTTATTGAGTTAAAAAAAAAATATATATTCCTTTTTAACAGATCTTTGGATTTTCTCATTCACTGGTTGGTTTTCTATTTTCACTCTGTAAAAACATTAAATACCCCTTTCAATGTCCCCGTGTCCCCATGTCCCTAGTTTGGAGCTATTTTAGTTCCATTGGCATTGTGATATGTAAGATCAGTGTAATTATCTCTGAGGTTGCCGTCGTCTCTCAAGCTACACTTTGACAGAACACCTGGCATGGGCTCAGGCCGAAGACTAAAACTGGCTTGAAAAAGCATGAAGTTGTCCTGTGGAGACCCAGCAAGTGTTCTAGCAGATGGCAAGCGCTTCACTCGTGCCAAGTAGTGATCTTAAAGCCAATGTGGGATAAACACATGAGGATAAGGGATGTCCAAATCATCCTCATACTATGACCTCAGCCAGCTTTGATCTGTGTGTTGGTATTAAAAACAGGACATGCATGAGAGATGCCTAGTAATATGATGCTTATGATACGAGGTCACGTGCTGTTACGTTCATGCGTACCTAAATCTATGTTGTACATTTTCCACGACATGGATTTAAAATGTATGATAAGTGGAAGGCAATTATTAACATTGGCATGATTTATTACTCTACTGCATGCAGGTCTACTTCCATGCAAATGAATTTATCCTCATGGCCATGTAATGGTGTAAATGAACCATGTAATTGTGAGTTTTGACAAGACGCAAGTTTAAAATCTTTTAGACCATCTACAGAAGCTACAATGATTTAATTTTTGCATTAACTGAATATGAAACTATAGAAATATCACTCTAATGTTGTTGCTTATTCTTTTATGAGCTAACATTTTGATGTATTTTTGAAAAACAAATATCTTAATAATACATTTTAGTTATTGAGATAAAACATCTTAAAATAAATGTTTGGTATTCAAACCTATGAGTTAATAGGTGCCATCATATGACTGTCTACATACAATCGGCTTATCCAATTTTATAAGATCCATGTCATGCAGTGGGATTTGTAAAAATCTGCTACAAGGATTGCTTGTAGAATTTCGAAGAATGCAAAAAAAAAAAATTACTAATTTTAAAACTCTTACACTTGACATATCCCGGAGAGCAAGCAACCATCGAAACGTTGCATTCAGTAGCATTTAATTAACATTTCAAAGCGATGGTTATGAATTATCAAACAATAAATTAATAAAAAATATGGACCAGGTCAAATATGTCTTAGATTCATAAGTCGCCATAACCTCTCTCAAACAGATCTGGGTATGCTGACTCTGAGCGTGCATCATCCACAATCTTCACTCTATGTAGGGTGAGTCTCCCCTCCGGATGACTCTATGGAATTGATCACAAGTGTGTGTTTTATTGTTCTGTTATTTCTAAGATCTGCCAGGGCTTGTTCCACTATTTGGAATAATTATATCACTCTTTTTGGCTGGTTTCCTCACCAATTTCCATGGGAATTGTATTTTTGTTACCATATCGATTCTCTCACACTCTGAATAGGCTACATCATCAGCGATGTTATAAGAAGATAATCTGAGGGCTTTAGCCATTTTATCATCAATGCTGTCCACAAGCTGGGTCATAACCTCTGCTGAGCCATTTGGCTCACCTTGCCTCTGGAGATTTTCCAAGTCACTTTTCCAATTACTGAAATCTCCATAACTGCCACTGAACTTGGGTAAACATATTGGTTTAATTCTTACTATTGGCATGGGCTGCAGGTGCCATCACATCCAGTTTTGCTCTCACACTGGTTTCTGATGCAAATTCAGCTTTTCTTGCTTCAAGTTGATTACGAACCACCAACCAAGAAAAAATCTACTTGTTCCGGATGCTGGAATCATTCTTAAGCATCGGAGACTTCAGAGAAGAAAACAAACGGTTTAAACAGGAAGCATTCCTGTGCTTTTCCATTTGTTCTGTTGTCAGTAGACTCAAGTCCATCCATTAGTTCACAAGTTCCATCTCAACAGAAAATAAAAATACATGAAGATTGTTGAATTAATAAAGTATGTAAACCTGCACATTGAACCCGATTTGAGTTTAGGAACCTCAGGTTCCTCAAATCAGGGCAAAAACACAAGACAGCATTGGTGAGAAAGCTTCTCCATGTGGTTAACACATCCTTCCTCTCTCAGACTACTTCTCTTATCCTTTTTATGCTACCAGGAATCTCACTGGCTAGAGTGCCCCTAGTGGCAGGATTAAATATTGCACGTAGGGAAAGCTAATGGAACAAATGTAACTGTAAAACTGTTACAATATATATGGTTTTAACTCTTTACCAATTGTTTAAAGGTGACTGACTTGTTTGGAGATAGTGTGTTCTACCTATGCAACTGGTTCAATAAAAATACACCAATTTAAGTGCTTGGCCTGGTTCCTCTGTTCTAACTGACACCTGAGAGTGGTTGACACATTCAAACAGATACAGCAGACTTAATACTGCGCTTTAATTCTCTCCCTAAAATTAATTCTGTTTATCTGCTCAGGAGATACACAGTGAGTCACACACGCTTGACGTGGGTTCTCTTGGCAGGACCATAAAGATTGGTGAGGATGTGGCCTACTTGTGCCATTCAGAATGTGCTTTTAGAGTCATTTTTTTATTACATGTCAAGAATGCTTGGTGGACCAGATAACATTGACACACGCTTGTGTGGAATGAGTCATCCAAAAATGAAAATGACAGTAGTGGCATTTATTTCAACAAAGGCCTACATAGATTAATCTTCACCTGTAGAAAATACTAAGCATGTGTGTGAAAGTTCCTGTTCTAAGGATTTTAAAGAAAATAATGTGATACAAGCCTTTCAGGCCCCCTGACCTGTCTGTATTGTGATGTACATGTCAAAAAGTATTCATGTTTACGAGCAACATGACGTCATGACTTTTGCGTAAACATATACGCCACTTTCGAGTCGAGTGGCGTGTTATCTCTACGCATTTTGAGCTATCCGCGTGTATCCATGTGTATGCGTATATGTCTACGCCATTAACGTCCGAGTCATTCCGCGTGTCTGAGTCAAATCTCAGTCATAAATGCCATTAACCCCAGTGACGGTTAGGTTTAGGGACGGGGTTGAGGTAAGTCATATATTTATATAACGTTAAGTCAACGGCGTTCATTAACACGCTGAAAGGCGATTATGCGTCTTGATAGCGCGGCAAAAATGGAAATACGAATTGGCGTATCATACACACGCTACTTCATGAGATCAGTCTGTTATGAGAGTCTGCAGCAACAGCATGCAAATTAAGAAAAAGGTAGGGTTGGGGTTTAAAAAAAAAATCTAATCCAGATAGGTTTCCATGGCTAGGGTCCCTTCTTTAATGTGCCTCACACGGAGAAACAAATTGTGTTGTAAGTTATATTCACACGTCACCTTAGGTGAGTGCGAGTGTCAAATGACTCTGTCCTTTTATCTTGAGGTACAAGCAAAGAAATTTCACCTTAAAGTCAGCATGACACAGAAGTTGAGACAGACTTTTTTGCCTCAGAAAATTGTCCAGATTTCATATTGATAAATATATGATGATCCTTTTCTACCATGCTTCTGTTGAATCGGTCTTGTCGTTCTCCCTTATCTTGGTTTAGAAATTTGTCTTTGAAGAACAAAAATTCTTTGAACCAAATTGTTAGGTGGGATAGTAAGATCATAGGTAAATCTCAACTCAACCTTGTAGGTCTTTATTCCAAACGCCCAAAAGTTAATATTCATGAATTGCGAAATCATGTTAAACACAGAGAGGAAATTAAAAAAAATTGAACTTCACTCAATGTGAAGTAGAAGTTATCGTTCGCAAGATGGAAAAGAGGAGAAAAATGTTGTTTGGAGGGCACAGTTTGGGCATTACTAATGCCACTTGAGTGGCAAAAGGTTGCAGACGCCGTAAATGCTGTAGCCTCACAACCTCGGACTGTGGCCGAAATAAAAAAGAAATGGTCGGGCATCAAAGTCGAGGCAAAAAAAGCGTCTAGTCATTAATTCAAGAGGTGGCCAAGGAGTTGGGCGAAATCAAGACTGTCCTAACTGAAACAAACTGCATAATAAACTGCATAATTCTTGAATAAATAATATATTTTTCCACACCTTTTGTTGTGAAGATGATGCGTTCACTCCGAATCCTTCCATTTAATCGCCACATCTTCTAAGAGCTCAAGATCAGCCATTGTGCGTCATTATACGCATTGTGAAGGGCCATTTTATTTACATCCATTTAATTCTGCATCTGACAAGCTACGGATGTCGGTTATAATCTACTTGGAAATGGGAAATAGTTCAGCGCAAATGTAATTTCTTGCAGCTTTCTGAATGGTTTGAGACACGTCATACGTTATTTTATCAAAAATAAAACAAACTAAATGCATATACCATGATTCCGTAGATTATGAAGACATTTTTACTATGAAAACATGAACTTTTCCCAGTGGACAAACAATATTTATCGATCTATCTATATATCTCCCTAATTATCTATCTATCTGACTGACTGACTATCTAATTGCTATATCTGCTCCGTTAGATGGACATATTGGCGAGAATATTAGTTTTGTACATTATTTCGTTCTGTTTACCATCTTATTTATGAGGATGAATTGCATACCAATATTATAGCAGAAAATATTTCACTTTCTTTTTGGAAATATGTGTTAATTTGCATTTCTGTTACAGATCGATCAAACGGGTGCTCGTGTAGGATGTTAATTGTAAGCTGTTAAGACTTGTTTTGTGAAGTATTCGTGTTATTTATGAGAGGCAGTATTGCAATTTATTTTACAAAACCGTCTACAGTTTCACACACTTTCACGTGTTTTTTCCAACTGCCGACGGTGTCGCCATTTCTCATTTCACCCGTTTTTGTGCGTACGCCTGGGTCAGAGCTTGCGTGAAGGACCGCACATTTTACCGTCAAGTTTGTTTTTTATAAATACCAACTATTGCGTAGAGAGCGGCGTACGCAACGTTTATAAATGAGGCCCCAGGATCTGTGCATGGCTCAAGAATTTTCAGAGATTTATGCACATTATTTGAACAACATAAATATCATGCTCACTCTATTACATACACTTATGCTTATCCCAACAGAACTGATTTTTTCCATTATACAGGCGATTACAACAGGATCCTGCTTGGAGACTTTATGACCCCATTCCCTGACCCAAACCCCAGACCAGTTGCAATACCGCTCTAGCCAGGACAAGGGTACACAATGAAGTGAACTTTAGCCGACTAAACTGTATGAAAGGTTGCACCAGACGGCATGTGACATTGCATGGGCCATATTACACAACATTGCACCATCAGAAACATTAATGTTTAATAATTTACAAGACAAATATGCTTAGTTCTTTGATTTTTATTTAAAGAAAAGCCTAGTCATATTTTGTCTGCAATTAGAGATATTATGCAAAGTCAGCAAGTCTGTGTGAAATAATATATTAGCACTTACTCTGAAGTTCCTATGAAGCAACTCTATCTCTTGTGCCAGTTTTTTTTTTCTTTAAGTTGTCAAGTATTTTATGGATCAAAAATTTCAAAGAAAAGTACAAAACCGCCCACCTCTTTGTGCAGAGTTGTGGACTCCTGCAAGTCATATAGCATTCAGAAATAATAGGTACTCAAGAGTAAATTAAGTAAAGTTATTTATGCACTTAAAGATACCTGAGAGGGTTTCTTCACTGTCCTGTGCATTGGGGAAAAAATTGGCGTTACAAAGCTTCAGCCAACACTTGCTTGGGAACAGGTGTATTGTTTGCACTGAAGAGGAAAAAAACAATTTCATTACAATGAAGTACACTGGGGGGCAATGTGATCAATAACTCATGGCATAATATGTTTGTTTTAAATTTACTACGTAGTTTCACAGTCACACATGTAGACAAGTCAAACCAATTCATTACTTCTCAAAGCTTAACAGTTGATATGACTGGGCAGCCATTTGGATTATAGGCCTACTTAATTTAATGCAGCAACAAATTATTTTACAGTGTACTGGGATCATTTAAAGTTAATTTTCCAGCAGTGAAGGTGTTCTGCTCCTGGCCTCTGGCTGTGTGTCTGAGGAAGAGTTGAACCCGGGGATGCCCTCCACCAGTGTTGTAGTACTCGAGACTCGTCTCGGACTCGAGACCATATTTTAATGGTCTTGGTCTTGTCATGGACTCGTGTCCATTTGGACTCGGAATTGACTCGTACTCGAACATTTTTTTTTTAAGACTCGGAATTATTCCCGAGTCCGCTCGAGTTCAATTAAAAATATTTTTCATGATTATTAATGTATGTGAATAAAATATTTCTTTAAATTGATTGACACGCCCAGTGATTGGCGATTTTCTAGTGCGCAACTGCGCATGACAAATTGTAATAAAATTACTTTTAACACCACCTACTATGTGGCCTTTTTACCCTAAACTGATCATATTTTTTAAACTCTAAGTAAATTCAGTAAAAAAAAAAAGGATTTCTCTAAGTAAATAAAAGTAAATTAGGTAATCAACCCTCACTGGTCTCGGTCTCGACTCGGACTCGACCGTCTCTGGTCTCGGACTCGGACTCGACTCTCTCTGGTCTCGGTCTTGACTCGGACTCGACTCTCTCTCGTCTCGGTGTCGACTCGGACTCGAGTGAGGTGGTCTCGACTACAACACTGCCCTTCACAATGGCTAGGTTCACATTCAACCCAAGGGCCAGCTCCTCTGCCTGGGTATAATGTGGGGGTGAAGGATCACCACCTGTTTTTTTTTTCTCCTTTTTCTTGGTTGCTTTTATAAATAGGCCTTTTTAACAGTGCCTTTTTAAAAGAGGTTAGTTTAAGTAAGACAAATGACCATTATGTAGAATATTCTTGTACTTCACTTTTACTTGTTCCCATTTTCTAGTAGTGGGTGGTTACTCTGACATTAGCCTTGATGTCACAAACGCATGCACTAATTGTTCAGCATTTGTCAATGAGAGTATATGGCGTAATTTAGATATATTTTTGAGATGAAAAAATGCAGTTTTAGAGATACTAGACGCGTGCCTTTCAAATGAAAGATTGGTAGCAAAGAGCACACCCAGATTCCTAACTGATGACGAAGACTTAACAGAGCAGCCATCAAATGTTAGACAGTAATCTAGGTTATTAAGTGAGGAATTTTTTTTTTGGTCCAATAATTAGAATCTTTGTTTTTTCAGTATTTAGTAGTAGGAAATTACTAGTCATCCAATTTTTTTATATAAGCTATGCATTTCGTTATATTTGTGAATTGGTAAGTTTAGTTAGAAATATAGAAATATAAAGCAGAGTATCATCGGCATAAACGTGAAAGGTAATTCCATGTTTCCTAAAGATATCTCCTAATGGTAGCATGTACAGCGTGAACAGAAACGGTCCTAGTACTGAGCCTTGTGGTACGCTAAATGTGGATCGATAAGACGTCTCTTCATTTACGAACTGACAATGGTCAGATAAGTATGATTTAAACCATGCTAATGCAATTCCACTAATGCCAACATAGTTTTCTAGTGTATTGAAAAAAATGTTGTGGTCGATGGTATCAAATGCAGCACTAAGATCGAGTAACACTAATAGAGAGATACAACCACGATCGGATGATAAGAGCAGATCATTTGTGAGAGCTGTCTCGATACAGTACTACGAAGTGGTCTAAGTCCTAACTGAAAATCCTCGCAGATATCATTTCTTTCAAGAAAATTTCTTTCACGCAGTTGTGAATATACTGCTTTTTCTAATATCTTTGACAGAAAAGGCAGATTCGAGATTGACTCATTTTGTATGATCAAGTTGCGTTTAATCATAGCTAGCTTAAAGGTTGTTGGTACATATCCTAGAGACAAAGATGAACTAATGATGTTAAGAAGAGGATCTATGACCTCTGGAGGCATCTCCTTCAGTAGCTTAGTCGGTCTAGCATACAAGTCGTCAATTTAGATGAATTAACGAGTTTGCAAAATTCTTCCTCTCCTAATAGCAGCAAATGAATCAAATATTTCCTCAGGGAGACAACAATGCACCCCCTGATGCGATACTGTACAGTCCCTCCAGGATTTCACGATTTTTTTGTGTGATTTTTGCGATAAAAATGACTGATTTTGTGGTGGTAATTTCCAAAATTTTGTGAAAAAATTTGCGATTTATATATAACATTTACCATAATAGTATTCAGTCCTTCCAGAAAAACGCGGAGTTTTTTTGTGATTGTTGCGGGCAAAAATTGATTGATTAGCCTGCTCGGCCCGTTTTCTTTAAAAATGCGATGGAATATGCGGGATATTTATGCAATTTTATGCGATGAAATTGCAGGAATTTGCAAAAATTGAGAGAACTTGCAAAAATTGCGGTTTGATGAAAAAGATTTCTCTTTTTCAGTGATTCCCCCAACATCCTGTTCTCACTAGGCTAATGTAAGAGTCATTTCTTATTACTTCCTTTGATAAGCAAGCATACTACATCATAGAAAGTGCTGGGAATATTTAATTTCTCATCTTGTTTTATTTCAGACTATAACGAGTGTAAATAAGGTGTGGCCCCTTTAAGAGCTGCGCGCTCCCTGTTGAACTCTCTGCAGTGTTATATTATATGTGCGCCTCAAACACCCCATGTGTGCGGGTAATTTCTGTTTGATGCTACTTCTTTTATCTTATGTTGTTTATTAAGTAACGATGTGACGGTAGAACGTGTGACAGACAGATATACGAGTTCGATTTGTGAGATGTCAATCGCCTCCGTGAGTCTGTCCGGCGTCGCGTAATTGCGTCACTTCATAACGTTCCCATGGAAACAGAGGGAAATGGCTGCTCTTGTGTGAAGCAAACGGAACATTTTTTAACTTTCTACTAAAATACACGTGACTTTTTTTTGCAACGAAAATGCGAGGATTATGAAATTATGCAGACCCCGCATATTTTGCAAGGAAATCGGCAATTTATGCGGCGAAAGTGCGGCGTATTTGAAAAAATGCGGCCCCCGCATAAATATGCGGACTTTGGCTGATTTTGCATTGAATTCAGCGATCGCATAATCGCGTTTTTCTGGAGGGACTGACTGTAGTAGACAGTTGGATAGTTATAATTTTGTCCCTGATATTATCGATCTTATAAGTGAAGAAGTTCATAAAGTCATTACTGCCGTGTTGCTTGGAAACCTCTGGGCTTAGGGTTGGGTTATAGGGTTGAAAATAAGCAGATCTAGCTGTTTTTAAGTGCTCTCTGTATGCAGTCGAGCTCTCCTTCCATGAAATCCGAAATACCTCTAGTTTAGTTTTCTGGCTGTCTGAGTGTGCTGAGTGGACTATTCTCTTTAATATTCTTCAAGCACAATGCAGTAACTGTGTCTAAATGCTGGAAAAGAGAGAGTTAAAAGTTTCTGTTGCAATGTCAAGTTCTTCTAAGCTATCCGGGATGATGAGATCATGGAAGATTATTAATAAAGCAATCTTTAGTGGCAAAAGTTATAGGTCTAACATATCTCTAACACGCAGCCTTGGCTAAATGTAATTTATATGAAACTAGATAATGATCTGCTGCAGCATTTCAACGGCATCAACATCATTCACCATTGATGCCTTTTCACTCATCCTTTATGCCTTTTCACAACCGACCTGTTCACCTACCGCTAACAGCACACTCTCCACCGTAACTCCATGCTCCGGCACGCACGACTCAATAGCGTGAGATTAAAAAAGAGATAAAAAGAAATCTCATCTCTCTTTTTTTTTTTCAAAATTTAAAAATAATTTTAATGGAGCATTCATTTATTCGGCACTTTGAAACCGGGATCTAATTATGGCACATTGTGTTGTCAAAACTAGCACATCAGCTATAGATACTTTTTCTTTTTAACGTGCTCCATAAAGATGGAATTTTTGTGGACTCTGAAAGCTCCTGTAACTTCATTAAATCTTCTTTCAACACACTCACTGACCCATTATTATCTCTTATAGTGTTGTGAGTATATCGCTGAGTCTGACGCAATTGTTTAATGTGTGCCTTCACAAAATCGCACCACTGCTGCATTGTCAGGAAAGATTTCATGGCTTTGGAATTTGTCCAGATCTGTAGCTTCTCTAAAAAGATAATCAAACAGTAAATTATTATTGAAATGCCAACAGGCACTTTTTAATTTTAAATAATTTTTTGCCACACACATTTAAACCGAAATCATGAAGCATTCTCTACGCATAGACTTAATTGATGCTTAAAACAGTGATGACTGAGTATATTGTCTCTGTGGAAATATCAATAATGCTATGAGATTTTATAAATTGAATTAACCTTTCTCAATTGATTGGTTTAACATGACTCCCATCTATAAAATTTCTAGTATAATCAAATTCTCATCCTAAAATTTTTTTTATAACATTATCCAAAGTATTCAAAGCAAATCATTCATTCTATTGTCATATACACAGACAAAACAGCTGGTTTCAAATGAGGCTTTGACCTTCAACATCCTTCCTTTAATATTAAACATTTGAGGAATATGGAATAAAGCTCTTTGAATATAACACTGCAACTCCACCACTTAACAAAGTGGAATGTCTTAAAATCTCTGATCTCCAAGTCATCTTATATTTAATTATTTCAAATACTTGAGCTCTCTTTTTAAAACCTCTCACTCCAATAATATTCAAGGAACACGATTTTTTTCCCCCATTAAGAATAAAAGAAGAGAGCAAAAGTTACCAATTCCAGCCGTTTCCACGGGGCACTTAGCATTTAGCTTTGTTAGAAATGTCTTAAGATGGTAAACCTCCTGATCAGTGTTGAAACTTTCACATTTAAAAATCTTCAATAAATTTCAATTTCTCTTTTATTTGTACCTTCCTCACATTTTTTCACTTTTAAAAAAGACATGGTCATCAACAGTATAAGTTCGACTAGAGAATCCAATTTAGGGCATACGCTGCAGTCTGAAACGTAACTTTCGCTTTGCGTGTCAGTCTCGCTCTCACAATTACCATCTGTTCTTTTTGCTTGTTTATCAGCATGACGTTCCATCAACTTCCCTTTTTTTCTGTAACAACACAGAACCTTCAACTTCTAGATTTACAATCTCATTTACCATTGCCTCATCTTCACCAATATTACATTCTGACTGATTGATCTGATTCACATGGTGCTTGTTCTGCCTTCGGGGAAATGATTCATAAACCATTTGTCCTATAAGAATTGTAGAATTATTCTTAATTAAAAATAAATAAATAAATAAATAAATAAATAAACAAATGACGCCCGACCTCTCAGCAACAACTGCGGCAATATCATTCCGCACTTCAGCTACAATTTCAGAAATGACAATTGACGACAACTTTTTGGACAAGCATGAACACCATGTACATTTTCGCCACAACCAAAACACCTCATTCTATTTGTTGGCATTATTTGGTGTAGATCCCATACAGTGTTGTAGTCGAGTCCGAGTCCATAGAGAGTCGAGTCCGAGACCAGAGACGGTCGAGTCCGAGTCGAGACCGAGACCAGTGAGGGTTGATTACCTAATTTACTTTTATTTACTTAGAGAAATCCTTTTTTTTTTTACTGAATTTACTTAGAGTTTAAAAAATATGATCAGTTTAGGGTAAAAAGGCCACATAGTAGGTGGTGTTAAAAGTAATTTTATTACAATTTGTCATGCGCAGTTGCGCACTAGAAAATCACCAATCACTGGGCGTTTCAATCAATTTAAAGAAATATTTTATTAACATACATTAATAATCATGAAAAATATTTTAAATTGAACTCGAGTGGACTCGGGAATAATTCCGAGTCCTAAAAAAAAAATGTTCGAGTACGAGTCAATTCCGAGCCCAAAGGCACACGAGTCCATGACAAGACCAAGACCATTAAAATATGGTCTCGAGACCGAGACGAGTCCGAGTCTCGAGTACTACAACACTGATCCCATAGTTAAATCTTCATCTGGAAATTAAGAGTCAGATCATGTTTATCCACATTTTCTTTACAGTATATGCATTGTTTCAATAACGTGCTTTCCAATTGGAATCATGTTTATCGAAGAGAAAAGTTTTCCATATCTAGAGAGCATTCTGTCTAGAACCTCGTTCTTAAAAAATGGTGGAACAACAGACGTGAACATGAGTTAGAATGTCACACTGCACACACAGCCCATGTCTGGCATCCATCTGCAGAGATGAAGATGGACAATTTAAAGAAAATGAGAAGCATCTTTCTGATAATGCTGAGACTGATTAAACATTGGCTGCGTCCGAGAACTGACAAATGCTGCCTCTAATGTCGTGAGGCATCATGGCTCGACTGAACGCAATATTAGTTTCACTTCCTGTCTCCAGAGATGCCTTCATCTCATCGATTTTTGAAGGCAGAATAGATGTATCATTCTCTACATTTGAGATCCCACAATCCTGTGCTTTCCATTCCCATTGCTGTGACAGTTGAGCTGCTAAAAAAATGAAGGTGACATTTGCAAGTTGCGTCCGGTGGCCATTTTGTGCGTAAATGTACATTTTTGATCAATGTTTTCCACTTCTGATGTCATTTCTAGCAATACATTACTATTGCAGTCATTAAATATTCACTTAATTTTCACCAAAGCTCGCTCTATATTGCTGTAGATCATTAAAATGTTACACTGCCTCAGAAGTCAGTCTGAAATCAGTTTCATGAGGTGCAGTTGCACATTAAGTAGTACATAAAGTATTGAATGAAAATGTCTCTGAAACATCTGTGTATTTGGCAAATTATTTTACTTCAGCTGTGGTAAAGTCAACTTCACATCTCGGTTTCCAACTCTCGCCGATCGGTTTCATCCAGCCGCAGCCGATGTCCAAAACACCTTTTGTCCACAGCATAATCACCTGACCTGGGACTTGATGCTATCCTGTGCCTTAAAGGTATAGTTCACTTTAAAATAAATTTTTGGTATGTCCATACGACCCCAATGGATGGATCAATGTCTTCTGAAGTGAAATGATAAGCGTCTTCTTAAACTGTAGACTTTTGCTTCAGACCAACTGTAATAAGTTGTTTTTCAAATAAAGGCTTCGAGGCAGTGATATTAGATTGTGTTTATATGTTTCTATTGAAATAAAGTGTATTTTATTATTATTATCAGTTTATTTGTCAGGGACAATGCAGCACACATTATTACATACATAGTTATCACAGTCAAAACCACAACAGTACGTATAGATGTGTTGCATAAAATGTTTCTAGCCAACAGGCTAATTTGCAACCCCAGTCCCTGGTCAGGCCTTTCTAAAAAGATAATCCAATATATATATATATATATATATATATATATATATATACAGTATATAAACTACGTAGTGTGAGTTATACAATCATGCCGCATACATATACTAATATAGTACATCAACATTTCACAGTATTGTGACCACATTACACAAAACAGCACATCACGTAACAACACAAGCCCCAAGCACCCAGCCACTCTCATCTGCTCTCCTATACCCACCCGGATAGTGTGAGCATGGGCCGCTGCAAGTTTATCTCCCAAACCCAGACCCCGTCCCGTGGGGTGAACCTCGGCAGCCGTGCGCAAGCAGCTAGCCGTTTAGCACAGACTATGCATTACAACAATGTTTGGTTTTGTTTCAGCCAGTGTTTCGCTTTTCTATTGAAACAGTTCGATCTTGGTTTCATCATTTTTCCTCATGGTTTTGGAAGACTGAATATATGTTTAAGTTTAGCCAGAAAAGGCTTGCATCTTATCATCCGGCCCCATAGCCAACACAGATGGAGAGTACGGATGTCTTCTCATCAATTGTGGAGGGACATCCGTCACTGTTGTGCCATACTTTTCTCTTCACAGGCTTCCCTGGTATGTCTAATGTCTGAAGTCTTTCTTTTTGCACTCACCTTTCATGTGTTTTATTTACATAAGAGGTAAAAAAAAATGTGCGTTATTATTCTACCAGTTCACCAGCCACTTAAGTTTATAGAGCTACTTAAGTTTAAGTCTTTCGGAGGAAGTGGATGGATTTATATGTTGTATAATTCCAACATTAGTGCAAACTAACATGGCAGCACCCACCGCCCATTACAATTCATTATAAAGGGGTGGTGATGGCGCAGTGGATAAGACACATGCCTTTGGTGTGAGAGAATCCACTGTGAGACACCAATGTGTCCCTGAGCAAGACACTTAGTTGCTCCAGAGGCGTGTGACCTCTAAAATATATAGCGATTGTAAGTCGCTTTGGTTAAAAGCGTCAGCTAAATGTAAATGTAAATAAAGGTGTTTGAATGACAAAAAATACATATACCTACAGGTATTTGAGAGAACAGCATAGTCAAGACGTTTGTGAATATTTTTAACAAAAAGTAAAAAAACAAATAAAAAAAAATCAAAACATACATTATCTATGTCTATGTGTGTAACGGTACATGTATTCGTATTGAACCGTTTCGGTTCGAGGCTTCCGGTTCGGTACGCATACAAACCGAACGATTCCTTGGACCATTTTTCCTGCCGAAAAAATTCGCGCTGACGCGGCCACCACAACGTTGCGCAACATCAAATGGCAAGCGTAATCGAAACTGCGCTACTCATTATGTGCTTCACGGATCGTTTATCAGTTCGGACCAGCAACATCTGTGCAGCGTGAGCTGATCTCGATCACGCGACACTGACTACGTTTACATACAGCCAATTTTCGGGTTATGGTCGGGTTAAGGTCACTATTCGGGTTTCTGAAACAATAGGAATAACCCGTTTACATGCGTGAGCAGAGAGAGTTTCTCTTGTATACATGGAAGTGCAATATCCCGATATAAACGGTGACGCGCGGTTAGCGTCTAGACGCATGGACAACCTTAAGATGCAATATGCATCATTTCCGATTCTTCTTCCTGTATCCAAAGACAACAACAGCAAAAGCACACAGATAATGAATAGTTGGGGGCAGATAGCGATCGCCTTTGTTTACTCATTGATGCTAGTAACGTTACTGACCTCGCTCCAAAAGTATCCCGTGTCGTGTTTCGCCTGGTCTCGCCATGTTTACTTCCGGTATACTGCACGCGTTTTTTTGTATGCGCCGAGAAGTTTCAAAAGACCAAGATTCCTTGCGAATAGCACATGCGCAGAACACAAATCACAATGGGCATATGCCGATACGCGTTTACATCGGGTTAGAAAAGGGGTACCCCAGGTATAATATCCTGGTTTTTGAAATCCACGATATGAGCATATTCGGGTTTTAGCCGGTGTTTACATGGCCGGTCGCGACCGGGTTATTGCTAATATCCCAGTTTTGAACAGGTTATTGGCTGCATGTAAATGTAATCAGTGTTACTACACAGCGCTAAGAGATCCAGTAAAGAAAACATTTGAATTCGCCACTGAAGTAATAACATCGCTGCGAGATCTAGTGAGAAGCATTCACATTTCCCCGTTATTAACCGTAGATCTCTGTTAGATCAAACAGCGCTGACGTGGAAACCAGGAGAAACATTGAGCCGTGAATGAACTAGTACTTTACGTCCACAGACCAGCAACGTTCACCATGAATTTAATATAGTAACACTAACTGGAACCAGTTTGGCTGGAAATGCTTTCAAGTACTTCACACGTCTTTTTCCAGCACTTCGAAACTCAAATATTATATGAATCAATATATATTTAATTTTTTTTTTTTTTTAATGTGATTACCAAAACATTGTTCATCCTGTTTTGGGATGACTCCCATTTATAAACCTGAAAGTTTCAAGATTTAGAAAAACTCAAACTTATTTAAAAATATTTTTTTCTTTTTCAAATTGGAAATTTGGGAAATTTCTGGCCTTTCTTTCTTTCTGCTGTATCGAAAACGTATACCGAACTGTGACTTTAAAACCGAGGTACGTACCGAACCCTTGATTTTTGTGTACCGTTACATCCCTATCTGTGTCAATGACAAGTTTGACTTATCCCATGGAAATAATAAGACATTATACCATAACAGTTGACTTATTTCAGCTAGATAGAATATTTTAAATGTGAAGGGGTTAACAAAATATCCACACCTCCACCAGACTCTCCCTGGACCTCTGATCTCTCAGTCCCATTTTTCATTTCACACACATAGCACGCTGTTTGTCCCTGTGCAGTTCTCCCTCGGAAAAACAATAACAGGTTTAGGATACATTTTATCAGAATTTAAAATCCTTAATCTGTTTGAACAAATGTATTCCCCAGATGGGAATATCACCAAGATGTCTAATTAGACCATGATGAACATCGTTTGGTTTACAGGGATAATCTTCTTAGATTGTTTGTTCTGTTTCTACAAATTTAAAAATCACATTTAAATGCTAATTAAAACAAATGCTTGTTAATGAGATGTTGCAAGAAAAATAATTAGGTGTTTTACCCCACAGTAGAACATTTAGACTAGCTATGAATCTACGCAGGATTATGTAAGAAATGCATTGGACACTGAGACTGTGGTTCAGTACAGCGCTCCTACCTAAGTCACATGGCATAGGAGGGTGTCACATTGGCAAAGGCAGAATGCAATGTGCAGGCAGATCACATTTTTCTTGCACTGGAGAAGAAATCAAAAGGTTTTCTGTTGTAGATGTTGAAGTGATCGGCAAAGAAAGTCAGAAAACTGAGCTATACTTGTATTGTTATCCCTGGGTTCTCTTCTTTCTCTTTCCTCCTGTGACCTTCCCAAACTTTTACAAGCCGGAAAGATTGGCAAGTGCATGACCACATGTTTGAGTGATGGAAACGTGACTCAGAGAATAACCAGTATTCATAATAGAATATCATCCAATCACCCATTATTCATTTCATTGATACATTGAACAGCGTGTCCAATAGAGCTGCATAATCTAAAATAATCAAGCTAGTAGTGCAGATATGTGAAAATTAGGTTCACTTTTTCATAAAAGCATGACTCTTGGTACACATGTACAGTTTGCGGCCCTGAACATTTTCAGAAATCGCCTCGTGGCGGCCATTTTGCTTTCCGCCATAACTGAATGATGTATTTTGTATTATATCTCCTGAACCAAATATGATAACATGGAAAATTTGTTGTCCACCACCATGTTTTGATGGACAAGGACTACAATGATACCATTTACATAAACTTTTCAGGTAGTTATTGGTGAATTCAGGGACGTGAGAAGGAAATCACAGTATCTGATGACCAAGACTAGACTTTATCATATCTGTTGCATTGCATCAATATGACCTTAGCAACCTACACTGAACAAAATTATAAAAGCAACACTTTTGTTTTGACAATAAAAGGTCACTCTAATGACTGGTTCAGATTACACGATTTTTTTGTCTGTTACGATAGTCACTGTGTCAGATTACGCGATTTTGACTTGTCGTGTCGTGGACAAGACACGTCAGACGACACGTTGCTTCCTGACCGTCATCGCATGCCGTCTTTAACAGCGCGCGTGATGTCAGCGAGAAGGCGAAACTAGTAGCGAGTGACTTCCGGAAACAAACGTAAACAAACAATGGATGAAGCGGTGAGTGTTGTATTGGCTGTCCTGTGTTCAGAAAAAAGTAAAAAAGAAAGAAAACCCGACAATGAACACGTTCATGGATTGCTCGAAGAGGACAGTTTGGGCTGTCAATCCTCCAAAGAGAGCTTGAGGTAAAATATTGTTTTCTTATCTATTTTTACTTTTAGTTTTAACGTTAGCACCATCGTCTCTCTTTCGTTCCGCCATTTTTGAAAGTTGTGTGGAAAAGCTCCTATTGGTCAACCTCATACCTCGACTGTTAAAAAATGTAAACATGCTAGTCTTTTTGTCATGAAGCTTTGCAGACGCGACATAGGTTGTCGCCCACTATGATACGATCGAATCTTGCGCCCTGACGGCCGTTGTCGTTTACGAATCCCAACGACACCCTACGTCAAACGGATCGTGCCAAAATCGGGCTATAATCGTATAATCTGAACCAGGCATAAAATGGGCGAGGGTGTGTGTGTGTGTGTGTGTGTGTGTGTGTGGGGGGGGGTCAACTCTATATATTACATGCAAAGTGAAATATTTCAAGCCTTTATGTGTTATAATTTTGATGATTATGGCTTATACAGCTATGAAAGTCAATATTCTAATTTTGAATTTGGGGTTTTCATAAGCTTTAAACCATAATCCTCAAAATTATAACACATAAAGGCTTGAGATATCTCACTTTGCATGTAATGAGTCAATATAATGTATTAGTTTCACCTTTTAAGTTGAATTACTGAAATAAATGTACTTTTGCATGGTATTAATATATTTAAGCACATTTCAGAGTCGCGTCTCTTAAAACAGTGCAAGTTATGATTTTTCTGACCTGTGCCAGCGAGGCAATGTATGTTACGTAGTGTGATACTATAAATATGAACTGCACATGTATGTGTTTTTTTTTTTTTTTTTTTTCAAATCCTAACTTTAGGATTTACTGTTCACAGGCAATCTGAAAGTGATGAAACTATTTTAAATAAATTCAAACACCTTGTAAATACAATTCTATATGAACATGGTTTGGAATTAATTTGTAAGATTTCATTTATTGGATTTAAGAGTTTAAGAGCCTTTTGTGATTATCATGCTAGGCCAGGGTCAAAGTTTAGTTGTTTTAGGTTTTTTTGTTTTTGCTGTACTGACTAAACTAAATTTACTTTAGTAGGATGAGGGGGATATGTTGGCTGTCTGAATAAAGCATTAGAGAATAGACCTCTTGCAACTTTGACCCCGACCTTGTATGATTATTACACCACAAATGTATCCAATTTAATGACACAGTTTTTAGCTCTCTCATATAGCCTCACAATGTGCTTGAACCACACAAACTCATTGCGAACACAATGCTCCCAAGGTTCACTTACTTTTCTATACAATTATGTGTCACATATAGATATTACATATGTTTGTGTGTACTGAGAATAAAAAAAAAGTGTGTGTGGGTATAGAAATGGCCTCAGAATCAAGGGTAGTTTACATTAATACGTTCTGTCAACATCAAATTCTATTGAAGTTAGGGGTTAGGTTTTTTTTTTTTTTGAAGTTTTTTTTGTTTGTTTTATGCAGTGTCACTACCTATGAGGAGTTTTACAAATTGGTCACTTAGGAGGGACACATTCAGCAAGAATGCTTGAGAAAGTAGCTATCATGCTAGTAGACATCAAGGTCGTACACTAGATTTTGAGAGTGTTTGTACTCTTGTAAAGTATGAAGGTTTTATCAATTCAGTTACTCAACTTTTTGTCACGAGCAGAGAGAGTTAACACTAACTTTGTTGTTTACTGTTTTGTCTTTCGGGAGAATAAAAAGTGAAAAGCTTTAAAAAGTAATTAGAATGCACACCAAATCAAATTGACTGCCCATGTGTGCATATCTCATATATTTGAGCCTCTAAAACTAGCTTGTGCATGGCATTCGATGGCACTGCTCCTCTGCTGGTCTGCCCCAGGTGTTGAATAATACATGGTTCTTTATTTTCACTGCACTGCAAATTTGTCTTTCCGCACCAGGTGAATCGAAATATTTGAACATCAAAGCAGGGCAGATAAATGTTCATGCAAGCACATGTTCTGCGTATTTGTGTGATCATGCACTGAAAGTAAAAAAAAAAGAAGGTTAAAAAAAAGAATAGAAGGAAAACGTCTCAGGTTACGTATGTAACCCTGGTTCCCTGAGAGGGAACGATAGCTCTGTTGTCAAACGCGATGGGAACGCTCTGCGTGATTGCGTCGTGAAGCGTCTGTACAATCAGTCCAATTAGAGAGTAGGACGTCAGGTGACGTCACTGACCAAGAAACTATAAAGCACCCTTGAGATCAGACCGCGACAGCGTCTGTGAAAGGCCTGAAGCAAGTCGATCAGGGCATGCAGGAAGTATGGCAGGCGAACGCAGCTCTCGTTCCCTCTCAGGGAACCAGGGTTACATACGTAACCTGAGACGTTCCCTTTCAAGGGAACTTCGAGCTGCGTTGTCAAACGTGATGGGAACCCCATACCCACTATGCCATGCTGTGAAATGCCCGTTCTGTGTGAAGTCCAATGCGCACACTAAGAAGCGAGCAACCTAGCCCCGGGAGTGGAAAGGTCTAGGTCATAAAACCTGACAAATGTATGCAGTGAGGACCACCCTGCCGCATTACAAACGTCATAGAGGGAAACACCCGAAATTAAAGCCTTAGAGGCAGCCATACTCCTAGTAGAATGGGCGCGGACCTCCATAGGTGAGGGACGTCCGACCGCATTATAAGCAATAGAGATAGCGTCAACTATCCACTTGCTCATACTAGTCTCGATGCCGGGCAACCTTTCTTAGTCAAACCCAAGCAGACGAATAATTGCTCTGACTTACGCCACAGGGTTGTGAACATAAGCATCCAATGCCCGAATTGGACATAACAGATTGAGACTTTCCTGATCTGGGGTATTGAAGGGTGGAGGACAGAAGGCCTGCAGCACAATAGGACCCATCACATTAGTAGGGACCTTAGGAATATAACCCGGCCTAGGGTATAGAAATGCTTTAACCATACCAGGTGCGAATTCCAAACATGAAGGAGCAACCGAAAGAGCTTGCAGATCTCCAATTCTCTTAACAGAAGAAATTGCGAGAAGAAAAAAAGCTTTTAAAGTGAGCAATTTTTCTGAAAACTCTCCGATAGGCTCGAAGGGAGCCAAAGCCAGACCCTCGAGTACAATGGCCAGGTCCCAAGCCGGTGCTCTGGAGTGCAAGGCAGGCCTCAGCCTCAATGTTCCACGGAGAAAACGAGTTATTAGAGGACCTCTCCCCAGAGAAGAAGCCCCCGCAGGGGATCTAAAGGCAGATATAGCCGCAACATACACCTTCAAGGTGGAGGGAGTTAGTCCAGCAGAGAAACGGTCTTGCAAGAAATCGAGAACTGTACCAACCGGGCAGTCAACAGGATTAAAAGCACGTTCTCTGCACCATGTAGAGAACAATTTCCGTTTGAAATAATAAAGTTTTCTTGTGGAGGGAGCTTTTGATTGAAGAATGGTCTCCACGACCTCAGTCGAGAGACCAGCATTTATAAACTGGGCCCCCTCACAGACCAAGCCCATAGTTTCCACAACTTGGGGCGAGGGTGAAATATTGTGCCCCCCGCCCGTGAAAGCAGGTCCGCAAACCATATTCTGGTCGGCCAGTGCTGGGCTACTAACATGAGCCCCTTCCTGGCGAACTCTTTCCAGAACTCCCGGGAGCATTGCTATCGGGGGAAATGCATACAGGTGTAGCCTTGGCCACACCTGCACCATCGCATTCAGTCCGAGAGGAGCTGGATGCATGAGAGAGAACCATAACGGACAGTGAGTTGTCTCCTGAGTTGCAAATAGATCGACCTGGGTCTGACCAAAGTTCTCCCATAGGAGCTTCACCACCTCGGGGTGGAGTCTCCACTCTCCGGGCCTCAGCCCCTGCCCTGACTGAATATCGACCCTGGAATTAATATTGCCCTCAGTGACAACAATTTCCCCTGGGTCCATAGGAGAAAACCCCTTGGTCCTGAGCCACCACTGCAGGGGTCTCATGTACAGAAGGCCAAAAGTGATTAAGATGGACGCAGCTGCCATGAGCCCCACCAGTCTCTGAAACTGTTTCACAGTGAGTGACTGGCCTAGTTTCATACCTAGGCCGCCGGATAGGATATTGGTAAGCTATGCCCCCGAAAGCAAACCTCAGGACACCTCCTGTGATGGATGGATAGATGGATATGTGAAAATAAGCGTCCTTCAAGTCTATCGTGGCAAACCAGTCCTCAGACTGAAACTGTGACACGATCTGTTTGAGTGTAAGCATTCTGAACTTGAGCTTTTGAACTCTGCTGTTTAGCTGACACAGATCTAGAATAGGACGTAACCCACCATCTTTCTTTGGAACGATGAAGTATCGGCTGTAAAACCCTGACTCTGTGCTGGTAGGAGGAACCCTTTCCTAGCCCCTTTTTGCAAAAGCGTCATCACTTCCTGTTCCATAACCCGAGCCTGCTCGGGGACCACCACGGTGGGAAGGACCCCTAGAAATCTGGGTGAACAAGAACAGTTTCTTTTCTTTTAACTGAATTCTGAATTCTCCTATGGGAGAACCTGGACCTTAATGTGACAAAGACTAAGGAGTTAATTATTGATTTTAGGAAGAATCGTTTTAACCCAGAAGCCAGCATCATACATGGAGAAAATGTTGAAATTGTAGAGACGTATAAGTATTTAGGAACCATGTTTGACTAAAACACAGAATCAATCACTAAGCGGGGACAACAAAGAATCCACTTATTGCGGAAGTTAAATTCTTTTAATGTGTCTCAGAAGATCTTATGTATCTTTTATTATTCATTCATTGAAAATCTTCTAACATTTTCTTTTAGATGTTGGTTTCATGGATTGTCTGTGAGAGACAAGAATAGCCTCACCAGCATTGTTAAAATCTGCTCCAAGATTATTGGAGTTCAGCTGACAGACTTGAGCTCCCTCTGGAAAAAACGGGTGCTTCAGAAGGCTAGACAAGTTTTGAGTCATCCTGACCACGTCCTTAGTCAAGAATTCTGTCTAATGCCCTCAGGTCGGCGCTACCTCGCTCCCCCAAGGAAAACTAATAGATATGCTAATTCTTTTATTCCTTCTGTCATCGGGCTTTTAAATACGGCTGGCAGTGGCAACTAGCCATGTGCCTTGAATCATATACCTTGTATGTATTTAATTATTTATCATTATTATTATCTATTTATGTATTTATTTTCTTGAACTTGGGTCCCTGCTCTGTCCTTGTATTAAGCAATATCACTGACAGTGTTTCTGAATGTTCGACTGATTGTTGTCTTGTCTTGTTTAAAATGACTGGAAGGCTAAAACTGAATTGCCCTATGGGGATAAATAAAGTTGTTTGAATTGAATTGAATAACCCTTTTCTATCACATGCAGGACCCATTGAGGAATATCCGGCCGTAGTTTCCACGCTGAATGCCATGAATTCCACTAAGGGGACCAGTCTCTCGAGACTGGCCTCGGGATTTTGTTGAACGGATATTTCGGTGCCCAGAAACGGCGAACCGACCGGGAACAACCGAAATGACCATTCTACGGCCCTCCTCGTAGGACCGTATGGGGACGCTGACACCTCGGTGCCCTGAAACGGCGAAGCGACAGGGAACAACCGATGTGGCAGTGCTGCAATGCTCCTCATTGCATAGACCCCCAGAGGGCTTTCTTAGAGATAGCAGTCCTCAGATCTTGCCTACCCTCATAATTTTGTTGAACGGACATTTCGGTGCCCAGAAACGGTGAACCGACCGGGAACAACCGAACTGACCATTCTACGGCCCTCCTCGTAGGACCGTATGGGGACACGGACACCTCAGGGCTTTCTTAGAGATGGCAGTCAGATCTTGCCTACCCTTGGAATTTTATTGAAGCTCTTTTTAGAGATAAGACAGTCCTCAGATCTTGCATATCTCTAACTGGCTAGATTTTGTTCTGTTTTGCACCTTGTGCCGCGAGGAGCTTAATAGGCCGAGACCATAGCTGTCAACCCTCCCGTTTTTTCCGGGTTTCTCACGTATTTTATCTCTGTTCCCGCTGCTTTCCCGTTTTAGTATTTTCCCGTAAAATATCCCATATTTTTACGCTCTGATTGTGTGAGACGTAAGCTCGGACCTATTCGGCTTGAAGTCGTTCATACTCGGATGCAGCGCCGCGCACGCTGGCCGGAGACACATGGCTGAGTGCGTCTCAGCTGCGTGGCGTGACCGTTTTTATTTTACCGTCTATGGTTTTTATTTCGGCTCCCATGTTAACAGATTACACACTGCCTGCGTGACACGCGCAAACGCGTGCATGCTAGAAATGGAACCAGAGATGCATATTTTTCATGCGACACACAAGTGTGTTGGAAGCGTTTCCAGGCAAAAAAAAAAAGAAAAAAAAAAGATGTTTATATGTAATAAAATTCCATTATTTTTGCCTATATATATTTTCATGTCATTTTTTTAAACAATTGAGTCCTGGTGTCCACTACAGAGGTCATAGCATAACATAGGAATAAAATATCTTCTCCTTTTTTTTCATTAGTTTCTTATGCTCTTAATAATGTAAAAAAAAAAAAATCCCTTATTTTTGCGATGGATTCCGGGAAATCTCCCTGATTTTCAATGTTCAATGTTGACAGCTATGGCCGAGACTGCTCTCGTCCAGCAGTCTCAGGAACATTGGTGAGGAAGAAACCAGCTGGAACACCGCTGAATGGATCATTTCATTGTTCTTCTGGATGCTCCGCTTTCAAGAAAACTGACATATTCATATCTTTATTTTCCCATTATCTTTATATCGGAAAAAACATGTACATATAATTCTGTGGCCACCAGCGGGAACAACCAAACTGGTAGCGCTGCGACCCTCCTCAGAGAGTCGCTCCTCACACTCATTCCATACCCACCAGGGCTGCCTAATAAAAATTTATTCATTATATTATTAAAAACGATGACACTGACTCGGGAGAGAGAAAGCTTGCAAGCGTCTCTTTAACCCGAGGCACTGAAATACCCAAACATTGCTAGCCTATAATTAGACATCTGGCGATTAAACACATAAAATATAAACCCCGACGAGGAGGCTGAGATACAGAGTTTTCTAGGTTTTAAGATAAATTTAATCTAAAAACTATTTATTTTTCAATCTCATAATATTCAGCTAGCCAGTAAAATTTTAACTGGCAAAAGCATAAATAAAACCTCCATTTAAAAGCTCCTCTTTATTCAGCAGATATGAGCTGACTTATTTATTCATTCATTTAAAAGTCAAACATCTGCCTTTCTCTTAACATTTTTATTTGTTTTGTACTGTTTCTTTTTAAAACAAAACACTAACGATACCAATTCCTCGGAACTGGAAATCGCAGTCCACTAGATCTGGCATGTGAAATTAAGCTGAGATAGAGCTGAGCTCGTCCCAACCCCCGCTGTCAGATCCATTCGCGAACCCCGAAATGCGAGTCGTCTCCGTGCCTCGGCAACAGAGAGACCCGCGCGGGGAACGCGAACCGAACCGTCCTCCACGGAATAACGCCCGGCGGGAGCGGAGCGTCCTCGCGGACAGCTTCTCGCAATGCCCACAGTCAGCTCCCTCGAGAACTGACTGCTGGCATGCTCCACTTCCAAACAAATAGCTGATGTGTGTCCCCACCCGTGATGTAACGAGGGCAGGGAACCACACAGCGTCTATAATCTTGCTTGCCATAAATATAGATAGTGATATATATTTCTTTTCTTGGCTTTGACAAACAACAATAAATAGACAAGGACAGAGTACAGAGATCGCTTGCTGAAGGCTACAGAAGCTGTCGCGGTCTGATCTCAAGGGTGCTTTATAGTTTCCTGGTCTGTGACGTCACCTGACGTCCTACTCTCTCATTGAACTGATTGTACAGACGCTTCACGACGCAATCACGCACAGCGTTCCCATCGCGTTTGACAACGCTGCTCGAAGTTCCATTAAAAGGGAACCATATACCTTTTAAAACAGCATTTTGTGTACCATCAAATACATTTTAAAGTCCTTTTTGCATTATTTGGGGCAGTGGTTCTCGGCTGGTCTTGCTTAAGGTCACACATTTTACAATGGACCAAGTGGATAACTAATGCAAACATATTTGGAAATAAATCAAAAATAAATTAGAAAAAGTAAAGCAAAACCTGTTATAAACATTATAATTGGTTATAATAGGTTCAAACTTTATACACACAACTACTTTTTTTCATTATATTTTAAGTTATTATTATTATCATTATTATTTTTTTTGGTCTGAAGGTTTATTTTGAGTCTTGAACATGATTCTTGGATCAGTTAATGAGTCTAATGTAATATGGTCGCAAGTTCCGGCATTATCAGACGTTCAAAAATTGAAATTTATGTGCACGACGGCCTATTTCTTTGCTGATTATGGGTGTATGAAAGAAGAGCTGATAAACTCTATTTCAGATATGGAGGGAAATTGAAATGAATGCACTTAAAAATAAGTAGTGACCTATGGAATTGCCTTCTTGACTGACTTGAGAGCCAGCCAGTTCAATACATTTGACAGTGATGAGTTTTGTAAGGTCATTTGAGCACAGATCTACAAAGACTATTATATAACACACTGATAGGGCAAAGATTTAAATCTGAGGTGTTCCCGTATACAGAATCAGCATAATCAAGTTTTGGAAGTATCAAATGAGTAATAATTATTTTTCGAACCTGTAGAGAGAAGCAATCAGAGCGATAAAGTGACTTCAATTGACCATATATTCTTGCTTGTATTTTCTTGCAGACTGAGTTAATATGAGGTTTGAAGGAGAGCTTGGTATCAAGCCAGAGACCAAGATATTTAAATTATTCGACTTTGGTTAAAGCTGTTCCATTAAGAAAACTAATAGACCAGTTTTTAGATAAAGGCAAAGAAATAGAGATGGTCCTCATTGCAGAACACAAAATCCAGGGGAGTAGTTGGATCTGGATACATATACATATACCTAAACCTACCTGTCTCCGCCCCCTGATCCCTAACCCCACCCATAATCCTACCCATCTCCGCCCCCTGATCCCTAACCTCACCCATAATCCTACCCATCTCCACTGCCTGATCCCTAACCCCACCCATAATTCTACCCATCTCCACCCAGTGATCCCTAACCCCACCCATAATCCTACCCATCTCCACTCCCTGATCCCTAACCCCACCCATAATCCTACCCATCTCCGCCCCCTGATCCCTAACCTCACCCATAATCCTACCCATCTCCACTGCCTGATCCCTAACCCCACCCATAATTCTACCCATCTCCACCCAGTGATCCCTAACCCCACCCCTAAACCTACCCATCTCCACCCCTGATCCCTAACCCCACCCATAATCCTACCCATGTCCACTGCCTGATCCCTAACCCCACCCATAATTCTACCCATCTCCACCCCTTGATCAGTAACCCCACCCCTAATCCTACCCATCTCGACGCCCTGATCCCTAATCTCACCCCTAATCCTACCGATCTCCATGACCTGATCCCTAATCCCACCCATAATCCTACCCATCTCCACCACCTGATCCCTAACCCCACCCCTAATCCTACCCATCTCCACGCCCTGATCCCTAATCCCACCCATAATCCTACCCATCTCCACCCCCTGATCCCTAACCCTACACCTAATCCTATCCATCTCCACCCCCTGATCCCGAACCCCACCCATAATCCTACCCGTCTCCAACCCCTGATCCATAACCCTACCCATCTCCACCCCCTGATCCCTAACCCCACCCTTAATCCTACCCATCTCCACCCCCTGATCAGTAACCCCACCCCTAAACCTACCCATCTCCACCCCCTGATCCCTAATCCCACCCCTAATCCTACCCATCTCCACCCCCTGATCTCTAACCCCACCCTTAATCCTACCCATCTCCACCCCCTGATCAGTAACCCCACCCCTAAACCTACCCATCTCCCCCCCTGATCCCTAATCCCACCCCTAATCCTACCAATCTCCATGACCTGATCCCTAATCCCACCCATAATCCTACCCATCTCCACCACCTGATCCCTAATCCCACCCATAATCCTACCCATCTCCACCACCTGATCTCTAACCCCACCCCTAAACCTACCCATCTCCACCCCCTGATCCCTAACCCCACCCCTAATCCTACCCATCTCCACGCCCTGATCCCTAATCCCACCCATAATCCTACCCATCTCCACCCCCTGATCCCTAACCCTACACCTAATCCTATCCATCTCCACCCCCGGATCCCTAACCCCACCCATAATCCTACCCGTCTCCAACCCCTGATCCATAACCCTACCCATCTCCACCCCCTGATCCCTAACCCCACCCATAATCCTACCCATCTCCACCCCCTGATCAGTAACCCCACCCCTAAACCTACCCATCTCCACCCCCTGATCCCTAATCCCACCCCTAATCCTACCCATTTCCACCCCCTGATCAGTAACCCCACCCCTAATCCTACCCATCTAGAAAACCATTTTTAAACTAAGTTTAAGTCCGTTTGTAGAGTGTTTGATTTGTGAAATGTCAGAATTGGAGGAGTAAATTACAGTGTCATCTACATATAAGTGTATTGAACAGTCAGGATAGATTTGCAGTAAATCGTTGATAAAAATGGAAAATAAAAGAGGACCTAATGGTGAACCTTGTGGAACACCTTTATCAATAATTTTGAAGCCTGACTGGCAGCCTTTAAAAGTAATGCACTGACTTCTGTGATAAAGAAAAGAATTGAAAAATAATAAAGAGTCAGAAGTAAGACCAATAGCATACAATTTATCCAAGAGAAGATAATCAACCATATCAAATGCTTTGGTAAGATCAATGAATACAGCACCGACATATCACTGTCAGATGCTGAGAGTGTCATCTGTGAATTTTAGAAGAGCAGGTGGTCGAGAATTTTGATCGAAAACCAGATTGGTGTAGAGATTTGTCTTTAAGATATTTAGAAATTTGGTTACAGATTAGTTTTTCAAACATTTTTGTTACGCTATAATTGAAATAGGCCTGTAATTATTAATATCTGTGATATCACCTCCTTTATAAAGAGGAGTTACTCTGGTGCAATTCCATGATCAGGGTGTTTCAAATTACAAATGTAATTTACGTATTTTAGTTTGTCAAGATATTTAAAGCAGCGTTTTAGAAGAGTGCGCTTGTGCGAAATCAAGCGTAATTCTGTCAGGTCACGTTAGTCAAGCTCGCATAAGCTGACTCTCAGCTGATACACCACGTCTACCTATAAGAATGCGACGCCAATCCCTGTATGTATAAGCTCCCTCAGTATTAGCAGTCGCGTTTCTCAGGAGCTCATTGCCCTCCTCCATCCCCAGCTCCACTCGTCAGTAGGGTTGGGTATCGAGAATCGAGTATCGATTGGAATCGGGACTAACTTTTAGTTTTTCCCGGAATCGTTCAAAAGTTAAAATTTCGATTCCTAGTTTCGATATTCACAGTCCGCCGAGCGGAAGAAGAAACCGCTGAACAACACCTACGAAGAAGCGTCTATCGGAAGTGTTGCCATAATCGTTCGTGTCGAACATGAGTACCTTACGTCGGCGATCCAAAGTGTGGCTTCACTTTTCTGAAAATAACGAAATCTCGGCAAAATGCAAAATTTGTGACAAAAGGAGTATTTCCTTCAGAAAGACCGTTGGTTAGCAAGGTTAGCTAAACTTTTTTGACCCTGCCTCTTAGAAGAATCAGAATCGAGAATCGTTAGGAACCGGAATCGAAACAAGAAATCGGAATCAGAATCGTTCAAATTCAAACGATACCCAACCCTACTCGTCAGTCAGGATTTGGCCTTCTGAGTGCCTTTGAATCAGAGTAAATTCTCAAATTATTATGTACATTCAAATATTGACATTACTGATATCTGCAACACATTCATGTTGGTTGTGTGCTGTTTCCCCTAAGGGGTGTTATTGCTGCGCTAGGCTGCATAGATGCACAGGGAGTTCTTGCCCAGAACAGAACCATACCATTAATCCTAACTATATGCTAATTGTGAATCGTATCTGACGACGGAACGTGAAATCTGACAATGAACTGGATTACTTAGCCAACTGAGAGGAGAACGTGTTGGAGCTCAATGCGACGTGGCTGCATCTAAGTAACGTACGTGTGGATAAGCTCCTGGAATAAGCACGTCTTGATAACGCATGTGAAGCACATTGATAATCTTTTATCTTTATTCCTATTCTGTCCCAACTAGGAATAGGCCCCCAAGGAAGGCTTTATGATCATAACTAAATCTGGAGGAAGCTTAAAGGGTTAGTTCACCCAAAAATGAAAATTCTGTCAGTATTTACTCACCCTCATGTTGTTCCAACCCCGTAAGACCTTCGTTCATCTTCGGAACACAAATTAAGATATTTAAGATATTAAGATCGCTCCTGCATACAGTCCATAGGCTTCTAGAGGGACTGGCTCTTGCTGTCCCCGAAAAGTGATTAAAGACATCGTTAAAATAGTCCAAGTGACTACAGGGGCTCAATCTTAAGTTTATCAAACGACGAGAACACTTTTGTGCGCAAAAAAACAACAAAAATAACGACTTTATTTCAACTATTCGTTTATTTCTCCCTCTGCGCGAGTCATGTTACTAGTTTAATAGCGTAAGCTTCTGTTATTGTACGTCACACGCATCACACACACATGACCAGCATCGGCCAATAGTGAGCCTACGTGTGACGTAGCTCTACGCAATCACACTACGTTAACTGACTACAGGCTCATGGAGAAGGAAGTGAATAGTTGAAATAAAGTCATTATTTTTGTTGTTTTTTTGCGCACAAAAGTGTTCTCGTCGCTTGATAAACTTAAGATTGAGCCCCTGTAGTCACTTGGACTATTTTAACGATGTCTTTAATGACTTTTCGGGGACAGCAAGAGCCAGTACCTCAAGAAGCCTATGGACTGTATGCAGGAGCGATCTTAATATCTTAAATATCTTAATTTGTGTTCCGAATATGAACGAAGGTCTTACGGGGTTGGAACAACACGAGGGTGAGTAAATACTGAAAGAAATTTCATTTTGGGGTGAACTAACCCTTTAACAAATCAGTCTCCCTATAGGTCTACGAAAGTGATCAAGAAGCCTTCAGTATATTTTTAACAGTATAACACATGAGCATTACTATACGAGCCTAAAACAAATGCTAGCTAGCTAAGTGTATACATCCCTAAAGCATTTTCACCTTAAATACCAAGTCTTCTGCTTCTCGTGGCCTTTACAACTGATCATGCTTTACAATGAACTCTGTTAGAGAAATACATATGGCAATGTATCTGTTCAACGAAATACCTTACTCTCCTGATGAGTGTAAAACACCATCTCTGCTTCACTTTACATTTTGAACCCCACAGCTCTTCTTGTCATCTCTGAAATGCCAATCAATACCTTTTCTCACATTATTATGAGTGACATATGAAAGTGATTTCAAATTAAAATCTAAACGCAACACTTAACACCAGGCATACCATTGTAAATCAGGGTAAGACAAAGAATCTGACTCATTTCATTTATGTTAATTAACATTAAATAGTGTACCGTTAAGTTTGGAAATAACATTTAGAGAAATGTGTTATTTTCTGAACAGACATAGTATTAAAATTACTAAAATACAATCTGTTTTGATTTTTGTGTTAATACTTTCAGTCTATTAAAGGCGCAGTATGTAAGTTTCGCCGCTAGAGGTCGCTTACTCAAAACAATTACAAAGGCGTGGCTTGATGATGTTATATATGAGCGTGGAATCATGGGAGTTGTAGTCTTCACCCCCACAGCCGATGGAAAGCAATCCGATGATGAATTCGTGTATGAGCTAATGTATTCAAGTTTTATTAATGTTACGAGGTCGAGAGCCGCACATTTACATTGCTGTTTTTATTATCGATTTATTAATCGTTTTGTTTTATTAACTACTTTATTTGAGCTCAATCATACTTGTCGTCATCCTTTGAGGAGCTACTTGTGACAGTTTGTCAGTATAATGACATTTTTAATTTTGGAAAGTGAGATGTATATGTCGAGTGTAGGACATTATAACAGGCTCAGATAGTAAGCGCACACATATAAGGTTGCCTATATGTAACAGATATTTTTTTATAATATAAACAGATTCAGACCACTAATAAGGACACTGAATGTGAGTGAGTGAATGTGTGAGGTGGTGTTGAGGACAAGAAGAACATTACACAATGAAATAACATCATCATAAACTGTGAATCTGAACACTTTTAGAGTGTTATACAGTATTTATTGAGAGTTCATAGATTTTCGAAGATTATAACAGAATTTGTGTTTTTCTGTCAGTCCATATGCATCTGAAGACCCTCCGGTTGGCGTCAAAGAGGGCTTGTTGGTTTCTGATGTTGTGAGATATTGTTACATCTCTGTGAATGGAAGCTAAGGCTTAATCTGTGAACATGTGCAAAAAACATAGTCAGTTTGCCATCATTCTCGAATGAGTTTTGTTGGAGTACTTGGAGTATTTTGTTAGAGTACAAATATATAAAAAAATATGAAATAAAAAAGTAAAGTAAAATAATGAGAGGCACAGACAAAAAGCAAAGCAGTAACCAAGTGTTTGACATTTGTGCATTTTCTCAGAAACTAGTGCTCACACACATTCATAGTGTGTGATACTGAGTCTCAAACCCCCCTCCCTCCATCACAATCATACACAATGTTTTATTTAAACAGCTAAAAAGGCCTAATTGTGGCATCTAATAATTGTTAGGGCATGAGAGGGAAAATACATTTGGGAAAAACAATAAAATACTTTGAAATGTCAATCTGATCCGAAAAAGAACGCTAGAAAGGAACGGAGAGAGAAGGGACTGCACAATAAATAAGAAATATTTGTTTACTAGTTTCAAATTGTTTACATTATTGATTTGTCATCAAGTATTCCCCATAACATTGCTTTGTAACCTTTGCATTAACCAGTAGAGTACAAACAAGAAAGCTTAGAAATATTACATTACACATTGTTAGAAAGAATTTTGTATTTACATGAACACCCTGCTCCAATTAGATGTTTAGTATAGTTCATATTTACATCTAGAAACTGTTTTTGGAATATATTAAAATAAGTCCTAATGCCCAAGTCCTTACATAATTTCCTTTAATAACGTACAACACCAAGATATCTTCATCCGACTGAGTCAAACTTTGAAGTTTGGAACACCTTCTAAAGAATGGACAAAGAAAACCATTTACTGTATGTGTGCATGATTAGGGGAAGTAATTGCGACGAATGGACAGCAGAATCCGTCTCTAAAATATCATATTGTTACACTTAAAATCTCGTACCATCACTATGAATATACAATCAATGTTAATAACCCATTTTTATTGTCCATTGAGCATTTTTGATTCTTGAGTGAAGAAGCTATGCTTATACAGATATGAGAACTTTAGTTTAATTTGACTTTTTAGATGAGCAATATGAATTGCAAAATATTTTTTGGGAATGTATGGTACCAGTGTTGCATGCAGTAAAGATATGAGTTAGGGATGCATTATTAAACATTGGTAATAAGTTCGGGTTGCTTGATTTCTTGCATGCTTCCAAGTCCACAATTCCCTGGTTATGAATAGTGCTTCATAAGATTTAGTTAGTTTCATTCAATATTTAGTTATTACTCATGTTCAAAGGGGCTGGGAGAAAAAAAAAAAGCAAATCGGTGTTAATTATTACTTCATTGAGCTTCTAACTTGTGTTGTTTCAACCCTGTTGTCTTTTGATCTTAAAAAAAGCCAAGAAAACAGATTATTGATATATTGAGATGTCAAACTACAAAGAAATCTTGGTGAACATGAAACATATTGTTGTTATCTCTATGACTGTTGATATAATTGAAATTTTACACCTTGATGGAAAATGTCTTGCATGCAGGTCCATCATGATTACACATATTTAAAAATGAACTGAATATGACAGATGTACAGTACCATTAAAATAAATAAATAAATAATAAATTAGAAAATGTGTAATTAAATTAAAATATATAAATAAAAACGAGTATATATACTATCCTAAATTAAATCTGTTCAATATTGTGCTTTTAATTTTTTGTTTTTTCAAGCATTGTAAGGCTTAACATCTCTGGTTACTCAATGTAACCGTAGTTCCCTAATCGAGTCGGTTCCTCCACATTACGTATGGGGAAAACCCTTTTCCTCGAAATGCTGAAGCCTGATTGAATCACTCTTTTGCTTGCAAATAGCCAATGGCGTCCGATTATTCACCTGATTGGTTGTGACAGCCACTACCTGTATATAGGCGACGTCGGGCGCCAGATTTTTTCGACTGAACGAGACCTATTGAAGCTATGAAGAGACTTTTCACACTGCAATTTACGTAATGTCTTGTTACCCCCTCTCAGGGAACTACGGTTACGTCGAGTAACCAGATACGAGTCAGTTTCCTTATTGAGTCGGTTCCTCGACATTACGTATGGGTCAACCCGGTCTCATCCCAAGACGTCATATAACTGACGTTTTGGGACGTCTTTTGACCATACGTCAATATTCGCCTTTTTAGGGCCCCCTTAAACGTCGGTAGATGAGGTTATGGGATCCTAACTCTACCCCATACCTAAACCTAACCCGTCACCTAACTGACGTTAAAGGTAAAGCGTCAGTTGTATGACGGCCCGGGATCGCCATCTACCGACGTTTAAGGGGGCCCTAAAAAGGCGGATATTGACGTATGGTCAAAAGACGTCCCAAGACGTCAGTTATATGACTTTTTGGGATGAGACTGTGTTATATGGGTAGTGTATAAAACCCGGGCGTGTGAAAATTGGCCGGTCCAGCTCGCACAGAGCCGATGCAGAGGACCAGGCACTAAGGCATAGCAAAGACTATCAGCGCGCTCGCTCCTCAAGGTAAGGTACCGGAGCTGGTTGAAACGCCTAGATGCATTTTTGGCATAGAGCCAATTCAGCTGTCCGCGTCTCCCAGTACACAGTTAAGCAGCACTGAACTGATGTGATATAGGGGGTGGAAAATGGTGCTTGAATATACTCCCGGCCTCAATAAGCGGGCATAGATAATGGGAACAACATTAAGAATGTGTTTTATTTAAACAGTAGATCATTTCACGGACGCAAGAGAATAACATGACACTGTAACGTCTCACTCTGCTTAGACGACCTGGTTGAAACCATGGCTTTAAACATGCGTCAGCCGGGGCGTCTTCAGGCGACTCGGCCATCCAATGACAGAACAGACAGAACGTGTGGTGCAAACGAGGGAATGTCCAAGTTATAAAATCTCGCAAAAGTGTTGTAAGATGACCAGCCTGCCGCGAGGCAAATTTGACATCAATAAACATACCTTTAGTCCAAGCCCATGACGATGCCAAACTCCTAGTAGAGTTGGCACACACTTCTATTGCGCAATCGAGTCCTCAGTCGTACAGCTTCCACAATCCAGCGTAACAGCCTCTGTTTCGACAGCGAGCCGCCCTTCTTAGCGCCCGCAAAGCAGACGAAGAGCTACTGAGGCTCGAAACTGGCTAGTTCCAACATGACATCATGACTTTCGCGTACACATATACGCCACTTTCGAGTCAGGTGGCGTGTTATCTCCACGCATTTTGTGCTATCCGCGTGTATCCGCGTGTATGCGTATACAGGGGTTGGACAATGAAACTGAAACACTGGCCAATGTTGGAGGTTTCACATCTATATGCCTGGCGGCCAATCTTCAGAGTGAAGCACGGGTGGATCAGTGATGGTTTGAGCTCCAATATCATGACAATCCTGATTGTATTTGATGGACACGACACTGCCGAGGACTACCAAACCCTTCTGGAGGATCATGAGCACCTGATGCTCAAACCGTGTATCAGCATGATCATGCACCAACACACACAGCAAGACTTGTGACAGAAGGGTTTGATGAAGATGAAAGTGACGTTGAACATCTCCCATGGTCTGACAGTCACCAGATCTGAATATTATTGAGGTGTTTTGGAGGAGCGAGTCCACCAGCATCATATAGTGACCTGGACACTGTTCTGGAAGAGGAACGGCTCATAATCCCTCTGGTCACTGTGAAGGACTTCTATCTGTCAATTGGTGCTGTTTTTGGATGCAAAATGAGGCCCTCACCATTCTAACAAGTTATTGTGTAGTAAAACCAGGTGTTTCAGTTCTTTTGTCCAACCCCTGTATGTCTACGCCATTAACGTCCGCGTCATTCCGCGTGTCCGAACACGCAGTCAAATCTCCAGTCATAAATGCCATTAACCCCAGTGACGGTTAGGTTTAGGGACGGGCTTGAGGTAAGTCATATATTTATATAACGTTAAGTCAACGGCGTTCATAAACACGCTGAAAGGCGATTATGCGTCTTGATAGCACGCCAAAAATGGAAATACGAATTGGCGTGTCATACACACGCAACTTCATGAGATCAGTCTGCTAGTTCTGTTCACACAAGTATTTAGCGGATGCACGGGGAACAGAGCGCATTTCTGTGACACTGAATTAGAGGTTAGCTCAGAGGAGCAAAACGCTTGTGTTGTGATCACCTGGGCGCAAGTCTGACCATGCAATCGCCTGGGCCGAACTGCATACAAGCACTGTTGACTGACACCGTTTTCCACATGCTAGCGCGAGTAGCAGCGCCGTCATAAATGAGAGCACTTTTAAGTCGCTAGATTCGGCTGGTTTGAATGGTGGGTCGGACAGCGCACTGAGCACTAATGATGGGTCACATACAGGCATCTGACGAAGGCGGGGAGTATTCAAACCGCCTCGCCCCCCCGAAGGAAGCTCGATATTAGATACAGCATGTCATGAGAGGCGGCGGTAGCGGCCACGTAAACTTTCAATGTAGAGGGGGACTGCCCACATCTAGACATTCCTGCAGGAAGGTCAAAACAACCCCCCTCAGGTCTTCATGTCTGCTAGTACACTAGTTTGCAAACATAAGCGCCTTGTTGAAGGAGCTCTGGCCTCCTGTGAAATGATCCACTGGTTCAGTCCACACTGATCTGCCACACAATTCCGGACTGGGGTGCCATATGGCGCCCTTCGCCTGGGACAAAAGGTTTGCGGGGCGTCCTTCTGGCGGCTCGCGCTGAGGAATGACGTGTCCATCCATCTCTTGGATGACTGTTTGGGGGTCGCTCAGTCCAACTTTAAATCTGCCACTGCCTACTTGAGGACGGAAATCAGCTCTGCATCCAGCGAGGTCGGACCTCAGATCAAGCACCCGGTACAGAGGCACTCATGGACATTCCATAATCCTCTCCACAGCCGAATGAGACCATTTCCTGCGCTTCTTTCGGAGGGTGGGAACTATCCTCAACATATGTGAGAGGGGGCTCTGGTGTGATGGTGACGTGGAGAGTCCTCCGACGAAGTTCCCTGTAGTCTACTGGTTCGATGGCGGTGGGCGGAAGAGAGGCAGGAGCCACAGGCCGCCGCTGCCAACAACGGCCAACCTTGTGTAACGGAGGCCAGCTAGTAGTTGCTGTGGGTCCAACTCGACCCGCTCCGAGCGGGCCTCGAACCCGGGTCTCCGGCATGAGAGTCAGGCGCGCTAACAAGGAGGCTAAAGACTGCAGCCTCTAGCGTCTGTCTGAGATCGGGGAGTGAGGTTTACTCGCACAGCAACTACTAGCCTGGCCTCCGTTACACTTGCACGAAGGATCTTTATTGGAAATTCTTTGATTGGCAAAGAGACATTCTTGGAAATGATAATCCACTAGAATGCAAGAGGGGATCGCAATCCACGTTGTCCCATCTAGCCCCGTAGGTCAACGGCGAAACCAGCCTCCAGGTGAAGAAGAAAGACTCTGAAGGTATTTTGGCGCCTGGCGTCACCTATATAGTAGCTGTGATAGCCAATCAAGCAAATACTAAGAAGCCATTGGCTATTTGCAATCAAAAGAGTGAATCGATCAGGCTTCAGCATTTCGAGGAATTTGGTTTTCCCCATACGTAATGTGGAGGAACCGACTCAATAAGGGAACTATATTCATGAATATGCCCTTGTCGTGTGGAGGATGATGGGCTCTGACTGGCTCTTTTTGATAGAAAGCATTGGAATTACAGTATTGTTTCAACACCACGAGCCCCTCCACCATATCAACAATTCACCAATTTCACCATTTCATATGTAAACACATAACTACTCTCTTCTTTTGAATTCTGTACAAGTGATATTTACAATAGACAACACAGAGGAATTAATTGAGCTTTTTTTCACTGACGAAGCCAAGAGATTCCTTAACTGCTGGCTTTTAAAACAAAATCAGTATGAATATGTATAATGCTTCAAGATGATCAAAGCGCATATATTGTCTGTAAACATACATCCAATCAGAAATAAATAAGTTGAATAATACTCTCGACATGGCATGCCCACATAGAGGTGCAAGTAGTGTTTAAGATAGACAATAGAAGCAAGATAAGGAAAAAAAAAAAAAAAAACGCTCTATTTTCCAAAGATTGTGAGGTTCATAGCCTTGAATCTTTGGAAGATAGCTCAGTGTTTTGTTTGAGACACTTCGCAGCTTGTAAACGAGATCTTCCAGTGCGAACAGTTATTTTAATAGTCCACTTTAGACATTCTACTAACTACAAGCAACATGTCAACTAGCAAGTCATTAGAGTATTAGTAGACTGCGTGCTTAATATCTGCTAAACATTATACTAACAGTCTACTAATAGTCCAATGAGAGTTAGTTGACATGTGCTCGACTGGTTACTAATAATGTAACGTCTAAAGAGGACCATCGGAATAAAGTATGTATAGCCTACATTTTTATTTTGTGTCAAACAATGACCCGGTTTCACAGATAGGGCTTAGATTAAGCCAGGAATAGGCCTTAGTTCATTTAGGGCATGCAAGAATCTTTTATAAACGTGACTTAGAAAAATCAAAACAATACTGGTGTGAATCTTGAGCCAAAGCAATGACACTTACATATTTTAAGAGATATGTCAGTGCAAGTTACATTGAGGTAAAACAGCTCAAACATGCCAACATTTTAGTCTGGGACTAGTCTTACGCCATGTCTGTCTCAATTTCCATTAATTTCACCAGTGTTTCTGTGCAACTATTCACAGAGACATCTGTATTGTGCCATCGATTAACCTCGTGGACAAGATTTTTGTCAAAATTTAGAACCAATATATTCTCACTTAAAAGTAGACAAAAACCGTAGCATGAATAATCGCTTTGCGTACAACTACTAAGACAATAAGAAATTGCTTGCTTGCATTTTGCTTTATGTGTCTTTTATCATTATAATTTTAGGTAAAATGTCTCCACATTACTGTTTTTTTTTTTTGTAAAACAGAAATTATTTGTATCCTTTTACACATATTTTTGAGCACCTAATCCCACTCATACCCTAAACCTAACCACTTTTCAACAAGAGATGAAGAACAGTCACAGTAATTTTGCATACAAGTATGAATAATGACGTGTGGTGCATTCCAAGTCCGCTGGAGCAATGTGTTCTTTTTATGTGAGGAACAGAGGTTTTAATCACTGAAAATCTTAATGCTCTTGAAGACAGCCACACACCTCAGCATTCAATAAATGACGCTTGTTTAGCAAGACTTGGAATATATTTGCAAGTTTTGAATAAATAATTGCGACTGTACTTGTATCCTGTTCCTTCATGTTGTTTTATATTGAGAAATGGTTCGAGTTAGGCGCTCGAGAAGACGGGTTAGGTGCTCAAACTGTATAAATTGTAAACTCAGGGATTGGCATTAACTTTTTTTGCTTGGTGGTTTTCCAAAGTTACAAGGCACTCATCGATACCATGGGGGAAAACTGCCATATAGATAATTTTAATATTATCTCATAATTTGGCAGCAGGTTTGTTAGGCTGCTGTCACTTTAAGACCTGTCGCACAGATCCATTATACTCTTACACATGCGTTTCTCAACTGTTAACGTTCAATTCAAACATGACTGACTGTGTTTAGACGTGAATAGTCGCCAGGACCGGCACTTTGACATTATTTTGTGTGTATTTGACCTTTGAAGTGCAATAGGCAGTGAGAAATAACTAAGTACTAAGAGGAGGAGTCAAATTATGCACAATATGAGCAATTCCACGGCGAAATTCAATCCCTGTAACAGTAACAATATTCATCCGGAGCAAATGAAACGAACGAGTGAGGAGAGGCGGGTCTCTGTGTAACTCACTGTCAGGGAGATTCTGCGATAAATGAGTTTTGGATATTTCAATAACGACGTGTATCAAAAATCTATAACACTACATTGCACTTAGTTTTTTTTTATTTTCAGATGCCTTTTTGAAAAACTACTACTGTAAAATTGCTATATTATATATCAAATTCGACCCGCCAAAATGGCTAGAAGGAGTGACTGCGTTAAACGCCATTGCTGAAATACACCCGCATTTGGCGAGAGTTAATGTCAAGCCCTGAGTGTAGTGTTAATTAAATGATTATGGCTTAACCTAACAATCAAAACTCAACACTTGAGTCATAATGACAAAATTATACCTCAATATAGAATTTCCTGACAATGAAAACCCATCCGTGCATTGACAGGAATGGCTTCTCATTAAATGCACTGGTAATCCTAGCCTGTAGATAACGTATAGCAATTTCCAAAGGTGTGCCTTTAGCATCTTAATAGTGGCAAGGCATCTGTCAATGCTGCAGTTTTTGATGCCTTCGGAGTGAGAACGGTTTGAGACTACACACAAGGTGTCAAGGTTTGGCCGGTCACTAGGTCTTGTAACTAGACCATTTTGCTATATATATAGAGAGTCTGATTAATACAATATTTATCTTTTTGCCAGTGGCATGTTATTTTTGGAGTGCTCTCACAAATGGGAAACAGGTTTATATTTTTTCTTGTCTGTTGCCATTCACATCAAAGTAATCGCGCTGCTGAAGGGTTTGGGTTTAGATTTGTTCCTCAGATGCTATCAGCTAATACGCATTGGCATTTCCTGTTGAATAACAATCAGTCATGTGGCATTTTCCCCATCATGAACAATGATGGCAGAATTCAGGTCACATACTTTTAAGCATCAGGAGAACAACTGCAATTGAGATGAATGGGAATGCTAATGGTTAGACTAGCATTACACAAGATTAATGGGAGCTATAAAAGCGATTCGAGTTAGCAGCTGAATCGAGTTGTTTGGGGTAGGGACACCTTCAACTTCCACTTCTGAACATCAAAATGAAACTAGCATATTGGAAATGTAAAGCTCACCAAAGTGTCGACAAACTTTAGAGTAAAGGATTTGAGTGACACGTTTTACCAAAGTAAATAAGTGTATAATAAAATTCTCTTGAATAAATAAACTAGCATCTGTGTGTAAAGTAGAAAATACCACCATATGATAAAACTATTCCTATAGTCTCTTTACTCAACAGACCAGAACAAAAGAAAACGTCTCAGGTTACGACTGTAACCTGTGTTCCCTGAGAACAGGGAACGAGACAATGCGTCATTCGACGTATTGTTGAGTTCCCTTCGAAAGGGAACTTCAAATAAAGGAATAGATATATTAAGTTATTGAGTGCAGCTTTCTTATCAATTGCTAAAGGAGGAAAGAACTGACAGTGAAGTGCTGTGGATGTCTAATTTTTAAGTCTTTGAGTTTTCCGTCGCTAAAAAGCTATAACTGATTTGATCATTTTGCAACAAAACCGATATACCTAATATTGAACAAAACGCACTAAAACTACTGGATTTTGAAATAGGCACCATTTGTTCTTAATCTCTTTAGAGTATCGTGTCAGCCAGCAATTAAGGTGAACCCAAGGTTAAAGAGAGTTAGTCCTGATTTTAATCTGTCAACATAAGTCCTGCTTGTATTGCGAAATCAGACGCAGGATAACGGAAGAATATACTGACGTAAAAATAAGTGGCGCTTCTTGGACGGCCCCGCGATCCACTTAGTTGACATAATAAAGCCAGTAGATGACATTGAAGAAAGAAAACACGGTGGGGAAGATCATTCTCGACCATTTGTCGATTGAATTTACATCAGTTAAGTCAGGGATGTTGATTTTAAGCTGCGAAGTGCGCCGTCGTAGTCGGCTCTTCTTCTGAGCAACGTGGCGTTCCAGCGCATTGTGCCCAAAGTTGTGCCTGGCCAGGCCGGCTTTCCGATACTGCAGCGTGGTGCTGTCAAAGGCCAGCATGGTGGAGCGGGGGTCGCCCAAACCCAGGCTTAACTCGGACGTGCCCATTTCATTCTTGATCTCCAGAGGACTGAGAAGGATGTTTTCATGGGGGTCCATCTAAGACATAAATACAGATGGACAGGTTAGTAATGGTAACAGTTACTTTGCTGCGCATTATAACCAATATCAATTGGACAAATTCAATTCTTTTTTTGTATTTAAAAAAAAAACAATATACATTTCCAATAAAATGTATCACATTTACATAAAGCAAAGATTAAGAGGAAAATAAAAGTGCTTACTTACCTACTGCTTTTCATGAATCATTCTTTATACTTTTGAACACAGTATTTAACATAGACTGAGACAAACCAACAAAGTGCCAGAAACACAGTATAATGGAAATGGGTTTGGTGCACATAGAGATGTAAAGCAAGGTGAGGTAAGGTAAGGCATGGTGGTACAAATGATAGTATTTACGCTGTATATTTCTACAAAATTATGACTTTTTCATGACAAAAAATAAGGGCCGATATGTAGAAATATCTAATTAATACAAAATATATATATAAAAATGTTCAATTGTTCTCCCTTGTTTTCAAAACATTTGACCTTTTCCTTTCTGAATTGTACTTTCAATGGTATTTTATTAAATTGTATCTAAAATAGTAAACATCTGTTTTGGTGAGTGGTTCTGAGGGAAAAGAGAGGTGATGATGGTAATGAAAAAAAAAAATTCTGTTATGATTTACTCACCCACATGTCACTCAAAACCTGACTTTCTTCATCAAAACACAAGAAGAGATTTTGAAAAATATTCTGCCCACTCTTTTTCTATATATTGAAAGAGAACTGGACAAGTTCCAATATGACAAAAATGCATTAACCTAGCATTAGCGTTATTAGCCTGGTTAAGTTCTCAGTTGTAACTGATATCCCTTTTCCACCAAGGCAGAGCTGGTGCTGGTTCAGAGCCAGAGCCTAGTTTCATCGGTTCTTTGTTTTTCGACCACCAAAGCACCAGCTCCAAACCACTAAAAGCGGTTCTTAAGTAGCACCAAATCATTGCTGGTCTAGAAGTAAGAATCGCTTACGTCAGCGTCTGGGGGCGGGGTTACCGTGACCAACAAGATGAACAGAAACTTGTGGCCACCATTTTTTAAATAGAAGCTAATCATGCTAATAGCAGCTCGATTGTAATCTCCGTTAAAGCAAGTTACGGCGAGCTGCGCGAACGTGATGGATTCGCCGTATTTGGATACCGATGTTGGTTTGCAAAGCCATGAGCATAAATAGTAACGCAACGACCGCCATTGTTGATGGAAGGCTTGTTCGAGATGCATCGGAGCGGCGTGGACTGATCGGAGTGTTTGGAGAGCATACGACTCCTGCTTTTGAATCGCTCTCGCATTTCAAGATTCACAGTGCCGAACCATCTTGAACAAGCCTGGGGTGCGTTTCCCGTACAACGACGTATTTTGCTGATTCACTACCATAGTACGATGCATCGTTGAAAAGATCAACTAGCTAGTCACGACTGTTTCCCGAAACCCACTGTCGCAAAGAATCGTTCAACCACGTTGGTTTCGCACGTGGTGGAGTAATAATACTTTTAATGAAACTGTTTGATATCCAATTAACGCTAGATTTTTTCATATAAATTACAGACATGTCATCTGAGGACTATTTCTAATTGTTCTCAGTTATTTTGCTTTATTACCAGACTCAATATTTGGCTCGTTCTTACATAGTAGAGCACGTTCGCACATGCGCACTCTTCAAACACGTTACTTCCAATCTTATTAAAACTAAAAGACGTAAATTCCATTTGTATGTATTCTAAATAAAAGACACCGGTTGTACTGAATGTCAGCTTGCTTATTTTGCTCAATATAAGGATTTATTACGTCCAAATGTGATGCAATATAGAAACGATGCCTCTAACCACAGGTCGAGAGCTGTCGTTCAAACCACACAACTTTGCGATGCTGTTTGCGAATGTTCGTTGGAACGATGGTTTCGGGAAACACCGACTCGTTAAACTATGCTGATAACGACGGAACTTGCGACCATAGTTGGCTAACAATGCTTTCGGGAAACGCATTCCAGGTGTGTTTGTGTGTGTCGCGCTAGCATTTCTGGGCAACATGAGATGTATATACATTGACGTACGAACCGGCTCTGTGATGGCTGTGATGGTTTGAAAAGGCAAACCGGTTCTTTGAAAACTCGTCAGTCAAACCAACTCCGAACCGACACTAGCTCTAGCTCTGAACCAGCACCTGGTTCTTGCTGGTGGAAAAGGGGTATGAGAGTATGTCTGGGGAAGCTTCCATCAAGGGGCGTCACCAACGGACGTCGCTCAAATGCCTCTGGGCGCAATTGGATAGACCTAAAACCAATCAGAGCTTTCGTCATCGTGTAAAGCCCGCCTCAACATTTGTGATTGGTGCCTCGATTTGGAAAAATTTGAAATGGGCTTGAATGGGCTCTTGGCCAGACTGACTTGCAGAGCAAATCTCAAATTTAGGAACTTTACGTGACTTTTGCAGAATCATCTGAAGCTGCAGAATAAGACCACGGAAAATCTTCCCTTCTGAAGAAAGTCATAACAGAGTTTAGACAACATAAGAGTGTTTAAATGATGACAGAATTTTCGATTTGGGTCAGCAATTTTTTAAGAAGAAACAAGAAATCGTAAAAAAAACAACAGCAACACCACATTCTTAATCCCAACTCGTCACATTGACATACAGGATACCCCTTTAGCACAATTTTTCGACATGTAAGGTACTCCATTGCTTTTAATGAGAAACGTTAGGAATTAATACACAAACGCAATGGTCATGGGAATTTTGTCATCATGATAAAAAATAAGAGTATAACTTTGCCATTATGACTTGCAAAAAAGTTGGTGTTTGGATTCAAATGCTTAAGAGTCTATGATTGGATCATTATTGCAGTGATTATTATGTTTCTAGAATGTTGAATGCTTGGCGACAGTTCTTCTAACCCTAGGTGATGGGGCATGTAACTTTTCATTTCTTAAATAACCATGAAGCCATATTCCAGGAAGACAATGTCAAGATTCATTAGGCTCAAAATTTGAAAACTTTACAAAGTACTTGATGCTTGTATTGACAATATAATATCTTGAACAAAAATTTGATGCCCTTCTTGATTGGTCAAGATCTTGTATTGTCAAGGCAAGAGTCCAGCACTCTGTAAAGTCTCCTCCAGCACATCCCAAAAACTTTCACTGAATTTAAGGTCTGGACTCAGAGGCGACAATTCATGTGTGAAAATGATTATTCACTTTCCTTCCCAACCATTCTTTCACCATTTGATCCAGATGAATCTTGACATTGTCATCCTTGAATATGGCCATGATGTGTCTTCCTACATGGTTGTTTAAGAAATGAAAAGGTCAAATCAATCAGGCTTAGAAGAACTGTAGCCAATCATATAGAAACATAATAATCACTGCAATAAGGATCCAATCATAGACTCTTTTGCCTACTTAAACCCAAACAGCGACTTTTTTTTTCTCTTTTGGGCGGGGAGTGTATATTGTGATATGATTTTCAGTTTAAACAGCCAGAATAATTTTTCTTACAATACACTATTTCAGCATTTTTGTACACATAACCCAACCCATTTGTATATTATATAATATAAAACACAGGATATAACAGGCAGATACAACTACAGTCACAATTCATTCAAGATGTACATATTGGAGGGTTCTGAGGCCAAACGATTGATTTACAAGACCCAAAAAGTGATCTCAGTTTTCATCCGCCATAAAGCTCATTTCCTAGTGATGGGGAGTCGACTCCAAAAGAGTCGATTCCTCGACCCGTAATAACCCTCATGTCGGAGTTGACTCCAGCACAGGAATCGACTCTCGATGTCGACTCCGTTGCTGTGTCTGAAATCGCTCAATCGTGCATCAGAGAGCTGGAGCTGTCGCAGAAACAACATCACAGTCACATGTAGCTTGCTTTACAAAAGATAACAGCCAATTACATTGTAACTATACATACCTCAATGCCAGCTTTGTGGTTTCACCAAAGTTTTTTTTTTAAAACAATCGATACTAATTTGGTTTGCCATGGTTTTTCATATTTGTGTTCATAATCAGTAAACGTTTACACTTTTTTTTAATGTGTCCCTGTTAGAGTGTAATTTTACATTTAAATACTCAGTAATATTAATTAACTACATGCACTTACTAAAGGGTTACAGTAGGGTTAGGGTTTGGTTTAGGCCTAGTTGCATGTAATTATGCCTAATTTAAAGTTATTAATTTACAAAGTAGTAAATGCATTAGCAACGCGTCAGGGACACATCAAAATAAAGTGTTACCCAGTAAAGTAATCAATAAAAAAAACCTGCTAAAAATAAACACATTGGAATGAGTATTATGTGTATTATATGTATTTAGGCAAGACATTGTTTTCAGTATCTTGAACTTTCTTGTTCAAGCAGCTTTTTAGACTAAACTGGACTAATTTGGACTAAAACTGGACTAAACTGGACTACCACGCTTAACAGTGTGTGTATAGTTTTAGGAAAAAAAAAAAAAATATATATATATATATATATATATAATAGCCAACATTTAGTGTGTAATAATACGTCCATAAAGTTATGGTGGCAAAAAAAAAAATATGAGATGGAAGAAAAAAACTGTCAATGATTTTGCGTTCTCTCGCAAAACCTTTGCGTTCCACCAAGAAACGTTGCGTTAGCCCGCAAAAACCTTTGCGTTCCCCTGAGAAACTTTGCATTTTCTTGCCTAAACGTTTTGTGTTCCCCTGAGAAAGTTAACGTTCGATCGCAAAACGGTTTGTGTACCTCCGGAAACTTTGCATTCCCTCGCAAAGTCGTTTGAGCTTTTTTTGTGAGCGAACACAAAGTTTCTCAGTGGAACGCAAAACATTTTGGCAAGAAAACACACAGTTTCTCGGGAGAACGCAAAACATTTGCGAAAGAACGCAAATTTGAAGCTTTGACAAATATTTTTTCCTCCACCATGTCCCTTTAGGTGCTCCGTATAATAATGACGGCAATCTGGTATTCTCATTGCAGAACCTATTTTAATGGAGTCGGTTCCGCGAGTCTATTCCATTAAAGTCGGAAAACGGTGTCAACTGCCTGAAGAAGCATTTCATCAGCTTTGATTGAGAAATGCCATTGGCTTTTTTGTGCCTTGCGACTGATTGCGACATGCTAATGTTCAGGTGTATCATTTGAATTAGATATGACTGCATGCGTTCAAGGAGCGGGATCATTTTCAGCAATTAATTTAAAGCCTTAAATTCCACTCTAAGCAAAAAGATACTGTATGGCTTCAGGAGACTTGGAATTCAACACGGCTTGTTTTAAATACTTTTATACTGTGTTTTTGGTCAGTTTTTCCAATGAATACCTGTGACTACTTTTATTTGCCTGTTATGTGTTTTATATTGTTGAGAAGTGGGTAGGGGTGGTGATAGGTGAGCAAAGGAGTGCCCTGCACATTGAAAAATTATGATAAAGAGTTACCCTTGCATATTAGAAAGTGACGCCATGGGTTCCTGACCAAGCGTCCAAATGTGACAAGTTGAAAGTGAGAACATGTTGTAAAAAAAAAAGGTCTCAAATAAATTTGCCGCGCTATACGCCATAACTCTCTTGATGAACGTTTTCAGTACCTTATTTTTTGAATCGCCTAGTCCTAATGCTGCATCATCCACAAAGATTGGTTCCCACATGGAGTCATGTGCGTCAATATCCCTCTGTTTCATTCTGGCATACAGAGCATCGTCTCTCTGAACTACATTTCCCATCAACCACTGAAAGCATACAAAATCATCACCATCAAAGCAGTCACTTTTTCAAAATTTTTTAGAAGTGTGAGGAAATGCTGGCATTTTGTGGATTATGCTTCTAATGCTCTAAATCCAAGGCCATCCTTCAATAACTTCAACTACATCTGAGGACCAGCGAAACATTTTAACAAACAAGAGTTTTGACCAGTTCCCTGAGAGCTGTTATTGCTCAGTGGTCTTCAAATATTAGGGTCAGTACCCAAAAATAGGTCACAGATCTGTAGCTACTAATAGGGTCTCAGAGAGCATGGGTCCCCTATATAAATATAAATATCTGGGTCTAGAAGCAAAAACCAGCTGACATCTACTGATATACACTCACCTAAAGGATCATAAGGAACTCCATACTAATAGAGAACTGCCTTAATTCTACGTGGCATTGATCCAACAAGGTGCTGAAAGCATTCTTTAGAAATGTTGGCCCATATTGATAGGATAGCATCTCGCAGTTGATGGAGATTTGTGGGATGCACATCCAGGGCATGAAGCTCCCGTTCCACCACATCCCAAAGATGCTCTATTGGGTTGAGATCTGGTGACTGTGGGGGCCATTTTAGTACAGTCAACTCATTGACATGTTCTAGAAACCAATTTGAAATGATTCGAGCTTTGTGACATGGCGAGGATGCCATCAGAGGATGGGTACATGGTGGTCATAAAGGGCCTAAAGTGTGCCAAAAAACATCCCCCACACCATTACACCACCACCAGCAGCCTGCACAGTGGTAACAAGGCATGATGGATCCATGTTCTCATTCTGTTTACGCCAAATTCTGACTCTACCATCTGAATGTCTCAACAGAAATCGAGACTCATCAGACCAGGCAACATTTTTCCAGTCTTCAACTGTCCAATTTTGGTGAGCTCTTGCAAATTGTAGCCTCTTTTTTCTATTTGTAGTGGAGATGAGTGGTACCCGGTGGGGTCTTCTGCTTTTGTAGCCCATCCGCCTCAAGGTTGTGGGTGTTGTGGCTTCACAAATGCTTTGCTGCATACCTCGGTTGTAACGAGTGGTTATTTCAGTCAAAGTTGCTCTTCTATCAGCTTGAATCAGTCGGCCCATTCTCCTCTGACCTCTCGCATCAACAAAGCATTTTCGCCCACAGGACTGCCGCATACTGGATGTTTTTCCCTTTTCACACCATTCTTTGTAAACCCTAGAAATGGTTGTGTGTGAAAATCCCAGTAACTGAGCAGATTGTGAAATACTCAGACACCAACAACCATGCCACGCTCAAAATTGCTTAAATCACCTTTCTTTCCCATTCTGACATTCAGTTTGGAGTTCAGGAGATTGTCTTGACCAGGACCACACCCCTAAATGCATTGAAACAACTGCCATGTGATTGGTTAATTAGATAATTGCATTAATACGAAATTGAACAGGTGTTCCTAATAATCCTTTAGGTGAGTGTATGTCTCTATGTTATAAATATGAAGAGTTCAGATGCAAAAGCCTCTAAGTGCCATTTGAACTTTTCTTCTAAAATGATAATTTTTATCAAGCTTGTATATTTAAGTTCAGTGATTTCACTTAAATGGCAATGATAATTACCTATTAATTGTTATTTAAGTGAAATTACTGAACTTAAATATACAAGTTTGATAAAAATCATCATTAAAGAAGAAAATTTCAAATGGTATTTAGAGGCTTTTGCATCTGAACTCTTCATATATAAGCAAATATATAAACAACTTAATGAGGACAGTATCACAACTATTATTTTATCTTCCCACCATAGTACGTTACTAGCTAGCAGTGTCCTAAGCAATCATCTTTTTCCTAAAAAACTGCTAGTCCAGTCTAGATTGTTATGTTGCTTTAAAGGGATACTCCACTTTTTTGGAAATAGGCTCATTTTAAAACTCCCCCAGAGTTAAACAATTGGGTTTTACCGTTTTTGAATCCATTCAGCCGATTTTCTGATATTTAGAAGAATATCAGTAACCAGACAGTTTCTGGTCTCATTGACTTCCATAGTATATTTTTTTTCCTACTATAGAAGTCAATGAGACCAGAAACTGTCTGGTTACTGATATTCTTCTAAATATCAGAAAATCGGCTGAATGGATTCGAAAACGGTGAAACTCAACTCTTTAACTCTGGGGGAGTTGTAAAATGAGCCTATTTCCGAAAAAAGTGGAGTATCCCTCTAACATATTACATATACTGTGGATTTGGGAAAAAAATTAATAAATAGGGGGGAGTAATAAGCTATCTTATAACATTTGAGTGCTGTTTTCTGCATCTTCTTATCTGTCTTAGATGCATTCATCTTATAGATGCAATAATACATATGTGAATTCTTGCAAAATATCTGGATGTCAGCATTGATAACTCATAAAACAGTCATGCAGGTAATTATATGAACCACTTTGACGACAAAACAGTTTTTCAGATGCTGTGCAAAGAGATCGGCCCGCTGGTAAGGCCAGCTATGCTGTCCCATCGCAAAGTCACGTCTTTTTTGATGCGCATCGAGGGATTTATTCGCTAAATGTGTTTCCATTGCGGTTTATGCGAATGTTTTCTTATCGGATAAAAGTTTTTGTCAACTCAATTGAATGCATAATTTTTTTTTGCTAATTTATGCTCATTTTGGCATTTCCATCCAGCATTTATTTGAATTTTTTTGTGTGAAATTCCAAAATGTACATAGAAATATGGGGATGAAATAGTTATTGACTCCAAATTGCTTTTGGAGAAGCCGTAACACACTTTAGAAATGAAGATCAGACCACATTTTCTAAGCAATCAATGCAGAAATCCACTAACTGTATTTTCAAAGGCTTCACAAGCTTATTGTAGACCCTGTATTTCCTTTTTATTATTTTGACCTGATGTCATATCCATCATACCGAGTTTGATGTCATAGAGGGTAAAACAAAAGTTAATGAGTTATTTTCACTGCGATGACGGGTTATAGCATTTGGTTGTTTGCAAAAGTTATGTGAATATCTGTAGTCAACATATTACATTTCATATACTAATGTAGTGGTGGTTGCATTCTGTGCATTATGTTAAAAAAAAAGCTCAAATTCTACCTCAACATAAAACCACACTGATGTCTGCAAAAGCCAAGCAGCCTTTACATATGACTGCAAACACTGCTTTCATTGTCAAACAAATACTCTACTCTAAATGTTTTTATAGGGCAGCCTCATGTTGGTTACAATCACGTCAGACATTGAAATTACAGTGAAAATATGAATACAGACTAGACAGAACATTCAAAACAACCATTCACAAGTAACAGGCATTGACACTGACATCGATTTGCAGTGACAAAGCCACCTGGAGTCATTTAGGCCTATTTAAATTCAGAGTTGCCAACAGATTCCCGGCAACATGAGTGTCAGCGACCGTTTTCAATGTTCTGTTTTAAACGCTGTATTTGTGAAAATTTGACAAAAACATACCGAGCATTAATTTTTATCTGTTTTCTATGGAAGCTTGTTTCTGCCACATAATAATAATACAATACAGGTTTATCTCTTTGTATCTCACAATTCTGACTTTTTCATATTTAAAGTCGCAATTGCGAGATATAAATTCATAAATGCATGATATAAAGTAGCACTTGCCTGTATTAAATCAGAATTGTGAAATATCAACTCGCAAGTCTGACTTTTTTTCTCATAATTGCGTGTTTATATCTTGCAATTCTGACATTATAACACGTAATTAGGAGATATCAAGTCAGAATTGCATGATATAAAGTATCGAGACTCAATTCTGACTTTATATCTCGCAAATCATACTTTATTAACTAAAGTTGTGAACTCGCAATTATCTTTTAAAATGTTTCATTTCATTTCTCAAGTCATGTGGCACAGAAAACAAGCCAGTGCCTTTCTACTGCACAGACAGCCGAGCTTTACCAAGTGGTCAACGGGGAACCTTACTGTAAAGTGTCACCACACAATTTTTATAATTCCCTTTTTTCAACTTTAAATGTATAAATCCTGTTAAAGTTACTGTGCAGCTATTATAAACTTCGCCAAGCGTTTGAATTTCAAACATACTTTGTTGGGATCCATTCTCATTCTTTCATTGTTGGCTGTGGAGGCTTTCTCCGCCGCTCTCTTCTGCCGCTGCGGTCCCCTACCGAAGAAGATGTAGTTGACCAGTGCGTACTCCAGCAGAGCCAGGAAGACGAACACGAAACAGCCCATCAGGTACATGTCAATGGCTTTGACGTACGGAATCTTTGGAAGAGTCTCCCTCAAATGTGTGTTGATGGTGGTCATGGTCAGCACAGTGGTGATGCCTAAGTTCAAAAGGGAATTATTGTTAAGGGTGCAGATGACAAAAAGTGAATTCTATTAAGGAACCTTAATTCTTGGAAACAAAGAAGACAGGCAGGATCAAGGAGGGGAGGTTGAAGCGAGTGGCTCGAAGGGAAAGGGTTTTAAAGCGCCCCTATCATGGATTTTTGAAAATGACTGTTCATATGGTGTGGAATATGACTCTAAGGGAATGAAAACATCCTGCAAAGATTTATATCTGAAAGTGCACCGTATATAAAGTTATTGTCTTTCAAAAGTGAGAGTCGACTCTGAGTCTATGAAATGAATTGTTTTTGAAACGAGTCATTAGCTGTTACATCGTGACGTAGAGAGACGGAAGTGTAATCTTGAAGTCTACACATTCAAATACTTCATCATAGCATCATGTCGAGAAGACGTTGTGTTCTACAATGCAAAGATATTTCAGCCACTTTGTTTTCATTTCTAGGGACGAGCATGTGAAGAATCGGTGGTTAGAGTTCATATTTGCAACGATACCACAACAGTATAGCCCGATTGTGTTCTCATCATTTTAATGACGAATCGTTCAAAAACATAAATGAATTCAAATGTGGATTCTCAAGCGGTTGGGCTCAGTAACTTACTTACCCAGTGTATATGGATCAGCTTCCTCCTCCGAATCACAACCTGTAAGTATTATTAATAATTGTTGCTTTTATGGGTTTTGAACGGTTTTGTAGCGTCGGGCGCGAGGAGGGAAGGCACAATAAGTATGTGTGTGCGTATGTGTGTTTGTAAGTTACGCTCAGCGCAACTTCTAGGTCTCCAATGTCAATTTTTTTTAAATATGTGAAATGTTTGTCGCTGTGAAATGTTTGGAGTTGTCATAAAGAATAGAGCGTCTTGTAGTACTGCAGTGCTTTATCAATTTGTTAATGCGTTATGCTAACAAACAATAACTGACTGGGTCTGTCATCTGACCAATCCCCGCCGATTAGCGTCAAGCAAAGGAGTGGTTTGGAAAAATGAGTCGTTGTACGAATCATTTGGGAGTCGGTGAGCAAATCAGTTAAAAATAAATGCATATTATAAGGGGGGGATCTTGTTTGTTTCCATGTCAACTGATCGCCTTCACCTGTCCTTCACTTCTCTTGTTACCTTTATGTAGGGTGACCAACTGTCCTGTTTTCCCAGGACATGTCCTGTTTTCAAATAACAATATAACAATTTTCTATCCATACAGAGGAGGCATAACCTACTTTAAGTGTATTGAAATTAATAAGGTATCTTTGAGTAAACTTCGAGTATCATTTGAGTAGGCCCATCTGTTTGCCGGGCCGAGTGTCCTGGTTTTTGGTAATCAAAATATGGTCACCCTACCTTTTTATGTATTTAAACCCTCATTCATTGTCTGATCATTGTCTTGAAGTTGAAGTTCCGTGCTGGTGTTTCTCTGTATCGCTCCTCGTGTTTATTAAATATGTTGACATTTTTCTTCTGCATCAAGCATCTTTGTGGATTATCACGTGGAAATTGCATTCTATGAAAACCAAATGAGATCACCCCAAGTATGTCCTCATTTAGAAAGTTCGAAAAACATGTGCAATGTGTGAGGGGGCATTATCAGAATTCTTTTCTTTCAGTTGATGATTCACAATCTTAAAATGGTGTGATTTTTGATGCTCTCAGCCGGCAGAGTGGGAGCTAGGCACCTTAATTGGTGAAACACAAAGCCTTCCTGCTTCTCAACAGTGATTAAGAAATAGTTCTGTCATTTTAAGCAGTGAAATATCCAGTCAGTGTCATTCTGACAATTTTCATGAAATTCACAGCTGATCCTTTGACGGGTATTACAGCGCTTATATGAGGTACAAAGTTAGTATTGTTCAAAAATCCTTGTGTTTTAGTGTCATTAGTTAACACAGTCTCATCCCCAAAAGTCATATAACTGACGTTTTGGGACATCTTTTGACCATACGTCAATATCCGCCTTTTTAGGGCCCCCTTAAACGTCGGTAGATGGCGATCCCGGGCCGTCATACAACTGACGCTTTACCTTTAACGTCAGTTAGGTGACGGGTTAGGTTTAGGGTTAGGTTTAGGTATGGGGTAGAGTTAGGATCCCATAACCTCATCTACCGACGTTTAAGGGGGCCCTAAAAAGGCGAATATTGACGTATGGTCAAAAGACGTCCCAAAACGTCAGTTATATGACGTCTTGGGATGAGACCGGGTTGCATTATTTGCACTTTAACAGATGCCAAATCGTGTTATCGAAACCTCCTTTTCAACGAAAAAGTTTCTCATCTCTTTTCGGCTGCTACGTACTGTACTGCAAGTTTAATATGCATATGGTACCAATATAGCCATGATTCAACTTGACCAATAGCACAACAGATTAGGTACTCCTACTCCTGCCTCATGGTATTGGCTAAACCAGATAGTTATGCACTTGATGCACAGTACTGTGGTAATTGACACACACTATATACCACATTTGCATCCACATATTTTATGATTCTAATCAGCATGAGCTTTAAACACCTATATCTGCTCATCCTAAATATACACAATCACTCAGACTTCTGTTAAATGCTACAGTTGTCCTTATCCATGTGTGTTTAATTTTCATGGACTTTTAAGGTAAGTTTACATGACAAATATATGCTTAAAGGAGAATTCCGGCGCAAAACGAACCTTTGGTCTAATTACATTTTTACCTAGTCAACCGTTATCTGAGATTTGTTTTCAGGATTGCCGAATGTAAATAGTTTTATCTGTAAAAACAGTTTAGCCTATAACGCTAATATAACGCTAGTATATAGGGCATAGAGTAATGACAAATAAAAATCGCTTGTTATAACCACTAACAAGGCTCAAAATAGCCCCACACCAACACGACAGCATAACATAGGTCCCTACATTCAAACCGAAGCATTGAGAACTTTGTCAGTGTCCATACAGTTTAATAAGAAGATATTTTATACACACAGTGAAACTTCGGGAAAACAGGAAGAAGCCATCTTTGAAAAATAGTCTCTACCAGTCGATCTACGAACGCCGATACAAGTGCGCTGAACTGTGCAGAATCTCATATGGTCCGTTGTTTCCGGAAGAAACACAAACACAAACCATTTTGTTCTCTTCAATATGTACACGTAGACTACTGTTCGCGCTCACCTTATCACCTTATTCACATCTCACCAGCGCACTTGGATCAGCGTTCGTAGATCGACTGGTAGAGACTATTTTTCCAAGATGGCTTCTTCCTGTATTCGTGAAGTTGACTGTATGTATAAAATATCTTTTTATTAAACTGTATGGACACTGACAAAGTTCTCAAAGCTTCGGTTTGAATGTAGGGACCCTTATTATGCTGTCGTGTTAGTGTGGGGCTATTTTGAGCCTTGTTAGTGGTAATAACAAGCGATTTTTATTTGTCATTACTCTATGCCCTATATACTAGCGTTATACTAGCGTTATAGGCTAAACTGTTTTTACAGATAAAACTATTTACATTCGGCAATCATGGAAACAAATCTCAGATAACGGTTGACTAGGTAACAATGTGTAATTAGACCAAAGATTCATTTTGCGCCGGAGTTCTCCTTTAAAACAGAGAAGTTTTTCCTTTGAGTTTTCCGCGTGATCCACATTCGTGTCTTCACAGTGTTTCTTTGCCTTCTTCATATGTGTGGACCACCTGAGTTTTATTTAATAAATCCCTTTTGTTTTTGACCCTTTGAATCTTGTTTATCTTCCTCTGGACCTACAGTATACATGGCAACAGTGGTTTAAACTTGTGTGGATGAACAAGGCCAAGCCAGACAGCAATCACAAAGAGTGCTCTTTTATTCACAGTGAGAAGCCAGTCTCAGCCTTATATAATCAGTGATGACAGGAAAAATGTGGCGGCTTACGAGAGAAGGGGGGTGGTGGACGTGTGGTGAAAAATAAAATCCAATGAGTAAAAATGTCTGTCACGATGCTTGATTAAACACTTTTAAAAAGGATATCAGAGGGCCCTGGGGTGAATCATGTTCCAGTGATATTACATACACAAGGGAAGATCATTAATAGAACAGGGAACAGGGGAGATAGTAACCAGGAACCAGGAAAACACTGATAGATGGACCTCTTAAAAGAGTAGTTCCATTTTGCTGATAATTTACTCACCCCCATGTCATCCAAGATATCCATGTCTTTCTTTCTTCAGTCGAAAAGAAATTAAGGTTTTTGATGAAAACATTCCAGCATTTTCCTCAATATAATGCACTTCACTGGGAACCAAACGGTTCAAGGTGCAAAAGACAGTTTTAGTGCAAACTGTTCAAAGGGCTTTGAATGATTCCAGATGGCGAATAAGGGTCTTATCAAGCGAAACGATCGCTCATTTAAAAAAATATATATAAAGTTTAAGTTTTATAAGCTCAAATGGTCGCCTTGCTCTGTAAGCGCGGCATATGTCACGTCAGAGTTCCTACTGGTGGTGGCTCATTCCTATAACCAAGTTCCTATTACTAGCCTGTCTGAAAGGGGTTCATGACAACTAATGATAGAATCAGACTCAGGAAAAGGGTGACAATTAAATCAAACAAAACAAGATAATAAAACTAAACCAAACAGGACAGAACAAGACATGAACGTGACATTTACATCATCATATTATTTTCTTGATAAAAAAAAAAATTGCAGTGGCATTACAAATATATAGTGGGTGACCTCAGGTGCATTTTCTTGATTTTTTTCAAGAGTAGAAAAGAAGGAGAGAACTACGGAGCCCCTCTAGTCCCACTTTGGTAAAAAAAAATTAATTATAACTATCTTGTGGCCTCAAGATAGTAACTCGTGGCCTCAAGATACTAACTCGTGGCCTCAAGATAGTAACTCGTGGCCTCAAGATAGTAACTCGTGGCCTCAAGATACTAACTCGTGGCCACAAGATAGTAACTCGTGGCCTCGAGATACTAACTCTATCTTGAGGCCACGAGTTACTATCTTGAGGCCACGAGTTAGTATCTTGAGGCCACGAGTTACTATCTTGTGGCCACGAGTTAGTATCTTGAGGCCACGAGTTACTATCTTGTGGCCACGAGTTACTATCTTGAGGCCACGAGTTAGTATCTTGTGGCCACGAGTTACTATCTTGAGGCCACGAGTTACTATCTTGTGGCCACGAGTTACTATCTTGAGGCTACGAGTTAGTATCTTGAGGCCACGAGTTAGTATCTTGAGGCCACGAGTTACTATCTTGTGGCCAGGAGTTACTATCTTGAGGCCACGAGTTACTATCTTGTGGCCACGAGTTAGTAACTATCTTGAGGCCACAAGTTACTATCTTGTGGCCACGAGTTACTATCTTGTGGCCACGAGTTACTATCTTGAGGCCACGAGTTACTATCTTGTGGCCAGGAGTTAGTAACTATCTTGAGGCCACGAGTTACTATCTTGTGGCCACGAGTTACTATCTTGAGGCCACGAGTTACTATCTTGTGGCCACGAGTTAGTAACTATCTTGAGGCCACGAGTTACTATCTTGTGGCCACGAATTACTATCTTGTGGCCACGAGTTACTATCTTGTGGCCACGAGTTACTATCTTGAGGCCACGAGTTAGTATCTTGAGGCCACGAGTTACTATCTTGTGGCCACGAGTTAGTATCTTGTGGCCACGAGTTACTATCTTGAGGCCACGAGTTACTATCTTGTGGCCACGAGTTACTATCTTGAGGCCACGAGTTACTATCTTGTGGCCACGAGTTACTATCTTGAGGCCACGAGTTAGTATCTTGAGGCCACGAGTTACTATCTTGAGGCCACGAGTGACTATCTTGTGGCCACGAGTTAGTATCTTGAGGCCACGAGTTACTATCTTGAGGCCACGAGTTACTATCTTGAGGCCACAAGATAGTTATAATTAATTTTTTTTACCAAAGTGGGACTAGAGGGGCTCCGTAGAGAACCCTTCTGCATAACAGAAGAAAGGAATGTATAGGGATAGGTGAGTGTGTTTATATACTGTATGTCACCATGTATGTGCGCCTACCTAAAGCAACCCTGGCAGCCGAGGCATCATAGTTGATCCAGAAGGATACCCAAGACAGGATGGTGATTAGGATTGAAGGCATGTAGGTCTGCAGAATGAAGTAGCCAATGTTTCTCTTAAGCTTGAAGCTCAGGGAGAGGCGAGGATATGAACCTGGATGAAAATAACCAAGCAACAAGTTATTATAAAATGCTTTTTGAACAGTTTAAGGAATTTGTATATTTTGTCATAGTCCTCAATACGCCCTCTGTTATTCTTAATTATGCATCATATTGTGTAATATATGTAATATTCACATTTGTGTATTGCATATATAATTTGACTGATTTCATTTATATTCATTAAATATATTTACATATCTCTTTCCATATACACTGAACAAAATTATAAACGCAACACTTTTCTTTTTGCCCCCATTTTTCATGAGCTGAACTCAAAGATTCTACGTACACAAAAGGCCTATTTCTGTCAAATATTGTTCACAAATCTGTCTAAATCTGTGTTAGTGAGCACTTCTCCTTTGACGAGATAATCCATCCACCTCACAGGTGTGGCATATCAAGATCCTGATTATTGCACAGGTGTGCCTTAGGCTACGTTCACACCGGACGCGAATAGCGCGTCAAATTCGCGTCTACCGCGTCTAGTTTGGCGCTTGACCACTTTGTGTTAATTCGCGTGTCAAGAGCGAAACTGACGCAGGTGAAATAAAAAGTTTGAAGCGAAATTTACGCGCGTCAAAACAGAAACCCGTTGACGGCCATCTTTGTTTATGTTGATCGAGCATTCATCGAGAGATTCACCGCACTGTATTTGCTCTGGAGAGCAGAACAGCGGCGTGGGGATCATCGTCGCCGTATTTGTGTCCACCGGTCCCTTCGGAGGCGAACCGATTGGCGAGTTTCACCATTTGCTCGCTCCAGGTGCTACGCCTGGATGACGGCCGCTGTCAGCGGTACTTCCGCCTGTCCCGCTCCCAGTTTGATGACCTGTTGTCCCGCATCGGAGCGAGCGAGAATCACCTTCGCCCCCATCCACCTAATCTAGCTGTCATTTATTTTTGTTTTGATGATAAATAGAGCCAGCTTTCAAAAGTTATTAACCTGTCCTGTGATTTTTTTCTCTCTCACATCCAGACTTTACATCATAATACTATTTCATATAATCTAGATATGTAATGAATAACATTCAATGTCTCATATATAGAAACAATGTTTTCAGTGATAAAATATTTGCTTTGTTGTGCATTAGAACCACACCAGGGGCCTCATGTATAAACGTTGCGTACGCACAAAATGGGCATTTTTCCACGCGCACATCGGGATTTATAAAAAATAAACTTGGCGTAAATAAGTGCGCACCGTAAGGATGCTCTTGACCATGCGTACGCACTCTTTTAGAAGAGTATGGGTTTTGGCGACACCGATGGTGAGCTGGAGTCAAATGTCTTTTTGCTTACTAAAGAATCTAAAGAAAATTATACGTCTACAGAAAGATAATACAAATATAATTTCACAAACCTATCATCACTTGAAGCAAACATCCATCCCTTCTTAAATGACCGCGCCAGCACGCGGCGCGCGTTGGACCGTTTGGTGAAACTGACGCATATATAGCCTATAATCTAACGGCAGATGGAGTAAAACCGTAAATCTTCATTATGAGTCCAAATCATAAATACAGTCCATATTCACAATAACAGAATGGTTTAAACTATGTTTTACTTCTGATATGAACATTTAGATTAAATATGCCATTCTCATTAATGGAGTTAAACTCTTAAACTACATGAAATCATTACTATATATATATATTCAATAAATAGAAATAGACCTATTTGTTGTGGATGCATTGCTTTTGAACACTTTTCTTCTGGCATGCTGTGTTTTATGTTTTAACTGGAGATTGTCTGAGAAAACTGTTTCGTGCAAATAATGCACAACCATGTCTATCTCTTTCCATTAAAATATAAATCAATTAAAAATACTATTTGGCCAGTGGAAAAGATTGAGAAAAACTTTCTCTGAAATGTATTTAACACTATTTGATTTATTCATTCAAAAACAAGGCAAGGATATAGGCTACTAAAAAAAAATGTTTGAAATAATGTGACGGCACATCCGCATTTCATATTTTCCTAACGTCTTGCACAGTTAAACTTAGTATCACGTGGATGAATAACCATATGCAAATGATATGCAGATTAGGATATGAATATTTAAACTAGGCGTTGTAATCTCCATATATGGTTATTTCGGGGAGGAGACGCACGTGCGCATAATCTCCCACTGACTGGGATTTATAAAGTGAATTCTGCGCAGGTTTTGGCGTACGAACGGTTTTATAAATCTGAAAAATTTAGTGCGTACGCAAATTCTGCCTTATGTGCGTACGCACACTTTAAGGATGAAATCTACACAAAGTTTTATACATTAGGCCCCAGGCATTTAGTCATATTACAAAATAATTTATTGAAGCATTCAGACACTTCACCACGTGAGCAAGCAGCTAGGCTCCTGATTGGTTAATGCGGCGCGAATTCACGGCAAAGTTCAGATTTTTCAACTCGGCGGCAGAATTCGCCTCAAACGCGTGAATGCAGAAATGGCACTAACTAAATAATTCGCGCCTAACGCGCCAGACGCTCAATTCGCCCCATTTGAGCAAACTTGACGCGCAAATGAGGCGTCTTCCGCGCCGCAGGAATTTTTTACGCGCGTAATGCGTCTTTGCATTGACTTAACATTGAAATCATTCGCGCCTGACGCACTATTCGCGTCCGGTGTGAACGTAGCATTAGGCTGTCGACAATAAAAGGCCACTATAAAAGGGAGGCAAAAACAAACGATTTTGTTCAGAGTATATTGTCTTTAATAAGACAATATATGTAGGGGAAGAAAGCAAAATACAAGGGAGACAGGAGATGGGATCACAAAAAAAAAAAAAAATCACAAAAAAAAAAATGCCATATGTCAGAGCAGAGCCCATATGACTGCTTCGACAGATACATCATTTGTTATAACAGCATGTTACTGGATGAGGATAAAAAAAGGAAAATAATAGAAAGTGTATTAGCTTTACACTACAAATGCAATGGAGTAGCAATTTAGACTATGCTACTGCTCAAAAAGGACCATAAAATCCATTTTAGATTCAATTTTCAGAATCTGTCTTATATCTTCACAATCCTCAGTAGCAACTCTAACATTCAAATCCTGCACTCATTAAAAATGAAAAATACCAGAAAAGTAATGACAAAGGATTTATATCAGTAATGTCAAATGGTCATGGTGCTTCATTACTGAAGCATGTGGACTTTAATAAAGCATGTTAAGATTTTCAGTGATTAAAAACTTTAAAAGTTACTCCATACTTCACCCAAAGCTATTGTATACTGTGAGAGAGTAATTCAGATTTTTTGTATATCTCTATATGAAGAGTTCAGATGCAAAAGCCTCTAAATGCCATTTGAAATTTTCTTCTTTAATGATGATTTTTATCAAACTTGTATATTTAAGTTTGGTGATTTCACTTAAACGGCAATGATAATTACCTATTAATTGTTATTTAAGTGAAATTACTGAACTTAAGTATACAAGTTTGATAAAAATCATCATTAAAGAAGAAAATTTCAAATGGCATTTAGAGGCTTTTGCATCTAAACTCTTCATATGTTTCCTACAGATAACTACATAAAACACAATTAGACCCACCAGGAATTATACTGTATATCATGTGCGGTGTACAGATAATGGAATAAGGTAAATACATTTTAATATGGGGGAGTTAGGTGGTGAACTGTGTGAACCAAACATAACTTTTAAAGACTGCATCTACAGCTAACCTCCTGATTTGGATGACACATTCATGAATATGAAAATGTTGTCTATGAATAAATCAAGTGGCCACACAACGATTTGTTAAATAACTTATAAGAACAGACTTAGTGTTTGTTTTTCATTCTCAGACCAGGGTTAATTCATACAACCGCTGGGGCCTGAGACACCACTAGCCATGCCAAATTGAGAGGGTTCATAAACCCAGAAGAGTTGCTTATTTTACTAGGGTTCATGAATAAATTGCTTTCTGACTGACTCTGCCCACAAGAGCCAGCCGCATATGTGTATATGGAGTAAATGGGGTTTCAACCTCAAAGTGTCCTAAAATGTGATGCAATTTTTGCATCTGAGAATATAACTGTACTTTTTAGTAGCCTACTAAGTAAAGACTTTACCTTTACTTTATCAGTCAGACAGTTATTTCAGTTTTTGGCTTATTTCGACAGTGTAGTTTGGTTTTATTACCTGTAGAAAACACCACGTTTTTCGAGATGAGTTTGTAGTCCACTATAGAGAACTGAGGAAGCTCGATCCTTTCAACCCCCGTTACTGCATGGTCGCCACCTCGCCAGTAGAACTCAATATCATCTGTGGTGTAGCCATCTGAGGGACACAAGGGCAGATGTTAAAACATATATGGATGGGGGTCATGTGATTGATGTCTCATTGGTTGTTTTAAAGACTTGGTCATTAAAATAGCCAAAAATAGGGATATTCTGGCATCCCTACAAGTGCGTAAGTAATGAAAAAAAGAAATAAATGACACAGCTTACTGTCCAACAATGAGAATCTTGCATAATCTTGCAAATCCATTACACAAATCAACACACACACTTGCTAAGCTAACTTAAGCTGATTAGTTAGTGACCTAAAAAACAACAACACAATGTTTATGAACATTTTCTGCAGCCGTGTGATAAATACAGTGATAAATTGTTGAAAAAAAAAAAGTTGCTCTGAAATGGTTGGATAAATGTCACTTTCCCAGATTATGGACCGTCATCTTCTGCAAACACAGTCTTAATTCATTATAAACTTTGCATATACATAATTCAACATGTTAAATCATTCAAGGCATGCTAAGATGTGAAGAATTATAAATGATGAAAAATGCGATAAAGTTCAGCTGTGAACATTTACTACATCTGAAAGGAGTTCTGTAATGGACTTGTAATATGGGTCATGATATGAGATATTCTCTTCTATCTGATTACAACGGAGGAGCGTGTGTGTGTCATATGTTGTTGCCTGAATCATTATTTTATATTATTTGTTACAAATGGACAAATCCAACCCATCCGCAAGCCTGGGCAATGAGTTTCCCCTTGAATGTTTTTTGCTGAGGTTAAGGCCTTAAATTGGAGTATATAAATGGATAAATAAAACTATGAAGGGAAAAATAATATTGCATTTTTGTCACATTGAAATGCACTTGATAGTAAAGAAAAACATATTTCATGAATGTTTAACCATTTTGGTTAGGCCATACCCTTGACTTCTATTGTATGGACAAAAAAAAAAAAAATCAAATGATTTTCTTTTATGTTCCACAGAAAGATAGACATTCAGGTTTGGAGTGGCATTGATTCAACAAGGTGCTGAAAGCATTCTTTAGAAATGTTGGCCCATATTGATAGGATAGCATCTTGCAGTTGATGGAGATTTGTGGGATGCACATCCCCGTTCCACCACATCCCAAAGATGCTCTATTGGGTTGAGATCTGGTGACTGTGGGGGCCATTTTAGTACAGTCAACCCATTGTCATGGTCAAGAAACCAATTTGAAATGATTCAAGTTTTGTGACATGGTGCATTATCCTGCTGGAAGTAGCCATCAGAGGATGAAGGGATGGACATGTTCAGAAACAATGCTCAGGTAGGCTGTGGCATTTAAACGATGCCCAATTGGCACTAAGGGGCCTAAAGTGTGTCAAGAAAACATCCCCCACACCATTACACCACCACCACCAGCCTGCACAGTGCTAACAAGGCATGATGGATCCATGTTCTCATTCTGTTTACGCCAAATTCTGACTCTACCATCTGAATGTTTTAACAGAAATCGAGACTCATCAGACCAGGCAACATTTTTCCAGTCTTCAACTGTCCAATTTTGGTGAGCTCTTGCAAATTGTAGCCTCTTTTTCCTATTTGTAGTGGAGATGAGTGGTACCCGGTGGGGTCTTCTGCTGTTGTAGCCCATCCGCCTCAAGGTTGTGCGTGTTGTGGCTTCACAAATGCTTTGCTGCATACCTCGGTTGTAACGAGTGGTTATTTCAGTCAAAGTTGCTCTTCTATCAGCTTGAATCAGTCGGCCCATTCTCCTCTGACCTCTAGCATCAACAAGGCGTTTTCGCCCACAGGACTGCCGCATACTGGATGTTTTTTCCCTTTTCACACCATTCTTTGTAAACCCTAGAAATGGTTGTGTGTGAAAATCCCAGTAACTGAGAAGATTTGTGAAATACTCAGACACCAACAACCATGCCACGCTCCAAATTGCTGAATTCACCTTTCTTTCCCATTCTGACATTCAGTTTGGAGTTCAGGAGATTGTCTTGACCAGAACCACACCCCTAAATGCACTGAAGCAACTGCCAAGTGCCATTATAATTGCATTAATGAGAAATTGAACAGGTGTTCCTAATAATCCTTTAGGTGAGTGGATCGGCCCACCAGGAAAGTGCCTGGTATGCCAGTTTAGCAATCTAGCCCTGGTTGAGTTGAACCTGTGTTATTAGAGAGCAGAGTATAAGCACATGCAAGCCTTGGGTCAAAATCATTGTCAAGTCAAATCATACGGCACTCCATTTCTGACCTCAGCTGCAGAAAAAAGCCATCATAAATATTCAAACAAAACATGAGATATTTGGTTTGCTTCAGTGCTCCCTGTGCTGAAACTGACAGAAACACGAACAGCCAGCCCATCTAGCCATAAATGATTGAGAAACATCTTATTGTATCGGAGCAAACAGCACTCCGCATCAGACCAGAAAACTTGGTCTTGCATAATCCATCCATGGATGGTCCCCTGAGCGACTGTTGACTTATCAGACTGAGGGCCAAAATGCAAAATGATGATATATCAGAGAAAAATATCCAAAGTGTCAGCAGATAAAATAAAGCGTTTCAGAAAATAAAAATACAAATCTATAATTGTTTTACTCTGGTGTCTTTCGAACCCTTCCTTGGAACACAAATTAAGTAAAGCAGAATGGTGAATCTTCTCTTTTCCATACAAAGAATGTTATTGTTGACTATCATATTTACTGAATAATGACTGTTTTCATGGAAATATAGTCCATGATTTAGACTATCTTCATGCTGCTTTTTGGAACTTGACAGACCTTGGTCTTTGTTCATTTTCAATATATGGGAAAAAAAAAATCATGAACAAAACAAAAGTCCATTTTGTTTAGAACAACGTGAAAATTATGACTAAGACTAAGAGCAATTGAAAACATTAGGGTTACTTATGTAACACTATGGAAATGCCTTCAGCGTGAGTAAGTGTATGAAGCATGTGTGAATTCACAGATGAGTGGTTATCTATTCAGTGGGTATTATTTTTCCCATAGTGTCAACGTAATGACGCAGTGTAGAGTTCTCTCGAAAGGGAACGTCTAGGGTTATGTATATAACCCATGTTCCCTAAGAAGGGAACGAGACGCTGTATCTCATTGTCATACCCCAGGCATGCCAGCAGACAACCTGAACCTTAAAAATCTAATTTATACAAAACAACAACAACAACAACAACAACAAAAAAAAAAGGATTAAAATGACCATTTTAGTGGTCTTTTCCCTGGTAAAATGACCATTACATCACACAAACATGACTTCATATTATTTTGCAAGGAATAATGGCATTTGTGTGGTTGGTTGGGCCATTTAAAGCCACTTAACTCCATTGTTTCTATGTCACTGAGCCTGACTTTGCAAATTAGCTTTTGCCAACATTCCTGTCAGGGCTCTTACATCACTCGCTCCGGTAGCCGTGAACCCACATGCACAGGAGCTCCAGGATGAGAACGAGGAAGAGGAATAGTGTTAAAAACCAAGTTGTTGCCTTGGAAGGATCCCTAACCGAAATGGAACCTCGTAAGTGGCGGATTAGCACATACTGTAAAAGAAATCAAAAATTGATTTCAATTAAGTTTGCTGTCAACAGGCTACTCAGTCAAGTAAAGTCACATTATATACAAAACAGATTGTTTTAATTAAAGCATCTCCACAGTAATAAAACGAAGAGTAAAAAACAGAATCAATGACATAAACTTCATCAAATATGAGACCAATTCAAATGTTGCTGTAAAAAGATAACATTGTTGTTACTCAGCTCGAGTCAGTTCAAGTTTTGTTCTCATTTGGAAGTTCTCACACTGTATAAAAATATTGTTGGTTTAACTTAAAAAAAAAGAAAGTAACCTGGTTGCCTTAAAATTTTAAGTTCATTGAAATTGAAAAATTGAGTTAATCCAATGAAGGAGATTGATTTAATCACCAGAAACTCAAAATATTATGTTATCTGAACTACATAAATTATTTAAGTTGATTTGACAAAAGAAAAAATGTTGTGATCACAATTCTTGTTGTAATTTTTTAATTTTTAGATTTTATGCAATGATCTAATAAGAATAAAAAAAACAGTGCACATAATGGTCACAAAAGTGATGCACTGTAAAAAAAAATCATTTTGACCATACGTCATTGGTTATAACGTTTTTTCAAATCAACTTAGATAATTTACGTGGTTCAGATAACATAACATTTTGAGTTTCTGATTATAAAAATCAATCTCCTTCATTGTATTGACTCAATTTTTCAATTTCAATGAACTTAAAGTTTTAAGACAACCAGGTTACTTATTTTTTTTAAGTTAAACCAACAATATTTTTTTTTTTTACAGTGTGACACTTCCAAATGAGAACAAAACTTGAACTGACTCGAGCTGAATAACAACAATGTTATCTTTTTAGAGCTGTTTTACAGCAACATTTGAATTGGTCTCATATTTGATGAAGTTTATGTCATTGATTCTGTTTTTTACGTTTTTTTTTTTTTTTAAGTTAAACCAACAATATTTTTACAGTGTGGGTAAAATAGTCGTTTTAATAAGTCTGAGCTGTTTTAAAACTCAGTATTGGAAAAAAAAAACTATATTTACTATAACTATATCCACTTAAGGCAATTGATTATGGAATGCCTTTTACACATGGATGCATGTAAAACTGCCTTGGAAGTTACATAAATAAAGGAATTTTTGACCGATTTTTCAGCCTTTGTGTCAAGTGTGCCTATAATGCCTAAAAATGCTTCCTTAGGCAAGCCCACAAAGTTTTATAAAGGTTTCTGGGATCTTAAAACAGTCCCGCTTTGAAATTTGCTTAAATTTCTCATGTTTGCATAAAAAAAATGCCCCTCATTAAAGCATTATGGATATTAATAAGGATTAAACATAAATAACCTGAAGTTAGGATGCACTTTACTGTGTCTGAACTACATGACAATTCTTAAAAAGCCAGTCATCCCTTAAAAGAGGATAAAACCCTCACCCCTAAGTGGCAGGGTGAGACTGAAGGAGCAAAAGGCCTCGTAGCTATACTTTCCAATTCATGTTGTAGAATCGTCTACTAGCGCATTTAACAAAAAAAGAAAACAGATCTAAAGTGGGAACGTCTCCAGTAATGCACGTGTGCCTCAGCAGAAAGTTTTTCTAACGTTCAATTAAAAGTGTCCCTAAATTCACACATCATCTCCTAATCTTTGCACAAACACAGAGCAGGAGAGGTCAAAACAACACATCTATATAGGAAAACCTCTTTATACACCAGAGGAGATATGCAGTTCAAGAATTGGTTCTGACGGCTACCTGGCTCCATATGCTGTGCTTCAGCAGTGCAGAACATTTGAGTAATATGTAGAGGCCTGGTAAAATGAGATTAGACCATCAAAAGTCAAACACTATGTTAAGTCACCTCTATGAAAAGGACAAGCTTTACCCATCCCCTATTTCTTTGTTCTGTGTCACAAAAATATTTAAGATCAACCTGAGCACTGCAGCTACTTACTTCTTACATAACTCAAATATACTTTAAAGTCCAATTCATTTGATTTATTTAGCAAGCAGCCATGTGTAAAGTGGGATAATGATTTATATGGCTGGTTTGAATTCAACAACATTTCTCACAAAAACAGACAACATGACACACAACTACAAACCCACTAATCTGGAGAGAAAAGCTCAGAACAAACTTTACCCATGGGCCATACCAAACCTGTTTTCCTATGTGTTTGCCCTACCCTATCTCATGACCAATTCGTACGAATTCGTACGAGTGATTCAAAAGTGGCTAATTCGTACTAATTCATACGACCTCACTCGTACGAATTTGTAAGATTTGTTTAAACCCATGTGACGGTTATGTTTAGGGGCGGGGTCAGGGGTAGGTCATTCGTACGAATTCATACGAATGGGCTTATTCGTAAAATATGTACGATTTAGCAAAATCTTACTAATTCGTACGAGTGAGGTCGTACGAATTGTTACGAATTAGCCACCTCGTAAAATTCGTACGAATTCCCGTGAGATCGGGTTGGTTTGCCCCATGATCAAGCAAACTAAATACGACCTCACTCGTACGAATTTGTACGATTTGTCTAAACCCATGTGACGGTTATGTTTAAGGCGGGGTCAGGGGTAGGTCATGCGTACGAATTCATACGAATTGGCTAATCCGTAAAATATGAACGATTTAACAAAATCGTACTAATTCGTACAAGTGAGGTCGTACGAATTGTTACGAATTAGCCACCTCGTAAAATTCGTACGAATTCCCGTGAGATCGGGTTGGTTTGCCTCATGATCAAGCAAACTAAATACGACCTCACTCGTACGAATTTGTAGGATTTGTCTAAACCCATGTGACGATTATGTTTAAGGCGGGGTCAGGGGTAGGTCATGCGTACGAACTCATACGAATTGGCTAATCCGTAAAATATGTACGATTTCACAAAATCGTACTAATTCGTACAAGTGAGGTCGTACGAATTGTTACGAATTAGCCACCTCGTAAAATTCGTACGAATTCCCGTGAGATCGGGTTGGTTTGCCCCATGATCAAGCAAACTATGGAATACAAGAATAATCAAATATCCAAATGTAAACAGAACTAAATAATTATCTCAGGCTAAATTTGAAAATCATTTAAAATTGGTTGGAATTGGAAAATTGGAATTATTCCTTTGCCAGTACCATTGGATTCTGTCGTTGGGCCAATGGGTGATCCTTACAGTACAGTCAACCAATCAATATCACAAAATAAACTTTAAACGGGTTGTGGACAAATTAGTGACTTTTCGAACGATTTTTTCCTCATATAAAGATAGTATTTTAGACAGAATTATAAAAACGTATCATTCGATTTTTTTTCAAGCATATCATAGTATTATTTCAAAATGGGCATATTTATTTCCAACGTATCGATTTTTTTCGAAACATTTTCTTTTTGTCATATGAAGGTAACACATTACAATTAGATTGGAAACTCTTCAACTCTTTTATCATAGGCTTTCAATCTTAAAAATGAAATTCACCATCAAATATGATTTGCCAATGTAAACCAACAAAAAAAAAATAAAAAAAATGATCCAAATTGCACGAATGCCAAAGGACTTTAAACATCATTTGAAGCTACATATGCTTAGATCGGTGTACAACCATGTACTCGTATCACTATCTCTGGTGATATCTATTATTGCTTTAATTGTAACCTCAACATGACAACAAGAAAGTTCCTAATGAGATCAGTTTGCCAGGACACTCTCTTCCAACATCGTCTCCAATTAAGCGGATGTCTAGGCAGACGAGCACAAGAGAACAGAGAGGGATCAGTTCTCAATAAGGAGCTTAACCTGTCTGTCTCTTGTGCCCCGGTGTTACTGTTCTGCCATCAGTCTGGGTAACGATCGGCATCTGGCAGAATGACAGTTCACACACTTTACATTGATCCTTGAACTGAAGCTCTCTTAAACATCTATAAAGGCAACGGCTAAACAAGCACATGCATCGTATAATGAATTTCAGTTCAATTTCACTTTAGCCTCCAATGCATAATGGCATTCATAATGTCTTATAATATACATTTTGTAATTTTCTTGAGTAATAGACAAGAATTCCTTTTCCTTTTATTACCAAATGTAGTGGATTCCCCTTTTTTCTGATGAAAAGGATTTGTGTATGTGTACTGGTGCTCCATTACAGAAGCAGCCTTTCTCAATACATGAGACAAACCCTGCTACCTCTGAACTAACCGCAACTTCTGGTTTAGTAGAACATGGGCATTTAGAGATGACAGCAGTTGAGAAGATTCTAGTTGCCCATCTCTCACCGTCTTGGTCAAGAAACAGAGACGAGACCAATGGAAAATCGTGTTAACCCGCTAAAGCGCATTCTCTTGCTTCTCCTCGCTGCCATCAATAATCTGTTCTGTCAGCTCCACTGCATCTGGCACTTCGGACAACAGCAGACCATCTGTGTAAGAGTTACAACGATCTACTCATTTGTGGTCCACGCATAAAGACTTTTGGAACATAGCAAACATCGATGACATTGTGCTTTCGGCAAATGGTGCCTCAACGGTACATGCTGGGGCCCGTGTATGTTGAGTAAAATTGTGTATCCTGCTAGACGGATTCCCCTCATTCACACATTTTGTTTCCCCTAATGATTCCTGCTTCCTGAACCTTGCAATCTGATGCGACAACCCGGTCTCATCCCAAGACGTCATATAACTGACGTTTTGGGACGTCTTTTGACCATACGTCAATATTCGCCTTTTTAGGGCCCCCTTAAACGTCGGTAGATGAGGTTATGGGATCCTAACTCTACCCCATACCTAAACCTAACCCTAAACCTAACCCATCACCTAACTGACGTTAAAGGTAAAGCGTCAGTTGTATGACGGCCCGGGATCGCCATCTACCGACGTTTAAGGGGGCCCTAAAAAGGCGGATATTGACGTATGGTCAAAATACGTCCCAAAACGTCAGTTATATGACTTTTTGGGATGAGGCTGTGTTAGATGCGATGGTGTACTGTAGAGAAATGAGATCTGTGGAGGATAAAAACAACAAACGTCCTGCTAAGTCATGCTTGTGAAGGTGGTTTGGGTCAACCAGCGAGTTCTTCTCGACTGTCATTATTGGACTCGTGGCTCAAACTGATAAAACAGTCGCTATAGTTAGCGGATTTACAGTAGTATTTACAGCACCACACGCTCTAAGTGATAAACTGATCACAGCAGACAGGGGCCGAAAGAGTAATCCGAGCAGCTTTTCAGAAGCAGGGTTTTAAAGAAATGAAACTAAAACAGAGCGTTTAGACAGAGGGTGAAAAAACACTGAAGTTTTTTAATTAGTAAAAGTCCATTGAGCTATTTAATTGAGAATTTAATAATGTATTCAAATACAATAAATGAATGAACCTTTTAAGCCCTGAAGGCATTTTTTGATTCCTGAGTGACATGCACAAACGTAAAGACTAATAACTACAAAACTATTGCAAGGAGAGTCAAAAGGTACTGTAGGTGTAGTTTGATAGAAAACTTTAAATATTTAGGGGGATAAATCATTACATTTGGACATTCTCATGCTGTGAAACTGATAAAAGACAACAGCAATAACAACAGCCAAAATGTACTTAAGGGAAATTTTACATATGTTTCTTATTTGCCATGCCATAACTCAGGAAGTAAATAATGTAGGAGGACAATTCTTTACATGTGAGCTGGATCAGCATAAAGTTATCAACATTTATAGCATTTGGAACCAAGGTAGCCTTTGACACCCGGAAGGCATTTTTAAAATTGTTGTTCTTATGAAATATCTTGTGATTGACCAAATGGATTATGTTATTTCGCGAACGAAAAAAATAACTTAAATTTCAAAGCCCAAAACTGTTATGCTTGTTGTATTCTATTCAGTAGGACCTTTCAAATGATATACGACACATGCCTATCTGAGCGGAATGATATTTTGACATTTTACAGTATAAAAAATTGGGGGAGGAGGTTCGGTTTATAGGGTTAATACATTTAATTATATATATATATATATATTTTTGCTTTTCAGAAAGTAGGAGGAGCCCATAGAAACAAATTTTGAAAACAAAACTAGGGATTATTATTGTGGTAGAAGGGGCTCCTTGGAGTCTGTTACGAACCCTGTTGTTAAGAATGCTCGTTTTGTAAGGGTTCAATAACATAAAAGGAGACGCAAGGCAAAAAGCAGTTTAAGACATTTATTTATACTAATAAATGACTGCACAATCTCACGTCTCTCATGTTCTCACTCTTCCCACAGAAAACTCACATTTTCTCTACACTAGACATACCAAACACTAACAAAATAAAACAGAATAGTGGCACAATACAAAGAACACAGGCTTGAGTTGAAGCTGATCCGATGTTTAGATGGTCATGACGCGCACGGAGTTTCACCGCTGCGTGTCTCACACTCCTGCACACACCGCTTATATGCTCAGCACGAGCCATCAGAGCAACGAACCACAGGTGCGCAAGGGAGGAGCCTACACTTAAGAAGAGACATTAATTAGATACAAGACAAACATACACACACAAATACATAGGCAACACCCATAAGGCTGAGGCCGTAACACTTCTCCCCCTAAAGGAAGAATCAGACTTTTTTTTTCCCTCTTCTTTCCCTCCTTAGAAGGGGAAAAGAAAACTGATTCTGCATAGAACCAGAGCTTAACTCAATCCACGAGACAACGCATCTGCTACCACGTTATCAGATCCTTTTTTATGACGGATCTCTAAATGATACGGCTGGACCATTAAAGCCCAACGCATCAATCGTTGATTATGGTTGTACATTTTACCCAGAAAAACCAGCGGATTGTGATCCGTATAAACAACGATCGGAGAAGAACTAGACCCCACATAAACATTAAAATGTTGTAAGGCTAACAACATAGCTAAAGTTTCTTTTTCAATCGTTGAATAATTCAACTGATGACTGTTAAACTTAGCTGAAAAGTACGATACGGGGTGGCCTATTTCATCAGCACCCTCCTGCAGCAAGACAGCTCCCACTCCAACCGCACTAGCGTCGACCTCAAGCTGGAATGGACGAGTCACATCTGGAGCAGACAGCACAGGTGCACTACAAAGAAGAGATTTAGCAGAAAGAAATGCCTGCTGGCACTCATTAGTCCAGTCAAAACAAACTTTAGGACTACACAACTTCGTTAAAGGAGCAACCACACTCGAGAAATTTTTGCAAAAACACCGGTAGTACCCAACCATCCCCAGGAATCTACGTAGTTCTCTCCTCGTAGTAGGCACTGGGTAACTGAGGACAGCAGTCACTTTTCCGTCCAATGGCCGTACCTTACCGTTTCCCACCTGCTTCCCTAAATAAGTGACAGAAGCCTTAGCAAATTCACATTTTTTTAGGTTTAACGTTAAGGAAGCAGCCTTTAACCGACGAAACACGTCATGCAAGGTCAACATGTGTTCAGCCCATGTAGTCGAATAAATAACTACATCGTCTAAATAAATGTTACAGTTAGGAACGTCACCTAAGACTGTGGACATTAAACGTTGAAACGTTGCTGGTGCGTTTCTCAGACCGAATGCCATGCGTTTATACTGCAGAAAAGAATCGGGGGTTACGAAGGCGGAGATCTTAGAAGCGCGCTCGGTTAACGGCACCTGCCAATAACCTTTCAAAAGGTCTAACTTAGTAATATATTTCGCACCCCCAAGACAATCAATGCAATCTTCCATCCGCGGTAACGGAAAAGCATCAGCCACTGTGATGGAATTTACCCTTCTAAAATCAGTGCAGAAACGTAAAGACCCATCAGCCTTCGGTACCAGAACACACGGTGAGCTCCATGGACTATTACTCGGGACAGCGAAACCATTCTGCAATAAATACTTAACCTCACTTTTCATGGCTTCTCTCAGACTCATTGGGCAACGATAAGCGTGTTGCTTGATCGGTAATGCGCTACCGACCTCAATGTCATGCTGAATGACATTAGTACCCGGAGGAACGTCATTGAACAAACACGGGAAACTGTCTATCAACTTCATTACGTCCTCTCGCTGTTCAGGCGATAGATAGGATAGTTGCTCAGGAAGCAAAGATAAAATCTTAGAGTTTTCAAAACATCCTCCTCCTAAAGCTTCCATGGATACATTCAACCCATCGTCCGCAGTATCGACAGGCAAAGCATAAGCCAACAATGAAACGCGCTCAGTATTTCCTTTAGTCACCGATTCACTAACCAAATTCTCAGGGTTCTCTTTTGGTTCGACACAAAAATATGGTTTCAACATGTTTATGTGACATAAACGAGTTTTCCGCCTCCGTTCTGGCGTGTGTAAGATATAATCAGTTTCATTCCACTTACTTTTTATCACGTAAGGACCAGAGAAACGCGCAGAGAGAGAAGATCCAGGAATAGGAAGCAACACCAAAACTTTTTCGCCTGGCAAAAAATTACGCATAACTGCTTTCCTATCAAAATGTTTTTTCATTTTCGTTTGTGACAGAGAAAGTGCTTCCTTCGCCACAGCACAAGCATTGTGCAAACGTTCGCGAGTACGTGATACAAAATCAAGGACGTTGGTCTTCACAGACGAACTGTTACCGAGAAATTCTTCCTTTAACATTTTCAAAGGACCACGGACATTATGTCCAAACACAAGCTCTGACGGGCTAAACCCAAGCGAGTCCTGCCGCGCCTCACGTACCGCGAATAACACCAAAGGAACTCCATCGTCCCACTCATTCCCAGTCTCTGTACAGTACTTTCTCAGTGCAGATTTTAATGTTTGGTGCCACCTCTCTAAAGCACCTTGCGACTCGGGATGATAGGCGCTTGATACTACGTGAGAAACGCCAAGAGCCTTTAACGAGGCACGGAAGATACGAGACACAAAATTCGAACCCTGATCAGTTTGAACAGTTTTCGGCAAACCGAATGTTGTAAAGAATTTAGTTAAGGCTTTAGTTACTGTCTTAGCCGTTATGTTGCGTAACGGAATGGCTTCTGGGAACCGTGTAGCCGCGCACATGATTGTCAACAAATATTGACAACCAGACTTAGCCCGAGGAAGTGGACCCACACAGTCAACTAGAACGCGCTCAAATGGTTCTCCAACGGCAGGAATAGGACACAGAGGAGCAGGTGGTACAATCTGATTAGGTTTTCCACTAACCTGACAAATGTAACACGTCTTACAGTGTGTCACAACATCAGACTTTAACCCTGGCCAGAAAAAATGCTGGAGCACCCGGTTATAGGTCTTAGTTATCCCTAGGTGTCCAGACCAAGGATGGTCATGAGCCAGACTTAAAACATGTGATCGAAATTTCGAAGGTACCACAATTTGATGCACCGCATTCCAATCGTCTCGCTGCTCAGAATTTAAAGATCTACTCCATTTACGCATGAGCACATCATCGTTCCAGTAGAACTGGTGATTACGCAGCGACTTTTTGTCATTTTCAACACTCGCACGACATTTTTCTAATGATAAATCATTTCGCTGAGCTTCGATCAGAATTTCGCGCGAGATGGGCAAATCAGAGATCAAACTAAGATCAAAGCCATCAGATGCCTTTAAAGTCGTTTTAGTCGAGTCAGGGGAGTCGGGAAGAACATCAGTTTTCAAAATCTGTGAAAAGACAGAATCACAAAGAGTATTACTTTCGTGAATGTCCTGTTTCGCCTGTGCTCGCGTTACAACAGCACTAAACACATTCGGCAAATTTTTACCAAGTGCATCAGCCTGCGAATCATTGCATGGGACATCAACAACTTGTACTACCGGCATTACCTTACCTCCAGCTATGTCATTTCCCATGATAAAATCCACACCTTTCACCGGTAAAGAAGGACGAACTGCAACCTCAAAGCACCCAGATGCCAAATCAGAAAAAACATATACTCGATGGAGAGGAACAGGCACAAAACCCATTTCAATACCCTGCACAATCGCACTGGTATTACATGCCGAATCAGCACAAAAACCCAGAATATCTGATAATATAAAGGACTGAGATCCTCCTGTGTCACGGAGAATTCTTACAGGTTTTCGGCTTTCGACCTTCTCATTTAACGAAACAAATCCATCGAATACGAAAGGCTGAAAACAGCTGTCAGGTGTCACAAGAGAACTGACGGATGATGGGGACACAGTTTTCACTAGTACTGAACCTCGAGGCTGGAAAGATGAAGAATCTTGTCGCTCTTGTTTGCGTTTTAAAGTACGACACTCAGCTATAACATGTCCCGTCTTGTGACAATAACTGCACTCTCGGTTAAACTTCGGACTGGTTGGAACCCATTTATTTCGTGAGTCGGAAAGATTTTCATTTTCCTTTAATGAGGAACCCCCACAGTCAGACGGACGCTTTGAAAACACAGTTTTATGCATTAATGCGTACTCGTCAGCTAACACGGCAGCCTGTTGTACAGTGCTGACTTTCTGTTCATTTAAATACAACGCAGTACGTTCGGGAACACAGTTCTTAAATTCTTCAATCAGCAAAAGTTCTCGCAAAGAATTATAGTCAGTTACCCTGCACGCCTTGATCCACCGATCAAATAAAATGCCCTTTTCGCGAGCGAACTCGACATACGTTTGAGACATGCCTTTGTTCGTAGTGCGAAATCGTTGTCGATAGTGCTCAGGAACTAATTCATACGCTCGTAATATTGCAGTTTTCACGGCATCGTACTGTACGCTTTCATCTACCGAGAGAGATGCACACACCTCTTGTGCCTTACCTGAGAGTTTACATTGTAACATTAGTGCCCAAACCTCGTTTGGCCATCTTAAGGCAACAGCAATTCGTTCAAAAGCTTGAAAATATGCCTCAACTTCCCTCTCACGGAAGGGTGGAACAATAGATATATTTTTAGCCACATCAAAATGTGTCGAAAACGGCGCTACAGACTCAGATCCCACATCAGACGGCACAGAATTAACACCCGAAGTGGATGGACCAGCAGATGTCTCAGAATTAACCTCCAACCGAGATGTTTTGACGATAGATTTTTTAGGTACCTCTGAAGCAGCCTGCAACTCCAACTCCCGCAATCGCACCTTCATATCAGCGTCAATTCGGTACATTTCAATCTGATGCTTCAAATCATCTTGTCTCGCCTGAGCTTTATCCTGAGTTTCTAACTGTAACCGTGCTAAACGTAGCTTTAAACGGGAATCTGTACGCAAACCTGATGATTCTGCGGACAGCGACAAAGGTTCAAATTTAGGTAGTGAAAAAGACGGACGTACCTCCGCACCAACCCCGATCACTGGAGTAACTGGAACACCACTCGTTACACGTAAGGGCGGACTTCCTGCAGCTGGTATCGCCAACTCCGCTGCTGCAGTAGGAACAGCCTCAATAGAAGAAAATACCCCTTTATTAATCAGACTAGTCACTAAACAAGCTTTCAACTCTTCCTTACGAAGTGTTCTAGAGATAGAAATCTCATAATGTTGAGCAATAAGAAACAAATCATTTTTTCGACATGTCTCTAAAGCTTCAACACTAGGTTGATCTAAAAATTGACTGAGCTCAAACGTTGCCATCTTTATATAAAAAAAAACGAAAAGAAAAACACGCAAAAGCAATCAGGATAATCCAACACCCTCTGGACCTACCTACCTAGCCATTAATCTAAATAATACCCTACCTAGTCTTCAGAGGGTACCGATTAAGAGATCGCTCTCTCCCCCGGAATACCTCCAAAAACAACAAACTAAAATAATAAAGCAAAACAATAAACAGTAAACCGTCGTCAGAACTGGCGCTAAGCACAGCCCTGCTGGCTTACTCTAACTAACCAGAGGATATTGGTCACCTGAATTAAATTAGATCAATCAAATTGCCACTACTCAAACACATATCCCGGACGAGCCCCCAATTATGTTACGAACCCTGTTGTTAAGAATGCTCGTTTTGTAAGGGTTCAATAACATAAAAGGAGACGCAAGGCAAAAAGCAGTTTAAGACATTTATTTATACTAATAAATGACTGCACAATCTCACGTCTCTCATGTTCTCACTCTTCCCACAGAAAACTCACATTTTCTCTACACTAGACATACCAAACACTAACAAAATAAAACAGAATAGTGGCACAATACAAAGAACACAGGCTTGAGTTGAAGCTGATCCGATGTTTAGATGGTCATGACGCGCACGGAGTTTCACCGCTGCGTGTCTCACACTCCTGCACACACCGCTTATATGCTCAGCACGAGCCATCAGAGCAACGAACCACAGGTGCGCAAGGGAGGAGCCTACACTTAAGAAGAGACATTAATTAGATACAAGACAAACATACACACACAAATACATAGGCAACACCCATAAGGCTGAGGCCGTAACAGAGTCAAAGTGCTTTTGAACCACTGTGATGTGGTTTAGGACTTACAGTATCATAAAGATGACTCATTACTCAACTGCCAATGAAGTACTATTAGGCCTTTGTTGTTCACATGTTGATCTATGGATTATGCGTCATTCTCAGTTCTCAGCGTTGATTTATAATACCCATGCTGCTACAATATCTGCATCTTTCTGCTGTGACCTAGTGGGTGGATGGATTTGTGTGGCAGCTCCTTTATTATTGTCCCTTTTATAGAGTTGCATCCGGTTATGTGTCATGGCAAATATTCGTTTTATAGCTATCTTTGGGGCAAATACGCAGTTCATTTCTCCATGCATGACATTTTCTCAAGACCTACACAGAACAGCCAACAGCTGTCTGGCAGCACACTAAAATACTGTGATGGAGTGGGAGTTGCACAGAAATTCCTAGAAACACAGAATGCGTAATCTTGGCCATCTATTTTTTGTGACCTGCAATGTGTTTTGCAAACATCTGCACTGTTTCTACTAACACCCCACCTTTCCAATTAGAGCTGCAGGAAAAAATGTGTATGTTGCAACTTCTGGGCTTCCTGTTTACACTAATGATGATGCATTTTGTGCCCTTTGAGGTGATTTCCAATTTCCATGTCCACTATAATGAACAAAGCTTTGTTACAGTTTTTCTCACAACTACAAACACAATCTCAGAAATACACACCAACTTAAACAAATCTCAAACTGTCACGTCAAACACAATTATTTCACTGCTTTTCTTGTTTAGTAGTTTTTTTTTGTATCTAGTTTCTAGTCCAAATATCTAAAGATTCTTAAATCAAGATGCATTTGTACATCGATATTATATATTGTTTTTTGGAACAAGCTAAATTATCTGCCAATGGGGTAAGAACAATAATTGTGTTTCTGTGTTGAATTTTTTTTTTCCGCGCCGATATTTTTCTTAACAATTCACTTAATTTTGATTTATTTAGCCCAAAAACAAGACATATGGCATTTTTCTCATCTAGTAAATGAATCTTGATCTTAAATGACTCTATGTCTATCCTAATAAGGCTGAGGATCTGAATCTGGTGTGTTAAATAAGGGAGACATACACAATACGCAGAGCAGTGGGTCGCTTGGACTTAAAGGGCACCTATTATGCCCATTTTTACAAGATGTAATATTGGTCTCGGTTGTCCCCAGAATGTATTTGTGAAGTTTCAGCTCAAAATACCCCACAGTTAATTTATTATAACCATTTGAAAATGTCATTTTGGGGCCTGTTTGAAAATGACCTGTTTTGAGGCATACCACTTTAATGCAAATGAGCTGCATACCCCCGCCCTGCCTTTGGATGAGGGCGTAACTTGATACCTATGGCAGTCGGTAAGCAGAAGGGAAGAGTGAAGACGCGCTATTTTGTCTGTCATTCAGCGTACGTTTGAATCGGAATATATAAATAGTACGAAGAGACACCGGCAGAATAAACACAAATGAGAATGGACCAGTACATCTCGGTATGGTTATTTGATACATTTATGTACTTTAGCGTTGTAATCGCGTCCTCTTTGCAAGTATGGTGGAGCAACACACACACACACACAGACACACAAACACTTTTTTTAAACTAACGTTACATACACATTCTGTGATAAAGTTTGCTACGTAACTTACAAGCGAAATTACATTTATGCGAGGGACCTGTGGCGTCATGTTTACTTGTCATACAGGTGCTTCTGTGGCAAATGTGAGAAGATGGCTAACTTACAGAACAAGAACATATATGCGGTTTTTAATACAATATCTTTAAAAATATATATATTTATAAACGTGTGGTTACACACTATACAAACAAGGTTTAAATGATATGCACAGACATCCTACGTCGACAACAACTGTAAAAAAACCACTGGGTGGATTTTTATCATTCTAGGGTGGTTTTGCTCACACACTGCCAACACACATTTATGTTCAAACACCATGTAAAAGTAAATTTTCCATAATAGGTGCCCTTTAAGTTGAGAACCCCTGTTTTAGACCATACGATTAGATGGTTAAAACAGGGCCCCTTAGTGACGGTCCAGATCCGACCCACATCTGGTACATTATGAATCCATATGTACCAGATCAACAACCCGGGATTTTTTGGTCAAAACTTTCAGAATGATGGAGCAGGCCACATATTTCATGCAACTAACCTGGAAAAAAGAATAATCCGACCAGTAAAATCTTGCACGCTCTGAGTTAGCGTTGCATAACACCTACTAGTAAGGTTGGAACTGACCAATTCAGTCAGCTCTTTCTATTTTGTGTGCAATATCCATCAGATTGTGCATGAATAGACTGTTGGGAGTCCCATCAGAGGATGACCTGGCTACCTAACCCCACTTACTATTTTTGCAAAAATGTCTTGCTGTGGATCCAGTATGCATTCATCAATATGTGCTCCAAGGGAAATGAACCCATGACCTTGACATTGCTGTAGGTAATGTTAGAGTATAGCTGATGCTCTCAGCACACACTGTGTTCCCAGAAACCTCTGTGGAGTTCACTTGAAAGAAAGTAAATCTTGCGAAAAACTTCTGAAACAGAGCTTCTGAAAGAAAAAGGTAAAAAACCAATTAGGCAAAAGATCATAGGATCCCCACAGGATTTGAGGTTATAGACACATTATGCTCGCTGACAGGATGTCAATACATGACAATACAGAATGCCATTTCTCGAAAGAAAGAAAGAAAGAAAGATTTCCCAGTTAAGACATCACATTGCAGTTCTTCAAGCTCTTATGGTGGAAACCATAGCTCTTCTCTACAATGCAGCCAATGTGTTGGAGTTCACAAGAGCACAATTAGCAAGTGTGTACACATGCCCTCTTCTGATCTCCTCTAGCTCTCAGCTTTCTATCTTTCTGCTTTAATGACAGCAGCCAATGGACCATGCGTAACAGTAGACGCTGGAGGATTACTGCTGGATTTCCACTGATTTCCCAGTGTACACTGCATATATAGAGTCACAATTAGATTTGATTAGGCCTTTTCTGCTCATGGCGGTGTGTAGCATGAATGCTGACTGGCTCTCTTTATCTCTTGGCTTTATGGAGATGAAGGTCATCCTAATTAAGGTAGCGGTGGAGTATGTCCGGCTTTCTGCACACACACACTGTGCTCACACCACAGATGTGTTTGAATTCGATATGAATTAGTCAAGGACATATTTGCTTGTGTCAATTTGTTTGAAAATATCTAATACTTGAAACTATTTATGTTTATCTTTATATTCTTACTTTTTTCTGATGGAAGTCAATTGTCAATCAATGATTGATTCTTTAATATTACTGATCAGAGCTCATCTAAACGCATCTCATTAGAGAAACATTGCTGTTGTGACCTTTTATACTCCACCTCTGTCAACACTTTAGCAAACTTGGATTTTCACAGTCAGTCATAAGACATGCAAAAGACAACGAGGTTTGATACCATCGATGCCAAACCTATCTCAACAAGTCAAAAAAAAGCCTCGGATTAGGACTGTAACTCTTGTTCCCTGACGCTGCGTCGAAGAACTTTGGGGAACGTCTCTAGCGTGACAGCATCTAAAGCTCCGCTCTTTTCAGGAGAGGTGAGGGTAAAAATACGCTGAAGAAATCGCCTCCATTATCCACCACCTGACTGCTTAGAGGTGGGGGAACCCTTCTTAGGTGACCCAAAACACACAAATAGCTGGTCCGAATTTTTCCAACCTGAGGACCTCCGCAATAGGCCTCCAAGGCCCAGACAGGGCATAGTAGGGTATAGCCTTTCCCAGTCAGTCGACAGGTGGTGGAGGATAAAAGGCCAGCAGGATAACTGACCATGCCACATTAGATGGCACCTTGGGCACGTAGCCTGGCCTAGGGTGAAGAATGGCCTTTACCCTCCAAGGAGTGAACTCGATGCAAGAGGGATCAACAGGCTAGCAGGAAGACCACTTTGGCCCCATTTACACTGCATGTTTCAAGTGTCCCAAATCCAAAATCCCAAAAGTTTTTTCCAGATCGGATTCAGGCCTCACTCATTTGTGGTGATAAATCAGATATGAATCGGATACGTGCATTTGCGTGTGCCATGTAAGCAGACAAATCGGATATTCCCCAGTAAATGCGAGTCGGACGTCATTAAAAAAGTGCGCGATTATAGGCCCGATGGAAGAAAAAGGATGCACACAGTGTAGGCAATGCGGAGGTTTCATGTCTTTTGAGTGTTTGGGGCGAAGAGTGCAGGTAAAAATGCAGGGTTGTTACAGAAATATATCCGTGTTTGAAGACATTTCACGAGATATGGCGAGGTTGGGTTTTAAGTGCTCGTGTCTACAGTGCCAACAAGGGCTCTCCTCTTTTTCTCCGCCGTACGAGACCAATGTTTTGACGACTTTTCAAAATATTGTGTAAAGAATTAAAGCTGCAAGCAGCGATGGGCGGGCCCTCGCACCTGTAGCGCGTCGGGTTGTGAGGCGGCCGCGTTGCATATTCTGGAGCTCAGCCGGTGCGGCTGTGAATTTACTACGCTTCATTAAAGGTCACTTCCTGTTGCCAGCAGGTGGCGCTATGACTGTTGGTGAATGTCGACATGTAGATTTGTTCAGGGCGGGACTCTTGTCAAATGTGTAAAATTTTGTGCAGATCTGGGCATTTACAGCCAAGTTACTACAACTTCCTGTTTCATGGCGAATCTTCGACGCCACGGACACGCCCATCGACGAAAACGCGCAGATAGCACAACTTTACATCGTCAATGCCTTTAAAAGGCACAGCAGAAATTTGAAGTTGATCCGACTAAATCCCTAGGAGGAGTTCGTTAAAGTACGGAGTGTGTAAATCGTCCAAAAATTGCCGCCAAATGGCGGACTTCCTGTTGAGTTTAGGGTATGGGTTCTTGAGGCTTTTTTGTGCGTCTTGATATGATACACGTCCCCACCCAATTTTGTGCATGTAGGTTGAACGTGGACGAGGGGCTAGTTTTTTCCAATTTTCTAGGTGGCGCTAGAGTGACATTTTGCCACGCCCATCCGCGAAACCCACAAAATACGACATTTTTCACCAGTCCTGACATGTGTGCCAAATTTGGTGAGTTTTTGAGCATGTTGCGGCCCCGAAAATGGCGCTTACTTTGCAGAAAAAAATAAAAATAAAATAAAAATAAAAATAACCCTAACAGTTTCAATAGGGTCCTCACACTGTTAGTGCTCGGGCCCTAAAAACACTGGATAATTTTATTCGCATCTGCATCCATTGAATTTCGTGCTGTTTTACTTAATTTTCCGGGTCAGAACGTCTACATTTGGTAGTTTCACCAGTTTATAGTGCATAGTGTAAATGCAAAAATCGGATACGGGTCACTTTTAAAAGATGATGTAAGCGGGTTATCAAAAAAAATCGGATGTAGTCAGGAAATCGGATTTGAGCATCAAGTCTAGAGATGGGAATTGATAAGATTTTATCGATATCGATGCCACTAACGATTCTGCTTATCGATCCGATTCTTTAACGATTCTCTTATCGATTCCTGATAGCACTGTGTGGGAAAAAGTAGTCATATGCTTTTTTGGGGGAAAGAAACAATTGGTTTTATTTGTTTTAAATCTTACACTTGACTAAGTAAACTGTACTTTTGATGTAATTTATATAATAAATGAAACCTTATGAGTTCAGTTCAGTGTTGGAAGATCAGTTCAGTTGTTTTAACCATTCATTAAAACGAATCGGTTCAAATGAGTCATTAGTTCGCGAATTGAACGTGTCATTATCAGACGTGTGCGCGTTCCGACACAAGATGTGTGTCATCACAGAAAACATTTCATCTTTTGGTCGTTTTTTCCGTTTATTTGAAGTGTGGTTTATGTCAGCTAAATGTGCGGACCGCTTTTCAGAGAAGATAAGGCAACGTAGACCTATTTTAGCACAATTCACACCCAGCGGTAATTCAGGAAAAACAAATCTCCGAATGCTGCACATGAAACTTTAGTCTCCCGACCTTACCATTGTGTCGATTATTTTGATTAATATGTGCGAGGGAGAAAGAGAGAGCAAGACAGTGCTTAGTTTTGAGCAGTGAAGCCAGAGAGAGGTGCGCGCGCGCACGACCGGGGCTCTCTATCTCCCTGCTCGTTCAGTTTAACACGAGCCCTGTCACGAGCGCAGCGGTTCATCTACAGAGAGAGACAATTTTACCGGTACTCACCGATCAAATAAGGCTTTGGTGGTACAAAAAATCGCTTTGGACGCCGTACTGGTGCTTAATAAAGGACAAAGGGACAGTTGTTAGTTCACTGTCTGAAGCCTACATACTGGTTGACTCAGAGCAGGAGCATCGATAAGAGGAATCGTTAACGTCGAGCGCAAACAATATCGATGGATCGTAAAATTTAGAACCGGTTCTCGAGTGGAACCGGTTTTCGATTCCCATCCCTAATCAAGTCCTGCAGTGTAAAGACAGCCAATGAAAGCAAGAAACTTTGCCAGTGTGCCAGGGATAACCCCTCAAGAACCACTGCCAGGTCCCACACAGGATTCCGTGTTTGGACGACAGGCCTCATCCTCTGACCACCACAAAGGAAATCAACAATTAGTATTTTTCTCTTTTTTTGATAAATAAGGGAGAAAGCTTTCATAATAGGACAAACAACATCAAATAAGATTGAACGCTTGCTGAAGAGCATTAACACTGTTGTGTGCCAGAGTCTCTTTGAAACTTCCATGTATGCCGTCACATGTGATGCAACACCAATCGAGAATGGACTAGTTCCACACGGGCTTCTGACACTATCACGCTGGAGGCGTTCCCCAAAGAGTCGTTTCCGACGCAGCGCGAGTTTCCTTCGAAAGGGAACTCTACATACATTTTGGTCTTTTCCACACACTATCAATTGACTTTAGAAATTGTGAACATGGCGCACACATTGCATGCTGTCCTTTTATCCCACACAGTTGTCTAATGTCTAACTACAGTAGGCCTTGACATTAACACTTGCTAAATGTGGGTGGATTTCAGCAGTAGCTTGTAACACAGTCACCCCTACTAGTCACGTTGGTGGGTTGAATTCTATATATAATATACGGTGTGCATTTGTTAATTGTATTTTAAAAAGGCATTTGAAATAAGAAACTAAGTGCAATGTAGGGTTGTTAAAATACTCAAATATATTGAATATCTGCGCGTTCTCGCACTGTCATCTCCCTGACGGCAAGTTGACACACAAACTTGCATCCCTTCACTCACTCGCTTCATTTGCATGTTGCAACCTCATGCTAAATGCTTTTTTTTACATCAATATGCACTTCATGAAAATGCATCTCAGAGCAACAACTAAACCATGAGGTCAAGGGAACTGCTTGCATGGCTCAGTGTCAAGACACAGATCAAGGGAAGACTACAAACACAGTGGCCAGACGAAAAGCTTGTTTTTTTTTCAGGGCTTCAGGGCTTAAGGGACTGTTCATGGTAGAAAGAAAGCTGAATGCAACAAAATACAAATATATCCATAACTAAAATCTGGTTCACATCACTCGGGACCTCAGACTTGGCCAAAGGTTTACCTTCCAACAGGACAATGACCCTAAACACATAGTCAAGACAATGTAATAGTGGATTAGGGATGATTCTGTGAATGTTCTTGTGTGACATACATTTAATCAAACATCTCCAGATAAACCTAAAAATTGCTGTCCACCGACAGTCCCCATCCAACCTGACAGAGCTTTAAGAGGATCTCCGGGAAATAATGGCAGAGATCCAGGTGTGCAAGGCATGTCACATTATAACCAAAAAGACTTTATTCTAAAAGGCCGTAATCGCTGTTAAAAAAGTCCTTCAACTAAGTACAGAGTTAAGGGTCTGAATACTTATGCAATGTGATATATGAATCAGCTTAGAGAGTGCAAGTGGAACCCATCCTATTTAAACCTCTCATATCTAGTGTCTGGTGTTTCCTTTGCTATCGAGGTGTGTGGTGTCATCAAGCCACGATCTAAAGCCTGCTCCTGCCGATCGACTGTCCAACATAGTTTATCTCCAACCCTAATCAAACAATAGGCCTATGTCACAAAAAATTGAAGACCGGAAGTACGTCTTTTAGTAGGGATACGGCTCTTCCGGTTAGTTTTTTTTACAATGGTGGAGTCCATTGTCTTTCTTTCTTCAGTCGAAAAGAAATTAAGGTTTTTGACGAAAACATTCCAGGATTTTCTCCATATAAATGGACTTCAATGGGGACCACACGGTTCAAGGTCCAAATGAGAGTTTCAGTGCAGCTTCAAAGGGCTTTAAAAGACACCAGACGATGAATAAGGGTCTTATCAAGTGAAATGATCGCTCATTTAAAAAATAAATTAAAAAGTTTAAGTTTTATAAGCACAAATGCTCGCCTTGCTCTGTTCTGTGATGAGCGTTCATCAAAATTAACAAATCTTATTTCGAGTCATGACTCAAAGGGTCCTAGATAAAACCCTTATTCATTGTATGGTGTAAAAGCCCTTTGAAGCTGCACTGAAACTGTCTTTTGGACCTTGAACCGTTTGGTTCCCAATGAAGTCCATTATATGGAGAAAATCCTGGAATGTTTTCATCAAAAACCTAAATTTCTTTTCGACTGAAGAAAGAAAGACGTGGACATCTTGGATGACATGGGGGTGAGTAAATTATCAGCAAAAGTTTTTTTTTTTTTTAAAGTGAACTACTCCTTTAAGGTCTTCAGGGTCACTTGGAAATTAAGGGCAGGTGTATTTAATTAGGGTTGGAGTTGAACTGTGCAGGAGCAGGGTTCGGCACCCCTGATCTAAAGAGTATTGTGAGGCCTTCAAAAAAAAAAAAAAAAAAAATTGGTTGTGGATGCCTATGAATCTGGCAAGGAATTTAAAAAATATCTTCTAATTATTTGAAATGTGCTCTGGACAGACAAATCAAAGATATAGTTGTTTGGCCATAGTAACAGCAGACATGTCTGCCACAGATCAAAGACGAAGAACCTCATACTAACAGTGTAGCATGGTAACCAACAATTTCCATGGGATGTACTTATTTTTTACACTACACACACACAAATATATATGCTTTTTATTATTTTTATCACATGCAAATGAGTAATTAGTGGAGAGAAAGTCTCACAGGACACTCACAGCTCTCGATTTCCAGTGTGCAGTTCTGCTCATCTAGTGGGTATCTGCGTAAGTCCATCATGCAGGCGGCAGTGGTAGTAATCCTGTGCACACAGAGAATATAACTATTAGTCACAAGCAACCGTTTCTCTAAAATCCTGTTCTATATAGACCCATGCCCATGCTGGACTCAATTACGTCCAGCATATTCTTTCTCATTTTCACCCATTGCATATTTTATTCTTGTGATGTCAAATTTTACTATGATGTTTTTAAAAATCTTTGGCTAACTCCAGCTGAAAGACACGGCACTTGAAGTACTCCGAAGGGCGCAAGGCATTTCTGTTTGCAACTTTTACTGCCTGAATGGCAGTAAAATTAATCATTCGAAATTAAAAATGTAATGCCTGAAGCATTCTGCACAAGGTTACCTTGATAATAACAGCAAAACTCATGTTTTTTAGCTGTTAAGATTGTTGTGGACAAATTTATGTAAATTCAATTAAGTCATTCAAATTGGTGGTATTCAAATTTAAATTAGGTGCATGAGAACAACTAAAGGTTTGAAAATTGCAAAGTAGAATAAATATATAAACCCAAGTTTCCCCAAGAGTAAATCATCCATCAAAAACTCTTCGCTAACGGCTTTGCATTCAATCCAATTACTGGTGGATAAAATAAACCCAATGTCACATACTGTATTGCTGGGTAAATAAACAAAACAAAACCTCAGAAAATATCATGTTTACTCAGGAATATGTAACATCGCTGTTGAGTGCAAGACGTTGTTTCAGTGCCATTTTAGAGTACTAAAGTGTGCTTTATTTCTACTCTAAGTTAAAGGGATAGTTCGCTTTGAAATTAATGTTTGGTATGTTTTAGCTTACCTCAAGGGCATCCAAGATGTAGGTGTCTTTGTTTCAGCAGCTGTTTCAATTTTGATATTTTTAGGTCAAACGATCAGTATTTATATTGTTTTTACCTCATGTTACCACAGCCACAAAATGCCCGCGCCCTCAGATCACTAAATACTGTTCGTTTTTCTCACATAAACCGCTCGTTTCGTGTCTTAGGCCATCAATGTGTACTTACATTTCCGAGTAGTGACCATAGACCTGCATTATATGACTGACAGACAAGAACGCTTTGACCTGAAAATACTGCGGAAACAAAGACACCTACATCTTGGATGCCCTTGAGGTACACATTATTTCAAAGTGAACTATCCCTTTAACCTTTATGCTGCATTAGGGACATTTTTGGTCTTTTGCAGTTTAATTTCTTTGACCATTTTGGCTGTTTTAATGCAAATGGTATGAAATTTGGCAAAATTGTGACTTTTTGGATACATGTAAAAAATGTGATCCCATTTTGCAAAATATGTATAACACACACTGTGTAGATCGAATAGTAACACTCAGCACCATAAAGACCAAAAATGGCCCATTGAAACCCATTAAAACGTTGTTTAAATCTGAGGCTGTCAGTAATACATGAAACATGATTTTTGCACAAACATCCTTTTATTTTGAAGCAAAAGCATTATATTTGCATTATATAGTGTATTCCACCAGATGACGTCACTACATATTTATTCCCTATGGGTGGAAATGCACCTTATTTTAGGCAATAGGCAATGTTTAATAGGTGGCCATTTTTGGTCTCTAACGCGCCAAGTGGGATTTTTTGCAAAGTGGGACTGTGATAATCCAAATCTAAAGTTTTCTCTTTGCATTTAGTTTATTGAAAATAATTGAATTTTTGTGTTTTTTTCCTCTTATACAAATCGATGGTTTCGCAAACAAAACTGGTAATTAAAGGGTTAAAATCCTGAAATTGAATACATTTTTGGTAGTTATGATGAGGACTGATGCTGGTTAAAAGATTTAACTTGGTAAAAGTGGAAAATAATAATAATATATAATATTTTAGGAAATGTTTAATATGTGGCCATTTTTGGTCCTTAATGCACTCAACGGTGTTACAAATCTGGGTTAATACAACCTGTCACCACACTTCATTTTGATTTCATGACTGCTATGTCGAAAAACTTCTTACTTTTAGTGAATTAAATAGTCCCTGTCTTCCTCTTCAAAATAGAAACGAAATCTGAAATGAGCAGTAAAAAGCGTTCGAACTGAGTACATGTGTTTTCAGCACTGCAAACATTTACTGCAGTGGTGGGTGCAAGAGAAATCCTCTTGCAGGGAAGGATAGATGAGCGAAAGTCCGTGTCCTAGTTTCCAGTCATACCAGGATCACCTTGCCTCCATGTCATAGCAAAGTGGGAATACCAAAGAAAAGAAGGGGTATTAGTATCGGCTTTGATGTGTACAGTATATTACACTTCATAGTCCAGGAGCATCTGACAAAGACTTGCTTTCAGCTTCTAGTAGGAGGCTTGTCTATCTCTCCCATTAGGTTTCATCAAAGATGCTGACAAATCGGAAACTTCTCAAATAATATCAAAGCAGTAAAAGAGCCAATCTAACCACACTGTAAAAAATGATTTTTTGGTGAAGTAAATACTAGTGAAAAAACCCAATGTAATTTACTTGAAAAAGTTAGTTCAGGCAAGAAGTAAATTCCATATCAGTACTTAATTCAAGTGAGTATAAATGAAAGTGTAATATCAACTCAATAAAATTAAGTAAAAATTACTCAACTTTTCTGATACTGGGGTTCCCATCATGCACTGGACCTTGAATAATTAATGAGGTTCATTTTTTACTGGTTTCCAGCTCTATTTACACTGTTTTACCATTGATTTTTGTTTTCAGTATTAGTAAATTGCCATTTTGTGACATTTCGAGTAAATCTTTTGCTTAAAACGACACATTCAAACACAAAAACGATCCATCAAATGTTACCGCCATTGTGTATTGTCTACCAAGTATTGAGGTGTTTGCATTCACATAAGGCTTAAAGTCTGACATGATGTATATATAAATTACTTACATGATCTAAGTAAAGAACATACTATAAATGACTAATAAAATTCAAGATTATTGTTTTAGTGAAATGTAATACAAAGGCAAAGGAAACCGGTATTAATCAACCTTTTACAAGCCGAGTTAAAATGACTTATTTTTTGTAAAGTTTACTTAATTCCACATTCCAAGTAAATTTAACTTAAAGATTTCTAATTAAAGCTACTGATAAATATGTTTAGGTTTTTACTTGGCAAATCTTTGTAAATTTACTAGCATTTTCTGAGTGAGATCGTTTAGCAAGGTTTTTTCCAAGTAAATCCTACTCCAAATTTTTTACAGTGCAGTGTCGGAGCCTGGTCACTTTGGCCACTGAATACTGAATCAAAATAATTCTCCTAACATCATTTAGTAATTCAAAATGACCATAGAAACAAAGAGATACCATTCTTCTGAGTTATAAAAATTCCTGGGGAAATGTATTTTCTTCCTAATAAAGTATGTTCTGACTCTGGATGGTGAGATATCCATTTTGGAAAGGAAACAGCAATGCGAGGCAGCTGGCCATGTCTAGGGCTGTACTCTTTCACCTTTCAAAGTTACAACCTGCCAAAATCAGTCAAGCAGAATAAGGGCGCTGGGTGTGTTAGCTGACTGGCAAGCCTCGGCGAGAACAACGAGGAAAAAGAATGATATGAATTCCTCAGGGAGAGCTTGTTCAGTTTGCTAAATTTACTATCAGGACTGGCAGCTGTTGTTAAGGTAGAAACTGGTGTTCGAGAGAGTGGTTCAAGGTAAGAACTACACTCCAACAGAAGTTTAAGTACCATCACGTTCTCTGCAATTAGTCTAGACGTGCCAAATCTCTCTGAAATCACAATATTTACTCTCATGTATATTATTAATTATCGAATTATTCAAGAAAGTGCATTCTGGAGAAGCACCTGCAGTAAAAAAAGGCATGTAGTATAATAATAATATATTCGTTTTAATATATAATATATTTTCACATTCCTTTTTGTTTCTGTGTGCATTTTCATACATTTATTTATTTTTTTCCTGTGAAACATTTGAATTAGGTTACATTTTGTTGTAAAAATAAAACGTAAAAATGACATAAAGAGAATGTTTCTAGAATGTTCTTATTTGGTTCCCAAGAAAATAACCAAATGGGAACATTATTTGTTTGATGGGCTATTACAATTGATTTCTGGACATTGTTTTGTTCTTTTTTTTATGTAAATTTGTTATTGTACATATTGTTACAGTGCAATTGAAGAGTTCAGATGCAAAAGCCTCTAAATGCCATTTGAAATTTTCTTCTTTAATGATGATTTTTATCAAACTTGTATATTTAAGTTCAGTAATTTCACTTAAATAACAATTAATAGGTAATCATCATTGACATTTAAGTGAAATCACTGAACTTACATATACAAGCTTGATAAAAATGATCATTCTAGAAGAAAATTTCAAATGGCACTTAGAGGCTTTTGCATCTGAACTCTTCAATTACACATTTAAGTACTTGAGTAATAATAATTAACTATGCACTTACTATAGGGTTAAGTTTAGGATTAGGGTTTGGTTAAGGATAAATATGTTATTACTGAAGTAACTACAGTACATGTAACATGTAAAAAAGTCTTACCAACATTTCTGATTTAGAATTGTATTAGCAAAACAAATCATGTTTTAAATGAATTATTGTGCTAATTTCTATCCACATCCCAAATTGTGTGACTCAGATCTGTTTTATTTATTTATTTATTCATTCAAATGTGTGAACAGCACAGACCACATGGAATCATTTTATTTTATTTTTATTTTTTTTTAGATTCTGATTTGGGCCGTTTCCATATGTGAAATTAAATCAGATACAGTCATATCGGATTTCAAGCAACTTTTCATTTGCATAATGACCAACACAATCTACCGAGAGCAGCGCAAATTAGTGTCTGGTGTAAGACATGCTTTTTTGGCAGAAATAAATTGACTAGAGCAAACTTTAGTAAATCACCTTGCATGATTCATTTAAATACTTTCCTCCCATACATTTTGCGTCTGAAAGAAACTCTCACAAATCAATTTGCAATAACGATTAAATAGCCAAAAAAAAAATAATCGTCCACACCTTTTCTGCGATAATTTTTCACTGTGTGTCTTTAGTAAATCCTGATATTTTGTTGTTTTTTTTAACGCCAAAAGAGGATTTGCGCTGGAGCAAGCTATTAGTAAATCTGGTTCTTAAAGGTGCAGTGTGTTATTTCTCAAAATTGTTGACATTTGAAATCAACCCAAACAAACACACCCCTCTCTTCATTGCTCCGCCCTCAAAGCTCACCCTCCAATCCTAACCGTTGGTCTCGAACCCTGATCGCTGGCACTCACAAGGACTCTAATCAGTAAACACTGCATTCTCTAGCAGTCAGCTTGCACAACTCTCACTAACTGGCCTCCGTTACACACACAATGCAAGAGTGGATGTCTATTTATCGTATCAGAAACGCAACAAAATAGTGCTTCATGAAAAATAAAGCGAGGATAATAAACAAACTTCGAGGAAGCACAATAAATGAACATACAGTTCGTTGTTAGTTGCCAACAGCACAGCAGCTCCAGACAAACAATGACACTCAAAACAGTGTTACTACCGTATGGAGTAGGGCTGGGTAATAAATATCGATTTCTCGATATTAATCGATTCTCATTTTTACGAACCGATATCGATTCTTAAATCTCAAGAATCGATTAGTCATCCTGTTTCATTTGAATGAATGGGACATTGTATCGCGGCTGCGCGCAGCCAAAAAATCGCAATAATCTTTGTCCTTTGTTACTATTGATATGAAACAAAGTCTCAATTTTCAAATTACGTCCATTTTCTTTAGAAATTCAAAAACATAAATAGTGTTTTGGCGGTGTGGCGTGAGATCGCTCTGGAGAAGCAGCAGCGCTGATCTCTCTTCCGGGTTAATAATACCAGTCACAGCGCCAAATAAACATGAATGAGCTTCTGAAAGTGTGTTAAAGATAGAGTACAACTTATCGAAATCCGATATCATGTCACATTGATTCGCTCAATCAGCGTTTCAAACGCGGAAAGACGTCAGTTAAACAGCTTGTAATCAATGTCATGTATCGTCATATTTACCTCAGAAAACCCACATAAACTCGTTAGTCAGCTAGAAAAAAATAACTCTAGAGACGAGCATTTTGCTAAATATATACACCATATTACATATGCATTATAATCTTAATGTTCTTCAATATTTAATGCATATTTGAATCAATCTGGCAAGTTTTTTTATGACAGCCACCATTTAAATGTTTATATTTCATATAATCTTCTTATTATAAAAATAAATAAAAGTGTAATTTAAGTGTTTGTATAGCTATAAAACAGTTAATTATTACCTTCATATTAGGCTAATGAAGTCTATAGGCTACAACTAGACTCCCATAGTTTACAGCATTTAAGAGATTTGATTCCCTTGAGAAAAATGGCCATTTATTGTAACTGATATCCAAAATAATCGATATTGAATCGAATCGAAATCGAATCGAATTGCAAGCTTGTGAATCGAAATCGAATCGAATTGTGAAATTTGTCTCAATACCCAGCCCTAGTATGGAGCGATTCGGTTTACCTCCGCGTCGGTTTTCAGGTCTGTGCTATCCATCGCTGGAAAGCTTTTCTACAATTAGAGCGGAAGCTCTTTCCTGATCAATTTCCAGTGATCTTCTTATGAGATTTGTAATGTCTCTCAGCCATCTCTCTTTCTACAGTCTTTCTTCATATCTCCCTCTTGCTTGTTTTCTCTCCTCTACCGTCATGCGCCGCCTAATGCTGACTGGCGACACGTTTGTTGTTGTGTCTGGTTGTCAATCTGACCGTTTTTCAAATATCCCTTCGCATCGGGTAATCAAAACTTCTACACACACCCACTTAAACATTTAGGCCAAATACAGGAAATACATCCTGTTGAACACCGTTGAAGTGGTCAAGTGCAGAGACCATAAGTGTGGGTATTTGAACAGGCCCTTTATAACGCTAGTGATAAACCGATGGTTTTGTTAATAACCTTCTGTCAGTCTGACCGTCTGTGGCATGGACAGGGATACAAAAGTGAGGAAAGTACAAGCTATAGTTTTGAAAAGCCCTGGAGCTGTCAAAAGGATGACGCAAAACTAACAAATCGATGGAATTTGAAGCTTGTGAAGCTACGCTTTAAAAATAACTAGCTGTTTTTAAGCTTTGAGGTGGACTGAAATGTGCAATAATGAAGTGCTTCAGAAAGTGTAAAGATGCACTGTATGAAGGAAGAGAAAAGTGGACACTTTCTATGATACTGTATTCATGCAGTCTTTTATGAGACTTGCCACTGCATCACTAAAAACATTGTTTTCTTCTTCTTCTTTAAAAAAAGACCCTGTTAGACAACAAAGCCATCTGTTTTACTGCAGGGCCACAACAATGCCAAAGTCAAAATATCTTTAATTAACACTGCACATCATATATAACGGCAAAACTGACTGTCAAATAAATCAGACAGTAAAGAAATGATGACTTTCATGCGCAAAAACTTCTGAATGGTGTACCCAAGCTTAGTTCACAAACACACACACAAACACACAAACACACACACACACATATATATATATATATATACGTATATACATATACTGTATATGCAAGCTTAGGTACACCATGTTTTTTTTCTGTTACTTCAGGCCAAATTCATCGTTTATGATACAATTTACACGCACACACACACACACACATGTAACAGAAAACAACAGCAAAAACATATAACAGAGAACTCTTATATATCTACGGAGGCGTATTGCATTCACTTGAAGAAAAAAAAATCTACTCTGTTTTTCTGAATTAATGAGTTCATTTTTCATGAGAAAAAAAAGTTTTTGCTCTGTTTTTCTGAATTAACGAGTTAATTTTTCATGGAAATTTTTTTTTTTGCTCTGTTTTTCTGAATTAATTAGTTAATTTTTCATGAGAAAAAAAATATTTTGCTCTGTTTTTCTGAATTAATGAGTTAATTTTTCATGGATTTTTTTTTTTTTTTGCTCTGTTTTTCTGAATTAACGAGTTAATTTTTCATGGAATTTTTTTTTTTTGCTCTGTTTTTTTGAATTAATTAGTTAATTTTTCATGAGAAAAAAAAATATTTTGCTCTGTTTTTCTGAATTAATGAGTTAATTTTTCATGGATTTTTTTTTTTTTGCTCTGTTTTTCTGAATTAACGAGTTAATTTTTCATGGATTTTTTTTTTTTGCTCTGTTTTTCTGAATTAACGAGTTAATTTTTCATGGAATTTTTTTTTTTTGCTCTGTTTTTCTGAATTAATTAGTTAATTTTTCATGAGAAAAAAAATATTTTGCTCTGTTTTTCTGAATTAATGAGTTAATTTTTCATGGATTTTTTTTTTTTTGCTCTATTTTTCTGAATTAACGAGTTAATTTTTCATGGAATTTTATTTTTTTTTTGCTCTGTTTTTCTGAATTAACGAGTTAATTTTTCATGGATTTTTTTTTTTGCTCTGTTTTTCTGAATTAATTAGTTAATTTTTCATGAGAAAAAAAATATTTTGCTCTGTTTTTCTGAATTAATTAGTTAATTTTTCATGGATTTTTTTTTGCTCTGTTTTTCTGAATTAACGAGTTAATTTTTCATGGATTTTTTTTTTTTGCTCTGTTTTTCTGAATTAACGAGTTAATTTTTCATGGAAATTTTTTTTTTGCTCTGTTTTTCTGAATTAATTAGTTAATTTTTCATGAGAAAAAAAATATTTTGCTCTGTTTTTCTGAATTAATGAGTTAATTTTTCATGGATTTTTTTTTTTGCTCTGTTTTTCTGAATTAACGAGTTAATTTTTCATGGATTTTTTTTTTGCTCTGTTTTTCTGAATTAATTAGTTAATTTTTCATGAGAAAAAAAATATTTTGCTCTGTTTTTCTGAATTAATGAGTTAATTTTTCATGGATTTTTTTTTTTTGCTCTGTTTTTCTGAATTAACGAGTTAATTTTTCATGGATTTTTTTTTTTTGCTCTGTTTTTCTGAATTAACGAGTTAATTTTTCATGGAATTTTTTTTTTTTGCTCTGTTTTTCTGAATTAATTAGTTAATTTTTCATGAGAAAAAAAATATTTTGCTCTGTTTTTCTGAATTAATGAGTTAATTTTTCATGGATTTTTTTTTTTTTGCTCTATTTTTCTGAATTAACGAGTTAATTTTTCATGGAATTTTATTTTTTTTTGCTCTGTTTTTCTGAATTAACGAGTTAATTTTTCATGGATTTTTTTTTTGCTCTGTTTTTCTGAATTAATTAGTTAATTTTTCATGAGAAAAAAAATATTTTGCTCTGTTTTTCTGAATTAATGAGTTAATTTTTCATGGATTTTTTTTTTGCTCTGTTTTTCTGAATTAACGAGTTAATTTTTCATGGATTTTTTTTTTTTGCTCTGTTTTTCTGAATTAACGAGTTAATTTTTCATGGAAATTTTTTTTTTTGCTCTGTTTTTCTGAATTAATTAGTTAATTTTTCATGAGAAAAAAAATATTTTGCTCTGTTTTTCTGAATTAATGAGTTAATTTTTCATGGATTTTTTTTTTTGCACTGTTTTTATATAATAATTAATAATTTGTTACATTTATATAGCGCTTTTCTAGACACTCAAAGCGCTTCACATAGAAGTGGGGAATCTCCTCAACCACCACCAATGTGCAGCATCCACCTGGATGATGCGACGGCAGCCATATTGCGCCAGAACGCTCACCACACACCAGCTTACTGGTGGAGAGGAGACAGTGATGAAGCCAATTGGTGTATATATATTGGTGTATTTTTCTGAATTAACGAGTTAATTTTTCATGGAATTTTTTTTTTTTGCTCTGTTTTTCTCAATTAACGAGTTAATTGAGAAAAAGCAGAGCAAAAACTTTTTTTCTCACGAAAAATTTACTCATTAATTCAGAAAAACAGAGAAAAAAATATTTTCTCATGAAAAATTAACTCATTAATTCAGAAAAACAGAGCAAAAAAAATTCTCATGAAAAATTAACTCATTAATTCAGAAAAACAGAGAAAATTTTTTTTTTCTCATGAAAAATTAACTCATTAATTCAGAAAAACAGAGTGGATTTTTTTTCTTCAAGTGAATGCAATACGCCTCCGTATATATCTAAGCAAAAAGTGAAACAATATTTTATACTAAGCCTGTTGTTAATGCAGATTTATGAGGCACTTGGTAACTTGTCATATAATTTTAATAATGTATTTCTTTACTTCAGCAAGATAGTTCAACTAATGTAAGGCTAATTATACTATAATTAGTTATACATAAAGAGCATATCTCTGTCTAATTAGTAGATGCTCTCATGCATATTTATATAATCAAGCATGAGTGCATATAATAGCTTGAGATCTTCCATGTAAAGAGCCAAAAAGTGTCCGTGAAGTAAAATGCTCTTACTTGCATTTTGTTAAGAGTCAATTGCTTTATGAAAGGACAGCACTCGCTCATGACAATGTCAGTCAACTTATACCAGTGGAATTTCATGATGCTTGATACCAACTTGTCCACGCTGAAACATGCAATATGGACAAATTGACAGCATCTATATAGACCATTTCACAAGAGGTAAACAACACTGGTCCAGAAGCACTTCCTGTTTCAGTTTTTTAACACTACATAAAAGCTGGGATAAAATACAACCAACAGAACATTTAAAACTGAATCAAAAAGTTAAACAAACATCTTTAAGATGTTTTCTTTACATGTGAAATAAAGAAAACAGTTACAAACTGAAACAGGAAGTGTTTCTGGACCAGTGTTGTTTACATCTTGTGAAATGGTCTATAGAAACGATATATAAGCTGTAGAAACAATATATTTACAATCATTCATTACATACATATGTTTATGCACATTAGACATTTAAACTAGGCATTAAAACACAGTGTGTGTGTGATGGCAGACAGATGGCAGAAGGTCTGGACTCGTATCAGCTTTCATTGGCCAAAGACTGTCAGAGGCTGTTTGACTGACATGTAAAGACACCAATCACAGTTTGTTTTGTTTCACGTCATGTTTAGGGGCGTGGAAATGTACAGCCCGTTCTCATCCCCAAGGCTTCATCTAACTGACGCTTTTGACATTGCGTCTACATCCGACGCACATGGCACCCTTTAGCGTCAATATGAGACCTAGATATATATGGGCCAGAAGGCGCCTCCTAGTGGTCTAACCCTAACCCTACACCAGACCTAAACCTACCCATAACCGACAACGCATTCTCACCCCAAGGCGTCACCTTTGACCATGCTTCAATATTTGACGTTTTAGGCGCCCTTTAGCGTCACTTACATGACGTGATCCTAGGCGTCATCTAACTGACGCTAAAGGAAAGCGTCTGTTAGAGGACGCGGTTAGGTTTAGGTGTGGGGTGGGGGTAGGGTACACGCGATCCTAGGGCGTCATCTAACTGACGCTAAAGGGCGCCTAAAGCGTCAGATATTGAAGCATGTCCAAATGCTTCCCAAGGCGTCAGTTAAGTGACGCCTTGGGGGTAAGAATGGGCTGTAACCGAAGCGTGTTAAAGGGTGCCATGTGCGTCGGATTTAGACGCAATGTCAAAAGCGTCACTATATGAAGCCCTAGGATGAGAATGCGTTAAAATGTAACGTCGATGTCCCTTCAATAGCAGAGCGTTGAGTAAAGACACGGAAGTGGTGACATCAGTCTTAACGAGCGGACTGCGTCAGAGACAAAAACAAAAAGACAAATCTTAGTGCTATGTATTACACAATCTTTGGAAGACTGTGATTGGTTGGTTGTCCAAGTAAAGAGTGATTTTAACTATAGGGTCTATTCTAAGCCTTCACTTTGAAATTACATGCGTAATTTTTCCTATTTGACCGTTCTCACACACAATTTATATATAAATCTTTTTTTTTCCATGCTGTTAATTTCCTATAAGTTATTTATAAGTTAGTTATAAGTATGTTCCACTCTTTCCAATTACACTGATTGCTGGCATGCCTATTTAAGTGTTGGTTTGAATGTTGGTTATAGATAAATAGACAGCCTCAGACCGGAAGTTAGAGTAATGCTAACATTACCTTTCACTCTAACTATAAGCTCTTTCTTAATGAATGGCCAACCCCACCCCACCACTAAACCTACCCTTAATGATGCTATAAGCGACACAACACCGTTTTCAGCTAAAAACGTAACACTTTTTATGCGTTTTGGCCGTTAGTTTATGCAACAACGATTTGGGTGCCTGAAGATGCAAAGTTTCGACAACAGGTTTCAAAGAGCAAGTTTTTGAAAACGGTCTCCGTCTAAAACACAAATCTCTGAGGATGATAAAAAACAGAGTTACAGTTATAGTTATAGTGTGAGGAAAAACAGTCTATCTTTGTGGACTAGTGTTGTCAAAAAACTCGGTACTTCGGTACCAAGTCGGTACTAAAAAAAAAAAATGTTACGGTACCAGCTTTTCTAGGTACCGAGTACCAGGTTAATCCAGTTCTGTTCTAGACGCTAAGTCTGAAACGTGCACAGTTGCGTCCTCTTTATAGCGCTGATATGGCTCTCTCTCTCTGAATCCACTTGTTGAAACGAAAAGAGGAAAGAGCCACATATGGAAATATTTTGGATTAGGCTAATGTCACGTTGCCATAAGAGGCCGATTACATGCAAATTCGCAATTTCAAATATAGGCGCGATTCAAGCGCGCTCATAATAAAAACTCGTTGGCGTTGCATAGCAACGACAGACGCCGCGTGAGAGCAAGCGCTTTGGAAAGAATAAGCACGCGCAAAAATATAATTAAAAAACACGCGCGACATGTGAACGGCCTCTAAAGTGCTTTCGTGGTAGTTTTACGAGTACATGAGCACAGTAGTATCCACCCGACACCAGAGTAGGCTACTGGTATTAGTTGTCATTTAATGTCAGTGCCAGTTCTAGGCGTATTCTTGCCTTTATAACAGGTTTAAAAAGCCTTTTTAAAATTAAATATGAATGCAGTTTTAGATTAAATAAAAGGACAGTCAAGTCAAATAAAACATGTTTTATGGTAATGCTACAAAGATACCATTCATCAACATTACTTAGTTATCAACACATTGAGTGAACAATATATTTTTTCAACATTAATTAATGTTTGAAAATGTTATTTATTACGAACACCTGATTGTTCATATTTGTTCACTTAATTCATTGTGCATTAAATAAATAATGAATTAAAACTTTACAAACAACTTTAAAAATGTGTTAGTGTATACTATTGTTTATTTTAGGTCATTTTATCTAATCTTTTTCTAAAGTGTTTACAATACAAATGTACAGTTTCCATACTTGTAACCGTGATAAACACTTAAATATATGTAAATTTAAACTTTAGTAGCTTTGGTACCGAAATTGGTACCGAGAACCGTGAATTTTAACTGGTATTGGTACCGAATACTGAAATTTTGGTACCGTGACAACACTATTGTGGACAAACAGTTGCCCTCACCTTGTGTTGACTTGGAATTGCAAGGGGAGTCGGAGATACGTGTTTGGAGGCAGGACAGATATGTATCTGATTTAAAACCACATTTGAAAGTGGTTCAGATGTGAAAACTTTGGATCATGTATATATTTTTGTGTCTACACATGTGAAACATATTCTCTGTGTCAAATGTGAGTAAAATTTCATACCAGCGTAAATAGAGGCTAAGGTGATATAGCCTCCTGACCACAAATGTCATGCAGCAAATTGCCAGTTTTTTTTTTCTGCTCATGTCTCTGACTTCTCTTTCAAGATGAAGGGGTTGTTTCTCAATACTGCCTGTGAGAATTGCAGAAGTGATGTAAAGCTCAGGTGTGCGCTGGGATTTGCTTCTGTTCATGTAGCTTCAGGGTTTAAAGCAAAGCATGCTTTGGATATCTGCCTCTCAAACCCTGCATTTACACTGTCCGAATCAATAACTTGTACATTTACTGAATGGATGAATCTCATATTTTACCCTCATTTAAAAAGAAAGGAAATGAGAAAGTATATGTCGCTTCATTTGTACTTTGATATATATTTTTTAATTTTTTTTAATTTATTTGTACTTGTAGATTTGTGCAGGGATGACATCGGAATATGGGTTTTTATAATGGGGGTTTTCAATTTATGTGTAAAATAAAGCCTGTGGTGAACATAACTTCACTATACTTTGTAAATTACACACATCCATTGTAAAAATGTGAATTTTGAAGAAGCCATGTTAATTTCTGAAAACATACAATTTTAATGAGTAACTAGATAATTCCATCATATCAATGGTCAAACTCTAGATATACCAGTCATATCAATATACCAGTCATATCACTAGATATACCAGTCATATCAATGGTCAAACTCTACTTAAATATTACTCTAATAAGTGCTGGGTAATATAAATTAACAACATGTACTTACTAAATGTTTGGTTTAATGTTATCAAGGCTACTTGTAATCGTGTTTGATTTACTGTCAATACTGTAGTAAATAAGTTGTAATATATGTAACATTAAAATAAAGTGTAACTCAGTTTTGCTACCGTTGTAAATCTATCTTGTTGTAAAGATGTTTGGGTTGTTTTATTGGAGAACGGAATGAAGATACTACTATGGGTTTGCAGCAGAGACAATATCTAAATCTGTAGAAATGTCAAAATCATTTATGTATGTAATCAGATAAAACCAGATGTGGATTTTAACCAGAAGTTTGTCAGTTTCTATAAACCAAATATGCCTTGTACTGTATAATTCATAAAATATTTTGGTAACACTTTACTTGAAGGTGTGTTCATAAGACTAGCGTGACACCTTCATAATCATGACCCGACACATGTCATAAATAAGAAGGAGGTTTTATGCATGTTTATAACTGTCATTAAATGTCTTTTGCTGAATTATGACATTTTTAATGCAAATATGACATTGTTTGAGATGTCTTTGTTATGACACCTTGACATTACTAAGACTGCACAACCTGTCATAAATATGTCATAGCAGATTAATTATCAAACTTAAGAAACTACTAAGCTTTATTAACATTATATTAACTTGTCATGTGGTTAGTTTTGACATTGGCTGTCATGAGGCCATTATAACATTTTAATGACAAATTCAATGTTTACCACTGTAGTTGAGGTCAAAAAAAAAAAATCATGACATATTATAATGGCCTCATGACAGCCAATGTCAAAGCCAACCAGATGACAGTTTAATGTAATTTCAACCCATAAAGCTGAGTGCTTTCTTAAGTTTGATTATTAATCTGCTATGTCATGTTTATGACATATTTATGATAATTTATGTTGCCTTGGTAATGTCAAGTTGTCATAACAAAGACATTTCAAACAATGTCATATTTGTCATAATTGAGTGAATGACACTTAAAGACAGTTGTCATAAACATGCATAAAACTTTCTTCATATTCATAATAACATACAGTCGTGCTCAGAATTCATGGCACCCCTGGTAAATATGATGAAAACTGGCTGTAAAAAATAATTCTGCATTGTTTATCCTTTTGATCTTCCATTCAAAAAATTGGCAAAATTCTAACCTTTCATTGAAGCTAAAGAATTGAAAGTGGGGGTAAATCACACTATGAAATAAATGTTTTTCTCCAAAACACTCTGGCCATAATTATTGGCACCCTGTTACTAAAAACTTTTTGCAACCTCCTTTTGCCAAGATAACAGATCTGAGTCTTCTCCTATAATGCCTGATGAGTTTGGAGAACACCTGACCAGAGATCAGAGACCATTCCTCCATACAGACTCTCTCCAGATCCTGCAGATTCCCAGATCCATGTTGGTGCTTTATCTCTTCAGTTCACTCCACTCATCAGGTCAGGGTCTGGGACGGTCATGGCAGAAGCTTCATTTTGTGCTCCGTAACTAATTTTTGTGTTGATTTTTGATTTTTGTTTTGGATCGTTGTCCTGATGGAAGATCCAACGACGGCCCATTATAAGATTTCTAGCAGAAGGCGTCAGGTTTTTATTTTTTATCTTTTTGTATTTGATAGAATCCATAATACCATGTATCGGAACAAGATGTCCAGGACCTCCAGCAAATAAATAGGCCCACAACATACAAGATCCAGCAGTATATTTAACCGTAGGCATGGGGTACTCTTCATTCCTGTTTGCACCAAACACATCTGCTGGGATTGCTGCCAAAAAGCCCCTTTTTTAGTTTCATCTGACCATAGAATCCTGTGCCGTTTGAAGATTCAGTCGTGTCTGACACCTGAATATGCTGCAGTTTGTTTTTGGATGAGCGAGGAGCATTTTTCTTGAAACCCTCTCAAACAACATGTGGGGATGTAGGGGTTGTCTGATTTTTTTTTTTTTTTTAGGTTTTCTGACCCCAAGACTCAAGTAATCTCTGCAATTCTCCATCTGTGATCCTTGAAGAGTCCTTGGACACTCAAACTTTCATCCTCAGCATCCATTAAGGCAAAATAGACACACGTCCTCTTCCTGGCAGAATCATAACATCTTTAGTTGATTGTAACTTCTTAATTATTGTCCTGATGGTCAAAATGGGGATTTTCAATTCTTTAGCTATTTTCTTACATCCACTTTCTATTGTGTGAAGCTCAACAATCTTTTGATGCACATCAGAACCATATTCTTTGGTTTTATTCATTGCGATGGATGATTCAGGGAATTTGACCTTTGTGCTTCCTCATATTTAAACTGCTTGAAACATGAAGTCATAGCTGGACAATTTTATGTTCCTAGTCACCCTGAATTGCTTAAAAAATTAAATATTAATGGGAATGTACTTCAGAGATATTTTTCTCATAAAAAAATCTAGGGGTGCCAACAATTATGGCCAGAGTGTTTCGGAGAAAAACATTTATTTCATAGTGTGATTTACCCCCACTTTCAATTCTTTAGCTTCAATGAAAGGTTAGAATTTTGCCAATTTTTTGAATGGAAGATCAAAAGGATAAACAATGCAGAATTATTTTTTACAGCCAGTTTTCATCATATTTACCAGGGGTGCCATTAATTCTGAGCACGACTGTATATCATGTCATGATTATGAAGTTGTCATGTCAGTCTTATGCACACCCCTTCAAGTAAAGTGTTACCAATATATTTTTTGTACTACACAATTTCTGTAAATATAATTAAAACAATACAAAATAGTACATAAAAGGGTAGTACATGTAGATTGGAAATGTCCAACCACTCTTTTGCCAAATTTGAATATGTCTCCAATAAAAAAGGAAAGAAGAAAAAGTGAAAGCCACTGGTAAAAGAAACAGTTGACATAAGTATAAATAGAGCCAATGAAAGAGTACAGTACATCCACTGCCGCACACAGATGATGGCAGAGAACTGATGGTGAGAATGTGTAAACCTTAACAAATTCAGCTTCCACATGCATAATTCTATGACCTTAATAACAGAGCACTTATATTAAATCTGCGTGTGATGTATCAGGTTGACATAACTTCACACGCATGCTGCTTTAGTAGTCTTTGCAAGAGCTTGTGAGTAAGACAAATGAGATCGGCCTCCACAAGTATCCATCACCTTGAGGTGCAGTGAAATGTTACAAAGAGACAATATAACTATTCCGTCTAGCACACGCTGAATGACTTTGAGGTACAGCATTGCAAACTGCAGAATAAATTGGCAAATCATTGGGAAATAAATTAGTCATGAGAGAATGACTTGTTTGAGAGAACATTTGCCACAACATTATCCTATCTTAATCTATTTAAAAATGCCCTTGATGTGGATTGAGCCAACATACACATTGCAGGTAATCTTTTATCCACACATGCATCTATTTTCCCTAAAACTGTGTCATCTCTGTGGACACACAGCATAGTTTATTTTAGAGACAGTGTAAATACTGCCCTGACTTCAACAGATGCCAAACATTTGGGTCAAAGTCCTCTTAGTGTAAATGTCATTTGACTGTAGAGGTCTTTTCAATAGAGCTCATATGGGAACAATCTGATAATTCCAAACACATTTAAGGCTTTAACTAGTGTTTATCACAAGTGAACACTCATGTCAGGGTCAGAGTATGTTTCTGTTTCGTTTTGGTCCATTAGTTCCTTTCTGTGTTTGTCACATGTTCATTTTAGCTTGTAGTAGCCTCATTCTTGAGGCTTGCTCACATTTCACAGCATCTCCCATTCTGTGGAAGAAAGTTACCTCACTAATAAACCTGTGGATTCTGCATGATAATAATAATGAGGACAGTGTTTTTAAGTCGGAAATTGAGGGTCTTATCTTATAGTTTTAGGCAGGATTTTTAAATTCAAGCACAGGTTTGACTATCCCTGATAACACGTGCATGTATCAGGTAAAATCTCACAGGAATAGGAACCCAAACACAGGTTTACTGTAAATAGAAGAGCAAACATCAGGTAATTAACAAGTTCGCAGTATCTTTCTGGGATAGTATAAACACCTAAAGATAATTGCTCTTTCCACTTGAAAAACACCAACGTCACAACAACGTAAAAGAATATAAAACAAGATTACATAGGAGAGTATAACTGGAAGATGATCAGACGATTAGACAGGAGAAGGTTATCCAGAAAACATGACTACAAACTCAATGGCACAAACTCCTGTGTCAGACTCCAAAACTCACCTGCCTGGAAGTTTCGAGGAATCTTAAAGACCTTAATTACCAAGTTCAGGTCACATGACCCAAAAGTCAGATTTGAAACATTTGGCAAAATGCTCTTTGCTCCAGAGAAAAGAGATGAGAGGTTATGTGAAGTTAATATAAATCCTAAGTGCCCTGACTGGACATATTAAGTGCTGCTCTCCTGTTCTGGCAAGTCAGCTGGCGAAGGGAAGAAAGCTTGAAGAATGACCTAACGAGCATTAAGGAGAGGCCTCATCGGACCATAATCCGGCCTCAAATGCAATATGACTTTGAACAGCCCAGGGGCAAAATCTAAACAGGATAAGGCAAGTGAAAGGGCCTGCAAGTCTCCTAATCTCTTAAGCAAAGTAATCACCAATAACAGAGCCACCTTGAGACTCAGAAACTTCTCAGAGGCTGACTCTGGAACATCTGATAAGACTTCCGGGACTATAGCGACACACCAAGTATCCCAAAGAAAAGTGTAGCAGGAGACAGCCCTGCTGAAATATGTTCAGAAACCAGCAGCCGTATCACCCTGTAGCCCAAGACTGTTTGCCTACTGAAGTTAAGCAGGGTTAAGCCTGGTCAGCAACTAGATGGGTGACCTCCTGGGAACACTAGGTTGCTGTTGAACAAGGTGTAAGTGAGGCCCTGTGGTCTGTGTGGGTCCTAATGATGGGGACACTATACTGTAACAAGAACCGTCCATTGGAAGAGACGTTAAACTGAGGTCCTGACTCTCTGTGGTCATTAAAAATCCCATGGCACTTCTTCTAAGAGTAGGGCTGAAACCCCGGTGTCCTGGCCAAATTCCCTCCATTGGCCGTTATCAATCATCCCCATCCACTGAATGGGCTTGATTACGCTCTCTCCTCTTCACCTTTAGCTGATGCGCGGTGAGTGCAATGGTGCCATTGTTCTGTGGCTGCTGTCGCATCATCCAAGTGGATGCTGCACAATGGTGGTTGAGGAGAGATTCCCTGGTAGGAATGTAAAGCACTTTGGGTCTGCAGTAGTACATAGTGATGCACTATATAAATGCCTCTTTTCATTTCATTTTTATTTCAGCTCAAGCACTGAACTGGCAGTGGACTGTGTCGATATGGCGCTGAGCGCACCACGATGCAAAGAGATGCCTAATCAGGAGCATAATGTTTCCTCATGGGGGGAGCTCTAGCGTTTAGGATGGCCTTAACAACCTCAGTTTAGAGACTGCAATCTGTGAGTTGGTCCCCTACAGGGGTCAAATCCACAGCATCTAGGTATTGGGCAGAGGGTGGAGAATTACACACCGCACCTGAGACTGAAGGTCGTTCCTGGTCGGAATCTCCCATGGAGAGCCTTTCGGGAAAGATACAAGGAAAACAAGACTCAGGCCGACCAAAATGGAGCCACTAGCAACAGGCAAACTCTGTCCCGGTGAACTCTCGATAGAACTCCCGGGAGCAGAGTGATCTGGTAAAATGTTAACAGACACAACCTCTGCCACGTCTGCACCATGGCATCCAGCTCTAACCGAGCTGGAAATGTGAGGGCGAAGGGAACAGTGGGAAGAGTGCGGTCGACAGTGGGGAGATTTGAGGAAGCCAACCTCTGAAGGAGAAGTCTGTGGACAACAGTTCGCCCCCAATGTGGAATCAAAGACATAAAAATCGGGGGCTCTTAAACATAGAAAGTGTACAAAGACATCGGCGCATAACCCTTATTGTTTTCAAAGGGTTGCCTAATGGGTGAAACTCACTGCTCTTGACCCACAACAAATTGGGAGTGGCTTCCATAAGACCCATCAGCCTCTGATATTGTCTGATAGGAATATCCTGACATAGCCTGAGTACTTTCTTGGCTGTAAGGATGGACTTGACCCGACCCGAGCAGGTGACAAATGTGCCTGTATCGATGTTAAGTCCAACACCAACCTCACAAAATTCTTCACAAAAGTGGAGAGAGCATGCTTTTACACTTGAAGCGGACAAGAACGAGATTGATTTCATAACGCATTTTTTTTAGACTGAGCTACAATCAGACAGTTGACAGTGTAATTCAGTACACGGATGCCCTGAAGTCGCAATGGAGTCAGGTCGGCAACGTGCATTGCCTGGGCCGGCAGTCTTGACTAGGGGGGACACAGGCAGACACACAAGCCCTTTTCTCCCCCTACTCCTGTAGAAGCCACAGGCTTCTGGAAGTGGGAAGGGAAAAAACTGTCATCGTCTGCTTTTTGGCCACCTGAAACCCATCGACACCAGAGTTGACTGTGTTACTGAATAGTCCAGATTGTGAATTTGGGCATCCAACAAGAAAGTTTTTTCCTTAATGCCGAAGAGGTGTAGCCACAGATGCCTCTCTGTGGCGACCATTTTAGCTATTGAACAATGGCACAAGCTGTGTAGTAGATAGTACGGAGCCCCCCTATTCCCACTTTGGCAAAAAAAATAATAATATTATAACTATCTTGTGGCCTCAAGATATTAACCCGTGGCCTCAAGATACTATCTCGTGGCCTCAAGATAGTAACTTGTGGCCTCAAGATAGTAACTCGTGGCCTCAAGATAGTAACTTGTGGCCTCAAGATATTAACCCATGGCCTCAAGATAGTAACTCGTGGCCTCAAGATAGTAACTCGTGGCCTCAAGATAGTAACTCGTGGCCTCAAGATAGAAACTCGTGGCCTCAAGATAGTAACTCGTGGCCTCAAGATAGTAACTTGTGGCCTCAAGATACTATCTCGTGGCCTCAAGATAGTAACTTGTGGCCTCAAGATATTGACCCGTGGCCTCAAGATACTAACTTGTGGCCTCAAGATAGTAACTCGTGGCCTCAAGATAGTAACTCGTGGCCTCAAGATAGTAACTCGTGGCCTCAAGATACTAACTCGTGGCCTCAAGATACTATCTCGTGGCCTCAAGATACTATCTCGTGGCCTCAAGATAGTAACTTGTGGCCTCAAGATAGTAACTTGTGGCCTCAAGATATTAACCCGTGGCCTCAAGATACTATTTCATGGCCTCAAGATAGTAACTTGTGGCCTCAAGATAATAACTTGTGGCCTCAAGATAGTAACTTGTGGCCTCAAGATACTATCTCGTGGCCTCAAGATAGTAACTTGTGGCCTCAAGATATTAACCCGTGGCCTCAAGATACTAACTTGTGGCCTCAAGATATTAACCCGTGGCCTCAAGATACTACCTTGTGGCCTCAAGATAGTAACTCGTGGCCTCAAGATAGTAACTCGTGGCCTCAAGATAGTAACTCGTGGCCTCAAGATACTAACTCGTGGCCTCAAGATACTATCTCGTGGCCTCAAGATAGTAACTTGTGGCCTCAAGATAGTAACTTGTGGCCTCAAGATAGTAACTTGTGGCCTCAAGATAGTAACTTGTGGCCTCAAGATATTAACCCATGGCCTCAAGATACTATTTCATGGCCTCAAGATAGTAACCCGTGGCCTCAAGATAGTAACTTGTGGTCTCAAGATAGTAACTTGTGGCCTCAAGATACTATCTCGTGGCCTCAAGATAGTAACTTGTGGCCTCAAGATATTAACCCGTGGCCTCAAGATACTAACTTGTGGCCTCAAGATATTAACCCGTGGCCTCAAGATACTAACTCGTGGCCTCAAGATAGTAACTTGTGGCCTCAAGATAGTAACTCGTGGCCTCAAGATAGTAACTTGTGGCCTCAAGATAGTAACTCGTGGCCTCAAGATAGTAACTCGTGGCCTCAAGATACTATCTCGTGGCCCAAGATACTATCTCATGGCCTCAAGATACTATCTCGTGGCCTCAAGATACTATCTCGTGGCCTCAAGATACTAACTTGTGGCCTCAAGATACTAACTCGTGGCCTCAAGATAGTAATTCGTGGCCTCAAGATCGTAACTCGTGGCCTCAAGATACTAACTCATGGCCTCAAGATACTAACTCGTGGCCTCAAGATACTATCTCGTGGCATCAAGATAGTAACTTGTGGCCTCAAAATAGTAAATCGTGGTCTCAAGATACTAACTCTTGGCCTCAAGATACTATCTCGTGGCCTCAAGATACTAACTCTATCTTGAGGCCACGAGTTACTGTCTTGAGGCCACGAGATAGTATCTTGAGGCCACGAGTTAGTATCTTGAGGCCACGAATTACTATCTTGAGGCCACAAGATAGTTGTAATTATTATTTTTTTTTTGCCAAAGTGGGACTAGGGGGGCTCCGTAAGATAGTGAGGGCTGGCAGCACACATTGCTCATACTTTTTTCTAGATGCCATATTTCACTCATTCAAAACAGGGTAGACAAGCAATATCCTCCACACAAACACAGACATGCGGTTTTCGTATGACAAAGAAACTGATGACATTTATCTTGTTCCGTCACCTGAACTCGGACAAAAGTTTCCACACATGCTTACGACACACTCAAGCAGAAGTGTTAACATTGCGTCGACGGCAGGACACTGCGTTGAGTTCCCTCAAAAAGGAACTGGTAATCATAAGAATTATCTGAGAAATTGAAAACCCATTAGGATTGAAATTTCTGTGATGGCAGTATTGTATTTTTGGTAGCACCTTATTTTGATGGTCCCTAAGTAACTTTGCAACTACATGTCAACTAACTCTCATTAGAGTATTAGTAGACTGTCTGCTTAATATCTGCCAACTCTTTATTGTGATGCTCCTCCAACAGACAATCTACGGACTACATTGCAACTACATGTCAACTTATTCTATCCTTAAACCTACAAGTCTACTAATACTCTACTCACACTCTAGTGAGAGTGAGTAGAGATGTAGGTGCAACGTGACTTATAGTCACCTGAATGTGTTGAAGGGACCATCCAAATAAAGTGAAACCATATTTGTATCATTTATTTTGACCACGATATTGTAAGTGAAGCTAACTTTCACATCATGATCACCTTTATAGTTGACATTTTAGCCAGCTTCCATGTACTGCTGGCCTCCTATCCTTCCAAAAGCGTGAACTAAATCAATAAAGAGATTCCCACCATGGACTGTTCAGAACAGTTACAGTTCTCACTGTCAGAAATGATCCTCATCTTAATTATTTTGTTCCTTTAATTATACACATGATGTTGTAATTGTATCTCACGTATACAGTCTTGTCTATTTCAGTCAGTTTGATGCTGCACAGATCTAGAGCACATAACCATTCATTGATTTACTCGGAATATCAAAAGCATTTTCTGTGGGTATTCTGTCACGGGGATTATGATGCTTTGGCAAATGTTGAATAAAAGATTTGTAACGTTTAAAATAAACTGCTATTATGTGATGAATTGTTACCTGAGCCCATAAAGCACAGTGCCATCTGGATGAAGACGGATCATTCTGTTCTTCACTGTTACACCATGTACAAAAGACTTCTTGTCATTCAGGAAGTATGTATCCGGCACCCACAGCTGATCAGCTACCCTGTTATCCAGCGTCAGGTTAAGAGGAATCTCAGAATAGGACAGGCGTTTGTCTCGCCAGGCTTGCTGGAAATACATAGTCAATGTGTAGTCCTGAAAAAAACAAACCATAAACATAGAGAAGATTACTGAATTACCAGGTCTAAAGACAATATAAGAAGATAGGAAATAAAGAGGAAGATATTTTAGGGAATGTTTACATCCTTTGGGGGTTAATATTACATGACTGGCTTTAAAATTTGATGATGAAACGTTAAAAGCAAGATTGCGCACCAGGTTGCGCAAAATGAGTGTTAAAACACTGGAGACTAGTACAGAGAGCACACTGGGAATCTACTGAACAAAAATGAACCATTTCAATCATTCTTTTAAGGCATTGTTCGCCTAAAAATGCCGTCATGTCGTTCCAAACCTGCATGCTGATTTGGACTATCAAATAACTCACTGACCTTTAAAACAGCAATGACACTTTTTGCATAGGCATTTCAAAATGCAAAGCATTCATCAGCAAGCTACCGACGTGCATGACAAAGTACAAAGCGGGCTGAAGAATATGGGAGACTGGGAATGGTTGTATCATATTTTCCTTTTGATGTTTGTAACTGTGTTTTTTGTCTATTTCTTTTAACCCTTGTGCTGCATTCGATTTTTAACACCGTTGAGTGCATTAAGGACCAAAAATGGCCACATATTAAACATTGCCTAAAATATTATATATTATTATTATTTTCCACTTTTACCAAGTTAAATCTTTTAACCAGCATCAGTCCTCATCATAACTACCAAAAATGTATTCAATTTCAGGATTTTAACCCTTTAATTACCAGTTTTGTTTGCGAAACCATCGATTTGTATAAGAGGAAAAAACACAAAAAATAAATTATTTTCAATAAACTAAATGCAAAGAGAAAACTTTAGATTTGGATTATCACAGTCCCACTTTGCAAAAAATCCCACTTAGCGCGTTAGAGACCAAAAATGGCCACCTATTAAACATTGCCTATTGCCTAAAATAAGGTGCATTTCCACCCATAGGGAATAAATATGTAGTGACGTCATCTGGTGGAATACACTATATAATGCAAATATAATGCTTTTGCTTCAAAATGAAAGGATGTTTGTGCAAAAATCATGTTTCATGTATTACTGACAGCCTCAGATTTAAACAACGTTTTAATGGGTTTCAATGGGCCATTTTTGGTCTTTATGGTGCTGAGTGTTACTATTTGATCTACACAGTGTGTGTTATACATATTTTGCAAAATGGGATCACATGTATCCAAAAAGTCACAATTTTGCCAAATGTCATACCATTTGCATTAAAACAGCCAAAATGGTCAAAGAAATTAAACTGCAAAAGACCAAAAATGTCCCTAATGCAGCATAAGGGTTAAAGTAGGGCTGTGCATCCAAAATAAAAGTCTGTGTTTACATAATATATTTGTGTGTGCTGTATATAATTATTTTGTATATATAAATACCTATGCATGCATGTATATATTTAAGAATTATTTGTGCTTAAATTCTGTATATATATATATAAATAATCTATATTATATAAATATAAATATTTAATATATGAATAACACATTTTCTAAAATATATACATGCATGTGTGTGTATTTGTACATACAAAATAATTAGAAACAGCACATACAAATATATTGTGTAAACACAGACTTTTATTTTGGATGCGATTAATCGCAATTAATTTTTGCACAGCCCTATTTTAAAGATATGTTTTCTTAGCTGTTCTGAAATTCAAATCAAACCAAGTTGTGAAATGCATACAGTTTTGCCACATTTAAGCAAATAACATAGGGACAGAATTTGTGAATGTCTTCATGGCATGTATTAGTTTCAGGACGAATATTATTTAAAAGGAAAGCAACTATTTATATGTTCTTTATTAAATGGCAGAGGCACTCATGCACTTTTACTCATTTTAACTGATGTCACACTGGAATTCAGCTTCATTGATTTGATTGGCCACCTCAATAATTTTAAAAATGACGATGTCAAGCTGCTAGACCATTTTAAAAATGTAACCTTTTCCAACTTTGTGTCATCTTAACACCAGGGCGGTGCGTAATGAAGTGCAAAGGGGGCTTGTCACCCTCAGTGGTGGGCATGGGCCTAGTTTGTACACAACAACATTACTGCTGTGTAGCAGAACTCGTAGTGTGTTTGAGGTCCAGGAACCCCACTGATTTACCCTAAAATATTTTTAATTAGTTTCTGATTAGTTCTTAATTAAAACCAATAGGAAAATGTTGTAGACATGTATAAGTAAATTAGTAGATATATAAATAAATGGCTAAGTCTCAAAATTCACTAAAACATTTAGCATTAAAAGAGACTTTGCAAAAAAAAGTGCTAAATGCCAGTCCAATGTACCTCATAGGTGATGATGACATTTTTCTGTTTATACGCTGATAAACCAAATCTCAGATTCGCTCTCTTGCGGCAAAGCTTATTATGAAATACCATGCAACACCAGGCGGGCTTTCATGGCTTTCTCTTAGCATTACTAAGGAAAGTTTTAAAAGATACCAAGTCTCTGAGATTGAGATAGTATGCTTTATATGATCAGTAAGACTTCTTAAGGTTCTAATCTTCTCCTCAGGCCAGGTACTGGGATACCAAAGAGAGCTATCTTCTATTAGGATAGCTGTGTGGCTCATAGTCTGGGAAAACTATATACATCCTATGTGCCACCAGAAACCCTACAATGAGGCAACAAACAACATAAAAAATAGCTGTCACCATTGCTATCCTACATTTTCTGAGTGGAGGTGGCTGTCAAACGCTTGGAGCTAATGAGCACCATGGTGTACAGTAAGCTAGCGTGGGTGGGGACGGATGATGTTTTCTGACGAACCATGTGAGTAACATGCTCTGGAAAGAGGTTTTGGGAAGTGTCTTCTGAAGAATCATGGGGCAGCACCTGTTATTCAACCTCATCAGAGAGTTGACATCATCTTCAGAGTTCATGTGGATTTTCTGCAGTGGGTGACCACCACTCAAGAGATAATCAAATGGAGAGGGTCGCCACATGATTGCAACAATTACTCGACACAATTAGAGCCGTCTGAAGTCCAATCTCATTAAGTTGTTGAGTTTAAATTTAGGAGTTCCAGCAAATGCATTACCAAGGGCGATATTTCTAACACAGTCTCATCCCAAGACGTCATTCAACTGACGCTTTTGACCATACGTCAACATCCGCCGTTTTAGGGTACCCTTTAACGTCAGTTAGATGACGATCCTGGGGCGTCATCCAACTGACGCTTTAACTTTAACGTCAGTTAGGTGGGTTAGGATTAGATAACGTCATCTAACCGACGTTGAAGGGTACCCTAAAACGGCGGATATTGACGTATGGTCAAAAGCGTCAGTTATATGACGTCTTGGGATGAGACTGCGCTAATATTTCAGTAAGTATCCTCTGACATTTCCTGAAAACTATGAGCATCAGATTTTTTTTATTAGGTTAACTTTAAGTTCCATTTCATTTATAGTAGTTCTTTCATTTTTGTCCCATAAATGTAACACAGTTCCAAAAATGAAAGGATTAGTTCACTTTTGAAAAAACTTTTGCTGATAATTTACTCACCCCCATGTCATCCAAGATGTCCATGTCTTTCTTTCCTCAGTCGAAAAGAAATTAAGGTTTTTGATGAAAACATTCCAGGATTTTTCTCCTTATAATGGACTTCAATGGGAACCAGGTCCAACCGAGGTCCAAACGACAGTTATAACAGTTACAGATGCAGCTTCAAATGTCTTTAAACGATATCAGACGATGAATAAGGGTCTTATCATGCGAAACGATCGGTTATTTCAAAGCTTATTCCAAAAATGTAACTTTTCTAAGGACAAATGCTAGCCTTGCTATATTCTGTGAGGCGCGTTTGAAACGTCACGTAATACGTAATTACGTTCAAAAGGTCACGGGCGACGTAGCCGGAAGTACAGAATCAAAATCGTCCGACATCGTTGTTTTACCTTTTAATTCCTTTTTTGTAAACGGCGTTTGAGTAAGTTTTCACGTTCAACCTATGCGTTCAACTTGTAAACACTCTGACTCTGTACTTCTGGCTACGTCGCCCGTGACCTTTTGAACGTAATTACGTATTACGTGACGTTGCAAACGCGCCTCACAGAATGGAGAAAGGCTAGCATTTGTCCTTAGAAAAGTTACATTTTTGGAATAAGTTTTGAAATAACCGATCGTTTCGCATGATAAGACCCTTATTCATCGTCTGATATCGTTTAAAGACATTTGAAGCTGCATCTGAAACTGTTATAACTGTCGTTTGGACCTCGGTTGGACCTGGTTCCCATTGAAGTCCATTATAAGGAGAAAAATCCTGGAATGTTTTCATCAAAAACCTTAATTTCTTTTCGACTGAGGAAAGAAAGACATGGACATCTTGTATGACACGGGGGTGAGTAAATTATCAGCAAAAGTTTTTTTAAAAGTGAACTAATCCTTTAAGTTATATCCTCACGAAAAAATAAGATTATTAAAGTGTGCTATTATCCTTCTCTTAAACTAAAAATAAGAAAGTATACTTTCAGTCTATGTTTTATATTGTTCTCAGAAATATACTTAAAATTGCACTAAAGTATATACTTTAAGTATATTTGGACTATATTTGTACTCACAAGTATAATTAAGTATTCTAAGTATACTTGGCATACACGAGTCTAAACTTGCATTATTTGAAAATATATGTTCTAAAGAAAAGAATATGCTTCAAATCTAATTTACAATTTACCCCTGAATTTTTCATCTATCCACATTTTCCTTGTTATACAGTAGGGTGTGCCATTACGCATATCTTTTTGGTACAGAATCTCTGGATCAAAACACAAGTGAAGAAGAAGCTGATGCAAGTGATAGAAGATTGCTTGGTAAAACAACGCGATCCTCAAACATTAAAGGGACACTTCACCTCTGGAAAGATGAATGTGTATTTAAAATGGGTCATTTATGTAGAACAAATGTGAAATTATTTTTGAATTTGGAGCTTTCTAGACTGAGAAAAGCCAGAAAATGTATTTTTGGCTTATGTGGATGAAAGACAACAACTCCCAGAATGCACTTGCTTCGCTGACCTAGAAGGCCACGCCTACCGGTAACAGAGCACAGTAGTTAAACAACAAGTCTAGGCTACTAGTGAGTCTCCGTGATGAGTCTGGCCGAAAATGTGTTTCGAGATCGCCCAAAATGTCCGGGAATGGGCTTTTGCGTTCTACAACCGCCATTCATTATGTTTCCTGTGGCGAGCGTGACGATTCATGTAGCATTCATGTAAACACTACATTCAGATTCACCAATCGGAATGAATTCAGTTAGATTGAAACAAAAGCTGTGCATGTAAACAATGAATGGCGACTGCAGAAAGCAAAAGCTGAATCCCGGACATCCACGGCCGGACATGTCCGGGGAAAAGAGGATGGTAACCCCTACTACTCAGCTTTCTCCACAGAACAAGAGCCTGTTAGCTTAGCTTCCAAAAAAAGATGGCCGACACTATGTGTTCATTCTGTGAGTGAGATCGCCCTCTATAGGTGGGTTGAGGACATGCGGGACAGACCCTACTACTGACTGTAGTCTTTAGCCTCTGGACAAAACATCCTCTGATGACGCAAAATGATAATTTTTGCATCATTTGAAGATTTTTTACAGACAAAAAAATACATAAACATAAAAATGTAAATGAAGCATACAGATCCAATAAACAAAAGTGGGGTGCAATAGAGTTCCTTTCAGAATAATTCCTTGATATATTTTGATCCACAGACAGGAAAATGTGACGGCACGTTCAAAGGACCAACAAGTTCACAATAGTCACAATTTCACACACCATATTATATATATATATAAATATAAATATACATACAGTACATGTGTGTGTTGTAGTGTTGTCACGGTACCAAAATTTCAGTATTCGGTACCAATACCAGTTAAAATTCACGGTTCTCGGTACCAATTTCGGTACCAAAGCTTAGTTTAAATCTACATATATTTAAGTGTTTATCACGGTTACAAGTATGGAAACTGTACATTTGTATTAAAAACACTTTAGAAAAAGATTAGATAAAATGACCTAAAATAAACAATAGTATACACTAACACATTTTTAAAGTTGTTTGTAAAGTTTTAATCCATTATTTATTTAATGCACAATGAATTAAGTGAACAAACATGAACAATCAGGTGTTTGTAATAAATAACATTTTCAAACATTAATTAATGTTGTAAAAATACTGTATATTGTTCACTCAATGTGTTGATAACTAAGTAATGTTGATGAATGGTATCTTTGTAGCATTACCATAAAACATGTTTTATTTGACTTGACTGTCCTTTTATTTAATCTAAAACTGCATTCATATTTAATTAAACCTCCTGAGTTATAAAGGCAAGAATACGCCTAGAACTGGCACTGACATTAAATGACAATACTAATACCAGTAGCCTACTCTGGTGTCGGGTGGATACTACTGTGCTCATGTACTCGTAAAACTACCCCGAAAGCACTTTAGAGGCCGTTCACATGTCGCGCGTGTTTTTTAATTATATTTTTGAGAATTATATTAATTCTTATTCTTTCCAAAGCGCTTGCTCTCCCGCGGCGTCTGTCGTTGCTATGCAACGCCAACGAGTTTTTATTATGAGCGCGCTTGAATCGCGCCTATATTTGAAATTGCGAATTTGCATGTAATCGGCCTCTCATGGCAACTCTTTCCTTCTTTCATTTCAACAAGTGGATTCAGAGAGAGAGAGCCATATCAGCGTTATAAAGAGGACGCAACTGTGCACGTTTCAGACATCGCGTCTAGAACAGAACTGGATTAACCTGGTACTCGGTACCCAGAAAAGCTGGTACCGTAACATTTTTTTTTTTTAGTACCGAAGTACCGAGTTTTTTGACAACACTAGTGTGTTGGGTGAGAAGCAGTACTGGTCTAAGACTGGTTAGTGTTAGTAGAGTTAGTCAGGTTAGTAGCAGTTCCGCATCACAATCCGTACACGAAAACTCGCTTCCGGGCACGTAAAAACGTCAGAGCAACCCTTAACGGATTAGACCAATGAACTTTTGATACGTCATTTACTGGGGGAAGGTCTTATCTTTGTTTCTATAGCTTTGATTGGTTTATTTTTGGCCTATGAAATGCTCATAAATGGCGATTTGCTGAGGCGGCGCTGGGTGGGGAACTATGTTACGCGTCACAAGATTCCGTACAGTCATTGTTGGGAGCGTAACATGAAACCGTACAACGGGGATAAACAACGTTTATGGACACCCTGCCTCATCGTGCAGTAGTTAGATTTCATTATGACACAATTGACTTCACATTTGACTCTTTGGGTGACTTTAAAGTCCTTAGCTGCTATCGCTGATCTGCAAAATATTGTTCATTACGGAAAATGGCGCGTTCGGTCACCGCAGGTCGTTTCCAAGACCTTGTGAACATAGTTTTTAAACTGCCGTTTAAAATGGGATTTTATTAACCTTATAAGACACATTTTAGGTTAAAAATGTTCAACACCAATAACCATTACGTTTAACTTCAATACTATTGACCACATGACCAAAACTTCATTCATTTCATTTGCTGACTCTCTTCCCTCCTTCACCGGTATCTATGCGAGATCCCTGCCCACCTACATTTTTAAATGTCACTCGGGTGTCATTGTACTTATCGCTGAAATGTCGTCTTCAAAGGGCGTGGACTTCGACAGTGCGTGAAGAAAATCAAAGATGACAAAACACAGTTTCCAAAGGTATATATAACTTTAGTTGACCTGGAAGTGATTCATTGTACATTTGATTCAAAGGGTCACTGTACGGATTCATGTTACGGAAGCGTCGCTGTACGGATTGTGATGCGGAACTGCTAAGTTTCAGAACCAGCTGACCTGAGGGAGCTTTAAAATATAACAAATCTGTGGGACTCGATATTAGATGCAGCCACAATTTAAGGGCTCTTTTTTGCATATTAATCAATGGACATCATCCTACTTGGGTGTTTTCCTTTGTAGTTTTAGAATGAAAGCAGGGCATGCTGAACTCTGCGAATGCCTTTTATATCTTTTCCTCCCTTCAACATTTGAAGTAGCTTCTCTATTTCATGGCAGAGCTCTGTGAATTGGAGGGGCCAGAATATAAAAGCCTCTGGAAGCTCAGAGCGGCTGTGATGTAAATGACTGTTATTCTCGCTTCTGTCGCACTGTTTCTTTTCTCTGAGGGAGTTTTTTTTTGTTTATTTGTGTGCATTGACCAGGGGAAGAAATCATAGCATCTTGATGACTACTGAGAAAAGTGTGAAGCCTCTAATCTTCTCTGCTAAGTTTTTTTTTTCTTTCCTTTTTGTTCCCAAGGCTTCTATTTATTAAACATCAGAAGCAGCAGAATCAGTTTGCTAAGTCTGTGCTAAGAGAAACATCTTCTTTCTGTTTCCCCATAAAGGTCATTTTTTCACCATGTGATAAAGGATAAACGAGTCTTGCGCCCGACGCAAGTTTAAAAGGGGTTGGTCTGAAATAGCTTCATTATTCATAGGTGTGGTTTGGGCGTAATGTGAAATAAACCAATCAAGAGTGTCATCCAACACTCCCTTTAAAGGAGTAGTTCACTTTTGAAAAAAACTTTTGCTGATAATTTACTCACCCCCATGTCATCTAAGATGTCCATGTCATTCTTTCTTCAGTCGAAAAGAAATTAAGGTTTTTGATGAAAACATTCCAGCATTTTTCTCCATATAATGGACTTCAATGGGAACCAAACGGTACAAGGTCCAAAAGACACTTTCAGTACAAACTGCAAACTGTTGAAAGTGCTTTAATAATTCCAGACGATCAATAAGGGTCTTATCAAGCAAAACGATCGCTCATTTAATAAATAAATAACAAAGTTTAAGTTTTATAAGCTCAAACGCTCGCCTTGGTCTGTTCTGTGACGCACGTTTGTGACTCTCCTGTTTGAACTCGTTCACCAAAATGAACAAATCTTTTTTCCGAGTCATTTGGTTCATTCAATGAACGAAACAAACAAATGGGCTATATGCACGCATAAATTCCGCATTTGACGTAAGGATGCTCGTCCATTTCCGGTTGTGGAGATTAAAGCGGAGGAAAACCGAGGAAAACGGGATTATGGCAGAGTCTTCAATATTTACTGTCCTCCCGTCTTTGAAACGAAACGTACATACGTTTAGATGTAATTTTATATATAGTTATGTTTATTTAATATAATTTTAAAAAGAAGCATAAACACAACGAGGGGTGTCTGTTTTATCTGTTTTTGTGACTAACGTTTCATTAGTATAACCATGGAGTATAAAATTCAATATAAATTCTCGGTATTGCATTGGACTCTATGATCGGCGGAAGTTATCGAGCATCCTTAATCCTTCACCGGAAATAACGCCGTGCATAGAGCCCATTGACTTGGAATAAGATTCGTTCATTTTGATGAACGAGTTCGAATAGGAGAGTCACGAATGAGCGTCACAGAACAGAGCAAGGCGAGCATTTGAGCTTATAAAACTTAAACTGTGTTATTTATTTATTAAACAAGCTATCATTTTGCATGATAAGACCCTTATTCATCGTCTGAAATCGTTTAAAGCCCTTTGAACAGTTTTCACTGAAAGTGTTTTTTGGACCTTGAACCGTTTGGTTCCCATTGAAGTCCATTATATGGTCCATATATGTTTTTATCAAAAACCTTAATTTATTTTCGACTGAAGAAAGAAAGACATGGACATCTTGGATGACATGGGGGTGAGTAAATTATCAGCAAGTTTGTTTTTTTTTGTTTTTTTTTTAAGCGAAAAACTCCTTTAAGAGCAGGTGCGCATGTTGCATGGCGGATCGTTGTTATTATGCCGAATTTACCAGGTGATTTCGCAGTCTTCAGATTGACATATGTGTCTTGCCACTATTGGGCAAACAGGTCTGATCCGTCATTACTACAATTAGCCTGAAAAATTTGGGTAAATGTGCAAGCTAGATTTAAGCTATATTTTTCGGTAACGCGTCCAGTTACCCATGTAAATACTATGTACTTATTTTAGTAACTACAATTGCTGGGTAATAACTAGTACTAATCCTGAACCTACCCCTAAACCTACCCCTGTTCCATGTACTCACCTTATATTAGCCAGTACTTTCTAGGTAAGTACACTGTAAGTACTGTACTGTAAAAGGAAGCGTTACCGATTTTTCTTTATGTATGTTTTGAATTTGAATGATTCTGATTCCGATTCCGATTCCTTGTTTCGATTCCGGTTCCTAACAATTCTCGATTTCGATTCTTTTAAGAGGCAGGGTCAAAAAAGTTTAGCTAACCTTGCTAACCAACGGTCTTTCTGAAGGAAATACTCCTTCTGTCACAAATACTTGTCACAAATTTAGCATTTTGCCGAGATTTCGTTAATTTTTAGAAAAGTGTAGCCACACTTTGGACCGCCGACGTAAGGTACTCATGTTCGACTCGCGCGGTTATGCCAACACTTTCGGTAGACGCTTCTTCGTTGGTGTTGTTCAGCGGTTTCTTCTTCCGCTCGGCGGACTGTGAATATCGAAACTAGGAATCAAAATTTTAACTTTTGAACGATTCCGGGAAAAACGAAAAGTTAGTCCCGGTTCCAATCGATACTCGATTCTCGATAGCCAACCCTAATGATTACCCTCATCTATTAATATTTTTCCTTGTTATAATGTATGATCCCTCCCCCCCAAAAAAAAAAAACAAACAAAAAAAAAAAAACGGCTGCATCTGTGTTGATGAGAGAATCAAAGTGTATGCGCGTTGTGCACCCGCTACATTATGGCCAAGCATGCGCGCTTAAAATAGCATTAAGAACAAGACGCAGCGCGCCACTGACTTTAGACCATTTTTTTCTGGTCAGTGGCGCAATTGTTTTCTGGAACTGCAAAATCTAGGGAATGTTTACGCCGAAACACGCCTACTTTTTGCGCCAACCCGCCCAGGGGCGCAAGATCATTTCGTAGTGCGTCTGTGGAGGGAAAAGCCCTCCATAAGAATGATACATGCGTCAGTGTACAAAGTCATTTGCGCCGGGTGCAAGATCTCAAGCTATGAATAAAAAACTCCTGGTTCCTAGAATAAGTACAGCGTTTACTCAGGAAACACTAAATATATAAAGGCTAATGTTTTATGTATTTGAGGTGCGAAGAAGAGTGTCCAAGTCTAGCATTTGTCCTCGACTCATAGCCAGTATTGTCTGAAATAGCCTCTGTGAAGAAATTCATCTTTTATAACATGAAATGTTGGCCAAATGACAGAACAAGCTAAAGTTGATGAAAGCGTAATTCGATGCACCTACTGCCACAGATGCCGCCTTTCTAAAGATGGACAGAACACGTGTTTCTGAAACTCTCGGATCACCAGCCTCGTAACTCCATTTGGGCTTGATTTTGGAAAATGTTTAACATCCCTGTCTCCTTAAATTAAACTCCAAAAAAAAAAAAAAAAAGACCAGATGTTCACACACCAGCTGAGATATTTCTTGAAGACACAACAGCACAATCGAATGGAGCATCACACGAGCTAGACGAGGGAAGGAATATAAACTAGGTCTGCAGTTCTGTGGAGGATGTCCCAGTAGATAAAGATGTAGCTGGCCGCCACATGATTTAGACTCTCTTTGAGCAGATTGTACACACTATGCCTTGGCTCTATAATGAAATGCCATATGTTTCCCCTGTGCATTTCACAAATGTTATGTCTCTGAAGTGAGAAAAAAAAGCCATTGTGATGTAAGGCTGATCAGCTGTGTTTTTGATGCATATTTCACGCAAATAAAATCTGAATTTATCCATCGTGCGGAAGGAATTGGGGGCTGGATCTCACTAAAATGAGATTAATTAATAACATACTTACTTGCTCTGTCGAGTTTAAATTTTTATCAATTTGTGCCCTCAATTTTATGAATCCATCCTCATTTTTTTTTTTTACTGTGTATTATGAGAGTTCTATGTTTTATGCCAACATTTAAATGTAAACTTTATTATGTCTTTACAGATAAAGTAACATAACATATCATGAAGATATTTGTATAATTGTCATTTTAACATTTTAAATATACATTTTAGATCCCTTAACCCTACGCACAAACCCAAACATGACCATTTCGTAGAGAAAAAACAACAATATATAAAACTTAATGTGTGTGAAAATGACCATTATAATAACAATAGTATTACAACATATTTTGGCTGCTAATCCGACTCTTACCTCTAAACCTAGCCATAGTTATTTCTTAAAAATATAAACATGAAAAACATATGACGATGTTGCAGTCGCAGTTCTCTCTGGATGTATAGAATAGTTTCGTGAGCAGAATTTAAGCTATTAATCGTTGAAAATGGTGCGCATTTATCATTCAAGCCCACTTCACCCAAAACACGGCAACCTCTGATGAAGCATGACGTTTGATATCACTGCTGTAAAACGTGTCGTAAAGCTTTTTGAGGCGCCATTTTTTTTTTAACGAGTTCACTGGGATTTATGTTTACGGTTGCTGCTGAGAATGGAGAAGAAGATCTCTGAATTTTTTCTATAGCGGACACATATTGATTACTTTTGTGAATTTATGTTGCATTTTACTGTCAGTTACGGCATACACTGGGTAAACAGCTTCTGTGTCCCATGGCAAACACAATAAATATAACCTGATACATGAATTGCTTTTAAAGGACTGAAGAAATGTAATTCATTTTAAGGTTTTTAAGTGTAGTCTTGTTTGTACCATTGATATGACAATAGAATGTGATAGAATCAAAATATGAATGACATGATTTGCTCAAGATGTGTAATGCTACTATTACTACTACTACAGTATGTCTAATTGTATTTCTTCAAATCAGTTAACTGTCGAACTAATGTACTCAACACATGATCCTGAGTTATGAAATGGCAACCTCTGAGCAAATGCATTTGTATATTAAAGTTAACTCTTATTTGCTAAGACTCATTTTTGACACTTCGCCCTATGAATGACTGAAGTTAAAGGTACAATATGCAGGATTTTTCGCCACCAGGGGTCGCTAACCTCTTACAATAACAAAGGCGTATACTGATGACATATATTATGCATTAAGAGGAATTATGGATCTTGTCGTCAAGCTGTTGGATCTTTTATGGATGAGTAAATACAATGATGTTTTTAACATGACTGTTGCTAGACACGCTAGACATTGTGCCACACACAACGTAAGTCTCGCGAATATAAAATAATAAGGACATTTCATTCTACCGAACTACACGCAAGTGCTGGATTAATACTCACACAGGTCAGTTTATAAGACGAATTAAACTTGAGGTAACGCAATGCTATTTCACTTGCTCTAACAGTTACACTATCACAAATGGCATTTGGGTGTGTTGAATGTTAGTTTGGTTGCATGTTGGCTAAGCTAGATTAACATTAGAGAATAACATACAGATCATGTTCTAACTTTTCATCATGTTGAACTACATAACATTGATTCATTTTAAGGAAATTTGCTCACCTGTCTAATAAAGTACATGCAACTCTCGCGTCTCGGTCAAGTCGAAGTTAGTCGTGGACACAGAGCTCTCGGCATCTCAAATATGTCGATCTTCGTTTTGCCCTCTTTTTGTCTCAAAGTCTGCTTGCCATGATCCATAATGTTTGAACAAAACAACACAAGCGTGAGCGCGCCGCTAGGCATAATAGCAATAACCCAGTTGCCAACGTCTGTCGCCATGGTTACTATTGCAGTACGAGGTCAAACATGGCGGAAACCGAGGGTAAAGCGGATTTGACGTCATTGACGAGACTCCTCACAGTCTCGATTTACAAATAGTTTGAAACATTTGGGATATTGTAAGTAATCAACTAAACAAAATATAAAACACTGGCCTAGTGGTTTTGGGATATTTTACTGCAAAAATCCTGCATATTGTACCTTTAAATAGAAGTAAACAATAGCCGTGTTTCCATTACCCTTCAAATTTGGCAAATTGATATTACGAATTGAAAATACGACCAATGGAAACACGCCAATTTCGCAAAAACTACCATTTATCCCAATCGCATGAGGTGCTTTTTCAGGCAATTTCGAAAAATAAATATTTCTCAAAACTGCAATGGAAATATCTACAGAACACATAATCTCAGTGGATCCTGCAGATCGTAAAGAGAGGCTACAAAATCCAGTTCGGTTACCAAAATATCCTGTCGAGACAGGGGCTGAGGCCAGGGGATTGGAGACTTCACCCCGAGGTGGTGAATATGGGAAATGTTTTTTATGCATTTACAGATCAGGTGACATCATGACTCAGTATGTTTGGTTATTCAACTCATAAAAGACAAAATAATTACAGGAATTCTGGATTCTAAACCTCAAAGAAATACCACAATCAAGCCGCTCCAAGTATAAGGGTCTTTCCTTTCTCCGATTAATAACAACGGCTAGTGTGCTGGGATATACACAAACCTACCGACATCCATTGCCATTATTTTTGGAATGACTTATAGCAAGAGCAGTCAGAGAACATCATTTAATGGAAACGCTGTCATTTCGCAATGGTTTTTTGTCGACATTTAGAAACAATAGCAAAGGTTTTGTGCAAATCTGTAATGGAAACGTGCCTAATGTCTCATCTTTTTCTATTCCATTCTGTGCCTGTGTGAAGCATCCACTAATGTATTTTGCATGCACGCTCTGTGCAGTCTATTATTATATGTAGTGGGTGTCAGGTATGAGGGAATATGTGTGTTGATGTATTCATGACCATGCGCTTAGAGCAGCGGGCGTTCTACATGTCGCTGTGGGCGATTTCTGGGCCCTGCTGTTGCCTGGAGGAGCTGTCGTCCTTGGGAGCCATTATTATGCTGTCCACCTTCCCTCCAGTTTCATCTATTGATGAAAATGAGATATAACAGAACCCTCTTCACGTCCATGGATCGATATTGATCCGTTTTGTTGAAAAAAAAAAATGGATGGCAGAATTGGACAAAATAATGGATATGATTTTTGTCTGTGTTGTTTTTGATTAAAGAACATTTGTTCAGGGCTCATTGCTCATTGGAAATGGTACATGTTTAAGGGTGCACACACACACACACACACACACAAAACACCCTTGGTCAAGGACACCCCTGAGGAGGCAATATCCCACCTCTATAGGAGTGAACTCCACCGGCAGGGTCTGCATGAGATGATGATGCATTGACAGATTGCAATGACTTGAACGGTCAGTTCACCCAAAAATGAAAATTATGTAATTAACTACTCACCCTCATGTTGTTCCAAACCCGTAAGACTTTGGTTCATCTTAGGAGCATGAATGAAGGTCTGTCCCTCCATTGACAGCTACACAACTACCACTTTCAAGCCAAAGAAAGGTAGTAAAGACATCATTAAAGACTCCAGTAGTTTAAACTCGGTTTTTTGAAGCAAAAATGACCACTTTATTTACAAAATTTTAATCTCCAACTCTGGTTCACACGAGCGCCACGACGCATGGGTGTTTCATTGACCCGACAGCAGACATTTGGTGTGTGAATGCATGTTTGAGATAAAAATGTTGGTGCTGCTTCATAAAATAGAGGTTAAACTATTGGAATCTCATGGATTATTGGAATCTCATGTGTTTCTGAAGATGGACGAAAGTCTTTTGGGTTTGAAACGACATGAGGATGAGTGACATAATTTTCATTTTTGGGTGAACACTTCAATTTGTTAACATTGTTAGTTCATGACGTATATTAGGTAATGACAATACTTACTAAAGAAAAAGAAATATACTTTTCACATTTCAATTGAAACTAAACTAATGTCAGTGCTTGTAGTTCTGTATGCACAGTGTACTGCACTTTTCTATTAACATTACGGTAATGCATTACAATAAGGTTCATTAGTTAACATTAGTTGATGTATTACTAACTTAAAGCGATACTCCACAGCGTCGTTGACGCAGCACGAGTTCCCTCGAAAGGGAACTAACTTGAACAAACAATGAACAGCTGTATTTGTATTAACTATTATTAACAAAGATTAATAAATACTGTAACAAATGTATTGCTCATTGTTAGTTCATGTTAAAGGGATACTCCACTTTTTTGGAAATAGGCTCATTTTACAACTCCCCCAGAGTTAAACAATTGAGTTTTACCATTTTCGAATCATTCAGACGATTTTCTGATTTTTAGAAGAATATCAGTAAACCGACAGTTTCTGGTCTCATTGACTTCCATAGTATATTGTTTTTCCTACTATGGAAGTCAATGAGACCAGAAACTGTCTGGTTACTGATATTCTTCTAAAAATCAGAAAATCGGCTGAATGGATTCGAAAATGGTAAAACCCAACTGTTTAACTCTGGGGGAGTTGTAAAATGAGCCTATTTCCAAAAAAAGTGGAGTATCCCTTTAACATGAACTAACAATGAGCAATACATTTGTTACATTATTTATTAATCTTTGTTAATAATAGTTAATACAAATACAGCTGATCATTGTTTGTTCATGTTAGTTCCCTTTCGAGGGAACTCGTGCTGCGTCAACGACGCTTTGGGAAAGCCCCTGCATGATTGCGTCTGAAGCACGTATGTCAACTAGTCCAAAGGCGAGAATGAACGTCACGGGTGGATGACGTCAGGACCAAGAAAGGATAAAAGCAGATCCGGTCTGATTTATCACCGGAATTATCTTCTGTGTCTCAGCAAGCGCTCTATGTTGAACCTATCTGTTATATTTACTGTTGTATTGTCTGTTCACTCACTGTTCATTTTATTGGGAAACAAATCCAATCATTCAAATTGTGTGCTTCTCCCTGCCAGAGTTATTTAACGGGTGGGGATAAACATGATTTGGGTGTTATGTGTTTGGGAGCGGAGCATGCTATGTCAACCTTTGAGGGGGCTGACTGTGAGAATTGGGGGAATAAGGGGGAAGAGGATTCGCCAACTCTTTCCCTAGTGTATGAGGAGCTGGTGGAGGTGATTACTCGTGTCGTAGCTAAACTTAATAATGACTGGCCGGCCGGGAAAGGCACAAACTAATTTCACAAACTTTTTTTGTCACAAACTAAGGTGTCCAAGGACGTACTAAGGACCTCCATCACGGGGCCTTCCATTTTTTCCTGATCTGCACAGTGGGCTGTCCAGATCATGGAATAAGCTGTATTCATACATAGTACATATTTATTCTGATATAAGGCGTTTGAAAGAATACAACTATGGGACGATGCCCAGCACTGAACAGACATTAGCCAGCTATCTGGCCTCTGGTTCAGCATCTTCCCTGAAGGCCCCAGTGCTACCCACTAAGCCACTGAAAACAACATCTACCTTTGTGGGGAAAGCATACACGGCAGCAGGTCAGGCAGGAGCGTGCTTACGCACCATGGCAGTCCTGCAAGCATATCAGGCTGACCTGCTGGAGGATTTGGATGAAAGCGAGGGGGTTTGGCCTGATAAAGATCGAGAGCTGCGTCGGGCCACAGATCTTTCTCTCAGAGCCACTAAGAAGCAGTGTTGTAGTACTCGAGACTCGGACTCGTCTCGGACTCGGTCTCGAGACCATATTTTAATAGTCTTGGTCTTGTCATGGACTCGTGTCCATTTGGACTCGGAATTGACTCGTACTCGAACATTTTTTTTTTTAGGACTCGGAATTATTCCCGAGTCCACTCGAGTTCAATTCAAAATATTTTTCATGATTATTAATGTATGTTAATAAAATATTTCTTTAAATTGATTGACACGCCCAGTGTTTGGTGATTTTCTAGTGCGCAACTGCGCATGACAAATTGTAATAAAATTACTTTTAACACCACCTACTATGTGGCCTTTTTACCCTAAACTGATCATATTTTTTAAACTCTAAGTAAATTCAGTAAAAAAAAAAAAAAAAAAAAAAGGATTTCTCTAAGTAAATAAAAGTAAATGAGGTAATCAACCCTCACTGGTCTCGGTCTCGACTCGGACTCGACCGTCTCTGGTCTCGGACTCGACTCGGACTCGACTCTCTATGGACTCGGTCTTGACTCGGACTCGACTCTCTCTGGTCTCGGTGTCGACTCAGACTCGAGTGAGGTGGTCTCGATGCTAAGAAGACCGGCAGAGGAATAGGGCAGTCTATGGCAACCTGGGTGGCCGCTAGGATGCATTTATGGCTCAATCTGGCTGAAATTAAAGATAAAGATATAGCATCTTCCCCACTAGGGGGATTCCCCACTAACGCCTTCGGGTCTCTTCAGAGATTCCATAAATACAGTCGTCGTGAGGTTCCAGGTGGCCAAGAGACAAGCAGAGGTATTCAAACAATACCTTGCCGCTCCCAACTCCCTGGAGTCTAGCTCCTCATACAGGGCGCAACAATAGGAGAGGGTCCCATGCTCCTCCACAAAAAGGAGGACCCTCTGTTCTGACAACCCCGCCACCCTTGGTGTCTTGGGGCGCAGCGGTCTCCAGCGAGCACACAGCGCAGTGTTCAAAAAGGGGGGTTCAAAAACAGTCCCTTCGGGTGTTTCCTAGGGGCGAATTAGGGTCTGGATGGCGCCTTGCACGGATGACACCGCCGTCGGTGTATGAATGTGTGTGTGAATGGGTGAATGTGAGGCAATATGTAAAGCACTTTGGTGGCCATTAGGTCTATGAAAGCGCTATATAAATGCAGTCCATTTACCATTTATTTACCATTTTCCTGGCTGTGGCTGTTCCAGTTACAACAGAGGTCAGTCTCGAGAGACTGGTACCCTTGATAGTGGGTCCTGCAAATAGGAAAGGAGAGAGAGAGAAAGGCTACAGAATCCAGTTCGGTTCTAGTCCACCACACTACAACGGGGTGTTGCTCATGTTAGTGCATCTCGAGCAAGAACTGGTTTTGGAGCAAGAGGTGAAAGATCTGTTAGCTAAGGAAGCAATAGAGCAGGTGTACTCACCCGACAGAGAATCAGGTTTTTACAACCGATACTTCATTGTTCCAAGAAAGGATGGGGGGTTGCGTCCTAGAGTTGATCTTCGTCAGTTGAATCGTACAGTCAAGAAACTCAAGTTCAAGATGCTGACACTCAAACAGAGCGTGACTCAAATCAGGTCAGAGGACTAGTTTGTCATGATAGATCAAAAAAGACGCATACTTCCATGTCTCCATCCTCCCTCAGAAGAGGAAGTTGCTGAGGTTTTCTTTTGGGGGTAAAGAATACCAATATAAGGTGCTTCCATTCAGTCTAGCTCTATTACCCTGCACGTTCATGAAGTGCGTAGATGCAGCTCTGGCCCTGCTTAGTACATCGATGACATGGCTCATACTAGCAGAGTCGGGGCAAGTATCGAGATGTCGTAATCGCACAGATGCAAAAATTGGGGTTGAGACCCAATGCAAAGAAAAGTGTGCTTTCTCCAGTACAGAGAACCCCTTTCCTTGGTCTGGTCCTGGATTCAGTCATGGATTCATCGCACGGCCTGTCCTCACAGACCCACTTTGTATGATCAAGATTACGCAGTGGTGTTTCCGCGCCTTGGTTACATGGAGAAAACCTTCTCCACTCACATTTGTGAGGTTTTATAGGATGCTGGATGCTGCTCCAGTGTCTCAGGTGCTTATGACTTAGGCCGTGTGTCCACCAAAGCGTTTTTCCATGCCCCTGGTGTATATTTTCAATTGTTTTCAATGGGAGCACCGCGTTTTTTAAACGCCATGAGCGTGACGAGGCGCTGAGCGTTTTTTTTTTCACGCTGAAGCGCAGAGCTGGTCGCTGGGAGTTGAAAAATGTTCAACTTTGGATAAAACGCAGCGCTCATCACTGTCACTTTTTACCCAGCCGTCCAATCACAGCAGAGGAGGGGCGGGACTAATGCCACACCGACGAACTGTCAAAACTGCTGCGGATATTCTGTATCATAGCGACGAAACGCCTCAACGGAAAAAAACCGCTGCGCTTTCAGTTTTCAGCTGGCTAAAAACGCTTTGGTGGACACACGGCCTTAAGGCCATTGCACACTGAGTCCGAAATTCGCATCCGAATTTTTCGCACGTTAAAAAAAAAATTCGACCTCACGTTATGTCAGTCACGCTTGCACACCGCCTCCGAAACTTTCGTCCGTCATAAAATTAATCGGATCGGGTTCGATTTTCTGCGTTTTTCGCATCCAGAGCCAGCATTTTGAGAGGTCTTTTGACAATTCAGGGCCGGGGGGAGCTCTACCTCATATGCGCCGTGCTTTCAGTTTCGGTTTTCAATTCGATCAAGTGTTTATGTTCTCTTCTCTATATTGGATTATGAAATTAATAAACCTCCCCTTTCAATCAGATTGAAATTTAGGATCAAATAAGGTATGATTGAGCAGCCTATTCGATAACTAATGTATTATTTGGGCACAATATAAACACAATATATACACAATAACAGCCTAGCTGTTCTGTCTGCCCAGCGCTTCCAATGGGCCGCGCGCGGGTGTGTGTGTGTCCATACCTGGTCCATACCAGACACACTGCCAGTCTCCGTTCAGAATCGATTGGTTCACGGAAATTGGTGGTCTTGTTTTTAATATGTGGCTCCAGAATCGCCAGCAAAGCATCAAACTGTTCCACTGACATTCTGAGGTAAATTTTGAATCGCTCAGGATAAATTCGCAACTCCTCTCCTTCCTCTCGGCGCAATTTCAGGATTAGATGGACTTTGGATTGGATATTTTCTCTTTCTTGTCTTTTCAATAAGAGAGAGGCCAAATCATCCTCACTGCTTGACGAATCCATTTGGTATTTTTGCGTTTTTTCCCGCAAAGGTTTAATAAATACGCAACGGACTCGGTGTGCAAGGTTTCTATGCGTGACGAATTTTTAGGCTGACGAACACGAAAATACGCATACGAAAATTTCGTACTCAGTGTGCAATGGCCTTTAGTGCCACAGTTTCCCATACAGGCATTCGTAAGTCTTCTCAAGGAAGCTTATTGTAAAGTGTTACCAACATTATAAATAACTGTTCTTGTGTACCGGAGGTCTAATAACATGTTGTTATGGCCTCGTTGCCAGAGCCACCTAACCAGCTGACCAACCAATTTTTATTATAATTATATAGTTATAATATTTTTTAAAGCTTGACTGCCTGTTATATATTTGACATGCAAATATAACATTCTTCAAAAAGTGTAATGCAATTTAAAAAGTCATAAAATCTCATAAACAACTTGAGGGCTGTCACGGCTGGTTCCGGGAGGGCAGACGGAGGCGAGAATATAATTCCAAAACGAAGGTTTAACAGGAACACACACTAAATATAACGGAAATCGGACAAAGACTGACTGAACAGACTTAACTTAAATACAAGCACATATTGATTGACGGAACACAAGTGATACAGATGATGATGAACTAAACTTCATCTGTAAAAGTGATACAGCTGAACTTATAATGACAGAGAAGACGACACGTGACGTAATGACAGGCAGACAAGTCCAAAGAAACCAAACTAAACAGAACACAACTGTGACAAGAGCGAGTAAATAATGGAAGATGTTACAGTTTTGGTTGAATTATTCCTATAAAATGTTATGTTTCTATAAAAACACACTGCTTAAAATGGCCCTTGGCTAAAAACACCATAAACAAAACACTTCAGGCTATTATTACTCATATGTAAATTCTAACATCAATGTCCAGTTTTTCTCTTGTTTGCTAAAGTGCAGAAAGCGGAACAGTGGAACACTTAATAACGCCGTTTTTATGTCCGCCAATTAACAAAGAAACTGGCAAGCGAGGCTGGCACATTTTTTACATTTAGTACAACATTTGATGCTTCAAAGGTTGTGTGTATGTGTACAATAAGCTCTTCTTAAATATTTTATTAATATTAAGTTCTCCCCTTCAACCATGCCATTTTGCAGATAAAAAGAATACTATTATGCAATGATACAATGATGCACCATTCAATGTAGCTAAAATCATGCGGTTCAAAGGAATGGCATCAAATAGTAGCTACTGTGAACATGCACAGATTAACACAGATGAAATTAAATATGTTTGAGGAATGTTATAATGTGGTGTATTCACTGTTATAAAGGCAGGCAATGACTGAGAGTGAGTGTCAACAGACTGACACAGACTAGCTCTCTTTGCCTACATGTTTTGCCCTCCTCTCTCAACCCGTTTTTAGTTATCTCCCTTAACTGTACTTGTAGGACTAAATTATTAAGAGCCCCTAGTTTTTTGTTTGTTTGTTTGGCTTTAACATAACTGCTGATGCAAACACTTGCATTCTCAATCGCAATAATCTTTCTCCTTTGTTACTACTGATATGAAACAAAGTCTCAATTTTCTAATTACGTCCATTTTCTTTAGAAATTCAAAAACATAAATTGCGTTTTGCCGTTTTGGCGCTGTGGCGTGAGATCGCTCTGGCGCAGCTCCAGAGAAGCAGCTGCGCTGATCTCTCTTCCGGGTTAATAATACCAGTTACAGCACGAAATAAACATGAATGAGCTTCTGAAAGTGTGTTAAAAGAAAGTGTGTCTGAAAGTGTGTTTCCACTTTTCCACCGTGGAAAGACGTCAGTTAAACAGCTTGTAATCAATGTCATGTATCGTCATATTTACCTCAGAAAACCCACATAAACTCGTTAGTCCACACTCGTTAGTGTTCTTCAATATTTAATGCATATTTGAATAAATCTGGCAAGTTTTTATGACAGCCACCATTTAAATGTTTATATTTCATATAGTCTTCTTATTATAAAAATAAATAAAAGTGTAATTTAAGTGTTTGTATAGCTACAAAACAGTTAATTATTACCTTCATATTAGGCTAATGAAGTCTAGTACGCTATATATAGACCATAGTTTACAGCATTTAAGAGATTTGATTCCCTTGAGAAAAATTGCCATTTATTCTAAATGATATCCAAAATAATCGATATTGAATCGAATCGAATCGTAATCGAAATCGAATCGAATTGCAAGCTTGTGAATCGAAATCGAATCGAATTGTGAAATTTGTCTCAATACCCAGTCCTACTGTTATCCACTCACAGCAGTTGGCGTTTACTTCCAAGGCTTCAGTGCGAGAAGTGTTTTTCAGCTAGGCTCAAAACTAGGGTAGAAAATAGCCTATTACTTATTCATTTTGATGTTTTTGAATGCAAAAACCAAGCGAACGTCATAAGTCGACCTCAGACAACAGTATAATGAAATTTAAAAAGCCAGTTCAAGACCCCTTTAACAAAGCATAATTGCTAATAAATGGAGATTTTTCTTACTAGGGCAATTCTTGACACCGTGATTCTATCCTTTATAACTTATCCCACTCAAAAACACAATTAAGATCTGAAACATGTGAGAACAAACGAAAGTGTGTGCCATCAGGAGTGTGTGAACATATCAACAGAGAGCTTTATTTCTCACTCTTAACCTGCTAAAAAAAACACAGGAAGGGGTACAATTCCCACAAAATCGGTTTAACAAAAAGATCACAGCAACTGTGCGAACCAGATTTCTATCACACAAGAGGATTAAGCCGTATATATTTATGAGGTTGGAAAATCATCACAGATTCCCAAAATAAAATGTTACATTTACCAGAATCGACAAACTGTGTATATTTACAGAAGTTTACCATTAGTCAGGTGGACATTGGATCAAAACTAATATTTAATCATACCGTAATATCTCATTAAGATGCACTGCTTGCATTAACCAAAAGGCAGTTCTGAATGGTTTGTGTCATCACCATTTCATCTAAACCATTACCAAATGAGCCTATTAAGGTACGAGCTATCCAAGCATCTGCCTCTATTACATTAGATCATCATTTAAACATTCTGTGGAAAAATCACAGTCCTAACGAGATGATCTGGCAATTATTAGCAGTTATTACCTTCTTCTGACTGAGAAGCTTTGGTTCAGGCGTGCTTAATATCTTCCTTGTAGTGACGTCACCCGCCTATGACATTTGGTCACACCAATGGACTGATTTCACAAGTGCTTCAAGACAAAATCCCAGAGACATTCCCATAGTGTTTCTTTACAGGCCAGCGACTCAGAAAAGTGTATCTATTAATGTCTCCACTTTCATGGTCCAGAGACTCAGAACAGAACGATGTATCTGTTACTGTTTTACCTGAGGGGAGACTCAAGGTGATGAGCAATGTTTTTTGAGAAATGTTTGTTTTTGAGAAAAGTCTGATCCAAAAGAGTTTAAAAGAGAAATTAGATACATGTTTATACATTTCTCAAGTGGTTATATTTACAGCATATAGGATTAAAAGGTTTTATTTCTCCTTCTCAGCAGAAACTCTCAGCAAATTCCTTTTGGTGTCGTAAAAAGTCGAATCATTGTGTCCTGTAGCAGGACACTGGGTTCAGCTTTATTTGGGATGTTAGTTTTAGGGGGAAGTTTAATAGACCTTTGTTGGGAGAGTGAGTTTGCTGGATCATTCATTAAATATAATGAATCATTCGTGTCTGATTGGTCCAGATGCTACAAAACACTGACGGCAACATTGCTCAAAAAGTTCGCAAATACGTTTGGCAATGTTCACGAGTCTAAATATGACGGGAAAATATCATGCATGCATTAATCTGTACATGAACAGCTGAATTGTGTAAGATGATGCATTACAAATATCTGTCTCTAGCCATGTTTCCATCGACACGTTTTTATCCGAATTAAGTGATATCGAATGAAAAATGCCTTATGGAAACAGTAAAATTCGATGAAATTTCATGAAAATCGACTCAAATGAAATACGTTCGGTCTCATCGGATTTTCTCTTGATCGATATATGGCTAATGCGATAAAAGCTGATGGAAACGTTATTTGCCGAATAAATAATGAATTGCGATTAAGTTTTATGCCCTTTTATGGTTGCAACACGTCAGAAGACGAGTTCATTTCCGGCCAGTCTGTTTGCGCACACATGGCGGATGTCAACAAAGACAGATGTAAGTGGACAAAGCAAAAAGATGCTTCAACCAAAGGGTTTCCGTGAACCACGATCTCCCAGAACTGATGGAGCGTTGTCGTTCCCAAACCACAGTCACCTCCGCTGTCGTCGGGCATACGTGCATCGTCATCATCATAGCAATGTTTATAGCGTCGCTGTTTTCTTAGGTTAGTTTTGCTTGTTTTTACGTGGCTTGGTTGAATTGTAATGTAGAATGTGGTCTGTTATTTCTAGTTGACTTCTAGTATAACACACCCGTTGCCATGGACGCAGTTCAGAGACGGAACAGACTATTTTCTTTAGCAGAAGCAATACTCGTTTTTAAATCAATAAACTCGTTTTTAAGTCAATATTTTGTGTCAATTATTGATTTATTTATTTATTTGGTTGATTTATATGTAGGCTAATAAGCAGGATAATATATAGCGTGGCGGTTGTTATAGCGAATACAACCAACAACCGCCTCGCATACATTATTCCATTCATATGTCGCTATCAGCTGGCACATAAGCATTATTAGCCTTCAACTTGTGAAATATTGATCATTTTTTGGTAGATGGCGCGATCCGTTTTGTCTAACAAAACTTTGTTCGCAAAAGTTTGCTTGAATGTTGTTCGATTCAGTGCGAAAATAAATGGAAACACCTTAAAATGTCTCAAATCAATTCGATATACCAATTTGATCGCAAAACAGCATGTGACGTCATTACGTACAGGTTTTTATTCGCTTTAAAGCCGTTGGATGGAAACACACTTTCACCAGCTTTATCCGCATGAGTTTTTTAACCGAATTTCAGATAATTCGATTGACAAGTGGATGGAAACATGGCTACTGAGAATGCAGAGAATTTGTAAAATGCAATAAAAACAAGAATCTGTGGTTTGTTAGTTCTCTTTAACCTGTATTTAACTGACAAAAGAACAAAGAAAAGATTCCCAAAGTTTTCACTGAACTTAATCGTGCTTTGTAAAAATGAACACATTTTTATTTTGATGGCTCCTACACCAAAATCAATTCAAGTTGGGACAAAGGCATGTTTACTACTATGTCACATCACCTTTCCTTTAAATTACACTTTTTTAATTGTTCGGGGAATGAGGAGACTAATTATTGCAGTTTTGCAAGTGGGCAGAATTTTTCAAAAGCATTGTGAGCTCCGTAAACCGTAGACTATTGATAGCAATGGTTCTATGATCAACTTAGATTTGATGGCAGTCTCTGTACAATCCCAATACATCTTCACGTCAATGATACCTTCACAGATTTGCAATTCACCATTGCTGTTTGCACTGATTAAACCCCATACCATGACAGATGTTTGCTTTTGCATCCATCGCTGATGAAAGTCTGGATGGTTGAGAACTTGTTATCCGTTTCTCACAAAAACAAGGGAAAATGTGGACTCTTCTGACCACAGCACACATTTCCACTGCCTTTTGGATCATCTAAAATGAGCTCTGGCCTAGAGAACTCTCCGCATGGTGTATAGCTTTCTTCTTGCGTAACAGAGATTTCTTGATGCAGCGGCATACTGTTAAGTGACAATGATTTTCCAAAGTACTCCCGTGGCTATTTTTAACACAGAGTCTTGACGGTTTCTCATGCAATGCCGTCTGAGGGCTCGAAGGTGACGCACATCCAACAGAGGTTCCCTGCCTTGCCTTACACAGCCTGAGATTTTTTTTTTTTTTTTTTTTTTTTTGGATTCCCGGAGTCGTTCCACAATATTTTGTACATGCTAGATGGTGAAAGACTTAAATTCTTAGTAATGTGAGTTTTGAATTGTTTGATAATTCTCTCATGATATTTGGCTCGAAGTGATGACTCATGACCCACTTTTGCTTGCAAAGACTGAGATGCTCCTTTTATAACCAGTCACGATAATTGATATACTTATTGTTTAACTCCCGATATTCTATAATCTTTTCACTTTTATTTTGCCTCTGTCCCAACAAAATTAAAATGTGTTTATATATGAAGAGTTCAGATGCAAAAGCCTCTAAATGCCATTTGAAATGTTCTTCTTTAATGATGATTTTTATCAAACTTGTATATTTAAGTTCAGTAATATCACTTAAATAACAATTAATAGGTAATTATCATTGCCATTTAAGTAAAATTACTGAACTTAAATATACAAGTTTGATAAAAATTATCATTAAAGAACAAAATTTCAAATGGCATTTAGAGGCTTTTGCATCTGAACTCTTCATATATATATATATATTAGGGGTGGCACGGTACATGAAAAAACACCCGAACCGTTCGGTTCGCTTGTCTCGGTTCGGAGCGCGTGTGCGTCTCACGGTTCGACGCATGCGCAATGTAACCTCGTGCCCGTATGTGACGTGTGTTTTCTTTTCGCGCGACATAAACTTGTTCGACTTGGACCGGCGCTGCACAGAGCGATCGGTGAATAACATCAATCTAGCGCGAGTCGGCTCCGTATGCATTCATCACTTTCGCGGTATTTGATGTCATTACCGATCGCTCTGTGCAGCGCCGGTTCAAGTTAATAAACAAGCCAGTAAAAGTGGAGTATGGAGCGCTGCAGGTCACGGCACGCGGAGAAATGGCAAGTGGGAGAGATGAGGGAGTTGGAGGACGCGCAACTACAGTGGCAGTTTATGTATAGATAAGAGCTTCAGTCATACGTTTCCTAACCCTGCACTTTAATTTTAAGTGGAAAAAAGTACCCTCACATTTTGGGAATAGAAGCATTGTTGATACTGTTTTTGTGTTGAGGTTGAACTTAAATTTCACTTTATGTTTATGGCCTTTGCTATTGCTATAGCTTAATTATCTATAGGCAATGAGGTTTCATGTATATTGACATTTAAAAGACAGTGTTTTAAGAGTTGCTCTCTTTTGCTTTTAAAAGATAGAATTTTGGTAAGAGCTACAAAAGTTAGCAGTTGATACATGAAAGTTAATTTCTTTGTGTAAATAAGATTTATGTGATAAAAATGCACAAGTTCTTGTATGATAGTGATACACATTCTCCTTTTTTTTTGCCAAATAAACAAAAAGCATGTCAATTTCTTCTCTCTTGCTGTATCTAAATCTCACCTAGCTTTCCTCTGAGATAGTCCCAAAATGTGCTTAAAGTCAAAGAGTCAAATTCAGTTTGTGCATGATTGCATGAATATAATATATATATTTTTAATACTGTATCCTAAAGTGTGGATAATTAAGCTATATATCACATGCTGAAGTACATTTCTGGAGTGTTAAAGATTAAAAGAAAAAATAACAAGAACCGTACAGAACCGAAAACCGTGACCCTAAAACCGTGATACAAACCGAACCGTGGGTTTTGTGAACCGTGCCACCCCTAATATATATACACTACACTCAGCCATTTTGAAATTTTCATTGCAATTTTTGTGACAATTTGGGCATTTCAAGGCCACACACTTTAACAAACTCCTCCTAGAGTTTTAATCAGATCAACATCATATTTGGTCAGTCTCATCTAAAGGCCTTTGCTATGATAAATAAACACCTACTGGCAACAGGAAGTGACATGTTTAACATTGCCATGCACTCCTATCATCCTATCATCCTCACTCCTATCATGCTAAAACATGTTAAACAATGTTAGCAACAATTAGCTAAGTGTTAAAGCATGCCCTAAAATGGGAGATGTTTTAAATCAAAAATGCAATGTCCAATCTGCCTCAATCTTTACATGTTTGATAAGAGTCCAGGCCTAAAGACATCTACATGCCAATATTCAGTTATAGTTAGCTCCACCAGCTGGTAGCAACAACTGAGTGACATATAAATGACTTTGATATAATCCTCCTATATTTAACCATTTAAATGCATATTGCCATAGCCATTGCAAATTAAAAAAAAACAGGGCATAAGTTTGGCCTCAGAAATTTGTCATGTTGCACCCCATCCAGTGTAGACAGTATCACTGATTATAATGGTTTATATTTGCTCGTCACGTCACATCACGCCACTCATGTGTGTATTGCTGTACACACAATGTAATGCCGCCGGGTTGCAGCGATCACTTTAGTAAGTGATGCATTTCATGGCCATGTTCAGAGTATAAAAGATAATTAATCACATCTTCATGCATAGTTAACTATTAATGACAGACCATTATTCTAATGCCTGGTTCAGATTACACGATTTTTTTGTGTCTGTTTCGATAGTCACTGTGTCAGATTACACGATTTTGGCTCCTAAAATCTTGTCGTGTCGTGGACAAGGCACACGTTGCTTCCTGACCAGTCATCGCATGCCGTCTTTAACGGCGCGCGTGATGTCATCGAGAAGGCGAAACTCGTCGCGAGTGACTTCCTGGATTGCTCGGCATTGCCTTTTCATTGCCTTGTGTGTTAATTGCGTGTGTCTCACGGCCATTGCGTGAAACTTGAGAACCCTGCTCGAAGAGGACAGTATGGGCTGTCAATCCTCCAAAGAGAACTTGAGGTAAAATTTTGTTTTCTTAAATATTTTTATTTCTAGTTTTAACGTTAGCACCATCGTCTCTCTTTCGTTTCGCCATTTTTGAAAGTTGTATACGGAAAAGCTTCTGTGCTCCTATTGGTCAACCTCAAACATGTGACGGAACCGTCGTGGACGACCGTTAAAAAAATTAAACATGCTAATCTTTTTGTCGTGATGTCGTGAAGCATCGCAGACGCGACGTAGGTTGTCGCCCACTATGACACACTATATGAGATGATACGATCGAATCTTGCGTCCCGACGCCCGTTGTCGTTTACGAATCCCCACGACACCCTACGTCAAACGGATCGTGCCAAAATCGGGCTAAAATCGTGTAATCTGAACCAGGCATAAGGTGTAACCAAATTATTTACATTTTACTTGTATGTTTTAAAGGATTAGTTCACTTTTGAAAAAAACTTTTGCTGATAATTTACTCACCCCCATGTCATCCAAAATGTCCATGTCTTTCTTTCCTCAGTCGAAAAGAAATTAAGGTTTTTGATGAAAACATTCCAGGATTTTTCTCCATATAATGGACTCACATGGGAACCAGACGGTCCAAGGTCGAAAAGACAGTTAATAACAGTTTCAGTGCAGCTTCAAATGTCTTTAAACGACACCAGACGATGAATAAGGGTCTTATCATGCAAAACAATTGGTTATTTCAAAACGTATTCCAAAAATGTAACTTTTCTAAGGACAAATGCTAGCCTTGCTCTATTCTGTGAGGCGCGTTTGCAATGTCACGTAATACGCAATTACGTTCAAAAGGTCACAGGCGACGCAGGCGATCAAAATAGTCCGACATCGTTGTTTTACCTTTTAATTCCTTTTTTTGTAAACGGCGTTTGAGTTAGTTTGCACGTTCAACCTATGCGTTCAAGTTGTAAACACTCTGACTCTGTACTTCCGGCTACGTCGCCCGTGACCTTTTGAACGTAATTACGTATTACGTGACGTTACAAACGCACCTCACAGAATAGAGCAAGGCTAGCATTTGTCCTTAGAAATGTTACATTTTTGGAATAAGTTTTGAAATAACCGATCGTTTCGCATGATAAGACCCTTATTCATCGTCTGGTGTCGTTTAAAGACATTTGAAGCTGCACTGAAATTGTTATTAACTGTCTTTTCGACCTTGGACCGTCTGGTTCCCATGTGAGTCCATTATATGGAGAAAAATCCTGGAATGTTTTCATCAAAAACCTTAATTTCTTTTCGACTGAGGAAAGAAAGACATGGACATCTTGGATGACGTGGGGGCGAGTAAATTATCAGCAAAAGTTTTTTTTTCAAAAGTGAACTAATCCTTTAATGTCTATGCAAACATAAGTAAATGTAATTTATGTTAAGTACACCGGAATACTCATGGGATCACAATGAATATTTGTGGATTCATGCCATCATTTGATTAAATATTGGAATATGATATACTTCATTATCAATGTGGAAATGCTACCTCTATGAGTTTTTTTTTCTTCTTCTTCTTAAAAATCTTAAAATTCTATTTGAACTACAGCTAAAAATGTCTCACTAACCTTAGTCTGAGCCTCAGATCTGCTTACAGATGCAAAGCTATTTCAAAACACAAGCTTTTCCAAGGAAGCTTTGTCATTTCCTTATCATTGCTGTTTAGAAGCCATCTTAGGCGCTTAAATTCCTCCATAGTGCTTGGAAAAAAGTTCTCAGTAGTACTAAAATGGGTTGCAGGAGATTTGTGTACTATACCATGCTATCCGGTGGCTGTGGAAACGATACACTTTGTGCTATCGATTTGCAATGTATGGTTTGTTGCACAGATAATTGATCCATTTTTTTGTGACTAGCAATTATCATTTAGTACCAAAGTACCAAACAAAAGTTGAAATTGCACTCATCTTACAGGTCCACATTTTTTTTCAATGGAGACAAAAACGTGCATATATCCGAACAATGATGTAATACTGGACACCTTAAAGGGTTAGTTCACCCAAAAATGAAAATTAAGTCATTAATTACTCACCCCCATGCTGTACCAACCCCGTAAGACCTTCGTTTGTCTTCGGAACACAAATGAAGATATTTTTGATTAAATTTGAGAGCTGTATAACTACCACATTGGCTGCCTAAGGGACTGCCTCTTGACGGCCCAGAAAGTCAATGAAGAAAATGTTTAAATATCCCAAGTGACTACCGTGGCTCAACTATATGTTTATCAAGCGACGCGAATACTTTTTGTGCGAAAAAACAAACAAAAATAACGAGTTTATTCGACTATTTCTTTTCTTCCTTGTAGGCCAGAACGAGACTTCCTTATAGATTTCCACGACGCATGCGCGAGAATTGCGATCTGAAGTAGTGTAAGCTGGTGTGAGCAGATCGCAATTCTCGCGCATGCGTCGTGGAAATCTAAGGAAGTCTCGTTCTGGCCTACAAGGAAGAAAAGAAATAGTCGAATAAACTCGTTATTTTTGTTTGTTTTTTCGCACAAAAAGTATTCGCGTCGCTTGATAAACATATAGTTGAGCCACGGTAGTCACTTGGGATATTTAAACATTTTCTTCATTGACTTTCTGGGCCGTCAAGAGGCAGTCCCTTAGGCAGCCAATGTGGTAGTTATACAGCTCTCAAATTTAATCAAAAATATCTTCATTTGTGTTCCGAAGACGAACGAAGGTCTTACGGGGTTGGAACAACATGGGGGTGAGTAATTAATGACTTAATTTTCATTTTTGGGTGAACTAACCCTTTAAAGAGTGATCCAATGATCAAAAACAAACACTGATGTTATCAAATAACCAATATCTGTCAATCTTTACTTTATACACTATGCTAACGCATTGCGTCATTACTGCATGCAATCCACCAGACATGTGGAAGATTTACATAGCATAACAAGCAACACGCCACAATATGCTGTCAGTTGCCCTCATGACAAACAAACAAGCCTGAGTCTACGATCTGCTGATGGCTGCACATTGTTCTAGTCTTTCACTGTCAGCAAAAAGCAGACACCACACTGCCAAATGATATGCCGAGATTATTTCTGAACCCCTCTGCCTGGGTGGAGGAAGTGCTTAGAGTTAATTGACTGACAAGAAGCGGCTCATTTGAATCATTGGGTAACGAGGCCTCATAAACTCTTGTTAGGTTGTTAGTGTTTTGTCATCAAGTGACTGTGGCATCTGTCTCCAGTTCGCACCACATGTACATCAGAAAGATGACGTGCTTAATACGAATGTCCCAAAGAATTGAAACTCACAGTCCCAGCAAGACCATCCACTTTGAGTTGCATAACACATTCATGCATTACAAAAGCAAAATCAAACCTTAGACTCTCCACATGTGGTTGAATACAAAAGAGGTCTCTAATGGAGCCATCTAATTCCTGAATACTGAATACTCTTCTAGGCAGTATTATTTTAGGATTCAGATATATACATACAAGCAAAAAATGAATTTATAGTTTGTTAAAAACACAATGATGTCTATGGAAGCGGCAATAATAATTCCTTTCAATTATAATTTGATGAGGTGTTTTATTCATATCCGATATCACATTGTGTACATAATTATAAAGTTCGCTCTATCTTTATCCCAGTTTCATGTATTTTGGGAGAAGTTGATGAATTTAAGTGATTTGAATCTGACAGATCGCATTCTTTACTCAAACCAGGGTGGCTACAGGTATAAACAATTTAAATTTAAGACTTTTTAATACCACTTCTAAATTATATTTAAGTCCAAAGTTACGATGGAAATATAAATTAAAAATGAAAAATTACAGTAATATTTCCAAGTAAACACACAGTCTGTTCAAAATGGTAAAATGGCAATAACCAATGGTCAATTGCGTACATGCGGTCGCCTGTGGTGGAGTACAGTGGAGTGAAAAGAAATATAGAGGGCATTTTTATGAATGTCTTAAGCCTTGTATGTTTTAAATAATAAAGTACATGGGTTATTACAGTTTTATTAATAAAGGCATAGAACCAGTTTATTTATAGTGTACTGATAATAGTTTCATATAATTAGTTTATTAATAAAACTAATAAAAAGATAAAAAGACTTTGAGAAATGTTTGGTAATTGTACCTTTTAATTTAATAAATTAAAATTAATTTGCTATATTTCAGATCAATATTTGTTTTCCTTAATTTTAATTAACCCTAACTTTATTCTCATTATAAGAATTATAAATAGTTGATATCCGTATAAAATAATACTACAAACACTTAAAAATAAACAGAATAGTACCCTTACGTAGAAAATATTCGACCTGGCTGGCAGAACGATCTTTGCGGTAACGTGACAAACATATTTAAGACCAATCCAATCTGAATTTAAGACTTTTTAATACTTTTTAATGACCCGCGGCCTCCCTGTCAAACCGGTCACGTGTTATAGAACAGCTAACAATGATCATTATAAAGGTGTTTACATGACAAAACACATTCACTAACACATATTTGAGAATCTGAATATCAGATAGTTCATAATATAGTTAACAAGTTATGAATGAAAAGTTCTGAAAGAAAATCTAAAGTTAACGATTTAAGGGTCAAGAGCCCCACTAAAGCAAACACTGATCACCATAATGGCGACTCAAAGTTGTGTTTTTTCCCCTTCAGTGATGCTCAATTTTTCAATTTTTCACTCAGAGTGTTAATTTTGCTGCGTATCCGTTTAAATAGTAGAGTAACTTTAATTAAACAACACAAAAGTAGTGAAGTAACAGACAACACCAGACAAAGAACTGACAGAAGCGGAAGGCTTAAGGCCCTGTTTACACGAGAACGCTTGCGGTGAAAACGTAAACATTTTTTAATCGGATGTGCCTTTCGTTTACACGGCGACGGCGTTTTTGAGGCTTAAAAACGCAAAAAAGTGAAACCACCCTCCAGAGTGGAAATCTTAAAAACGCTCCACCGCCGCGTTCCCGTGTAAAACGGTAAATACGCAAAAGTCTGCTTGACAGTGAAGGTTGTACGCAGGCGCGTGGACTTGTAGTGTGCACTCCTAGCTGCCTGGAGTGCATACTACATTGAATTTCACACACTTTTGCGTCACCATTTGCACGCAGATTTCCCCACACAAAACGCTCGTCTAAACGCAGAATAAAAAGTGATGACGCAACGACCACTTTTGCGTTTTCTCTTCAGAATCGTTTCCGTGTAAACATAGCCTAAGTACAAGGGCAAACAAAGAAGCTAACAAGATCATTAATAAGGGACAGGTGAAAATCTTATTCAAACTTGTATTATTAAATTAAGTAATATTACTGTTTTTCTGATTTTAGTATTACTTTATAAATACTTTTATGGTGCATCTATTTTCTTTAGTTAATTTTCTTTATCACAGAATATTGAAACCAGACAAATTACGTCCCTCCCTTTTAATGTTGTGAATTAAATACAAGATCTAGGCCTATGTTTTGATGTGCAACCTCACAATCGAATCACAAGCATCATCAGTGTCCCAGTGTTTCGTGGAGCAAGGACTTTGCTAGTGCACTTCATGTTCACAATACACTCATTCATGTCATAGGAATTAAAGGATTAGTTCACTTTTAAAAAAAAACTTTTGCTGATAATTTACTCACCCCCATGTCATCCAAGATGTCCATGTCTTTCTTTCCTCAGTCGAAAAGAAATTTAGGTTTTTGATGAAAACATTCCAGGATTTTTCTCCTTATAATGGACTTTCGGACTTCGGAATGGACTGGTCCAAACGACAGTTATAACAGTTTCAGATGCAGCTTCAAATGTCTTTAAACGACACCAGACGATGAATAAGGGTCTTATCATGCGAAACGATCGGTTATTTCAAAGCTTATTCCAAAAAAATTTAACTTTTCTAAGAACAAATGCTAGCCTTTCTCCATTCTGTGAGGCGCGTTTGCAACGTCATGTAATACGTAATTACGTTCAAAAGGTCACGGGCGACATAGCCGAAAGTACAGAGTCAGTGTTTACAAGTTGAACGCATAGGTTGAACGTGAAAACTAACTCAAACGCCGTTTACAAAAAAGGAATTTAAAGGTAAAACAACGATGTCGGGCGATTTTGACACTGTACTTCCGGCTACGTCGCCCGTGACCTTTTGAACGTAATTACGTAATATGTGACGTTGCAAACGCGCCTCACAGTATATTACAAGGCTAGCATTTGTCCTTATAAAAGTTACATTTTTGGAATAAGTTTTGAAATAACCGATCGTTTCGCATGATAAGACCCTTATTCATCGTCTGATATCGTTTAAAGACATTTGAAGCTGCATCTGAAACAGTTATTAACCGTCTTTTGATACTTGAACCATCCGGTTCCCATTGAAGTCCATTATATGGAGAAAAATCCTGGAATGTTTTCATCAAAAACCTAAATTTCTTTTCGACTGAGGAAAGAAAGACATGGACATCTTGGATGACATGGGGGTGAGTAAATTATCAGCAAAAGTTTTTTTCAAAAGTGAACTAATCCTTTAAAGGGAGAGGAAACCCACAGCCATCTGGTTCTGAAGGCTAAACTATATTTTCCAATCTGTTAGACACTTTATAGTGTATTTAGATCCACATATTACTTTCATTCCACATTGTTTAGAAATATTTTGCTGTTCTTTTCTATGTCTAATGAGGTTGTGACAACAATTATTTAACCTCATTAGACTGATTAGAAATTTAAAAGGAAGAAATTGCACAATATTTAAACAAGTGTGGCCAAATAATAAAAGCATCATTCGAATGTATCTTCTTTAATATTAAATATGTAAAAAAATTCTCTTTTCTTTATCCCCCTTTTACAGACTCCACTCTGTAAAAGGAAGTCAACGGTTTTTTTTTTTTTTTTTTTTTTTTAAAGTATGACAGTTGTTTCAATGTTTCATGCAAATGATGTGGGGGGGGGGTCACTTATTTTAAATCTTTAATTAACCCTGGACATGGTTTGCAAGGCGGCTTAATTTCACAGCTGAAAATCCATGAGTGCTTTCAGATGCTGCTGATCAAAGAGCTCTCGAGACTGGGACTGGGGGGATGATGAAGAGAGAGAGAGGAAGACAGAGGCAGAGGAAGTGATGAGAGAAACAGCAGGGTTGTGGTAAACATCCAGAGAAAGACGGCAAAGCAATAGAAAGATATTTCAGGACAAAAATTACTCGAGGAAACCAGTTGATAGGCCAGTGGTGAAGACTGAAATCTCCAAAGCAACTTCGCACAGCTGCAGAATATGGTTGTCAGTGCACTTTGGAATGATAAATATGTGTTTTTCCTACAGTTTTTCTCTCTCAAGAGATGCATATATAACCAAAGTGACTTTTTAAGACTCACGACTGAATTTTGAGAGTGACTTTGCTAGTTTTTGTTGTGTGAATGCAACCCCAGTGGAAAGCTAGTTATCTATCAGGGATTTGGGATTATTTTGCCTTGCAACCCTGTGATAGAACAAGGTTTTAGGAAACACCAGTGAGAAGCACAGAGGCAGATCTGTATGTGTTAGAGCATTCCTTTTGTGTTCCAGTAGAGGAGCATATTTGATTCTGGACAGTGTCTCTAGTCTGCTGTCTCAGCAAACAAAGTGTCTCGAATCCCCTGACTTCTGTTCTCTGAGAACGGCTGTCTAAATTCAAACATTTGGCTCAAACACCATAGGGAGAGAGAAAACATACTGCCTCCACTGATGCTTAAGTATTCATGTTAGGGGCACATTTGAAACAAAAAAGTCTGCAACTTATTATGCATACCTTACTATGTTTTCTAAAATGGTCACATTCTGCTCAATAATTGAATTGTTACTTAACCTAAAGAACATGCTGTCATTGTTTACTCCCTCGTGTTGTTACAGCAAACTCGTATGCCATTGATTTCTTCAATGGAATACAAAAGAAATAAAAACAGTGTATCTTAAGCAGTTTGTTCTGGGTTCTCTTTTCCAAAGAATGGAGAAGTAAATAGATATAAGGCACTAACCAAAATTGTCAAACCTGGCACAACACCAAATGATAATTGAGAGCTATGATTGAAGGGGGGATGGATTTAAAATGGTCTGTTTCTCACACAATGCTCTTGTATGATTTCAGAGACTTGACAAATGTAATATAGGCAATTTTTATAGAGTGCCGAAGTGATGACGTCACTTTGTAGGACAAATCAGAAGCTAGCGACGCATGGGTTCCCTCGGTCGAAAAGCAATGCATTTTCCCCATAGACTTTTGGAAAATCGCAAAAAATAAGATCTGTGTTTAACAAAGAGTTGTGACCCTTACACGTTTTGTCTAGCAAGATAATCTTCACAAGTTAATCCAAAATGTATACATTTTGAAGTTAAAAACACAATCAGACACAATAAAGTTTAAAAAACCACAAGCAGGTTATAACTGTGTGTTTTATGTCATAGATCAAAACGTGAAAATATTTAGAGGCTTTGTTCACCACAGACCTTACTTCAGGCGATTTAGCAAAAACCCATTCAAAAATCCCATAGGCTTTAGGGCGAGGGAACCGTAATGCTAAAATGCTAACCCACTTCCGCGTTTCGGCCTACAGAGTGACGTCGTAACTTCGGCACTCTATTGCCATTGGGAAGGGGGAAATGCTCACTCCCATTTACTTTCATGCAACTTCTTTAGTTTTACACATAGGAAAGAAGCCCATACTTTAAAGTAGATAATTGCATTTTTAATTTCTAGTGATTTCTATCACTTTAAAACTGTTTTGAAACAATCTGCATTGTGTAAAGGACTACATAAAAAAAATGGTGACTTTACAATACTACAGGATTATTTCTGATTCTGTGAAGGAACTTTAAAATTCAATAGGGGGTCAGTGAGTATTTAAAAAATAAAAACACATTTTGTGAGCATTTGTGAGCATCTAAATGTGAGCATTTACTCATGTCACTTGCACAAAAAAAAAGATTCAGTATTCCACAAAATGTATAAAATCAATAAAATGCTAATTTAGAACACTACGCTAACCTCCAAAAATTAAATATGCTAATTTTGTACAGCATGTTAAAGTTGTGCCTTTTTTTGTTTCGTGTGTCCCTTTAAATGCAAATGAAGGCACAGAGGGCGGAGCTTCAAGAGCTGTGTGTGTGTGTGTGTGTGTGTGTGTGTGTGTTAGAAGCTCTGATTACCTGACAAGCACTACAATTTCAGAAACAGTTCTGCCTGTAGTCGGACAATGATGGGGATACTAAAGAAGAAGTGACAACAAGTATAATGCAACAGGATGTTTCTGAATGGTTAGTTGATAAATTCATATTGCTGATGTGGAGTTAGCTATCTTCAAGTCATTGATTAGCATATTCTGTCATGTTAATCAATAAAATTGCTCGTGTGGGAACTGTTTTAAGATGCCATCAAAGTGACATGCTATTGCATTTGTGTTATGTACTGTATTGTATGCAAAAAAAAAGACGGATGCAACAGCTTGAGCAGAGACTCACAAATGTGCTTTACAACAACTCTTCTTCTTCTCAACATGGACAGATTCCCGGGGGCGGGGTTTATGTGATTTATGTCACCAACTCTAAAAGGAATGTTGTGTGGTCCCAATCAGAAGTTTGTTGTAGTCATTGTAGTCACTAAGGCTGAATCCCAATTCTCTGTCTTACCCTTTCGTCTTAGTTTTGCGTGTTCACGTGAGAGGAAGGGCTATCCCAATTCTCATTTTGATCTAGGGGTAGGGGTAAGGTGAAGGGGTATACACCCCTTAAGACCAAGAATTTGCGTGAGCTTACTTGAAACCAAGGGGTAAGAAATGCACAAGTTTTTTTTTGTTTTGCTTAAATGATTGATAAAAAAAAAACGACCGTCTTGTTTTGTGCTCTACACAATTATGTACATATATATTTGCAACTATGTAGTTTATTGAAACGTTTTTAAAGTTTTAAAAAAATCGCTACTTTGCTACGCTAGGCTATGCTAACGTTACATTGCTGATTTGCACAATCAGTCCCACATTTCAAGATCACTCAAAATTAGGGTTGGGTATCGTTTGAATTTGAACGATTCCGACTCCGATTCCTTGTTTCGATTCCGGTTCCTAACGATTCTCGATTCCGATTCTTTTAAGAGGGAGGGTCAAAAAAGTTTAGCTAACCTTGCTAACCAAAGGTTTTTCTGAAAGAAATAATACTTTCTGAAGGAAATACTCCTTCTGTCACAAATTTTGCATTTTGCCGAGATTTCATTATTTTTAGAAAAGTGAAGCCACACTTTGGACCGCCGACGTAAGCTACTCATATTCGACTCGCGCGGTTATGCCGACGCTTCTTCGTTGGTGTTGTGCAGCGGTTTGTTCTTCCACTCGGCGGACTATGAATATCGAAACTAGGAATCGAAATTTTTACTTTTGAACGATTCTGGGAAAAACAAAAAGTTAGTCCCGGTTCCAATCGATACTCGATTCTCGATACCCAACCCTACTCAAATTGTCCGGGATTCAGCTTTTGATTTCTACAGTCGCCATTCATTATGTGTACATTATTTGAAACTGACACATCCGTGATCAGCTTCTAAGATGATCCATTCAGCTTCAAACGGATCCCGACTGAGACGAAAACACGGGAATATTAGATCAACGATACATTCAGATTCACTGATTTAAATGAATGAATTCAGTCAGATTGAAACAACACCTTGTGCATGTAAACATAATGAATAGTGAAGACGGAAAGCAAAAGCCCAATCCCGGACATTTTGACGGCATCTTGAAAGTTTCGAGAAGTTTGTGATCAACACTTGTTGCCCAGGGTGACAAGGACTGTAACTGTAACGCCAGTTAAGGACGATGCAAGATGACGTAACCGAGTGGTGTCTCATTTCATAGGGGTATGTTAGCACTAGCGCTTACCACTCGGTTTCGAGGGACAAGGGCTAGGGGTAAGACGAAGGGGAAGGGGTAAGACAGAGAATTGGGATTCAGCCTAAAACCTCAGTGATTAGCTCCTCAGGCTACAACCTTTGATTTTGCCACTTCTCTAAGTGGGAAAAGGTAATGTAGTGTGCTCTGTAACTCTAGTCACCCAGACTCTAAACTCTAGGGGAACCAGAGGGGATCTTGGAATTCATTGGGGAGTCTACCTAAAGACTCCAATGTACTGTAATTGGGGGAGAGCAGCTTAATGCTGCCTTGAGTAAAAGCACTCTACCTAATTCCCATTACGGGTTGGTGTTCCATCCTTTCCTTTAAGCATTCGACCATAGTATGTGACAGAAAACAAATAGGGACGCCCCGCCATGTAGGTGAACTTCATCTAATTGTAAGCATTTTCCAACCAGGCCCCAGTAGAGCCCATTTCAAAGGGGACAGACATCCCTACTTGAAGACCAAATAGTAATAATGGAGGGAGGTAAATGAAGTAGAGGGAATCTAAACGGCCCAACACAACTCCACACATCCTAACATCGACCCTTAGTGCCAGCCAAAGGGAGGATATGTCCCAGTCAAGAGAAAGGCCATCTGCAGTTTTCCAGTTTACATCAAAAAACAACAAAAATAACGACTTTATTTCAACTATTCGTTTCTGCGCGAGTCAGGTTACTAGTTTAATAGCGTAAGCTTCTGTTATTGTACGTCACACGCATCACACACACATGACCAGCGTCGGCCAATAGTGAGCCTACGTGTGACGTAGCTCTACGCAATCACACTACGTTAACTGACTTACAGGCTCATGGAGAAGGAAGTGAATAGTTGAAATAAAGTCGTTATTTTTGTTGTTTTTTTGCGCACAAAAGTGTTCTCGTCGTTTGATAAACTTAAGATTGAGCTCCTGTAGTGACTTGGACTATTTTAACGATGTCTTTAATGACTTTTCGGGGACAGCAAGAGCCAGTCCCTCAAGAAGCCTATGGACTGTATGCAGGAGCGATCTTAATATCTTAAATATCTTAATTTGTGTTCCGAAGATTTTTGGGTGAACTAACCCTTTAAGAAATGTCCACTTACAATCGAAACAAAATATTGTGCTTTTGTAAAATAAAGAAAATAATCAGGGTGTGCGTTCTGCCTCTCCGTCTTTTTTTCGGGAGCACGTCTCTAAACTTAAACAAAACTCAGTGAATACTAGTCACCCAGGCATGATCATTAAAGTGTCTACTATTAAATTATCTAATCCAAACGAAAACAAATATTCTCTGTTTATGTAATCTGTATGAAAAGAGAGAGATGTCAGTCGTTCTCATTTCAGCTCATTATCTGCCAATCTGAACACTCCTACGGAGAGCGCACGCTATTCAAACACAAATGATCTGAGGCAATCCATGCAAACCCGTCAACGCCCACATCAACTCAATAAAACACAACAAGTTTAATCAGATTAATCTACTTTATGTCATCTTGCGACGCTGTGAGGAATAATACTATCGTAATAATAATCCTGTAAAATGTACCTCAGAAGTGCTGGTTTAGTTTTATTTCCAGGAGCAACGGATCCAGCTGAGGATTGTGAATAGTAAGTTCTTTATTCTTAAATGCTTTGTTCTAATCGCGATATGGAATAGTGTCTGTAAACCACAAAAAGACCATTTAAATTTCAATTGTGTTTCTGTGTGTGAATGAACTGCACAAATGTGCGTTGTTATTTACAGGCACTTACATTAGTAAACGTTATTTTTACATGAACATGTACTAGTTTAGCATTTACCAAACTACATTGATATACTAATATGAGTAAAAATCGACTGAGACATGGTAAAGTAAAATGTATTTGTATAAGCAACGTACTAATCTGCTAATTAACATTTATATGTCCTAATATATCATAAAAACTATATGTTACAAACAACATATGAAAGACAACATTTCATTGACTATTTTTGGATAGATTCCTAAATTGTTACTGTAAAATAGACTACTGCCACATCAAATAAGCTTTTGTTTGCCAATTTCTGCGCAAATGTTAAATATATAATATGTTTGTTTTTTTTCAAAAATAAAGTAATCAACTAAGATATGTTTGTAGTGTTTGACCCAATAAAGGCTATATTCAAACGAATGAATCATTAACTTTGAAATACACATGATAAAATGTATAATATTTTAAAAAGAAAGATTACACTTGAAATACTGTTAAAATTGTAATTGTTGTTGATCTACATATGACAACTTTTTTTAATAAAATAACAAAAATATATACTTACAAGGTAGATGTAAGCAAAATCTTAATAGGTCAATATAAGCCTTCACATTGAAAGATGTATTTTTTATTTTATTTGTGTGAAACATTTGGGGAAAGGATATTTTTCAAAGCTTTCTGAAAATACAGTATGAGAATTATCTGCACAATTACTAGAAATGTTTTTCCTTGGATATTATAAATTTTGCATGCATACAAAATTTGTGGAAAAAGGCCATTTTTTTCTAAATTGTTTGCAACTGTAACTTTGAACCAATTATGTAGAATGGCACATACAGCCTATTTGAAAAGGATTTGTTAATATGTTTCTAAGCAACTGAAAAAAAGCACAAATGTCAGGGCATGTCGAAACATCTCAAGGCCCCTGAAAACACCTTAGACCCCAGAGGGTTAAAAAAGGAGGCAACAAGAGTCATTGTCCAAGAACTCTCGTCATCAAGGACCTTCTTCACCAGGGAAGTGGTGTTCAGTCACCAAGAGAAATCATTAGTTATGTGAAGATCTCTCAGCCTGGTATGCTTGCAGCAAAGCCATTGTCAATTAAGCGTTTGATGGTCTGTAGCGGTTTAGATGGCAAGTCCTCGAGGACTTCAGAGAAGATGTCTGGACAGTATCTTTTCAACACCTGGTTGGCATGTCTTTAATTTGAATGTTGGATTGGAAAAACACTAGCTGAATAAGGTTTCTTCCAAGACTTCTCCACTTCAGCGTGAAGCTCTGGAAGAAATGGGAGGCCCATGGGGAGAGACATTCATGGCCTGACAAGAATCACTCATTAAGTCTACCCAAAGCGACTTTCAGTTTCTTATGCCTTCAAGCCAGATCTAATCTGTCTGTCCGGGCCAAATCCAGCAGTTCCCCCGTATGCAGAGCTAACAGAAGGAGAGGGCTCATGCAGATAATGGAGGCACAATACCTGAAACATTGGTTGCTTGACTTGATTTTGATCAAGTCAACTCCATGTGGCAGCGCTAAAGTTCCACTTCGAAAGGTAACAACTTTTATAATAGATTAACTTGATTGTAGTTTGAACTATTTAAATTATGTTTATCTTGTATTTTTTTTTTCAGAATAGATTTTAAAGGAGCCAAATAACTGAGGTCTACTCATTTTAATTCAGACAAATGAGTACTTTTAATTAAGGGAGATTCTCCAACAAATCATTCCACTCTGAGTGGATGGCATCTGAAGATGTAACAGAATGTTTAATCTCCCTGACACTTGTTTCTATCAACTTTGTTTCCTAGCAACCATAAACCTCATATGTGCAAGAAGTCTGATCTGGTCCCGGTCATGTACCAGCTGACATTTCACTGCTAGAGCTGTGAAGTAATGTAATGGCAGCTCACATGTTATGAGTAATCAAATGAAAGTAATCACACCTTATGTAACTGCTCCAGTCGTCAAATAAATGTAATTTCCACACACTTACTCCTGCCTGTTTTTTCTCAGTCTCCTTTCTTTTAAAGGGATGGTTTACTTTGAAATTAATTTTTGATCTGTTTTAGCTTTCCTCAAGGGCATCCAAGATGTAGGAATTTCTAGTGTTTTACTTGTATAACACGCAAATACGCTCACTTCCATTGCTAAGTCAGTCCCTCCAGAAAAACGCGATTATGCGATCGCTGAATTCAATGCAAAATCAGCCAAATTCCGCATATTTATGCGGGGGCCGCATTTTTTTAAATACGCCGCACTTTCGCCGCATAAATTGCCGATTTCCGTGCAAAATATGCGGGGTTTGCATAATTTCATAATCCTCGCATTTTCGTTGCAAAAAAAAGTCACATGTATCTTAGCAGAAAGTTGAAAAATGTTGCGTTTGCTTCACATAAGAGCAGCCATTTCCCCCTGTTTCCATGGGAACGTTATGAAGTGACGCAATTACGCGACGCCAGACAGACTCACGGAGGCGATTGACATCTCACAAATCGAACTCGTATAACTGTCTGTCGAACGTTCTACTGTCACATCGTTACTTAATAAACAACATAAGATAAAAGTAGTAGCATCAAACAGAAATTACCCGCACACATGGGGTGTTCGACAGTTCAACAGGGAGCGCGCAGCTCTTAAAGGGGCCACACCTTATTTACACTCTTACAGTCTGAAATAAAACAAGATGAGAAATTAAATATTCCCAGCACTTTCTATGATGTAGTATGCTTGTTTATCAAAGGAAGTAATAAGAAATGACTCTTATATTAACAGGATGTTGGGGGAATCACTTTTTTTCTCTTTTTCATCAAACCACAATTTTTGCAAGTTCCCTCAATTTTTGTAAATTCCAGCAATTTCATCGCATAAAATTGCATAAATATCCCACATATTCCATCGCATTTTTAAAGAAAACTGGCCGCATGATCAATCAATTTTTGCCCGCAACAATCACAAAAAAAAACTCCGTGTTTTTCTGGAAGGACTGAATACTATTATGGTAAATGTTAAATATAAATCGCAAATTTTTTCACAAATTTTTGGAAATTACCACCACAAAATCAGTCATTTTGATCGCAAAAATCACAAAAAAAAAATCGTGAAATCCTGGAGGGACTGCTAAGTGCAACTGACATGTCTCTCTGAAACACGTCAGACAAATACGTGCCTCTAACCATTGAAAGTCAATGTCTTGAAATGATTCCTAGCATAGATTTTAGCCATCTTTCTAAATGAGACAATGTTCTGGTAGCTTTCTCTAATTATTCAAACAATGTGATTGCTAAATTTTGCCTACACAATAAGGATTAAAAGGCACTTAAGTGTATTTGCATATGATCAATACTTTCATTTAGGCTTGTATACAAAATAAATATATATATATATATATATATATTGATCAAATCCTGAGGGGAAGCACTGCGGTGCTCCTTTAATTACACAGGTAAATCTGAATGAATAAATTACCGGTAATATATGTGTATGCTACTTAGTGCTACATAGGATGCAAGATTACCAATTTACAATTTCATACCAAATTACTGGTAATTCCTGATTACTGGTGCCATAAATGGTTAGTTCACCCACCCCAACCCAACCCAAGGAAAAAAAAATGTAATTAATTACCCTCAGGTCATTCCAAACCCTTCGTTAATCTTCGGATGATGAACCAGCCATAGCCAGCAATGTCATTGCAACTTTCAAAGCTCAGAAAGATAGTAAAGACATTGTTAAAATAGTCCATGTGACTACAGTGTTTCAACCTTAAAGCTGGCCAATAATGAGCCAGCGTTCTGACGTAGAAGCCAGAAGCACTGCACCGTGTTTACTATGTGATCAGCGTAGGAGACGCAGAAGAAATTGTTAAATAAAGTTGAATTTTTGTTTGTTTGGGTTTTTTTTTTTGCACACAAAACGTATTCTCGTCGCTACATAGCATTAAGCTTGAGCCACTGTTGTCACATGGACTATTTTACCTCTTTACTACCTTTCTGGGCCTTTAAAGTCGCTGCCTATGGCTGGTTCAGAAACCTATTGGATTTCATCAAAAATATCTTCACTTGAGTTCTGAAGATGAACGAAGGACTTACGGGTTTGGAACGACATGAGGGTGAGTAATTACTGTAATGACGGAAACTTTTTGGGTGAACTCACCCTTTAATTGTGTCTTATGATACTATTGAGTGACATCAACTAGTATCAGTCAATCAGGGTTTGAATGTCATAGTTATTCTGCTGTTACAGTCCTTATTTATGTATTTAATCATACAGATTTACAAAGACTACCTGTTATATTTCCTTGTTGTAATTTGTGTTTAATCACAACGCATTCTCACCCCAAGGCGTCACCTTTGACCATGCTTCAATATTTGACGTTTTAGGCGCCCTTTAGCGTCACTTACATGACGCGATCCTACAGCGTCACCTAACTGACGCTAAAGGAAAGCGTCAGTTAGAGGACGCGGTTAGGTTTAGGTGTGGGGTGGGGGTAGGGTACACGCGATCCTAGGGCGTCATCTTACTGACGCTAAAGGGCGCCTAAAGCGTCAGATATTGAAGCATGTCCAAATGCTTCCCAAGGCGTCAGTTAAGTGACGCCTTGGGGGTGAGAATGGGCTGTTAATCATCTGTATTTCTCTTTAACTGTTGTTTATCATCGACCTAGTTTTTCATCAATGTTCACATAACTAGATACAAAACGTCCATTATTAAAAGTTTTTTTTTTCTTAAAACATCTGTTTTGGAATACTCACCTGTTTTCTGTTTGTTTTTGTCATCAATACAATAAACCTGCGATTGGATTCAATCCCACATCAGTATAATCAAGTGACAGTAGATCAGACCACAAACATGAACTCAGTGGGATATCTATCCACTTCTGATTCCATTGAGGAACTGGTAAATCGACTTAACTGAGCGTTATCGGAGTCTTCACGCTCCAGAATAGACCAACGCCACTTTTGCGTCATCGAAGGGTAACGCCCCCTTTTGGGGGAAAACACCTCTATACTGTCAATGGGAAAACAAACGGATTCCCATGAGAACAGAACTCGGACTAGATCTGCAAAGTTTCTTGATAGCAAAAATGGCACAAACTTAAAGAAGCTAACGTTACTGAATACGGGGTTACAGAGGTGTCCCTTTGAAATGGTCGAAAACTGGATTAATGACCCCACACAGCGGCCAAATATGGACTATTCAGACATCTAACGTTATCTCGTGGAATCGCCAAGTAAGCACGTAGCCTTTTTTTTTTCATTAACACTCACAGTATGACAAACTAGACGATGAATGGATCATATTTATCTTGATTTAAGCTATTGACATAGTCTAATAAGGTAACGTTAGCTGCTAACAGCTTAGTCTTTCTAATAGCTAGTCGACAACAAAACTGTCAATAGCTTAAATCAAGTTAAATATGATCCAAGTGACATGGCCTCATCGTCTAGTAGTTTGTCATAGGCTACTGTAAGTGTGTAAATGATAAATAAATAAATAAATAAATAAAAAAGGCTACTTACTTGGTGATTCCACGAGATAGTGGTATCGTTAGATGTCTGAATAGTCCATATTTGGCCGCTGTGTGGGGTCATTAATCCAGTTTTCGACCATTTCAAAGGGACACCTCTGTAACCCCGTATTCAGTAACGTTAACTTCTTTAAGTTTGTGCCATTTTTGCCATCAAGAAACTTTGCAGATCTAGTGCAAGTTCTGTTCTCATGGGAATCCGTTTGTTTTCCCATAGACAGTATAGAGGTGTTTTCCCCCAAAAGGGGGCGTTACCCTTCGATGACGCAAAAGTGGCGTTGATCTATGGCAGTCACTAGTTCTTCGTCATTGACCTTCCATGATCAATCCTGCATCATTTTCCAGATCAAGATTGCACTAGATTTATTTTGAAATAAACGTTCAAGATGCAGTCTCAGAGATTTCCTGATCACTCCAAAATAGCATTTATCATCTTGTTCTTCAATGGGCCAACAACAAATTGGCTTCAGGCTGGCTCGGTCACTTAATCCCAGGACACTTCCTCACACATTTCGGTAAAGATTTAGGTAATTCTTCAGTCAATGAGCATTTATACAACCTGTGACACGTAATCATTCCATTACTGTTCCCATCTATTCTCATGTTCCCATGAACCTCCAACCCTACAATCCTTTTAATCTGGAAGCACGTTCTACCATCCAGAACCAGCAGACGAATCAATGCAGATCAATTTTTCTCATTGGTGCATGCAGAGGGGATTAAGCCTCTACTGTGGAGCTGACAGTCATCGGAGTGTGCCCAGCGAACTCACGGTGAGCCCATTGAAACCACCTAGTGCATCAGTGAGTTTAGTTCAGTGTTTCTCAAACTTTTTCAGCCAAAGGACATCTTTACCTTCCTTTTTTTTTTCTGAGGACCACCTAACAAAATCCCACTCTAACACGCCCCCAAAAAACAAAAAAATTGTAAGGATAAGCTAAATTTAAGTTTAAATTTAACTCCTAACTGAGCTTTGACTGATATAGGCTTTTCATTTTTCTGTCAGAGAAGAAAATAAACATAGGGTCAACTGATATAGGTTGATTTTGCCTATGAATAATTTCTCAGATGCGTTTATTTACTGAAAGCTAAAGCTTGGTAATTAAGTTTATTCAATGCATTCCCAATATGTATAGGCTACACATTTATTATTGTTTGTATGCCTAATACAGGGCTTTATAATCAAAGAGGTCCCATTTTTTTAGTTATCTGATATTTGCATTTTCAAGACATTTGAAGACCAAAAAAAAGGATAGGAAATTGCTTTAAAACAATGTCAGTGGGCAGTAGATTATTTGTCAAAATCTCTCCTCATCTCCATCACTCTTTCTTTTTTCCTCAGTCTCTTCATCACTTTCTCTTCCCCTCCGAAGGCTTAGCTTTGTACTAAAGGCTACAATTTGTATTATATTCTCAATATGTATACATTCATTATTAATTATGTGCCTAAAATGATGAAAACGGCTTTGTTAATGTTTCTTGTCCCCTCACGACAATGACAGTAAACTAATTATTACATTACATGTCACGTTACTATTTTTTATTTACTAATTTTCAGTTAAAAATGGCGAAATTAGACAAAACTATATTAGTTTGCCTGATTATTTTTTGTCATTCGTTTAACATTTATGACCTAAAAAATGTCAAATATGAAATGTTAAGTTTAGCTACTTTAGCTCTCTGCTCTGCACCGCTGCGGATTGAGGATGAAGAACGCGCCGAATCTGATAATAAGACCGAAGCGAACATGAATTCCTAGCCTACATTAATCACAAATTTTTAGGGGGGCTAGGCAGAAGTTTAGGGGGCCGGCCGACCCCTGCCATAGGAAATTGCGTCCGTGAATATGACAGCAGCACTGAGTGCGCCCGTCTCTGGCTCAGCGCCAGCCAATGCGGGGAAGCACATCGATCATGTGATGCACTGACCGTTCTAATCACACCGGTGTGATCGTACGCTCCAGGGATCAGCCAAGAAGACTGATCACACTGGTACGTGCGAAAAAGTGACAATTTTGTAAACACTTGCCTAGTTTAGGTCATCTTTTCGCGGAACACTAGGGGGCGATGGCGGACAACTAGTGGTCCGCGGACCACACTTTGAGAATTACTGGTTTAGTTCATACTGTTACAGTCACTCACTCTCCATTTTGTTCCAAAGTCGCAGTGACCAGTGACCATTTTTTCTGTTGCACTTACAGCCCTCATCAGTTCGGCCGGATTATCCGGTTCTCTTGACAACTCATCCATCAGCTCCACCTCCAGGCCATTCCCTGCTCAATCTCACTTCTCATCCTCTCAATATTGGGAAAACCACTTTGAGGAGGAATTATAACATTGCTCTGAACCTGGTTTCCTACGCATTGGTTGTACTTACCTAGAGAACACTTCACTTCTGGTTCTGGGGGACTTTAGAATCATCCTGGCACATCACTGGTTGGAATAGCCTTCATCCGCGCTTGCATTGGCCATACTTTAAAGCAACCCAACCGAGGCGAGCATGTATACTATTCCAGGGAAATAAACTTTGCAGACCGAAAGAGTGGAGGGACTCCATCAATAGTTTGACTGTCTGCTTTATCAACTGTCCACTCTAGCCCCTTTTCCACCAAAGCGTTTTGAGAGCCGGTTCGGAGCCGGTGCCTGCGCGCGAACCAGTTCTTTGTGTTTCGACAGCCAAAGAACCGGTTCTAGGCCAGGAGAACTGGTTCCAAAGTGGCACCAACTCTTTGCTGGACTAGAACCGTTCTTTTACCACGTTATGCTTACGTCGGGGGCTGAGGCGGGTTTAGATGTGTCCTAAACATCTTTTCTGACCATAATAAAGGATCGCAAAGCCAAGAGAAACATTTGCAGAAACACGACGGAGTCCGCCTTTGTAATTGTTCTGCTTGAAGTTAACGCAAGTGTTTCTATTTTTGTCATTTTTTATTGAAGACATTTTAAGCAAAGAAGAAAAGTCACAATATAGAACAAATAAATTTAAAGAAAAAAAGACACAATTACAGGGGTAGGCTACAGTACATAACTTATCAGAAAAAAATTACATATCAAACGAAAAGATTAAAAAACTTACAAATTTCAATTGTTTTTAAAGCTTTCTTGGAATACGAGTTAGAGATAATCCCAAAGTAATGTTGTATTTGCAAGACGTATGGCGACGTACACAGTGACGTAACGACGTCGTTCCCTGGGCGCTCTAGTCAGTGGAAAAACAAGTAGGTTCTGAAGCGGTTCGCAAGTTGAACCAACTCCGAACCAACTTTGAACCAGCACCAGTTCCGAACCAGTTCTTTTTTTGGTGGAAAAGGGCTATCTGTCCTCAGTCCTCCTTGGAGGAAAAGGGTATCAGTACCTTCAGGAGATCCAGCCAGGAAAACCTTCCAGAGGACTAGCGGGGAAACATGGCGATGTATGTAGTCTATACTACCACTGGTAAAGCTGCATGAGGCCAAAAGAGTACAAATGGGATGCTAATACCAGCAAAGGCCACTACATCTCTGCCAGCTGCCCTCTCTGTCAACTGCCCTGGCCATCACAAATTTAAAGACCTCTGCCGCTGATTTGCCAGGTCGTGCATTATCTAAGCAACAGGTCCCTTACGGAAGTGTATATTTCACTATGTCAAGCTATTATCTCCAATCTAACTATAGACTGGGGGGGGCAACTGAAAGACAACAGCGTCCACCACTCTTCTGCAAAGTAATCCGTCAGGGCTTAATGGTTGCTTATTCTGATTTTGGTTCTAGCAAGGAAGCGTGCTGATGCTGCACCTTCACCTAAAGACTGACTGTGCTGGATGGAGGACTACCCATTCCTCATTCTTCCAGGCATTTTAGCATTGTTTCAATGTCACACTGTCACCCCTTTACTGTGCTGGAGGGGACGACGATTAATAGTGAAAGGTCCACTCATCTACTCTGTTAATTATCTATTCCTGGTGAGCCTTCAGCAAGTGTAATTACATAGTTCTAGCCACGTATGCATTGTCACCTCAAGACTCATTCTTGACACGTTTGTAATATTAAGAAAAAAAAAACATGTATGCGTAGTTGTTAATATGCTAAACCTAGAATAATAGAATTTCTGTTATACAATGATGTGAAATCCATCCTGCCCACTAATTCACAAAAACAATATAATGATTGAAATTTTGTCATTTGTTTATAGGTCATTATTCGTGTTGTTTAGAAAGGCAATACGACTTTGAATAATGATGATGTGATTCACACCTGAGGAGTGAATCTTTTTTTTTTTACTTTTTTTTTTTACTTTTTTTTCCCTAAAACATTCGATTTTGACATCTTGGCTATATCTTAAAAGTGATAAAAGATAGAGACTTTCTGTAAATTAGAGAAATAATAATTCACAAACACTAGCTCCGATTTCGATCGCACTGATTCAATGCGCTCTAACTCAAAGATTTTTTTATATGGAAGCATGACGTTTTTTTGAGTCGGGGATGAACTATGACATATCTGCCATTCAGTGGAGGGGAGGTTGAATAAAATTTGACACCCATTTTGACAAATTCGGCAATTTTTTTCAATGCCGCATCTTGACGAGTAAACTCGACAATGGCGCCTAGAGGCTTAAAATATTCCTAAAATATATTTTTATAAATGAAGATAAAATAAATACACTCAAAAATAAACAGAATTCTCACATCAAGTATACTTTTCTAAAAATAAATGTTTAGAAAATATACTTAAGTACAATTATTTAGTGTGTTAATACACTTTTAATATATTTAATAGAGCCCGACCGATAAAGGATTTTGAAGGCCGATACCGATACAAATATTTTTGGGTTTTAAAATCCGATATTCCGATATATCGGCCGATATATATATTTTTTTTTATTAAATATTGTTGGATTTCACACACATGTAAATGAAAAGCTAACTTTTCTGCACAAGATACGTTTGATACTTTTTCTCTATGTCTAAATGTTCACTCCTCGCAAGTATAACATACATTTTACAATGGAGGGACTGTAACTAGAGACATGCTAGTTATAAATACAGTAATAATTACTTTATTTAGGCAGAAAAAGTTCATTGTGGTTTCCAAGCTCATTAACGGTCTTCCACTGATGATAGTGGCATTAGCTAGCTTTGTGGTTAGCTAGTCTATGATTAGCAATAGATAACATCATACTGCAAATTGTAAAACATACATTTTCAATATAACAGGCCAAGGAGAGATGATTGAAGCGTGTTTCGTCCATTTTTATTTTATTTTTTAAATATTCATTTATCGGCCATTATAACTGCCGATACCGATATTATGGAAAATGCCTAATATCGGCCGATAATATCGGCCGGCCGATATATCGGTCTGGCTCTAATATTTAAAGATAGGAACATTTTTTGTTAGTATATTTGCAATAACTACTGAAAATGGGAATATAATTTAAATACAATAAAGTATACTTTTTTCACTAGGATAGTTACATGAAAAAATGTATTCTGATTACACAACTCAAATACTAAACCTAGAATAACAGAATTTCTGTTATACAATGATGTGAAATCCATCCTGCCCACTAATTCACAAAAACAATATAATGATTGAAATTGTGTCATTTGTTTATAGGTCATTAATCATGTTGTTTAGAAAGGCGATACGACTTTGAATAATAATGATGTGATTCACACCTGAGGAGTGAATCATTTTTTTTCATTTTTTTTCACTGGTCATGCGACTGCTTCACATATGCTTCAGACAATGGTCACACTGAAATATCTTCTTTTGTGTTCAGCAGAAGAAGAAAAAAAATCATAAAGGTTTGGAACAACTTGAGGATGAGTAAATGAAATCAGAATTTTCATTTTTGGGTGAACAATCCCTTTACAGTAAATAATGCATTTTACTTGAAATTCAGCCTATACGTATGTTGCTGCCTTTTCCCTCTTGCACATGGTGCTTATGAAGGCTGGTTACAAACCAAACGAAAAGGCCATCACAAGAATAATGCCATAACAGATTCTCAAGCTGAAAGTATATTTATTACTAGAGCAATCTACTACATAGTCTTGTGAGCAGAGAGTCATTAAATACCGAACAGAATAAATGCTATAAGATTATTCAAGTTTCTCAGGTTTCTCTCTCTTCTCTGGAATTGAATATCCTCACTTACTACCGATCTCCATATTTTGTTCTTCAGCAGTCCACCCCAGCCTATTTCTCTCTCCGTAACGCCTACACACCAACACAAACAGCCCATCACACACTTCAACCACCACTCTTATTGTTTAAATTAAAAATACATTATAAGGGATCAATCATATGACCATATTAAGCTGTATAATCCAGGGAAGCAAAACCCCCAAAACACATAGTTCACAATATCTGCAATGTCTTATTGACTCTCAATAGCTTGTGTGCGGTTAAATGTCTATTTTTTCAGAAAATAGTCCTCTATTTGGGTGATTTGAACTTAAGTGTATATCTTTTATAAAAACTGAGACTGAATTTACATCAACATGATGATATATGGTATACTACAAATACATTTAGATATTTATGTACTTATAAATACCCTGAAATTGTACTTTTGTTATACTAAATTGGCACACTTAAAGTCAGCTAAACTTGAACTACTCTAAAAAAGTTGGTTCTTTACACGTAACAATTCTATTTAGTACCGTATTGTCCTGAAGAACCCATTATATGTTGAAATGGTTCTTTGTGTGAGCTTAGGTTTATTCCCGCCTTTTTGTTTTTCAAATTTGTAACTGTCAAAGCCTCCTCATTACTGATTTTCTATACAACTAGAGTTACTACACAGACTGTAAACACAATCTCAACATGTAAATGAGTTTTTTTAATTAAAATGTCTACAAATTATAACTTTAAAAATGGTCTTTTTTTCTCTTTTTAGTTTAAGAGAACGTGTAGGCCCTACAGTAAGTGTGATCAGCTCTGTTCAGTTAAGGACATCATCTTCTCTTCTCCACCAATTAAGTAACAGAGATATGGAATTTTTGATCCATATTGTTTGATTTTGTTTTTAGTATAATAACTTTATGCCTAAACATATCCAGTCACAAAAAAAAAACATTTGTGCTATAACATGACTTTATATCTCTTTTTACTTTTAACATGGTTAAAGGCTCATACTGTCCATTTTTGCAAATGTTGGCCATAATTGAACATAATTGTTTTTTATATAATCAAATGGAAGAGACACAATGTAACTCCAAACTCAATTGTTTTTTTTTTCAAAAGCTGTCACGTATCATTACCTCATCATCTGCAGAGAGAAACTGCCACTCAGAATACACACATAATGAAGGACATAAAGAGGATTGTGAAAATATTTCACTGGAACTCGGTCTTCATGACATCTATATTGTGTTCAATGTCAATTGTTATTTATTAATATATTCAGCTAACAACTGTTGTTAGAGCACGGTCATTTTTGCTACAATCTGCCATGTCAATAATTGACACAACATGCTGTTTTTTTTATGTAAAACCTCAATAGAAGCAACAAGATAAAGACCAGGCATATATATAACAATATTAATAAATAATTTATACAAAAAAAATATGGTAATAATAGTAATATTAATAATATAAAGATATTAATATTGGTTATTTATAACACAATAGCACCTTTAAAGCATGGTTCTTTATGGAACCCTATAAAAATTGTTCTATTTAGCACCAAAAAGGGTTCTGCTATTGATATAAGTCGAAGAACCCTAATTTGGTACTGTTTAGAACCATTTTTCTTAAGGGTGTACTAATTTTGTACTTAATGTACTTTACTTATCCGTAAATAGGCCTGAGGGCCAACTAAACATAGGCTATACTTAAGTATATCTGATTAGGCTAAAGTGCAACAATTACACAAATACTTTTGGGACATTTTAAATATCTTGCATTTAAAGACTGATATTATACAGAGATCATACTATCCTTACTAATAGTGATATTAAACATAAAGAAATGTGCATTGTGCAATAAAGAAGTACTCCAAATGAAGTTGAATTATATGTATATCAGTAAGTCTGATAAGATTTGTAGTGTACTTAGTATGAAATAAATGAATTTTAAAAACATTTTGGACACTATAGTCATCAATAATGTCTGGGCTTTTACAATTCCAAGACGCGTCTGAGAGGCCAAGAGTACCTGAAATATGCAAGCATTGCCAGCAAACCTCTTATGTAAGTGTTCACTCAAATAATATAACACAATTTCATCATGTATTACCTTTCTAAGTAGATAGATGACACCTAAAATGGATCATAGATTTTCTTGAGTACAGGCATTCAATCTAACATCATGTCCATCAAATGCCATAAGTGCTATCATAAATCATAATGTATGCAATCTACCACCCTAAGTGTACGTAACTTTGTCTGTATGGAAGCTACTTGTCATGTTTTATGTATTCTCCACTATGTTCATGTAATTTTATGCGCCTATCTGTTTTAGCTGTACATGGACAGGGACTACAGATGAGCCAACTGAGATGTCCAAAACTGTCAAAAAAAAAACCATATTTAAAAATGTCAAACATGGAAACTGTTATTTTACAATCCCTTTTATACACAAAGATGATCTGTCATTCTTATATAGCAACTAAATATCCATGACATCAATAATAGCAAAAGAGGTTAGCACGAGTGAAATATTATTTATACTCAAAACATTTTAGCTAGATTGAGAATGGTAAAAGTCTATCGCATTAAAGGCAAAAACACAAAAGGCAGCAAAAAGGGTGTCAAAAAAATGAAGGTTAAAATTGGTACACCTTTGGGTTTGTTGAAATACATTAGTGTTCTGCCTTTTTCCCCACAATAATTAGTGATGTTGTAACCTGAGTGGGCCGAGCTGGGCGGCACCAACCAGCTGCAGCTGACAAACATTAACAAGTGCTTAACTAGATTTTAATTTCCTGTAGGAAACACTCATGCTTTATGCTATTTTTATACAGGTTTATCATTTAGTCTTTTATGTTAAGTATTATTATAATTGTGATTTTACAAACAATAATTACATACATTAGATCATTTAAATGGCACCTATTGTGTTCCTTTTCACAAGATGTAAAATAAGTCTCTGACGTCCCTAGTGTGTATGTGAAATTTTAGCTCAAAATAGATAATCAACAGACAATTTTTTATAGTACTGTATGTTTAAATAGGCTCTATGCACAACTTACTTCCGCATTCTGTGAAGCAGGTCGCATCGCTTCCGGTCCAGGTCTTTTGTATGTGCTTCATGAATTTTTTTGCGGTTTTACTCACGATAACTTAAAAGGAGCGAGCAAAGATTAGCATAACCAATGTCCCTCACATGTGCAGATTGATATTTAAACGTTTTATATTTTTCTTCTTCACAGTGTTGTTTAGATATTTAAATGGAATAAAACGCCAATAACAAAGTGAACTAGTTAGGTTAGCTGATTACCTTAAATATCCATAGATATCGTAGTCAGGTCTTACGGCCGTTAACACTAGCCATGTTTCCATCGACACGTTTTTATCCGAATTAAAGGATTAGTTCACTTTTGAAAAAAACTTTTGCTGATAATTTACTCACCCCCATGTCATCCAAGATGTCCATGTCTTTCTTTCCTCAGTCGAAAAGAAATTTAGGTTTTTGATGAAAACATTCCAGGATTTTTCTCCTTATAATGGACTTCAATGGGAACCAAACGGTTCAGGTCCAAAAGATAGTGTTAATAACAGTTTCAGATGCAGCTTCAAATGTCTTTAAACGACACCAGACGATGAATACGGGTCTTATCATGCGAAACGATCGGTTATTTCAAAACTTATTCCAAAAATGTAACTTTTCTAAGGACAAATGCTAGCCTTGTAATATACTGTGAGGCACGTTTGCAACGTCACGTAATACGTAATTACGTTCAAAAGGTCACGGGCGACGTAGCCGGAAGTACAGAGTCAGTGTTTACAAGTTGAACGCATAGGTTGAACGTGAAAACTAACTCAAACGCCGTTTACAAAAAAGGAATTAAAAGGAAAAACAACGATGTCGGGCGATTTTGATTCTGTACTTTCGGCTACGTCGCCCGTGACCTTTTGAACGTAATTACGTATTACGTGACGTTACAAACGCGCCTCACAGAATAGAGCTAGGCTAGCATTTGTCCTTAGAAATGTTACATTTTCGGAATAAGCTTTGAAATAACCGATCGTTTCGCATGATAAGACCCTTATTCATCGTCTGATATCGTTTAAAGACATTTGAAGCTGCATCTGAAACAGTTATTAACCGTCTTTTGATACTTGAACCATCCGGTTCCCATTGAAGTCCATTATATGGAGAAAAATCCTGGAATGTTTTCATCAAAAACCTAAATTTCTTTTCGACTGAGGAAAGAAAGACATGGACATCTTGGATGACATGGGGGTGAGGAAATTATCAGCAAAAGTTTTTTCAAAAGTGAACTACTCCTTTAAGTGATATCGAATGAAAAATGCCTTATGGAAACAGTAAAATCCGATGAAATTTCATGAAAATCGATTCAAATGAAATACGTTCGGTCTCATCGGATTTTCTCTTGATCGATATACGGCTAATGCGATAAAAGCTGATGGAAACGTTATTTGCCGAATAAATAATGAATTGCGATTAAGTTTTATGACCTTTTATGGTTGCAACACGTCAGAAGACGAGTTCATTTCCGGCCTGTTTGCGCACACATGCCGGATGTCAACAAAGACAGATGTAAGTGGACAAAGCAAAAAGATGCTTCAACCAAAGGGTTTCCGTGAACCACGATCTCCCAGAACTGATGGAGCGTTGTCGTTCCCACACCACAGTCACCTCCGCTGTCGTCGGGCATACGTGCATCGTCATCATCATAGCAATGTTTATAGCGTCGCTGTTTTCTTAGGTTAGTTTTGCTTGTTTTTACGTGGCTTGGTTGAATTGTAATGTAGAATGTGGTCTGTTATTTCTAGTTGACTTCTAGTATAACACACCGTTGCCATGGACGCAGTTCAGAGACGGAACAGACTATTTTCTTTAGCAGAAGCAATACTCGTTTTTAAATCAATAAACTCGTTTTTAAGGCAATATTTTGTGTCAAATTATTGATTTATTTATTTATTTGGTTGATTTATATGTAGGCTAATAAGCAGGATAATATATAGCGAGGCGGTTGTTATAGCGAATACAACCAACAACCGCCTCGCATACATTATCCCATTCATATGTCGCAATCAGCTGGCACATACGCATTATTAGCCTTCAACTTGTGAAATATTGATCATTTTTGGTAGATGGCGCGATCCGTTTTGTCTAACAAAACTTTGTTCGCAAAAGTTTGCTTGAATGTTGTTCGATTCAGTGCGAAAATAAATGGAAACACCTTAAAATGTCTCAAATCAAATCGCAAAACAGCATGTGACGTCATTACGTACAGGTTTTTATTCGCTTTAAAGTCGTCGGATGGAAACACACTTTCACCAGCTTTATCCGCATGAGTTTTTTAACCGAATTTCAGATAATTCGATTGACAAGTGGATGGAAACATGGCTATTTTCTCTGACAAGCGGATGCGATGAGACCCGTTTTCCGGTTTGGTCACGTGACGCTCGACATAAAGCCTATTGTCACTTTTTGTGGCTCAGAAAAACGCACCGTTTCAGTGTATTTGCTTTTAAATGCAAATGAGAGGGGCAGAGAGGGCGGAGCCTCACGAGCTCACACTCAGTGTCAGCAATGATAATATCAAAACAGAATTTTTTAATAATTTTGCATAATATGTGCCCTTTAAAGTTTGAATACTTCAAACCTTTTCTAATCCCAAATCGTCATATACTGACGCTTTTGACAATGCATATACATCCAACGCACATGGCACCCTTTAGTGTCAATATGAGACGCAGATATATATGGGCCAGAAGGCGCCTCCTAGTGGTCTAACCCTAACCCTACTCCAGACCTAAACCTACCCATAACCAAAGCGTGTTATATTGATGCTATATGCATGTATACGCATTGTCAAAAGTGTCACTATATGACGCCCTAAGATAAGAATGTGTTGATACTTCTGTACAATAAGTGGTTCCGACTAAATTAAGCAGTGTTGTAGTCGAGACCACCTCACTCGAGTCCGAGTCGACACCGAGACCAGAGAGAGTCGAGTCCGAGTCAAGACCGAGTCCATAGAGAGTCGAGTCCGAGACCAGAGACGGTCGAGTCCGAGTCGAGACCGAGACCAGTGAGGGTTGATTACCTAATTTACTTTTATTTACTTAGAGAAATCCTTTTTTTTTTTTTTTTACTGAATTTACTTAGAGTTTAAAAAATATGATCAGTTTAGGGTAAAAAGGCCACATAGTAGGTGGTGTTAAAAGTAATTTTATTACAATTTGTCATGAGCAGTTGCGCACTAGAAAATCACCAATCACTGGGCGTGTCAATCAATTTAAAGACATATTTATTCACATACATTAATAATCATGAAAAATATTTTGAATTGAACTCGAGTGGACTCGGGAATAATTCCGAGTCCTAAAAAAAAAAAAATGTTCGAGTACGAGTCAATTCCGAGTCCAAATGGACACGAGTCCATGACAAGACCAAGACCATTAAAATATGGTCTCGAGACCGAGTCCGAGACGAGTCCGAGTCTCGAGTACTACAACACTGAAATTAAGTAAATAAGTTTAATACACATAGTTAGAAGCTTAAAACAAACTTTATGGAGAATATGTCAAGAGTAAATGCAAAGCTTCTTTCCCAACGCAAGCCCATTAAAAGCTGCTGGACTTCATTATCTTCACAATGGACATTCTGTTTTAGAAAACGTGCTAGAAATCATGAACCACAACTAAAAGCCAAAATTCAAGTTATGTAGTGCTTGACCAAATATGCTCCTTATCTCAAGTGTATTGAAACAGCACAGTCCAGCTGGGTCAACAGCGCACACAAAACCAGTGCATGCTTCAGTGAGGACAGATACGCCACTCATTTCATGCTCACAAATCATCATGTTTTTCAATCAGAGAAGGCAGAGGTTACCACAATGGCACGTCACAGCCAGGATATGTGGCACATTACATCAGCATTCCTTTACAAAAAGATGAACATTTGAGGATTTATGGGTTTCTTTTTTTTTTTTAAATACAAACCCAATTCCATAAAAGTTGGGACACTGTACAAATTGTGAATAAAAACAGAATGCAATGATGTGGAAGTTTCAAATTTCAATATTATATTTAGAATACAACATAGATGACATATCAAATGTTGTAAGTGAGACATTTTGAATTGCCATGCCAAATATTGGCTCCTTTTGGATTTCATGAGAGCTACAAATTCCAAAAAAGTTGGGACAGGTAGCAATAAGAGGCCAGAAAAGTTAAATGTACATATAAGGAATAGATGGAGGACCAATTTGCAACTTATTAGGTCAATTGGCAACATGATTGGGTATAAAAAAAGATCTTTCACCCATAGAAAACATTTGGCGCATCATAAAGAGGAAGATGCAACAAAGACCTAAGACAGTTGAGCAGCTAGAAGCCTTTATTAGACAAGAATAGGACAACATTCCTATTCCTAAACTTGAGCAACTTGTCTCCTCAGTCCCCAGACGTTTGCAGACTGTTATTAAAAGAAGAGGGGATGCCACACAGTGGTAAAAATGGCCTTGAGATGTGTTGATGCCATGAAATTTAAAATCAACTTATTTTCCCCTTAAAATTATGCATTTTCTCAGTTTAAACATTTGATATGTCATCTATGTTGTATTCTAAATATAATATTGAAATTTGAAACTTCCACATCATTGCATTCTGTTTTTATTCACAATTTGTACAGTGTCCCAACTTTTATGGAATTGGGTTTGTAGACTAAAAAAGATTGGGATGGATACCAACATCCTCAAACACTCACAGTAAGCTTTCAGCCTCTTGGTTTCCTTAATATTTTGATGTGCTTATAAAACCATTAACCTCTTCTGGAAACCGTAATGGACTGATGGGGTCCGTTTGCTCTCTTTTAACTTAGTAGTAAATTCTGTTTTTGAAATCACAAAGTTGTAAAAAAAAAAAAAAAAAAAAAGAGGGATTCGTAAAATAACAAAACGCGTGGATGGTGAGAAGCTCATTGCTGAGACTTGTTTTCACGGGACTTCATAGTCCCTCTCTATCTCATTGCTGTCAAGGAGAAATAACTGAGATCTCATTTGTCCCTTTTCTTTCCTATAATGGGTCAAGGTCACGGTAAGAGCAACGAAAATCACATATTTGCACTAGGCTTCACTTCAGCCTAGAAGCTGCGAGACCATTCATCAGCACCCAGTCTCTGTTTCACCCTATGTTTGCATTCGTCTGTCCTTTGGTGAATCACTCACACCTAAGGCGCCGTGAGGAGCACAACCTTCCCTACAACCACACCCCTAACTGCCTCCAAGAAAATGGCAGGTTGTTAATGTCATGAAGCTTTTGCAAGTCATATTGCCTGCGGTCATGTCTGACCTTTGCTCTCCTCTCTGGACAGATCTACAATATCATCTAACACCAACTGTGGGTGGTACAGAGGACCTTTGATGATGGAGACATGTGACCATGTACGTGAACAGAATCGGGTGAGCCGGAGGCAATATGTGGCTATAAGCTGAAAGCATTGAGCCATTTTGCTTCGGCACAGCTCCAGCGGTGTTATTCCGAGCAAGCCTCATATAAGCTCATATATAATTGCAATGAAGAAAAGGTTTGCTCTGCTAATAAAATAACACAGGTGGAAGCGGTATTTCGAGTCGAGGGTAATGTTCAATGATTCACAAGGGAATAAACTGGAGATTAGGCTGCTAGTTCTTTAAATGAAAGCAAAACGTTGTCTAAATATGCAATATCACAAAACCATTAAAGAGATAGTTCACTTTGAAATTAATTTTTGGTATGTTTTAGCTTATCTCAAGGGCATCCAAGAGTAGTTTCCGCAGTAGTTTCAATTTTGATATTTTTAGGTCAAATCGTTCGTGTCTGTCTGTCATATAATGGAGGTCTATGGTCACCACCTCAAAGAGCATGCACAGAGAAGTCCGAATTAAACATGATTTAATGACTCGTAAATGTAAGTACACACTGATGGCCTAAGACACGAAACGAGCGGTTTGTGTGAGAAAACGAACAGTATTTATATCGTTTTTACCTGTAACCACAGCCACATCCAAGTGATCTGAGGGCGCAGGAGTTTTGTGGCTGTGGTTATAAGAGGTAAAACGATATAAATACGTTTAGTTTTTTCACACAAACCGCTCGTTTCGTGTTTTAGGCCATCAATGAGTACTTACATTTACGAGTCATTAAATCATGTATAATTTGGACTTCTCTGTGCATGCTCTTTGAGGTGGTGACCATAGACCTCCATTATATGACTGACAGACAAGAACGGTTTGACCTAAAAATATCAAAATTAAAAACTACTGTGGAAACAAAGACACCTACATCTTGGATGCCCTTGAGGTAAGCTAAAACATACCAAAAATTTATTTCAAAGCGAACTATACCTTTAAAGTGTTGTTTGAAAATCAATTAGAAAAGCTAATAATAAAACTAGAATTGAATTCCAGTCTGAACTGTGAGACTAGATTTGAAGTAGTGTGACGTCCTGATGCTAGAGTATAGTGCCTACAGTGTATGAACTCACTCATTTACATTGACATGCACCATATAGTGAATGAGTGAACGGTTTTGTGACACTGTATATGCTTGAATGAGTAAATAGCGCAGTAATGCTTCTGTTGTGTCATGCACTTCATGGTGAGATGTAATGTCATGAAGGATGTAAAGATCAGAGTTGAAAGAATGAGTATGTGTATAATATCATAAACGCCTCTTCTGATTAATTCACATTACTAATTTTCCTGTAACCGAGCGAGATACACAGAGAACAAGGAAGAAGAAGAGCATAGCTGGTTATTCTATTCAGGAATGACTTTGAGAATGTGATTTAATAACAAACATTAATTTCTTATGATATAATGATTCAACTTATGATTCAACTTTCAATTTTAGAGAGTGCGCAGAGATTGCACAAAATAAGGCTTAACAGATAAGAAGGGAAAGATATAAATAGTCAGAGAACATAAAAAAAAAATCTCTAAAACAAAGGGAAAATATTGTAATCTCGGCGGATGTGTGGAATTGAAGCTTTTCTTATTTATTCACAGAGGAAAGCCTGGCCAACTCCTCTTCTCCCATTATGAAGATGGGCTGACACATTGCTTCAAGTGCCAATACCAATAATTCCCCATAGCCACAGGGAGCTGCATGACATCAAGGTTCATGGTGATTTGGACACTCGCTCTAGCTATTTATCCAGTGGAAACGAATATTTAATCCAAATGAATGCGTGCAAGTTCCACGCCAGGAAAATGCGAAAGGGTTTAGAGCAGTGATCTGTGCATTTTCGCTTTCTTGGCCTAGTAATGACATCATTTAAGCTCGCGGACACACACTAATGCCCTCACTCTCAGACTCAGACATAAACTGCATAAATCGTAATCATTGTTTTGTCCTAAAGACATCTTGACAGTACTAATGAATGCGTGCACTGTTGCTTAAAACATTAATCATGTGATGGAATTGCAAACACTACAACAAGCAGGGCGCACGATCACACGTTCACTTCTCAAACCTCGTATTCTCTGTCTGCCGGGTGAATAAAATCAATACGAGTAACTTGTAGTGAATATCACTGGGCTATTTTGAGAAAAACAGAAACAATTCCTCAGAATCCTGCTAAGAGTACAAATAACTCAAAATACAATGCAGCCAGGTCCCTGGTGTATTGAAAATGCACTACCAGTTCTGAGTTATTGTTATGAATATCACCTCACATGACCAGACCTCAAACACAAAACTTCATGTTGTACTTCACAGCCATCACTAGGGGATGCTCTTGTATCTAAGGGGGGGAAATTCTACCAGATAACCATAAGGGTAGAAAGACTATTAAAAAAAAACACACACAAGATGGATACATTTTTGTTAGTTTTGTTATTTCATAAATCCCAGCAAAAACATTCAGTTCATTTGCAGAAGGAATTCTGTTGCCATAGAAACCACATTAGCTCTTCCTGGCCATTATTCATGTCCATATGTGAATACTGTGTATAATAGGTAATGCATGCTCTGAAAAGTTGTGTTATGCACAATCTCTGATGAATACTGCAGAATTATCATATATGAAGCGAAATAATATTCATTGAAATAATTTGAGGAAAGCTAATGGATTTATAATCTAGAACTTTTCAAATGAAACATAACTTACCTGGAACAGAGAGCTTATTGGGAAAGGGGTTACAAAAATGTGTCTCAAACAGGGCAGCATGATGATGACACTTACCATATTCACTTCTGACACCATGTCTATGCTGGCAATGTCTATATTCATCCCCACTCCCACCGGTGGACCTATAAACCAAATCATACCAATGAGTATACGTCTAATTGTTTTGTTTTGCACACTTTGAAGCATTATTAACTCAATCTCAGCCTGATAACATCCAGGATGTGATGAAAACTAAACCAAAGATTCCCAAACACACTAATCGTTCAGTATGGAAAGTTCCCAGCCTATTCACCATCATGATCATCCCTGTTTACTGATATTGCTCTTACTTATTAATGAGCAAATCGGAAGAACCACTGGATAAAACGTACATGTTGTGAATTAATTCGTCAACTTTGCGAAGCACCTCTAATCTAACGTCGATAAGCGAATATTTTAAAACAAGTGACACCAAGTGTTCAGATCATATCCAAACCTATAATAACTGGGACGTATTAGAGTGTAATTCTTCGTCGTGGCGCGTTTATGAAAGTTTAGAGGTGATGTTAAAAGGCTGACATAATAAACCTAATTAAAAACGTGCTTTACCTCCAAAATCTGGCCTCAAGCGAATGTCATATCCCTTCAATAGTCTATCAACAGTTTCTTTTACGATAGACATATTGCTTGGATCATTGACACTGTAAAGAGGGAAAATACACCGTTAGATTCAGATGTATCCTTAGAGATCATTTTAGGTGTGTGTGTGTGTGTATGTGTGTGTGTGAGCGTGTGTGAGCGTGCGTGCGTGTGTGTGTGAGTGTGTGTATGTGTGTAGAGTACAGACAGCCATATGAAGTGAGGAGAGCTTTTGGATCCGACTTACCTTTGCGCACACACCACAGCCATTATTACGGGGAACGTCCAGACGCGCATAAAGCCCTTTTCTCGTATTCTAAAGATCTCCATACTTTTATGTTTTCTGGTTTCCGTGAAGACAGAGAAAATCCAACTTAGAGTGCGCTGTGCAGTAATTCCACTGTGGTGCGCATGCGTACTCCAGCGCAGCATCCAGGAGCGGTATGGCGGTGATAGTGCGAGAAGAGCACTTCCCGACCAGAGACAGGGAAATATTTGGGAAAACAACGATAACACCCGAGTGAAGAGTAAAATAGATGACCTTACATCTGCATTGTTTGTGCATCATGCAAAAAAAGGAGCCCTGTCTTGTCAAGTGGGCTTTAAAAGCTACTTCATGAGCAGTTTTGTTCTTTCTCCTGTCTTGAAAATTTGACGTGAGGCTCAAAAGTAATTAGTCTCACACAAGATGGAGCAGGAGGTTTGTTTTACCGGTAAAAATAAATAAATAAATAAATAAATAAAATAAAATAGGACTTAAAATTATTTGACTTCTGTTGGTCTATCATTTGAGGAGGTGTAGGATCGATAGGAATCTAAACCTATGACACCATCCCAACACGACAAGGGGAATCCTATAAGCAAACCCATCCATAGTGCATGAAGGGGGGAGGAGTTCAAAGGAAAAAATAGGCAGTGCACCTAATTTGTATTGGTATAAGAAACGTCAAAAATTCAATTGTATCTTGGAGTGAAGAAAATGGCATGGCATGGCGGAGCGGGGGGGGGGGGGGTGATCTATATATATGTAATATTCCAGCTATTGAAATGTACTGCCATAGTAGAAATGTGAGGGGGGAAAAAAACAAAAAACATTAACACAATTGCTGTTGGTGAGTGTTTTCAACTGGTAGGTTAATTGTGTCAGATAAAATTTTCCAGAAAAAAAAAATCAGAGGGCTGTTCATCAACAACAAATGGTCTCAATTGTAAAATTAAAGACTAACAGAGGGAAGTGGTTGATATAATATAATAATCACAATTATATTGCTATTCTAAATTATTATTTAGAACTGGGGTAGGCAATAAAAAAAACAGTTACATTAAAAAAAAACTATTATTTCATATATCAGGCTTGGTTAAATGTTTAAACTTTTACATGGACTCCACATGTATCCCTAAATAAATACTTTTTAATCTGAACAATCACAAATGTTCCCTTTCAAATGTTACTCACAATGCTGCGCTGAGTGCTATGGGAAAAGCAGCTGTGAAGTATGTGTATGTAACCCCTCACACCCGGGTCCTACTCGCCCCGCTCCGAGCGGGCCTCGAACCCGGGTCTCCGGCGTGAGAGTCGGGCGCTCTAACAAGGAGGCTAAAGACTGCAGCCTCTAGCGTCTGTCGCTAGAGCGCCTATTGAGATCGGGGAGTGAGGTTTACTCGCACAGCAACTACTAGCTGGCCTCCGTTACACTCACCCCCCTAAACCTCACTCTCATCCGGGTCACGGCACCAATGTAACCCCTCACACCCGGGTCCTACTCGCCCCGCTCCGAGCGGGCCTCGAACCCGGGTCTCCGGCGTGAGAGTCGGGCGCTCTAACAAGGAGGCTAAAGACTGCAGCCTCTAGCGTCTGTCGCTAGAGCGCCTATTGAGATCGGGGAGTGAGGTTTACTCGCACAGCAACTACTAGCTGGCCTCCGTTACATGTAGTATTCTTACTGTCTGCTATGGACTGATCACATGCCAGTTGCAAAGTATGCTGTGTTCGTATTGGCTATAGACCCCTTTTGCACCGACGTCACAATACAAACCAGCACAGATTCGGCTACATAATAAGGAGCTTAAACTATTGTTATTATTATTAAATGTCATCGTGTTGTGTTCCTTGGTGCAAGAATTGATGAAAAATTAATATGCTGTATCTGGAATTTTTATTTCTAGAAAATATTCACATCATTAAAATCGCACCGTAACGTCACTCTTTATATTGTCGTCATCTTGGCGCTGGCTCGGCAGAACTGCGGATCGTACACACAAGTCTTGTACAGGACCATATAGGCATCTAAAGATTTATTTTCTCAGTTTCTCTTTACGATCGGTTTCTCTATAAGGTACGTGTAGAAGTCAGGCCACTCAACCGAGGTAACGTAACGTTAATCCTGTCAGATCGTCCATGCATTGAGTGACCGTGTATAGTTTGAGAACTATCGAGATGATTGTGTTGCAAATCCAAAATCACGTTTGGTTCCTCACAATTGATCTCAAGGACACAGGAAGTTCCTAAGGTTCCCTTTCCGGGGCTGAGCTAATAAATTTTGGATTCCTCCATTTCATGTAGCCTCCCCACACATAACAAAATGCATGGTTGCATCTCTGGCTCTGCTGTGACACCAGGGCCATCCACATTTATAGATGATTGGCCGATAATGGCCCAGTCTCAAGAGCTTGCGTTTCGACATCGAGATCGATCCTCACTCATCTTGCTCTCTGGGATTTAGATGCAATGACAAGAAAAATGTTCTCTCTCCGGCCAGGAGAGGACCAATAATTTTCAGGGGTTACATGGGAATCGATCACAATCGAGGGCACACCTGTCTACCACTGAAGTCAAGACCATTTTAAACACCCTATGCAACATCAGGCTAGGTCAGGATAGGGCTGTAGTCAAGACCACCTTTGTCGAGTCCAAGACAAGTCCAACACACTATTCCGAGTCCGAGTCCGAATACCAGCGAGTCCGAAACAAGTCCGAGACCATAGAAAAACAGTCTCGAGTCCGGACTCGAGTCCAAGACCGGACTCGAGTACTACAGCCCTGGGTCAGGACATTACTGTTCATCAGTTTCAGAATATCCTAGACCGTTTAGTTGTGGCTCAAAGCCAGGGGATTTCATCCTGGGGCCAATACCCAAAAGCAAATAAGGGCACGTGCTGAGTGCTTCGTGACCTTTCTAAAAATCCATGCCAATCGTAGCTCACGCATTTAATGCTTTGTGCACTTACTAAAATCCATGTTTATAGTAAGCGTTACGCACTGTGGTTTCGTTCCCTTTCAATGTGGCTCAGACCCCGGTTCCTCACTTTGTCTCAAGCGCAGGGAACCTCATGTTTGGCCCAAAGGGTACCAACTAAGGGACTCTGGGCTTTCAGCTGACTCCACCTGTAGAATCTAAAAATGTTTTTTTTTTTTTCTAATGGCAATTACTTCACTTCAAGGGCTTTGCAGGAGCTGTCGACCTCGTCATCCTGCTTAGACTTTGCCCCCACAATTGTGAAAGCTATTTTGCATCCTTATCCTGACTAACTGCCTAAGGTTCCATTCTTGACCGTACATCGGGTCACCATTAAAGCCTTCTTTCCTCCACTTTTCACTAAGCTGGAGCAGGGGGAATTTTACTGTCTGTGCTCTTTAGACTTGTAATCACTGCACTAGCCTGACAGTTTAACAATCAATGACAAACAGAAGTAATATAAAATAAAATAAAAACAACAGAAAAAATAACATTACTTTCAGAAGTCTAATATCTGTAAAACTACAAGTGGTCCAACAGTTCAGGTTTTAAAAATCTGGCTTGTATCTGTAACGGTCACCAGCTGGAGTGCCTTTGAGAGCCACCAGAGGGCACTCCACATCAGACTATTGTCATTCCCTCACAAACTACATCTCACATAACTCACTGAATGGACTCTGGGGATTACCCTTTCAATAAAACGGCATTTGGATCCTCAACCTTCATGTCTCGTAGCAGTTTGCTACAGGAGACTTCGCCACCAATGGATCCAGCAGTGCAAATCATTCGTTTGCACCAAGCTAATCGGTCCCTCGAGGACCACATTTAGGACTTCTTAAGTATCTCCAGCCATAATGGTCGCTAGTCCTGTGGTTCCAGTAGCGTCCCATCCTGAGGTTTCTAGGCCAGAGTTTATTCAGATCATGCCTGTCGCGCCTGAGCCAGAACTGGAAAAAAGTCTGCACTCATCCTAGTCGCCACAGCGATTTTGAGTGTGTGGGCAGTACCCGCATCAGATCCAGCCTGTGAATCCTTGCCGAAGACGGCCACCATTCTTCCAGAGCCTCGTCCCGTCATGGGGGACCATCCAGAATCTCGTACCATTCATGGTCGCCCTTCCAGAGTCTCGCCCCGTCATGGCCGCCATTCCAGATTCTCCTGCCGTCATGGCCGACGCCGTTCCAGAGTCTCGTCCCATCATGTCCGCCGCCGTTTCAGAGTCTTTTCACATGATGGCCACCACCATTCCAGAGTCTTCAGACAATATCCAATCCAATCTAAAATTTATTTGTTAAGCACCTTTAAACAACCACAGTTGACCAAAGTACTGTACTGAAAAAAATAATCACATAAGGCACACAATTATATACAACAAAAACAAAAATATGGCGACTCTATGCCTGTTCCCTTTCAAGGGAACTTTGAGCTGTGTCAAACGCTGTGGGAACGCCCCTGCATTGTGCGTCATGAAGCAAGTATGGAATCAGCCCAATGGAGAGACGGAACGTCATAGGCGGGTGACGATATCGATCAGGAAACTATAAAGCACCCCAAAAACATAAGCGCATCAGCTTCTGTGCCTTCAGTCACGCTATGTGTGAATCTGTCTGAGTGTAAACAATGTGTCTGTCTTTATTATTTGCTAGGCAGGAGTAATCACATTTACACCATAGAAATAATTTTGTATGAGAGACTATGGCGAGCGAACAGCATTTAAGAGGTGTGTTCCTCCCTAACGGGCGGGGATACACACGTTCTTTGTGTTGCTTTTTTGGTAGTGCAGCATGCCCAGTCAGCTCTCGAGGGGGCTGGCTGCAAGCATTGCGAGCATCTGCCTTTATGGACGCTCCGCTCCCGGCGAGCGCTCTTTGAGGAGAGTGCTCGGTGCGTGCTCCCCGCGGTTCGAGTCCCACTTCTGCTGAGGCTGAGCGGCGACGCTTATCGTGGGGATCGCAAATGGATCTTTCAGCGGGGTTAGAGATGGGCTCTGCCTCATCTCTGCCTTTACCTGTTAGATCCAGTGTCTCAGCCCGGTTTGGAAGCACGCTCTGTCGGTTGCACCCTCGTGCCTGGAATTTTCACCTGGTTTGGTTAAGGATTTTCTATACCATAGGCCAGGTTATGTTCCTAAGGTCCCTACTAATGTTGTTAGACCTACAGTTCTGCAGGCTTTCGGTCCTCCATTTCTGTCGTCAGACCATGAGAAACTTAATTTGCTCTGCCCTATGAGGGCGTTAGACGCTTATGTCCACAGAGCTGCCCTGTGGAGGAAATCAGAACAATTATTTGTATGTTTCGGGCCACCCAGGAAAGGGTGTCCTGCGTCTAAACAGAGAATGAGCAAGTGGGTGGTCGAGGCTTTCTCACTTTCTTATGAGTCGGCTGGTCAGCCTTCACCTTTGGCTTTACGAGCCCACTCTACTATGAGTATGGCTGCTTTTTTGTCAGGAGGTCCCCTGAGTGATGTTTGTGATGCGGCTGGATAGTCTTCACCGCATACTTTCATGAAGTTCTATGACCTAGACTTAAGCTCTACCCCTGGGGCGCAGGTGATCTCGTCGTCTGTGCGCTAGTTCTCCAATGACGTCACTTGGTCCTATGGTGACGTGGTATTCGTGTTCCCACAGCGTATGTAACCCTAGTCTGACTTCGTCATTCTCATATTCTAGTCAGAATGTGAGTATGAAACTGCCCCATTGGTCTTTGATTATGAGGCGTGTCTTAACCGAACCAGGAAAAAAAGAAAAACTCTGCACTCAATTAAATAGTCGGTAGACCTACAACCAATCAGAGCAACGCAGCAAGTCAACTACTTTGCATAGAACAGTTGTCAAGTTATTTTAGAAGTAAAATAACGAGTGTTGCTTCTATTACTTCCTCCATAACGACCACAGGGTTTTCATTACGTCCCATCTTCTTTGCAACCATCGGAGCCAGCTGATAAGTTACACTTTTGCTGAATCATGTAGGAAGGATGGCAAAAATATCTTTCCGATCGACAAATGCCTTGATTGCAGTTTTCTGTTTGTCTATTAAAATGAATTTTACAAAAATATTTTACAACAGACGCGACAGCGGAATCTATATTCTCCAGCTGCAGTCATTGAGGGAAACCAGTTAAGCGCTCTTTAATATTGTGATGATTACGTCCCTGCAGATCATCTGTCCATCATCGTATAAAGGCCACTCTGGCAATTTGATTAGCCTGAACATTTTTTGACTGATCATAATTACACCTCAATGGATCGATTCCAGACCGACCAAAAAATGTTGGCATAAAATCCAGGCTAATGTAACCCTAGTTTCCCTGCGTCAAACGCTGTGGGAACGCCCCTGTGTTGTGCGTCATGAAGCACGTATGGAATCAGCCCAATAGAGAGATGGAACGTCATGGCGGGTGTCATGGCGTCATCAACCAGGAAACTATAAAGCACCCCAAAAACACAAGCGCATCAGCTTCTGATAGGCCTGAAGGAAGCGCTAACGGGAGTGCCGGGAGTATGGCGGAACAACGCAGCGTCTCGTTCCCTGTCAGGGAACTAGGGTTACATACGTAACCGAGATGTTCCCTTTCAAGGGAACTTCGAGCTGCATCAAACGCTGTTGGGATGCGAATACCCACGTCGCGTGGGTGACCGTCATGTGAGAAATAGCGCACAGAGGACAAGAGCACCTGTGCCCCAGGGGTAGAGCTTAAGTCTAGATCATAGAACTTAAAAAATGTATGCGGTGAGGACCACCCAGCCGAATCAAAGACATCACTCAGGGATACTTCTGACAATAGAGCTTTAGTAGCAGCCATACTCCTGGTAGAGTGAGCTCGTACAGCCGAAAGTAAAGGCTGACCTGCCGACTCATAAGCAAGTGAGATAGCCTCGACCACCCACTTGCTCATTCTCTGTTTAGACGCAGGACACCCTTTCTTGGGTGGCCCAAAACACACAAATAGTTGTTCTGATTTTCTCCACAAGGCAGCTCTGTGGACATAAGCTTCTAATGCCCTAACAGGACAGAGTAGATTAAGTTTCTCCTGGTCTGACGACGAAAATAGAGGAGGACAGAAAGCCTGCAGAACTGTAGGTTTAACAACATTAGAAGGGACCTTTGCAACGAAACCTGGTCTGCAGAAAAGTCTAAAACATGCCAGGCGAAATTCCAGGCACGAGGGTGAAACCGATAGAGCCTACAAATCTCCTATTCTTTTTAGTGAAGAGATTTGCAAGTAAAAAGATAGTTTTGAAAGTGAGAAACTTCTCAGGAACCTCTTCAATATGTTCGAAGGGAGCTAGGAAAATACCTTCTAATATAATGGCCAGATCCCAGGTCGACACCCTCGTGCGAACTGCTGGCCTCAGCCTCAAAGTGCCACGAAGGAAACGTGTTACAAGCGGGTGTCTCCCAAGAGAAACTCCACTGAAAGGGACGTGGCAAGCAGCCAGTGCCGCCACATACACCTTTAACATGGAGGGGGATAACCCGGTGGAGAAGCACTTCTGCAGGATTTCCAGAACTGTACCCACTGGGCAGTTAACTGGGTCCTGCAGGTGTTCTCCACACCAAGAAGTGAAAAGTTTCCACTTCAAGGCATATAGCTTCCTTGTGGATGGAGCTCTGGAGTGAAGAATGGTCTCAACAACCTAGGTTGAGAGACCGGAATTTATGAGCTGGGCCCCCTCAGAGGCCAAGCCCACAGTTTCCACAATTCTGGGCGGGGGTGAAATATCGTGCCACCCACCTGAGAGAGTAGATCCCTCCTGACCGGGAGCTCCAACGGAGAGCAGTCCAGGAGAGAAATCAGGTCCGCGAACCATACTCGGGCCGGCCAGAACGGGACTACTAATAGTAGGCTGACCCTGTCCCGGCGGACCCTCTCCAGAACTCCTGGTAGCAGAGCAATCGGGGGAAAAGCCTACAGATGTGACCTCGGCCACAGCTGCACCATAGTGTCCAACCCCAGGTGCGACCGAAACTCAACCAAAGGAGCTCCATCACCTCGGGGTGAAGTCTCCATTCCCCCGGCCTCGGCCCCTGCCTCGACAGGGAGTCCGCTACCACATTCAAATACCCAGGAAGATACATTGCTCTCAGTGATAGTAATTTCTCTTGGGACCACAGGAGAACCTGACGGGCCAAATTGTAAAGCCGGTGAGACCCCAGTTTCCCCTGATGATTTATATAAGAGACCACCGACGTGTTGTCTGACTGAACTAACACATGATGACCTCTCAGGTCTGCTAGGAAGTGTTTCAGAGCCTGAGTCTGAGCAGCAAACGCAGCGCCCTGTAACGGCGCACCGGAAGGGAACGACTGGTTTAACTGCTCTGAGACCCTCCTCAGATGGAGCGAACGTCCCTCGGGAAAGCGCTCGCTGGGACCGTCTGCGCCCCGGCATGAAGGCGGGGTTGGCAGAACGGGCCCCTAAGGGCACCGGGTTAGAATGGGCACCGTAAAAAGAGGTGAACACCTTTCCGCCTCGGTGGGGACCACCCTCAGTATCCTGAACGCCTTGGTGTCAGGACTTCTTCTTTGCCGAAGCCTTCTTAGCCAATATCACTGTCCTCAGATCAGTTCTATTACTAAAAGGCTTCAGCTAAGAGTGCCACGTCTGAGCCCAGTGTCCAGCAGGGGGAGCACGAGACGCGACACTCTGCTTCTGCTGTGCCCTATGGGATGAGCTCGTAGACGGCTGGGGCTGCTCCCGCCCCAGCCTTTACTTTCTCTTTCATATTCATCTGATTTAACCATATATGTCTTTCTGCGGCCACCAGAGCTGCCATGGATCGACCCACTAGCTTGGCCAATTCTCTGGTGGCATGCAGGGATAAATCAGCAGCCTGACGCAGTTCGCGAACTACGTCAGTGCTGACCTCCTCACTCTCACTCACGTAACCTCAGCAGGTCAGCCTGGTACGCCTGCAAGATGGACATAGTAGCACGTGCCTGACCTGCCACCGAATACGCTTTACCCACCAAAGCAGATGTATTTTTGAGACGCTTGGTGGGTAATGCCGGTGCCTTAAAAGATGATGCTGCCTTGGGGGAGAGGCATAGCACCATATCCATAAGCCTTAACCCCCATTATATTTGAGTATGTTGAGGTCTGGGGACTAAACACTCTATATGAAACCGGTCTCTTCCACGATCTCGACACCTCAGTGTGGAGATTGTGAAAGAATGGCAGGCAACGGCTTGGAGGCTGAACTTGTGATGGCAAAAATCTCTCATCTAGTTTCGATTTTGACACAGACTCCTGTCTAATCACTGGTCATTCAATACTAAGTTTTTCAACAGCTCTTGTTAAAACCTCCACTATCTCATCACTTTCGGGGGTGTAAAGTGTAAAGTGGCGAATCCTCAGCATCTCCCCCAATACTAACAACATCCAGCTCCTCAGAAGTGGATAGTTGCAGTACTGGTGCCTCAGCCCGAGCGGAAGAAATCGCAGCACGTGCTTCTGAACCCGGGACTGAGGCACTGGATCTCATAGGTGAAGGGAGAGATAAGGCAGAGGCCGTCACTAACCCCACTGAGAGATCCATCTGCGATCCCCACGATAAGCGCCGCGCTCTGTCTCGGCAGAAGCGGGACCCGAACTGCGGTGGAATGCGCACTGAACCGCCCTCCTTGAAGAGCGCCCAGCGGGAGCAGAGCATCCTTAAAGATGAACTGAAAAAAAAATCGACGTTGAAAACGTTTTGTTTATGACAATTAAAAGTAAATTACATTAAACATTTTAATAAAAATGTTTATGTCTGGTAGGGGAACGATTTCTATGGCCCCTTTGGCCAGAAGAGTCTGTACTTCTTGTTCCATAACCAGAGCCTGTTCTGGAACCACTGTAGTCAGCACCACCCCTGCAAACCTGGGGGGGTCTGTGACCAAACTGCAGTCTGTATCCATTTTTTTATTATAATGAGGACCCACATAGAGATATTCGGAAGATTTCACCAATTTTCCATGAATTCTACTAAGGGAACCAGTCTCTCGAGACTGGTCTTGGGTATTTTTTGGATACCTTTCTCGACTTCCTGAAGCGACATAACGGCAGGTACTAGATTTATAACGGCAGTTACAGAATTTTTTGTGACCATAACTTTTGTTGTTTTTAATTTTTTTGTGGCGGACACCCCATTGGATGTTCGCTGGACATTGATGTGGCCCGAAGCACCAGAGATGGCAGGACAGCATCTTTTTTCTGAGGGCTCTGCTGTGAAAACAACCTCGGTTGCCTCACAAAGGGGAGGACAGCCCTCTGAGGTCCTGCCACCTCGTTTAGGACCTCTTCCCTGCTCTCTTAGAGGTCGGACTTTCAAACAGACAAACAACACCAAATATAGACAGAGACAGTTTCAACACAGAACGCTTGCTGAAGAGCAAAAGCTGGTATGTGTTGCACCAGCGCCGCTTTTATGCGGTAATGCCGTCACATGTTACGTCACAACGCAACACCAATCAGGATTGGACTAGATTCATTCATACTTCAGAGGCACACGCTAAGGGAGCGTCCCCAAAGAGTCGATTCTCGATGCAGTGTAGAGTTCCCTCGAAAGGGAACCAGCTTGATCTTTAATAAGCTAAGAGTCTATAAGTGGCATAAGGCGTTGGAGTAATACACTGATGTGACCGAGACATTCGGGAGGGCAACTGTGATGGTTTCCATTTGCTCTTCGGTAATGTGGGTGCAGACCTCTTCAATTGCAAGGTTTGGTCTGCTGAATACAGCTGACCCATACTGTCTGTGTCGGATCTCGGCCATGAGCTTCATTCCGGGGCTGGCTGGTCGGTGTTGTGCAGGGCCGATGTGGGTTTCCTGCATGCACACTATGTCGAAGCATCCGACCGCTGTTGCTAGTATGTCTGCCTTGCGTCTGGAAAAACCTTCAATATTGATTGAGGCGATTGACAGTGCAGGCCCGGAGGGGGGCGAGTATGTGTTGTGCTTTGGCATTAGTTAGATTGCTCGGGTAGGTATACAGATATTGGCCTACTGTTAGAGGTAGTATCAGATACAAATATCAGATTGTACCAGTCAGCGTTTCCCAGGCTGCACCACGGGGAGGTTTCTGTATTAGCAGCCCATATTTGCAGGTATGAGTTGTTGTATTTATTGATGTTAGTATTTATGTATGTGATTTATGTGAAACTCATTTACCTTTTCAAGTCCTCGGGAGAGGGAGGAGTTAGGCCTATAAAATGGCTCAAGAAACTCAGTACTGGAGGGAAATGCTTAGTGCTTTGTGTGAGTGCACGTATATGTTAGATTCTGTCTTGTGAATGTAATTTATTTGACCATGAGTTTGGTGCTGTTTATGCTTTGTTGCATTTAAGTTTTTTTTATTATTATTTTATTGGGTGACTGTCATAGTGTGGCAAATAAAAAGCATTCTTGAACTGGATACCACTGCCTCAGGATGAGCTGTAGATTTGTGCCCATCAGATGGTGGCACACCCAAACACACCAGATGGCGGTTGTCATCTTAGCACAGATGAAAGTGGAAGGACCTCCGTGACCACCGGGTTTGGGACTATCAGACTTGAAGTGATGACACTACCAGATTTGGAAGCGCTGAGACCACTGGACTTGGAAGTGCTGAGACCACTGGACTAGGGGCCACCGGACTCAGGACCACTGGACTTAAAAGCACTAAGACCACAAGACGTGGGAGCACTGAGACCACCGAACTTCCTTGCAAGTTGTAGTCCTCTATGGTGTTGGTATCTTGCAGGAACAAAATGTTCTCTGCTGGATCCATTCTGGTCAGGTCTTCTATAGCGTTGGTGAACCTCAAAGTCTCATTGACACAAATTAATTTCGATGAGATTAGATGGAAATCTAGTGCAAGTTCTACCAGGAAGACTCTAATAGCACTTCGTTCATCAATCATGTCATTCATTAACCACAGTTCTAGCCAATCACTACTTGACATATGGATTATTTAAGCCTGGTTAACAACCATTACTACATTCGCAGAACCTGACACCGGTGCTCCCCACCATCACCAGATCCATCCATTCGTCAGAAGTAGGCTCCGCCCCTGCCTTCATCTTCAGGCAGGAACTGTAACTGTCTTCTACCCTACAGATTTGAATTACAGATGGGGTCTACGCCAAAGAACTTTAACATTTAATTTGCATACAAACTTGTAACATACCATCTTAAATTTGAAAAGGTAGAACAAAATTATTGTAAAGAGGGACGGTACCATCCGTTGAGTTTTGAAGTGATTATATTTAAGTGCCCAACAAGTAACATCAAACCTGTTCACCCTCGACTCAAAAACGTATATTTACATATCACTTCAGGTTTAAGCAGTTCGAAGACGACAAACTCATTCAATAATCCATTGATAATTCCCATGCGCATTAAGCAGTCGAACTTAGCATAAAACAGTCCAATAGAGAAACTTGTCTCAAGACTTATTTAGCATGTGCTCAATTAGAACATAAGGCTTCAATGAGTAGCAAAGACAACAACAATTTCTACTCAAAAACCAAACCACAGATGAATACCTTAAGCTACAGCTCACATCCATGTTTTTTGTCACCTCCCTTAACTTCACTTCTTCTCTGCTTATATCCACCTCCTCCACCCTCAAAACGGTGGACATCGCCCCCTAGTGTAGCGGAAAAGCATTAGTAACTGTGAATTCAACCTATAACTGTTACAAACTGTTAAATAAATCTAATTCATACTTTATCTTGCCTACCAAGTCTTTCTGGTAGAACTGTATTGATCCCAGATTGATTGCACTCTTGTATGTCACGGACTTCGGCAAACTTGTTTGGTCACATACTTTTTCAAACCGTATATCCTCTACTCCGTGATGATTTGTTAGATAAGGTGGAGAAAACAAGTCTGATCACCAGATGTTAGTTATGTTACATTTGAACCGAGGCGTCGGAGCGCGTTTCGAGCATAAATAGGCATGCCAGATCTAGCCACGATTCAAGGCTTGTGTTGTTAACGTAGAGATCACGTGACCAATTTCAAACGATGCCTCATTTTCTGTCCCCGTCACGTGCACGGATCATTTTGCTTGTCGGAATGTTCAAACACCCAGATCTTACTCTACCGGGAAGTTTTCGTTCAGACTTAGTCAATTACATTTTTAAATACCCAGTTATACAATTAAAAAGAATACAATTTATTTCAGGATTTGCCATGTGCAATTCATATATATATGCGTACATTATTCTTCTATTACATAAAATTAATATTCATCCTGGCATTAAATGCCACAGCTTAATGGTTAAACAAATTTATCACAGAGAGAAATTCAACACACACGCACTGTAGGCTATTATTTGTGCACATAACATGAAACTAGGGAATGCACGGTGGCTGCGTCGTCCGACGAAGCTTCTTTCACAGGGTTTCGGCTACTTAATTTTTTGCTAAACACCAGATGGCGCTGTTTTCGACACTCTTGAAGCTTTGAATCTATTCCCGGAACAATCAGGGGAAAGCCTCAGTGCTTCATGAGGCTTCATTTGCCCATCCCTACCAGATGTCACTAATGCAGATTGTGTTAAAAGCTTCGAGCAATGGAGGCTTCAGAAAGCCTTGGTTTCCCATCACCACAAAATAATACAAATAATAACTAGACACCAGGGAAGACAAGGATCAAAACTGAAGACCAGGTGCAGAACTGAGAACACCAAACAAACAAGGTCGTACAAGGACAAGACCTGACAAAGAACACAGGGAATACTGGGGTTTAAATGCACAAGGGCTAACAATCTAGCAAGACACACCTGGGAACAATCAAGACTAATGAACAGGGGCAACCAATTAACAAAAGGACTACAAATATGGAAAAAGGAACAGGAAACACTTCAACAAAAGTACAGTGGCAAACAGAGGATCCAGCTGTTACGTGTTCCCAATGTACTCCCCATCCGTCATTGTTTCATATTGTGTGTATTTACCATTGACTGATTAATAAATATGGCTTACAGCAGTCTCCTCCATCATCCTTATCCTTCTGCGACAAGGATATTTTTCATCTTATTTTTATTCAAATTATTTGGATACCAAATGATCTGTGCCAGGGGTAAAGTAATGTTGCAATTTTATTGAATTAAATGGGTTGTCCAGCAGGAACCTTAAAAAAATTGTTTGTCTAGTGATTTAACATAAAGATATTTCATAAGGTACTCATCTGTCACTGGTATAAATATAAATTCGCATACAATGTGTCAGTATTATGCTCGTTCATTGTGTTTGGTCCTGTCATTCTAAGCCTTGTCCACACTAATATGTTTCAATTGAAAGTGCATCTTTTTCTTTCCGTCTTGGCCTTCCGTCCACACTGAGATTTATGAAAACAAAGCTTTTTAAAAATGCTCTCCAAAGTGGGTAAATTTGAAGTGTGGACTGTAAAATTGGAGGCATTTAAAAACAAGGACATAAGTTTAGCCATGTGGTGCATATTGTACCAATAGATATTCATGTTTGTACCAACCCAACCCGTCATATAACTGACGTTTTGGGACGTCTTTTGACCATAAGTCAATAGTCGCCTTTTTAGGGCCCCCTTAAACGTCGGTAGATGAGGTTATGGGATCCTAACTCTACCCCAGACCTAAACCTAACCCGTCACCTAACCCGTCACCTAACTGACGTTAAAGGTAAAGCGTCAGTTGTATGACGGCCCGGGATCGCCATCTACCGACGTTTAAGGGGGCCCTAAAAAGGCGGATATTGACGTATGGTCAAAAGTTGTCCCAAGACGTCAGTTATATGACTTTTTGGGATGAGACTGTGTTATTTGTACCAGTATTGTGTCTGTTTTGTGCTAATCACTTTCACACTGTTACTTTGCACACTCTTCATATCACAGTCCTGAAGATTACAGAATTTATTCACATTTGCTAAACATGAAAGTTGCGTTTGAGACCAAACATATGGTGACGGAGTGCGACCTGGACGTCAGGCTTGTGCACAGTTCAGAATTGAATTGAGAATGACTACTAAATTCCAATTCAATTCTTGAATTTGAATTGATGTCAAAAACAGGATCTAGAATTACAATTCGAATTTGAATTAAAGGATGCAGAATTGCAATTCAATACAAATTCTAAGAAATTCATATAGATATTTTAAGTGAAGTGTTTAAAAATGTAGCTTTACAGTATATGTCAGATTTGATTGCATTACATATTGCATAAATTATATTAGTTTTAACTACCAACAATGTTTTTCCCCAGCAATGAATGTTTACTGCTCTAGTCGCAGAACAAAAAAATTAAGTTTGATTTATTGTATTTGTAACGCCATTTCCCAGAATTATTTTAGTAAATCTTTAGGGAAAAAAAATCTAATTAAAAGGAATTTGCTTTACAGAGCCATTCCACCGAAAGGGTGACATTTCTGTCCCCAGGACATTATATGTATAAAATTGCATGAAAATGAACTCTAAAATACATTTTATTATTAAGCAAAATGTCATGCACATTTAGCTAACTACAAATTGAAAACATATAATTAAAAACATTAACAAAAACGACACAGAACACTAAAAAAAATAGCATTTTCTGCATGTCCCAACTCTCAATCTCTAAATTTTACCATGAAATATTATGATTAAAATCCTTCAGAAATCTGATTTTTCTTGCATTGTTGTGTGACTTTATATCCAAACTGCTATAAAATGAAAAAAGAAAAAAACATTTGATCTAATATTTTAGATAAAATACACATTTTAGTCATGTCCCCAGGTTTTCACTCAGTCCTGTTACACTATTACATGAAATTGTAACTATGAATGATAAGGTCAATCTCAACATACATTCCTGTTACCTAAATGTTTTCTTAGATTTAATTGTTTTATTTGAAAAATATTAACTTTTGGTAAGGCACTAGAAATGGCTCAGTGTCCTCACGCTATTAGCATCACTGCTATGTGGCCATATGCCATATATTTGATAACTTTTTGCTTAAAAACTCAATCCTGTTACCTTCAGTCCTGTTACTATTTGTTTCTTTTTCTAAAAAAAAATACTATTTTTATCATTTTTGTTTGGCCCATAATTTATACAATTATTTAATGAATTAATTCTAAAAAACATTATAAGCTTGAGGCTTCGGCCATCTTTAAAATGAAAAAATGCCTTTGTGTTTTTTATATGAAAATACACCTTGCTTTAATAGTGATTTTATTGGCAAAAATATCCATTTTTTTTGAATATATAACCAACAGTTTCTTTAAAATAAACACTTTCTTGTGGGGAAAACAAAGGAATTAATTGACATGCTTCTAAACTTGCTTTTTAAATGACACATGGTTTTTGGTATCAGGATTGAGAAAACATTCGTCCATATTCTGCTTAAACCTTGTAAAATAATAAATAAAGTTGCCCGAGATTGACCAATACAAATTTTGAATAGTTAAATATGTGTAGTATTAGATTCAATGTTGAAAAAGATCAAAAATAAAGTTTATTTTTGAAGAGTTACAACAAGCAAATGTCACCCATTCGGTGGAATGGCAAATTAATCTAAACCACATTTATAATGGGTAACTTTTAACAGTGAGCAATTACATTTCCAAAGTAACCTTCCTAACCCTGACTGTAGGGGAGTGTACTGTAATGCGGGGCTCGTGGTAAAAACAACTTGTTTTAAATACTTCCACACATGCCAGCATGATGACACTTGGTGTAGTTACTAGTTGCCATTTAAACACTATAGAAAAAAAAATTGTGCCAAATTCAGAGATCTTTGTAAGATATCATTGAACATTTATTTAACCATAGCAAAAGTACAAATAAGTTCTTACTTGAGTTAATTTTTCATCTCTATTTTTGTGTTTATTTAAAATTAGACAAATCTGATATTATTTCAATCTCCAATCTGTTGTTTAACTGTTGATATAGTTCTTTAATGCATCGCTAACTAGCAGAAGATGCCAGCAGGGTTTAAACCGCAGTTGTTCAGATGGGGCATCACACTGCGTTACAATGTGCCCTCAGAAAAAATGCTATTATATTCTATACTTTTATGAATTCTATTGTGAAAGCAAACATGTAAATAAAGACTGAGAGTCAATGTTCAGAAATGGTTAATTATCATTTTGTTTCGAACTATGCTGTATAGCTGTGTTTTCCAGTGTGTTTGTTGTCAAACTCAAAAATTAGTTTACTTTAAATTATTAAAAAATGCCATTATTTTATATGAAAAAGTTAATAATTGTATTTTGTATTTTATTAAGAAAAATATTTTGGTTTGACTTGTATATATTTGGATTAGATATAGCATTTAAACCCTTGTGCTGCATTCGATTTTTAACACCGTTGAGTGCATTAAGGACCAAAAATGGCCACATATTAAACATTGCCTAAAATATTATATATTATTATTATTTTCCACTTTTACCAAGTTAAATCTTTTAACCAGCATCAGTCCTCATCATAACTACCAAAAATGTATTCAATTTCAGGATTTTAACCCTTTAATTACCAGTTTTGTTTGCGAAACCATTGATTTGTATAAGAGGAAAAAACACAAAAATTCAATTATTTTCAATAAACTAAAAGCAAAGAGAAAACTTTAGATTTGGATTATCACAGTCCCACTTTGCAAAAAATCCCACTTAGAGACCAAAAATGGCCACCTATTAAACATTGCCTATTGCCTAAAATAAGGTGCATTTCCACCCATAGGGAATAAATGTGTAGTGACGTCATCTGGTGGAATACACTATATAATGCAAATATAATGCTTTTGCTTCAAAATGAAAGGATGTTTGAGCAAAAATCATGTTTCATGTATTACTGACAGCCTCAGATTTAAACAACGTTTTAATGGGTTTCAATGGGCCATTTTTGGTCTTTATGGTGCTGAGTGTTACTATTTGATCTACACAGTGTGTGTTATACATATTTTGCAAAATGGGATCACATTTTTTACATGTATCCAAAAAGTCACAATTTTGCCAAATGTCATACCATTTGCATTAAAACAGCCAAAATGGTCAAAGAAATTAAACTGCAAAAGACCAAAAATGTCCCTAATGCAGCATAAGGGTTAAGCTGTCATATAGTTTAAAACGTTAAAATGTGCCCCTCACATGTTACCTATGGCGCATGTTGCCACATTTCAACATTTCTTTCAGGGTAAATCAAGAAAAAAGTATACACTGTATTAATAAAACAAAACCACATAATTGTACGAGATATGTGGGAAATTAATGTGGGAAAACAATTACTCTAAATAGATTTGCTACAAACTGAGAAAGTCCCCTGTGAGATTCAACACATTCTTTCTGTTGTGTGACTGTGTGGAATTTCTTTGAATTGCCATGAATTTAATTCCACTTCCTGTCATTCCAACCCGGTCTCATCCCAAGACGTCATATAACTGACGTTTTGGGACGTCTTTTGACCATACGTCAATATTCGCCTTTTTAGGGCCCCCTTAAACGTTGGTAGATGAGGTTATGGGATCCTAACTCTACCCCATACCTAAACCTAACCCTAAACCTAACCCGTCACCTAACTGACGTTAAAGGTAAAGCGTCAGTTGTATGACGGCCCGGGATCGCCATCTACCGACGTTTAAGGGGGCCCTAAAAAGGCGGATATTGACGTATGGTCAAAATACGTCCCAAAACGTCAGTTATATGACTTTTTGGGATGAGACTGTGTTAGTCATTCCAATTCCAATTCAACTTTCTGTGGGGCGGAGTCAATTCAATTCAAATTCCAATTCATGAATTGAATGGAGGCCAATTCTGAAATTCAGAATTTTGCACAAGCCTGCTGGACGTGTCAGGTGAGATATTTTGCTAAATAAAATGATCCTGTCAGAAGAGTTGCCTGATAACTTTATTATTTATTTTTCCGTATGTGTCATCTCAGTGACCTTTTAAGGTTTTACCATAGACTGTAAAAAAAAGATGGACGACACCCCTTCCCTGTCTTCCATTGGTCCAAACTGAAGCCGCCAGTATACATCCCAATATGGCGCTGGCATCTTGGAACTTGAGTCTGTGCAGTAGCGATTTCAGGGCCAGACATGCGTGAGCAGGAAGTAAAGCCGCGAAATCAAGGCCCCGCCCTCACTATCGCAGAATCAATCGCAAGCACACACTTCTGCACTTTTTAAAAATTAGTTATAGAAATTTGTATATTACATTTAAAGCTCCAATCTCCCCAGTCCTCAGAAGATCCCGAAAAAAAAGTCTGTTGGTGCTTCAGTGACTAATTTGCTCAGAGAACCTGTCAATCACAGCTGTCAATCATGACCTCACACCAAATAACTAACTAAAAACAAACTTATTTTAAAAACAAACTCTTGAAATTACATCAGCGTGACAAAAACTACCGTTAATGACAGAAATCATCTTTGTAAAAACAATATTTGAAGTGTACTTTAATTGTTTAGTTGGTCTTGAATAACATGGGGAGGCGGGGTTTATGATCTATACTAGGACCGGCCACCGAGGGGCAGTGTTGTGCAAGTTACTTCCAAACTGTAATACATTAGGTATTACTTGTTACTGTTTTTTAAAAGTAATTCATTACCTTACAATATTACTGTCCCAGAATTGTAATGCGTTACATTACTCATGCATTACTTTTGAGTTACTTTCACCAAAATAACTAAGTAGAACTTAACTTTTGGGCTGTAACGATATGCAATATGAAACCGAAATCGCGATTCGCCACACGACTCAGATCAACGAACCGACAGAATCGCGACACACCTCTTCCAACTCCAGCGTTATTCTCCTTACCGTCCATATCCAATGCTGCCTTATCTTTAAATTAGGCTATTAGTATTATTTGAAGTTAACATTATAAAATACGTAGACCTACACCACAAAACTAGTTGAGGATAAATTATTTAAAATTGGGGAAGTCCAGCATTATGGACATGATGACATTTGCAGTCAAAACTTGAAATAAAAATTCTCAGAAAATACATGTATTGAAACGTATATAGGCTACTTCCTTAAAGGACTCCAGACATTAGACAAATATCAGTCTATGTTTTATTTTTAATATTAGGGAAAAGACACACATTCATGCGTGACAAAAAAATAGGAGGCAAAATATATTTTTTGTAATTCTGTTAATTACACTGCGCAAATCGGATGAGGAAGGGTTGGCTCTCCAGTCTCCATAGAACTTAAAATATTCATTTTATTTTAGTTTTCGTGTTCGCATTTATGAGGGAAAAACAATGTTACAGACGCGACCGCTCTGAACTGGCACTAAAAGACTGCTTCAAAACTTTCACATAGTCTGTTGCCTTTAAGAAGTAAAAGCAGACAATACACTGTAATACAACTGTAATACAAGCCTCACTGAACATGTAACGAGTAAAATATTACTGAAATTTGATTAGTAATGCCTTACACTACTGCGTTACAGCAAAAAGTAATATGTTACTGTAATGTATTACTTTTGTAATGCGTTACTCCCAACACTGCCGAGGGGCGATCGAGACGTTTTGGCTTCACTTTTCAAGGCTTGGGTTCACGCATGCGGAGTAAGGTGAATTTAGCTTTTTCACGGCACCCTTTAGCATCAATATGAAACGCAGATATACGTATATGAGCCAGAAGGCGCCTCCTCGTGGTCTAACCCTAACAGTACCCCAGACCTAAACCTACCCACAACCGAAACGTGTTATATTGACGCTAAAGGGTGCTAATTTCAAAACTGTCACCAATATGACGCCCTGGGATGAGAATGTGTCGTGTGTTGCTGTTACATTCCGTTCACCTGAGTTTCATTAATTAACACTAGAACGGCCACAACGGTCATTTTGACCGTTTTGAATTTTATATCTACAATAACTTTGTTGAAAAAAATAATAAAATCCTGTTGGTAACTGACTTTTCCTAAAATTGTCTGTATTTTCATTTAAAATGCTTTTCATATAAATTAAGTTACGTAAACGTAAGGCAAAAAAAAAAAAAATTAAACATATTTACCAATTTCGGCCATAGACGGTCATATTGACCGCACTGAATTTTGCGGTATTTTTTCGTTAAATATTCCGCGGTTGATCGTGTTCTCTCTCAATTGTCAACAGAAAGGTCCGTCCGGTCACCTCTGTAGCGGTGTTTGCTATATAATAATTTCTACATTAGTTGTTGATCAGAAATAAGCAAATAAAACCGGACTACAGTTATCTATAATACTTACGTTATCTATAGGCTATATATCATTAGAGAGTGATTCAGAGTCAGAGTCCACATCAAGGAAAAAGAGACGGCTGCTATCATCAGACACGGCGGATCCAGATGATCCATTCATGTCGGATGATCCTGGTGAGCTCTGCTGCCCTGTCCTGCGCTGTTGCTGCATGGGCGGTTCACTAGTTCTGCTAGTCCTATTATTATTATTAGCCTATTGACCACTAACATTTTCGTCATAGTTTTTGTCATTCAAACCTAGTTTTTATTTAGTTATCGTCTCGTTTTCGTCTTTGAAAAAATGTGGCTGACGAAAATAAAATTATGAAAATTATTCGCCGATGAAATAAACACTGTTTTGAATCTAACGGTCAAAATGACCGTTCGTGGCCGTTCTAGTAGTTTTGGAATTCTGGCACTTCTAGTGTTAACTCGTTAGTCCCTTCATTTGGTCATGTATTTATTTTCCCCGTCTTGTTGTTTTCCTAGTATCCGGTTTCATCTTCGTTAAATGGCTGCTGTTTGGCTCCTGATACCTGTGATCTGTTGAATGGTTTTAATTAAAAGACCATTCTATGCATTCTTCATCTTCATTTTCTCTTGAAATGTCACTCTGTGTAACTTGAATTTATGGTAACACTTTATAATAACTACACCATTAATTCATCATTCATAAAGCATTAATAGACATTAATAAGCCGTTCATAAATACAGCTATAAATGCTTTCTTCTTGATTTAAAAGCATATCTATAATTTGTTTAATAATTGTATTTTCATCCTTTATTAATGATCAATTTATCATTTCTAAATGAAGAATTGCATTTTTTATAAACCAGTTCTTTAAGAGTTTTCAGTGGTTCATACGATTACTTAGAGCGAGTAAGTAAATGATTAATAAACTATTTAAATGTACATTCATACATCTTATTATTCAGACATATAGTGATGGTTACTTAATGTGTTAATAAATGCTTTATTAACATGTATTAATGCTGTAATTAAGGGTTAATTTGGGTAGTTATAAAGCATTTAGTAGTGGTCAGTTAACTATGTTTGTGAGCTCATCTAAAGTGAGGACTAGTCATGCCTTGTAAAGCATTTTTAAAGGCTGTTAAATATTTCTATGTTCTGTATCACTGCGTTGTGTTTGTTACATTTTACTGTTTAGAAGATTGACGAGTCTTTAAATCGCCTTTATAAATGCTTTACAAAGCATGAATAGTCCTCACTTTAGATTAGCTCACAAAAATAGTTAACTAACCACTACTAAATGCTTTATAACTACCTGTATTTACTACATTTACTTACACTTTCTAAGTGGTCTTATGAATGACTGACAACTCTTAAACAACTGGTTTGCAAATAATGTTATACTTCATTTAGAAATTATTAATTGATCATCAACAAAGTATGAAAATACAATCATTAAACGCATTATAGATATGCTTAGAAATCAAGAAAAAGGCATGTATAGCTATATTTATAAACTGCATAAACTGCTTAACTAATGATTAATAGCGTGCAGTTATTATAAAGTGTTACCGAATTTATAGTTGGTATGATGTTGATATCACTGCCTTCAGTGCCCTGTTTTTACCCCTCCTCCCCCTGTAAGAGCCTCAAAACTACAGTGCTATTTACAAAGTGCCGTACTGACCAAACAGAGAACATTTGCTTGGGTGTAGTGTTATTGTGACCAGAAGGACAGGATCCATGTCTGCTGGCACACCTTTACCCCCTGTTCATGCTCCAGTGCCCGCTCTGCTTGGGTTTTGCCTCCCAGTTCTTGCCATGCTTCAGTAGTCAGCAGGCCTGCCTCTGTTGGTATTTCACATTCAATCTCATTGTTCAAAAGTCATATCAAAAACATCCTCAGCCATTATTATATTTCCTGAAAGCTCTCATACTTGGGTTTGGTACTGATCCAACTGACCTTATCTCATGAAATTATTAAGAGTGGTCAGCAACTGGAAGAAGTAACCTAATGGCAACTTCACTTATCCAACTGTGGAAGAATTTTAAATTCCGCTGATCACATGTCACCATGTTATTGTCGTTCACTGAGAGTGCACATCGAATGGCCATAACATTTAAGAGAAATCCAATGGTGGATGATGACTCGATGCATTAAAACCTCATGACTGAGGATTAGGATAATGGCTCAGAGTTGTTTCAATGTGAGTGGTGAAGGTTTTGCCAGCAGATTCGAACAGCATCATTTGAATAAGCTCCTGTGGAAAGAGCTATCATTGGGGCAGATGTGTTCCCATCAATTCTGAGTGTGTGAAAAAGGCTGTATCAGCATCGAAAGAGCCACTTTATCACCATTTCATGATATACTGTAACTGAGCATGAAATTTTACTGCATCAGAGATTTTATATTGAATAATCACAAAACAAAAATAAATGCATAGTTCATAAAAATATCCATATTTCAACAAAAACCAATAACAACAACATCTTTCTACTTAATATCATACATTCTCATCACCCGTAAGCTAGTCATAAAATATAAACAAGTGAAACTGTTAAAATCTAACTTAAAGGCTATTTTATAATGTTTGGATAAGAGGAAACCTCTAAAATGTAGCATTGAAATAAATATAAATGTTTCAATAAGCAAACAACCTTCATTAATAAGTAATCGGCAAATCATATTAAATGCTTGAAAGATCAGTAGTGGCGAATTGAATTCAAAATATGAATATATCAAGTAAAGTTTCATGACATTTTTGGTTTTTGAATGGACTAATGATCAAGTTTGTAATCTGACAGAAATCACCATGCGAATTCAAACAGTAGAACATTCGCCAGTCTTTCTCTTCTAATCCCTCATAATGCTTCATTCGATCTTTGTCAATGTCCTTTGGTTGCATCTCTCTGCCTCTTTAAAAGCACTTTAGTTTTCCATCAGAGTGAGTCAGAAGAGGAACTCCACTGAGGAACTCCAGCAAGACTTCACGCATAAAAGCTTTAGGATACGCACACAAGCCTCACAAACCACACCAGTTCCTTTTGCACACATAAATTATGGGATGTGCAACTAACACCAGTTGACAAGGGGACACTTGGATAGAGAGTGCGCGTAAAGCATGGCTTGGATACGCACATGTTTTTTTCTGTCTTGGTAAGTAGCAAAGTCTTTTTTTTCTTTTTTTTTAATCTGACTTCACACACTTTGCTTATTAATTTATGGAAATGTTTACAGTGTTAGGGAGGTGTTGGCAAATCCACCGACCGAGACAAGGATTTATTTGGATAACATTACGCGCATTTTGGATAGGCTGTTAGATGGATATGACAACAGACTCCGACCTGGTTTTGGAGGTAAGCAATTACTTAACATGTTACTTCATGTAGTTGTTAAAGTAGTTAAAGACATTTACTTTTAATTGTATTATTTATAATATCATGACTTTGCATGGCAGACTTCCTCAAGTTCATCATCAGAAACTGCCTTACTGCTTTATAAGGTTTCAAATATTTGTAATGAATGAACTAAGGAGCATCTTTCTTTCTTTCTTTCTTTCTATGACTTATTTATATTTGAAAAACTGTAGGTCCCGTCACAGAGGTTAAAACGGACATATTTGTCACCAGCTTTGGTCCTGTTTCTGATGTGGAAATGGTATGTGATAAAAACAAACAAACAATTATATATGATGCGTGAAATCGTGCATATAAACCTAAATCCTCTGTAATTGCATGTTTACTATGTCCACTGCCTCTGTTCATGTTGGCCTGGCTTCATTATTCTGACATTTGGGCGGGATGTCATTATAGAAGCTTAGGGATTTTAATCTGGTTGACAATCCCTGACAGTGAGGGTCCCGGCTCAGCTTTCTTTCCTCTGTTACACACTACACTATTTTCCTACAGTGTCTAAAGCCACCTCGCCTGCCATGTGATGCACTGTGACAATCCGAAAGACAGTAAAGATAAATCTCCGCCAAGATTAGTTGGGGGGAAAAAAAAAGATAAAAATACCATTCCTGATGGTGAATGTACAGTATACCAGCCTGATTCGTATACATCCCGGATGATACTTTCCTGATGTGTTCACTCATACAAATTTATCGTGGGTTGCTGTTTATATATGAAGAGTTCAGATGCAAAAGCCTCTAAATGCCATTTGAAATGTTCTTCTTTAATGGTGATTTTTATCAAACTTGTATATTTAAGTTCAGTAATATCACTTAAATAACAATTAAGTGAAATTACTGAACTTAAATATACAAGTTTAATAAAAATCATCATTAAAGAAGAAAATTTCAAATGGCATTTAGAGGCTTTTGCATCTGAACTCTTCATATATATATATATATATATATATGAAGAGTTCAGATGCAAAAGCCTCTAAATGCCATTTGAAATTTTCTTCTAAAATGACCATTTTTATCAAGCTTGTATATTTAAGTTCAGTAATTTCACTTAAATGACAATTAATAGGTAATCTTCATTGCCATTTAAGTGAAATTACTGAACTTAAATATACAAGCTTGATAAAAATTGTCATTTTAGAAGAAAATTTCAAATGGCACTTAGAGGCTTTTGCATCTGAACTCTTCATATATATATAAACCATATGCTCTGCACATGACAGTTTAGATTTCTGTTGATTTAAAACGGCAGTCATGGAAACCACATGTGAATATCTAAAATATAAACTCTAAAACAAATAATAATTTCTTAGGAATACACGATGGATGTGTTTTTTCGGCAAACGTGGATTGATGACCGGCTGAAATTTGAGGGCCCCATTGAGATCCTGCGTCTCAACAACCTAATGGTCAGCAATATCTGGACACCGGACACGTTCTTCCGAAATGGCAAACGTTCTATTTCGCACAACATGACCACTCCCAACAAGCTGTTCCGCATCATGCAGAACGGAACTATTCTGTACACCATGAGGTAACCTGCGTGCCAGAACATTTGCTCTCCAAGTCAAAGATGGACTGCACACTTGCTCTTTAAAATGGCAGTAGAAGTGGAATAACACATTCACAAACAATTGAAATACACACCAGTCCACAAACAATCGAAATAAAACAACAACAGTGGATTCTATTACAGTACCAATTACTTGAAAAAAAAAATGCATTCTTATTCATTTATGCCGCATGTATTCACTCTGGGTTGTTTGAACCCAAATTTGGGTCAAATATGGACAAACCAGTCACATTGGTTCAATGATATTTAACCCAATGTTTGAGTTTGTCCATATTTGACCCCAATTTGGTTAAAACAACCCAGCATTTTTTTTAGAGTGTTTGAATGACTTTTTTTGCCACTGTATATAGGGTTTAACAAGGTCATCTGTTATTTGACATAAATTAAAGGTGAAATGTGTATTGTTTTCAGGTTAACCATCAATGCAGAGTGCCCCATGCGATTGATAAATTTCCCAATGGATGGACATTCATGCCCTTTGAAATTTGGCAGCTGTATGTATGTTAAAATGGCACACTTTCCTTTTGAATGGTTTTACTGGTGTGACTGACTTTAGTTTTGATTTGTGCCTATAATATAGACGCCTATCCAATGAGTGAGATTGTGTACACATGGAAGAAAGGACCATTGTTTTCAGTGGAAGTTCCTCAAGAGAGTTCCAGTCTACTACAGTACGATCTGATTGGACAGACTGTGTCTAGTGAGAGGTTGAAGTCAAACACAGGTATGATCTTTGGGACTTTTGAGTTAGTTTTTGTTTTCCGGTTTGGTGTGCACAAATCTGCCGAGAGCTTTCTTAATACCAACCTCTTGCCAACACCAAGTTTTCTTTGTTGAATGTGACATTAAACTGGATTTTCTATTCGTCTTTAATGTATTTCTGCGGAATGTAGTTTCTTGCACACTTGTTTAGGATTGCCTATATGTTGCAGGTGAATACATAGTCATGACGGTTTACTTCCACCTGCAAAGGAAAATGGGTTTCTTCTTGATCCAAACATACATCCCTTGCATTATGACTGTGATCCTAGCGCAGGTCTCCTTCTGGATTGACAAAGAATCAGTACCTGCCAGAACTGTGTTTGGTAAGCATGCTTTTTGCTTCCTCACACACTGATTGTCTGTTGGGCTCACTGCGCAAGCACCAGTATGATAATACTAAACCCAAACAGTGTAAGAAGTGATACAACTAATGATAAAAATAATTCATTCAGTGCTGCAAGGTATTCATTAAACAGAATATAGACCCATTAGACTATTTTCCCTTTTGTGTGTGCTTTTTATTCTATGTTCATTGTTAACTTGTTAATGGCTGACTGATTTGAAAATGTAGATGCTAGTAGCTAGTAGAAAAAAATGTATAAATACAATCATTTGTAATATGATTTCAGTGCTTATAACTTTTGACCAATTTGGAGGTAGTTTGACAATGACAAACACAAAGTTTGGTGTCAATCCAGCAAAAACTTGACATAGAGCCTCAGATACAGTTTGGCATCAGGCCATCAAACAATTTGATATGTAAAACGATAACGGTTTTGTCTATCAACAAAAAACTAGAACTTTTTGCTTGACATGGTCTGATGATCTAAATTGAATTTGGTGCAATCGGACCAATGGCTCGGAAAAGTAGGTTTTCAAAGAAATGCAAAACAGCCAACGTCCAAAATGGCCTGCATGGAAAATTGATGTATCGTTTGACTTGGCATGCTGAAACTGAGTCAAACGAGATCTAAAGATTTTTGTGATTTTTGGCCAAACTGCTCATTTATAAGCAAAAATAGCCATTTTTCATATCTCCTGATAACGGTGCCGAAACTATGCGGGCATCCTCAGGTTACGGTAGTGACCACACAAACCAAGATTGGTCTGAATATGCCAAAGTTTTGCTGAGATACTATCATTTTGCAGTTATTTGAGAGCGATTTGACTAATGATGAGAATTTATGTCATATGGTGTAAACGAATTGTCTTGAGCTAAGGAATCTGAGGAAAAAGCTCTAGTCCTTATAGTTAGCAACTCCAAATTTGCTGTGGTAAATGTTTAGATTGTTCCCTATCTGTGTGCCAAATTTCCAAACATTCCCTCAAGTGGTTCTAAAGGCTTGATTTGACTCCCATGGCGGAAAAAGAATAAGAACAATAAGAACTCTAGCGATTACAATGGGTGCCTGCGGACATTTGGTGCTTGGCCCCTAATTGACTATGTGTTGAGTCACTTGAATGCTTTACAGAAGTAGCACTCTGAGTTGCCGCTCATTTAGAGTGTTCCAAATCAGTCACACATGAAGCTACATTTAAAGGAGTAGTTCACTTTTAAAAACACTTTTGCTGATAATTTACTCACCCCCATGTCATCCAAGATGTCCATGTCTTTCTTTCTTCAGTCAAAAAGAAATTAAGAATTTTGATGAAAACATTCCAGGATTTTCTTCATATAATGGACCTACTGGGAAACGGTTCAATGTCCAAAAGACAGTTTCAGTGCAGCTTCAAAGAGCTTTAAACAACACCAGACGATGAATAAGGGTCTTATCATGCGAAACGATCGGTCATTTCAAATATAAATAACAAAGTTTTCGTTTTATAAGCACAAATGCTCGCCTTGCTCTGTTCTGTGATGAGCGTTTGTGACTCTCCTGTTTGTGACTCTCAAATCTTTTTTCGAGTCATGACTCGAAGTGTCCTAGATAAGACACTTATTCATCATCTGGTGTCGTTTAAAGCCCTTTGAAGCTGCATTGAAACTCTCATTTGGACCTTGAACCATTTGGTTCCCATTAAAGTCCATTATATGGAGAATATCCTGGAATGTTTTCATCAAAAACCTTAATTTCTTTTCAACTGAAGAAAGAAAGACGTGGACATCTTGGATGACATGGGGGTGAGTATATTATCAGCAAAAGTTTTTTTTTTTTAAAGTGAACTACTCCTTTAAGGTATGATGTGGTTTTAAAAGGCAGCAGCCTATATAGAGGCCAAAGCAGCTTACTACTAAGTGAACTAAGCCAGAGAGAGCAGAAGAAGGGGTTTGAATTTTAAGCACTCCAGATACAAAACATATTATTCTACACGGAAAAGTTACAGAACAATTTAAAGTGAAGAGTTGTGAATTGCTAGACTGAAACTTGAAAGTTCTCATAAAAGCAAAAATATAAATCAACAAAAATGGTAACACGTCTTTAATTAAAGGGTAAAAGACGCACTTCTAACTAGTCGCTTATTAGCATGCATATTACTAGTATATTGGCTGTTTATTAGTACTTATAAAGAGCATATTAATGGCTTATTCTGCATGACCATATATCTCTCAATCCTACTCAATACCTAAACTTAAATGCTACAAAACTACAGTAATAAGTATTAATAAGCAGTAAATTAGTAGTTTATTGAGACAAAAGTTGTAGTTTCTGAATAAGTGTTCCCCACACTAAAGTGTCACCACAAAAAAAAAAGCCAGATGAATTTGCTAGGGACTTATTAATCCCTTGATGAGATGATACACATTTGACTTTTTATGTAGATGTTATTTCTGCTTCATTATCTTAATGCACTCTTCTTGGCAGCGGTTGGCAGTGCTCCTAAATCACTTAACACAGAGCAAACATTTTGAGATCCTCTTCCTTGCCTTTCCCTGTTTGCTCTATTTTCCATTTATACAATAGAAACATGAGTAGATGTTGAAGTATAGAAGAGTAAATATATTGCATTAAACTTTACAACACATTAAATAGTGCTACTTAAGCCTTAAAGAGATTGAGACAGCCCTGAAATATATATTGTTTGTACCTCTGAGGCAACAAGAATGCTTGTTGATGTGTAGTCCCACCCGCATGCCCAGATTGGTTGAAACAGTACAGAAACAGTATATATATATATATATATATATATATATATATATATATATACTGTATATATATATATATATATATGAAAAGTTCAGATGCAAAAGCCTCTAAATGCCATCTGAAATTTTCTTCTAAAATGACAATTTTTATCAAGCTTGTATATTTAAGTTCAGTAATTTCACTTAAATGACAATTAATACGTAATCTTCATTGCGATTTAAGTGAAATTACTGAACTTAAATATACAAGCTTGATAAAAATGATCATTTTAGAAGAAAATTTCAAATGGCATTTAGAGGCTTTTGCATCTGAACTCTTCATATATATATATTGGTTGAGGTGAGGTTCTCACGTAAAAACCAAACAAACAAAAAAACAAACAAACAAAAAAAAAACACCAACATATTGTGGGAGTTTTTCTTAGGCCCTGTTTACACGAGAATGCTCGCGGGTGAAAACGTAAAAATATTTAACGGATGTGCCTTTTGTTTACACGGCGACTGCGTTTTTGGGGCTAAAATACACAAAAAAGTGAAACCACCCTCCAGAGTGGAAATCTTAAAAACGCTGCACCGTCTAAAGGGTAAAAACGCAAAAGTCTGCTAGACAGTGAAAGTTGTACGTAGTAGTGCTTCACATCGCCACCTAGGCGCCTGGAGTGTATACTACATTGAATTTCACATACTTTTGCATCACCATATGCACGTGGATTTCCCACCCATTACGCTCCTCTAAACGCAGAATATAAAAGTGATTTTTTGCGTTTTCTCTTCAGATCGTTTCCGTGCAAACATAATTAATTCTGTTAAATTCATCCATTCTCAGACAAAATAAATGTAAAATTGGGATTTTAAATGAGCTAGATTGAAACTTCAAGTTGTTCTGTTTAAAATGATATAAGGCACTCGATTCTGTCTGCTAGTATGGGTTAGAAAACGAAGGAAAGTACAGGCGAGTCAGTTGCCCAATGTTCTAGGTCTTTGTGAAGCAGTCTTAAAATGTGTTAACTTTTATTTTGTCCTCATTGATTTTTCAGCTGATTAATTTTGTGTCTGTCTTTGTTGTCTCCCGCTTGTGTTTCATTGGGGTTATTAGAGTTTTTTGGCAATTCGGAGTGCATCAGTTTTCCTCTTTATGAACACATCAGCACTTGGTAGGGATACTAAACGTATACATTGAGATATCCCAGACAGCAAACTGACATTGAATCAACGTGGAAACGACGTCTCTTATGACATTGAAACAACGTTGATTTGCTCATCGAATTAACGTTGAACCAACGTCAGACGCGGCATTCTTCAAAGCAAAATGAAATCGAAAATTGGTTTGCTTTCATAACGTTGAAACAACGCGTTGATTTCAAGTTGATTTTCCGTTAGTTTTGAAAGAATGACGCATCTGACGTTGGTTCAACGTTAATTCGATGAGCAAAACAATGTCAGATCAACGTTGTTTCGATGTCATATTTCCACGTTGATTCAATGTCAGTTTGCTATCTGGGATTAAAGATGATATCATCAGTTATTGCCAGGTGCGTTTCAGCTTTAGTTGTCTGTAATTGGGATACGTTCTTCTTTTGCTGATAAAGTCACAACTTCAGTATAAAAATGGCTTCCTCTGAGTGAGGTGTTAATTACAGCACGTCAGTAGATTACAAGCAAACATCAGCTCATGTGGAGAAGTGAGTAACCTACAGCATGTTTCTCAGTTCTGAGGTGAGAGTGTTATGCCTGTGAAAATAGATGTGAAAGAAAACTTCAAAGAGTGTAAAAAAAAGAAAGAGAGTGAGAGTTTCTGACAAATGACTTGCTTTCGAGAGTAGAGACGAATAGGTAGAGGCATTCACTGTCCATTTCTATCGCAGCTGCTCTACATCACAATCTTTTACCACTAAGAGCTGAAATAACCCAAAGCATTTGGTTCAGAGATGTAATTGACCGAAGTAAATTTGGACCAGCTTTTTGTCCTTAAAAGCATTATTTTGTTCCTAAGGCAATTACTGTTTGTTCCTTTACTTTCTTTCTCTTTCTTCACAACATTTCTATTCATATCCAGGACACGGTAAACGTGTTCTCGTGCACAAAAGCTATCAAACTTTGATTCGAAACTGAAATCGAACATTTAATGATATTTTTAATAAGATAAAGCTTAAATTATATTTATTTGTGGAAGATGTCAATTTGGTAGGGCTATGATGAAGCTATGTGTGATATTAAATACAGTAGTTATGAGGTCAGAGTTAGTCAACTGACCTATTTAAGTACATTGCTTTGAAACATAAAGTGTAAAGGTTTTCTTGTCCCTTCCGTAAGAAATCCTACTGGGCTGTCCTCATACTCTCTCTCCCTCTCTCTTGAATGTGATTTCTATCTGCTCAACCAATTGACCATGATCTGCCCTATAGATCCAACACATCAGTCCAATAAAAACACAGCAAGCTAGTCCTGATGTGGACAGGAGGGCAGATTTGATCAGCAACACCTTTGTCCTTAAAGTAACATGTTTTGAGAAGTGGGGTAAAGTGTGGTGAAATTGCACAAAGAAAAGATTGTTTTACTGATGCGAGATGTCTGGAAGAGTGTCCTGTATTGATGGTAGCGAGCATGACATTGACTTTTTAAACATAATCAAAGCAAATAGAAAGTAAATTGACAGCATATGACTTGGCTTGTCATCATGCTCTTGACTTTGTGACCCAGACTCATTGGAAATACGTGTCTCGAATTACTACAAGCTTACAAAAAAAAAAAAAAAAACATTATTTTTTAAAAAAACACAAAGCCAGATTTAAAATTGTGACAAAAGGTATTGTATCAAATTAAAAAAAAAAATAGTATTGACCATGTTTAATACATAAGATCACCATCATAAAATGCATTTTATCGCCACTAGACATTTCACTTTGAAAAATTAGCTTGACATTATACAGTATATGTATTGTATTGGTCTTAACATAAAAGTTTTTTCTCCACAATTTTTGGCACCCCTGCAGTCTTTTATGAGTATAATATGTCTGAAGAATATTACCATTAATATTTAATTTTATTAGCACACTAGGGTGACTAGGAATCTCAAATTGTCTAGACTTCTTGTTTTACAGGAATATAACTACAGTATGAGGAGACATCAAAAGATTGTTGAGCTTCACAAAATAGAAAATAGCTAAAGAATTGAAAAGTCCCATTTCCACAATCAGGGCAATAATTAAAAACTAAAGATGTTACGAATCTGCCAGGTAGAGGATGTGCGTCTGTATTGTCTTAATACAAGACGAGAAGGAGAGTTTGAGTGAGCCAATGTTTCCCTAAAGCACTGTCAGATAGCTACTGTATGGTCGTAAATTCCATTGAACTCTATTGGTAACGACAAAACTTACGACCATAGTTGCTTTTTGGAAACTCACACCTGGATATTATTCTGAACCTGGGCGGATTTACTCTTGAGGCAGGGGCTGAGGCTCGAAGAATAGAGGTTTCATCCCATTGGTGGTGAGCATGCCATGATATGGTAGAGATTCGGTTGAGTGGATACTATGTTTTTGTGACAAAATCGTTTTACAGTGTAATGAAATGAACAGCTGTTGAGTTGTTGAAAGAAATCTGTAATCTAGCCAGCTATGGGGATAACTGGTGCAGTGTTGTGTTGTTGTTGTTGGACTAGAATTATTGCAATAGAATGTTTGACAAAACTAATATCTTGATGTTGGTTTTACTAATATCAAAACCAAAAATCAAAAACAATGAATTATAGCTCCATTTATACTTATTTATAGAATAGTATTGCTATTCTATAAATACATTCATAAAGACCCATTTAGACCTAGACTGGATTATGAGAACAGTTATTGTTCATTTATATATATATTTTTTTATAATTTAGTCATGCATTTTAGTCATGCATTCATGCTTTTTTATTTTTATTTTACATAACATTTTAAGTACAATTTCAGTAAAGTATAACTGCTATAAGCAAGCTATACCATGAATATGGCCGATGATATATATGTATATATATATATATATATATATATATATACTGTATATATATTAACAACATATTAAAATTACCATTCATGACCTCTAATGCAAACATTAGCCATTAAAGACATTAATAATTAAATGTTACAGCAAACAAGTTTCTTTTTTTTTTGTTTGTTTTTTTTTTTTAACCTTTATAAATTCTAAATCAATGTATAATAGATTTGAAAAAGCAAATGCATGACTTGTAAACAACTATAAAAATAACATAAATGTATATATAACTGTTCTTATAATGCATAGGACTTAACAATACATTCTCACCCCAAGGCGTCACCATTTGACCATGTTTCAATATTTGACGCTTTAGGCGCCCTTTAGCGTCACGCGATCCTACGGCGTCATCTAACTGACGCTAAAGGAAAGCGTCAGTTAAATGACGCGGGTGGGTTTAGGTCTGGGGTGGGGGTAGGGTACACGCGATCCTAGGGCGTCATCTAACTGACGCTAAAGGGCGCCTAAAGCGTCAGTTAGGTGACGCCTTGGGGGTGGACTTAACGAGTCGATCTAGTTATAGAATAGTAATACTTGATTCTAAATAAATGGGGCTTTATAGAAAGTGTTACCAACATATTTAACACAATAGAAAATTTATAGTTCCAAACATTAAGAAGAAAGAACTGATTAAAATATAGAAAGGCCATTCTTTGCTCATAAAAAAAAAAATACCGTTATATATTTTATTAAACGAAACAATACTTTTCAAACTAATGCTCAGATGTAAAATAAAGTTATCTGTCATCGTTTAGACAAATCACTTTGAATCTGAAAGGCTTTTCAGTCCTTACTGTAATGGTTACTTATCCTGGAGCTATTCCATGGGAGTTCACGCAGAGCTCTGAGTAAATGACCTATTCAATAGAGCCAGCACGCTCCAGCAGACCATGGGTTTCTATGATCCATTATGAAATAACAGTACACCTCTCCCCACCCCCGAGTTTCCCATCAGCCCCTTTATGTTGGTTAAAGGACGAGACCTGATCAGAAACATAGGGAAATGCTCTCCGTCCATATGGCATTTTTAAGTTAAGTTCCTTGTCCACTCATAAATGTCGGAAAATGCTTAATTCATCTTACTGTGCATGCGTAAAATGTATAAAAACTCACTAAGATGATACACAGACCGGACATAATCAGGTTCTTATGCTTTTTAGGCACAATAACTTGTATAAGCAAAAAAAAACCCATCCAGGTCGTGCTCAATCGCCGTTCCACGTATAAACATAATTACAGAAATATAATATGAAGATTATACTAAGTAACATTTACAGTATCTGTGCAAGTAAACGGATATCTGGTACAATACGTGATTAAATGTATCAACAATTTCAAATACCTACTGTCTCAGTGTAGATGTATTGCTAAATACACAAAACCATGACATTTCTCCTGTTGGACTCCGGGCGTTGGAACATTAAAATGCACGACACAATTTACTGCAGATTACAGCAGATACATGCTTTACATTCGCTTCAACAACATTGTTATCTGTCATAAAACCATGATGTTTGCAACATTCTTATAACAAGACTTTTGTAACTACGATAGAAGGTTCTATATAGAACCTAAAAGGTTTCAGTCAGGTGCTTAGAACCTTTTAGAGGTTCCCATATTGGGATCATTTTATGGATTTAGCTTTAATTAACAGGGCTTTTTTTTTCTAAGAATGGTATCATGATATTGAAGTTTGTTTCGGCCACAGATTAAAAAAATAAATAAGGTAATTGCGACTTTTTTTCTCACAATTGCGAGTTTACATCATGCACTTCTGACTTTTTATCTTTGAATTGCGTGATATAAAGTCGCGAGTTTATAACTTTCTTTTCGTTTATAAAATTCTGACTATCACACATTTCTGACTATACAGTATATCTCGCAATTCTGACTTTATATCTTGCAATTCTGACTATATATCTTAATTCTGACTTTATATCACCATTCTGACTTTATATCTCACAATTCTGACTTTATATCAAACAATTCTGACTTTATATAACAATTCTGACTATATATCTCGTTATTCTGACTATATATCTTAATTCTGACTTTATATCTCACAATTCTGACATTTACATTTCTGACATATATATCACACAATTCTGACTTTATATCATGAAATTCTGACTTTAGACCACACAATTCTGACTTTGTATCTTACGATTCTGATTTTGTATCACGCAATTCTGACTATATACTGTATATCACGCAATTCTGACTGTATATCACGCAATTTTGACTTTATATCTTGCAATTCTGAGTTTATATCTCGCAATTCTGACTTTATATCTCGCAATTTTGACTTTATATCTTGCAATTTTGACTTTATATCTTGCAATTCTGACTTTATATCTCGCAATTCTGACTTTATATCTCACAATTCTGACTATATCACACAATTCTGACTTTATATCTCGCAATTCTGACTGTATATCTCGCAATTCTGACTTTATATCTCACAATTCTGACTATATCTCGCAATTCTGACTTTATATCTCGCAATTCTGACTTTATATCTCGCAATTCTGACTTTATATCTCGCAATTGTGACTATATATCACAAAATTCTAACTATATGTCTCGTAATTCTGACTTTATATCTCGCAATTCTGACTTTATATCACACAATTTTGACTTTATATCTCGCAACTGTGACTATATATCTCACAATTCTGACTATATATCTTAATTCTGACTTTATATCACAAAATTCTGACTTTATATCACGCAATTCTGACTATATATCTTAATTCTGACTATATATCTCACAATTCTGACTATATATCTTAAATCTGACTTTATATTTCAAAATTCTGACTTTATATCACGCAATTCTGAATATATATATATATATATATATATATATATATATATATATATCACAATTCTGACTTTATATCTCGCAATTCTGACTATATATCACACAATTCTGACTTTATATCTTGTAATTCTGACTTTATATCACGCAATTCTGACTATATATCACACAATTCTGACTTTATATCACAATTCTGACTTTATATCTCACAATTCTGACTTTTTATCTCGCAATTCTGACCATATATCTTAATCCTGACTTTATATCTCACAATTCTGACTATATATATCACACAATTTTGACAATATATCACGCAATTCTTACTATATATCATGCAATTCTGACTTTATATCTCACGATTCTGATTTTATATCATGCAATTTTGACTTTATATCTCACGATTATAATTTTATATCATGCAATTCTGACTTTATATCTCATGATTCGGACTTTATATCTCACAATTCTGACTTTATATCTTACAATTCTGAGAAATAAAGTCTGAATTGTGAGATGTAATCTTGCATTTATGAGATAATTATCATTTAAAATGTTTTATTCTTTGGCCTAAAAAATCAAACCAGTTTTTACAAACTGCAAATGACAAAAAAAAAATGACTAATTGGCCCTTCTTTAAATGATAATCACATATAAACTTAATAAATATATAAATACTTATATACCCTTATATTTGTTTTGCTTTTGACTGTACCATTAGCCAAATGAAAAAATGTTTACAGAAAATATATGAAATGCTCTTAGAAAATGTTCATGTTTCTACATTTGCCCAAATAAAAGTTCCCAGCTCAGATTTGCCATAAATAATGAAGATTTTTTTTATTTTTATTTTTGATTGAACTATTCATTAAATCACTGTTTTTAAACTACTGTTTAGGATTAGGTTGAACTGAGGCTGTTTACCAAAATTTCATCTAGAAACTGAAAACAAAACAGAGATCTTTATCAAGCTAACAGTTTTTTTTTTTTTGTTTGTCTGTTTTTTTTGTTGGATTTTCATGTATTCTCTACAGGCATCACCACAGTGCTAACCATGACCACGCTGAGCATCAGTGCCCGGCATTCATTACCAAAGGTCTCCTATGCCACCGCCATGGACTGGTTCATCGCCGTCTGCTTCGCATTTGTCTTTTCTGCCCTTATCGAGTTTGCTGCAGTCAACTATTTCTCCACCTTGCAGGCCAATAAGGAACTTCGGCGGGCCAACTTGGCCTGTGCTGCGGCCCAAGCAGCGGCCAGAAGTGATGGAGAAGCCGTTTCGGTAATTCTTATCTACATCTTTGTTTCTCCATTCATTTCACCCTCTCTTCTTTCTGCCTTTCATGGCTCACTGTCGTTTTAGCCGATAACAAGCACACTCGACGAAAGGAGACAGCCAATGGCCTCCCTTGCCCCTAGCCCTAGCTGCTGTAGATTATATAACCAGTTCAATGTAGCAAAACATCCAAGCGAATGCATGCCAGACTCAAAGCGAGGGGATCTATCCTCTGTGTCTTGATTGCTGTAGGGGTAGACGCAGTGGCTTAATACTCTTGCCCTGAGTGAGTAAATTACCATGTGAAAGTCACAGTCAGATTCCCATTTCATGTCATTGATGTCGCAGGCATAATGACAAAGTATGTGGCTCGGTTTCATTTGGTACACATTCAGAATTGTAGATCTGCTTCAGTTTGCTGAACATTTATTAGCTCAACAACAGATTATATGGGCTTCTATGCAGTTTTAAAGCTCTAGACAATAATATTTAACCCTAATATAGTTAACTAATGACAAAAGTGTATTGTGTAACAGTGCTAGGTATACTATTCAACACTTTCAACAGGCTCCCTGAATACTCCCTGTACAACCTGTAGACTTGCCACAAACACACCCCATTGGTTGAGCCAATCTGTCTGTGCTTTCCTGGTTGGTAGCTCAAATATTTTAATTGCAGTGTTCACACTCTTTTAGGCTGGGGATCAACCTACAAATATCATTTTCCATTAAATTGGCTTAGGATATTTCTTCTAAAAGTGTGTCATTTTAGATTCATTTCATATTTCTGCAAGAGAGTCACATGAACACAAACGTCACATAGCCATGCAGTGAAGATCTATGGCCAAGGTGTGGATTTTTGTTAAATAAGACATAAAATTTTCATATCATATAGCCCCCAAAACACTTGGAATATATGACACACGTCGCATGGGATCATTCTGCGATACGTATGTGTATTTAAAAAAAGCTGGATTTTGGTCGTTATATGGACAAGTGCGGATGGGATCTTTTACTCTCCTTCTTTGGCCCATAAAAAAAAGGGTATACGGCATTAGAACGACACCAGGGTAAGTAATTTATTACTTCATTTTAGGGTGAACTATCCCCTTAATGTTTCCTTTGTAAAGGTGTTCATTAATGACTAATTAGCTATTAATTTACAAAGGCATTATAGGTTGATAAACAGTTATAACTGCATGAATAAAAAGGGTGATTTTAATGCAATACCTGTCAAATAGTGTTAAAAAATCCTTAATAAATAAATGTATTCATAAGTGTTTCAATCAAAACCAGATTGCTGATTTATTTAACCTCTTAACTGTCACCCCCCTTTTTGGAATAGACATGGAAATGCTCATTTCAAACTTAAATGGTTGTAATTCAAGAATGCTTTGGAATATAGACCTAAGTTTTAAAGAAGACATTTGGCAGATTTTTCAGAAATAAATTAAGAAAGTGAAACAGAAAAAAAAAGTTATAGAAGTTTGAGTTTATAGAAATGTACAATGTAAAAATTTAATTATTCATATTTTATATAAAATATGTATTTTCAAAACCTGGGCTGCTCTAAAACTGCAGAAAAATCAAAGCCAAAAATCTGAACAAGTTGTGTTTCAAATTTTAGGTCGATGTCTCAAAAAAATGAGCTTTCAGTGAGATTTAGTTTGGGCGCAGTACCAAACTTTTTCACTAGGGCACAACCAGACTCCATTACTGCCCATATAAGGGCGTCTCCATTATGTGTTTTGAGTGATCTGAACCATTATTTTCACAAATTTCACACAATTTATGAAGTAGAAATCCTATTCAGAAGTAGTATGGGAAGTTTGGCAGATTTTGATATTAATTAAACCTCTAGGAATCATACAAAGAACACGCATGCACGTTATAGCTTAATGGTGAATCTATTTTTTTTCATAATATTTAAAACATTTTCAGACTTTTTTTCTAAAATAATTGAATGGATGCTATCTTTTGAACTCTTGGCATGAAATCAAACTGAGGTTTTTTCATGATTTTTCATGTTCATTGCTATTTCAAAATAAAGGTCTGAACACGCTTTATGAGTATGAAAATATTCTTGTCGCAAATTGATAAATTACGGCTCCTGTGTACATTATTTTGAAAATCAGTCACCAAATATGGAAACTAGAGATTGTAAGCTTTCAAATGATATATAGTTTGTCAATATTACTTAAGGTCTTTTCTAAGATATTGTTGTTTTAAAAATATAATGGCAAGCGTCCCACCTGTTAAGAATGATACATCAAAAACATGTTTATCAGGGTGAAAGTATCAATCTTTCTTAAAAAAAAGCAACCATAACTGTATGAGAGATTAAAATTGAAAAAAAATAACCTGACCCTTATAGTAAAGTGGACACATAAATTATTTATTTATTAATATTACACATACAGAAGAGATTATATCATTCTGGTGAATTTGGTGAAATATACTTTATTGTTGATGCAATAAATCAGTTAAAAAAGGCATTTTTGTGGCACATTGCAACATTAACTGAGTATGAATTCTCATGAAAAGTGGCTTATAAGTAAATTCACATTAAACAATTCAGAGACATTTGTCAATTCAGTTGGACGGATGGCAGACCAAATACAATAAGCTCGGATTTATCATTATTCAATTTCAGAAAGTTTTATGTAATATAATGTTGATATCATAAACACAGCCATTTAAGCAGTCAAGAAGAGAAAGAACAGAAGAAAAATGTGCAGGTCATCAGCATACAAATGATGACAAAAGATCACGACAATGGTAACATAACCAAGTAAATATTCAAAAGAAGAGGTCCAAGAACAGAGCTTTGAGGGACACCGAGAGGGAAAATATGTGAAAGTTATGGACAGCAATGAATACGTGACTATTAGTGAGATAGGATGTAAACCAAGAAAGAGCGCTGCCCATGATGCCTATAGCTGAAAGACGAGAGATAAGTATGTGATGCTGTTAAATCAAGCATGCGGACAGCGAGACAGCTCGAATCACCAGATGCGAGAAGCTCATTGGTCATTGATTGATAGAGATCAAGAAGATTGTTAACAGAGAGATGAGATTGTAGCTGAGAGGGAACTGCTTTTTTTTAGCAGGTGAGCAATAGAAGATGACATTACAGATAGACAGCCTTTTAGAAATGAGAAGTGAAGTGATACTGCGATTACACATACAGTAAACACTTTAAAAAGCATATTCTGCGATGTTACCTCAGTTAGCTTACCCGAAAAAAAAAAATCGGTGAACATGACGTGAGATTAAAATGATGCTTCAGAGAACGTTGGGACAGTCGTGACAGCGTCACATCTCATGAAAAGTGGCTTTAATGGATGCTCACTAGCGCCAACTACAGGCTTTGGTGATTTTGGTTTCCAAAATGTGTATAAGTGTAGCCTAAAGCAAACAATGCAAAAAACTATTACACTACAAATGATCAGAAATTACACAATAACGTCCACAGATCTCTAATGTTGATTATCTAACTGTATTATTATTATAATGATGTGCAGTGTATTAATATACTGTTGTCACTTCTGGTTTTGTAGAAGTGTTAATCTGCTAAGGGATTTGATTCGACTGTATTCTGTTGTATTTGTGCTTTTCCTGTTTTATTTGCTTTCTAAGTCCTTGTTTGTTTCTATAGTAACTGATCAACCTGTCTTGTTTTGTTGCTCATTTAGTCTCGTGTATTTATAGCCCTGAGTTGTATCTTTGCTTGTCAGATTTCATCTGCACGTGGATGGATTGTTCTCCTGTATTTTTCCTATTGCTCTTCACAAACAACTGTGACAAATATGTATAATATGCAATGCATTCTTTTCATTTGTAATGTTAGTAGGACATACTTTTTATTCTCTTTCAGCTTCACATCACTAAAGCATGTGTGTTCTGGCATGTGACTGGAGTTTGCACAAGTGAGCATCCAATATAGCCACTTTACATGAGAAGAAGTCACGCAGTTAGGACTGTTCCAACGTGCTCTAAAATATATATATTTAATACTGTGTTTCTGATTTGACAGGAAAGCTAACTGAGGTGACATTGCAGACTATGGTTTTCAAGTGTTATGAGTAATTGTTGTGTTACTTTCAATGTATTAGTATATAAATAACCACACTGGCGATTCCACAAACACTTCTGTATTGTTTTGTTAAAAGACAGTATCTAACTTTCTGCATTGTTCTGTAATGTGTATTTAGTAATTGATTTAAAACTATTGAATTTTTTGATTGCCTTTATTCAGCTTGTATTTATCAAATGTTTTTGCCTTATAGATTTGATATTTTATCGTTTGTTGGAAGACTTGATTGTTTCTCTATTGTTTAATGTGAGTTTACTTGCATTAGCCAATGCACTTTTCCAATGTGCTAATAAAAGTTGAATCTTTTTAGTTTAAAGGGATACTACACCATATACTCCATCGCTCTGGCGCGTAAGACACTTTGATAGCACTTAAAGGGATAGTTCCCTTTTATATTGTTATCTCATAAGGTTATGTGCTCACACACTGTAAAAAAAAATATTTTCATGATTTATAATCACACAACATTTTTTCTTTTGTCAAATCAACTTAAATAAATTATGTAGTTCATATAACATAATATTTTGAGTTTCTGATGATTAAATCAATCTCCATTGTATTAACTCAATTTTTCAATTTCAATGCACTTAAAAATTTAAGGCAACCAGGTTACTTCATTTTTTTAAGTTAAACCAACAATATTTTTTCACAGTGCAATACAGATTGATACTTTCATCTTTATAAACAATACATTTGATTGTATACATTGCTGTGGATAGGCATTATGAACTATTTGAAGAGTGTCATGAGTAAGACACAGAGTAGCTTTTGGTAAACAACATAGTAAGAAAAGTGTCACGAATCATGAGATAATAAGTTAATGAACACCTTTATAAACCCTTACAAAGGAAACCTTGGTGTAAAGTGTTACTTTTTATTCTTTTATCCCAGTTTAAAAACACTTGAGGCTGACTTCCTGGAAAGTGGAAACACTGTGGCTTTTTTAAAACAGACAAAACATCTTCTTGCTCAACCAATGGCAAGAGTTTGGGGTAAGAATACCTCATAACTGGGACAAAATGTGAATGGGGTAGGGTGAAGGAGCATTGTGTGTGTTTGGGAAAACAATCACTAAAATTGAAATTCTTTTTGGTGACGCTACTTAGAAATAACACATTCCCCCATAATCTAACACATTTAGAGAGCCAAGCAAATGATATAATTGTGTGATTGTCCCATTGCCTTGGATATTTAGCCTGAGTTAGCTGCTGCCTGTTGCGGTGTCAAAAATAGCTGCGGTATTATGGCAGCTTGAGCCAGGTGCTCCCGGGGCCATTTCACATTGCAGTAGGGGCGACACAGTGATCTGCAGCTGACACTCACAGCGTGGAAACCTGTTCAACGATGGCACCGAGTCATAGCCGTTTTCAGTGCCAAAGCCAGAAAGGGCTAAAGAACTGCGAATAAAAGCCATAAATAACATTGTTCACTCAAAGCAAAGTCTGATTTTAACTCAGATATCATTAATTGTCACCTCTCTGGAGAATTGAATGATTCTGACCTGAAAATTAAATGATCACAAAATCTAAAAAGCTATGTTGCATACAACAGTTCTTCACAGAGACAGTAACTGTAGTTAGCTTCCAGGATTTTGGTTTGTTTGAAGATACAATAACACAATACAGTAAAATAAAAGAGTTCAGCTTTAGATCAGGATGTTAGTAGATACCGTGAATGCAGTCGATTTGGATGAAACAAATAAATGTAGGGTCAAACACAATTTCCAATGTATATTGTATATGAATGTATAATTCCACTGTATAAATCACGCAATGGGCTCTATGCACGGCGGTATTTCCGGTGAAGGTGTAAGGATGCTCGATAACTTCCGCCGATCGTAGAGTCCAATGCAATACCGGTAATTTATATTGAATTTTATACTCCATGGTTACACTAAAGAAACGTTAGTCACAAAAACAGATAAAACAGACACCACTCGTTGTGTTAATGCTTCTTTTTAAAATTAGATTAAATATACATAACTATACATACATAACTATCAGTGATGCGCGGGTTGATCCGAAATGAGCGGGTGCCTGCGGTCACCCGCGGTTACCCGTCATCCAAAAATGTTTTTAATGTTATTCGGGTCGCGGTCGGTCGGGTCGTTTGAAAAAAGATGCGAATTAAACATTTGTATTAGTACTAGACACAATTTTTGATGAAATATCCAGCCCTACACATTATTGGCTGAATAACTGGCACGAAGATAACACACAAGCTCAGTCTAAACAGTTCTCGGTTCTATACTAGTGATTGGAGAACCGCTGTCCCTGCGCGTTCGGTATACGCAGTATCAGCTGCTCGTGCTCATCACTTCTCTCAACAGTGGCACCAACATGTCTCGGTTCAGTGAACTGTTGGAGTTACTGGAGTAAAATAGAATTCAGGATATTGATTAATTTCGATTCGGAGGCGACTGTCAGGCATGTCTGAAAGTAAGTAACTAACTTGTGGATCCGCACTGACGCAAGACGCGAACTGTTTCGAACGATTCAGTTCGATTTAGTGTACTGGTTCGACCGGTTCACTAAAAAGAACCGGTTCAAAAGAACGATTCGTTCACGAACCAGCCATGTCTACGATCACTACAGTCTGCAGAGATGGAGGCAGCAAGAGAAAAGGTGAAGACTGGGGAGTGGAAGCTCCGCAAATACACAAATAGAAAGAGTAAAAGTGTGGGAGACATTTGCTGAAATAATGAAATATGATGAACAAAGTGCTGGCTTTGCCTTTGTTATGTGTAGGCCTACGTCTTCTTGCGATGCTGTGTTTTGATTGATTGAAAACTTTATTGAACAACAATCAACATGAAGTGTTCAAAAGGATAAAAACACAAGAAAGCCCAAGGGCTTGTTTCCATTGTGGTCCTTCATGGAAGACGAGAAACGGTACATAGACAAAATAACATTTAAAACAGTAAAGAAAGAGGGCATACAAATTACAAACACACACACACACACAAAAAAAAAAAAAAAAAAAAAAAACACGTCTGTGGCCCAATAACGCTCCGTTGAGCATTTACTACTTTTAAAAAATGCGGTCAGGAAGCAGGTCGGGTACAATATTTTTTTACTTTTTTTTGCGGTGTAGAAAAACACAGCGGGCTGGGGAACGTAACACAGCATAAATACACAAAGCCGAAACAAATTAATTATGTTGATTTGTATAGACTCCTGTCCATAAAATTATAGGCCTGTCCATAAAATTATCAGGGGGGAAAGATGTTTACTGATTCTGATTTTCTGAATTGAGTTTGGATCTGTAGCTGCTCAATATACCGGGTAAAATATATAGCAACATCTATTTAAAATACATTTATTGTAAAGGCACATAAATGCAGCCTATTTTAAATGCATTACATGATGCATCGATTAGCTCTTCGTTGATTGGCTGGCATGCGAATCTTCCGCTCGAGTTCAAATTTTTCAACTTGCGCGGAAGACATTCGCGCCAAAATGAGTCGCCCAATTCGCAACGCCCGGTGCGTCTATTCCCGTCTTTGCATTGACTTTGTATGTAATCTACTCGCGCAAACGAATTCGCGTTCGGTGTGAACACACCATAAGACACGAAACAAGCAGTTTGTGTGAGAAAACGAACTGTATTTATATCGTGTTTACCTCTTGTAACCACAGCCACGTCCAAGTATACTGAAGGCACGGGCGTTTCGTTTTCATTCTGTGTTATGGACTTTTAATTTGTTTTACCTTATTTTCATAATTGTTGCTTGGTTCTTGTTCCTGTAGTTACTGATTATTTTCATCACCTTGTTCTAGTTGCTCATTATCTGGTTACCCTTGTGTATTTATTATAGTGATTGTCTTATTGTTTTGTGGTGCTTTATCCCCTGACTACTCCTGATGTGTCCTTTTTACTACATTATCTTGAATGAAGAAGCTGCACTTACTAGATCCTGTCTCAACTACTCCCTGCCACAACGTGACAGAATAACCAATCCAACAAATAGATCTAGCTGTGGCATTCATCAGCCGTCATTACATGGGACATCCTCTTATTCATGAGTTGGATCATTTATCCAAGTTTAATGATCTCAGTCTGAAGACTATCTATTGGGTCAGCATACAAAATAGCCAGTAGATGGATTTGCTGGAGATGGGGGATCTGAATAGGAGGGAGTATGTCCTCAACTGTTTGGACTCTGCCCAACCCGTGGTACTGTGTTCCTCAGACCCAGTGCCAGAGACCACAGCGTCATGGACCCATCTAGCCCTTTAACCCACCCACTGCAAACACAAAGCTAGAGAACCAGACCGCAGAACCAGATTGTTTTGGATGAGTTGTTTGCAGTCAGATCCCGCCTATTCCTCCACCCTTGACACTGAGTTGCTCGCTAAGAGCTCAGTTAATTTAATGGACTCTGCCCAGTCTCCCATGTCCCTCATTGCTTCTGGTCGCTCCCAGCCTGGAGTCTCCTTTGTCGCTGCTCGTCGCATCCAGCCTCAAGACTCCTCTGTCGCCACAAGTCTCACACTCCCTCCTTCTCTCACAACGCATTCAGTTCCTCGGCACCTCCTCCACTTGTTAACTTCAGCCCCTCTGCTCCTTCTTAAGTGGCTCCACCCAGCTACTTGGATCCACCTTGTGCTTTTAGGTCTCCAGCTTTGCCCCGGTGTGTTGATCCCGTAGTTTCACCTCGAGTCTCTGAGTCCCGGACACCACCTCAGCTCTCTGACCCATCGGTGACCCATGCTCCCTTGTTTCCACCGTGTTACGCTATCCCTCAGGCATCGCTGGGCTCCTACCACCTTCTGGCTCTGCCTTGTTCCATTGTCATTCTTGTTTTGCCTTAGACTTCCGGGTCTTTGGTTACCCCTTGACTCTCCACCTCTCTGGCTCCACTGGCCCCCTCCTTCACTCTGGTTCTAACATTATCAACAGTCCCCCAGGCTTTGTCCCGGTCTGCCCAAGCCGCTGTCTCCAACTGTCTCCTGTGGCTCTGCCTTGGCTCTCCTGGTAAACCCGGGTCTTAGTCTCCTGGGCTCCACCTTGGTCTCTCCCACTTATTCACCTCAGTCAGTTGGTCTACTGGCTCCATCATGGCTCCCACCACTGTCGGTTCCACCGTGGCCTTTCTTCCTAATGGGTTGCTTCCTGGCTCATCCCTCTTTCGTGTCCTCCCTGGTCCTTCCCTCAGCCTTCCTCCTCCCCCCATTGTCTATTCCTCCTGCCTCTCCTCCAATTAACTTTTGGTTTGTGTTTTTCCCTCTACATCCACTGATGTGTAGTCTCTGTTTATGGTGTGTCTTAAAGGATGCGCCTTCCGGGAGGGGAGATTTTCATTCTGTTTTATTTTAGTTTTTTTTTCACCTTGTTTTCACATGTTCTCTTCCTGTTTGCTTTGTTTCCACTCGTACATTGTTAGCATAGTTACTATTAGTTTCTAGTTGAGAGTCATTATCTTGTTTCCCTTGTGTATTTATTCACTTTGGTTTCTTTAGTTTTTTGTTGGTTATTGTCTGTTACACTAGACTGTTTTGTTGTATTTTATCACCCTTTAAATGTCACTGTAATTAACCAAATAATTATGGTTTAATTAGCTCATATATGACCATGGACCACAAAAGTGGTCTTATTTGTCCATTTTAAAAAATTGAGATTTATACATCACATGAAATCTGAAATAAATAAATAATTTAAAATAAAATTTCCATTGATGTACGGTTTGTAGACAATATTACAGATACAACTATTTGAAATGGGGAATCTGAGGGTGCATAAAAATCGAAATATTGAGAAAATCGCCTTTAAAGGTGTCCATTTCTGTTGGCGATTGTGCTGAATCCACTTATAAAAATAAGATTTTGATATATTTAAGGTAGGAAATTTACTAAATATCTTCATGGATTTTGATCTTGACTTAAAGAAAAATCAATAATTTTGACCCATGCAGTGTTTTGTTGGCCATTGCCACAAATATACCCGTGCAACTTAAGATTGTTTTTGTGGTCCAGGGTCACATATGTAGAAAGTTAGATAATATTTTTCATGGAACATTTTAAGGAAGACTGAAAATATGGTATAAGGAACAATTAAATATATGACATTTTCACATTTTCCGTGATCTAAAATGAGAAGTACTCCTAATAACCAATTGACAATTGCTTTATTGCAAGCTTATAAAACTATAATCTTACTTGCAGTGATATTGAATAAAGAACTCACTATTTGTATTTAGTCTATTAATATATGAACAAAGTAGCTACAACAATATATTAACTATGTATGTTCGGTGTGTTTACAGTGGTTTAATGGACTTTCAGTTTGTCATGTGTTGTCTTTGTTTAGAGACCCGCCACTTGTTTGTCTCTTTGGTTACTCTTATATGTTCATATGTGTCAGCTATGTGTGATCAGTTATCCTTGTTTGTGTTCCTTCTTAAGTTGTTCCCTCACCTGCACTCCTTATCTGGTATTGTTCGTGTTTACATGCTGTTTCGTGTGTTGGCTGTCTTCACCTTCTTTGGAACCTTAGCGTTACGACAGTATTAAGTAGGTACAACTCTTTTTTTTTCAGCTATATCATCTTTACAAGTTTGAAATACAGCAACTGAGGCAGTTGGTAGATGAGTGACAGTTTCATCTTTACTCTTTTCTAACTGCCCCATTTCCGCTTTCCTATTTTTTTTGGAGAAAATAATAAATAAATAGATCGATATTCAATGAGTTATCAGATAGTATTTGTTAGTTTGTTTGTTTCATTGGAGAATAAAACAACTGTGATATAATTTTCTACAGTATCACATTACACAAGCTGCACTGTTTTTGTTTGTTACTGCATTTGTCCAAACTTAAACGTTCAAATTGTGTTACCAGTCAAAAAGTTGGATAACTGTTTGCCTGTTCTTAAGTCACAAATGAATCTCTGTGTGTCTAGAATCCTCTAGACCCTGGAGGTGTGTTGAAGAAAAGGCTGAACTCCCTCTCCCAAAGAGATGCTCCTGACAGGTTCTCCAGACCACCTCAGTGTGATTTCCATCAGCATCAGCATGGTCCCACTTTCCCTGCCAACAACATGCTGATAGAAACTAGTATTATTGACAAGTACTCACGTATCCTCTTTCCTCTGTCCTTTGGGGCCTTCAACCTGGTCTACTGGATTGTCTATCTCACCAAAGACACTATGGAGTCCAGGTAGGGTTCTTCTCTGTTTGCTAGACCTTGCCGTTTCATTCTTCTAAAGAATATGAATAATAATAATAGTAATTCATTTATATAGTGCTTTTCTCAACACTCAAATCGCTTTACATAGAAGGGGGAATCTCTTCAACCACCACCAATGTGCAGCATCCACCTGGATGATGCGACGGCAGCCATGTTGCGCCAAAAAGCCCACCAGCTTGGAAATGGAAGTTCACAAAATTACTTGAAAAGACCATTTTAAATGTTAATTCGGGTTCCTGCGTAGTTATCATTTCACAAATATGCCTTGTATAATAATAATCATTATACTTTTTATTACATTTATAACATTTATTTAAATATATCATAACTCAATATAAAATAGTTGGGTAACACTTTATTAGCTGTGCTTAGCTAATGCACAGATAATACTGAATTAATGTGTAATTAATGATTATTTAAGCTATTCATTAATTAGTAAGTAATTAAGAGTCTGTAAGGTTAATGTATCAGTTCATACTTGTTATTAATTACATATGTAATTGTGGATTAATTCCATAATAACTCATTTTTTTAACTAATAGTGTTAATTAATATGTTAATTACCAGAATGAGCCAAAGCCTTGTATTTCAACTTCCAGATAATATGACAGGTACACTAATATGCATGAATACATGATTAATTACTTCATTGTTTGTGCAAATTCATGTGCAAATTACTACAATTACTAGTTAATAATGACGTGCCCCAACAAGTAAAGTCATAACATAATGATACCTTTGCTAATCATTAGCTAATGATTAATTAAAGCAGCCAACTGGAAGTAGAAGTGCAAAGCTTTGACTAATTGTGGTAATTAAGACATTCATTTACACTATTAGTTAATAAAATATGTTATTAAGGAATTAATACATTATGACACATTGAATAAAGAGCAATTCATGTATTACTAAATCTAGTAATCATATAGGCTCTTTATTAGTTGCTGATATAATCATTAATTAAATCAAATACCAATAGTTGCTTAGAGAAATTGGATGTAGAGAAGAAAATATTCAATATTGAAAATTGCTAAAAACAGCTTTTACTATGTATACTATGCAAAAATTATAAAGAATATATTAATATATCAAATGCTTGCCATTTCGGAGAGAGAGAGACAGAGAGAGAGGTAGGCAGAGAAATATCATGCAGCCTGTTATAACTTAAAAGGTTTAAAGTATCTAAATACACATATCAGGTGACTAGCAGAAAATGTGAATGATTCAGTAACTTAGTTGATATTAGTCTTAACAGAGAGATGGTCAGAGAGACGGTCAGAGACAGCAACACGGGTACGGCTGTTTGATTTGCGATCATGTTGTGCTTGTTTCATGTTACAAAGCTTAAATCATTAATAAGACATATCAAATTGTAGAACATGTGTGATATAGTATTTTAGTCGTTTATCTTGTCAAGCTATGATTACTGAGAGACACATCTTTTGTAACGAGTTGTCTGGGGTTCAAAACTGGCCCATGTACAGTTTTTATAAAACCAAGCAAAATAGCTACAGCAAAGCAGTGGCTGTACTGTAAATCAAAATCAGGATTCATTTGGTTGCTTTTTGTTTTGTAATTTCACTGAAAGAAGAACAGGTCGCAGACTGTGTAGAGTATGCGTCTGAGTGCTGTCTGATGGTCTAAAGAACAGTGCCATTCTCGACTAATGTCTCCACTACCAGGGTTTGCTTCTGACTAAAAGGAAGCATAAAGCTTAATGTAACTTAAATGCTTTTTAAAAGTGTACAGTTACTATTGAGATGAAACCTTCATACTGGCTCAGACAGAAAAGGGCAGGAGTATGCATTGAGGAGTTTCTCCCAGATCCAAAAAAACAATTAGTAAGACTGTTGCAAAAAAAAAAAAAATTAGATAAATAAATAAATAAAATTCTCATTGTGAAATATTTGACCCACATTTACAAAGTACCGTCCACAATTCAGTGGGGCGTATTGAGTCCTGCAGGAACACAATCCTAGTGGACCCTTTTCACAGAATGTGATGATGCATTTCCACAGTTATTAACATCATAAATCTTTATTTTTTTCATTTTAATTTAAGTACAATTTTAACAGTCTGCTGTGTTTGATATTGCCTTGTCATTCAATTACATTGCTGCTGTGTGAGTGTTACTAAAATGGCCAAAAACATTGTCTTGTTTATATCTTTCTCTCTTATGACAGGGTTATAATAATGCCCATGGGTTATGTTAGGTTTAGTTTCACTGTGTTTTTGGTTTCGTTCTGCCTGAATTCTGTTTGCTACTTAGGTCTATTAGTGTCACGGATTTCAGAAACGAACCCAAGTGCAGACAGTTTTTAAGAAGCAGCTTTATTTGACAAACAGAAAGCAAAAACCCACGAGGGGGCAAATGAACATTGACTAGGCAAAAATAACCACTGACAGGACTCTACGCTGAACTTGACAACAAACATACAGCAATACTGACAATAAACTAGACTTGACAATTCACTAGGAGGATTACTCACAGACAGGATACACAACGAACAAGCAACCAGTAACAACCACAAGGACAATATATAAGGGAGACAATCACAAGGGCACAGGTGACACTGATGAAACAATAATGATTGAACGAGGAGAACAAGGGGGCGTGGTAAGACAAGTGACTGATAAAACATTAACTGACAAGTAAACGAGGTAAAGACAAGACAATGCAACCACATAGCCTAAAACAACAAACCATGTGCTGACACAAAACATGAGTCTGTCATGATCCAGCCTCAGAACTAGGATAGAGGACAGGATCATGACAGAACCCCCGTCTTAAGGAGCGGATACCAGACGCTCCACATGAGACATGACAGACTGCAAAATGGACACAAGCCAACAAAACATAACAGCTAACAACAATGGCAAACAAGAATACATAACAACAGGATTGGGATGACACAATAAAAATAAAAAACAAGGGAGGGGGGGTGGGGGAACAAACATGTTCATAGGCGGAGGTCCAGAGTGGATGGGTGGGAAAAAAGTCTTAGACTCACTGGACGAGGGCTGAGGACAAGGGAACCGGACAGGTCTGGGAGAAGACACAAAAGGTACAGTCTTGGGGGGGACAGACCGGGTTGAAACAGTAGCAGGGGTAACCGGAGGAACAGGGGACAAACCAGGTGTCGCTGCAGCTGGCAGCGGAGACATAACAGGAACCAAGACTGGAGGCGCTGCAGCTGGTTGTGAAGCTGAGACAAGCGGTACATCAGGCGACTGTGGAACAGAGACAAAAGGCACTGTGGCTGGCTGCGAAGCTGGAACAGGACTGGACTCTGCCACTTTCCCATCACCCTCAGTGTGGCCTGGAATGGGCTCCTTAGCTGGGACAGGGCTGGACTCGGTCAACCTCCCATCAACCTCCGCACGGACAGGAATAGCAGTAGCGGGTTGGAGGGCCAACACGGACCCGGGAAGGGAGTGAGACGGAAGACAAGAAGCTCTCTTCCTCCTCTTTTTCCTTGGCCGCGGGGCAGAGGCCATAGCTGGACTTGTGATTGGTAAGGTGGTCACCGCAGGGGCCGTTGCTGAAACTGGAGGGACCGCCACAGGCAAAGCCGACTCAGTGGAAGAGGCATCCGATGCAGACTCCCACGACTCCCGCCTTCCTCGCTTTCCACGGAAGCTTACAGCTACGGCAGGTGCTCCGGGGGTCGAGGTGGAGAGAACATGGTCCCCAAGCGTTGCAACGGCTAGAATGCGACCCTCCGGGATCACTGGTAGTGAGAAAGATGGCAATGTCCTAATGGAACCCTGCAGCTTCTTCTGACACACATGGTCCACCACTTCACGGAACGGGCGTCGGATCAGCCCCTCCCGTTCAGTCAAAGGAGGAGGAACATTGAGACCTGCGATGAAGTAGGAATTTAAGAGGATCTCCGGCATGAATCTCCTCCTCTCCTCCAGGGCCTGGGCATATCTCTCCAGGGACTCTTCTCCCTGGGGAGGAAACGGAGCCTTACCCCTCTTCATATCGGCAGTAGTCGACTGCCACCACTGTTCATGGTCATCTGACTGGCGTCTGGCAGGATGAGACATACTGTCTGCTGGGTTCAAAATTGGCTTGTTCGTTCTGTCACGGATTTCAGAAACGAACCCAAGTGCAGACAGTTTTTAAGAAGCAGCTTTATTTGACAAACAGAAAGCAAAAACCCACGAGGGGGCAAATGAACATTGACTAGGCAAAAATAACCACTGACAGGACTCTACGCTGAACTTGACAACAAACATACAGCAATACTGACAATAAACTAGACTTGACAATTCACTAGGAGGATTACTCACAGACAGGATACACAACGAACAAGCAACCAGTAACAACCACAAGGACAATATATAAGGGAGACAATCACAAGGGCACAGGTGACACTGATGAAACAATAATGATTGAACGAGGAGAACAAGGGGGCGTGGTAAGACAAGTGACTGATAAAACATTAACTGACAAGTAAACGAGGTAAAGACAAGACAATGCAACCACATAGCCTAAAACAACAAACCATGTGCTGACACAAAACATGAGTCTGTCATGATCCAGCCTCAGAACTAGGATAGAGGACAGGATCATGACAATTAGTTGCTGATTACAGTCACCTGTTGTTCAATAAGTTTCCTCATTATCTTAACAAGTCCTCAGTTTACTCTGTTCATTGTTCCGTGTCATCAATGTCTTTACTAGGTTGTTTTATTTGTTTCCCGTGTGTTATCTCCTGTGTATTCCATGGTTTGGATTTTTGAATTAAAGAGCCCTATGTTGTGCCGTGTTTGTCACATAAAAGTGTTTTTTTGCTAGTTTCAGCCTGACGCGATTATCATTTTTACGTCCTGTCCAACGATGTTTAAATAGCAAATGCATTTGCGCCCAAATGCACTTTGGGCAAATGCGCAAAATTGTGCTGGTCTGAAAAAATGAAATAGAACGTGCCATTGACCAACTGAAACATGGTCTAATGTCAATGGCGCAATATTTTTTTAGTTATTTAAAGGGCGCATTAGAAATATGAGCCTATAGGCGGGTCCATAACGCGCTTGCACTCTGTGTATTACACCAACCTGATCTCACAGGAATTCGTACTAATTTTACGAGGTGGCTAATTCGTAACAATTCGTACGACCTCACTCGTATGAATTAGTACGATTTTGCTAAATCGTACATATTTTACGAATTAGCCAATTAGTATGAATTCGTACGTATTACCTACTGACCCCTCCCCTAAACATAACCGTCACGTGGGTTTAGACAAATCGTACAAATTCGTACGAGTGAGGTCGTATGAATTAGTACGAATTAGCCACTTTTGAATCACTCGTACGAATTGGTCGTGAGATAGCGTAGAATACACACACAGGTACACGCAGCAACACACAAAAATGCCAAATGTTAAAAAGAAAAGGATTACAATGTAAGATTATTGTGTACATAACGATATGGTGGAATCCAGCTTGTCCCGTAGATGGCATATTCATTATTTAGACGACAGAATTTGATAGTGGAAAGACCGAACTCGTCTCCAGAGCGCAAACTCGTGCTCGAGGTCAAAGCTATCTTCGGCTTGCTGCACATGGTCACTCATTGGCTCCTCCCACTATCACCTCGATTCACCATTACTCCATATAGTCCACTCGAAGGAGTGAATGAAAACGAATGAGTGAATTCGGACACTGAGTGCGCCGGAAGGGCTTCCAATTTCGCATAGTTTGTGCTTGGTGATTAATAATTATTTGAAATGTAGCAAACTAGCAGCTTCAGTAGTAAGGAAAAGATTTATCTTGAACTCAGAAAGTAGCATATAAACCTTAATTAAACAATTTAATAACTTAAAAAGGAATTTGTACCTGCATGATATTGCGCTGGACCAGCTCGGTTTGAAAAAGGATGATTAACTCGCCAAACGGTTCGCCTCCGAAGGGTCCGGTGGACAGAAAATGATCCCCATGCCGCTGTTCTGCTCTCCAAAGCAAACACAAAGCGGTGACTCTCTCGATGAATGCTCGATCAACATAAAAAAAGATGGCCGCCAACGGATTTCGATTCTGACGCGCATAAATTTTGCTTCAAACTTTTGTTTTTACATGCGCCAATTTTGCTCTTGACGCATGATTCAAAGTGTTCAAGCATACAACTAGACGCTGTAGGCGCGAATTTGACGCGCTATTCGTGTCTGGTGTGAGCGCACAGTAGGAACATGTTTGGGAAACTCTGCTGTAGTCTTTGCAGAGTGGAATAGTGACATGACGAGGGGCGACAACGTAGTTACCTTCCGTCGCTGCTAGTTCTTTATGTCGGTTTATTGTACATGGGCTACAAGCTTTCCTAGTTGTTTTCTCTAGTTTTGATAACAGTTTGATTCCAATCTTTTCCTTCCAATAAAATTAGATCCATGACTCCTGAACTCCCTGCAATTCGTGACAGTGTGTATGGTTGACAGTGTATGTGTGGACTGAAGTAAAAACAGTTGAGAACTACTGATATGACATTAATTAAAAGTATATATAAAGCTATATCCCACGCTACCTTCAGAGCTCTCTCCAAAGCCAACCCGATCTCACGACCAAGTCGTACGAATTCGACGAATGATTAAAAAGTGGCTAATTCGTAACAATTCATACGACCTCACACGTACGAATTAATACGATTTTGCTAAATCGTACATATTTTACGAATTGGCCAATTCGTATGAATTCGTACGAATGACCTACCCCTGACCCCGCCCCTAAACCTAACCATCATGTGGGTTTAGACAAATCGTAGGAATTAGTACGAGTGAGGTCGTACGAATTAGTACGAATTAGACACTTTTTAATCATGCGTCAAATTCGTACGAATTGGTCGTGAGATAGTGTTGCCAAAGCCATGTCTCCTCTAAAACACATGAATGTACGCAGCCAGAGCAGAGTCTGCAAAGCGTCACGAGAGACGTCGTTGGTGGTGGGGGGAACGGAGCGCTTTCAAACCACCTCATGTATTATTCCAACCCAATCCCACTGCAATTCGCACGATTTTCACAAGGTGGCTAATTCGTAACAATTCGTACGACCTCACTCGTACAAATTAGTACGGTTTTTGCGAAATCGTACATATTTTACGAGTTGCCCAATTCGTATGAATTCGTACAAATGACATACCCCTGACCGCGCCCCTAAACCTAGCCATCAAGTGGGTTTGGACTAAAAATAACAAATTTGTACGAGTGAGGTCATACGAATTTGCAATCTTTCAATCTCTCGTACAAATTTGTACGAATTGGTCGTGAAATAGCGTTGGTTATTCACTTGTGAGACAATTGGATATTTTATGGTCTTGAGAATTCCACAGAAGATTAAAGATTATTTTAATTACTGATTGCTCTCGGGATGTGAAAAGACTTTCAACCAGCATATTTCTTTCTTTTTCTTTTTGTTATGAAAAACATTGCCTAGCTTTAAATGCATTTTAGGTAAACTCACGAAACATTAATTGTAGTTTAAATAACTAAACTGAGCTAATAATTTAAAGCTTTTAATGTTGTAGTATTGACATGGTTCTGAGAACGGATTAATTGTTTTCATAATATTCTTCTAGACATAACAATATTAAGTCATATTAAATGGTCTATTTTGGGAATGTCCTAAATTTGAGAGACTTTTGTTCCAACAAATTAATAAACATGAAATGAAGCTTTTCGTTCACAAACTTAACAGTTTTAACCTGTCCTTGTGTCACCTTTCTCTTTTTATACCATTAGGGAAAAATACAGAATCAAAGCCCCTGATAAAGCTGCCGCGGGGCAAAAGGACAATATGAGATATCTCCTCTCTCACAAAAATACACGTTCAGTATGCCGGTGTGTGCTTGACAAAGAAATCATAGTGGGCACTTTCAGCCTGCTGGTGGCGTTTTCATGAATAGTTCCATTCGGGTCCAGACATTAAGAAGCAGATTGTCTGAGTTGACTAGCGCGTGTATTCGCAGAAGCTTCTGCTGGTGATCAGCTCTTCGCTTGATTGCCCACTGGAGTGCCTGATATGAGAGGAAGTGCTTTTCTTATAAATCAAAGGCAATGAATGTCAGCACAGCCTGAAATCCCCCATTTTCTCATCTTCACGCAAGCCTTTGCCATAACTTTGGTGTAATGACCATTCAATTACTGCCAAAAGATATGTCAGAAAATGTTGGACGTGAGACCCAAAGTCCCAGATTTATCATATCTTTATGGTTTCACACTCACATTGCACAGTTTAAGGTACCTTTTTTTGTATGTGTGTTTCGGTGTAAATTTGTTACATTTAGCACTCCCGGGCGTATAAATATTACGTATAAATGTAAATATTTTACATATAAATAATATTTTTTTCTTAAATATACATGCTTGTGTGTGTATTTACATATATACAAAATAATTATACACAGTGCACCCACATATATTATGTGAACACAAACTTTTATTTTGGATGCGACTAATCGCGATTAATCATTTGACAGCCCTAAAATGAATACATACTTTTGCACAAAGCAGGGGGATGCAGCGATGCCATTATCTGTAAAGTATCTGTATTCAGCTAGAATTAGATGTGGGTTGGTCTTAAAGGTGAAGTTTGCGGGATTTTTCTATGTTAAAATTAGTGCTGTCAAATGATTAAAAATATTTAATCGCGATTAATCGCATTAAAGGGTTAGTTCACCCAAAAATGAAAATTCTGTCAGTATTTACTCACCCTCATGTTGTTCCAACCCCGTAAGACCTTCGTTCATCTTCGGAACACAAATTAAGATATTTAAGATATTAAGATCGCTCCTGCATACAGTCCGTAGGCTTCTTGAGGGACTGGCTCTTGCTGTCCTCGAAAAGTCATTAAAGACATCGTTAAAATAGTCCAAGTGACTACAGGGGCTCAATCTTAAGTTTATCAAACGACGAGAACACTTTTGTGCGCAAAAAAACAACAAAAATAACGACTTTATTTCAACTATTCGTTTATTTCTCCCCCTGCGCGAGTCAGGTTACTAGTTTAATAGCGTAAGCTTCTGTTATTGTACGTCACACGCATCACACACACATGACCAGCGTCGGCCAATAGTGAGCCTACGTGTGACGTAGCTCTACGCAATCACACTACGTTAACTGACATACAGGCTCATGGAGAAGGAAGTGAATAGTTGAAATAAAGTCGTTATTTTTGTTGTTTTTTTGCGCACAAAAGTGTTCTCGTCGTTTGATAAACTTAAGATTGAGCCCCTGTAGTCACTTGGACTATTTTAACGATGTCTTTAATGACTTTTCGAGGACAGCAAGAGCCAGTCCCTCAAGAAGCCTATGGACTGTATGCAGGAGCGATCCTTATATCTTAAATATCTTAATTTGTGTTCCGAAGATGAACGAAGGTCTTACGGGGTTGGAACAACATGAGGGTGAGTAAATACTGACAGAATTTTCATTTTTGGGTGAACTAACCCTTTAATGTCATAGTTAGCTCGTGATTAATAACACATTTTTATCTATTCTAATGTCTCTTGATTTCTTTTTGTCTCGTTATTTTTTCTCATTTTAATGCTCTTATCAACATGGAAAAGTGGATCGGCTTGCTTTGTGCAAAATCTTTCCTGCGGTGTACTTTTTTTTAGAATTATGGCCGATTTGTAGATTGTACGTACAAAAATTCAGATATTTTAATTTTTTTTATTTTGTCAATTTACCATTCATTTCCTATGGGTCGGTCATTTTTGACCGAAGACCACAAGTGTGACTATTAGCATGCTCGGATCATGACCTCATTTTTTTTTTTTTTTGTATTGACATACCTAATGCCATAAAAGTCACCAAGTTTCATAACATTCCGATGAAGCTGTGATTTTTTATTATTCAAAACAGAAAATTTTCAGGTCATAAATGACCGAAGACCGTCTGAGGGTTAACACCAAGAGAGGAAGCCATTAGCTACATATAAAAAGTAAACAGGTTTTCTTGCATGAGAAAGAGTTAAACTACAAATCATGGCTCCAAAATATTGCATTGTCCACCCAATCAGAAATTAAGTAAAGTCTGCAACATCATTTAATTTTGATCTCCTGCACTGTAAAAAAAATGAAAAATAAATCCTGTAAAAAAACGGTAAACTACTGGCAGCTGTGGTTGCTAGCATCATACCGTAACTATACGGTGTGTTACTGTGTTTGTGTTAGACTTAAGGTGTTTTGATGGCCAAAAAAATTGACAACAGTAGCTTTAAAAGCATGACGTAGCCTATTTGATCAGATTCTTAAACATGAGAATCAGTTCCAGTTTCAGCTACTTTTCTTTCCTAAATTAATCAATGTTTTTGGACAAATCTGTTAATTTAATTAATGGTTCAACTGCTCACTCAAAAAGACAGTCACTTGTCGCCACCATCTGGTTTAATGATGCAAGTGGCGCAAACACAGACAAGCGGAGTCATATAGTCTGATAAAAACAGTGAAAAGTCAAACACATTAGAAAAAACGTTATACAAATATATTTATACAATAATAATGGCAATATATTTCGCATATCTCGCACTGTATGATCGTTAATTGAAGCGAAGCATCGCGTTGGGATTCGCGCTCGGCTCGAGCTTCTGCAAACAAAAATAATGCATTCTTTGATTGGTCTCACGAACATTTTGACATTGACGAGCGGTAAGCGGATCAGATGAGAAGGTCAGTTATCGTCACGATGGGAGAATCATTGCAGCAACAAATTAGAGTTAATATTACGGGTACGACTCTAACTGGGTGTTTTTTTGTTTTCACGAAATTGGATTAGCAACTAAATGATGCGCATCAGAGGGGATTTAGAAGTGGGTGTACGCAATGCCGACTGAAAAGGAAGTTGTAAAGTTTTGCATTTTAAAGAAATCCCCTCTCCGCGGACGGTATGGCGGGCCAAATTAAAGGATACCACGGGCCAACTTTGGCCCGCGGGCCCTAGTTTGGGCATCTCTGTGTTAGAGCATATAGCTGTTAAATTAAAGTTTTATACTGTAGCTGACAATACAGTATTTAGCTGTTAATTTCAAAAACAGTAATACACCGTATTTTTACGGTATGATGCTGGCAATCACAGCTGTCAGTAGTTTACTGTTTTTTACACGATTTTTTTTACAGTGTCACGCTTTCCATAGCTGGCAGGACCCAGGCCTGCTGCAAAACAAAAAAGGTTTATATATTCAAAACCTGCCAACATGAATAAGCAAATCTATTGCGGTATTCAGAACCTTCTCAGCCTGGAAAGACCTTTTGCTTATCAATGAAGTCTAGACAGTGTGACGCAAAATCAATATTGTGTATATTCAGTTAGTTTTTAGTTGTCAACACAGTCAATTTCAAAGCATATCAAAGGTGAAATGTGGATGAAAACCATTAAACAGTTATCGGTGTAATGTCATGTTTATGTGTTCATGATGGGTTAGCAAGGACAGCCAAATTTGTTTACCATCAGCTTGAAACACACATACATATACATATATTTTTAAACCAGTTTTTGCTTTTCGTCTTTTGGTTTATTTTCCTTTTTCTTTCTCTTTCAGGGAAGTGTGAGCACTGAAGACAATGACCACCTACTAATAAACAAACGGATGGACGGAGGAATGAGAGAAACGATAAGGGTCAGCTGCTGAAGATTTTTACTGTGATTGTCCTGAGAGGGCTCAACGTTAATCTTCTTCACCTTTGCCCCTTCCCTCTCTGTCGGCCTGAATAGCATGTATTGACCTCTCATTGCTCTGGCATGAAACCATCTGACTACAGAATGATTTTCCTACTCTCTAAAGACATTCAAGTTGCAATAGCACTTGTTGGTACTCTTCCTTCACACATGCAGACACTCACGGTGATGTGCGGGTAAAGCATTCCAAGATGGAATACAACCAGCAAATACAAGCCTTATAGCAGCCATATTACTTTTACCTTCAAAAGAAGCATCAGGCAATACTAAATTGAATCAAGGCCATCCTTTGCTATAACAGCTTGAGTCCATTCATCGAAGGCTTCGATTTTGGATCTGTTGGTTGAGAACTCACTGACAATTGTTTGAACTGGTGCATTATAATCTTTGAGCATTAAAACATCATGAAGGATGCACGTGATTTATTCATTCATGTATTTTTATTTTCATAGGTTACACTTGGTCTTGTGAATGGCTTTTATTATTTGTCCCTTGTATGACTCTTCAGACAATCATTGGACCCGTAGTCAATTTTGTCCATCTATGCCTAGGGGAATTTTCGGTTGCACTTTATTTTACAGTATATGCACTTACTATAAAGTGTACTTAAAGGATTAGTTCACTTTTGAAAAAACTTTTGCTGATAATTTACTCACCCCCATGTCATCCAAGATGTCCATGTCTTTCTTTCCTCAGTCGAAAAGAAATTAAGGTTTTTGATGAAAACATTCCAGGATTTTTCTCCTTATAATGGACTTCAATGGGAACCAGGTCCAACCGAGGTCCAAACGACAGTTAATAACAGTTACAGATGCAGCTTCAAATGTCTTTAAACGACATCAGACGATGAATAAGGGTCTTATCATGCGAAACGATCGGTTATTTCAAAGCTTATTCCAAAAATGTAACTTTTCTAAGGACAAATGCTAGCCTTTCTCCATTCTGTGAGGCGCGTTTGCAACGTCACGTAATACGTAATTACGTTCAAAAGGTCACGGGCGACGTAGCCAGAAGTACAGAGTCAGAGTGTTTACAAGTTGAACGCATAGGTTGAACGTGAAAACTAACTCAAAACGCCTTTTACAAAAAAGGAATTAAAAGGTAAAACAACGATGTCGGACCATTTTGATTCTGTACTTCCGGCTACGTCGCCCGTGACCTTTTGAACGTAATTACGTATCACGTGACATTGCAAACGCGCCTCACAATATATTACAAGGCTAGCATTTGTCCTTAGAAAAGTTACATTTTTGGAATAAGCTTTGAAATAACCGATCGTTTCGCATGATAAGACCCTTATTCATCGTCTGATATCGTTTAAAGACATTTGAAGCTGCATCTGAAACTGTTATTAACTGTCGTTTGGACCTCGGTTGGACCTGGTTCCCATTGAAGTCCATTATAAGGAGAAAAATCCTGGAAGGTTTTCATCAAAAACCTAAATTTCTTTTCGACTGAGGAAAGAAAGACATGGACATGACATGGGGGTGAGTAATTTATCAGCAAAAGTTTTTTCAAAAGTGAACTAATCCTTTAAGAAAGTACTTAATAAAATAAGGTAACTACATGGGTTAGAGTTATGTTTAGGGGTAGGATTTGGTTATGTAAACTTAAAAAAAAAAATGCTGGGTTGTTTCACCCCAAATATGGACAAACCCAAATGCTGGGTTGAAAATGGAAGTAAAAAAATTACAGTTGAAATCGAAAGTTTAAGTTGGATTAAAGTTTTTAATTACATTTTTAACCCAACATTTGGGTTTGTCCATATTTGACCCAAACATTTTGAAAAAAAAAAAAAAAAACAGCATTTAATTATCCCACAGTTGTTTCAATTTCTAAAATAATAACAACATTTATTATGTAACATGTAATATTTCACGTGAAACGTTACCGTAAAATAAAGTGCTGGAGCTTCCTCTTGGCACATTGAATAAATGTGCAGTTTGTATAACTGATGCACATGCAATGTGGGTACTAACTGATTAGCCTTCTTCATCAGCGATATATTTATTGCAGCCTAATATGACTAATCTTTAGAACAGCATTTATAGTTTTGTTATCTTTTACGAGTTAAGATGCTTTATTTATTGTGGCTTTGGTCCACATTCTCTACTAAAGTCTTTCTAGACACTGGAGTCCACCTACATCAAAGAATGTGTGCTATTTTCTGACAGTAGCTATTAAATATTTTTTTTTCCCCACTTTTTACTTCGTTGAATGAAGTTTTGGAGAAAGGCAGCACTCCTTGGGGACAGCTATGACTATGTACAGTATATCTCAAATGTTTTGTTTAATTCATTCATTTAAAGAAAACACACAGATATGTTCTCACTGCTACAGAAACACCCTTTTCAAGCATGCAGGGGTAGATAGATTCACATTGATAAATTGTTGTTCTTATACAAGGTGCTATAATAACTGAAGATGATTTATTTGTTGGCCTTCATCAAAGCACATTATAAAATGTATGTTTAAATAGATAGATCACCACCCAAGTCTGCTTTGGAAGAAACTAACATCTAAAGAGGGTTTCCTGGCAACAGTCCATCTACAATGAAATGAGTTCATTTATTTGTGTGTTTTTTTTAGAACACGTTTTATTTCATTTTAAGTCATGGCTTGAAATTATGTTCAATTCTTATTATAAGTATTATTTTTCTTACTGACTGTCCTTTTTAACGGGAACCCTGCCATAAAAATGTTCCCTATTGTATGTATATGTGTAACTATGCATCATTTATAATATACATAAGCATATTGTTTTGTTGTTATGGACTGCATGGCCTCTCATGTAAACACACCGATTAGCAGGTTCTCTGACCTTCTTATCTTTGAAATTATGCAGTCTTTTATTTTTAAATAATCATAAGCATACAGAGGGTTTCTAAGTGTGTGTGTGTGTGTGTGTGTGTGCTCATGTTTTACATTGTGAGGACCAAATGTCCCCTCAAGAATATCGTGAGGACTAGCCAAAGGTCCCCATGAGAGAAATTGAGAAAATGTAAAAGAGTAGAAAGTTTTCTGTGATGGGTACGTTTAGGGGTAGGGACGGTGTAAGGGGATAAAATATACAGTTTGTACAGTATAAAAATCATTACGTCTATGGTTAGATAGTGGAGTGGTCCAAAATATATTAAAACACAAATATACATAAATATACACATAACATGTATAGACTCATTTAACAAAACAAACAAATAAAAAAACATTAAGAACTACATTACTTACACATAAGATTTCCCTCATGCATTCATTTGCAAAACAATTGAGATAAAACATAATTCACACTCATATACTAGATGATATAACAAAAACAAATTAACTATTTTTTTGATACTTATGTTACAGGCCATAAAATAAACATTTAATGTAAATTTGAAATTGATAATTGAAAAATTGGCATTTCACTCTACAAAATATAAGTGAAACATATCTTCAGACTCAAATCAAAATGGCTCCATGTATTATCTGCCATTGGAGGTCACCAGTTCTCTAATTAATAAGGAGTTTATACAAAGTCATCTAGCTACCTTAAGGGGATAATCAAATCCCACTAATCCTCGCCATTTAAAGTCTTAAACACATTTTAATGATTCGAAATGCATCACTTTTACACAAGTATAATACTTTCAAGTATTACAACTCAAAAACTTTTCTTCATCCTTCAGCCATGTCTCCACAGCTGCCTTTACCCCTAAACTTGGAAACTCAATCATCTAATTCATGCAATGTTGTTTTAGTTCCTCCTCCACCACCAACAACAACATTGATGGTATTAGAGAAAGAAATTGAGTCCAAAATCTTTCTACAACACAGGGTGAATTAATACCATTCACCCCAACTTATTAAGAGATGAGAGACTGGACTTTCACCAAAGCCGCCTGCATTGAAGGAGAGTTCAAGATTTTCATAGGTAATGCATGATTCCATGATCCACTTACAATACTTGACGCGTACCTCCTCAAAAAGGTAACTACACGTCGCGACGACGCGGACCGCAAGATCGGTGATTGGTCGGCTTGGTAGCATCGCATTTCCTCCTACGCATTTCCATCACTGTCTATGATTTCCAAACGTACCATCACCTCCGACGTCTTCTCTCATTTCTGCCTTTCAGTTTTAGTAATTTCACTAAAGTGAACTGTTTTTCCACCTCAACAAGCTCCAACTCCAACATGATCCACTCTATTTTAATCGCTATTGCTTGTAGTACCCTAGCCGCGAGGAATCTAAACACAGTGGAACATTAAAACTCTCCGCCGCCAACTAGCGTTTCGGAGCAGTACTGCAGAGCAACAAGACCTGAACGCCGAAGTATAAATGCTCATAACGGCGTCGCCTACGTGCGTAGCCAACGCCGCACATTACGGCGTACCCTCGACGCAGAAGTATAAATTGGCCTTAAAAGCAGCAATCCTACGTCCTATATCAATTAATCCTTTCCTCCATTCATGTAGGTAAGGTAACCTTCGTACGTAAGCAAAGTTCGTTCGCCAATGCGCATTGGCTCGTTTTGTCAATACTTGAAGATGACAGGCTCACTAAGCATCATCCCAATCAGTTGACACACGTCGACTACGTCTCCATCCCCTCCTTCAGGGAACGAGGGCTACATACGTAACCAAGACGTTCCTTGTCTTGGATTGTTTGAAAAGTCAGCACGTCTGTGGTTGTGTTTCTTCTAAGTTATTCTCCTGTTTGTTGTTTCGATTCTTGGATTAAATATTTATTTTGAATATCTCCTTCTTGAATTAACTAATTGAATTAACTAATAACTTCACCTTGTGGATATAACCCTTGAGCGGTATCTGGACTTGGTTCTGAGGTGGTCTGGCTCATCATTCATGGTCAGAGAGGTAGATTAAGCCAATACCACCACTGCTCTGTCACAGCCATCCCAGCCCACTCCAGCCCTCTTGCTACCAATTGTATTAATCTCCGAACCTGTCTCAGAACTCCTTTCAGTAGCCCCTTAGTCTGTCCAGATCCATGAACCCACTCCCAGGTCCTAAGTCTTTTTCAGTGAGTGATATTACTGGGTCCGTTCCTGAGAGTGGAATTCCAGAGTCCTGTTTCAGTGACGAAAACTCCAGAGTCCTTTCCAGTTTTGGTTCCACTGAGAGAAATTACCGGGGTCCGCTCCAGTGTGGGCTCCAGTCCCAGAATCCACTGCAGTGTCGGCTCCATCCCCAGAGTCCACTCCAGTGTCACCCAAGAGTCTGCTTCAGCATTCGCTCCTGCCCCAGAAAGTGTTCTCTCAGTTCTCTCACTATAACTTTATTTTCAATGACCGGAGGGCATTTGAAGTGATGACTGTTGTTGGCATAACAGCGGAGCAGTGTTAACGAAATGTTATTTCACCCACAAACTGTTTTCAAAAACCTTGTTCTGTTTTGAGAATACCAACTACAGCTTTGGTCATTCTCAAAGCCGAAATTATATTTGAATGTCCTATCTGCTCACCAAGCACTTGCAGAACATCTTCAGTTGTAGATCGCCTCTGGCACGCACCTGAAACCATGATAATGTCATGTGAATGGCTTACTAACACCAGGCACACTACTTAATAGAACCCTATATTAATCTCTACAAATAATAAACTATAAAATCAAGAATAGAGAAATTCACACACGCACCTTCTTACTCCCAGTCATTAGCTGCGTTTCCATAAAACTTTTGCGATATTTTCTAAATGTCGTTGAAAAACTATTGCACAATTTAAAAAACAATATTAACCTGTTTCGATTGACAGATGTTATGCAACTGAAACGGTATTTTGTTTACCGTCGCAATAAGTCATTGTTATAATTATAGAATCCGACGTTGGTAGGTTTATATATCTGAGCCACTACACTGACCATAATTTTCAATGGAAGGAGACATGACATGTTATCCTGGCATTAATAGCAAGGAAAGCAGCTTTTACACGAAGGGAAAACACAGATATTTCCCTGTGGTTTGGCCTCTCATTTACACGAAAACCCCGTTTTTATCACAGAAAACGATTATTTCGAAAAACTCCGACCAAAGTGGAAATTTCTGAAAACGCTGGTTATGTGTTGTAATGTGAACTGGGAGAAACGGCGTTTTAGGTTCTTTCTTGTCGATTCTGAGGATTCTGTTTGGCTTGCATGGTTTATCCACCTCCCTACATTGCCACCTATAGGTTTGGCATAGATATGATGGCGCTCGATGGCGTATTTATGCGGGTGTGCAAACGATGTTATTATTGAAAACGGAGAGGGGGGAAATATTGGTTTCTCTAAATACCCGGCTTTGTGTAAATGTGGCCTTATACTTGGGAGCGCCACATATGAGGTGTTTCTGGTATCTCTTCCTCACAATTGCTTAAAGTCCCCGTGAACCGGAAGTTGCAAACGATTTTTCTCCAGTGCTGTGACGTATTTCCAAGTGAAATGGAATATTGAACAGAGGGCAGGGTTTTACTCTAGCGCTCCTCCTCTCCATCTCTCGCTCATAGCAAACTAACGGTTTGAGGGGAGTGGTTAAGCGTTTCCCCACCCAAACTGTGAAACCTACGTCATCAGAAAAAGAAACCGTTCCAGACCGGAAGTAACTTTTCAGATTTTGATTAAAGATTATCAAGGTAAAACATTTTTTTAATATATTTTTACATGCACGGATTAATTGTTAACCACAAGACTAGTAATATGCGCTAACAAAGTAAATAGGTTCAATTTTGATTTCACGGGGACTTTCAAGGTCTTGATTGTGGCATTTCTTTGTGGTTTAGAATCCAGTATTTCCAGTCTAAAATTCAGTAATTCTTTTGTCTTTTATGAGTTTAATAAAGAACTCTTGTTTCGTCTTCTGTCCAAACAACCAGCGCCTTTTTTAAAGAATGGTCGACTTTTACGTACGTCAGGTGACCTGTAAATGCGCAGACAAACGTTTCCACTGCAGGTATGCGAAATATTCCTTTTTTGAATTGCCATGCAAGCATAAAACATTTTTGAGATATATATTGTGATATAACAGTGTATTTTTTTGCGGAATTTGTATGTTTCCATTGGGCGTATTTTCAATTCGCAATTTCAATTTGTGCAATTTGAAGGGTAATTGAAACGTGGCTATTGTCGTGTTTTAAACCTGACATCATTAAGAAAATGCAGAAATAACATGTTGAAAGTGCAACATTCACTAATATATCTGTATAATTATGTCACTGATGTCTCCATATGGGTTTTTTTAGCCATTTAATAAATGAGAGCTTTTAATGTTGTTTCCCTTTTGGATTGATTTTAAGCTGTTTTATTTTTTCCCCCAATGAAATACATTTTAGCATGCTTATGTAATATGCTGTCAAACGTAAATTATGGTAAAGCCTTTTTGTTATCGGTATTCTATGACAAGGCCTGATTACATAGCATGTAGACTTTTCTTGTACATGCTGCTGCAGCATTTAATTTATTTTAACACTTTTAAAATATTTTTTTTTTCAATTTTGAAATTACAATGTTTGTTGTTCTGTTGTGTTTTTTGGGGGGAGGGGGCTTATAACAACACGACTGTTGTATTGAGCAATTTAAAGCAATATGGACTTCAATTCATTGTGCCATTGTATTTAAGGCCATTTAATTAGGGTGTCATTTGTGATATTAATTGCAATGGAATAATATTTTCTGGTCTAAAAGTAATTTAAATAATGAGCCATAAATTATTCTAAGAGTGCCCATGGACATCAATTCTCAGTATTTGCAAGCACATTTTGCTTTAGCTTTATCTATTGCTTGGATCTATTTTAAAAATCAGTTTTAAAAAGTTAAAATGCTCATTCATATGCATTATCTGGAAGTTCTCGAATGTATTGTCCTTGGGGTTCATGTCTCAGAATTAATGATTTTGTGCTGACAGTGTATTGCCCAGACTAATATCTACTTACTCTATGCATCTCTGTAATATCTACTTATGTCTCTCCTGCAGCCAAAAGGTTTGAGATTATGCAAATCAATTTCAACACTCAAGTATCCATCCAATTACAGACCCACATCCTCCCGATGCCCAAATGCTCAGGGTTGCCCTTTCTAGTCAAAAAGGGGAGAGTGCCACCTATTGGTACACAGCTTGTAACCTGCCCTGTGCACTTACCCCTCCCGTCTTCCTCCACCTGCCTTGTGTCCAGTCAGATGTGTTAATACCAATAGCAAGCAGGCATGCAACTAACACACTTTTGTACCATGCTCAGTTTTTGCTGTTTAGAGATGGCGAGCAGTGTGTTTTGTGGAACAGATGGCTGACAAAGAGGCCCAAAAGGCATGATGTGTTGATTCAGAATCTACTGTGCATGAAATATTACCATAAAAGAACATTCTATTCTTTTTTTTTTTTTTCAATTCCTGCATTTCCCAATCAACAGGCAGATACAGTACCACAGCAATTTATGACTCCTCACATATGTTGTATGATTTAGGGATTTAATCTGTTCCTTTTTTATTGCACTGATGAAAATCAATCAAAACTGCCAAAATTAACTCAGCTCTGATCCAACAGCAGACTGTCGGGTGACACGTGATTCAATCTGCGTTCTGACGTAAAAAGCAGAGAAAGAGATTAAAGGGAGAGAGGAGTGAAATTACTCATGCCGAATCACGGCAGACTCTTGTCCCTCAAATAGCAAGCTGTCGTTAAATAAACATGACAGTGGAATCTGGCTCTCTCTAGATCCACACTAGACTACGACTAAACGTGCCCTCATCCATTAGTCTTCAACAATATGGCACTGTTGAATCCCGTTTCAAGCATGTGTGGGTATTTATGTTCACATATGTCTTTCCACAGTACATTGCAATCATGCTTACATACCTCAGATGGTATTTAGGCACATTCCAGGGGTACTTTGAAATATTTTGATTCATTTTTGTTAAAACTGAACGTATTTTGTTGCTTGTAAGACTGCAAAAGCTAATTAAAGATAGACGAACTTGTTGATGTGTCTGTTTTTCATCCACAGTATCAACTGTTCTTATGAATCATCATGAAGGCACTTTACAAATATTAAATTGTAAATGCTCATAGACAAAATCCTTCCAATCTACTTTTGGCTTTTACTGACCTGTTGTCTTACTTTTCTAGTCGGTTCATGAGCAGCAAGCAACCACATACCCTCATGCGTCCAGCTAACAACATATTTTAAGGGTCATAATGCCATTTTCATACGAGTTAATTTGATTCTTTAGGGTCTAAATAAAAAGTTTGTAATATACTTTAATTAAAAATTCTCATCAGTGTTGTAATAAAACTAATTTTACCTGGTCAAAAACGGCTGTTTTCAACACGCCTTTTTCCGTGCATATACCTTTAAATGATAATGAGCTGCGCTCACTCCGCCCCTCTTTACTGCAGCATTTTGACACAATGCATGTGGAGTGTTACCTTGACAACAGTTGAGGGTATATTTTGGAGAAAGAATGGCAGCAGGAGTCTCTGAGGACACATCTCTGCAACCATATCAGTTTGAACCGCACTCGGAACAAGATGACGCCGCAAAGATGTAAGACAATTAAGGCTCAAAGAGGACGTTTCTGAATGGTTGGTTAATGTATTGTCACTTTGATCTATCTTTGTATGTACTGGCAGGGTAGAGCAACTTAAAGAGATGTATGAATGCTATGTGTTTACTGATGTATACGTACTCAGTTAGCCATAACGCGTTGTTCATTATAAACGTGGAATAATGAATTATATTGAGAACGTTGTACATAGAAAACATGCCGTAAAGTACCGTGAGTGTAAACCTTATCCGCATTCATCGCGAAGCGAGCTAGCGATTTGCAAAGATTAATATAACGGTTAATACAATTTTACACTCACTTCTTCTGGAGGTGCAGCAGGGATATGAATAGTTGGTGCCGATTTGCTTCTTAGCAAAACCAGCTTTATACTGAGCCTTGTTTATAAAGCAGTCTGGTGAGAAAAGATTCACGAATCGCGCAAATATGAAAGCATTGACATTGCTCGTGGGGAATATTCAAAACTGTGGTCCATACCATACAAATATCCATTCAATGACCATACCATATGATGGTATGATACATACACCATTTAATCTCATTTCACAATTCTTTTGGGGAGGGACAATTGGGGGCATGTATAAGGTAGACAAGTGAGTGTTACTTAACCAAATAGCTACAGGTATGAAATCATTATCATACATCACCACCTATCATTAGAAGTCGCAAGACACTGTGTATAAATATAAGGACTTGGTCTGGGGCTCCATGCAAGATCTCACCTCGTGGGGCATCAGTGATCATGAGGAAGGTGAGGGATCAGCCAAGAACAACACGGCAGCAGGGCCTGGTTAATGACCCGAAGAGAGCTGGGACCACAGTCTCAAAGAAAACCATTAGTCAAGGATTACGCCGTCAAGGATTAAAACCGGCAGCGCACACAAGATCTCCCTGCTCAAGCCAGTGCATGTCCAGGCACATCTGAAGTTTGCCAATGACCATCTGGATGATCCAGAGGAGGAATGGGAGAAGGTCATGTGGTCTGCTGAGACAAAAATAGAGCTTTTTGGTCTAAACTCCATTTGCCATGTTTGGAGAAAGAGTACAACCCCAAGAACACCATACCAAATGAGAAGCATTAAGGTTGAAACATCATTCTTTGGGATGCTTTACTGCAAAGGGGACAGGACGACTGCACCATATTGAGGGGAGTATCGCAAGATCTTGGCCAACAACCTCCTTCCCTCAGTAAGAGCATTGAAGATGGGTCGTGGCTGTGTCTTCCAGCATGACAACGACCCGAAACATACAGCGAGGGCAACTAATGAGTGGCTCCGTCAGAAGCATCTCAAGGTCCTGGAGTGGCCTAGCCAGTCTCCAGACCTGAACCCAATAGAAAATCTTTGGAAGGAGCTAAAAAGTCCGTATTGCCCAGCAACAGCCCTGAAACATGAAGGATCTGGACAGAGGTGGACAGAGTGCACAGCTTTATTACTTGAGTAAAAACTAAATTTGACTCAAGTACAAGTAAAAGTACTACAGTCAGATGACTACTTGAAGCACATCTACTACAGTACAGACTACTGAAGTACTTGTTTTTAAAAGTACTTGAGTATCAAGAGTACATTTTCCAAATAATGCATTACTACTGGCACAGTGCTTACATTTATGTACAAAAACGTCCTACATGGAGTTTTGAAAAATGTTAATGTCAATACCTTGGAGAATTTAAAAGGAATTGAAAGTAAAATCAAGTAATTTTCATCTTTTTACCATGTTACTTTATTTAACATTTAAGAAAATGTAAGAAAATTCTGGTTGGCACATTCCCGGGATTGGACCTGATGCGTCTTCATCCATTGTTTCATGTTCCATGGTTTCGTCTCTTATCTAAATCAGACCATGGAGTTGACTTTGGCGGAAAAATGAAGGGGATTGCTGATAGGCTGTCCCAATCAGTGGCGCCTGCACAATCCAATCAGTAGTAACGGGTACTCACGGTTATGGATAGAAATGTAGTGGAGTAAAGAGTACAATATTTCTCTCTCAAATGTACATGAGTAAAGTCATGAGTACTCCCCAAAAATGATACTCAAGTAAAGTACAGATCCCTCAAAATTGTACTTAAGTACTGTACTCAAGTAAATGTACTCCGTTACTGTCCAGTTTTGGATCTGGAGAAGGTCTGTATAGAGGACTTGGAGAAAACCCCTGCTGCAGTGTGTGCAAACCTGGTCAAGAACTACAGGAAATGTACAATCTCTGTAATTATAAAGGTGTCACGACACACATGGGACAGAAGATCCAATTTGCAGATTATTATGAAGGGCAATCCAAGATCGTAGTCTTCCAGGCAGGGGTCAAAATCCAAATAATCAAACCAAACATGGAAACAAAACAAAAACCAACTAGGAAACAAACCAACTTTAAAAACAGACCAAAGAAGTGGTGACATCTGACAACGAATCCATACACATACTAACACAGACAGGGAATAAATACACAGATCTAACAAGACTAACAATGAACAGCTGGGAACAATGACGAGCTGAGTGCAATGAACTGATGAGTGACAGTGACAGACAGAATGCTAGGAAATGAAGTCAATAGTGAAGGACACCTTAAACACGAAGACCTCTAGTGACAAACAAGGGAACACAACCATACACTGTGACAAAAGATCTGTTTTTTTATTATTATTATTTATCAAATACTTATGTCATGCAATAAAATGCAAATTAATTACTTCAAAATCATACAATGTGATTTTCTGGATTTTTATTTTAGATTCCGTCACTCACAGTTGAAGAGTACCTATGATAAAAATTACAGACTTTATCTAAACCTCTCTACATAACCGTACATAACTCGTGCGTCCTCCATGTCTGTAGTTGTTTAACACTTTTATAGTTAACACTATTTTCGAATCCTATTTAGGACAGATAGAATGTGAATTGGGACGCAGCACCTGATTCAGCAGATTATCTTGTTTAATGCTATTGTGTAAAATCTGCTTAAACCTTGTTCTGTTTTGAAAACCCTATAACACTTGTGGTAAAGTAATGTAAGTAAGCACAGATTTTGTTCACAGTTCGGTTGTTCCTTGCCGGTTGGCCGTTCAGGGCACCGAGGTGTCATCGTCCTCATACGATCCCCTGAGGAGGGTCATAGAACAGTCAGTTCGGTTGTTCCCTGGCGGTTCGCCACTTCAGGGCACCGTAGTGACTGTTCAACCAAGGGACGGTTTTGAGAAATAGTTTTTCCTCTGCGCCCTCTGGGGTGCGATTCTCTGAGGAGGGTCGCAGCGCTGCCAGTTCGGTTGTTCCCTGCCGGTTCGCTGATCAGGGCACCAAGGTGTCAGCGCCCCCATACGATCCTCCGAGGAGGGTTGTAGAACGGTCAGTCCGGTTGTTCCCTGCCAGTTCGCTGCTTCAGGGTGCCGTAGTGACTGTTCAACCAAATCCAGAGGCCAGTCTTGAGAGGTAGTAGAATTTCTGGCAGCGTGGAAACTACTGCCACATATTTCTCAGTGGGACCTGCACACTATAGAAAAGGGTTTCAGAATTCAGTTCGGTTCTCGTCCACCCAGATTTCTAGCGGTCCTCCTCTCATTGGTCGACCCCGAGCAGGCAAGTACTGACAAAGGAGCTTTAGAAAGGGTTCCTCCTCCCAGCAGACAGCCATTACTTGATTGTTTCCGAAAGAGGATGAGGGAGTTTCCTGGGGTTTGCTTTCGGGGGCGAAGCACACCATTTTCGGGTTCTCCCACTCGGCCTAGGTTTATTACCCCACACCTTTACAGTATGCGTGGATGCAGCTCTGGCTCCTCTGAGACTCCAGGGCATTCGTGTGTTATACTACATCTATGATTGGTTGATCCTAGCTCAATCTGAGTTTATGGCAGTTCAGCATCAAGATCTCGTTCTGTCTCATTTAAGGAAGTTGGGGTTGCCTCTCAACGCCAAGAAGAGTGTGCTCTGAGGACCACTTTTCTAGGTGTAGAAATTCTCACAGCCGTAATGGGGTATATCTAGGCCAGTCACTCACTGTGAAACAGTTTCAGACTGGTGGGTTTCATGGCAGCTGCATCCAACGTAATTAATTTTGGCCTTCTGTACATGAGACCCCTGCAGTGGTGGCTCAGGACCAAGGGGTTTTCTCCGATGGGAAATATTTTTTCGCATGATCAATGCGGCTATGCCTTCGGATCCATCGATGGATCCATGGAGCTTTGGATGGAGCTTTGGTAGGGATTCCAATTTGTCAGTCTCAACGTCGTGTCGACTGACCGACTGATGACGAGAGTCTTGGTTACATATGGTAACCCCTTGTTCCCTGAAGGAGGGAAGGGTTAGGAGACGCCATGTTAGTGCTGTAGCGGTGCGTCGACGTCATATTTTTGCGTCGACGCTTCTTTATTTATTTATTTTTTGCATGTTCCCGGCGGTACAGCTTGCCACACACACGTGGGAGACCAAAACATTGCGGAATAGAGGACGAAGACAACTAGAAGTGAATGTGCTATCCATTAAATGAATCACACACAGTAAACAAACCCTTAAGAAAAAAAATTGCAATTTAGATGCGCAAACTGGGTGCCGGTGTGGTGAGACGTACAAGCTCGGGCAGATTCGGCTTGAAGTCGTTTCCGGACGCGGCGCCGCGCAAAAAAAGACGTACACACAGCCAGCCACAGTCTTCCTGGTCTTGCGCACCCAACGCGTCATTTTTGCCGTGCGCACATTCGCGCTCGTGCGGATGTGTCGAGTATAAACCAGGCTTTAACTCCGTGTCAGCACGCGCTCTGATCAGTAGGTGCAGAAACCGCTCACTATTCACCTCCATCAGTAGCAGCCTCCGATCGCACCACTAACTCCGCCTCCGTTTCCCTCCTCAGCTGATATTAATATTTAAACATTCTCTATGATAAAAAATGTTTGTAAAAACTATTTTAATATCACGGTTTTGGCGGTTGTAGAGTTATAATGATGGTGTTCAAATACATAACATTAGACTAACGTTAGCCATCTTATAGTATCTTGATTCAGTATGCTAGTATTTATTTGAGATATTGTTTTTTTTTTATTAATTGAGCAGCAGAAAAAATATTCTTTGTATTAGTCGTCCAATTAGTCATTAGATTAGTCGACTAATCGATAAAATAATCGCCCAACTAATCGTTTAGTTAATAATCGTTTACCCCAGCCCTACGCCATGTCCCATCACCACATTCCGTAGGGGCGGCCAGCTTTTCAGGCTTGGCTCCTCAGTAAAAATCTGCAATCGCACTTTATGCTCATTATATACCCGTGTTGCAAGGCTGAACGGCTTTTGCGAATGATTGCATGTCAATGTGAATTGGCTTGTTTAGTTTCACTCAAAGTAGATAGATTGGCCTCTCTAGCGAGATTTCTATTTGTCGTTCTCGACGTGGCGACTCCGTTCCCTCTTTCAGGGAACGAGGGTTACCATATGTAACCAAGATGTTTTCTCACTTGATCATACCTTTCATCCAAATATTGTAATATGTTCTGTTTTTACCATGTTACAATTTTACCACTCCACTTACTTACTAAACCGATCACGCATTTGGTGAGGGAGCACTGAGTCTTGGTCTGACTTTGACTGGAACATAAACTTCAGAATAAGCAGGGAGACATTCCTGTTTATATGTCATGAACTAAGACCTCATCTTGAACAGACGACGATATGCTACAGAAGACCTTTAAGCCGTTGCAGTGGCTTTATGGAGACCATCTACTAACACGAAGTTTTAGACCATCTCTCACCTGTTTGGAATAGGAATCTCTACAGTGTGCATAATAACAAGAGCAGTTTTGCAAGGAATTGTACAAGTTATAATTCCACAGTTTATTAAAGTGCCACACAGAAATTATTTGAGTGTAATTGTTAATGGTTTCAGAGATAAATGGGGTTTCCCTCAGTGTGCTGGTGCCATTGATAAAACTCGTGTTCATCGCTGAACCTTTTTTTAAACAAAGGTAGATTTATACAATCACAATGGTTATTATTCAGTACTGCTGTAGGCTGTTGTGGACCATAAGCTACAGTTTTAGAATATTAATGTTGGATGGCCTGGAAAGTTGCATGTTGGACGTGTTTTTGCAAATAATAGCCTTTTTAGAAAAAGTATTTCCAGCATGGACTGAAGATTTTTAGGCTGTACCTATCCTTTAACAATAATAGGTGATGCTGTTCTTACCTCCTTTTGCCATGTTTACAGATACCATTTGCAGATGGACAAGGTTTCACTTAAGCCCAGTACAACTACAGAATAACCTGTGCAAGAATGGGCTCTGACTGGGTTTTTGGAAGACTAAAAGCTTGCTGCCGGTGTTTGCTCAAAAGGAACAATCACCCTACCATCATCATCATCATCATCATCATCAAGTGCAATAATTGCTTCTTGTTGCACCGCACAATATACACTCACCTAAAGGATTATTAGGAACACCTGTTCAATTTCTCATTAATGCAATTATCTAATCAACCAATCACATGGCAGTTGTTTCAATGCATTTAAGGGTGTGGTCATGGTCAAGACAATCTCCTGAACTCCAAACTGAATCTCAGAATGGGAAAGGAAACTGACACACAACCTTGAGGCGGATGGGCTACAGCAGCAGAAAACCCCACCGGGTACCACTCATCTCCACTACAAATAGGAAAAAGAGGCTACAATTTGCAAGAGCTCACCAAAATTGAACAGCTGAAGACTGGAAAAATGTTGCCTGGTCTGATTTCTGTCTCGAGTCTCGATTTCTGTTAAAACATTCAGATGGTAGAGTCAGAATTTGGCGTAAACAGAATGAGAACATGGATCCATCAAGCCTTGTTACCACTGTGCAGGCTGGTGGTGGTGGTGTAATGGTGTGGGGAATGTTTTCTTGGCACACTTTAGGCCTCTTAGTGCCAATTGGGCATCGTTTAAATGCCACGGCCTACCTGAGCATTGTTTCTGACCATGTCCATCCCTTTATGGCCATCATGTACCCATTCTCTGATGGCTACTTCCAGCAGGATAATGCACCATGTCACAAAGCTCGAATCATTTCAAATTGGTTTCTTGAACATGACAATGAGTTGACTGTATTAAATGGCCCCCACAGTCACCAGATCTCAACCCAATAGAGCATCTTTGGGATGTGGTGGAACGGGAGCTTCGTTCCCTGGATATTCATCCCACAAATCTCCATCAACTGCTAAATGCTATTCTATCAGTATGGGCCAACATTTCTAAAGAACGCTTTCAGCAACTTGTTAAATCAATGCCACGTAGAATTAAGGCAGTTCTGAGGGTGAAATGGGGTCAAACACAGTATTATGGGCCGTTCACATATCGCGCCTAAAAACGCGTAGAAAACGCTAGGCGCACGCGTTCTCCTTTTTCCAAAGAAGCGCTAGGGCGGTTGCACTCCGGAGGCGTCTGTCGTTGCTAAGCAACCATCAGCTGCGCTCTCCATTACATGAAGGAAATTTCAGCAATGGATTTCCACCACCGAAAAACCTTTGCTGTAACTCTGTTACAAGATTTATTTACTCAGAAAAGTAAAAAAACGCCGCAGTGTTTGGGTGCACCCCATACTACAAAAACGCAAGAACCATGGGGAATTTCACCAGCTGATTCAGGAACTCCGCCTGGACAATGGGAGGTTCAAAGCCTATTTCAGAGTGGACAAGGACCAGTTTGATTATATTTTAAGAAGAGGTAACAAAAATGGCGAGGAAGCTGATTGGTTGACGTGACACGTGACCTACGGTGCGCTTGCGGCATTCTGAAAAGTTGAGATGTTTTTATCTCGATGCGGCGCGGACGCGCCTGGAAAAAACGAGCGCGTCGCACCGCGACCGCGTCGCTTCCATTATGAGCGCGCATACCGCGCGCCTACATTTGAAATAACGAACTTGAGCGCGCAAAAGACGCGATATGTGAACCGGCCCTTAGTATGGTGTTCCTAAAAATCCTTTAGGTGAGTGTATATATATATATATATATCGAATAAAATGATGGACGGCTTTCAGATTTTTCTGTCACTGCTAAAGAATTCTGTCAATGACGTAGAATTTTTTGGTTAATGCAACCTCTGATATATAATGTGTGTGTGTTGTGTGTAGTATATACAGTGCAGGTACACACATTTTATACTGTTGGAAACAACTTTATTGTCAGTGTGTTGTAAAACTGCCACATGTCAACAAATAATTTTTCAAAATACCGCTCATCACAAAACACATAAATATTTATATGTAATATATATCGAAACTAAAATTGTCTGGTTATGTGTTAACACGTGGATAAAGTATTTATCTTAAGAACAAACCTTGTAACAAATAAGGGAAATTTCCATCAACAATTTCAGTTGAATCTGGAATTTCATTATTTATCAGAACTGCTTAACTTGTGCAAGATAGAAGACAGTATCTGCACACTACTGCTGGTACTACTGACTCCTTGACCGGTAAATGAAGCACTTGGTTGGTGTACGACAGTCAAAGTATGACAAGACGGTTATTGAGTTGGATGGGTTTGAGAGACCAATTCACTGGGGCACAACGGTGTGTTCATAGGAGGAAAAGTGTTAGTTACAGCCGAGCTCATCACTTGACACGGCATCCTCATCATAGCCTAATCATGTTCCATCCGTGCACAGTGTCGCCTCTCTTCCACTTCCATTTGGAGCTTGTAACGCTCTCGTTCCAACTCCAATTCCCTCTGGTGCCTTTCCTCTTGTTTCGAAAAAAAAAAAAAAAAAAAAAAAAAAGCAATAGTCTTTCTTCTGCTGGTCAATGATTGAAGAAATGAAAGTGGTAATTTGTTGTAGTGAGCTTTTCTTCTCTACCTGGATGGATTTGCTAGCCTTTCTCTTTGCTTCAGCTGGATGACTGCTTAAAAATCCCCTAATCACCGATTTCTACTGTAGATCCAGTAGAACGTGTGGAGCTGTCATGAATTCTGATGCTGCTGTTGTTGTCGTCATCAGTTGCTAATGAAAGATGATGGGAACAACATGTAGGGCAAAATGTTGCTAATAAAATAGGACTTAATGCTACATCTATTTCTAGTCTGATTTAATGAATATTCCTCGCTCAATACAAGTTTCATTTACTGAACAGCATTTATGGAATAATGCTGATTAAATTATTGACATGATTTCGATTCATCCTTCCTTAAACCTTATGTGCTATTTGTGGTCTTTTTGATCCCAAATGATGTTTAGATGAAAACAACGTTTTTCTTTATATTATTTCATCAAATGGCATGAGACTTAGTGTCATGCTTGCAAAAACAAAACAAACAAAAATTAATCGGAATGATATGTGGTTGTATGTTAGCGTGATTTGCGTCATGAAGCAGGCATAAAACCAGTCTAATGGCATGACAGAACGTCATGTGACGTCATGGACCAGGAAGCTATAAAGCACATGTGATCAAACAGTGTCAGCTTCTGATTGGCTGAAGCAAGTCGATCACGGCCATACAGGCCTTTCCACTCATTTTCGTAGGACTTTACAATCTGGAACTTGCTCTACACCAGGTTGTCAGGTGTTTTCGTCTTAGTGTGCTCACAGTGAAGCATGGCATTTTCCCAAAGCACCCTTGACGCAGCGCGAGTTCTCTCGCAAGGGAACGTCTCGGGCAACAACTGTAAAGGCCATTGCACACCGAGTACGAAATATTTGTATGCGTATTTTCGTGTTCGTCAGCCTAAAAATTTGTCACGCATAGAAACCTTGCACACCGAGTCCGTTGTGTATTTCTTAAACCTTTGCGGGAAAAAACGCAAAAATACCAAATGGATTCGTCAAGCAGTGAGGATGATTTTTGCCCTCTCTCTTATTGAAAAGAGAAGAAAGAGAAAATATTACGTCCCAATCCTGAAATTGCGCCGAGAGGAAGTCGAGTTCCTTATCAAGGAGTTGCGAATTTATCCTGAGCGATTCAAAATTTACCTCAGAATCTCAGTGGGACAGTTCGATGCTTTGCTAGCGATCCTGGAGCCACATATTAAAAACAAGACCACCAATTTCCGTGAACCAATCGATTCTGAACGGAGACTGGCAGTGTGTCAGTCTGAAATGGACCAGGTATGGACACACACACGGACAAACACACACCCGCGCGGCCCGTTGGAAGCGCTGGGCAGACAGAACAGCTAGGCTGTTATTGTGTATATTGTGCCCAAATAATACATTAGTTATCGAATAGGCTGCTCAATCACACCTTATTCGATCCTAAATTTCAATCTGATTGAAAGGGGAGGTTTATTAATTTCATAATCCAATATAGAGAAGAGAACATAAACACTTGATCGAATTGAAAACCGAAACTGAAAGCACGGCACATATGTGCAATGATTTGAGGACGAGCTCCCTCCGGCCCTGAATTGTCAAAAGACCTCTCAAAATGCTGGCTCTGGATGCGAAAAACGCAGAAAATCGAACCCGATCCGATTCATTTTATGACGGACGAAAGTTTCAGAGCCGGTGTGCAAGCGTGATTGACATAACGTGAGGTCGAATTTTTTTTTTTACGTGCGAAAATTTCGGATGCGAATTTCGGACTCGGTGTGCAATGGCCTTAACCCTTGTTCCCTGAGAACGGAAAGAGACGCTGAGTCTCACTGCAATACTCCTTGCGTCCCTGTGTTTGACTTGCTTCGGCCTATTAGCTGACAATGTTTGGATTCAATGTGCTTTATACCTTCCTGGTCCTGACATCACCCCACCTGCGATGTTCCGTGCCATTGGACTGAGTTCACAGACGTGCTTATGATGTAAGCAGAGGTTTATATATTGCCATTCCTAGTATTTAATTATTATTTTTTTGGCCATTTTAAGTGTTGGCTTTGTAAACATGTCATTAAGCCAAATTTTCTCTTTGAAGATAATTGTATAATGGGTCTATGAGCAAATTAATATGAACAGGTAAAGCAGGTCTGAAATGAACACACAATTCTCTTCCTCATCATTCATGTCAAACTTACCTCTATGACATTGATTATGTTCGCACAGGGGCTTGTCCCAATGATTTCGTTGAACAAATTGTAGAGAGGCCACTGGACATCGGCTGATTACCCACTACACCTTAGTTTATCTTGTGTATGGCCATATATGTCTGGCATCATTTTTTTTTTACTTTTCGGTTCAGTTATATCCACTGTCTTTCAGTTTTGCGTAAAACTTCTGCATCACTGTGGGTGGCTGATAGTTGTTGCTTTATTTAGTCTTCCTAGCAAATTTGGAGAAGTCCTGTAGTTTCCCCAAGTCCATAACTCTTCCAGCAGCAGCCATGATGAATATTACCATTTGTATGGAGGCGTTTTACGACCAAATTAATAAAAATACACAAATGCAAAAAGTCAAGTGAGCCTCGTTTGTGATCAGATTGCGAATTTTCAGCAAACCATACCATAAGATAAAAGCGAACCATACTCAGACCACCTCCTGAGCCGGTCTCGAATCGGTTCATACATGGGCCAAAAATCCAGCAAACCACGCTCAGACCCCTGAAAAAGGACCAAGAGTGAAAACAGCCTTACTCTTTTCATTCATACCTTCATTCCATTTCCCTTTCCTGAAGATCCTGAAGCCATTCAATTTCATTCACAAAATTGCTGCTGTAATCACCACCCATCCATCCGCCTTTCTGATTCCGACTGCCTGACAGCAATTTCACCCCCAGCTGATTTCATCATGTCACCATGCTATATAAATACCCTACTTAGAGGTAGGTCAATGCCCCCTAATGGTGCGGAGAAATATAACCGTTGCCATAATTAACTATTCTCTATTCTGTCCTGTCAACTTGTCCGACTTTAATAGCGGCACTGCCAATGGGAAGAACATCCATGTGCGACTGTATAGACAAACACACACTAAACCATTCACGCTTTGGTTCTTTATTAATCATGCACGGCATGGATCTTGTGGAGCTTTGAATGTGACTTTTTCATTTCAAACTTCCCAATATTAGTTATATCCAGAATGATAATCTATCAGCGAATGTTCCTGAAGAAATAAATTAAGCAATATCCTAACCAGGCTCAGATGGATTTACATCAGAATGATTTCCGCCCTCGTGGCGAGAGGAATATTACTCTTTTGATTTCTTCTCTGCTTGTTTGCTGTGTCTGTAACCTGCTATACGCGACTAGTCTACGCCTGCCAAGCTCTCCAGACATCCGCATCTCTGTTATAGACTCATTCATAAACTCTTCACAACATCTTAACACCTCGAGGAGAAAGTGAAAGGAGGATACGAGGAACAACGCGGAGAATACATCACGAAACCGAAGGCTTATTTACGAGCTGGCATTTTGTTTGCCTGGTGCCTGCTGGATGTGGTTTACAGGTCTATCATACCAGAATGCTCCTAAGTCTGTGAAAGCTGCTTATTTTTCTAACTTAATTGGATCCAATCACTCTAACCCAAAGGTTCTGTTTTCAGTCATTCGGTCTGTTGTAAATCCATCTGTTAACACATTGTCTGTTGCCACAAATGCTCTATGTGAAGACTTTTTACTAACCAAAGATTTTTTACTAACAAAATCACCAAAATAAGACTTGTGTCTGCCCTAATTTAACTGTCCTCCCAATCTTGACACCTGATTCTGTTTTTTGGGAGATTTTTGATCAAATCAACCTCCAGACACTGAAAGACGTGACTGTCAAGCTCAGACGTTCATTTTGTCCTAATGATATTATTCACCCAAGATTTTTAAAATTAATCATTGATTCGGTTGGGCCAGGTATGGGGTCTCGTATCAACAAGTGTCTCAAAATGGGCTCTGTTCCTGCCAATCGTACAGTGGCTACAGTAACTTTTGTCAAATAATTGAGGTTTTTCAATTTGGTTTTAGGACTACTCACAGGACTGAGTCCACCCTCCTGAGAGTACTAAAGGATTCTGATTCTAGAGATACTGTGGTTCTTGTTCTCTTAGATCTTTCGGCAGCTTTTGACACCATTGCCCACCCTACTATTTTAGCTTGACTAGAGACTTAGGTGGGTCTAAAGGCTTCTGTTCTGACATGGTTTCAGTCATACCTGTCTGAAAGAAAGTGTCCAGTAAAGATAAAGGTAATTTCTCCAGCTCTATGGCACCTCTGACCTATGACTTTCACAAAGCTCTATTTTGGCTCCTTCTCTATTTTCTCTCTACATGGTACATGGTACATGGTCTACTGGGTGCTATTCTAAGGAAACATGGTGTAGGTTTTACACAGACATTTATATTTCAATAAAAAGAAACAACCCTAGCATTAAATTCTCTTCTGCTACGCTTATAGGAGTTCATTGTTTTGGGGCCAAATGAAAATTCTCATTGTATAAGCTCTGATTTAGGGAGTTTAAAGCCGGTGGCACCGCCACCCCGGTGCCTTTAGGTAACCGGAACCGGGAACCGGGGTTGCGGTGCCACCGGCTTGGGCCCGTAATCGCTGCTCGCAGCTATATTTTATATTTGAGTCTGATAATGTTTTGCTACTCCTGTTTTAAGGTTGCTCTTAGCTTTGATACTTTATTTGTGTTTTATGTGTTCTTATTATTTATATGGTTGTTCTTTAAAGCACTTTGGTCAGCCTTGTGCAAGTTCATGTAATTAAAATGAACTTGATCTTGAACTTGATGGCGAGAGGAAGTTATTTCTGTAATATACAGGATTGACCATACAAGATCTTTTGAAAGATTTAAAATAAAAAGTGATCTGACAAAGATGTTCATACTGAAAAGGGGAACAAGACAGGGGAACAAGACTTTGTCCCCTCTTCTCTTTGCATTATTTATCAAACCCCTGGGGAAGTGGATTAGACAAATTTCAAAAATAAAAGGATATAACAAAAGACGAATAGCATTAAATAGCGCAATGGGCTATATGCACGCATAAGTTCCGCATTTGACGCAATGATGCTCGTCAGTTTTCGGTTGGGGAGATTAAAGCGGAGGAAAACCGAGGAAAACGGGATTATAGCAGAGTCTTCCAAATGTACTGTCCTCCCGTCTTTGAAACGAAACTTTCATCCGTTTAGATGTAATTTTATATATAGTTATGTTTATTTAAAGTAATTTTAAAAACAAGCATAAACACAACGAGGGGTGTCTGTTTTGTCTGTTTTTGTGACTAACGTTTCTTTAATATAACCATGGAGTATAAAATTCGGCAACACATTAAGAGTTTTCAGTGGTTCATAAGATTAGCCTAATTAGAATGTGTAAGTAAATGATTAATAAACTATTTAAATGTACATTCATACATCTTATTATTCAGACATAATAGTAAATAGCGATGGACTTTAGTATTTACGCTGTAATTCAGGGTTCGGGTAGTTATAAAGCATTTATTAATGGTCAGTTAACTGTTTGTGAGCTCATCTAAAGTGAGGACAATTCATGCCTTGTAAAGTATTAATAAAGGAGATTTAAAGACTGTGTTAAATATTTCTATGTTCTGTATCACTGTGTTATAAAAATGACGCCTTTAAATCTCCTTTATAAATGCTATTTACTACATTTACTTACACTTTCTAAGTAAAATTATAAATGACTGACAACTCTTAAATAACTGGTTTGTAAATAATGTTATACTTCATTTAGAAATTATTAATTTATCATTAACAAAGTATGAACATAAAATTGTTAAACGCATTATGGATATGCTTATAAATCAAGAAAAAAGCATTTATTGCTGTATTTATAAACTGCTTATTAATGTCTATTAAGGCTTTATAAATGATGAATTAACTGTTTACTAATGCTTAACAAATGATTAATAGCGTGCAGTTCTCGCTATTACATCGGATTCTACGATCGGCGAAAGTTATTGAGCATCCTTAGACCTTCACTGGAAATACCGCTGTGCATAGAGCCTATTTGCGGACGATGTGTTAAAATATCTAAAGGATCCTTTGGAGTTGCTTGCAAAGCTTAAGGTTACATTTAAAATCTATAGATCTCTTTCCGATTTTAATTGAATAGATGAATTATAGGGCAAATATGTATACATTTATACTTTTTGTAAACTTGTCATCTAATTCGATTCTTAAAGGATTGGTTCACAACAGAATTAAAATTTCCTGCTAATTTACTCAACCCCATTTTCTCCAAGATGTTTATGTCTTTCTTTCTTTAGTCAAAAAGCAATAAAAGCTTTTGAATGAAACTTTCCAGGATTTTTCTCCATATAGTAGACTTCGATGGGATGGTTTAAAGGTACGAATTGCGGTTTTCATGCAGTTTCAAAGGGCTCTACACGATCCCAGCCGAAGATTAAGGGTCTTATCTAGCGAAACAATCTGTCCTTTTCTAAAAAAAAAGAAAATATGTATACTTGTTAACCACAAATGGTCATCTTGCACTAGATAGGATGCGGTTCAAAAAGGTAGGGTAGGGCGAAGACCTCCATCTCATTTTCTCCTCCAACTTCAAAATAGTCTGCCATCATTGTTTTACCTTTTTATTTATTTATTAATTTATATGATTAGTAAATGGCGTTTGACTTGCATGTTCGCTTTGTTAACACTGCTGTAGGTCGGTACTTCTGCCTATGTCATGCATGACAGTTCAACGTGATTTCCCGGTTGAGAAAGACTGTTCTAAAGTTATTTATGAATCCACAGCTGCTATAAGACATTGCTAAAACGGCAAGGGATATCTCTTGATGTAATCACCTGAACATTTTTATCCCATCTGTGCACATCTGTCTAAAGTGATGGATATGGCCATAATAAGGAATCACACTTTTTTACTCTGCCAAAAAGATTTAAAACGGATACCAAACACTTTATATGATAAACTTTAATGATTGCAATAATTATATCTTTAACTAGGCTATATCATTATAATAGAACCACCCTAAAGGGAGCCACTCTTTCTGATGTTCCTTATTTTCCCTATGCGCAAACATTTGCATATTTCTGATTGATGGCACCTTGAGAGTGCTGGACAGAAGCTATGCTAATGTAGATGAACACACCCTTGAATTATTTTTGTAAGTGTGACACAAAAACACATTTAGCTTAAGTGTGTAAGAGCAAGTGTGATGTGTCTGTGTTGCAAAGGAAATGATAAACGCTACATGAAAACAAGGTTAACTCCACATTACCATGGAAACACACTGGTGCCGAGCTGGTTCTATATGCTCAAGCCAACTTTCTGTAAATCCTCTACCACCTGTCACCAGCTGTTCTTGCTATTTGAACCTCTAGTAAAGCCACTGGGAGAATAAAGTAGGGTCAAATGTGTTTTAAAATAACACAATATACTACTATATTTTCATTAATTCAAGCATTATTCCATGCATAATGGAATGTGAAATACTCATGAAAAGTCTAAACTGCCTCCAGTTGTTATATGCTGATGATGGTAATGACCTAGACAATGATCCCATGGTTGATTGTCAATTGGCATGAATAAACTCAATTAACCCTGTGGCAACATAATTTTTGCCATTAAAAAAGTAACATTCCTTAAATTTTGAAAAAAAAAAAAACTCTTTTTACACAATATTGGACAAAGTAAATGATAAGTAATTCAATCTTCTCAGTTTTTGCACAAATTAAAGACTGTATTCTTCAAATTCAACCACATTCTTTGTTGTAAGAAAAACAGAGGAAACTAATTATTATTTTTTTCTTTCATTTTTCTTTCATTTTACTGCTAGGAAAACAATCTTAACCTTGAATATGTATTAATATTTTAAGGGTTTCAAGACCTATTATATACCCTTTCTATAAAAGCACTTACAATACTATTATCCTACATTACAACAGATGTTGATCAATTACTGATTACAGGTTTAGGAAATTGTGTTCATGCTCTCACAATCACTCTGGTTGAAATAGCTGGGCTTCTTCCAAATGCTGTTTCAGACTTGATGAACCTTTGTCTAACCTGCTATACTCTTGACCTTCATCAGTTTCCTCCCTCTGAAGACTGGCAGAGAAGGCTTAAACTTGATTATAGACCTCGTGTCAGAGGGTAATAATTACTACGTCTTCCAAAGCTTCTTTTCCCAATGATCGCTGGATTTTTTTTTTTTTTTTTTTGGCTGTGCTTTATTATGTTGTCCTTGTATTCAAAATATTTTGTCATTTTTCCCAATTGCATTTTTCCATCTACTGTATGTATCTATAAATATGTGTTATGCATAAAATATTACTCTTTTTTTGAAATTATTATAAGATCCATTTTGGATCTGGGCATAGTGAAATATTCTATCATTTTTAATTCCTGCGGCGCGAATAAGGCGTGGAGCGTGGAGCGGAAGACGCTCTAGAACTTTTTTCTTTGGAGCGGGCTCTGGAATTTCACTCACTGGGAGAAACTTGAAAAACTCACTCACTGGAATGAACTTGAGAATCTTACTCACTGGTGTTGATTTGATTTCCCTCTATGGAACAGACTCGGGGGATTTTACTTTCTGAAACAGACTTGGGGATTATATTCTCAGGAACAGACACAGGAAAAGTTACTTAAAATAATCTTTTCTGGAACAGATATGGGGATTTTACACACAGGAATGGACTCAGGAATCTCTCTCACTGGAATGGACTCTGGAAATTCTCTCACTGGAGCGGAGACTGGAATTTCTCTCACTCACTCTGGACTGCGCTTATGGGCTGGAGCCGACACTAGACAGCACTGGGCTGAGCTCTGGGATGAGAGCGAGCATTGGGCCGAGCTCTGGGAAGTGAGCAGGCTCCTGGATGACTTTGGGAAGTGAGCGGGCATCTGGTTGTGCTTGGGGCAGTGAGCAGATTCTGGACCGGACTCTTGACTGAACACTGGAGCGTTAGCAGGCTCTTGAGCTAACTCGTGGGTTAGAATAGACTCTGAACTGATTCTAGGACTGAAGCAAATTTTGGAGTTAACTCACAGGACAGAGAATATATTGCTCTAATGTTCAGCCATGCACATCCCAAAGCACCCTTCAATGCAATTGTTTGACCAAAACTTCCATGGAAAATGAACATAGGTAAACTGTAGAAGCCAGCTCCAGGAAGTCCACAGCCTACTCCTCAACTAGATGGCCATTTTGAGTGAGGGAGTACAACTGATCAATCAGTTGGTGAAGTATGCTCATGCTCCAATTGGTTAGGTCTGTCAGGAAATACAGACTCGCAGAAGTAGTGAGAAACAATAAGCACGTTTATTCTACACAGGTAAATGGTAAGTACATTGCAGGTAGACAACAACCAGGAAGATTATGAAGATGAAGCAGTAGAACACATGTATGTATCACCACAAGCACCCAAAACACCAGTATAACGATGAGTATAGAAATAAGGAGATAACATCCACAACTTGGGTGAGTCCTAGTTGAGACTAGACAATGATTGTGCGTGTGGTTCAGGCTTTTAATGAGTGGAGCTGATGAGGGTGATTGATTGCAGGTGCAGGTGATGATGGGGTGTGTGTAGGTGGGAGTCAGGAAGAATTGTGAAGTGTAGTGCTAAGGAGAAAGGTGAATCATGACACCCATAGGATTTTGCAAGCAAGGTCATGGCTCAAAGTGTCTTTATGTGGGTGCAATATAATATTTTTTTCTCTCAACATAAGGGGGGTCTGGTTAAAAAAGCCTAGGAACCATTGAATTAGACTATATTTAATATAATGTAGAATATTTGTTCAAAACTCTCACTTTGACAATCATTTTTTTTTACTTAATTTTTTCTTATCACAGATTTAGAATAATGTTCTTTGCCAAATTGTATCATTTTATCATTTTATTAATTTTATAATTTATCATTTTTTTATCATTTATCACATATATCAATTTTATAATTTGATATTTTATCATTTTATTAATTTTATCTATCAATTTAATTCCATCATTCATATAGTAATTTCTTTAGAAAGTAATATATATATATATATATATATATATATATATATATGAAGAGTTCAGATGCAAAAGCCTCTAAATGCCATTTGAAATTTTCTTCTTTAATGATGATTTTTATCAAACTTGTATATTTAAGTTCAGTAATTTCACTTAAATAACAATTAATAGGTAATTATCATTGCCATTTAAGTGAAATCACTGAACTTAAATAATACAAGTTTGATAAAAATCATCATTAAAGAAGAACATTTCAAATGGCATTTAGAGGCTTTTGCATCTGAACTCTTCATATATATACTGTACAAATGCAGAAAAGACTCTTTTCCATAGAAAAGATTCTATATTTTATCTTACTTCTCTATCTTGTCTCCGGATTAATTCCATGTGTTGGTGTCCTGGCGGATGACATTCACATCTGGTTTGGCAGGCAAATCTTATGAGTACCTTCTGACACTTTTTCTACCCGTCATGTGATTAAATGTGCACCTCACTGTATCTCGCGCTTCAGAAACCAGGAAGCCTAGTTGCTGGTTCTCCCAAAATAGTGACAAAATCTGGCAGCCTTGAACAGTTGAGGCGCATAGGTGTTGATTATGTCACTTCTTCCAGCGTTTCATTCAGAGGCGAGAATAATCTGAGATTCGTCCTTCTCTACCTATTTCAAGCGTGGGTTGACAGTTACTGTCATAGCCTCAGGCCAATTCTAGTGACACAATCATAACTCAGAATTGGAAATCAGACATTTACTTTTCTCTTGAACAAGCTGAAACTTTTTGAAACTGTGATAAGTAACTTATAACTTATAGGTAAATTTATATAAGTAAATTTTGATAAGTAAATTTAAGTAAAATTTTGTAACTTATTCTGTAATAAGTAGTGTTATTTTAACTTAATAGCAACTTTACTATTAAGACCAACACTTAAAACTGATTAAAGTCCCTGTAAAGGCAATTCTACAAAAAAGTTCTAAACACATTATAAATGTTACATATGTTTTGCTAAAACATATTACAAAGACTGTGAACTGTGAAGTACTGAAATACGGAGTTAGACCGTTAAACAGTTTTTCACCATTGCAATTTTTCAGATTGTTTGGGCGGGGCTAAAACAGGGCTCAATAACGCACTGGAGCCCATGAGCTCCTGGAGACGCCCCTATTTGATGACGCATCTCTCCCCTAACACACAATAACACTCCCCGAGCACATTCGCATTCACCGCTCAATCGCGAGTGACTGTCAGCACTATTAGTTACTACAGCAGAGCCTACAGTTTTCTAGCTAGCTAAGCCTTCGACACGGACATGCATATCCCTAAAAACGATCACATCAAGAAGAGGTTTTTAGACAACCAACCTTGATGAAGAGCTGAGGATCACCGCCAACACCCACCTCTGTAGTGATCATTTTACACAGTTTACACGTGTTTTCATGCATGTGTCTTTAAATGCAAATAAGCTGCTACTCCCCTCCCATGTTTCCAGAAGAGGGCGGAGCCAGTACAGATTAATGGATATTCTGCCAAAAACTAACAACACATCTGTTTAGTTTTAATTATCTTCTCTATCGCGGTCGTCATGGTCACGCTCACGCGATATTGCAGTTCTTCATCATCATATTATCTGCATGCGTTTTAAAGCCATCAGTCGATACTTCTGATATACCGTTTTCTGAATGAATACACGAAAGCTGGCCAGTGAGTATTAAACTAAGTTCTTAAAAATCTTACAAATACATGTCTTACAAATAAATATAAAGTTATATATATATGAAGAGTTCAGATGCAAAAGCCTCTAAATGCCATTTGAAATTTTCTTCTTTAATGATGATTTTTATCAAACTTGTATATTTAAGTTCAGTAATTTCACTTAAATAACAATTAATAGGTAATTATCATTGCCATTTAAGTGAAATCACTGAACTTAAATATACAAGCTTGATAAAAATGATCATTCTAGAAGAAAATTTCAAATGGCACTTAGAGGCTTTTGCATCTGAACTCTTCATATATATATATATATATATATATATATAAATCATGTGTATATTAGATATGTGTATTAAAGTAAAATCAACATAATATAAAGTACCTACTTCTTTACTGTATGCTGTTAATATAACTCAAAATCACTTACTGCTCTTGATTGAATTAACTGTAGTAGATTTATTAAACATGGCAGACTGTGTATAGCTAACTGAGGGCGGGGTCTATGCTAATGCCGCAGAGTCCGTCAGGAGTTGTGGGCGGGGCCTAAGCATTTGTGAAATCTCAAAAGCTATAATCTGCAAACAGCTTGTTCTGAGACACTCCTTGTAATTTATAGGGATTAAAAAAAGGAGAGTGGGTGGATTTTTACCATTGCAGGGTGGTTGTGTATACACACTGCCTACACGCATTTATGTTCAAACACCATGTAAAAATGAATTTTGCATAATAGGTCCCCTTTAATGTCTATTAAAGAATATTAAACCTTAAAGAAGGCAAGCAAGAGGTGAAACAGATGGCCTGAGAAGTATTAATATGTGCAGTGGTTTACTAAATCCCGAGCTTGTAATCACTGTTACATAAACTGCGCACTGTCTGCCCCATATTGGTTGGCATATTTTGTTGGCATACTGTGCATGAAGGATGTCCCAGCCTTGCTTGTTTTCTTCATTATTCTGGGTATTTAAGGACAAAGGTTTCTGGTTGTAGAAAGGATGTATTAAAATATGCGGCATTATGTTGATTTTGATCATATGCACAAGTGTGACGTTAAAATAGCATTTAGGAGGCACATTGCTTTGTATTTGTGAGACATTAATTGGAAATATACTCACAACATCAGCTTCAATAGTGAGTTTAGCGGCTTGTAATATTTGCTCACTGTAGCTGAACATTAATTTGTATTTTAACATGTCCAAACAGTGGTGATTCTGGGTAATATTGTGGACAGATGTTCAAAGTATAGAAAAAGCGTTAAAGTAACACCAGGTAGCTTTTGCTCTTGGGCTCCCCCTAGAGATGGGAAACAGTATTGTCCTCTACTGCTGTCGTAAACTGTCATCCTACATGCACGTGCATTTGTTGACAACTATGATAGCCCTGAACACTGTCGGAGGAGGTCACATGCAGGTGTTCTGCTTGCGTCGTGTGTGAAATGTCTTCATCCCAGGTACAGTGGCATATAATTCAGCATGTCATATGAATATAATTTCATGGGTTTTATTTTTTTTCTAACGAAAAATGTAGTAGCTAATCATTATAGTAGCTAGTCTATTGGTTACCGTTTTACTGAATCTATATGACGCTCCAATGCAACGTTTGAGTGGTAGATAATAACCATATACCGTCAATATAATATCAAGCTACCATATGAATCTGCAAATTTTACAAATCGATTTGCATTATAGCTTGAGGCAAGAAAAATAAACGAATATCACAGACATAGGTACCCTAAAATATGATTTTGTACATCGTATATATTTACTTGCAAGAATGTAGCCCTTACCAATCTTATAGCTAACCATCAAAAACTAGAATATCGTTTACGCTACCAGATTGATAATTGGCTACTCTACTATCACTTTGATTCATGAAGATAAACGGAGGATAAGATAGCTTCCGTAACATAGTCAGTCAGTCATAGTCCAAAAGCATGACAGCCAAATTTACATCGGTTGGCCCTCGAACCTCTTTCAGCTCACGCCAGAAAACCCTGGCCCAATGTTGATCCTCGTTCTGCCTTTAACGCGATCACTTTCTCTTTTTCTCTTTTTGCTTTGCTCCAATAAAACCTTTGCTTTCTTGTTGTTGTTTTTTTGCTGCTTCGGCCATGATTATAACGTTTGGCTCGCACGTCCAATTTTAAAGGGCACATATCATGCAAAATCCACTTTTTTAGCCCTTAAATGCATTTTGTTGTATATTTGGAGTGTTTATAAGTACAGAAAAGATGAAATTATTCTCTTCAGGTGCTTCGTTTATATCTTTATATTCTGTTTTGGTCATATTTTTCAACCTGTTCAGATTTTTCTATTCTCTATTACGTTTTTTGAACAATTACGTTACAGTATTTGCAGCGGAACTGACAAATAAGGACATTGACTACCGGTCCAATACTTCGAGCAATCTGCCCATATTATTTTTTGCAACTCCTTTTTATTTAAAGGGGCCGCTTCGAAACGACTTGCTCACAGAAGCACATCAGAAAAGGGGTAGAAAAGGGGCCTGTGGAGCTACAATAATGAGGAATTCAGACCCAAGCATTGCAGTTATGCTTTATATAGACCACAAATGTATGATTTATAAGTAAAAATGAATGATTTAAAAGCATGATATGTGCCCTTTAAGAAAGTGGGGGTGGTGGTGGAAGTGACGGATATAAGTCAGATTTTGTAGTTCTCTTTGTTCGCCGGTTACTACCCGAAACCCGAAGTTTAAAAGTACGATTAAAAACACTACAGACCCCGTCAGGCTATGGCAGACGTGTCATTCAACTCACAATTGTAAGTCGATGTACCATCACAAAAGACTTGGAAACATATTATGAAGGTTGAAAAGTTACCCGGTGTTACTTTAAAGACATGAATGAGAATTGAGATCATTAAAATAATGTCTAAAATTACTATATAAAGACAAATAACATTTGTCTGATTATGTTATACAATGCAAACCACTGTGCATTTAGGGCAGGCTACAAATGCTAATACAATAGAAGGACAATTATATCCATGTTTTACTTATGACCATGTCTGTGGAGTATTTTAAACCAAAATATTGTCCATGCACGGAAAATGATTCACATGCAACTAGTGTTCTCGAGTATACTCAAGACCGCTCTTTGTCTCGCAACCAATTTTTTTGTCTCGGTCTCAAAACGCATTCAAGACCCGTCAATACCACAACTGCTGGGATATCATTAAGTTACCAGTGCATTATCTGATTGATTTGTAAACATAATTAATGGAATTGGATATGAAACTCCTGATGCAATCAATAACTTATTACTCGTTTGGTTGCTTTTGCGCAAAAAAAATGTCACCAAAATGATTTCAACTTGTACCAGATCTTGTTCTGTATATTACTGAATAACATATGATACAATTAAACAATATCACAAACAAGAGAGCTGTTTTCACGAATATGAGCATTATTGCAAATGTGATATTGATTTTATACTAGGTAAAAACTAAAATTTATGTAGATTCAGATGCAACTTCAATCTGCATGATTTAATTTGATTAAAGTGTGTGTGTATTCTAATTGACATTTATCAGGCAGTTAATGTGGATTTTCAGATTAATTTGAGGAGTGCTGGTCTGGACTCGTTTTGGTCATGTCTTATTTTGAACACGCACTGGTCTTAATTTGGTCTCGGTTCGGTCTTGACTACAACATTACATGCAACCCTGGTCAATAATATTAATAAAATGATTGCCATTTTCACGTATTTATTTATTTATTTGGAAACAACATGATGACTTGCATCCAATATCACGCTTAATCAGAGGTTTCATCCAGTAGACCTCTGCTGTACAAACCCCTTGCTCCAGTCCAGTGCACGTGCTTGCTGTAAGAAACCTCATCTGGAGAGCGTTTTAAAGCTGTCTGTTGTCTCGTGTGCTGTCCGTGGTGCTGAAGTCATGCGGATCATGCATTCGAATGAATGCCACTGTCTAAATGTGAATCATTTATGAGTTCCTTATTAAACGAAGGGTAAAAACTTTCCTGACGCACATGACACCGTCTGCACAGTCACGTGCGAAACGTGATACGCAAGATCCGACTTCTATGCTCAGGTATTCCCAGAATGAAAACACGGCATTCGAGACGTTACAAACGGACTGATTCTGTTTAAAACTTTAAAACTAGAAGTGTTTGCGTTGCAGCTGTTGCTCGCATTGCATCAGGTTAAAGTTGCGCGAGCTGCGCCCGTGTCGCGCACGCATGAACATGTACATGAACGTCAAGACGCTGTGGAGTTTGAATGAATGCTTTCTTAGTGTTTCAATCCGTGCCATCGTCGCTCTCTAACACTCAGCAGGCTGAAATGGAAGCTCGCGACGTGGCCTCTAATAAGATGCGCTGTTTTCCTCGTTAATGTCACGTTTAAAACACCCTCCGGCTTTTAGTTTGAGTGCTCACTACGCAAATTATCAAAAAAAAAGCTCCTCTGCAGATGCGCTGTAAGGACTGCGGATCTTCCATAAGCATTTGTTTAAAAATATCAGTGCAATATTCCAGGCGGTGGGTGAGTCAGTGAGAAGAGGTGATTTTTTGGGGGGGGAGATAGATTCGAGTCATCGGGATTTTTCGGTGAGAAATTCAATGCATTCCACTTTATTTTTGGGTGTATGCATGTGCATGCACTGCGGTTTGGCATGCATTTTGTTTTGTTTTGTGCATGCATGTCTGTCATGCCTTGTACGTGGCAGCGCTCAACATCGTTGGTGTTATAATTAATAGCATGCTAATTGTGATGGAGATGATGCGCTTGGTGTTATTGTTCCAACGCAATGGAAGAGAGCGAGAACGAGGCGAAATCCGGGTAAAATGTAAGAGGATTTGATCCCCGACCACTGAAAGAGATTAAGTCGACAGCAGTGCAAGTGAAATTGTGCTGCATATAAAAATAGGACGGATTGGTCTTTCGATGTGAGATTGGTACCTTCCATTCTGTAACACAATCGCCATGCACCTCAAGTGATCTCATTTCGGGGACGTAGCACAGTTGCTGCTCTGCTATAGTAAAGCGTTATTGTTATGGATTTGGGGTTGGTAGATGACTAATTTGCTGTAAACCGGGAAGAGTTTCGATGAAGAGTGCGCGAGAGCTGCGCGCGCTCAGCAGCATCATCATCATCAGCAGCAGCAGTAGCAGCAGCAGCCTCGAGCTCAAATTCAGAACAGCTCGCATCTCCTCGCATCCAGACATAAAAGACGTTTGCAAAAGTTTGACGATAAGGTGCGATCTATTTGACGTAAGTGTAGCCTGTGTGACTTGATGGTTGTGTCTTGGAAATTGTATAAAAAACGACGGCATTAAAAGGTACTGCCATATTCCTGGAAATTGATTATAAGCTACTTTTATATTTTGATGTTGTGTGGTGTGCATGTTTGCTGCGAACTTGGCTATAGTAGTGCACTGTTTGCTTAATTACTCCAGTTTAATTACTGAACCCCGTGGCGCACGCCCAATACTAATTCTGGAGATACCTTGAGAGACGATGCACTCTCGCGACAGAACTCTAAAAGTGTGAATGTTATGGAGTGTGTACGCATTATAATCCGTGTGAAGTCAGGAAATGTTGCCCAGATGTATCCATGCATCATGGAAGTGCTGTAAATCAAGCTGTAAATCATTTTGTGTGATGTTTATGTGGGATTAGAGCACCGATCGTGTGTGTAATGATTTGCGTTAATGCGTAGCGCCGACCGTCGGAATGAAAACACACTGCTCTTGCCTATATTTCATAGCCTATGTATAGAACTCTGTTCGTATGATGCACAGCCTTAAATGTGCATGAGCACAAAATAATAGTCTAAAAGGTGGACGCGCGATTAAACATTTAGCATTTGCATAGCGGGCTCGTGGCTTTTTCATATGCGGAATGACTGCCGTAGCCTATATTTTGCAATATTTATTTCATCATAATCCTGATAACTGCTGTAGTATTAATCTATAAATAAACTGTAACGGGGGCTTGGACCACCACCAAGCACCAATTCACATGAACGCGCAGTAATTATGAATATGAACGTTTTGTTCAGTACTTGTTAAACTACCATCAATGGTATTGTGCAATTGGTAAGCATTAATTAACATCAGTCACTGCTTTGAGTTAACATGCATTAAGAATGAGCATTTATTAATGTTCATTTCAACATTTACTAATATTAAAATTGCATTAATAAACAATGCTGTATTTTTATAAACTAACATTAACTAATGAAACCATATTTTAATGTGTTACCAGATATGTTACATGCAGCATCACAAAATTGCTGTCCATAGACAGACTGATTGTTAACTGTGAGTTGCGCTAAAAATCTGCATTTTTTTTTTGTCTAAAGTTTAATCAGATTTTCAATCATGTTCCAAAGGAAAATTGATGCACTCCATATAATCACAAAGCTATTGTTTGTGTATTCATGTAGCAGATTATTACCGTAACTTTGTATTTTCTCTTCTTTAGTGAGGATTCATCATTTGGAGAATGATGTGGGGTGGAAGGGGAGCAGCGTGGCTTTGGATTTGGGCCTGTTTACTGGTGACCAGTGTTCTGGCTGGAAAAAGGTATGTCCACGCACCTGATTCTGTTTGAATGATTAACACATTCTCTACTCGTGCTGATCATTCTCTTCGCTGTAGTTACAGTAATGTTTTTTTTATATATATGTAATGACTTTGATCTAAATCTAGGTCTTTGATCTAAGTCTGTGATGTTAACTTAGACCAAGGATCAGAACCTCCGACTTCAAAGAGGATGTTATGCTAATGACGCTTTCATTAATATTTTCATTCTGCTGTTACTTGCTTTTCCTGTTAGACTCCGTGGCTCATGGTGTGTGTCATTCTTAAGTGATTTTTTTTTTCCTGACATACATTGTAAAGGAAGAAAACAAGATTGTGCGTGAGTCCATCATGCAAGCGATATCAATGAATTAGTTTATTTAGTTGGAACAAGACAAAAACATATAAGATATTAAATATTGAGGATAAATGCAGAGATTTGTACTCAAACTTTTCGCATCTAAAATAAAGTGCCGTGTGTGTGTGGCTTCAAAGAGTATACGTCCTGTTCGGTCTGATTAAGTTTTTATTTAAAATGCGATATTTGAAGTGTGATATTAACGGATGACTGTTAGGGCTGTGCAAAGACTAATCGCTATTAATCGCATCCAAAATAAAGTGTGTGTGCTGTGCACTGTAAAAAAAAAATATTTTCATGATTTCATGATTTTTTATTTTGTCAAATCAACTTAGATTATTTATGTAGTTCAGATAACATAATATTTTGAGTTTTTTGGTGATTAAATTAATCTTGAACTTAACATTTTAAGGCAATCAGGTTACTTATTGTTAATATTATCATTATTTTGTAATACACACACATGCATGTATATTTAAGAAAATGTGTTATTCATATATGAAATATTTATATCTATATATAATATAGATTAAGTATTTATATATATATATATATATATATATATATATATATATATACAGTATTTACGTGCAAATAATTCTTAAAATATATACATGCATAAATACAAATAATTATACAGAGCTCACAAACTTTTATTTTGGATGTGATTTATCGCGTCTAATCTTTGCACAGCCCTAGTTTTTGTCACGGCAAAATGTTTTAATCATGATATAATTCCATTTTTTTTTTTTTTGTACAAATCAGTAATCGTGATTGTAAAATAATCACTGCAACACAAATGCCATGCCACGATTTGCTTGCCTTAGATATATTTTATACGTTTAGACATGTGATAGTCACAGTATTGTTTTCATTCCCATTAATATTTTATGACAATACTTTAAAAATGCCATAGGCATACAATGTCTTATTTGTAAGCTGTGTGTGAGCAGAAAGCACTGTTGCTGTCTATATGACCTGTAGATGGGGATGCTGTACAATATTTAACAGAGATCTGTTTTCTGCTCATAAACACTTGGATTTAACATTGTCTTATTCATCACTGCATGGTTTCTAATTCACCTAATTATCACCAAATGTACCACTATATATACACACACACATAGTAGTCTCCTGCAATTTTTCTTGTGCATTCTAATATTATTATTATTATTATTATCATTCTTATTAACAGAGATAACAGCGGATATGTAATTTTAGGTCAGGCTGACATTACCAGCCTGCTGTGAGTGTTGAATGCGTAATATATGAGACTACGTTTTCCTCTCATGACCCCTTTTCAGTGTCGCTCATAGAGTGTGTGTGTGCATGTCTGCGTCGATGGGGGAAGGGTGGAATTCCTCTCATTTTATTTGTCTCGTTGTTTTTGTGGCAAGTCTGTTATTGAATTCAGTGAACTCCAAAGTTGTGAGACCACTCGTGAAAAAAAAAAAAAAATCAATATTTTGCATTTTTATATTAGATTAAAAGGTTAACACATTATTTTAGGTGACTCGGTTACATTACATGTTCTTATTATACAGGAGTAATAACAGTAAATTATGCATTATCACAAGTAACTGACCCTAAACCAACCCATAAACCTAACTGCATGGACGTTATAGTTATGTAGTTAATTAATATTACTCAGCACTTATTTGAGTAAGTACAATGCAATTACGTCACCTTAATATAAAATGTAATGGAAATAAAATGAAAACAGGAGAATCAGAATTGAATACCAAAATATTGAGTGAATACAGCTCGGGTTTGTATAAACCTGCATGATTTTAAAATGTTTGCTGTAATTGAAGCAATGAAATAGTGACCAGTCATAACCAATCATAATAGGGATGGGGCCGATCCGATCCAGTATCGGTATCGGGACCGATACCAGCGTAATTCACGTATCGGATTTTTCCGATCCAACCTGCGGAGAAATCCGATATTTATGATCCATGTCTGCGCTTTAACGTTGGCTGCTGAAATGACTCCAAAAGGGATTCCCCGGGGCTGCTAGTCTGCTAGCTGGCTGCAAAATGTGGAATGGATATCCTGAACGGAGGTGCAGCTCAATCATAGACTGTAAAAATAGGGCTCAATGAGACACACAGACGCCCGCTCAAGAAATCCATTCCGCAGTTTGCAGCCAGCTAGCAGGATAGCATTGAGCTACCAATATGTTCGCTGTGTGGAAATCCTATGGTGGAAATACTTCACACTGGAAACACCGTAGCAGAGCAAGACAGCAAAATGCAATGTTTGCAAAGCCGTATAAATTAAACTATTTGTCTGTGATGCATGTTTGCAATTCGCAGTCCAGAAGAGAAAGAGAGAGAGATCTCTCACGCGGTGCCACAGCACGCACAACACGACAGCCCTGCTTAATGAGTGACGACAGAGAAAACATAGCCTGGTTACACTTTAGATCTGTGATATTAGTCTGATTTCCAAAGATTAAAGAATATATTGAGGTAAAAAAAAAAAACATTAGAACAATAGCCGCATTCTGTGTAGCCAACTTCCTTCCCATCGCGGCGGTGCACTGTCATTTCTCCGTAAAACTCAAACTTTAAGACAGAATCAGCACGATCGGTAATTGTTGTAAAATGCCATCTCTGCTGTTGCTAAATTGCGGGACGCTTTTAATAATAAAAAGAGCTATTAAAAGCACAAAATTTGCGCAAGAGGGCGGCTCGCGCTCCGAAACAGACAAGCAAATTATACTTTGGGCTTCATATGCGCGTCTAAACGATCAAATGCACAAAAATGTCAAAACGACCGGCTTGGAGATTATCACTTAACTACGTTCATTTTAGACATAAACGGTTCATGGAAATAGTTGGGAGAAAATATGGTGCATCAGTAGACTATGAAATCCGCACTAGTTCTTAAAGGGGCAGCAGTATAAATGTGACGATTGCGACATTACTGAGAATAAAACAACCAGAGGCAAAGAGAAAATCACTCACAGCTCTTGAATGAATAACTTCAGCTTTAATAAGCATAAATCTATCTAGATTTAGACGATACCTGAATAATGTTAGTAGACCTTCCTGAAATTAAAGCACTGTGTAGGCCTGTATAATGCGTATATCTTTGTTTAATTGTCTATCTATTGTTTAATATATCTATTATATATATATATATATATATATATATATATATATATATATATATATATATATTGACATAGGCTACATACGTACGTATCATCCTTGCTTGTAGAGAGGTGTTTATTTCAGCATCATATAAAATCAACAATAATGATAAATAATGTTAAAGCAAACACAGGTCTGGTATCGGAAAAGTATCGGTATCGGCCGATATCCAAAGTCAGGTATCGGGATCGGATCGGAAGTGAAAAAATGTGGATCGGTGCATCCCTAAATCATAACGTTTCTTTGAAAACAGTTTACATGCCAGATTTTCAAAGTGACACTGTTCAGACTTTCTAAGTACAGACTTGTAAACCACATAGACCTCATAACATACGTTAGGAAACTCTGCGAGGAGACGAGTTGAGGTACGACGTGTGCACTCTTCTTCTCAGCTAATTTTATTTAAAGGAGTAGTTCACTGATAATTGACTCACCCCCATGTCATCCAAGATGCCCATGTCATTCTTTCTTCAGTCGGAAAGAAATTAAGGTTTTTGATGAAAACATTCCAGGATTTTTCTCCATATAATGGACTTCAATGGGAACCAAACGGTTCAAGGTCCAAAAGACAGTTTCAGTGCAAACTGCAAACTGTTCAAAGGGCTTTAAACGATTCCAGACGATGAATAAGGGTCTTATCAAGCGAAACGATCGCTCATTTAATAAATAAATAACAAAGTTTAAGTTTTATAAGCTCAAATGGTCGCCTTGCTCTGTTCTGTGACGCATGTTTGTGACTCACCTGTTTGAACTCGTTCATCAAATGATGAACCAATCTTTTCTTGAGTCAACTCGTTCATTGAATGAACCAAATGACACAAAAAAAGATTCGTCCATTTTGATAAACAAGTTCGAACAGGAGAGTCACGAACGCGCATCGCAGAACAGAGCAAGGCGACCATTTGAGCTTATAAAACTTAAACTTTTTTTAAATGAGCGATCGTTTCGCTTGATAAGACCCTTATTCATCGTCTGAAATCGTTTAAAGACCTTTGAACAGTTTGCAGTTTGCACTGAAACTGTCTTTTGGACCTTGAACCATTTGGTCCCCATTGAAGTCCATTATATGGAGAAAAATCCTGGAATGTTTTCATCAAAAACCTTAATTTCTTTTCGACTGAAGAAAGAAAGACATGGACATCTTGGACGACATGGGGGTGAGTAAATTATCAGCAAAAGTTTTTTTTTTTTTTTTTTTTTTTTAAGTGAACTACTCCTTTAACTGCTTTGAATCGATAGTTTGTCTATGTACGTTTATTGGAATATTCCTAGTGAAATTACAGATTTGATGTCTGTCTTTCTTTCTGTCGTGCTCTCTCCCTCTATCTTTGCCTCGTCAAAACACTCCGTGGTCCATGCTAACTAATCGTGATGACCTCATCCTCTACTTGAGATCTGTTTCCATGCCAAGCTTATTTCTGAAACGAGTCTGCAGCCGCATGTGTCGTCCAGTACCTTTTAGCAGGAAAAGAATGCCAATAATTACCCAAAAAAAAGCAAGCAATTACGTATGAATAGCCACCGGTGATGGTTTTTACGGGATGACAAATTGGTCTCCATCCTTACAAGCTCTTAATCACAAAATACCATTTTACACTATATGATTTAACTTGCATTTTGCTCATAATTATTTGTCTGAAATAACTCAAGAGTTCATTCTTTTTGCGGTCATAAGTGTGTCTTTTTAACATTTGGTTTCATGATGCCAGAACTCTGAATATCCACATGGATATTTGCATAAAAAACAGTATTTTGGCTAATTAATAATGCATTGTTCCTCTGATTATACCACTTTGCTCCTTAGATGGAAGGAGACTTGTTTTTTTTTGTCTTCGGGCTAATACATTGCAAATTCTCTTTAAACAGGCTGGATGTTTGAGAATTACCCCGAGGAGGGTGCTGATTTTACACAACAGGATCTAGTGTTCTAGCTATCCTTTGCTGTTGATTATTGCTTTTGTTGGGTTTTGAATTAAACATCTGCTGTTTTACATTGTCAGCTCCAGTCAGAATGCAGATGAGCAGAAAGACAACACCACAGTTTTCACCAGGATTCTGGACAGCCTCCTCGATGGCTATGACAACCGTCTTCGGCCTGGTCTAGGAGGTGGGTACAGAAGTTTCACTAATGCTTTATACACACGTGTCCCAGTTTTCAGCCTTGGGGGAGTTCTTTGGATTTAACGGTAACAAGAAAATGGCTTTCCAGATTAACTTCTGATGGTAAATGTAGTCCAAACACATGGCGGTTTGTATCTCTCTGATTTGATGCACTCACGTCAGCGAGGGCGTCGTGATCTTAATAGTCTCATTCTCATGTTCTGTTTAATTTCGTTTTCATGGTTCTCCCTGATCCTATTAGTTCTCGTTTCTAGTTTGTTTCCATGGTTTGATAAGTTACACACCTGTTTCTTTAATTATCCGCGTGTATTAAAAGGTATAGTTCACTTTGATATTAATTTTTGGTATGTTTTAGCTTACCTCAAGGGCATCCAAGATGTAGGTGTCTTTGTTTCCACAGTATTTTCAATTTTGATAATTTTAGGTCAAACTGTTCTTGTCCATCAGTCATATAATGGAGGTCTATGGTCACCACCTCAAAGAGCATGCACAGAGAAGTCCAAATTAAACATGATTTAATGACTCGTGAATGTAAGTACACATTGAAGGCCTAAGACACGAAACGAGCGGTTTGTGTGAGAAAACGAACAGTATTTATATTGTTTTTACCTTTTGTAACCACAGCCACGTCCAAGTGATCTGAGGCCGCTGGGGTGTGGTAACAAGAGGTAAAAACGATATAAATACTGTTGGTTTTCTCACACAAACCGCTCGTTTCGTGTCTTAGGCCGTCAATGTGTACTTACATTCACGAGTCATTAAATCATGTTTAATTTGGACTTCTCTGTGCATGCTCTTTGAGGTGGTGGTGACCATAGACCTGCATTATATGACTGACAGACAAGAACGGTTTGACCTAAAAATAAAAATTAAAAACTACTGTGGAAACAAAGACACCTACGTCTTGGATGCCCTTGAGGTAAGATAAAACATATCAAACATTAATTTCAAAGTGAACTATGCCTTTAAAGTTTCTTGTTTCATCATCATTCTGCATCATGCATCTCATCTTTTGATTTAGGTACATGCTACCCATGACAGACCGTCACACTGTTATTATTTTATTAGGATTTAAACCATGTAAGCTTTTATAAGTTATTTATTACACCAAAAAACCTAAATCAATGGCCAGTAGCTTAATTTTATTTACTTTCCAAATGCATTTTTCGATCACAATTAAATCATGGTAAGAGACGTTTTAAAGTGGCAATTATTTCCTTTATACTAGGGGTGTCCAGTGAAACCAATATGTGGTCCTGACAGAATTATAATTATACCATTTCTTCTCGTTTTCGGTATCGATAGTCTCGATGGTCTAGTCTGATTGAATCGATCGTGCAGTGCTCATTTTATTCAGTTTAAACTCATTCACTTCACACACTTATGTATAATGTTGTGCTGTCCCCCGCCTCAGCTGTTATCCAGCAAATATGAGGACTGACTGTGCCTGCCGAATATTTTTCCTTTATTCGATAGAATTCATTATTTGTTTTGAAGCCATTATCCATGCCTTTACTGATAAGGTATTCGGGTTCGGGCACATCCATACTTCATACTATGGTAATTGTCTACCGTCTACAAGCTAATGGTACATTTTCAAAACTCATAGTACTAATCTTATAATCAAAAATATTTTTTTTCGCCAAGCATTTTTACATTTTCTGTCTAAATCTATAAAAAGTATCATTTTTACTGTAATTCACAGTAACTGTCTTTCATTATGCCATTGCTATCAAATGTTTCATTTGCATGTCGCCTTGTTCAGTTTAATACTATTGTATTGCATTGTACTATTAACAGATTATCAAACGATTTTTTATCGATGTAGGTTCTATAGAACTGGTTTGCAATTTCCAAAACAGAAAACCAAATAAAATCTAAATAGCATAAGCAGTTTATCACAGGTGATAACCACAATGTTCCGAAGTGGAACTTCGACGCTGCGTCATGGTGTTGATGCTATGTGGGAACGCACCGGTGTCTAAAACACGTGGGAATACATGGCAATTTTGATTGACTAAGGCAGTTAGGTGACATCACAGGCACACTGACAGGCAATAGGAGGACGAAAATGAAGAAGAAATGTCATCAGCTCTTTTGTCTTCAGGAAGCCACTTTATATGAGTGTGTGCATGTGAAATCTGAACCTGTGATTCTCTCCGAATTAGAAAAATATCATGCCGCATGAAAAGAAAAAGTGGGTTAGAAAATGTATCATGCCCTGACCTCATTTCATTACAAGTAGAGGATACTTACGAGATGTGTGTCATTTGTCTTGGAGCGGAGCATATGCACGGTCAGCTCTCAAAGGGGGCTGGCTGTGTTCACGGTGACTGTTTTACAGTGATGAAGCTCTACTTCCACCTGGCTTTCTTTAAGGGAGATAAGCACCCCGTGGTGCCTGCCCCGTTGCTGTGATTTAGATCATGGGTTTTGCAAATGGAACTGGCGGAGGAATAAGAGATGGGTCCCAAAATTCATTCACTAGCTTAGCCGCTCTCATGCCTGATCTGGAAACTCGCTTGGCCGCTTCTTCCGATCTGGCAGAGAGCTTGTTATTGTTCTAATGAGTTAGACCAAAGACTATATAGAAAGATGGTTCACTTCTATTACTTATGAATTGGAAAAACTGCAACTCACAATTTGCCTTCTAAGTAAAAGAGCCAATTTCAGATTGGCAAAGTCATTGCGTCACTACAGCTGCCGTTAGAAGACTCGCACTTAGGACTGCACAAGCACATTGGCTGGTCTAGCCTAAAAAAATTTTTCATGCTATTTGAGCATAAGAAACAACATTTATGGGACAGTTCATGTCAGATTTTGTTGCTGATTTGAAATATGTTATTTAATCGTAAGTTCGACGAGCAGTTTTTGAGATGTCAGGATTCAAATAGATAAGGCTTGGTCTTGGATGCCTGAAATAGCTGCCCGTAGGTATTGCAAATCTGGCCGCCTAGTGACCAGACTTTTCTTGAAAGGGACCAGTTAGACGTGACGGGAGTTTTGAGTAAACCCCTCACCTCCCCCACCCTAGAGAAAAGGATGCTCCAGGTGGATTATATGAGCCATTCCTCCCAGGACATAAGCGCTAAACGCATGAGCCTTCAATTTCTTCCTGATCTCCACGATGTGCTTCCTCATGTAATCACATAAGAATTGGCGGTACAGAAGATGAGTTTCACTCCCTCATCTTTCATACCTCCAGCATGAACCCCGGAGGTAATAAAATGGACAAAGTGGTGGAGCTGTTAACACATTTCCTATATGTTCATGACGAGCAATGGAATGACGCTGCATAAATACATGGACAGAGTCCTTCAGCACCTTGGCGAGAGGTGGATATGCATCTAAGCCTTCTCGCTAGAACTGTAAGCAATGGGAAACTTGGGGGCAACTTGGTAGAGAGTAGTTGAGAGCGGCGCTATACCTTCCGGTTTACACTGAATGTTGTAGATTGATGGGAATACATTGGCTCATTTCCTAGGGAGACCTGACTAACAGGTAGAGTGCTTCTCTTGGGGTTCAGCGGTGACATTCTTTCGGTAGGGCACAATCACAGTGGGTGTCGCTCCTACTGTGTAGCTCTCTATAGCCGCAGAAGTCTAGCTTTTTCAGCTTGATTCTTTGATAATCGCAATGGAAAGCATGGAAGTGTAGACCTGGCGTAGGTGTTCCACTCTTGGTCCTCTCTCGCCAGGTCTCCCAAGAGTACTTTTGCTATTTCTCCTTGAGGAGACTTGAGGGTCTCTCCTGAGGCCTCTTCTAATCCTTTAGAAAGGGATGCTTAATTACATGCTCCCTTTGGTTAGGTTGCCCTTTAGAGCTTATAGCCGAGGGATTGTTATGGTTGGAGTAGCAGTATTTTAGTACTCATGTAAGTTATTGGTCACTCAGTGCGGTGAATGCAACCTTTGGTTAGAGCCAAGCTCGCTTAGTTAATTTCACAGCACAGTGATCGGGCATTTGTTCATACCCCCTCTCTTTTGTATACCCCTTTGAGTAACAATGTTTAATTAATAGTTTATAATCTACTGTTAATGCATTAATAGACTATATACAAACAATGAGTTCTTCATACATTGTCACTGTAATTGACCAATTATTATTGTTTAATTAGCTCATATATGAAGAATTAAATCATGATTTGTTTTAAAAGGAATTAAGTGCTTTAAACCTGTTGAAAAACATGTGCAAATTCATAAGTCAACACCTGAGTATTTTCTCCTTAAAACTGCTGTGAACCAAAGACAGTCTCAAAAAACACGGTTTGAAATCTCTGGTGTTTCTGACGTCATAAACGACCTTGGATCTCTGAGCTGGTGCGGTGATCATTTGCATAATCATAGAATCACGTATACTAAATGAGGCAAGGGTGAAGAGTAACATACAAGCTATTTTAAGTTATGAAGTTTTTTTTTTTCAAGGAAAAAACTCTTAAATGTATTTTTTGTGATCAAGGTAGTGTTGGGCGATATGCTCCATTTTCATATCGTCCTATCGTCAGCCTGTGAGATCGGCGATACACGATATTATCGTGAGGGGGCGGGGCTAACTCATTTGATTATTAACTATTTAGCATACTCATTAATTTGCTTGTTTTATTAGCCTACTTCGTTTTATAAACGAGAATCTTTTTTTCTATTTTGCTAGCAAAGGTGGAGTGTTTATTAATAGGATCAGGTTATTTCCTGGTATAGTGAGGTAAAAAAAAAGATCCTAATACTTTTGTTTGTCAACGGGAAATTTACGGACACATTAGCCTATCCTCATGCCGTTATATGCAGCATTTTGACTAGGGCCTATTTCTGCACGAGATGAAAACACGTTTATTTCTTGGGTCAGAAAGAGTCGTTGGAGTTTGCGATATGTGTCCCCCTACCATTGCGCTCTCTGTCTGGATGCACTTCACATGCGCACTTCAGTAAGCACGAAGTACGCGGGTTAATGTGTTTTAAATGCCGGGAGAAACAAGAGCAAGGGCCGAACGTCTAGCTGAGTCGATCGGTTTATACTTATACTTATGACTTGACTCTGATAAAGGAAAACGGGTTAATGCGTTTACATGACCACATGCATTGTCAAGTTAATTCAACATAATCGGGTTTAAGAACGTCGTCGCATGTAAACGCGCTCAATCTCTGAAAGTGAAAGTAAAAACGGACTGCTTTCGCCATCTGCATTAACGCCGCGTTCCCTCAGAGACGACGATGATAGCGGTAACTAATACTATTTTAGTAATATAATTATTAATTCTATTTAGTAATTGTATTGTTTTAGTGTCATTAAACGTTTTGTTAATGTGTTACGGAAACAAATACTGACGAACAACGGTGCCGTTTTCATCTTGGATCTGTAGGAAATTGAATTTTTCGTCTGTTAAAACGAGCACACTTGATAATTTGTGAATGGATCAACTTGCAATTCAACTTTGATGTGGGATGTTTTTTTAGTCTGTTTTAAAAACATTCTCTTAGAGGAGTCCTAGTGCGTGTCGGTATTGTTGCAATTGTTATGAGGATTGCAATTGTTATGAGGATTGCAATTGTTATGAGGATTGCAATTGTTATGAGGATGATTGTAAATTCAGGCAAGGCAAATTAATTGTAGTTCCTATTAATTTAATAGCAATACTAGCTTTATAATAATAATAATAATAATAGGCATAATAATAATAATTTAATACATTATGGTAAAACGAGCCAATTATCGTACTGATATCGTCAAAGGCATCTGCCATCGGCGATATCTCAGACTATCGTCGATACACGATACTATCGTCTATCGGCACAACCCTAGATCAAGGGATACAATTATTGACTACTGGGGGACTTTAAGCTTAATAATTTGTTAACAAAGCATCATCTAACTCTTTACATATAAGCTAATTAAACAATAACACATTTAATTACAGTGACAATGAATGAAGAACCCATTATTTGTATATAGAGTGGGTGGTCATGAAAACCAGTCAGTATCTGGTGTGACCACCATTTGCCTCACGCAGAGCAACACATCTCCTTCACACAGAGTTGATCAGGTTGTTGATTGTGGCCTGTGGAGTTGGTCCTCTTCAATGGCTGTGTGAAGTTGCTGGATTTTGGCAGGACCTGGAACACGGTGTCATATACGCCGATCTAGAGCATCCTAAACATGCTCAATGGGTGACATGTCCGGTGAGTATGCTGGCCATGCAAGACCTGGGATGATATCAGCTTCCGGGAATTGTGTCCAGATCTTTGCAACATGATGGTTGTGCATGAATGGCATGATCTCAGGATCTCATCATGGTATCTCTGCATTCAAAATGCCGTCAATAAAATGCACCTGTGTTCGTTGTCCATAAAATGTGCTTGCCCATACCATAACCCCACCGCCACCATGGGCCACTCGATCCACAACGTTGACATCAGCAAACTGCTCACCCACACAACGCCATACTGGCCAGTCTGCCATCTGCCATGTACAATGAAAACCGGGATTCATCCGTGAAGAGAACGCCTCTCTAAAGTGCCAGACATCAAATGTGAGCTTTTGCCCACTCAAGTCTATTACAACGACCAGGTCGATTACAGTCAGGTCGAGACCCCGATGAGGATGACGAGCTGCAGATGAGCTTCCCTGAGACATGAATGAAGATGCTGGATGTGGAGGTCCTGGGCTGGTGTGTTCACATGTGGTCTGCGGTTGTGAGGCCGATTGGATGTCTCTCCAAGTCGTCCTCAGACGAGCCTTCCATCGTTGCCTCCAGGCATCCCGATTCTCCATGCATCCGGCCAGTTCCTTGGTGCTCTGGGCTCCTGCATCCCTCTTGAGTATGTCCACGTATGTTAGTGTGGGGCGTCCTCTTGACCGATGGCCATGTGTTGGTTCCCATAGCACCAGCTTGCTGGCTGGCAGCTCTCGATGCCTTCGGCAATGTCCTGTAAGTCTCATTCTCCTCACAGCAATCTTGTTGCTCACTCTTGATACTCCCTCATAGAGTATTTTGTTGGTTACATGCACTCTCTTACTGATATTAAGCACTGCACGCAGCATCCTGGTGTAGCACCCATCCAGGGACTTCTCTAGGGTTGGATTCTGGGTCCAGCATTCACTGCCATAGAGGAGAATAGACTCTACCGTCGCGTAGAATAAGCTGAGCTTGATTTGGCTGGAGAGGCTGGAGTTCCATACACTGTTCATGCCATTCAGGTCCCTCCATGCAAGTGCCTTCCTCACTTTTAGATCTTGTTCAGTTGAGTTGACCCATGCGCCCAGGTACTTAAAGTCCTCAACTTCCTTCAGCACAGTGTCTCCTACTGTTATCAGAGGTTGATGTTCCAGTGGTACGTTGTAGGTAATGACCTCAGTTTTCTTTGCATTTACCCTAAGGCCAACCTTAGTGCACTCTAGCTCCACCCTGTGTAGTAGTTCCTGAGCTTGTTACATGCTATTGGAGAGCAAACTGATGTCATCCGCATATTCAAGGTCTGTCAAGACTACTGCCGGGTGCCGACTTGATTTCCTTGGTGTCTACTTGAAGCCAAGTTCCTGCTCTCGCCCACTGATTGCCTTCTTGAGCGCATAATCAAGGACTATGATGAAGAGGAAGGGGGCTAATGTATCCCCTTGCACAACTCCAGCCTGGATGTCAAACTCCTCGCTGTTGCCATCTGGAGTCTGGAGTCACCACCCTGGCCCTTGTCCCTGAGTACATGGACTCTATTGCTCGGAGTAGGTTCGGAGGAATTCTGTATGCCTTCAGGATCTTCATCATCATGCCTCGGTGAATCGAGTCAAATGCCTTTTTGAGGTCTATGAAACATAAGACTGCAGTCAGGTTGTCCTTCCTCACCTCCTCTATCAATCTCCTGAGTGCCAAAATCTTGGTTGTAGCAGTTCGCCCTACTCGAAAGCCATTCTGATTTCCTCTGAAGTGAGGGTCGATTGCCGGACCCTGTTTAGAATCATGCGGTTGTAGATTTCCGCAGTGATACAGGTCAGGCTGATACCTCGGTAGTTGTCTGGCATCGAGAGGTCTCCGGATTTGGGTACTGGCACGATGTTTGATAGAGACCACATATCAGGCTGCCGATTGTGAAGCAGACTTCAAAATGATGTCATCAAGATCACAGTTCTTCAGCACCTCTGGGGGTATGCCATCCGGGCCAGTGCTTTTTCCCACTCTTACTGTGGCTTTTGCCCTGATGAGCTCACCGAGTGTGAAGGGACCATCGTTGATGTTCAGGTTTGGAAGGTCTGATTGTATTTCCTCTTCCTCAGCTGCGTCTGCTGTTTCTCTCAGCAGCCTTATGTGAAGGAACACAACCTCTCCTCCGGGCTGTGTTCCTTCACCTGTCCCTCCTTGATCCTCTTCCGCCCCGTCATTTCATTGATGACCCTCCATGCTTCCCCATACTGCCGTACTACTGCCAAATAATCTGAAACACCTTTGGAGACGGCTTATGGTATAGAAATGAACATTCAATTCACAGCCAACAGCTCTGGACGACATTCCTGCAGTCAGCATGAAAATCGCATGCTCCCTCAAAACTTGCGACATCTGTGGCATTGTGCTCGGTGATAAAACTGCACATTTTACAGTGGCCTTTTATTGTGGCCAGCCTAAGGCACACCTGTGCAATAATCATGCTGTCTAATCAGCATCTTGAAATGCCACTGTGAGGTGGATGATTATCTCGGCAAAGGAGAAGTGCTCACTAACACAGATTTAGACAGATTTGTGAACAATATCTGAGAGAAATGGGTCTATGAAATTGTGTACATAGAAAAACTCTTAGATCTTTGTTCTTGTTCAGTGCATATGGTGTTAATATATATATTAAGATAATAAAGGTTTATGTATAAAGTAAAATAAGACACAATTCGACTTAATGTATTTATAAACATTTTAAGAACACTTGCTATTAATGTCTAATAAAGATAGGTTTAAAGCATTTATAGGGCATTTAAAATGTTCCTAATATTGTTTTGGGAGTCCCCAACAACAGTTTTACATGCATGCAATGACAAAAAACACTTTTGTTGTCTTATAATGAATATGCATTTATTTTTTTACCGGATTTGCTAACTGTTTTTCCAAACCCCTCCTTTGCGTGACGCTAATCTGCGGTGATTGGTCAGATGACCCAATCAGGTATCGTTTGGGTTAGCCCAACGCATAAACATATTGATAAAGCACTGCAGTACTAGGTATTGCTCTATTCTTTATGACGACTTTAATAACACCGACATACATTTCACATTATTTAAAAAAAATGACCTAGAGGTTTCGCTGAGCGTATCTTACACAACACACACACATGCTTATTCAGCATGCTACAAAACACATAAAAGCAACAATTATTAACAAGTTGTTAACAAAGCATTAAAAAAACACGATGGACTATTTACATATGAGCCTATTAAACAATAACACTTTGTTAATTACAGTGGCATTGAATGAAAACTATTTTGCTGTTATTATAATAAACATGTGGAGACTACAAATTATAAACTATTAGTTAAGTTTAAACTAATTGTTTGCAAATGATTTATAACTGTTTTGTTACTATATACGTATTATGGAGTGTCACCAAACCTTTTGATAACACACTGGAGAGACTTACTTTTACAAACATTATACATTTTATGTAAATTATGTCACTTATTAAACGTAAGTGTATTGTCTAATCTGACAACTGTAGACTTTAGTCATCTTTAATTCACAAACAATGTGAATTGAAACATGTTTGCAATTTAATGAAATGATTGGTAAAAATGGTACTATATCGAAAGAAGATCACACTCTTGAGTTTTGTTGATTAAACCGAGTGTACTCATTACATATTGCAATAATATTGCATTGAAACAATGATTACGTGCATGGCAAATACGTATAATTGTAATGAAAGCATGAAATCAGGTTTTGAAAAAAAATGAGGTGAACTAGTTCTGTCCCAAATGTGATCCACTTGGATTTTTGTACTAAGAGGTTGGAAAATGTACAACTTGTGAAAACAGTTCCAGAAAAAAAAATGGTACTGTAAAGTTTTAATTTTAATCATCAAATTTGAATCACACAGTATCTTGAATGAACTGAATAAACTAAATGTTTAAAGTACAAAAAGGAGAAATAAAGATCATATTGCTGTGTAGGCCTACTGTGGTGATAAACTAAAGTTTATTTATTTATTTGAACATGTAAATGAAATAAAATAATCAATCAAAGAAACTAATAATAAAAAAAATAAAAAATAAAAAATAAACAACAATGTAAAACTCCATACTTTCAAAAACTTTAGCCAAGACTGAAATACTTCTTGAAAATTTTGTTTGAATGTGTTTATGTGAGATTTCTAGCAAATCTTGTCGTCTGTATTCACTCCAAGGAACTTTATTTCATACACTCTTTCTATATTAACACCTTCGATCTGTAGCTGAGCTTGATTGATTCATTTACAATTTACAAATAACATAAATATAGTTTTAGTCAAATTTAATGATAACTTATTTGCGTCAAACCACTGTTTTTCTATCTAAAAATGTTAAATTTAACTTTAAAATTTAACTATTTTTCTGAATTCTGAAGTGATTAGAGTTGCTGTAAATTCTGACCAAAAAATCCTACAATTTTGAGTAATTCAGTTTTACTTAAATCGTTTATGTAGAGAATAAACAACGCATTCTCACCCCAAGGCGTCAACTTTGACCATGCTTCAATATTTGACGTTTTAGGCGCCCTTTAGCGTCACTTACATGACGCGATCCTACGGCGTCATCTAACTGACGCTAAAGGAAAGCGTCAGTTAGAGGACACGGTTAGGTTTAGGTGTGGGGTGGGGGTAGGGTACACGTGATCCTAGGGCGTCATCTAACTGACGCTAAAGGGCGCCTAAAGCGTCAGATATTGAAGCATGTCCAAATGCTTCCCAAGGCGTCAGTTAAGTGACGCCTTGGGGGTGAGAATGGGCTGGAATAAATCATTTTGGTCCCAACACTGACCCCTGGGGGACACCACACACAATATCCAAACATTCAGATGTGTGAAATAACTGCTTAACCAAATGTTCTTATTACATATTAACAAAGATGTAACATAAAATATATTCATAACTGTAATTAAAGCATGCGACCAGGGTTGTCCTTTTTTGTAGCTATGATGCAAGTATGATCAGTCTAGATTTAAAAACATTAGATATTGAATGCAGAAACGTCGAAATGCAGAAAATAACAAATTAGCTTTGAACAGAACTGACAAATTAATTAAGTTGGCAAGAATCTCTTCACACATGTGGCATACAGTATATGTTTTATTTATTTTCAATGTGTTTGTTTGGCCTTACTTCCAATACCTGATGACAGTTTTTCTTGGAGGCAAGATAAGGTTCATTTCTGCATAAACACCATGTAAGCAGAACGTTATAGCGAGGTTTTTGCTTTTAAATACTTTTAAGTAAATGTAAGTACTTTTGTTAAAAGAAAAGAAAACATGGATCAAAACATCCCATGAATAATTGGAAGCGTGTTGCCAGAGAGAGATACTGACGAACACATGCAGTTTGAGTGTGCTGAACTTCGATTGGATCAAAGTCGGCCAGGTTGAACCTCTGGATTAAAGGGTTGTTTAAACTAATGACCAACTCTGATTGACACTCAACCTCCTCATTTCTTGCTTCAACAGAGCGTGTAACTGAAGTCAAGACTGACATTTTCGTGACGAGTATTGGACCAGTATCGGACCATGACATGGTAAAACCACATTTTCTTCCTTTCTTTAAATGTCACACATTTTCTGTTTTGCCATTGTTCAAAGGAATCATTTACAGGGTTAATTATTTGTGGGTCTACTGGAGATACTTTAACCTGTTAGTTGTTTTGTGATGCAGACTCCCCCATTTAGTTTCAGCCTCCCCAGTACACATTGAACCCTCCAGCTGGGATATGTTATTATTTTGTCTTTATAATACTTAATGACGACTTTGTATTCACACTGTTTTAATACCGTGATGATAAAATGATAAAATGTTGTATCAAATGTCCTTGTCATGTCATGTCTATCCTTGTTTTTAGAAAGTATATTAACAATGCAGTACTTTTTAGACAGAGTAATTGGTAAAGCAACTTACTCAACACTAATCATTTTCATAATGGATGATCATGTGAGAATGGGGGGGGGGTGCCCGCAGCTATGACAATCAGTAGTTGTTAGTATGATTCATGCCGCTAATTATAGCCACCAATGCTTCGAAAAGCTCCTCCTGTGCCTGCAGTTTTACTGAAATTACTGCACAACATCTACTCTACTACTGTCAATTAGAATCCTTTAAAGTATTTGAGGACAAATGAAGAAGCTTGTGTTGTCGCATTCCAAGCTTAACAGCAAAGGGTGACTTTGAACTATAATTATGGCAAGAGTGTAAAATTTTTTTGTAAACAAAATACTAACAAATGATTTATTGAAACTAAAACTACACATGGATTTAAGATACTATCAAAAATGAAACTGAACATGTGTGGTCTTGCAGGAGTACACCATAGATGTGTTCTTCAGGCAGAGCTGGAAGGATGAGAGGCTGAAATTCAAAGGTCCCATGGCAGTGCTTCGTCTCAACAATCTCATGGCTAGTAAAATCTGGACCCCCGACACATTTTTCCACAATGGCAAGAAGTCAGTCGCCCACAATATGACCATGCCTAACAAACTTCTACGGATCACCGAGGAAGGAACTCTGCTTTACACCATGAGGTGAAGCTGCTATTGTTTTCTAGAACAGAAGCTGCATTTGTTGACATTTTCATGCTATTTCCTTTTAATGTTGGTGTTTTATCTCAAGTGATTGCACTTGAGGACCGAGCAGTACTAATTTCTATCTATAGGGTGGGGGGCCTGACTGTTTGGGGATGAGTAGGATAGATGGTAACACTTTACAATACGGGTGCACTAATATGCATTAATTCATGCTTAACTAATGCACAGATAATCATGAATTAATGTATAACTTATGAAAAACTAATCCATTAAGTAATGATTACTGCATCAGCAACTAATAAAGGGTCTATATGATTAATAGTTTAAGTAATACATGAATTGCTATTAATTCAATGTGTCATTGTGTATTAATTCCTTGATAACATACTTTATTAACTAATAGTGTAAATTAATGTGTTAATTACCACAATTAGTCAAAGCTATGCACTTCAAACTTCCAGTTGGCTGCTTTAATTAATCATTAGCTAATGATTTGCAAAGTTATCATGATGTTATGACTTTACTTGTTGGGGCACATCATTATTAACTAATCATTTAGTAATTGTAGACTAACAATGAAGTAATTAATCATGTGTGAATGCATATTAGTGTACATATTATCTCATATATTATGTACATATTTAGTGTACCTATTATGTGTCATATTATCTGGAAGTTGAAATACAAGGCTTTGGCTCATTTAACATATTAATTAACTCTATTAGTTAAAAAAATGAGTTATTATGGAATTAATCCACAATTACATATTCAATTAAAAACAATTCATGTATGAACTAATACATTAAACTAAGAGACTCTTAATTAGTTCCTAATGTGGTAATCATTAATGAATAGCTTAGATAATCATTAGTTACACATTAATTCAATATTAGTTGTGCATTAGTTAAGCATGAATTAATGTTTATTAGTGCACCCGTATAGTAAAGTGTTACCGGAATAAATATTTATTTATATTTAAAAATATATATTTAATATATATTAAACCAACGACAAAAGGTTTACATATTAAATAACATTGTGGTAATGCCATTTTTTGGAAAATGTAGTGAATTAAATATATTAAACACAAAAAGTGAAATGTATCGATGTGTACATCTCTAAATTCGGAATGGATGAATTCCACATCAATGCAGACAATTACACTACTTAGTAACAGATGCTTACAAATAATACCAAGTGTTTTTCTATCATTTTGAAAGAATATGTTGTAACTGGGGGTCTAAAAGGGGTCTAAATGTTGTATCCCACCTTCTCTCTTGTGTCTCAGGCTAACAGTCAGAGCTGAATGTCCGATGCACTTAGAGGACTTCCCAATGGATGCCCATGCTTGCCCTCTCAAATTCGGCAGCTGTAAGTGCTGTGCTGTTTTACATTTTTGTTCCGTAGAAAGTTCATAACCTACACAAAGTCTCTAAACTGAGTACCTGTGAGTCAAACGTTGAATTTCTCAGATGCCCACATAGCACCTCATATAACAGACAGATTTAGCCAGATCTGACCCAACTAATCACTGAAAAGAAAGAACAGATGTGTCTACGCCGGAGAAATAATCAGGAGGAAAAGAAGTAGGGCTGGGCGATTTATCGAGTATGTACGATGTATCGTTATATTTTTTGAAACGATATGGAATGAGGCAATACCGTTTATATCGATACAGTAGTTTGATATGACTCGAGCACATCTGAAAAACACCGGAGGTTGCAGTGTGAGCTGCTGCAGTGAAAGTAGCTAGGCTACGTAGTACAATTTGTCCTTAACATGACACAAGCTTATATTAATTGCGTCAACATCACTTTGATATAGTTAACAAGTTTAAGGCAGCTTGCCGCCCTGTCAAATGCTCTGACAGACACTGTTGCTGACTGACAGATATACTTGCGCTGTTTAATGCGTTTGAGATGTGGTGCTTTCCTCAGTGCTCAACTTACATTTCACAGGTATATTCTCCGTCTGTAAATGTTAGAAAGTAAAGCAAATATGTCCATTTCACAACAAATATGTCCATGTCAGAAGAGGACGAGCTTCTGCAAGTGAATCTCCGCTAAAATTCATGCTTCCTTGAACGAGCGCCGGCGCGCGCATGCGCGTGAATAGTACTACGTAGTACGCAATAATTCTGACTAAAATAAACATATTGCTAAAATATATGTTGTTGGAGAAAATAAATGTGCCATATGTGGAATTTTAAACCTACAAGTATATATTTTTAATGAAAGTGAAAGTGATTATAATGGGGTAATCAAATGCAGGCTAATATAATTAGTTTGTGCTTTTGTTTTTGTTTTTATTTTCATTTTTAGTTTAGCTTTTAGTCAATATAAAAAAAAGCTTTTTGCACATAATATATTGCATAGCCTATATTATATTTGTTTCCATATCCTTCAATATCAACATTGTTTGTAGGATATCATTGGGCCGAATGTGAATATATATATATATATATATATATATATATATATATATATATATATTTTTTTTTTTTTTTTTTTTTTTTTAAATATAAAGATTTTCTTTATCTAAATAGAAAACGTAGAAAGTACCGAGATATATATCGTATATCGCCATTTGACCAAAAAATATCGAGATATGATTTTTTGGCCATATCGCCCAGCCCTAAAAAGAAGCATGAATAAAAAGCGAGTTTGAGACTCAAAGCCACAAGGCACTAAATATTTCAGTGTGTGCTGCGTCTCTGCTGTGCTTAAGAATCCACTGCAGTATACGACCTCAGGAAGCACTGACAGCTGACAAGTGACTTCTTCAGTTTAAACACTTTCATTTTATTTTGTGTTTTGTTTGTTTGCACCAGATGCATACACAAGGGCTGAAGTGGTGTATGTATGGACACGAGGGGCAGCGCAATCTGTGGTTGTGGCTGATGACGGCTCGCGCCTCAACCAGTATGACTTGATGGGACAGACTGTCGACTCGGGTGTGGTGCAATCCAGCACTGGTTCGTTTTTACACCCTTAAATTATTTTAAATAATATTACTTTTTCCATTCTGTGGTTTTATTTTTGCAAGTTTACTTCTAATTATCATGCCCATCATTTTTCTCATTGATTTATTCTGTTCTCTTTTTTATTGGCCAATTGATCACAATTCAAATACACTCTAAATCATAAACATCTGAATATTGTTCAATATTCTAATGAACAGTTTTATACATGAGCAATTGCTCTAAATATCACCGCTTCCAGATGAAAACCCATAGCAGAGAGATGTATTGCCAACATATGAACATTAAGTGGTTATTCGTTCCCATGAGCGAAATTCAGGTGCAAATTAGCAGCATCAAACATAAAGTGCATAAAGCAACATTGTTTTCTATACACAAGGATATGGACAATACATGACAAAACACGAAACAAAAAAAGTGTATAATTGAATGAACAATGCATAATCTACCATAAAAACATTGTAATATTTAGCTTTCAGTTTATGTTCAGTTCTGTTCAGTTTCTGAGAACTGGGGTTGAATCCAAACTGTAAAACCAGATGAATATGTGCAGACAGGACCAACAAGTTGCAGCACATACATCGTGAAGTGATGAAACCTCAGCAAAGGTCTTGGAAGAGGACAAGTGAAATGACCCTTGACCGCTACAGCTGAAGCCATACCAAACACCTTGTAGGAGAGGGTGATCGCATAGATAATCCAATGGAATATGCACTGCTTGGTGACCACATTTCCTCCATTGTGACGACCGAAAGAAACTAGAAGCACAGAGGATCAATACCACGAGCCTGGGAGATGGACATACATAGTAGATCCTTAAAGCACAGACTAGGCATAACAGATGCAGACTTTCTTACTCTTGCGTCTCATTAGGGGGAGGTAAGAAAGCATGCAAGACAAAAGGCCAACCACTCATAGAAGGAACTTTTGGTATATAGTCCGGTCTAAGGTGTAGTATAGCTCTGACATCACCTGAAGCAAAGTCTTAGCTGGAGGAGGCTACTGAAAGAGCCTGCAGGTCTCCTACTCTCTGCAGTAATGTCTGGGACTGATTCCAAGGCCTTAAACAGGGACTCTGTTAAGGACCAATGAACAATTTTAGGTACCAGGATGTAACTTGTGACCCACAGATAGGCTGCATCCATCTGGCACCATGCAAGAACTGAGAAACTATGGGGTGCCTCCCCACAGAAGATCCGTTCAGAGATGTGTGGCTAGCAGAAATGGTTGCTGCATATACCTTTAAGGTAGCAGGAGCCATCCCTGCTGCAAGATCCTCTTGAAGGAACTCCAGTCCTGGACCGACAGGGTAGTTAAGTGGATCCACATCGTGTTGCTTAGGTGTCAAGATACAACCAGTTGCCGTTTCAGGGCATATAACCCCCAGAATATAAACTAATCTCAAAGACAGGAAATTGTTCTCTGCCTAGAGCAGGATGTGCTACACCTGCCTGAAAATGGGGCTCGAATGCAGCCTGCCCTGGTGATTGACATAAGAGACCACCGAGGTGTTGTCCGTGCGGACTAACATGCGGTGTCCCTTAAACTGTGGGAGGAAGTGTTTCTAAGCTAGTCTCAAGGCATGCCATGAGGTATGAGGGCCCTCCCAAAGGCCACGGGCTGGTCGGCCATCGAGAACCGCACCTCAGCCTGTGAGATTGGCCTAGCTTGATAATCTCTCACAGTTAGGACTGACTTTACATATGCAAGTGCCTGCATAGTGGTCGATTCCCACATTATTCCTAGAAAAGTGTTTCTTTGTTTTGGAGAAAGCACACTCTTCTTGAGGTTCATCCTGAGCCCCAAACACTTCATATGAGCGAGCACAAGATCTCAAGGTCGTGTTGCTAGCTCTTCCGACTGGGCTAATATCAACCAGTCACCAATATTGTTAAGTACACGGATGCCCTAGAGTCGCAGCGAAGCAAGAACAGTTTCCATGCCCTTGGTGAACGTGTGGGGACAGAGCTAGGCCGAAAGGAAGTTCTCGATATTGGTAAGCTTCACCTTCGAAAGCAACCCTGAGAAACGTCCTTTGTTCTGGCATGATCTTGATGTGAAAATATGCGCCCGTTAAATCTATAAACACAAATCAATCCTCAAAGTGAAGTTGTGGCACTACTAGTTTCATCGTTAGCATCTTGCACCTGTATGTCCGAATAGTATGGTACAGGCCCCTAAGATCAAAAATTGGACGGAGACCCCCATCTTTGTTGGGTACTGTAAAATACCAACTTTAAAACCCTGTGTCTCTTTCTGGGAAGGGTGCATGTTCTATGGCCCCTTTTAACATAGTGCAGTTCTTGTTGGAGGAAGACTTTGTGTCCTTCCTGACGCACTTTTGTAACCATTACTCCATGGAAACTAGGTGGATGGTAGACAAACTGAATCCTGCAACCTTTTGTTACAGACCTCGGGCAGAAGTTGCCAGACTGTCACAAAGTCTGACAGATTAATCTTTTTTTGTTCAATAGAATTGGTCTGTTCGGTGCCCTCAAGCAGTGGACTGGCAGGGAACAACCGAACTGACCAGGAGAATGAATCGCTTGTGAGCGAAGTTGGGGCGAGGAGGTTGATAACGCTTGTGTATGAACATGAGCGTTGGATGGATACTTCCACAATCTTCACATCTCAGTGTGAAGATTGTGAAAGAATGTGATATGGAGGTGAGGAGGCTGTACTCACGTTGATATGAGGAAGTGGTCATCCAGTTTACGTCCATTTTCTCTCATCGGGCCAATTCAGATTTACTCTGGCCACTGGACAAGTAACAACCTCAAGCAGCTCTTCAAAAGTGTCAAAATGAGGAATCTACTCTGTTGAAGTACTCGCCTGCTTATACACATTCAGTACTTTAGGATCAGACGCAGAAAGCATGAGTTTCAAGTTTTGGTCTGAAGAATTCGCAAAAAAACGTCCTCCACCGAGTTAGTGGAGACTGTCTCAAACTCTATCTCTGCCAACTCAACCTGCGAAACCCATGACCGGAGTTGCCACGCTGCAGTTGAACTGAGCAGAACTGGTGCGAGTCCTGACAAATCCTGACTGATATCAGGAAAAAACATAAGGCTTCTCTTCACATTAATTATAATTAATCATGCATATAAATAATTTTAGAGAAAAGTCCATAAAAGATATTTCAAATGCATTGTTATAGAAGATTAGTAAATAATTGAATAGTAATAGAATTACGTTTTGAGGTAAATTGATTGTTTTTCCCTCGTGCTTTTTCATATAGATACACATAAGTCTATCACTGGGCTATAGTCCACAGATTTCCATCTTACAGTTGAGTTTGTCAGTTTTTGAATATCAAACTTAAATAATTTTAAGTCATCTTGGAAGTTTGCTGAGCTCCCTTAGTGGACTATACGACTCTCTGATTGAGAACCAATGGTGCAATTTGATTAAACTTGAAGACTCAAACATGAGAGTAGCTCTTCAAGCTTGATTTTTTTTTTCAGAGGATACAGAGGATCAGGGGGCATGCATTAATTTCATGTTCAATTCTTTATAATAACCCATGGTAAAATAACATGTTATATCGACTGTTCTAATATACACACTAATCAATGTTTATAGTCCTTCTTTCAAATCTTTCTCACTTCAATCTCTTTCTCTGCACTTTCAGGAGAGTATGTCGTCATGAAAACACATTTCCATCTCAAAAGGAAGATAGGTTACTTTGTCATCCAAACGTATTTGCCATGTATCATGACCGTGATCCTGTCCCAGGTGTCCTTCTGGCTAAACAGGGAATCTGTCCCTGCCAGAACTGTGTTTGGTGAGTGTCCAAATTATTTAAGTTAACCATTCAATGTTAGCATCACACTACAGCAGTCTCCAACTCTTCAACAGCTCTTCTCCAAAATCTTCAAATCTAGTGAGCTGTTTTATATATGTCTACGTAGTTGCTTTCTAAATCAGCATTCTGCATGAAATAGAATCTCATATATTGTAGAGAATAATCTCATTATTTGGAATAATCTACCTAGGCAGCAGCTCCTTACACCACAAAAACTGTGTTCCTCACGAGACAACTGACAATTACAATTATTCTTTTTTAACAAATAATACTAAATGGTAAATAAAAAGGGGTGAATGTTCTTTAGTAGAGTGCTTAGTTTCCATTTGTGTGTGGGGTTGGTGGGTCGTGCCCCCACAATACTTTGATTATATTTCACTTTTTGAACGCTATGAATAAAATATATTGAGTCCATGAAATACACACTTAAATAGCACCAATCCCACATTCCTCATAATTTAATTCATACATGTAAAACAAAATACCACCACAGTCTGTCAAATGGTCGGCCAGTTTAAACACATCGGATGATAACTGCTGCACTGTGCGACTGCTATCGAGAACAGGCGTGTAACACTATGCTCCTACTGTATATGTACACCTTAACGAATGAGGCTACGAACAGATCTCTATGCTTCTAGCTACATTTTCAGTGCTGCCCTTGTAGGAAATCAGTGTAAATGTATCTGGTTGCCTTGACAAATTCATGCACTTGCTGTTGCACAAATTCTTAAGTTCTGTTCTCAATCGTTTTAAATACTTTATTAAAAGGTTGCATGCATTGGTTGTTGGTTCTTCTAGGAAAAGCCTGCAAATTGAAAAAATCCTAAATACTTAATTTAGCAGTGATTCAAAGTTTTAAACTGTGCCAGGAGGAATCTGTGTGTCTGTGTAATGTATTATATAACTCATATCAGAAAGGAAAGATTTTGCTCTTCTGTCAGCTTGTTGGGCTATCCTTGCATGAAGTCTCCTGACTGGGCACTCTGAATTCCCAAGCGTTTACATCGCAGACAAACAAAAAGTTACATCTGAGAGCTGTCTGTGCCTTACTTCTTGCTGTGTGACTTTACAGCAGCCTCGGGAAACTATATTCGTATTCTCAATTGTATGAACTTGTATTCTACAAAAGCACTTTTGATTGAAAAATCCAGTAGCATTTCATTGCAGTACACGAGGTCCATGGGGCAAAGTTGGATCCAGATCTAAGGGGTGGAGATGGGTAGGATTAGGGGTGGGGTTAAAGTTCAGGGGGTGGAGATGGGTAGGATTAGGGGTGGGGTTAGAGATCAGGGGGTGGAGATGGGTAGGATTATGGGTGGGGTTAGAGATCATAGGGTGGAGATGGGTAGGATTAGGGGTGGGGTTAGGGATCAGGGGGTGGAGATGGGTAGGTTTAGGGGTGGGATTAGGGATCAGGGGGTGGAGATGGGTTGGTTTAGGGGTGGGGTTAGGGATCAGGGGGTGGAGATGGGTAGGTTTAGGGGTGGGGTTAGGGATCAGGGGGTGGAGATGGGTAGGTTTGGGGGTGGGGTTAGGGATCAGGGGGTGGAGATGGGTAGGTTTGGGGGTGGGGTTAGGGATCAGGGGGTGGAGATGGGTAGGTTTAGGTATATGTAAGGTAGGAGGAGTTGAATCTGGATCCAACCTGGATTTTATGCAGCGAGGACCATCTTGTGTCTAATGGGTCAAAGATGTGACACTCAGTTTTGTGACACTTTGTGTTTGGACCTATTGTAAAAAAAAAATAGCCTCTTTCTGTCAGAACCACAATAGTCAAATACGATCAGCAATCAGCATACAATTAGGATTGGCGCCAAGGTTCTTTTCTAGATACAGTGGCGGTTCTGCTTTGAATTACACCCTGGACGAGACCCCCTTCAAGCGATTTGTTTTAAAGGAGTGTCTTTTATGTTATCTACTAACATGCACAAGTTCAAATAAACTTTTGACAAAAAAGGTTTTATAAAAAGATAAACGTCACGTATTTCAGCATTTAAAGGGCACCTATTATGGAAAATTCACTTTTACATGGTGTTTGAACATAAATGTGTGTTGGCAGTGTGTGAGCAAAACCACCCTAGAATGATAAAAATCCATCCAGTAGTTTTTTTACAATCTCAATAAATCATATGCACTGCCTCAGAAGGAGCTGTTCTGAGATCCAGGTCTTTGTGACGTAGAACGGGAGACAGGGGGTTGATTGACAGTGTGGCTGTGGCCTAGACCCCGCCCTCGGTGATCTGTACACACCATCCTTCATTGTTTCAACGACGACAGCCGGTAATGTCTCTTGGAAACGTAAATTTATGTTCTGTCGTGGACTCGTGGGTTAATCCTGTTGTTGTGGCTTAAAAGTTAATCCTCAAGTGTGGATTGTCGTCTACTGTTTGCGATCCACCGTCACCTCCAGTAACAGTACGTGTATTTTATGATTTTTGAGGAAATAGTCTTTTCAGTCAATGTCAGCCAATTCAATAACAAATGCGTCTAAAGTTATTGCCGTCATAGGATGTCTGTGTATATAATTTAAAACCTTGTTTGTATAGTGTGTAACCACACGTTTATAAATATATATATTTTTAAAGATATTGTATTAAAAACTGCATATATGTTGGTGTTCTGTAAGTTAGCCATCTTCTCACATTTGCCACAGAAGCACCATGACGCCACAGGTCCCTCGCATAAATGTAATTTCGCTCGTACGTTGCAAACTTTATCACAGAATGTATATGTAGTTTCAAAAAATTGCGCTAGTGTCTGTGTGTGTGTGTTGGACATCCATCATTTCAAATGGGACGCGATTACAACTCTAAAGTACATAAAAGTATCAAATAACCATACCGAGACGTACTGGTCCATTCTCATTTGTTTATTCTGCCGGAGTCTCTTCATACTATTTAAATATTCCGATTCAAACGTACTCTGAATGACATTCAATACGGCGCGTCTCTTCACTCTCTCAGTACCGACTGCCTGCCATAGGTATCAAGTTACGCCCTCATCCAATGGCAGGGCGGGGATATGCAGCTCATTTGCATTTAAGGTGGAATACCCCCTGAAACCGCTCATTTTTAAGCAGGCCCCAAAATGACATTTTCAAATGGTTATAATAAATTAACTGTGGGGTATTTTGAGCTGAAACTTCACAAATACATTCTGGGGACACCAGAGACCAATATTATATCTTGTAAAAAGGGGCATAATAGGTGCCCTTTAAATCATCTTTATAAAATAATGAGTCAATAAAAATACATTCCTGACATTTATAATGCACAGTAGATTATCTTTTATTATTAATAGTAAAATTCTGTCCGATTTTCCCATGGCTGTCGTTGCTATACAACCATGCACTGCGCTCTCCACAACGACAAAGAAGTTTTAGTAGCTAATGTATTTCCACCACAGAAAAACGCTTGCTGTAGCTCTGCTAAAAGATTTATTTACGAAGAGAAAAAATACCCAAGTGTTTGTTTACAAAAGTTTACAATTTTTCATTTCGCTGCTCCTGGAAAAAAATAAGTGCGTCGCTTCAGTATTGAGCGTGCTCCCCGTGTGCCTACATTTGAAATAACGACCTTGAGATTGCAAAAGACGCAATACGTGAACTAATCAGGAGACCCCTTGACATCGCTTCTGTGCACGGCACCTTCTCAGCAAGCACCTTCTCAACAAGCGCCATTGCCAATAATTGAATCGAAATGCTAAAAAATAGAAAACCTTCGTAGCACAGAGGGGTTTTTTTAACTGCTCGTGCCGCCCCCCATGTGACATGAAGAAATGCCACCCCGGGCGACAAAAAAAAAACCCGCCACTGTTTAGATAAGAGCAGGAATAATCATTAATGGGACAGCTTGAGACTGACGCTCATATTTTTACGACGTTCATATGGTTACAACGCTCAAATCATGCAGGGCTTCCTTTTCTAGTCCTTCGCGGACCCCTTTATTGATCAGCAGTAGTTAGGGTAGTGTTAATAATGTTGCTTATTAATTATGGCTACAAGCTGTTAGAACTATTAATACAACTCCCACTCCACCATACACACATTGTAATAACTTGAGCTTCTCTTTAACCACACAAAGATAAATTACATGAAAAGACATTTCCTATAAAAAAATCTTGCTGCACAAATGTCTCGGTTAAGTATGTAACGAGGGAACGGAGATGTTACGTCAGACGTGATCTGACAAATAGTGTTCTTGATCGCTGCAAACCAATCTCAGGGACAGATGCATTTGAAAATGAGTTTCTGCCTCAGCATCTTGAACGGGAGCCAGTGAAGGGCCCAGTTTAAAACTCGCAGTGCAACTGATGCACCCGCATACCATGACAGATGTATTTGCATCAGTCGCTGATGAAAGTCTGGATGGTCCTTTTCATCTTTGGGTCTGAGAACTCAATGTCCATTTTTCCCCCCAAAAAAAACAAGCAGAAATGTGGACTCATCTGACCACAGCACACATTTCCACTGTCTTCTAGACCATCTGGGATGAGCTCCGGCCCAGAGAACTCTACAGCATCTCTACATAGAATTAATGTATAGCTTTCTCCTTGCATAAAAGACATTCAAGTTGCATTTCAACTGCAGTGGCAGACTGTGTTAAGTGATAATGGTTTTCCAATGTACTCCCAAGCCCATTACTGTTATATGGTAAACACAGTAGCATATTTCTCTGGATTCCATGAATCTTTTTCACAATATGATGTATGGTAGGTCTAGATGGTGAAAGACCTAAATACTTTTCAATCTCGCATTGATTTTTAAATTGTTTGACAATTATCATATGAAATTTGGCTAGACTGATAAAAACCTGACATATACTTGCTTAATGCAGGCGCTTTCCATTTGCTTTTTCTTTGCAGGAGTGACCACTGTCCTTACCATGACTACCCTAAGTATCAGCGCGAGAAACTCTCTCCCTAAGGTGGCCTATGCCACAGCCATGGACTGGTTCATTGCTGTTTGTTATGCCTTTGTCTTCTCGGCTCTCATAGAGTTTGCGACGGTAAACTACTTCACAAAGAGAGGTTACGCTTGGGATGGGAAAAGTGTGGTGCCAGAAAAGGTAAAGCCTTTCAGTTTTCAAATTAAATGAAAACAAACCAAAAAAAAATATTTGTTTTTATTGTTATTGTTAATTTAGAATTATATTCTATGGGCCAGATGTACTATATTTTATCAAACGTGTGTTCATTTATTTGCAATGCCAGAGGAAGACGTTATCTGAACATATTGTTTGCCAAGCCACATTATTTTTAATTTGCTGCGCCTGAGTTGTTAGTAGATCACTCACACCTGATTATCATTGGCTCCACTTGTTTGCGACCCTACACTAATTTGTGCTGCTCTTGATAGATTGTTTTGCTCATAATGGAAATGAGCTGGCTGTGTCTGTGTTCTTTCATTTTCTAACTGTCAGTAGATAACCTGCAGAACTTTTTCCTCGCATTGGCACTTTTATGAGATTACAGTCTCATGCTAATTTGGCCTGTTTAGTAAATTTGGCGCTTCGGAAAAAAAAATCAAATTTTTGCTTGTGCATATTAAAACACTTTTACATGTGTTGCATCCAAGGGGTCAAAATTTGGCTGTTTTGAATGGTCCAGTTTAGCTTTTTTGCTTGGTCCAGGTAGCTCAGTTAGCTGATAAATTTCATAACTATACCTTTTTGGCTGCAAAAAGTCTTTCTCCATTTACGGGCATTCACTAATATTTAATGTGATGGAATCAATCTAAATGCCATCTAACCATCTATTTACGGGCATTCACTAATGTGTAATGTGATGGAATCAATTATTTCGATGCTCAGATTGATTTTAAATGGCCTAGGACTGTACATGTTCATGTTCTTGTTGTGCACTCAACTCATCAGCATTGTCATGACATAATTTTTTAAGGCCAATAAATAACTAATAAGGAATCATTAGTTAGATTGCATTTAGATTCAAGCTTTGAGGAGAAAAACATCTCAGTTACATATGTAACCCTCGTTCCCCGAAGGAGGGAACAAAGATTAAAGTAGAACGTGACCGACTGAAAGGGAACAAACTTGAGTGGTCCTGATCAAACTTCAGAACAACTTGGATACGGTTGTAACCTTAGTTCCCTGGTGGAGGGAACGAGACGTGATGTTGCACTTGGGAGCCCCAAACACCTCTGATATTTTAATAAGGCAAGTGGAATTTGCATGCTCCACTCCCCCAGACATACGGGTATAAAGCCCAGGGAACGGAGGTTAAAACAGTTCCTTATCGGTCAGTCACTTTGACGTGGTTTCGATGTGATAACACTAGGGGGTCCCTATGGAAAACTCCACAATGAGATCCTGGTCATGCAGATGTCGAAGGTAGGTTGAGGTTCACATGTGGAAAATACATCACATGGAATTACTTTCCAGGAAGTACCACTCGTAGACAGAAGTCCTTGTGGTAGGACATCAATTGGCAGCACAGACGGAGCTCTGCCAAGGAGAAAACATAGGTTTACCATCAGGAAATCCTGAAATCATGGGCAATACATCATATGGAATTACCATTAGGGAATCACAACATATGAAGCGCACCAGGCCAAGCATACAGACTGACCTGAAAGACCTGAAAGGGCATGCATTATGAGTGAGGCCTGGCGTTGACTAACCTGGCCCTAGCCAGATGAATGTCGTTCCGCTTAGCTCCGCCTATCTTCACTCAAATCCATCTGGAACCTCTTCCATTGAGAGTGATTTCTCCAACCAACTTTATGGCTTAGCCAATCAGGACGCAGGGCGGGAGTTTCATAGATGTGACGTAGTGGAGAAGCGACCGTGAGACTGTTTTGATGATTCAGACAACAATGGCGGCTCGCATCGAGGAAGCAAGCATTAACATTGATGCTGCTATTTCATCCGTGTTGTCCAATCTACCTAATATTGTTTCATTAAAAGAACATCAGAGAACGGCTCTGAAGGCTTTTGTTGGTGGAAACGATGTTTTGATGGTGGAATTTGATGTTTTTTCCTGCGTCGCTCTCATCAGCTTCACGGGTTGGCTTCGGTGTGAGTGGTTGAAATAGCACGTCGATAAAGATGACAGACAAGTGGCTTATCCAATCATATGCAAGGATTTTTGATAAGGCCCAGCCTTCTGAAACGCCATTTCAATGGATCGGTTCCTGATGCATGAGTGGAGCTAGGCGGAGCGAAATTCATCTGGCTAGGGCCAGGTTAGGCGTTGACTTCCTCAGCTGAATTCGACTGCCTCAGGGGCTGAAAGGCAAAACAAATTAAGGGCTCGGCGGTCTAGGAAACTCACATGGACAAAAAAAGTGCAAGTTATCACCTCAGGGAGGGAAAATGTGCTGTGTGCTGCACCTTTGGTGCCAAGTGGTACACGTGGGCAGTTGCCCGCAGTTTTACCTGCTCATACCTGACACAGGAAGAAACTGGCTCAACACGGAGATTGAAAAATCTCGCAAAGGTATGAGGTGTCACCCAGCCCACGACTTTGAAGATGTCTGTTAGAGAGGAGCCTTTGGCTAATTCCCAGGATGATGCAACGCTCCTAGTATAGTGTGCTTGTACACCAAAGGGGTATGGCACACCTTGTGCTTGATATTCCAAGGCTATAACATCCAAGATCCAGTGGGCCAAACTCTGTTTGGTGACAGCTATCCCCTATAACAAAGAGCTGCTCAGAGCTTATGAAGCTCTGCGTGTGGTCCAGATCACCATTTGATCCCTAAAAGGGGTAGTGGGAAATTTGTGCAGAAAGCCCAGCCAGGATCTCACGATCTGAAAGTATGCCACCCTGAACTCAAGGCATGTTTCGTTGACAGAGAATGCCTGCAGGTCCCCGACATTCTTGATGGAGGTAAGTGCGGTAAGGAGTGGCGTCTTCAGTGAGAGGGCATCCCGCTAGACTACAGAGAGATCTCATGAGGGAATAAGCCATTGCCTGTGCTACAGTCGCTGTGCTGTCCATCCACACCAACACATGCTTGCCTTGGATCAACGGCCGAAACCTTTGCAGGGCCAGCAATACTGCCAGCGACTCAAGGCAATTGATTTACCCATTTCATTCAGCGCCCCAGCCTGACTTGGATGCATCTGTTGTGACAACAACGTGCCTGGACACTATTGCTCTGAAAGAATCCTTACTTTAGAAATGCAAGGTATTTCCAAGGGCTGAATGTACGGCGACAGACCCGTGTAATAATTACGCGTTGTGTGACACAGCACCATCTCGGGACTGGAGTCTGAAGCGGTCTCATATGTATCAACCCTAGCGGCGTTACTGCCGCGGACGATGCCAAATGCTCCAGGTTTCCTGGTTGACCTGAAGCCCCAAATGGCTAAGGTGTCTTAGCACCAGGTCCCTGTGTGCTCACAATAAATCTCGAGAGTGCATTAGGATTAGCCAATCATCGAGATGGGGCAAGGGCAGCCTGTGTGACTTTCGTGAAGATGCAAGGTAACAGCAACAGCCTGAAAGGGAGCACCTTGCACTGATATGCCTGACCCTCAAAAGCAAACCAAAGAAACAGTCTGTGTCGAGGTTCGAGATTCGTCTCCAAATGGGCACTTTAACTTTACCCGTGTATCTGTGTCCCGCATCTCAGTAAGGTTAACCAAAGCCTGGCCGAGAGCCCACACCATGACTTTAGTCACTCTGAGAGCAAAATCAGATGCCAAATGCAGTTACTGCATTAATCCCGGCTCAAAACTAACTACATTCAGGTCTTTCAGTCCCTCTGCCTGGTGGACTTGGGGGATGGCCATGGCATGCAATTCAGAGATGGTTTATCAGGCACTAGGGATGGAGTTAACTTCCAGACCCTGGATGAGAGTCGGGGACTCTGGAGAGTCCTCTAAGTGCCAGTGTTCTGCGGGCATAAATGCACGCCAATTTTCCACTCCACTTGGGGAAACTCCATGTGACCCCTGACTGCCCCACTGTCGCAAAGCGTGATCTGGCACTGAACGATCCCTATGCACCTCCAGGAAGAAAGGCACTGTAAGTTGTGCTCCGAGCCCAAATATCAATCGTCCATCCGCAAGCGCTCAGAATAGGGCGAAGGATTCCACTCTAGTCCAATGCTCGCGTTGGCTTGGGCAAGCATAGCTGCCAACTCAGAAGGTTAGAACCTAGTCTACCCCCAAATTCTGCTATCAAAACATCACCCTCATCTGGAGCCCCAAATGATGAAGACACTTTCCCCCAGAGTTTTGCTCTTTTAGAGTTATGAAACGGCTCTTTTGCTGAAACTTGCTACATTTATCCATGCAGGGGTTGGAGAAACCTCTGCAATGTGGGGTACGTTTCTTAGCAAAGCATGTAGAGTAAATGGAAATGAGTGTTTGTCGGCTGACATACACTCGGCTCTGAAGAACAAATATGAAAGAGTGGATGTGCACTGCCTCCTTTATGCCCATATATCTGGGGAAGTGGCACATACAAATTTCACTCGCCAATTCTCATTGGCCTTTTCTGAAGTATCAGGGGTTTTTGGGGCTCCCAAGTGTGACCCCTAGTGTCATCACATTTACACCACGTTGAAGTGACTATCCGAGAGGGACTAACTTGGTATCTCATAACAGGGACTATATCAGGGACTAACTTGGACTATATCAGGGACCATATCAGGGACTAACTTGTTATTCTCATAATTATGACAAAGATGTCTGTTCTTCACATAAGATCACTAACTTGGAAAATAAAGCGCAATAATTGATTTTAGGGTGTTTTGTTGTTGTTTTTACTTTTTGAGCAGTGAAATGTTTTGATGACAGAATTTTCTTTAACTTTAAAAACCTGGGTGTAGTAGACAAATAATACATATATGAAAAAGTATCTTCATATAAGTTAGGTATGCAGCAATACCCAGTGTTAGTAACAGCTGATGACATACTTCCTGTTGACCTTCTTTACAGCAAAAGAAGAAGAAGGAGTCATTGCTGAAAAAGAACAACACCTACACTGCTGCAACAGCAACAGCTTTTGCTCCGAACATTGCCAGAGACCCTGGTTTGGCAACTATTGCTAAAAGCGCCCCCCCTCCCCCAACTGAGCCCAAGGAAGAGCCAAAACCCAAAGCTCCTGAGGCAAAAAAGACCTTCAACAGCGTGAGCAAGATCGATAGGATTGCCAGAATAGCCTTCCCGTTGCTCTTCGGAACCTTTAACTTAGTGTATTGGGCAACCTACTTGAATAAAAAACCCAAATTACAGGGTGCCGTGCAACCACACTAAGTCTATCTTCTCTGTCTTTTTTTTTCTCCTTATGTTTCTAAACAATTACAAAAAAGTGAAAAGAAACAATTTGTCTCAAATTTGTTTCAATGTTAGTCGAGTTCCCACTTTCAAGTTTGTGTCAACATATGTAACATACTGTATCTTCCTATATGATTGCAAAGTTACTTATTGTTAGTAGAGTGTTTAAAATGGACCATCGAAATAGTGTAACAGAATAATAGTTTCAAACTAATTTCCTTAAGGAATAGTTCACCCATAAATACATTTTCTGTCATTATATACTCTTCTTCATGTTGTTCCAATGTACGATCTTGTAGAACACAAAATGAGACACTTTTTCTTACAATGGCCGTTTAGTGACTATGTCTGTCAAGACCTGAAAAGGACAAAAACACCAATAACTAGCACCATAAAAGTAAAAATATACCATACGCTTCTAAAGTCTCATTCTTCACATGACGCTATCATATGGCTTTAGAAGATTTACATTATAGATTTTGTATAGAATATTTTTATGGTGCTTTCATTTTTTTTTTTTTTTTTGTGGTGAAAAACTATGTAGGTGTATGTGCAAGATACAAAATAAATGAAAAAAAAATCTGTGTTCCAGAAAAAAAAAAGCCTACAGTTTGAGTAAATTGGGTGAACTATTCTTTAGATGTTTATTTCAACATTTAAATACTATGTTTTTTTTTGCATTACATTAGCAATGTACATGGAATACGTTTGCATGGGTGAAGCTTTTCTATACCCAATCAACAGCTTGATTTAAACAGTCATGTGTTTCTCTGTTTTCTTTAGCCTGTGTTTTGAATCTTTCGTTATTTGACTTTATATTCTACTAGGGTTCCATTAACAGCAATAAAACATGTCTCAGTGGAGAAGAAAAAAATACTCATGGATATAAAAAATTGAAGATAACTTAAAAAAGATTAATGTGTATATCATAAAGCATACTATTTATTTAGTTTTCATGTAAATATAAAGTGTTAGAGATGTCAATATTCATTTTGAGCTTTGCTAAATGTAACTACAAGGTACAAACTCAGTGCTTGCCAGAAAGAGAGCTTTGCGTTTCGATTTGTGCAGATCATTGAGAAAATTTGGGTATGCATTTTTTTCCCCTACTGGACACTAGTTTGGATTTACCTTTTCATGATAATAATACATAAATGGAAGTACACTACAGTAGATACATAGAAGAAAAAAATTAAACTTCTGTTGATGTCAGAATGCAATTTTATATTAACATTAAATTACTCTTTAGTCTTTATTTTGATAGATGGCTTTTGAAACATTGTGGGTGGTGCACAATTATGGCACTAGGGGTTATCACTTACTCGCTAGCATCACTTAAGTCAGAATGGTTCAAGAGTAGTGCCTTGTATATATTTGCAAGTTGAAAGGGTACTTTCTTAGAAGGTGCTCTACTTGTTTGTTTTAATTTTATGGGCAACCTTTTAAAAACATCACTGAAGAAAGTCTCAGCCACACTGCCTTTTGTCTCACATTTCATAGTATACATATAAGCATAATCCATTACAGACATGTTTGTCCCTGCTTGTTAATGCAAACTAAAAGAAGACATTTCTAGATATTCTCCATGTATGTGAATACACTGTTCTACATATAAATATGTCTTGTAATGCTAAAACAATGCCAAATTCTTTTTATGTTTGTGGCATGTCAGTTGCACCTATTAAAAAACAACTTATAAAGGAGTATGCTCTCTATTTTTGGATTGAGAGAGAGGGAGAGAGAGAGAAGAGTTCTTTTAAATGAGGAACTTGGGCGTAGTCATACTTTACTTTGATGTAGCAATATAGATTAGTAAGGGCTTTTTGTGATTGGAGTGATAAAAAGGCACACCTTTATAATCAATTTGAATTGCTATTCTCGGTATTAATGTATGCCTAAGTTGGCAGTGCTCCTGTTTTGTCGATTTGTTACTTTCTTTGTTTAAAATATGCTTTTTTTTTTCTTTTTCAAATAGATTTTTTTTTTTTTGGTGTATGTCACTGAATATGTATATTTCTGACACATTGTCTGATGCAGATAAATGTCATGTTACCCCAATTTTAAAAAAACAAAAACCTTTTTGATAGTACCTGGGAATTTGCTGAGTTTGTGCCAGATCAAGCAAAGACCGAACGTTTACTCTGGGATATGTGTGTGCACATGCACAGTCATGGAGTCCAATGGAGCCAGACTTTTGTGAATGCGGTAAAGTTGATTGAGGTTTCAACTCAGTATGTTGAATTGATGTTTAATATCATGTTGAAACAGTATATATATATAACACGATATCCATGATGATACTTCTAAAGATGCAGCGTTTTATTTGTACCAACCTGTTGTTATGCATTTTGCACATTATAGGCATATTTGATATTTATGTAGTCAGCTTTGTGCTATGCAAGGATAGCTTTAAACCATATTAATTAGCTTCCCACCCCTCATCACTGTCGTTTTCAATATATATATATATTGTAAAAAGTCAGTTATAAACTGTGCACCCTATTTAGCTGTAGGACTGTTTGTCATTCAGAAAATCTAAAAATGGGTTGTTCAGATTTTGAATAAACAAATTCAAAGATATGGTAATGTTGCAATAAAAAAATGTGGATTGAAAATAATTCAGTTGGTGTATTTTTATTATTTACACATCAATGAATAGATACATTTGGATTGTTTTGTTGCATCTAATGATATATATTTTTAATGTGTTATGAATTAAGAATTTGTATTTTTTTTATGGGAGATTATAGCATTTCATATGCATACCAGATTATGAACGTGGGTTTTTGATTTAGCAGTGTACTGGAGAAATCCAACATGCTGTAATAAAAAATAAAAAATAAAACTACATGTGCTTGCCCTAAGTTGAAGTGACTAAAGGATGAACTTGTGCATACATGGTCATTGGCACAAACAGCTTTGTCAAGAGGGAAAAATGATTAATTCTGCACTGTACACTGGGAAATGGCTATTGTCTTCGTAAAGGTTTGCTGTCTTAATGTTATAGCCCTGTATAATTTGATTATCTTCATTAGCCATACAATAAAAAAAGAAATCCATAGATTTTTGTCATTTTTGTATGCTTGATCCATATTTTGGTCTTGTTTTCCAATAATAAATATTACATTGATTATTAAATCAGAATATAATTACAAAAAAATCAATATGAACCAAAAATCACTTTAAAGATCAGAAAATTCATGTCTTGCAGCATTTTTTTGCCGTTCACTTCATTAGCCGCAGTTTCTTGTGACATATCAATAATGGTCTACTTTCATAATGAACATAAATTTAAATACAAGGAACGTCAAACAAATAATATTTAAATATTTAACCACCAATACTAAACTATGTATGTTTTATTTAATGGCTACAACATACCGGCCCTTCTGTTTTACAGTTGCAACATATCATAAGTACCATAATAATTCACAGTGAACTAAATTCATAATCAATATAGGCTACTTTAATTGAAGCTCATAGACCACTGTATCTCATTACCATTTACAGTACAGTACATTCAAAGGTCATAAGTCAAGTCACCTTTATTAATATATCTCTTTAAAGCTTTACAGTGAGAACCGAAAAAGGATGCATTTCGGCTGTTGTTCAGCTGATTCAGTTCCGCAGTAAAGCTCATCAATTATTAAATTAGTTATATCTATAATATAATCTATAAATCTGTAAAGCAATACCTTTAAAAGCAGTTAAAATAATAATAATAATTATTATTATTATTATGTCATTGTCCAGCTAAATTCAGTTCTTATACAAAAGCGTCAGTACAGATTATATATATCATTATATATACAAATATTGTTGAATATTAAGTGTCCCCAACTAAGCAAGCCAGAGTCGACAGTGGAGAGGAACCCAAACTCCATCAGGTGACAGAATTAAGAAAAAGATATTAAGAGAAATAGGCTCAGTCCTCTGGCAAACAAATGAACATGGTGTGATTATGATTCGGGCTTCATCACAAGTCAGAATTCTCTGAAAATTGCCTCTTTTGAAAAAAATGAATTTGGATCCAAATGTCTTATCTAATTATAGGCCTATTTCCAAACAACCATTTTTATCCAAACTTCTTGAAAAAGTCGCATTAAACCAACTGCAGACTTTTCGAGACCAAAATGAGATTTTTGAAAAATTTCAGTCGGGATTTAGAGGCTTTGTTGAAAGTTCTAAATAATATTTTCATTGCAATTGATTCTGGTAGCTCTGTAGTTTTGGTCTTGCTGGATTTAAGTTCAGCGTTTGATTCTATTGATCATAATAGTCTCCCGCCTGGAAAAAAACGTGGGAATTAAGGGCATGGTACTATATTGGTTCAGATCCTATTTGTCTAGGACGTTTTCTGTTAATTTTGGTCAACATCGATCAAAAGTGGCCCCATTGTCTAGTGGGGTTCCCCAAGGATCTATGCTGGGCCCAATTCTGTTTTCGTTATATATGCTACCTTTAGGTTCTATTTTTCTTAAGCATGGAGTATCTTTTCATTGTTACGCGGATGACACTCATGCGTATTTACCATTGCGGAAACAGGACAAAAAAGATTTTGAGTCACTAAGTAGATGTTTACAAGAAGTTAAATCTTGGATGTCAGACAATTTTCTTCAACTGAATGAAAGTAAAACAGAAGTAATTTGGTTCGGGACCCCTGACACAAAGTATTTCGACCTGGGCGAGTTAACCCCCTTTTGTAAATATACAGTGAAAAACCTTGGTGTCCAATTTGACAGTTCTTTGAAATTTGACAAACAGATTAATTCTGTAGTAAAATCTTGCTTTTACCATTTAAGATCAATAGCAAAGGTGAAACTGTTTTTGTCCCCAAGTGATTTTGAGAAGATTATTCATGCTTTTATTTCTGTACGACTGGATTATTGTAACTCGCTGTATGTAGGTGTCATCCAAGTACTGTTGAATCGCCTTCAATTGGTCATGAATGCGTCTGCTAGACTTTTAACAGGGACTCGTAAAAAGCAGCATGTGAAACCGGTTTTAGCCTCACTTAATTGGTTGCCAGTGCAGTTCAGAATTGATTTTAAATTATTGATATTTGTATATAAAGCATTGCATGATTTAGCCCCACCATATTTAGAGCATCTCCTTCATATACATAAACCTTCTAGGTCTGTAGACCTCTCACGACGGTTTTAAAGACAGCTCATTATTTCCATTCACTTCACCCCCTCCCTTCTGGGCTCCTTTCAAAGCCACGCCCCAAAACACATGAACGTGCGACTCCTACCGCTGAGCTGAAGACGCATTAGTTACCTGAGACGAGGGGAGAGGAAGGAGCGCAGTGCATTTAGTGACATCATGTCAGAATCACATGTAATAAAAAAAAAAAAAATCGAACTTTATCATTATGAAGATAAACAAATAACATATATTTTAGTTTAGTTTAAAATATATATTTATTGATTCGCTAACAAGCTAGTTATCTATAAGGCAAAGCTAAAAACGGGTTGCATGATACACATTTTTCCATTGCCATCATCTACACTGTGATGAAGACGAATTTCGTGTAAAATTCATAACATATATGGTGTTCGGCATGTAAGAGTTTCCATGATGAAAGCATTGTTGACTCTGATGAGGACAGTGGGGTTAATAGCATTTATGAGTCTTCCCCTACCATCCTAGGAAAAAAAAAATCTCTACCCAGATGTAGATCTACATTTTGCTTGGTTTCGTTTGGACATTTAACGGTGTAGACATACACACACACATACACGCGGATAGCTCAAAATGCGTATTATACTAGACTTGGAAGTGGCGTGTATGTTTACGCAAAAGTCATGTCATGTTACCGCATCGTCAGCTCGAGGACAATCCGGGGTTGAGGGCGAAGCAGAGGAGGTCGTGCAACTAGGGTCCGAGGAAGTAGCTAGAGGCCAAGGACGGGGTGGCCGAAGTAGCACTTCTTGGACAAGACGACCTGCGTCAAGTTTTGCATCTTCAAGCTCAAACAAGGGCATGTGAACAGGTATGATCTGGATACGCACAAGTGGGCAGGTCCTGTGTGGCAAAAGGGTGGTTGCCATGGTTGCGAGAGAGTGACAGTCACCTTAGCGAATCCTTTGTTTCGTCCCGGTTGGAAATAATGAGCTGTGTTTAGTGCAGATTAAACGGTCTAGAGTCACTCGATTTTTATACTCTTTTGATCAGAGTACTTACATTTTAATTATGCATTGATATTAGGGGTGTAACGGTACACAAAAATCACGGTTCGGTACGTACCTCGGTTTTAAAGTCACGGTTCGGTACGTTTTCGATACAGCAAAAAGAAAGAAATGCCAGAGAAATGTCCTATTTGTTTCAAGAAAAAACATTTTTAAATAAGTGTGAGTTTTCCTAGATCTTGAAACTTTCAGGTTTATAAATAGGGGTCATTTTTGAAGGATGAACAAATAATGTTTTGGTCATCACGTTAAAAATAACTTTTAAATATATATTTATTTATATAATATTTGAATTTTGAAGTGCTGGAAAAAGATGTGTGAAGTACTTGAAAGCATTTCACCATTCCAGCCAAACTGGTTCCAGTTAGTGTTATTATATTAAATCCATGGTGAATGTTGCTGGTCTGTGGACGTAAAGTATAACTAGTTCATTCACGGCACAATGTTTCTCCTGGTTTCCACGTCAGCGCTGTTTGATCTAACAGAGATCTACGGTTAATAACGGGGAAATGTGAATGCATCTCACTAGATCTCGCAGCGATGTAATTACCTCAGTGGCGAATTCAAATGTTTTCTTTACCGGATCTCTTAGCGCTGTGTAGTAACATTGTTGCTTGATCGAGATCGGCTCGCGCTGCACAGATGTTGCTGGTCCGAACTGATAAACGATCCGTGAAGCACATAACGAGGAGCGCAGTTTCGTTCTGCTTTCATTGCGCTTGCCATTTGATGTTGCGCAACGTTGTGTTGGCCAGCACGAATTTTGCCGGCAGGAAAAATGGTCCAAGCAATCGTTCGGTTTGTATGCGTACCGAACCGGAAGCCTCGAACCCAAACGGTTCAATACGAATGTACCGTTACACCCCTAATTGATATATATAGAAAGTTTAACCCTCTGAGACCTAAGGGTATTTTTACAATAAATTTTCCGTCTGGTGTCATTTACTAAAAAAGCTTGTAAAATATCAACCCTTTGGTGCACAGACAATTGACACACCTCTTTTTTTTCAGGACAAATTGAACTTTCAGCATATTTGTGTTACATTGATGTCACCTGAATGTAAAATAAGTTATGGGACCATAAAGACAAATGAAAAAATAAATCGGAAATGGAATCACTCAATTATTTATTGAAATCACACACAAATAAATAAAAGCTAAGCAATTTTCCTCTGGAAAATAGTTTGTTCATGTCTTTGGAGTCCTGGAGCACAGGAATAAACATTATAACTTGTACAGAACAAAAACTATTGACATTTTTCCAAAAGAAGTCCAGGCGTTTGGGGCCTCATGAAATTCACTGGTGCCAAGCCTCAAAACAGTTCCTATCAGCAATCACACAGAGGGCCACATCACAGGTTTTGCATTTCTATTTTATTTATTCTTTTATTTATTATGTTCTTTTTATTCTTTTATAATACATTTATACTACTATAATACTTTTTTACAGTAAATAAATAAATGGCACTTCAGCTGGGTCTATCCTGGTAATCTAGTTCCTCATCTGTCAAAAAGCTCTGTTCTCCTGAAAATCCTTCATCCTGCAATGCACCAAAATAGACCAGCGCTTTATTTACGTCAATTTCGCTGTGTTTCTCTGTGAATCGCGCGTCTCCGTGAGTCTCTCTCTATCTCTCTACACTATATCAGCGCTTGGTTCATGCGTAATGACGCACACCAATGTTTACCACGGATCAGCCTGTAATTGGTCAAAAACCATCACGTGAAAACATCACGTGATATCCAGAATGGCCGCTAGCGTCGAGCTAGCGGCAAAAATGACCGAATATTTATGAATTATGGACTTCAAGATTATCAAAGTTTGACATAAAGCGTTTGGATTTATTGCTGAAAACCTCTGAAAGGAAGCACAAGTTCCAGGCAGGATAGAAAACCTTCTGAAAAGGCTAGAAAGACCCGAAAGCCACCCCTGTGATGGCTAGCTCGTTAGCTTTCTGCTGGAAAAAACGGTAAGAAAATCGATAAATCTGTCATCGAGTTATGTAAACATTTATCGGAGGTGACGTGTGGCATCGTCGACGATGCCGTCGGGCTCAGGGGGTTAAACAAATTTGGAAAAAAAGTTTTTTTTCATAAAATTCTTACCTACAAGACCTTTAAGTGACATCTCATTCACTAAACACTAATTACATGCAGCAGACTGCTTCATTTCTTATAAAGAGAGTGATCTCTTTACGTCAAATGCGGTATTGATAAAGAGCAAGTCAACTGCAAACTTCCCTGTCACTTTTCAAAGCAATAACCTAAAACAGAGCCAGTAAGACACTCAATTGTTTCACTGTCAATAAAAAATGATGAATCTAGACGGTTTATATATATATATATATATATTCTTCTCTAGTTTATTGCATGAAGAACAGGTACCCAGTAAGATCAGATAGATATCAGGATAATTTTGCTAACATCATGAAAACATTATCTTATATTTTAAAAGAACACTGTCACTTTAACTTATTCATGTATGAATATGTCATGTTTTTGGGATAATTCAACCTTCCCTGTTTTCCACTGGAGGGCGCTCCAGGCTGAATGTTGTTTTGCAGATGCTGAAAATATTGATGTTTTATTGACAAAGTAAAGGAGGAGCACGTTCAGTTGATCGAATCAATTAGCCCAGCAGGAAGTATATACACAGCAGACTTACCTCTGTCCAATAGAAGTTTTCCAGCATCCCTCCACTACCCGGAATTTGGAATTTTGTCCCGACCCCGGATCCCTCTCCTCCTTATAACCTTTACTCTGATTGCATGCAAGTGGTAACTCAAAATAAATGAAATGGTTGTTTTCCTGATTTTCATGATGTTGCGCGTTTTCCTAAAAAGGAATGGATATAATTAGTGTTATACTAGCATTTTGCTGCAAACATAAATTGGGAATGAGCAATGTTCCCACTTTATTTAAGCTGTCGATCAAGGGAACAGAATGGCTGCAATCATCGGACATGGCAAAGCATTCGACGAAGCAAGAGCACAATGGTTTTGTTACCACATTGAAAGTGAGAGTTTTTTTTTCTATGGAGCCACACTGTCACAATAGACCTATGGCTAAGCCCTCCAATCACTTGGACAAACAGTCAACATTCGGGAACAGGCGCTATGCAATGGGAGCTGTCACAGTAAGAGACATTTCACAGGAGGCAATTGGTGATTTTTGGAGACAGAAAGATTATATATCATTTCGAAGTCACCTAAAGGGCCTTTATATTAATCATTTTTTTGGTGAGAAGGTCGATAAAAAAGCTTCAGCTCCAGGCAAAAATGTACAGGTCACAGTGTAAACGTGATAACCCGCATATCGTTGCCATCAACGTTTGATGGCAATAACATGACTCATTCAGCACAACATTGTTAACATTTGTTATCTCGGTTATTTAAAGATACGTTAATGAAGCTAAGTGACATGATGTACAACGCAGCCAGAAGCTAACGTTAGCCTAACGTTACGTTAGAGATTCTAAAGATAATGTTCAAATACGTTGTTGACTTAACTTAGAACAGGTGTAGACATCCTTGTTTAATTTATCCACGTTTAGTTGGTGTTGTGGTCTACGCGCATAACTTAACCCAGAGCAGACACTTATCTCGGTTGGGATGTGGCTTGTGAAAGGGTCGCCCAGTCTCTCGGGAACCTAGTCGGAGCTGCATGTACCCCATGCACACCGTTTGACCATTTAAACTTAAAATGACTAACTGCAATGCATTTCAATGGATGTGGAAGCAGAGAATGTCTGAGTGTATTGGGTTAGCTGCGCACTGTAATTGGCTCATCGCGTTTGAGGGCGTGGCTTAGCCTTAGGTCAATTGTAGCAGGAGATGCCACATTTCACTGATGTGTTAAAGTACCAGCAACAAAGTATCCAAACCAGCAGTTCATGAGAAAAAGGACAATGAAGAAAAGACGAATTCATAAGTGTGATATTAATGCAGATAGAAGTGATGATGACAACCTTAGATACTCATACTGTGTTGATATGGCAAAAATTGACTGTGGTACTGAATGGTACTACACGAGTGAGTATAATGCGATACTAAACTAGTTAAATGTCATCAGTGATGAAAGTGAAACCTAAAATTGAAGGGCTGGAAACAGACATGGAAGTGGATAATGGAGCAGCAGTTTCCCTCATTTTGTGAGAACTGTACAGAGCTTAACTGATTGTGCCACACAAGTGTGCGTTAAGATGAAACATACAAAATGACTACCCGTATATGATGCAGAACCCCTTTTTGGACGAGAATGGCTCTGCAGAATTCTACTTAATTGGCATGAAATCAAAACTGTGAGAGCATTACACCAGAGACTCTGGAATCTCTTTGTAAAAATATGCAAAAGTTTTCTGTGATGACGTAGTGGTTTGGATAGTTCTCACAAAAATAAAAATTCTGTCATTAATTATCCATCCTCATGTCATTCCAAACTCATAAGACTTTTGTTCATCTTCGAAACACAAATGAAGATCTTTATGATAATCAAAAAGAGCTTCTGTCCCTCCATAGACAGCTGGATATAAACATTCATAAACTCACACATCAGTTGTGGTAAACAGAAGCTCAAGCATGTTCACTCGACGTGTGAGAACTAATGAAGCATTCTGCAAGAGGATCAAATAGCTAACTGATTTATCAAAATGATTCTATTTACACCTGGTCACATAAAAGTGTTTTGGCAAAACGGATATAAATCCAATCTTCATGTCCCACGCTATATGCAGATTTAATGGAGATCAGCGCGCGAGCGTCTGTCTGTGCTCACATTTAATATTTAAACAGTCTTTGTGCAGTTTACAGACACTATTCAATAACGCAATTAGAACAAAGCTCTGAAGAATAAATGACTTACTGCATCAGCTGCATCCATGTGCTCCTCCTCGAAATGAAACGAGTAACTGAGGTAACTTTTTCAGGATTATATTCCTCACAGTGCAGCAACAGGGGGTAAATAACCAGTTTATCCAGTTTTGTGATAAACTGGATGTTTTATCCAGGTGATGTGGGCGTTTTCATGGCTTGCCTCAACATTAGCGTTTGAATAGCACCAGAGAATGTCTAATTGAAGAGAATTGGCACTGGCTGGTTACTTCCGGGTTCTGGACTGGCTGCAGTAACACGTCTCTGTCCATGCGGGGGCGCTCGCGGTCGAGTGCAGAATGAATGGGAGTTAATGTTTCACCCCCATAAATCCACTTTTCTCAGGATGTAATTTTTTGTCAAGTAATTTGAAAGTTGCATTCAAAAGGGAGGGCTAAGAGATAATACACTCAGCTTAAAAATTGCATTTTTAAGTTCACTTATCTGTTGTAAAAATCCGTTCAAAAATGTGATGATGTCACACAATAGCAGAATGCTAGCGTGTTCCGGCCAACAACGGCCTAACCTGTAAGAAATCAAAAGGACATAAGTACTCGTTCATTCGACTTTTGGCCTATAATCTATATTGAACTTGCGGAATCAACAAAAAAACCTATGTTAATTTAACGACAAGCAGGTGAAAGAGACACATTTAGCTGTTTAGCCCCATAGACTCCCATTCATTCTCCACTCGCCCGCGATCACCTCCAGTGGAATTCTAATGGAACTGCAACCAGGATGATACACAACGGGGCTAATAGGAAGTTGGTTAGACGGGCTCTGATAGCACATGCTCTCAGTGGGCGGGGTCACATTAACACATTCTCTTCCTTTAAATGAAGTAATTTATAGCCTATAAAAAAAGCAACTAAGTGAAAGGAAAAAGACTGACATTTCTGAAGTCTCTAAGATTGATTAAAAACAAGAAAAGTGACAGATTCTTGAAATATTATGATGATATTTTCACTGATGCATAAGGTTTCCTCTGTGTATGTCTTTTATTATTATTTTTTTTTTATTATTTTTTTATTTTTTTATTTATTATTATTTATTTATTTATTTATTTATTTATTTATTTATTTATTTATTTATTTATTTATTTATTTATTTATTTATTTTATTGTTTTCTTTCCATGTGTGAAGTTTTATATACTTGATATAACATGTCGGAATTCTATGTGTTTTTGTGCTCTGTACTTGCTTGTTATTTGATACATATTCAATAAAAATAAAAAAAATAAAAAAAACATCTCTCTCTTTTCCTACAGATTACATCAACTGAGAATAGTTGCTTTTTTTATAGGCTATAAATTACTTTATTTAAAGGAAGAGAATTTCAGCTTCATAAAAGAGAAAACTTTCGTGTCTCTGTGACAAGTATTTAATGAGTTACACTTCATTTGTCGGATGCGTTTCAGAAAGATTTTTTCGGAGACAGAGTGAGCTGAAAGCGCACCTTGTTTATTTAATTTATTTATTTTACAAAAACACATGGTTTTGATGTTAATAAGAGTGTACACAAAAAAAAAGAATACCCTCTATAGTTTACAATCAAGTATTGATTTTATTATGACCATTATTGTAGGTAGGAATTTTATAAAAACTTTTTTCCAAGTTTGTTTAAAATTTATATATATATATATATATATATATATATATATATATATATCAATGCATAATTAAAATGTAAGTACTCTGATAAAAAGAGTATAAAAAATCGAGTGACTCTAGACCGTTTAATCTGCACTAAACACAGCTCATTATTTCCAACCGGGACGAAACAAAGGATTGGCTAAGGCGACTGTCACTCTCTCGCAACCATGGCAACCACCCTTTTGCCACACAGGACCTGCCCACTTGCACGTATCCAGATCATACCTGTTCACATGCCCTTGTTTGAGCTTGAAGATGCAAAACTCGACGCAGGTCCTCTTGTCCAAGAAGTGCTCCTTGCCCTGCACTTCGACCCCGTCCTCGGCCTCTAGCTACTTGCTCGGACCCTAGTTGTACGACCTCCTCTGCTTCACCCTCAACCCCGGACTGTCCTCTAACTGACTTTTGCATAAACATACACGCCACTTCCAAGTCTAGTATAATACGCATTTTGAGCTATCCGCGTGTATGCGTGTGTGCATGTCTATTCCGTTAAAAAAAACTCACCAGGTGAAATTTCTTTCTTTTTTTCATTCTTATATAAATTACTTATAACAATTTCTATCGCACACCTGCAGGTAATAGGTAAAAATCTAAGAAAACAAAAGGAAATCCCGGCCCGCACACTATCACTAGCAAAAAGTATTTAAAAAAAACTATCAGTTTAGGTCTCATGACCTTCATCAGGCATACAACATACTGCACCGTTCAAGCTCAATCACATTTGAAAAAATATATCATGACCAATCACAGCGAAGAAACTTACTTTTGTGTATCAAAATGGTGTTTAAAGCTACACTGTGTGATTTTTACACCCATCTAGCGGTGAAAAGCTATATGACCGTCCAGTGAATATTAGTTTCTGTTCCTCTCAATTCCGATTTTGCTTTAACTCCTACGGTGGCCAATGTAGTCCAATGGCTTCAAGTTCAACCTTGTCCATGAGTGTTAACTCAAGCATAAACACGAAAGGCGAAGCTTGGATTAACGGGTATGTCCCTCTTTGGCTAATGTACTTTCAAGATGGAGGGGCAACATGGCGACCGACATTTGAACCCCTTACCCGTATGTGTTTTCAATGGCATATTATACACTCACGAGAATACTTTATTACTTGAACAAAGTAAATATACATTAATGAGCACATATATTTTTGAAAGAACTAATTGTTTTTAGCTAAGAATAAACTAAAAGAGTTACACAGTGTAGCTTTAATGATTAAGCAAATACGTTACACTATTAAGACATAGCCTATAAACTGAAAAACATTGTTTTATTGAGAAAGCATATTGTTTTAAAACTTTTTTTGCTGATGTGAAATGTACACTAAATTATAGAAAATCTAATTTACTATATAATGCATATTGGTAAACAACGCATTCTCACCCCAAGGCGTCACCTTTGACCATGCTTCAATATTTGACGTTTTAGGCGCCCTTTAGCGTCAATTACATGACGCGATCCTACGGCGTCATCTAACTGACGCTAAAGGAAAGCGTCAGTAAGAGGACGCGGTTAGGTTTAGGTGTGGGGTGGGGGTAGGGTACACGCGATCCTAGGGCGTCATCTAACTGACGCTAAAGGGCGCCTAAAGCGTCAGATATTGAAGCATGTCCAAATGCTTCCCAAGGCGTCAGTTAGGTGACGCCTTGGGAGTGAGAATGGGCTGTGGTAAAACAAGGAACAGAAAATACTAATTACTAATAAAAAATACTAAATATACAAAAAATTATAATTCCCATTTACTCACCCTCATGTCCTTCCAAACCCGACCTTTGTTTATCTTCGGAACACATTTTTTTTAATTTACATTTTAAAGAGATCATAAATTTAGTGGTTTAGTCCAAATTAGTCCAAGACACGATCAATTTATATGATGAATAGATTATATTTATGCTTTTATTCACATAAAAACACTGATCAGCGAGCATAAACAGAAGCTCAACCATACTTGCTTAATGCACAAGAACAAACTTAATTGGTTTTTACTGACGATCAAACGTTTTGCGTGAGAAGAGAATGAACCTCATTGGTTCTTGTGTGCTTGAGCTTCCATTTAACACATCTGATGTGTGCGTTGATGAATGTTTACAAGTGAATAAAAGCCTATAAATTAAATCTATTCATCATATAAAGCGAACATGTCTCTTTAGAAAATATGGACTAAACCGCTCAATTCATATGTATTAGTTTTCCGATCTCTTTATGAACGTTTTGAAGTTCACTTTGGTTGTTGTGAAGACTGTCAATTAATGGAGGGACAGAAATCTCTCAGATTTCATCAAAAATAAGTTGGTAGTTCCGAAGAAAGGCATGAGGGTGAGTAAATGATGGCAAGTTACATTTTTGGGTGAACTAACCTTTTAGTGAATAAATGAGTAAGCTACACGTAAAAATTAATACCCTTTATCTAATCAATAAACTTGTGGCAACAGATTACAAGCAATATTATAATTTAACAAATTTGAATTGAATTGAGTACAAACGGGTCGGCGCGTATGGTTGGGTTGCGGAGAGTTCAGGTTACGGAGAGTTTGTGAGTTATAACGGAAATCATTATGAACATCAGCTATGCTAATTATTTCCCATCTGCCTTTCTGCTGTTATCTCGGGACGCTTGTCCCGAGAAAAATGGCGTTCGTCAGGTCCAGTTTTGTGTCCAGCCTCTCACGGGGATTCGGATGCCCCAACGCCTGTGATGAGACGACTCAACGCCTGCGATATGTAATGGCGCCGTTTGATTCATAAACAATATTTATTATTAATATTTATATTTAAACAATATGAATGTAAGCCAGAGGAGAACTGGCCCCCGACTGAGCCTGGGTTCTCCCAAGGTTTTTTCTCCATCCAATCTGATGGAGTTTTGGTTCCTTGCCACTGTCGCCTTACTTTTGGCTTGCTTTTGGCTTGCTCAGTTGGGGTTATTTAGTGTTTAGCAATATTATTGATCTGTGTTGTACTACTTTCATGTTATCACTGTGAAGCTGCTTTGATACAATCTGTATTGTGAAAAGCGCTATATAAATAAATGTGACTTGACTTGACTTATAATTAATCAAGTTATTCCTTAAAAGTTAACCATTTAAAATGAATAAAGTTTACATCAAAAAAATTTAACAAACATATCTCACTAACAGACAGATGTCAAATATTAATTAAGAACTCTTTATTTTATATTGCCAACATTAAAGACACTTGATGTTAACAAGCAGAATCAATGAAGGAGAAAACCGTAATTTTAAAACAAACACCGATCACCATAACGGTGACTTAAATTTATGTTTCTTTTGGTTGTTGTTGTAAGTTTTACTCGTTTTAAATGGTTAACTTTTAATGAATTCATTTTATTCATTATTACTCAATTCTAATTTGTTAAATTTAATTAATAATATTGCTTGTAATCTGTTGCCACATTTTTTTTTTGATTAGATAAAGCATATTAATTTTTACAGTGTAGTGTAACAAATGCCTGAGGACTAAAACAGCAAATAAACTAAAAACAAAGAATCAAACTAAACAGAACATAAATGGAACTTTACAATCTCTTTAATAAAACTTTGTTAAAATTTGATTTACGGCTTTCTCTCTATGTGGAATTCTAAAACTCAAAAGTGAGGTAGATTATTAAATGAAAGTAGAGAAAAGTTCTGCAATTACAATGTTAGCGATAGTCTCGCCAACAACAATGTTGGTTTGCAGCCCATTCTCACATTTGGACATGCTTCAATATCTGACGCTTTAGGCGCCCTTTAGCGTCAGTGAGATGACGCCCTAGGATCGCGTGTACCCTACCCCCACCCCACACCTAAACCTAACCGCGTCCTCTAACTGACGCTTTCCTTTGGCGTCAGTTAGATGACGCCGTGGGATCGCGTCATGTAAGTGACGCTAAAGGGCGCCTAAAACGTCAAATATTGAAGCATGGTCAAAGGTGACGCCTTGGGGTGAGAATGCGTGGGCTGTGGTTTGGTGACATAATTTATTCGAGTAAAATAATTTTGGATAACCCAACAGATTAGAGGAGAAATACTGCATGTGCTGTGTGTTCTCAGAGATAGGCCAGCAAAGCAAGCATGACCACAGGCACGATAGGCTACTTCCCTGGGCTAACTTTTGTGCTGAGCACTAATACTGAGCATTCGTGGCATAAGCTGACATCAGTGGAAATGAGGACAGGCCAGGAGCGTGAATTATAATCCGTTTTCCATTTTATTCCTTCCCAGTGGCTAAAAGAAGTGGATGGACTATTCAGGCACAATGCCTCACTTAAAAACATTAGATAATTCATTAGACACATGGTGTTATATAAGCGATTTTCTAAAACATATTTTCTGGATTGCTTGAGGATAATTTAACTTAATGACCTAATTATTTATTTGTGATATAGTTAACATTTTGACCTATATATATATATATTTAGATATTGTGTTGATCTATCGATCTATGTTTGTGTGTGTGTGTGTGCGTGTGTGTGTCTGTTTCACCAGACATTTCACTTGAGGACATTTAAAGCGCTGTCCATGGTACTGGAATACAACATGCTCGACTTGACGTTTGCTTGATGTGTGCATCTGCTGAAAGTGGGTTTCCTCCCATAAATAGCAACTCTGTCAAATTGTTTCACTTTACCTGATGATATAACGCTACCTGATTACAGATATGTGACATCTGCAAGCTGTACGCAGCGATTGGTAGTAGCCTGCATCACGTGGAATTAACATGCTCTTCTTTTTCCTCATGCTGTGAGGCATGACAGCTTCCTGTGGTCGCATCACGACAGACTCTCTCTCTCTCTCTCTCTCTCTCTCTCTCTCTCTCTCTCTCTCTCTCTCTCTCTCTCTCTCTCTCTCTGTCTGTCTGTCTCTCTAGTGGTAATTGCACTCCAAATCACGCAGGACTTTAATATTGTTATTTATTGATATGATAAATAATTATCATCAAAATATTCACATAATTTCTTAAATAATGTCCCCTCTACAAAATGTATTAAATAATGTCCCCTCTACAAGCTATTAAAATAGCTTATAAACTGCTTAGGAGAAAGAAAAAAAAACATTTTAAAGTAACTAGCCTATCTACTATACATTGTCAGCCTCATCGTCACATGAAAAATGTATTTAAATCTTAACATTAAATGCTTTTAAATTAATTTTAACAACATAACCTATATAAAACTATCGGAAATCTAAAATCGCGTTCGAAAACACAAAAATGCCGCGATAAAAACGCTAATGTTTGCGCACAGACCAACTACATTACAAAAGTTTTGTTTATTCCCTTTTATTAAATATTGTTGTATTTTGTAATAATCCTAGCATAATAATCTAATAACAACAGCAACAAACACGTAAATGCAGACGCTATGCCTGCGGTTAAAATGTTAACTGGATATAGATTTTATTAATAGAAGCATGCGAGCTTTGGGTCCATCTCTACCACGCATGTGTTGTGCTTCAGCGACGTGCATCAGATCGGCTTTCACACACAATTCATCTGCATCCACACTTTTAGCAGTTATACTGGACCCGGAGAGATCGCATTTATCTTTTTTTTCATCTGATTCCAGTGATCTAGCCATATCTGATATAGCAGGACACTCGCCTTCATTTGGTGTGCGGGCGTTTTGTTGTTTTTGTGACGGCTTGTATTGCATCGCAGCAACGGCTCTGAGACGCCAAAGCGATCTGCTATGTGTAATAGCGAGGAAAGGCAGTAAATAAAGGGGACGCGTCGATCTGTGTGAAGAGCGAGCAAGATGGTGATCATGGCTTCTTTTCATTTTTCCTCTGAATGCTTGAACGCGATGGCCATCCCCGAGATCACACTCAAGCTATTTCTATGGGCTTTTCTATTCGCCTATCTTCCTTTGAGGTAAGAATATCACATCAGCAGACGAATTTAACATTAGTTATGATACGCATACGTTGTGTGTGGAGTGTCAGCGATGATTTACTCTATTTCCCTTGGATTCCTTTGATCTGTTTTAACGTCCATGTTTTCACATTGCAGTGTGTGCCAGTTATATTTATATATAGGCTATATGCTAATAATATATATTAAATTAAATATTATATATATTTATAGGCTACACGACCACCAACATATTTTATACATACAACCTCATAATAATAGTTATATAATGACTGTATTTATTGAGAAGAGGTGTGTCATGATTCAAACAGCCATTAAACTGAATCTGGGAAGCAGGAATTCAAATGAGACTTTTCCCTCTATTAACAGTATGCTATTTGTCATTGTATACAGTCAAAGGGGTAAAGTTCATCTTCGTCATGTACATGACGCCATTTCAGTCCAGACATTTGTTTAAGAAGATTTAAGTCAGCGATTGACTCCTCCTCTCCACCTGCTGTTGGGATAATTCTGGCCTAACAGTCTAAGTTGATGGACCACAAAACTACAAACAAATCAAATACATATCAAAGTGTTGATATAAAGGAAGATCATACTGGGTTTTACCTGTCATTATTGGGATTGAGATTTTTTTTTTAACATGTGGTTCCCTGCGATAATGCTGAACGTGTAAAAATAATCAGTTTGAAATGAAGCTGTATGTAGCATTGGCCTAATCAAAAACCAGAAGCCACGTGATATTGAACCTTCTGTCCATCATACTAGGTGTACTTTTTTCAGATGGTCAGGAGAGTCTCTAATGGGAGGAAAGAGTGAGCCCAGAGCTATTGGGGGCCCCACAATGATTTTGACAAACGGGGAGCCCCCATCACCGGCTCCCTAATTCTATAGAGGGGGCTCAGAAAACCTAGTTTGGTGAAATGAAGTCACAAAATATTAATCTAATGCTTGTCACTACTAGTATTTGTTTAAAATAAAGTAACTGAGTAACTGAACCTTGATTTTTCAACCATATGATGTTAACTGGAGACATGAGCAAATATTAAGTGAATCATTTGTATTTAGATCATCTTAAAAGCCTACTTAAAAGAACATAGTCGAATAGGTCACATGGGCTGTCTATGTTTTAAAAGATTACTGACAAAAGCGTTTAATATTGTAATTATAGTTAAAGCCTGCTTATGTCCCTATATATATTTAACCCGTCCTTTATGTTTGTTTAAGTCAGATCTCATACCATAAAAGGTTTCGGTAACACTTTATAATAACTACACGCTAATAATCATTAGTTAAGCATAAGTAAACCATTACTTCATCATTCATAAAGCATTAATAGACATTAATAAGCAGTTCATAAATACAGCTATAAATGCTTTCTTCTTGATTTAAAAGCATATCTATAATTTGTTTAATAATTGTATTTTCATCCTTTATTAATGATCAATTTATCATTTCTAAATGAAGAATTGCATTTTTTATGAACCAGTTATTTAAGAGTTTTCAGTGGTTCATACGATTACTTAGAGCGAGTAAGTAAATGATTAATAAACTATTTAAATGTACATTCATACATCTTATTATTCAGACATATAGTGATGGTTACTTAATGTGTTAATAAATGCTTTATTAACATGTATTAATGCTGTAATTAAGGATTAATTTGGGTAGTTATAAAGCATTTAGTACACTCTAAAAAATGCTGGGTTGTTTTAACCCAACTTTGGGTCAAATATGGACTAACCCAGCTGTTGGGTTAAATTTTTACATTACATTTTTAACCCAACATTTCGGGTTTGTCCATATTTGACCCAAAATTGGGTTAAAACAACCCAGCATTTTTTAGAGTGTAGTGGTCAGTTAACTATTTTTGTGACCTAATCTAAAGTGAGGACTAGTCATGCCTTGTATTTTTAAAGGCTGTTAAATATTTCTATGTTCTGTATCACTGTGTTGTGTTTGTTACATTTTACTGTTTAGAAGATTGACGAGTCTTTAAATCACCTTTATAAATGCTTTACAAAGCATGACTAGTCCTCACTTTAGATTAGCTCACAAAAATAGTTAACTGACCACTACTAAATGCTTTATAACTACCTATTTACTACATTTACTTACACTTTCTAAGTGGTCTTATGAATGACTGACAACTCTTAAACAACTGGTTTGCAAATAATGTTATACTTCATTTAGAAAATATTAATTGATCATTAACAAAGTATGAAAATACAATCATTAAACGCATTATAGATATGCTTATAAATCAAGAAAAAAGCGTGTATAGCTATATTTATAAACTGCATATTAATGTCTATTAATGTTTTATAAATGATGTATTAACTGTTTACTCATGCTTAACTAATGATTAATAGCGTGCAGTTATTATAAAGTGTTACCAAGGTTTCTAATGTGTACATCCAATCCATTTTCAGATAGGGCATTCACCTATCCACGTCTATTGATTATTGATTGGGAAAGGCTTGCCAGACCTTGTAATTGAAGGATTCTAACTGTTAATACAGGAGCTGTGCAGAAATTCAAGTAGTTCTTAACAGTGCTTTAATCACTGATTGACAATTACTTGCTGAAGGAATAGCACTGATACTGTCACTCAGGGTTATCTCCCTAATCTTCATGATCTTTGAAACCGAATACTGTAGGTGTTCAACTATTTTTAAAAGAAAGTTATATGTAGACATGTAATCTCAGAAGCAGATGCCAACAGTTCCCTTGAAAATATCTGTCCATATACGTAAATTGACTTAGATTAGCGTCCTGGAGTGCCACTGCCCTGCAGAGGTAAGCTCAAACTCTGATCAAACTCCCCTACCTGTGATTCCCGAGTGATCCTGAAGTCCTTGATTAGCTTGCTCAGATGCATTTGATCAGGGTTGGAGCTAAACTCTGCAGGGGATTGGCCCTCCAGGGCAAGATTTGAGGAGCCCTGACCTGATGAAGTTATTTTATTCCTTGTAGGATATTTTTTTTCTGACCCATAAGGCATATCCGAGGCAAGTGTCAGATTCAAGGAGATTAAAAGCTGACAGCGGGTGACTGACAGTGTGGCGCTGGTGACTCTTGTTAGCTGTACCCCAAGATTATGTGACATTTACATCTAGAGTTGCACCACAGGGGTTAATACTGACTATAGAGGCATGATAAAAAGATTTTGATAGTACTGCCTTAGATTGGACTCAGCCTGCTGGTTTAAGAGCCAATGCCCTTAGTAACACCTCAACATGTTCTGAACCAAAGCTCAGCTATTTGTTAGTTGACCAAGCCACCAAAATGCTTGCGGTGTGTTGCATAAAAAGCCTTGGGAGATATGTTATGAAATCCCCCACCCCCCAATTTGTTTTTCGCAAATGTAACAAATCTTTTCATGATTTTGGCTGCGAAAGTAAAATTGAAAACGCACGTTGTGGTAGATAACATTGGGCATGGCACCTCAGGACTCCAGCCCTGAATAATGTCAGTCTTTCTATGAGTTTGCTTGTATGAAACAGTTGTAATTAATCCTTAAAGGGGTACTTTACCGCTGGAAAAATGGGCTTTCAAAAAAACTTGGCTGCCTATTCAGTAGAAAGGAAAACAAAAAATGAAATCAGTGCTACATCAGAGATTCTTTTTGCCAAATAGACAGGTAAACTTTGTGCTAAGTGTTGTTAAATGTATATGTTGCTTTCCAAGGCCACTCCCACCAGTCTGCTATAGATAGATTTACTTAGGTCAAATACTGCCTTGCTTTAGTAGGGAATAACTCTTAGTCAAACTCTTAGCAAACTTTTAGTCATAGTGGTGTCGACTTATATTATAAGGGTAGTTTGATTTCTAACTTTATTCTCTCAACACTCAACAGGGATTTACACCGATAGTCTGGCGTTATAATTTATTTGCTTTCGGTGTACTGTAGAGTGGGTAAAACTGTTTTTAATGGCAGGCTAGCAGTTACCGTTGACTCCTGCTAGCCTAGCGCCAGCGAACTATGCAACTGGAATGACTGGATGAAAATTTTTGACAACTGTCTACTGATAAATACCACTAAAGCTAACTTGGAAATAAGGCCTGATGTCCAAAATTCTGAACCACCCCTTTAACCCTCAGGTGCTCTTCAGTCATTTCTGACCGAAAAAATGTATGTTTTGAAATGTTAAAAATCACAGCTTCATCGGAATGTTACGAAACTTGGTGACTTTTATTCCATTGGGTATGTGAACACACAAAAAAATTGAGGTCATGATCCGAGCATGCTAAGTGGTCGTAAAAAAAATAGTCACACTTGTGCTCTTCGGTCAAAAATGACCGACCATAGGAAATGAATGGGAAATTGACAAAAACACAAAAACTTTGAGAATTTTTGTGTGTACAATCTACAAATCGGCCACGATGCAGAAAAAAAAGTGCTCAGCATTGACGGGGTGACACTCTAAAACATCAAGAGTGCAAAACAGACATATCCCCCTCCTATGCACACACATACACACACACTTTTATACACAAAAACACCAATAAATTTTGATTAAAGAAATCTGTTTTGAATATTTAAAAATCACAGCTTCTTCAGAAAATTCAGTGTGACAAAAAAATGTGTCACACTTTTGCTCTTCTGTCAAAAATGACAACCCATAGGAAATGAATGGGAAATTGATACAAAAAAAAATTCTCTGAAAATCTACAAATCGGCCACAATTCTAAAAAAAAAAGTACACCGCAAGAAAGGGGTGACACTCTACAACATCTAGAGTGCAAAACAGACACACCCACCAACACACACACACATACAAACACACTTTTATACACATACACACCAATAAATTTTGATTATAAAAAGTATGTTTTGAATTTTTAAAAATCACAGCTTCATCACGATGTTACGAAACTTGGTGACTTTTATGGCATTATGTATGTGAACACGCAGAAAAATTGAGGTCATGATCTGAGCATGCTAAGTGGTCTTAAAAAAAATAGTCACACTTGTGGTCTTTGGTCAAAAATGACCCCATAGGAAATGAATGGGAAATTGTAAAAAAAAAAAAAAAAAAATTGTGAATATTTGTTTTTTGTCATTTTTTTTATAAGAAATAGTTTTTGAGATTGTTTCAACTATATATACAAATCCACCAACAACAACAACAACAAAAATGTGTTCATAAACAGCTGGGGAATTCACATGCCTCTCCATAGAGAGCTGTACATGCCATCTAGTGGTTACACCATGATTCTACGCTTTTTCTCTATACTGTAACCAGATGGTGCTAATTTTCTTCAAAAAATATTTTTTTTCTGAAGGCCTAGACTCTATATTAAACTAAAATACTGCATTAATATTTTTTTGAAGAAAATATACACAGAAAATAATATATATTTTTCTATGGCAAAAATAAACCATAAATATTGCATAAATATTAATAAGTTCATTTAAATTGTCTCAAAATACTAAATTAAAAAGAATAAATATTATAGAACAAAAATAAATTGCATTGGTTTTACTGGGATGGAGAAAGTTTCATTTTTAGGTGTCCGGTCACTTTTGACCGGGAAGATAACAAGTGTGACTCCGAAACGAAGAGCACCTGAGGGTTAAAAGGTGCATATTTTTATATAGAAATATTGCCATAACACTGGAAGTTCCTGATGTTTGCTTTGGGGGCCGAAGCTTACCAATTCCGGGTCCTTCCAGTCGACCTAGCCATAGATGATTGGCTGATTCTGGCCCAGTCTCAAGAGCTTGCCCTTCGATATCTAGATCGATCCCCACTTATCTTCTCTATATGGGGCTGAGTTTCAATGCCAAGAAAAGCATTCACTTTCCTGCCCAGAGGGTAACTTGCTTGGGGGTTAAATGGGACTCTATCACCATCGGGGTCACAACTGTTCCCTGCTTGTGTCAAGACCATTTTACAACCTAAAGCAATGGTCAGGACATTACATAGGTCTCATGGCAGCTGCGTTACACGCTGTGGCTTTGTTCCCTTTCTACTTGGTTCTGACCCCGGTTCCTCACCTTGGGTCCCACTCTTGGTGTGTCTTGCCCTCGTAACAGTCTTAAGTGGTCGTCCAGCCCAGGTTATCTGGGGAGGCATCATCTTGACTGGCAAATTAATTGTATCAAGTTGATGGAATAAGTATTTCTGGGCCCGAAATAATTTCTCCCTCAGTTGAGAGGGTGTCCTAGTGTGGCGGGACAACACAGCGGCAGTCTCTTACATAATCACATGGGAGGTCTGCACACATGCAATCTGAACAGAATGGTGAGGCAGATTTTCTCTGGGCCCAGGAGAAGTTCCTGTCACTCAGGGCAGTGTACATTCCAGGGCATCTGAATGTGGGAGTTGATTTACTGTCCAGACAGAAATTACACACAGGGAAATGAAACTCCACCCAGATGTAGTAAAACAGATCTGGACCAGATTTTATGAAGTAGACCTCTTCGCGTCCCAGCAGACCACAATGTCCCCTCTACTTCTCTCTGAGTCACCCAGGCCCCTGCTGGGTCTGGATGCAATGGCGCACACATGGTCAAAAATACTCCTGTATGCGTTTCTTCCAGTGGCTCTGCTCCCGGGAGTTCTAAGGCCATTGCACACTGAGCACGAAATATTCGTATGCGTATTTTCGTGTTCGTCAGCTTAAAAATTCGTCACGCATAGAAACCTTGCACACCGAGTCCGTTGCGTATTTCTTAAACCTTTGCGGGAAAAAACGCAAAAATACCAAATGGATTCGTCAAGCAGTGAGGATGATTTTTGCCCTCTCTCTTATTGAAAAGGGAAGAAAGAGAAAATATTACGTCCATCCAATCCTGAAATTGCGCCGAGAGGAAGGAGAGTTATCAAGGAGTTGCGAATTTATCCTGAGCGATTCAAAATTTACCTCAGAATGTCAGTGGGACAGTTTGATGCTTTGCTGGCGATTCTGGAGCCACATATTAAAAACAAGACCACCAATTTCCGTGAACCAATCGATCCTGAACGGAGACTGGCAGTGTGTCTGGTATGGACTAGGTATGGACACACACACGGACAAACACACACCCGCGCGCGGCCCGTTGGAAGCGCTGGGCAGACAGAACAGCTAGGCTGTTATTGTGTATATATTGTGCCCAAATAATACATTAGTTATCGAATAGGCTGCTCAATCACACCTTATTCGATCCTAAATTTCAATCTGATTGAAAGGGGAGGTTTATTAATTTCATAATCCAATATAGAGAAGAGAACATAAACACTTGATCGAATTGAAAACCGAAACTGAAAGCACGGCGCATATGTGCACTGATTTGAGGACGAGCTCCTCCCGGCCCTGAATTGTCAAAAGACCTCTCAAAATGCTGGCTCTGGATGCGAAAAACGCAGAAAATCGAACCCGATCCGATTAATTTTATGACGGACGAAAGTTTCGGAGGCGGTGTGCAAGCGTGACTGACATAACGTGAGGTCGAATTTTTTTTTTAACGTGCGAAAATTTCGGATGCGAATTTCGGACTCGGTGTGCAATGGCCTTAAGGGTCTTGCCTCTTACTGACAGCACTGCGTTGGCCGAACAGAGTATGGTTCTTGGAGATAATATCTCTCCTCGACGGCTCGCCATGGGCGATTCCGAAGAGTCCCAGGCGGAGGGCACAATCACCAGGCCCGACCTGTGGAACCTTCATGTTTGGCCGCTGATGGGTACCGACTAAGGGACACTGGGCTTTCGACTGACGTTATTGAAACCATTCTACGTGCTAGGTACCCAGATAGCAAACTGACATTGAATCAACGTGGAAATATGACATCGAAACAACGTTGATCCGACATTGTTTTGCTCATCGAATTAACGTTGAACCAACGTCAGACGCGTCATTCTTTCAAAACTAACGGAAAATCAACTTGAAATCAACGCGTTGTTTCAACGTTATGAAAGCAAACCAATTTTCGATTTTCATTTAGCTTTGAAGAATGCCGCGTCTGACGTTGGTTCAACGTTAATTCGATGAGCAAAATCAACGTTGTTTCAATGTCATGAGAGACGTCGTTTCCACGTTGATTCAATGTCAGTTTGCTGTCTGGGTAGGGTTGGGTACAGAAACTCGGTGCCAATGGGGAACCGGTTCTGACGTAAACGGTAGTAACGAGACTGAATCACTATATGATATTACATTGAGTCAACAGTTTCAAAGTGAAATGTCTTCTGAGTGGCCCTAAAAGCGTGTTCAGTTTTGTCTAAAACAGTAGAATGTGAATCTGGCGACATTTTTTTTTTGATGGACATTTTATTTTGTCCGGTGAGTGGCGCTAAAATGTTAAAGTAAAGTACAGCTTCATTAAACCCTAAAATTACCCGATAGTGTTAACAAAAGCAAATGTGCCATTTTAGTTTGATTCTAGTAGCCTAGTCTTTGAGCTCTTTTGACGTAACTCGTGTTTCATGGGATTTTATAGCCGAGCTTCATTTATTTTTTACATCACAAGCTCATTGCTGTAGCAGCTGAGCTACCGAGCAAGCTTAGTACATCAGAAAAGCCAAACATATAGAGCTGGTAATGGGATGCAAACTCCAAAGTATTCGTTGACAAATCATACACTATGGTAAAAGTGTTTTGAGGTCATAATATAATATCCTGCAAGGAGCTGCTTGAAAATAATTCTTTATTAATCCATAAGCTGCCCCTAATCATATTTTTGTATGAAAAGGATTAAATGTGCTTTCTGTTTTGCTGCCTCTAGTGTTCATTTCTGTTGTATGAATGTATTGGTACACATTTTACAAACAGATGCGATGAGACCCGTTTTCCGGTTTGGTCATCTGACGCACGGCATAAAGCCTATTCACTAACCGAAAAGGAAGGAAGTGAGTGTGGTCAGGAGCACTGTCTTTACACACAGTATTTTAAAGGGGTCTTGAACTGTTTTTTTTAAATTTTATTATATTGTTGTTTGAGGTAAACTTATGATGTTCGCTTGGTTTTTGCATTCAAAAACATCAAAATGAATAAGTAATAGGCTATTTTGTACCCTAGTTTTGAGCCTAGCTGAAAAACGCACGGTTTTTATGGGCGTCTCACACTGAAGACTTGGAGGTAAACGCCCACTGCTGTGAGTGGATAACAGTTTTGCATATTATAATGAGTTTCGACTCACCTGTCGATGCACTTGGGGGAAATTGCTTTGAAAACGTCCAATGTTGTAAAATGGGAACCGGAATGATTCGCCCATACATGTTCGACCCAGAGTCCGTGTGTTGCACAATTCCTGACGGCACAGCACCGTTCTTTACTCTTAATCGGTCTGCAAATCCAGTCTTGTGTACAAAACAATCCTCATTGAATGAAGCGATCAGACGGACAATGTTTTACCTCATCAGCTTGTCATTAAAAATAAAGTTTTGCAGTCCTATTGGAATCCAGAGGAAGCTTATGCAGCGACTGTCTTCTTCCACAACCAGGCGCTGCACAATATTCTGTATTGCTCGGTAGCTCGATCCGGTTTGTCATCGCGAGTTAGGCCTATGTTTTTTCAGCCCGTTCTCATCCTTTAGCGCCACATAGAACGCTATATGACAAAACGGCGCTATACTACACATATGGCACCCTTTATCGTTAATATTCACGCGAACCCAAGGCGTCATAAATCCTTTCGCGTAATATGAGACTACCCTACCCTACCCCACACCTAAACCTAACCATCACAGCGCGTGTTATATTAACGATAACGGGTGCCATGTGCATAGTATAGTGCCGTTTTGTCAGGTTATTTAGCTATGCGTGTAATGCACGAAACGGTGATCTTCAACTTCAACTTGGTGGTGTTTTATCCTCTTTGACGTCATAGTTCCCCACTTTGAAAAACGAGTCGTTTGCTGATCCTGGTGTCAATAAAAGCTTTTTTTAATTTATTTTCAGTTCTGAAACTTACAGGATATTCTTATAATATGATGACCTCTTAGATGTCAAAAGCTCAAGGAAAATTTGATTTCTCAGTTCATCACCCCTTTAAGCTCAACTGATTCTATGGGCTCGAAAGGAGCTCTTACCTGAAATGATGAAAGAGGTCCCAGGAGGGGGATGAGGCGCAACCTGGACGGATTCAATCCGAAACCTGATGACCCGGTCATCCTTTCCATCAACAGCATTGTGATGTGCTGCGATTGCGGCAACACACACCTTCAAGGTGAAGGGGGACAGCCTCCGCTTCAAGACTTCTTGAAGGAAGTAATGAGTGGTCGATCATGTGGAGCATTCCTAAACTATACCTGTGAAGAGGTTTTTTTGTATCCATATTTGGAATTCAAAGCATACAACCTCACATGACCCTAGACCCCCCCACCCCCACCCCCCAGTTGGGAGCCACTGGCTTAATGGCTGGCACCTGTCTACACTATAGACCATTTCACAAGATGTAAACAACACTGGTCCAGAAGCACTTCCTGTTTCAGTTTTTTAACACTACATAAAAGCCGGGATAAAATACAACCAACAGAACATTTAAAACTGAATCAAAAAGTTAAACAAACATCTTTAAGATGTTTTCTTTACATGTGAAATAAAGAAAACAGTTGAAACAGGAAGTGTTTCTGGACCAGTGTTGTTTACATCTTGTGAAATGGTCTATATGTGAGCATTGAGTTGCTTCAAAAGCTATAGATAACGGATGCCGTCTCCTCAGGTAATGCAATCGTGTAATCGATTTTTAAAGTGCACACAATGATGAGTTATCCGAAATAATCCACTAAACTTGACAATTATGTAATCATCGTGACAAGCCTGCTTGATGTTCACTTTAACTAAAGAATTCTGTGTAAAAGTTGGGTCTTCATTTCTTTGTTAACTGCTTAAAGAAAATAAGAAGAAGAGCTGCAAGAGGGATTCACAAGCTGTTGATGAACAGCTTGTGTTGTTGAAAAATGTGTTGTTGAAATAATGCAGTGTTTTTTCCCCGTATAATGTACAGTGAAATGTACTGAAAGTGTTGTATTGTAGTCTTGCCTTTCTGAAATGTTTCTGAAGCTGCCAGAGCAGTACAGCTCTCAGTCACATATGCCTTGTTCCAGTTTCTCTCAAGGATATCTACGGACTCCATGGTTACTGCCTCACAATATTGTTTGATTGCTTTGCCAAGGTCCTCAACCTTCATTATCAATTGAAGATTAGATAGATAGATAGATAGATAGATAGATAGATAGATAGATAGATAGATAGATAGATAGATAGATAGATAGATAGATAGATAGATAGATAGATAGATAGATAGATAGATAATGTTGTAGATGAAAACAGAGGCTTGCATTTATCGCACCTTCTCCTCACAATCTGACTTTAGGAGTGCTGCCAGGGACTGAGAACTGAGAAACGCCTGAGAGCACATTTCCACCTCTAATGCAACATTATTATTGTATGTCTGTCTGTCTCCAGCCTGCAGTATCACAGCCCCACTTTCCAAAGACTCACTGTCATATTTATCATTATCTTTGTTAATTAATAAATTAATTCGAAACACATTATAAATGTTAGAAATGTATTTCTAAAACACATTACGAAGACTGTGAACTGTGAAGTACTGAATTGTGGAGTTAGACCGTTAAACGTTTTTTCACCATTGCTGTGTTCCAGATTTTTTGGGGACACGCCCCCAGCGTTTTAGAGCAGAGAATACTGCTCATTTTTTAAAGATTTTGAAAGCTAATTTTACTCACCCCCATGTCATCCAAGATATCCATGTCATTCTTTTTTCAGTCGAAAAGAAATTAAGATTATGGATTTTTCTCCATATAATGGACTTCAATGGGAACCAAACGGTTCAAGGTCCAAAACACAGTTTCAGTACAAACTGTTCAAAGGGCTTTAAACGATTCCAGACAATGAATAAGGGTCTTATCAAGCGAAATGATCGCTCATTGAAAAAAATAAATAACAAAGTTTAAGTTTTATAAGCTCAAATGCTCGCCTTGCTCTGTTCTGTGATGCGCGTTTGTGACTCTCCTGTTTGAACTATTTCATCAAAATGAACAAATCTTTTTTCGTGTCATTTGGTTCATTCAACGAATGAAATGAACGAGTTGACTTGGGAAAAGATTTGTTCATTTTGATGAACGAGTTCAAACAGGAGAGTCACGAACGCGCATCACAGAACAGAGCAAGGCGAGCATTTGAGCTTATAAAACTTAAACTTTTTTTTTTTTTTTAAATGAGCGATCGTTTCAATTGATAAGACCCTTATTCATCGTCTGGTGTCGATTAAAGCCCTTTGAACAGTTTGCACTGAAACTGTCTTTTGGACCTTGAACCATTTGGTTCCCAGTAAAGTGCATTATATGAAGAAAAATGCTGAAATGTTTTCATCAAAAACCTTAATTTCTTTTCGACTGAAGAAAGAGTGACATGGATATATTGGTGTGATGTGGGGGTGAGTAAATTATCAGCAAAAGTTTTACAGTCAAATTGTCTGAAAAAAGGTGGAAATAAATGTTTGCAGTATAATCACTTGATGGCTTGTTAACAAGATCATATGTAATAGCAGAACCAAATCATAAGGATATTCATGTTGTGAAAATAAAATCAGCATAAACTCAGCTAACATTGTAGAGACTACAAAAATCAAATGCATTTTAAAAGTGTTGAAAATAGGATCATTAGCATCTTTGATTCACCTTTTTTTGTTTGTTTTACCCATTAGCTCTGTTCAGCTGGAAAGTGATGATGACGAAGTGACAAACAAAACATGGGTTCTGACCCCCAAAGTGTATGAGAGTGACGTCACACATATATTGAACAGCTTACTAGATGGCTATGATAACAAGCTGCGACCAGACATTGGAGGTAGGTGTCTGTTTTGTTTATTTATTTATTTTTATGTTGAGTTCTGAATGTGAAATTGTTTTATTTTGTTTAGGGGTGAAGTATGTAGTTTCTTCGACCTAGCAGAATTACAAAAATAAAGCATATTTTCAAACGACTTTGAAAAACAGGTAAAAGCTACTTTCAATAAAATGTCCAACATATCAGGAATATGTTTAGCTGTGCTGCAATGTGTCATAAATACTCAATTATTTTCCCTTTCTCAGGGAATAGTGAACACTGCGTAGGGACCCTGTAAATTGGAACGCTCAAATCATAGAGCTCTCTCTTTACTGTCTCCCCTAATGGTTTAAATTAGGTGTGTTACACAAGATACATATACAATGGCTGCGTCCGAAAACTTGAGAAAACAGCTGACTAGTTGTCTCACTGCCTTATTCGGCAATGACTTTGTAGGCTTTTGACTTTTTTTTTTTTTTTCAAATCGGACACATGCCCCTAAAAGCCTTTCACTGTTCTCACACATCTATTTTTAGTAGGACTGTCCAGCCCTGCAACACTGGCTAAACCCTCTGGTAAAGTAGCCAAGCCCTAAACTCTCACTATAGGTTGAGCTGGAAAGAGATTGACTGATCTGAATGGACCACTCACAATGCATTGATAGTTCCCGGGAAGCATATGGTTTACACTTTTGGGGGACATAAACCTATAAATTGCATACTAATAGTAGTCAATAAACAATTTAACTTACCATACACCATTGGAAATGAAGCCGTCAGCGTAATTTGTTTGAATAAGTTATGATGCATGCATTTCATTTCCAACATCTCTTTCAGGCTCTTTAAGACAGTGCAAATTCTATAGCATTTTACTAGAATTACAGTTTCCAAATGAGTAAAGTGTTATGTAGGCCACATGTTGTTGAATTAATTATTAATTTAACCATAATTTAAATTATTAACTGCTTCGAAATGCATGCTGTAGACAAAATCATTGTTGAAAATATTTGCAGTTAGCCTACGGTGTGAATAAAAACAATACTACAACCCAACATTCATACATAAACACAACAGTAAAAGGCTATAATGAAGTTCGGTGATAAGGGAAGGAGGAGGCAGAAACCGTTGAACGTTTCACAACTTTAAAGGTTCTCTGAGCGATCCTGGGTGTTGACGTTCGGGAATATTTTCAAACAAATCGGACGGAGGCTAGACCCTCCCTCCTCCGCATCTCATCTCCTCCCCCTCCCTTCCGTCCTTCCTGAAATAATTGTGAACGTGCATTTCTAGCTAATTATATCCTTGTGTGGGTTGGGCGAACATAAGCGTCAATTTAGAAGAAAAAAAACAATTGAACGTTACCCACCTGTCCAGCAAAAACAGAGCAACCTGAATGTCGGACTGGAAGCCCTTCTGCCGCCGGAGTTCTCGCCATCGTTCAAAAGCTTTGCTACCGATGTAAATTCGGAACTTCGCACGTTCTTTATCCGACTCCTTCTTCTTTTTAATTTGTTCCTCAGAACGACGTCTCTTTGGTCGTGTCTCGGCCATTTTTCAAACTTCCCTCTGATGCTTCTCTCTCCTTCACACACACACCCTCTTCATGTGCACGTGCACTAACCCCCCAGACCCACCCTCAAATACTTCTTGCCAGTGATTGGCTGGAACACTGTTTGTTAGGTTTCGTGGTCCGGGTGAGACATGATTGTTTTTGTTGCCGTTTTCGGAGCCTGTGGTGTCTACAGGGACCGCGTTTTTTTACAGTGTGTTTAGGGGACAGGCAGCTAGCCGATAGTGAGGAGACGTTTGATGTATGTGACAAAAAATGTTTTGGCCCCACATCGCTTAGAGAACCTTTAATCATATAAAATAAACAAACACAAAACGAAAGCCCCTAACGGACAACTGCTGCACACACATAAACAAAACATAGCATAAAGTCCACACCTGGTCCTCTCTCGTCCTTCACTGTTGTCGCTCCTCCTTTTATGCTTCCGAAGGTTCTCTGTGAGAAACCTGAGACTGGTGCGGTGTCCAGGTGACTCTCATTTTCAGTCACACCACCGGCCTTATCCTGCCTATCACATACCCCCATCGCCCCTCGCCGGCCGGCGGTACCAACGAAACTGCGCTCTACTCCACCCACCTCCGGGAGGACCAGTCACGGCAGCCGCAGTACATTGGGGTAAGGACAGACGAGGTGAAAGAAAAGGAGATGGAAGCATAAGGATTACAAGAAAAGAAAAAAATCTTGGTCAGGTTCCTGAACACACTGCCGCTCGGTCTTCAACCAGCTGAGAGACTCTCACTCGAGGTGCCAAGTGAGTGCAATGGTACTTGACATCCTTTGTTGGACGGCTCAATGCTCCTCTGCCTCCTGGCGGACAGCGATGGCTCCTCCAGTTGAGGGCAGCCAGCAGCGAGTCACCCATTCCATGCGAGTCCCCAAACAGGGTGGAAAGCAGCAGGCTCCAGACTCCTAGCAAACGCCACAGACTCCTCCGTTCACTCTTTGGATGCCAGCCGCCTCTCCTCGAACCAGAAGCGCCACCCACCTTGGTCTCTGCTCCCCCATGCAGTGAGGGCTCTCCGACAGCGTGTCCCTCCTTCATTTCCGGGTTTCGGCACCAGTTTATTGAAGTTCCTTGATAAGGGAAGGTGTCGGCAACCCGCAAAAATTTCAGAACTTTAACCATATAAGATAAATAAACACAAAGACAAATCCCATGAGAAAGGGAACGAGAAGTTGCGTGATGGTGTTGACGCTATGGGAATGCTTTGTGCGAGCCAGTGTCTGAAGCACGTGTTATACACAGCAATTTTTGCTACCAAAGTCGGGTGACATCACAGGTGAGCCTTCCCTTTAGGGAAATGGGACTAACCTTCAAGGGACTGACCCATGGCAGAGCTAGCTAGAGAGACTCCCATAACTCCCAATGAAGGGGAAAGACCAAAGTATTGCTATCCTGACTGTCCGAACTCTTGGCCATTAGGTCTCAGGGGTAACCTAACTGAAGGGAGTGTAGAATCAAGTAACCCATTCAATGAACTGGAAGATACCTGTGCTCTCTCAGCTACCTGCTCTACCTAAGGAAAATCTCAAAAGTGCTTTCGGGAAGTCTGCTGATTGAGTACTAAAAATGGACCATCTATAGCAGCTTCCACATCCCCCTGCTGTCTATTACAGACCACCCAAAACGGTTTGTGGACCCTGCCTGACGACACCCCACCTCCATCATCCGAAAGGAACCACCGAGAAAGAGGGCCAGCCACAACCACTTCTTTCTCCAAGAGCTCCATTACCAAAAGACTTGCCAGAGAAAGTCCACCTGTTAGGCAAGTGGCCCTATCGGCTAGTGGTTGCCCAGTCCTGCGGTTCTAGTGAAGAAACGTAGATTCTACCTCTGCCAAAGTACTGGCAGAGATGGCAATGGCAACCTTTATGATCTGTCCCTCCATTGCTCCTCGTGAACTGCCAGAAACCAAGTTAACATAGCAGCTTCCCTACTGTATGTCCACACTATCACCACCAGACCATGCTGGAGAGGCGACAGATAAGGGAATAAGACGCGAGTTGTGGCCATGCCCAATCTCCTCCTCCATGCAGCCACATCATATATGATTAAATGAGGAAGAATAATGTTATGAAACCTCCATATCTATTTGGATCGGAGGGGCTGACACATAGGAAAGTGGGATGCTGCCAGTGGTCATGCCCATTCTTTCAAGTTAGTAAACACAAGGGAAGTGCAGCAATTACACTCCCAAGTCTATATCGAATATACAAATGGGTAACACCGTATTCCGATAGTCCACTTTAGACATTCTACTAACTGTGAGTAACTTTGCTACTACATGTCAACTAACTCTCATTAGAGTATTAGTAGACTGTCAGCTTAATATCTGCCAACGCTTTATTGTGATGTTCCCCCAACAGACATTCAACTGACAATAAGCAACTTGGAAACTACAAGTCAACTTATTCTACTAACCTGGACAATAACACCTAACCATAACCCATACCTGTCAACATTTGGTTGCTCTCAGTGCCCTCTGGGACGGAGTGTATTTTGAAACCAAACTGGTGTGGTTTCTTTGCGCGGACGCCGCCTTCACCTGCCATCATGCCTATCAGCTCGCGACGCTTTCGGGTTGAACTTTCCGCGACTGCGCAACTTGGTTGCCAGGTTGAGCTGACAAATGGGCTGAAATTGTAAATATTGTGCGGGTTGTGTGAATATAATGCATTTAACACAAATCTGGCAACTGGTCAACATTAGACAAACATATTGGTCCGATTATTCATAAAGGAGTTTGCCATGCAAATTACGAGAGTTTCCCGGGAGAAATAACAAACCAGGAGGGGTCCGGGAGATAAACGGGAGTGTTGACGGGTATGCCATAACCTAACAGTCTACTGACAGTCTACTAATACTCTAACGAGAGTTAGTTGACATGTAGTTGCAAAGTTATTATAGTTTGTAGAATGTCTAAAGTGGACTATCGAAATAAACTAATGGAACCTATAAAGGTAATTCAATTGGAAGCATTAAGCCTCCACCAAACTCCAAGTACTGGCAAGGGCGACAGATGTAGACATGAGTCGCAAGTGCCTACTGTCTTCATCTGTATTAGCCCAATTCAATAAAGGAGCATATTGCTACCACCCCTGAGCTGCATGTACTGCAGGGCGCTGGCCAAAAACGAAGTGAGACGAGAGTGCAATGTTGCTCACTTCTCCTTTTCAGCCTAAACTAAGTAAATACAGATGGAAATGACATTGCGGAGAGGGCGACAGATAAGGAAGTGAGAAGCTGCACAGCCCAATTTCATGCTCCATACTTCCAGTACCGGAGAAACGATAGATGGAGAAGTGGGACGCGAGTGGTGGTATTTGCTTACACCAGCATATTATGCGTGCACTTTTGTGACAGAGGAAGCACATATTCCCCGTCACCACACAGTTGGGACGCACGTTGCCACTTATTTTATCTGAATTAGTCTAGGCTATAACGTGTAAGTGAAAGAAACTCAATCTTGTAGACTTCCCCGACAAGAAGTCTACACCATTAACAGGTTTCACCGTAATCTTAAATATGACTCCAAAAGCAAAACCTGTTTAAATAAGTATATTAGTGAGGAGAATGAGTCAATGAGTGGTCCTCTGCTGCCATCTACAGTTTATAATGGTAATTTCATGTCATGTGGGACTGTGGTAGAAATCCTACACTAAAAAAGGGACATATTCCATGTAATCTCCATCAAAATGTAGATGATCTTTAAGCTATAACAAATTGTTCTATGTCTAATCGGTCTCAGGCACTACAGCTTTCTGGCACAAAGCAACATATCATACTTGGCCTTCACGTCATGTCACTGTCATTAATCCCTAATCTTAGCTCTTTAGAGCTCCCTCGTCTAAGTACTTAAGGATGTCAGCTTGGTAGTGCTGCCCTTGACTAAAGGTTTTTCTAGTCGACTATTAGTCATTCATTTATTCGATTATTTGACTAATCACATGTGTATATTAATAAGCCAAATCATAATAATGAGCCTTTTATTGCCAAACGGGGGAAATATATGTCAGATGTAACGTTTGATCTGTATTGACAGCATCTGGGAATAACATTATAATCTCGTTCACGGTAGAGAAAGCTGCTTACATTTAGGCTACACAAGAAAAGTAACCATGAAGACATTGAATTAAATATACCTGACCTATAAACATCAGGATTTTGAATTAATTACATGGGTTAACATGTTAGCGTTGACAGCCATAGTAAAAATACATAACAAAATTAAGTTGTGAGAAAATATTTGTTGTGACAAAAACTTTGAAAATATGAGAAAGATGAGAAAATGTAAAAACAAATTTTTCTCTCTTTCTTTCTTTCTTTCTTTCTTTCTTTCTTTCTTTCTTTCTTTCTTTCTTTCTTTCTTTCTTTCTTTCTTTCTTTCTTTCTTTCTTTCTTTCTTTCTTTCTTTCATTGTTGTATTTATATATAGCACAATTTTTTGCAACTACAGTTGCACCAATGTGCTTTCCAGCGATAACAAAAAGTAAATACATAGACAACAACAGAGGAATTTAGGCTCAACGTCCAGAGGAATTAAAAGCCTGAGTTAATAGGTGGATTTTTAATAATGATTTAAAACTGGAAATAGTCTGAGCCAATCTAATGTGAACAGTGTTGTGCAAGTTACTTCCAAACTGTAATACATTAGGTATTACTTGTTACTGTTATTTAAAAGTAATTTATTACCTTACAATATTACTGTCTCAGAATTGTAATGCGTTACATTACTCATGTATTACGTTTGAGTTACTTTCACCAAAATGACTAAGTAGAACTTAACTTTGGGGCTGTAACGATATGCAATATGAAACCGAAATCGCGATTCGCCACACGACTCAGCTCCACGAACCTACAGAATCGCGACACACCTCTTCCAACTCCAGCGTTATTCTCCTTACCGTCCATATCCAATGCTACCATATCTTAAAATTAGGCTATTAGTATTATTTGAAGTTAACATTATAAAATACGTAGACCTACACCACAAAACTAGTTGAGGATAAATTATTGAAAATTGGGGAAGTCCAGCATTATGGACATGATGACATTTGCAGTCAAAACTTGAAATAAAAATTCTCAGAAAATACATGTATTGAAACGTATATAGGCTACTTCCTTAAAGGACTCCAGACATTAGACAAATATCAGTCTATGTTTTATTTTTAATATTAGGGAAAAGACACACATTCATGCGTGACAAAAAAATAGGAGGCAAAAAATATTTTTTTTTTGTAATTCTGTTAATTACACTGCGCAAATCGGATGAGGAAGGGTTGGCTCTCCAGTCTCCATAGAACTTAAAATATTCATTTTATTTTAGTTTTCGTGTTCGCATTTATGAGGAAAAAACAATGTTACAGACGCGACCGCTCTGAACCGGCACTAAAAGACTGCTTTAAAACTTTCACATAGTCTGTTGCCTTTAAGAAGTAAAAGCAGACAATACACTGTAATACAACTGTAATACAAGCCTCACTGAACATGTAACGAGTAAAATATTACTGAAAATTGATTAGTAATGCCTTACACTACTGCGTTACAGCAAAAAGTAATATGTTACAGTAATGTATTACTTTTGTAATGCGTTACTCCCAACACTGACCACAAGTAATTGGAGCTAACGTTGACATACATTCGCCATGTTTGACTGCATCAGCCAAATCCTGCAGTAAAATAAATGCAGATTTTAAATAAATGTATCTGAAATGGTCTATTGGAAACACATGCATAACAAAGTAAAAAAACAATTTATTTGTAAAAAAAAAAAAAAAAGAACAATCATTTTGTATGTCCCATTTACAGCGTCAATGACCATATACATTCATGACTGCCTACTGTTAAAGTACATGTGATCGCATTTAACAGCCTGTCATATTACCTGCAAACTAGCCTTTTTTACATGCCATGGTTACACACTGGGTAGTCTATAAATGACAACTGATGCTAAATGGTGGTGACAGCTTGGGTACGGCAGAGCATTGGACTCTCTTTATTAGCAAACAGTACAGCCGTAATATTATATTATAGTGTCATTCATTCATTCATTCATTCATTTACTCAGTGTTCTGCCATGACCTGCAATCAGTAGCTAAAACAACACTGCAAAAAGCTTATTAAAAACATTTAGACATTATTAATGGTTAATTAAACTTTAGATATTTACTATTTGTGCTTGTGTATATTTGGATGGCTATCATATACATTTTATTGAATTAGATGAAATATCAAATCAAGTGATGTTTTTTGAAGAAAAGGTCCATTTTTCAAATAAAACTTTTCACAATATAAATGCAAGTGCAGACTTACTACATTGTCGTTACCAGTGTTGGGAGTAACGCATTACAAAAGTAATACATTACTGTAACATATTACTTTTTGCTGTAACGCAGTAGTGTAAGGCATTACTAATCAATTTTCAGTAATATTTTACTCGTTACATGTTCAGTGAGGCTTGTATTACAGTTGTATTACAGTGTATTGTCTGCTTTTACTTCTTAAAGGCAACAGACTATGTGAAAGTTTTAAAGCAGTCTTTTAGTGCCGGTTCAGAGCGGTCGCGTCTGTAACATTGTTTTTTCCTCATAAATGCGAACACGAAAACTAAAATAAAATGAATATTTTAAGTTCTATGGAGACTGGAGAGCCAACCCTTCCTCATCCGATTTGCGCAGTGTAATTAACAGAATTACAAAAAAAAAATATTTTTTGCCTCCTATTTTTTTGTCACGCATGAATGTGTGTCTTTTCCCTAATATTAAAAATAAAACATAGACTGATATTTGTCTAATGTCTGGAGTCCTTTAAGGAAGTAGCCTATATACGTTTCAATACATGTATTTTCTGAGAATTTTTATTTCAAGTTTTGACTGCAAATGTCATCATGTCCATAATGCTGGACTTCCCCAATTTTCAATAATTTATCCTCAACTAGTTTTGTGGTGTAGGTCTACGTATTTTATAATGTTAACTTCAAATAATACTAATAGCCTAATTTTAAGATATGGTAGCATTGGATATGGACGGTAAGGAGAATAACGCTGGAGTTGGAAGAGGTGTGTCGCGATTCTGTAGGTTCGTGGAGCTGAGTCGTGTGGCGAATCGCGATTTCGGTTTCATATTGCATATCGTTACAGCCCCAAAGTTAAGTTCTACTTAGTCATTTTGGTGAAAGTAACTCAAACGTAATACATGAGTAATGTAACGCATTACAATTCTGAGACAGTAATATTGTAAGGTAATAAATTACTTTTAAATAACAGTAACAAGTAATACCTAATGTATTACAGTTTGGAAGTAACTTGCACAACACTGGTCGTTACCTTGATAAACGTCTTTTGAATGTACTCTGAGATAACTGAACTAATTTTACGTTCTCCTTGTTTCTCTCCACTGCTCTTTACAGTCAAACCAACCGTGATCCATGCAGACATGTTTGTCAACAGTATTGGCCCAGTAAATGCCATCAACATGGTAAGAGTTTTGCTCTAATGACAAATTATTTTATGAAAGAAAAAAAAGGATAATATAGTGTTTCTTTCTTTCACCAGCAGATTTTTAATGTCTACACTCAGATAAAAATGGTACAAAAGCTGTCACTGGCCCTTTAAAACGGTTTTGATATGTACCATTTAGATATTAATATGTACACTTGCACATTTTGAAAGGGTAGCGCCCCTGTGATAGCTTGTGTATTATTATTATTATTTTTTAAATTATTATCATTCAAATACATTATTAGAAACATTATTACATTAGAAACTGAACGTTATCATTGTTTATTACATTCTGCCTCAAGTTTGCTGTTTGGTTTTACTGAAACGTAATACCGTATGCTGCAGAATACATTTTATTTATTTATTGTATTTTATGGCTTTTTTTAATTTTTATTAGACATATTAGAGAGCTATACCAAATAATTTACCATTACTGGGAATCCCTAAAATTCTAAATTGTCTAGAATTTTATATCTATTTCAGATTGTTTTTTTTTTTATGTTTACGTTCTATAGTGTTTTGCGTGGTGTTGCGTGTTGTAATCTTATTTAAAAGAATAGCAACAGACATATTAAAGGAGTAGTTCACTTTAAAAAAAAAACTTTTGCTGATAATTTACTCACCCCCATGTCATCCAAGATGTCCATGTCTTTCTTTCTTCAGTCGAAAAGAAATTAAGGTTTTTGATGAAAACATTCCAGGATTATTCTGCATATAATGGACTTTACTGGAAACCAAACGGTTCAAGGTCCAAAAGACAGTTTAAGTGCAAACTGTTCAAAGGGCTTTAAACGATTCCAGACAACGAATAAGGGTCTTATCAAGCGACACGATCGCTCATTTAAAAAAAAATTATTACAAAGTTTAAGTTTTATAAGCTCAAATGCTCGCCTTGCTCTGTTCTGTGATGCGCGTTCGTGACTCTCCTGTTCAAACTCGTTCATCAAAATGAACAAATCTTTTTTTCGAGTCATTTGGTGGTTGATTCAACGAACGAAATGAACAAATTGACTCAGAAAAAGGTTTGTTCATTATGATGAACGAGTTTGAACAGGAGAGTCACGAACGCGCATCACAGAACAGAGCAAGGTGACTTTGAGCTTATGAAACTTAAACTTTGTTGTTGTTTTTTTTAAATGAGTGATCGTTTCGCTTGATAAGATATACCCATGTGTTTCATATCACCAGAAAAAAACAACAATGGGATACCCTGGGACTGTATAAAGCCACTCAGAGTACAATTTTAGGTTTAAGTGTGTAAAAATGATAAGAATGATGTAATTTTACTCTTATTCCTAGACTTAAAAATAAGTGTGATTCATAAAGGTTCTTAAGAGTTAAGACTAGGTCTCAGCACCTAAATTATTTAAGAGTGTTAGAGAGGTATTCTAACCTAGTTAACAAATGAAAACTGACGCCATGTTTCCTAATGATATCTCTCAAGAGCAACATGTACAGAGTAAAAAGCAACGGTCCCAGTACTGAGCCTTGCAGTACTCCATAATGAACTTGTGATTATGCCTCTTCCTTCACTGCTACAAATTGATGATAAGTCTTGATTTTAACCAGAAGTCCACTAATGCCAATGCAATATTCGAGTAATTTTCGCCTAGTCAATAGTATCAAGTGCAGCGCTAAGGTCCAGTAAGACTAATGGAAAGATACAACCATGATCGGATGATGAGAGCAAGTCAAAGACCAGTCTCAGTATTACGCTACAGTCTAAATTCTGACTGAAAATCCTCACATATACTGTACCATTTCTCTCCAAGGGCGTACTCACACTAGGCAGGGTTGCCTTGTACTGTGCCCTGGCGTGATTGCCACCATCCCACTAACCCTCTGGCCTGCACTCACATTGCACTTAAAGGACAACTCCTGCGCTAAATGAACCTTAAGTCTAATTACACATTGTTACCTAGTCAACCGTTATCTGAGATTTGTTTTCATGATTGCCGAATGTAAATAGTTTTATCTCTAAAAACAGTTTAGCCTATAACGCTAGTATAATGCTAGTATATAGGGCATAGAGTAATGACAAATAAAAAATCGCTTGTTATAACCACTAAAAAGGCTCAAAATAGCCCCACACCAACACGACAGCATAAAAAGGGTCCCTACATTCAAACCGAAGCATTGAGAACTTTGTCAGTGTCCATACAGTTTAATAAGCAGATATTTTATACACACAGTCAACTTCGCGAATTCAGGAAGAAGCCATCTTGGAAAAATAGTCTCTACCAGTCGATCTACGAACGCCGATCCAAGTGCGCTGGTGAGATGTGAATAAGGTGATAAGGTGAGCGCGAACAGTAGGCTACGTGTACATATTGAAGAGAAGTAAACGGTTTGTGTTTCTTCTGGAAACAACGGACCATATGAGATTCTGCACAGTTCAGCGCACTTGGATCGGCGCTCGTAGATCGACTGGTAGAGACTATTTTTCAAAGATGGCTTCTTCCTGTATTCGCGAAGTTGACGGTGTGTATAAAATATCTTCTTATTAAACTGTATGGACACTGACAAAGTTCTCAATGCTTCGGTTTGAATGTAGGGACCCTTGTTATGCTGTCGTGTTGGTGTGGGGCTATTTTGAGCCTTGTAATAACAAGCGATTTTTATTTGTCATTACTCTATGCCCTATATACTAGCATTATACTAGCGTTATAGGCTAAACTGTTTTTAGAGATAAAACTATTTACATTCGGCAATCATGAAAACAAATCTCACATAACGGTTGACTAGGTAGCAATGTGTAATTAGACCAAAGGTTCATTTTGCGCCGGAGTTGTCCTTTAACTTTCTGGCCCGGGGCACGCTTTTTGTTTTGAAGAAGAAAACGGGAAGAAAAGTGCTTCCGCTTATAGACTGCCTTATATATTTATCATTTATGCCGCACACAATTTTCACTTGATTGTACTGCACTTATTACGGAGGAATTTGCAGCTTTACTCACAAACTACAATTCCTGTTCATCAATAAAGTGAGAACCAGACCCGTTATAAACCTAAATATACTCAAATTAATTGAATCAATGGAAAAGTCAAGTCAAATATAATTATATAGCGCTTTTCACAATACAGATTGTATCAAAACTGCTTCACAGTATAAATCAAGACAACATCACAGTGTTTGTTTATTCATGAGCTGATCAATGGTATGATGGGTCATTTAATTTGAATATCCCCAACTGAGCAAGCCAAAGGCAACAGTGGCAAGGAACCGAAAAACTCCATCAAGTGACCCGATGGTTTCCTAAAACTCCATCAGATGACCCAATGGAGAAAAAAAAAAAAACCTTGGGAGAACCCAGGCTCAGTTGGGGGCCAGTTCTCCTCTGGCGTTCTATTTCTACATGGAAAAGTGTAATATCCATGTAGAAATAGAAGATGTTTTTGTAATGATGACAGAATTGCACACATGAGTAGTAGCTGTTCCATGCTCCGATGCGGCTATCAATCACACCACATGTGCACCAAGCTTGAGCCCAATCAAACTGTACTCTGGCCCACCTCTTCCAAGCGGGCCATGGGCATGGTTTGTGAACCACATCCGGCCACGGTATGGAGCGATCTCACTAGTCAAACGAACCAGACACTGGGGGTCAAATATGCTCAGGCACTGTTCAGATCGCCTCGTGTGAGTACACCCTAAGAGGGAACATAGTTGTGAGAATACTGCCTTTTCTAGTATTTTTTACAGTCTGTATAGTTAACTAATTCTCTAGGATCAAGTTGTGTTTTTAATGGGAGGCTTAATAACAACCAGCCTAGATTTACATTTTTTTACATTTAGCTGACGCTTTTATCCAAAGCGACTTACAATTGCTCTATATGTCAGAGGCCGCACGCCTCTGGAGCAACTAAGTGTCTTGCTCAGGGACACATTGGTGTCTCACAGTGGATTCAAACCCGGGTCTCTCACACCAAAGGCATGTGTCTTGTGCACTGCGCCATTACCAACCAGCCTAATGGCAATGATGAATTAATAACATTAAGAAAAGGATGACTTCTCTTAGTCAGAATAGGGTTTAATATATTTTTGATTTGGATGAATTAACAAGTTTAGACCATTCTTCCTTCCTATAGGAATTTTTCGTAAATTTTCTCTCTGTTAGTATCAATCTTATAAGTGAATAAATTCATAAAGTCATTACTTCAGTGCTGTTGGGAAATGTCTGAACATGTTAATGCTTTATTTCTTATTAATTGTGTTGTGGGTTGTGTTTTCGTCCAAGATAGTCGGAAAATAAGCAGATGGCTTTCTGTAGTTAGAAATACCATCCTTCCATGTGATGCAAAATACCTCTAGTTTTGTTTTCTGGGCTGTTCTCTTGAGGGCACGAGTGTATTCATTATACCACAGCATCTGACTGTTCTATTTAATCCTCAAGTGCAAAGGAGCAACCGTGTTTAAAGTGCTAGAAAAGAGACAAGAGACTGTGTAGTTTCTGTTGCAGTTTCCTGAGCTATTTGGTATGCTGAGGAGTTGAGACAATCAGGATAATTGTTTATAAAGTAATCTTTAGCGGCCTTGGCTAAATGAAGTACCAGATTTGATTGATTCCATGTGTCAATATTACATTTAAAAAATGATTATGACAATGAGTAGGTCCTGACACGTTTTCTAACTCCAATAGAATGCCAATGGCAATCCCAATACATCTTTTTCATTATCCATGCGTTAAAATCACCAACAATTAAAGGGTTAGTTCACCCAAAAATGAAAATTCTGTCAGTATTTACTCACCCTCATGTTGTTCCAACCCCGTAAGACCTTCGTTCATCTTCGGAACACAAATTAAGAGATTTAAGATATTAAGATCGCTCCTGCATACAGTCAATAGGCTTCTTGAGGGACTGGCTCTCACTGTCCCCGAAAAGTCATTAAAGACATTGTTAAAATAGTGCAAGTGACTACAGGGGCTCAATCTTAAGTTTATCAAACGACGAGAACACTTTTGTGCGCAAAAAAACAACAAAAATAACGACTTTATTTCAACTATTCACTTCCTTCTCCATGAGCCTGTAAGTCAGTTAACATAGTGTGATTGCGTAGAGCTACGTCACACGTAGGCTCACTATTGGCCGACACTGGTCATGTGTGTGTGATGCGTGTGACGTACAATAACAGAAGCTTACGTTATTAAACTAGTAACCTGACTCGCGCAGAGGGAGAAATAAACGAATAGTTGAAATAAAGTCGTTATTTTTGTTGTTTTTTTGCGCACAAAAGTGTTCTCGTCGTTTGATAAACTTAAGATTGAGCCCCTGTAGTCACTTGGACTATTTTAACGATGTCTTTAATGACTTTTCGAGGACAGCAAGAGCCAGTCCCTCAAGAAGCCTATGGACTGTATGCAGGAGCGATCTTAATATCTTAAATATCTTAATTTGTGTTCCGAAGATGAACGAAGGTCTTACGGGGTTGGAACAACATGAGGGTGAGTAAATACTGACAGAATTTTCATTTTTGGGTGAACTATACCTTTAAGTCTTTATCTGCAGCCAGTACTAACTCCAATAGAAAATCAGCAAATTCTTTGATAACGTCTTGGTGGTGGCTTGGTGGCCTAAATACAGTAGCCAGTACAAAATATCAAAATCGATTTATTGTTTACATTACATGACGTTATTTAAAGCAATATCACTTGAATCAGAACTATGAGAAATACTAAAAAAAAATACTGTAATTGTAGCAATACCTTTCCATTTGGTTTTCAGACAAGGCCCGTGTTTATAACAGGAATTTCAGGGAACAGACACACTCTCTATATATTATGATATCTGGGTGAAAGAGTCAGTATTTGCTGAACTTTATCTAACTTCTGTGATGTGAGGCGGCTTGCAGATGGTTGGTTTAGCAAGTCTGTCTGCTTCCTAACCAGTCAAGTACCAACTTTAAGACTATGGCCCCGTCCACACTACTGCGTTTTCGTTTAAAAACGGAGACCTTTTGCTACGTTTGCACCTCCCGTCCACACTAAAACGGGAAAAACGAAGACCAAAAACGGAGAAGTTTAGAAACGCTGCGTTTTGCGTTTTGAATCTCCGGAAGGCGATTTAGTGTGGACGAGACAAAACGGAGAACTTCAGAAACGCTGACGCAGAGGCTGATGCTCGGCTCTATAATTGGGTGTTATTAGTCATGACGTATCCTTCCCTGATTCGCCATTCACTGTTTACACCGGCACGCGCATGCCCAGTGTTGGTGAATGGTCACGTGATCCGCGTTTTCAGTCGTTTTAATGTGGACGGAGATCATTTCTAATATGCAGATAAAACGCTGGTGTGGACGGAGATCGTATTCGTTTTAATTCTCCGTTTTTAAACGAAAACGCAGTAGTGTGGACGGGGCCTATGTGCCATATATCTAGGGTTGGGTATCATTTGAATTTGAACGATTCTGATTCCGATTCCGATTCCTTGTTTCGATTCCGGTTCCTAACGATTCTCGATTCCGATTCTTTTAAGAGGCAGGGTCAAAAAAGTTTAGCTAACCTTGCTAACCAACGGTCTTTCTGAAGGAAATAATCCTTTCTGAAGGAAATACTCCTTCTGGCACAAATACTCCTTTTGTCACAAATTTTGCATTTTGCCGAGATTTCGTTATTTTTAGAAAAGTGAAGCCACACTTTGGACCGCCGACGTAAGCTACTCATGTTCGACTCGCGTGGTTATGCCAACACTTCCGGTAGACGCTTCTTCGTTGGTGTTGTTCAGCGGTTTCTTCTTCCGCTCGGCGGACTGTGAATATCGAAACTAGGAATCGAAATTTTAACTTTTGAACGATTCCGGGAAAAACGAAAAGTTAGTCCCGATTCCAATCGATACTCGATTCTCGATACCCAACCCTACATATATCTAGAGAGAAGATTGGCACCACCCCTGAAGGGATGAATGCTATCTCTTTTAAGCAAGTCAGGTCTGCCCCAAAAACTTATGAATAACTTCAACAAATATGAGTAAGCAGCAGTTCCTATTTTTCCCGTTTCCTGCAACTTGGACTATAACGCTGTTTGGCCCATTGTCAATTCATTCAAGATTCAAACCTCCAAAGAAACACAAATAAAACTGATGCTGGCTACTTCTTTCTCTGTATGGTACGCATCTTTGACTTGTAAGAAAAGATGTTTGGGCTGTGACCGTTTCTGAACATCTACTTATGAAACAGTACAAAACACATGGCAACAGATATCCTACGGTTGTTGCTGGCACTTCTGTTTAACCATGCCGTGTTTGTTTGAATTTGCACAAATAAGAAATAAGCTAGTGTCAGTGTTTTATTTGTGCCAAAATGGCCAATAGAGTGCCGAAGTGATGACGTCACTTTGTAGGACAACTCAGAAGCTAGCGTCGCATGGGTTCCCTCAGTCGAAAAGCAATGCATTTTCCCCATAGACTTTTGGAAAATCGCAAAAAATAAGATCTGTGTTTAATAAAGAGTTGTGACCCTTACACGTTACACAAGTTAATCCAAAATTTATACATTTTGAAGCCTATATAAAAATTTTAAAAAACACAATCAGACACAATAAAGTTGAAAAAACCATAAGCAGGTTATAACTGTGTGTTCTATGTCATAGATCAAAACGTGAAAATATTTCGAGGATTTGTTCACCACAGACCTTATTTCAGGCGATTTAGCAAAAACCCATTCAAAAATCCCATAGGCTTTAGAGCGAGGGAACCGTAGTGCTAAAATGCTAGCTCACTTCCGCGTTTCGGCCTACAGAGTGACGTCGTAACTTCGGCGCTCTATAGTGCATATGCTCCAGTGCACGTTTGATTTCTCTTGATGCATCTAAAATGGCCAAAAATGGCAAATAAAGTGGAATGCATATATTCTAATTGTGACAAAGGTGTATGCACTCAATAATTGGTTTTGCCTTTGTCAGTTACACAAAGGTCTAAAAGGTCTGCCCTTTATGATTCTTTAGGAGTACACAATTGACATCTTCTTCGCCCAGACGTGGTATGACAGACGGTTAAAGTTCAACAGCACCATGAAGGTTCTACGTCTCAACAGCAACATGGTAGGAAAAATCTGGATCCCTGACACGTTTTTCCGCAACTCCAAGAAGGCAGATGCCCATTGGATCACCACACCCAATCGGATGCTTCGGATATGGAACGATGGGCGTATACTGTACACTTTAAGGTAAATGCACTTTTTATTTGTTAACGATTCCCCTCATACCTATGTTGAGCACACCCAGATAGCAAACAACCACTGAAACAATGCTAAATCAATGTTGATGCATCAACACAAACTGCATTGAGTTAAAGTTACAACAAGTGGAGTTGGTTCAGTATCACCTTTTGAAACACATGTTGAAACCATGTTGAATAAAAAAAAATCATTGGTAGTGTCATTAAAACAATGTTACAATGTGATGTTGATTCAAGATTCTACATCCCTGTTGTTGAATAAACACAATTTGGTGAAAAACGCTTCAAATAAAATAAAATAAAAACACCTTTCCAGTAATTGAGTCACTTTGATTTGAATTTTTGATTTAGTGGCCCGAAGGTTCAAGTTTTAAATATCTCGTTTACATCAAACTACTGCCTCCTTTCTTTTAAGATTTCTAAAATTTTGTAAAAAGCATAATGTCACCCGAGAGCAGGTCAAAGGTCACATTCATGAATTTGAATATGTTAAACCAGAAGTAGGATTGTTAAAAAAAAGTGGTTACACAACGAGTGTGGTTGCACAATGATATATTTACACAATTTTTCTAATCATTTCAAACATTTTATTAACCAAAATATAAGCTTTATAAATGTAAAAATGTATATGACTGTAGTCTTAAGACTTTGCACTCTCTCTCTATCTCACTCTCTCTGTCGCACACACACACTCCCTGCATACCAAACAACCTGAATGATGCCTTTGAAGTGTTTATAGTCTAATCATTACTGCTATGCTCTGTTATTACTCAGAGGAAGCTCATTCGCTGCACGTTTCTCATATCATGTCTCCTCGGATGACGAACTTCCATTACACTTCTAGGGTCTGTTCCGTAAATAAGAAACCCAGATAAATGTTTCTACACATGAAACATGAAGCTAATATACACACAATTAACATAGTAAGTAATTTGTGTCTGATTTTTATGCAATTTGGCTTTTTTACATAACAATAAAGGCTGTTTAAATGAGAAATTCGAAGCAGGTGCAGCGATTGGGGGTTTAAAAACAAACAAAAATTTCATCCGTTCACTCTGAGCAGAGTCAGTATTTTAACGTTTCTGTTCAAAAAATCGTTTGATTACAAAAAGTTGGGGTTAATAATGCTATTTTTTTAAAACGTTATACTAAGAGCTTATGACTAAACCTCATAACCCAAGTGGATCCTCAAACTGTCGGCAAAAGCTGCACCCACCCGCATTTTGGAGACCGTCTCTGCTTGTTTGATGTGCAAGGGTAAATTAAAAACTCGTTCTTTGAATAAGTGCAACGTTTTCTTTCATACAAAACATCTCTGTTACGTATGTAACCCTAGATCCCTGAAGAAGGCGTCGAAATGCTGTGGGAACGCTCCAGTGTGACTGCGTCATGAAGCATGTATGGAATCAGTCCAATGGCGAGACGGAACGTCATAGTCGGGTGACATCATCCAACAATAAAGCACCCCTGAATCATAACAGCGCCAGCTTCTAATAGGCTGATCACAGACATGCCGGAAGTATGGAGTATGGTATGGGTACGGGAGCGTCTTGTTCCTTCTTCAGGGAACTAGGGTTACATACGTAACCGAGACGTTCCCTTTCAAGGGAACTCGAGCTGCGTCCAAACGCTGTGGGATGCTAATACCCCCGTCACCATAAGAGTAAGTGTCTGTCCATGTGAAGTCAGTGCACACATTCAGATGAAAGCACCTGTGCCCCTGGAGTGGATCTAAAGTCATAATCATAGAACCTCATGAATGTGTGCGGTGAGGATGCCTGCCGCATCACAAACGTCATGTAAGGAAACTCCTGACAATAGAGCTTTAGAAGCAGCCAAGCTCGTACAGCCAATGGTGAAGGATTCGTAAGCAAGTGAGATAGCCTTGGCCACCCACTTGCTCATTCTCTGTTTAGATGCTGGACACCCCTTCCTGGGTGACCCAAAGCAAACAAACAACTTTTCAGATTTCCTCCACTGGGCAGGTCTGTGGACTTATGCATATTAGGCCCTAACAGGGCAGAGCAGATTTATGCCTGGTTCAGCTTACACGATTTTAGCCCGATTTTGGCACGATCCGTTTAACGTAGGGTGTTGTGGGGATTCCTAAAACGACAACGGGCATCAGGACGCAAGATTCGATTGTATCATCTTGTATAGTGTGTCATGGTAAATGGTAAATGGACTGCATTTATATAGCGCTTTCATAGACCTAATGGCCACTAAAGCGCTTTACATATTGCCTCACATTCACCCACCGACGGCGGTGTCAGCCATGCAAGGCGCCATCCAGCTCGTCGGGAGCAGCTGGGGTTAGGTGTCTTGCTCATGGACACCTCGACACTTGGTCAGGTGGAACCGAGGATTGAACCACCAACCTTTCGATTTGTAGACAACCCACATGAACCACTGAGCCACTGCCGCCCACGAGTCATAGTGGGCGACGACCTACGTCGCGTCTGCGATGCTTCATGACATCATGACAAAAAGACTAGCATGTTTAATTTTTTAAAAGTCGTCCACGACGGTTCCGTCACATGTATGAGGTTGACCAAAAGGAGCACAAGCTTTTCCGTAAACAAATTTCAAAAATGGCGAAACGAAAGAGAGTGACGATGGTGCTAACGTTAAAACTAAAAGTAAAAATATATAAGAAAACAATATTTTACCTCAAGTTCTCTTTGGAGGATTGACAGCCCATACTGTCCTCTTCGAGCAGGGTTCTCAAGTCTCACGCAATGGCCGTGAGACACACGCAATGCAACTAGTTCACATGCTCACATGCCACACCGTGTATTTCTCTCGCTGAAAAGGCAATGCCGAGCAATCAAGGAACATGTCAATACAACACTCACTGCTTCATTCATTGTTTGTTTATGTTCGTTTCCGGAAGTCACTCGCTACTAGTTTCGCCTTCTCGATGACATCACGCGCGCCGTTAAAGACGGCATGCGATGACTGGTCAGGAAGCCGTGTAGTCTGACATGTGTCTTGTCCACGACAAGATTTTAGGAGTCAAAATCGCCTAATCTGACACAGTGACTAACGTAACAGACAAAAAAAATCGTGTAATCTGAACCAGGCATTAGTTTATCTTGGTCTGACATCAGAAAAGGAGGAGAATAGAATGCCTGCAGTATAATAGGTTTAACAGTATTAGTAGGGACCTTAGGAAGAATGCTGGCCTCAGCCTCAAAGTGCCATGAAGAAAACAAGTTAATAGTGCTTGTGTCCCCAGAGAAACTTCACTCAAAGGGACACAAGCAGCTAGTGCCACCACTTACACCTTCAGTGTGGAAGGAAATAACCCTGTGGAGAAGTGCTCCTGCAGGAACTCCAGGACTGCACCCACCAGGCAGTTAACCGGGTCCAACTGGTGTTCTCCACATCAGGAAGTGAATAATCTCCACTTCAAGGCGTATAACTTCCTTTTGGATGAAGCTCTGGAGTGGAGGATGGTATCCACAACCTCGGTACCTGCCAAGCCCAAAGTTTCCACAGTTCTGGGCTGGGGTGAAGGATCCACCCACTCACCTAAGAGAGTAGGCCCATCCTGATCGGAATCTCCAAAGGAGAGCAGTCAAGGACAGACACTAGGTCCGCAAACTATACTCGAGCCTGCCAGAATGGGACTACCTACAGTAGACTGACCCTGTCCCAGATGTCCCAGCGAACCCAATGTCTGAAGTTGCCTCTCTGCCTCGGCAGAAGCGGGACCTGAGCCACGGGGAGTGGGGAACCAAGCCGGCCTCCTCGAAGAGGAGCACTTTTCCTTTGCCGAGATAATCCATCCACCTCACAGGTGTGGCTTATCAAGATCCGTATATCACTGTATACAACAGCGTGCTCCAGGTCCTGGCAATATCCAGCATCTTTTCACAGCCATTGAAGAGGAGTGGACCAACATTCCACAGGGCACAATCAACAACCATTTTTTATTGGCCTTTTATTGTGGCCAGCCGAAGGCACGCCTGTGCAATAATCATGCCGACTAATCAGCATCTTGATATGCCACACCTGTGAGGTGGAAGGATTATCTCGGCAAAGGAGCAGTCCTCACTAACACAGATGCGGTTCACTAACACAGATGATGAACAGGTGCGCCCCGTTCTCCCGCAGCCCTCACTCGTCCTGCTCGCCACAGGAAACATAATGAATGGCGGTTGTAGAACGCAAAAGCCCAATCCTGGACATTTTGAGCGATCTCGAAACACATTTTCGTGCAGACTCATCACGGAGACTCAATAGTAGCCTAGACTTGTTGTTTAACTACTGCGCTCTGTGACCGGTAGGCGTGGCCTCCTAGGGCAAAATAAATATTGATAAAATATCATTAGAAAAATGTTGATAAAATATAATGTTTGTCATATTTCTTTAGAAAGAATGAGCATCCCTCTTAATTTTCCACAAAATCATGCGATCTGAGGAGGTTTGAGCAATCTCTCCCATCTCACTATACTGTTAGCCTTTCAGCCAGACAAACAGAGGGAGCTCACGGACAGAAGTTATTTAAGGTTTTTGTTAGCTGGTAGTCTGACATGATAACATGAGAAATGTGCAGCAGTGTTGACCCTCTCCTGACTCAGATAAACTCCACCATTTGTTCATGAGTACTACTCAAGCTTTAGAACAAGGTATTCAGCGGGCCAAAAACTGTTGGCCCCAAGGAAGCCCCGATGAGGCTAGATCAAGCCCCGGGAATGACAGTGGAAACAGGCATGCACCTGACAGTGGAATCATGACTATTAGCATTCACTGCACCGGCCCCGCTCCACTCCAATGGCTCTCTGCCCCACCCAGCTTCATACCACAGTTACATTAATACAAATTAGCTTATCCCTGAACATGAGTCCCACCGGATTGATTTTCATTGGCTGTGAAGGTGAAGACAACACCTTGTATGATTCCACGCTCATTAACAGTGTTATCAATCAATAAACTTCTATTGGCGAAAATTACATAGGCTAATGTGCCTTTAAAATGTTAACACATTTTGCCCTATGTTACGTTTTTATATTATTTGCTTATATGATTCCCACACATTTTGTTTTTTCCTCATTTCTATATAAGCCTACTATATTATATATTTTGTCATTTTTACTTGTTTGCACATTATTTTTTACTCAAAACCCCTGTCATTTATTTTCACTGATATTTGAATTATCAGAAAAGATCAGTAATAGTATTATCAGTGTATAACAAGTTTTGGTAATAAAATAAAATGTAAACATCATCTTCCTTAATGAAAATTCACAATGATGTCATATTGCTCTATAACCTATTTAAGCTCAATCTGTGCTCTAGTACATTATTCCCCCCCCCCCCCTCCCCCAGGCAACATATTTTGAGCAGTAAGATGGAGTATATTGCTCAATAAATATACATTTGTCATACATTTAATATTAAATACTTTAAAAAATAAGTACTTCTGTGTTTTTACTCAAGTAAAACCGAAAATAGAACTTAATACATTTACTAGTAATATTTTATCAGGACATGTGGACTTTTAATCAAGCTCTTGATGTGTGTACTTCATCCACCAATGTACAGCATGTTTATATATTTATATATAGGGCTGTACTGCAATCTAGTGGTTACACAATGGTATTACAGATGATAAATGGTGCATAATTTAGAGGTAAATATATATATTGATCCTGAATTTAGAGCCCCACAAAATATTGAATTACCTCACCTGAATAGCCATTATTATATTATATTACTATGTAGTTAATCACTAATATACATTATTTAATTTGTAAATATTGATCACTAATATTTATGATGTTTATTAGTTATATATCATGTGAGTCATGCACATGTGTTTGTATTGGGTGTGGGTAGTCAAAGGATGGGGGGACTCAAAAACCTGACTATTTTGGAAATAAATGGAAATAAACACATGCACATTTGCATTACGCACATGTGCGCATAAATTTTTTTAACAACTTGATTATTAATTATTCTTTCTAATTTTGTGTCAAGTGAATGTCCTGAAAGTCTGTCAACATACCTTCTGTTCTCTTCTTTTTAAAGAACGTCAAAAGATGTCCTTGCACTGTTCTTTTGGCCATTTTTTTTAAAAGTGTAAAACTGACAAAAACTTGCCCTGACCTTGTGCACTTCTAACTGAAATATTGAGATCTGATTTATTTAAACACTAATAACAGTCAGTAACAATACAAAATCAATAAACATCAATAAACACAGGAAAATAAGCATTTCACAATCAGTGGGCATTTCAAACCATGATGGGGACTTTTAACTGCCTTACCGACTTAAGTGCCCTTCATAGTTTGAAAACGGCCATTTGGTTGGGGGATGGCCTCTAGAGATCGCACGATCTTGTGGTCATAAGCTACAAATCAATGCTAGGTGAAAATTTCAATGCTGATCCAACATACTTTAAACACTGAAACGTCAATCTCAAACAAAATGGTGGTTTGGAGGTAAAACTCAACATTGTTTCAATATTACCTTGCTATCTGGGTAGCATTTGCAATAAAAACCCTTTACAAGTGATCATGGTTTAACCTTCTTAAATTGATTATTTATGCAACTCTAGTCTGATTACAAGTATTTATCCAGTTATAACAATTATAAAGCACGCCTGCTATAAACTGCATTTGATGCCAACTCTCAGCTAGTCATTTGTTTTATTATGTACACCACTGTATTCTAGTGCTGTAGATTATTAATGTTGTTACGGGTGTGCCAATGAAACAGCTTATATAGAGAAATCTAATTAAGGAAATTTCTGTCTGTAGGTTGACCATTGATGCAGAGTGCCAGCTGAAACTGAATAACTTTCCAATGGATGAACATTCATGTCCCCTGGAGTTCTCAAGCTGTAAGTCTGGCCACATGTTTAACTTGCAAATCCATCTATATCGGTTCCATTCTTGCTCGCTTTTTCTCTCCAATCTTCTCCACCCCATGCCTGCTTTCATGCTCTGATGTAGTTGAGAGCATAGAAACCATTTTATGATGCTAAAAAAGACACTTCAACTAAATGTAGGTCTTGAAATATGAAGGAGAGGTAATGAGGAAAGCGACAATATAGGCATATTGTCACTTTCCTCATTACCTGTCCTTCAACTTAGAGATACATGTCTTTACATGCTTACAGGATACAAGCAAGCTGTGTCACTGCCGTAGTTTTCTTCTTCTCATTTTCCTATGGAGGGGAAATGAAGCAGCAGATGTGTCATGGGATAGCATCATCTGTAGTTGAGGAGGAAATGAGGGATTTTTTTTTTCTTTCTAGAGACCGTATAGAGTTACTTGAGAGTTGGAAATTATTCTTGTTGATCAGTGGGGTGAGGCCAGTGAACTTTGCATCTCCTTGTGTTTTGAAAATCGCACATAAATAAATATAAATTGTGTCGAAAAACGGTTCATGCAAAGGTCTCAATATTTTTATTCAAATTCAAGTTGGTTCCTTATTTTGCTGATTACTTCTCCAGGCTTGGAGAATACTCTCTCACATGGGACAGAGGATTCAGGTGTACACAAGTAGTGTTTAGCCAGGTCATTTCTAGACCAATATTCAAGTGGATCAGCACAACATGGCAGAATGGGATCCTCAAGGTACTTCTGATGAACTTTCAATGTATCATCTGCAGTGGCACTGTTGGTACGCTGCAGAGTACTTGAATGCCTGTCCAGGGTTTTTCTCAGGTCTTTTCTCAGGTTTGGTACTCATATCTCGAATGAATATTTTCAACATTCTGATCATTGGGATCACCTTGAATCTTGACACCCTTTTCTCTTTGGCTTGGAGGAAAGGCTCAAGAATCCCAAGGCACTGAATCATAAAATCAGTATCATAGAATACTCCTCATGTGTGAATGGTGACAGCTTGGATCTTAGAGTGAGGAGGACTGCTCCTAGATGCTCTTGGTGCTCATACAGTTGGTGAAACATTGCGAAGGTGCTGTTCCATCTTGTTTCCACTTACTAAATCAGTTGAAGCCTACCCATCTGGTGCAGGAACTGTGACAGCCTGTCCTTGGCTGTTGTGCTGGATATGAAGTGAATCACGATCTTGTGCCCTCGAGTACAGAGATCTTCTAACTAAGGGACTGAATCAATGGCTTTCTTCACCACCAAGTTGAGACCATGGGATAAGTAGTGTAAATGGCAGATTTCTTAACGATTCAACACAAGCCACCATGTTTACTGGAACACCAGCAGCTCACTTTTTTCCCCATCAGAGTGGCTTTTGCCTCTGTGATATGAGCTGATGTGTGGGCCTTGGGGAAATTGGCCATGCCCAGAAGGATGGATGAGAGCTTCCACTCTGAGGTCACATAGTAGCATAGTGGCACATCAGTTGCAGAGGTTTGACATTGCATTCTGGAAGGCTTGCCAAGAGAGCATATAGTCCAGTCTGGTTAGAACAAGAGCTTGGACAAGGAGTTCTATAGCTTGCACTGATAGGAAGGGCTTGATCCTTTTAATGTTGTATATGGCAAATCTGGAACTGGGCAGTTCTAGCAATGTGGTCTGTGAAGTTCAACTGACTACCACAATCACAACTCCAAGGCTTCTGGCTGTCCTGTACGGAGTTATGGTTAACAAACCTAGCTGAAAGGAGAAGTTTTGTTGGAGTGTTGGGTTGGCTGGGTCTGCAGGGTTTAGTTGAAGGTGGTTGTCTTTCATCTAGCAAGAAATGTCTGTCAGGCAGGCTGAGGTGCAAGCAGCTACTGTCAGAACCTCTGGTTGGAATGAGAGGTAGAGCTGTGTGTCATCAGCATAGCAGTGATAGGAAAAAAAACATGTTTCTGAATTACAGATCCTAGTGATAACATGTAGATGAAGAAGAGAAGTGTTCCAAGCCCTGAGCCCTGTGGCACCCCACCTTTCCACGGCACCCTGAAGGACCTACCTGAGAGGTAAGACTTGAACTATTGTAGTGCGGTTGCTGAGGGTTGACCGGAGGATGTGGTGGTTAACTGTTTCAAATGCAGCAGGCAGTTCCAGCAAGATGAGTACTGAGGATTTGGAAGTTGCTCTTGCCAGTATCAGAGCTTCAATATGCGAGAACAGGGCAGTCTCAGCTGAGTGTCTGCTTTTGAAACCAGACTGGTTGTTGTCCAGGAGGTTGTTCTGTGCAAGAAAGTTAAAGACTTGGTTGAAGATGACTCATCAAGTGTCTAAGCAATGAATGGAAGGGATACCAGTCTGGTATCCCAGGGATAGCAGTGGGGTTGCCCGAGCCTGCTTAAATGCTGTGGGAAAAGTACCAGTGTGAAGAGAGGAGTTGATGATATGAGTGAGTGCGGGGACAACTGAAGAAGAAATGGCTTAAAGGAGATGAGTGTGAATATGATAAAGTGTAGAGGTAGTAGGGAGATTGGAAAGGATGAGTTTTGAGACTTCTGCCTCCGAGAGTGGAGAGAAGCCAGAATGTGTGTGTTAGCTGTTAAGATGCACGTGTCAAAATGTGGTGTGGAAAATTGGTCGCTTATGGTGGTGGTTTTATTTATTTTACTCTCGGCAGTCCTGAGCTTAGAACAATGCTCGCGGAGAACATCAGATAACCAGGGGGCAGAGAGGGGTTGGCTGGCCTGGATGAAAGGGGGCATAAGTTGAATAAGCACGATGTTAGAGTGGAGAAAATAGTATCAGTTGCACTGTTAGAATCTAGAGATGAGAGCTGATTCGGGGGAGGAAGTGTGGATGAGACCAAAAAGGATAGGCGGGAGGTTGAGAGTGAGTGTAGGTTACGCCAAAAGGTGACGACCTGATAAGGAGTGTGTGTTGTGTCAGACTTGCAATTACAGAGACCAAAATAAAAGAAAGTAATGTACTAGAATCACAGGGAAAGTACACAGGCTCTTAGGATTGCCCTGCCTCCTACGTGAGACATGATTTACGAGTGTTAGTAATAGTAGGGATTTGGAATCACATAGTGAAAACAGGTCAAAAGAACAAGCAGACGAGAACAAGCTGTATAAAAGGAAAGAAAAACAATGCTCAAGTTCCTTGTTTTTGCTCAGTGGAGTCACGCAGGTAAATTCGCTGGTCTTTACACTCTTCAGTCCTCAAACGAGGGCTGCCACTGTATATACCAGGGTGGCGCCGACAGATCAGGGGCCCAGGAAGGATCAGCCTCCATAGCATTGACCCATAAGCTAGGCTCGGCCACTAAGGCTGGAGATGTACAGTAGCCATCAATGGACACTTGTCAGAGGACTCTGTACCGTGCTCAGGGTCTGGTGTGGAGCTGTTAATGGACATAAAGTATAAAGGTTAGAGCCATAATAGACAGTGCAATGCTCTCTGAGTTAGGCACTAAAATTGTCCTTACTTGAATGGACTGGGGAATTTCACCTTCTGGAGTGGACTGGGGAAATTCTCTCCCTGGAGTGGACTGGGGAATTTCTTACATTGGAGTAAATTTGTGAATTTCTCTTACTGGAGCGGACTGGGGAATTTCTCTCACTGGAGCGGACTGGGGAATTTCTCTCACTGTAGCGGACTGGGGAATTTCTTACACTGGAGTCGACAGGGAATTTCTCACAATGGAGTCGATGGGGAATTTCTCACTCTGGAGTCGACGGGGAATTTCTTACACTGGAGTCAGCTTGGGAATTTCTCTCACTGGAGTCGACAGGGAATTTCTCACACTGGAGTCGACGGGGAATTTCTCACACTGGAGTCGACAGGGAATTTCTTACACTGGAGTCGACTGGGGAATTTCTCACACTGGAGTCGACAGGGAATGTCTTAAACTGGAGTCGACTGGGGAATTTCTCACAC